>NC_058094.1:130620000-131870000 GCF_020171115.1 Neogale vison
GGATGTTCATTGTATAGTGCAGGTGTCATTACTCTGTGAAGGCCCAGTAATACTGAAAGACCCGTAAGGAGAAAGGTAGGCCAAACTTTATAAAGAATGGAGTGAAAAATGGCATTATTTGTTGTGCCAATCACCAGCCACTCATAAAATTAATGCATCATGTAAATATAGAGTCAATCTATCTAGTGTAGAAAAATAGGAAAAAAGCCAAAATGTTTCAGCTTTAGACTTACCACTCTCAATTATTAGTTGTGAACTGTAGGCAATGCATTATCTTCTCTTAGTGTCTGTTTATTAATCTGTAAAATAAACAGATTGAATAAAGTGATTAGTAAGGTTACTTAGAGCAAAAAATATACTCAACTAGGGAATTTGGTCTGGAGATATTAAAAAGCCCATAAGTTTAATGTTCTGCAAAAATAAAACAAAAGAGGCCATTTGACGTTTAATGGATAAATATTTAAAAACACTCTTCTTAGGGATATTTTACTCATGTATTTTTAAAACTTCATTTCTTTCTTTTACTATAAGCACATTTAAAGAAAAGCAAAATTGGTCTATAACAGATATCCATCTGTTCCTTCTTTTATATTGTGTTACAGTAGCATATTTTCATAGCTATAGTATAATCACTTCCCTATAAACAATGATAAAAACACCATTTAGGATTGCAGGATTAGAAGAAATGAAAAATATACAGATACGGTCATGTTTCCAAATACGTAGAACATTAGGATTCAGCTGTCACTACTACTTAGCTTTCAAGATAGCCAACAAAGTTTATTTTCAAATTTTCTTTATAATAAATTACTCAGATATGGATGGGGAATTGAGTGCTTGTCCAAAGCCAAGTGTTAGAGCTCCGAGTTCCCACTTTCCTCACGATGGACGCTGTGCAGCACTGCCTGGTGTCTGTAAAGTGAACTTTCAGCTTCATGACCTTCCCCCAGAGACCAGACACCACTTTGGACCAAGTTTCAGGCCACTCTTCAAAGCATATCCTGCTGCAGGGGTGGTGTGTGTGTGAGTGTGTATCTTGTAGATGGGCTATTCCATTCATCCTGTTGACTGAAGTTACTCACAAATGAGATTTTTCAGATATTTCTCTAGGATTCAGGGCTTTTACCTTTATTGTTAGAATAAGGGCTGAGTGTTAGGCCCTTTTATTTAATAAGTCTTAAAAATAAAATGTGAGGTAAATATTTAAAATGATTAAATTAAGTCAGAATTAATCTGGGCCTCTCTTTATATAGTCACATTAATTTTCTCCCAAAACTCATATTTAATAATGCTGAAGGCATGCCACTCGCTTTGGGACGTGTAGCCTTCCCTTAGCCAGGATCTTTCCCCTGGCTCTACCTGGGACAGCCAGCTCTTCCAACAATCCTGTGAGTTAGATATGACTCCCTCTCCCTCAAAACATGCAAACAAAAACCATATAACAGACAGCAACAACAAAACAATACAATTGCTCTGGTTATTAAAAAACAGATAACCCATTTAAAAGTATTGTAGATTAGCAGCATGGAAGCTGTAATTTTCATTAACACCTTATACTCAGGGTATAGGTTCCCAATCAAAGCACATGCTTTCATCATCATAACTACAACACAAGTCTGTCACATAGGTATCACTTCCTCATTCACAATAAGAAAATTAAGGGGATGCCTGGGTGGCTCAGTCGGTTAAGAACTGCCTTCTGCTCAGGTCATGATCCTGGAGTTCCGGGGTAAAGTCCCACATCAGGCTCCCTGCTCGGCAGGGAGTCTGCTTCTCCCTCTTACCTCTCCCCTCTCATGCTCTTTCTCATTATCTCTCTTCTCTCTCAAATAAATAAATAAAATATTTAAAAAAATAAAAGAAAAGAAGGAAAGAAAATTGAGGTTTTACTCTATCAGGTAACTTTCTACAAGTCGTACAGTGGTAAACAGATGGAAGAAGGAACCTGCATCCAGTAAGTCCTCCTTCCCAAAACTTGGTCGTTGAGAAGACGTGGCTCACCTTGCCAGTGTACCACTGAGTTTGCTTTGAAGGGAAGTCAAAGGGTTTAGACTTAGTGGCCTCTCTTATCTCTTCTAATAATGACCCATTTATTTCCACATACCAAAGATATTTCGGTGGGAAGACAGGGTGAAACTCACCACTGAGCATCAGATGAAATAAAGCCAACTTTGCTCGTCTATTTCTGTACCCAAGATCATTGACTCAAACAAAGGACAGTTTAGTTATGGGACAGTTTAGTCCTCAGAAACGTGCTTCATAGTTTAAGCAGACCAGAATGGCTTTTAATTTGATGCAACAGTGGAATAAGGTTTCTTGATTTAGATTCATTTTTAACTTTCTATTAAATACGCTGCCAAAGGCAGAGAAAAGAATGATATGTTGTTGTTCTGTACTGTTTCTAATGTAAATTTGGTGGGCTCCGTGGTCCATATGGTGTGAAGGTACTATTCTTGAAAACCCTTCTAGTCCGAATGTGGAGCTGTTATAGAAAATACATAAAAAGAAAAAAAAATGAGAAAGACATACAAGATGGACTTTAAACTAAATGTTTTCCTTGAACAATTGGGACTCCTAATTGATGCCAGGAAGCAACTCAGCAACCCCCTCCACTCCATTCCTGCTTTTGTACAAAACCACTTCTCTGGGCTCTCTTTTCATCTCTTTGAACTAAATGTGAGACTGGTTCTATTTTTCCTGGTTACACTCATAATAAAAAATCCTCCGATGTCATCTAGTCACAAAACAGTCTTAGTTCAGTACTTAGGATGTCCAGTCTTACGTCATAATTGAAACCTTAGTTTCAATAGTGTTTCTCTCTATCCCCATTGGGGACCATTCACAGGCAGTGGCCACAGAGGGCTTCGTCCCTCTTCCTCACCGACTACTTCTCTCAGCTCCCCTCTTTCTAACGAGTGCCGATCTCTCCAAAGGAGCACTGGGAGCAGGGAAGGGAGGGAAGAGAGGAAACGGAAACAGGCAAATCACTTTTTGACTCTATACCATGAGTCCTAATGCTCCTTGTGCCTGGCTGGCATGCGTGTGGCCTTTTTGTTACAGTGTGCTCATACGGGTTCTCTAGAGACCCTCGCATCTCCCACGTGACATTTGAATCAATCAAAGGCGCTCTATCTGCCACACACTTGGGACTTCTTCCTTAGCTGTGAGGCCTATTGTGATGGGGCACTGCCATGGAGTACTGAGATCCTTGTGGGGCCTCTCCTGGGGCCTCCAGAGTAGAATGTGAGGAAAATCCCTTGTTAGCATTCTCACATAGATGACCCATTTTTGGACTGTGGAAGACAAGGGTGCATACTCTAGCCTAACAAATTCTGGCAGCACAAGCCCATTCTTCTTCTTCTTTTTTTTTTAGATTTTATTTATTTATTTGTCAGAGAGAGAGAAAGAGAGAGAGTGGGGGTACATGCAGGGGGACCAGCAGAGGGACAGGGAGAAGTAGGCTCCCCCACCAAGCAGGGAGCCTGAAGCAGGCTCTATCCCAGGACCCTGGGATCATGACCTGAGCCGAAGGCAGATGCTTACCTGACTGAGTCACCCAGGCATCCCAATAAAAGCCCATTCCTAATCTGTGACATCTGCTTTGCTCTATCAGGAGGGCCACAAGCCAGCCATCCCTCATACCTTCGTTTTCCTCAGGAGTTTGTTAGCGCTCAGGCTGCTGGAACACATCTTACATTCTCTGGGTGGTTCCTCTAAACATAAACATGGAATTCCCATCCCCCACTCACACACTCACAAACTCATCCCAACTCATGGAAGGGCCATACTCAATGCATGCTATAGTTTACTCCTAATACATGTTCCTAACCTTACTTATTTGCTCAGTCTCTCCAAACTGTTTTAAACATTGGAGATCAGTTACAAGTTAAAGCACTGGTTGTCAGGCACTTTATTTTCCTGAAAGGAAGATGACTGTCTGACAACTCACTTTGGAATATGTCAGCTAAAACTCAGGTAAAATGGAAACTAAAACAGTTATGATTCTATTTTAAACACACTATTATAGATGGTCTAGATGCAAAACAATGAGTAGGGATTACAATAGCAGAATTGGTGATTTTCAGGTGAGTTTCAGGTAGAGAAGCAGGGATGAGACCATAGATCCTGAAATAAGGACATGCCCAGCGGGTCCGGCACAGAGTGAGGTTTGGAGCTATGCCCACTGGGGACGCAGAGATTGCAGTAGGGTCCCCCTAATTCATGGGCTCTTGAAGAGAAGAGCATAGATTCATCTCTGGGAAATAAAGGGCTGCACAGAGAGCTGTGCCAGATCCTCATAGCTCTGACAGGAGTCAGCAAAGACTGGTCTCCATGGCAGACATATTCACAACCTTAAAATTGGCAAATGTTTCAAGTAGCACGTTTTACCCTGGTAACTGATACATTTACGAGTCCACTAGTGGACATGAATATATATGCAGTTTGATACAGTAATTAACATGAAACCTGGAGGTGATGTTTAATATCAGACAAAATAGATTTAAAGCAAAATCTTTAATAGAAAAAGATGGGTAACATATAAGGATTCATGGAACAGCACAAAAGGGAACAAAAGGCATGGATATATTAACATGAAATTTACAGAGGGAAAATCTATGGAAATATAAGGAAACACTAATAATTCCACAATGAAAAGAGGAAATTTTAATAAATTTCTCTTATAAATTGATTAATCAAGCAGACAAAATATTAGTAAGATGATAGACACTTTGAACAAGAGAAATAAAGGGCTAAATTTAATTTAATGGGAATTATATTCATCCACACAGATTTTAAACAATATGGTGTTTTAATGCCCAGAATGGCAGAATATGATAAAAATGTATATGTTAATATTAAATATGGGCAAGTCAGTTTTTATCTTTCAGCTCTAATACCTAATATCCTTTACCCTTTCAGCTCTAAGAAAATTTATTTTAATGTGATTATTATTTCAAATTTGTGTTTCTGTTTTCTAAGACTGTGATCAAACTTTTCTATGGTATGTTTTATGTTTGTGGACCCCAATATTTTGTACTGAAAGCAACAGACTTTAAGTTTCATTTTAAAACACATAAAGAGGGGCACCTGGGTGGCTCAGTCAGCTAAGCATCTGCCTTCGGCTGAGGTCACGATCTCAGGGTCCTGGGATAGAGTCCCGCATCCAGCTTCTTTCTCAGCAGGAGCTGAGCTTCTGCTTCTTCCTCTGCCTGCTGCTCCCCCTGTTTGTGCTCTCTCTCTCACTCTGTCAAATAAATAAATGCAACCTTAAAAAACAAAACACATAAAGGACTTCATGCAAAACTGATTAAGAACTTCTAAAGCATCTAAAAAAAAGGCCCCAAATTTAATTAATTATTTTTTTAAAAAAATATTTTATTTATTTATTTGACAGAAAGAGACACAGCGAGAGAGGGAACACAAGCGGCGGAGAGGGAGAGGGAGAAGCAGGCTTCCCACTGAGCAGGGAGACCCATGTGGGGCTGGATTCTAGGACCCTGGGATCATGACCTGAGCTGAAGGCAGACACTTAACGACTGAGCCACCCAGGCACCTCCAAAATCAACTTTTAAAGTAAAGTAGGAATCCTCAGAAGTAGGATGCTCAGTATAATAGGAAATGAAATGATAATTCTAGAAACTTTATTTATATCATCATATCTCATTTTGAGGGCCAGAGATGTTACAGAAATCTAACAAATAAATAGTAAAACTTATAATCATGGACAAGAACTGATGACATCTCAGTCAATAAAAAGTAAAACTAGATAGTAGAACTAGATAGTAGAACTAGAGACACAGCTAAAATTTTAAATTCAGAATTTCATTGTAAAATTTTTCTAAAAACTCAGTTTTACCCATTTATACATTGATGAAGTCACCATCATTGTCAACCCAGAAACATTTTTGGCATTTACCAGCTCAGAGGTGCAAAAGAAGCTCTGAACTCTTATTATTCTGCAAATATTTGCTGATTTATAGAAGTGGAGATGGAATTTTTAAAGAATAACACACTGGATGTTGTTCACTTATGTAAGTAAACACAAGGCAAATACAAAGATTGTTTTAATTACAAACTTTCATCCACATTTGACAGTGTGATATGAAGAGGGGTGCTCTGGGCAATGTAAAAATATTTAGGGGCCAGTCAATTGCTAACCATATGAAAGGGAAATTATTGAATATGCTTCCTTTTTCTCAGTTTTACAGATATGTGAGTGAGGATTAAGTTATTATTGTATTTTGAACTTCATTGATTTTTATTAAGAGAAAGATTCTTATTTTTTTTTTTAAGATTTTTTTATTTTATTTATTTGAGAGAGAGAGACAGTGAGAGAGAGCATGAGCGAGGAGAAGGTCAGAGGGAGAAGCAGACTCCCCATGGAGCTGGGAGCCTGATGTGGGACTCAATCCCGGGACTCCAGGATCACGCCCTGAGCCGGAGGCAGTCGTTTAACCAACTGCGCCACCCAGGCGTCCCGAGAAAGATT
This sequence comes from Neogale vison, assembly GCF_020171115.1. NCBI lineage: Eukaryota > Metazoa > Chordata > Mammalia > Carnivora > Mustelidae > Neogale > Neogale vison. Next base: position 130,626,491 of record NC_058094.1, read on the forward strand.
CTTATTTTAATTAATATTATGAGATGTCAAAAATTTTAAAAAGATTTTATTTATCTGTTTATTTGAGAGAGAGAGCACAAACAGGGGGAGGGATACAGAGGGAGGGAGAGGGAGAGAATCTCTAGCAGACTCTCTGCAAAGTGTGGGACTTGATTTGCCCATTTGGGACTTGATTCCCAAATCCTTTAAGATCATGACCTGAACTGAAACCAAGAATTGGACACTTAACCAAGTGAGCCACTCAGGTGCCCCAAACTTGAGAAACGTTTTAACTAAAATTTTCAATACAGAATATTTAACCCAGGCAAAGTATGACAGATTATTTTAAGAAAACAATATCTTGGGGCGCCTGGGTGGCTCAGTGGTTTAAAGCCTCTGCCTTTGGCTCAGGTCATGATCCCAAGGTCTTGGGATCGAGCCCTGCATCGGGCTCTCTGCTCAGCAGGGAGCCTGCTTCCTCCTCTCTCTCTGCCTGCTTCTCTGCCTGCTTGTGACCGCTGTCTGTCAAAGAAATAAATAAAATCTTTAAAAAAAAAAAAAAAGAAAGAAAACAATATCTTGAAATGAAAATTTGTGTATCAGTGATCATTATTTTTGTGTTAGACTAATTTGTCTCAGTGTTTCTACCTCTCATGAAATTCATTAAATCTTTTTGTTCATTTTACTACCTGAGTTTGGATTCTCTCCATGCCATATAGCATCAAAAACCTTAAAAAATAATTTTCTTTTAGACGTAGAGTCAAGTCTAACCAAATAATATTGAGACAAATATCCTTTCATTACTGACTAATCATAAATATTTCAAGATTTCTCATTAAATAACTTATTTTAATGAACATTTTTATAATTTTTGAATGTGCTTTTACAATCTATTGTTTATTTTTATTTCACAAGTTAATTTTTAATTTAATAAAGTTGTTGTGTTACCTTTTACTTATGCCAAGTGTGACTGATTTTGCATTGATGCTAACGATACATAACTTTCATTTTAAGTATATTTTGTAATTCAGAATTGAATCTACATAAAATAAAATAATATTAAATGGATTACAATATATGTTGTCAATAGTTATTGCAAGATTGTACAATGGAATTTATTCCAATTGCAAGATTGTGCAATTAGAATAAACAAATGCCTGAAACTTGGGAAATATTTTTCCATATAATAGTAACTCAAATATTTAGTGTCCCTATTGTACAAGATACTTTGTAAGAAAGAACAGAAAGAACTCTTTTTGAAAAGACAAATTATTGCTTTTCTAATCAAGGTTAAGTGATTTAGTTGGCATTTGCCTATGCTATTTAATTCTTGTGAAAAATCTGAGATTTATTTTTGTAACTCTTAGTTTTAAGGTGAGAAAATAAAACCCAAAACAAAACCCAAAGTAGCTAATAACTTAAAGTTTCATTAACAGTAGGTCATGTGAAACACGTTTGAGTATCAGGCTTCCTCACTATACCATATACACTGCTCAGGTGCATACTTCAGTAGGAAAATAGACATGAACAATATGTTGCTTTCCCTCTAGGCTTCCGCATCAAGGATAGGCATAATAAAAAATAATATCTTTATGTGATTACTGTATAGCAGCCTAGGAAGCTAAATTCTGCTCTGGGCATCAAGACATGGAAGAGGAAGTGACTTGTTCACATCCTGAAGAATGGACTGGTGCCTTCAGGCAGAAGAAAATGAAAGAAAGGGTCAGTCCAAGCAGAGATGCACAGTTTGATAGAAAGAAAGAGTAGGGCATAAGGACCTAACAAGCAATTCCAACAATAAATTTGGATGCTTCAAGACAAAATCATACCATTTCTCTGTGGTAAGTGCTGTAACCAAGATGTTTGTGGCCATATGCTTTCTCTCTGCCACTTGCTATAGGGAAGTCCTGGGACTGGTTCCACCCAATAGACTGAGGGGAGAGCAGAGTGTGTGGTTTCCAGACTGGAATATTTACAGGGATGCACTGTGCTAGGTATGGTTCTCTCTGCCCTGCTGTGGCAACACAGAAGATCCCTGTTGCAGTGGCCACGTTTATCATCAAAGCTACCCATGTTCTTGTTCTGCTTTCTGACCTTATTCTTCACAGCAGGTTGTACCATTTGCATTAGGAACTGTATTTTTGATAAATAAACCTTTAGTGGGTAGGGTCACTGAGATTTAGGGATTGACTTGTACTATAACAAAACCTGGGTATTCTAATTCAAGTACAACAAAATTATAATTAAAATGATAACTAGAAAAATAATTGCAAAACAAGTTGGAAAGGGACTAAAATCAATAACACGAAAAGTTCACTCAAATCAGTTAGAAAATGATTGAACCCACAGTGAACAAATGTCTCAAGATATGATGAGTATACAAAATAAATAATTCCAAATTATGTGAATAGAGGTTCTTTCTTCATTAATAATTACAGAGATGAATATTTAAATAATTACACATATTAACTACTTTGTCTTCAAATTTGGCTAATATCCCAAATTATAACACCAAAGTTCTTGAAGAACACATCACAGGAAATTACGGAGCATTATGTGGTTGAGGGCTACATAAATTCTTCACTTTCTCCTTTGGCTTTTGGACACTTCCTACATTTTTCAATAAGAATGTAATGATTTTGTTTTCAGGAGAACTTCATTTAAAAATTGGCTCAGTTGGTAGAGTGTGGGAGTCTGCATCTCAGCTTGGGAGTTCAAGCCCCATGATGCATGTAGAGCGTAGTTAAAATTAAAAAAAAAAAAAGTTAAAACAAAAATCTGAAATCATAAAAAATTAGAATTATTTAGGATAATATTTGATTAGTACCTATATAGTGAAAGCTCTTGTAGGTATGAGAACATTTCTAGAATTCCAAAGAATTTGTCTACCAATTTAAATATATTTTAAAAGTTCCTGAGTCTTTAAACCAGTAAATTGAAAAGTACGAAATGTTTTGTGTGAAAATGAAAAAGGATTCAACAATTGAATAGGATTCCAAAGAGTGGGGTACAATTGCGTTGATAATCAATAAATATCTAAATGTGTAGAAAAGTGAGAGAAGGTGACCAGGACCTCGCTGCAGGAAGGAAACCATCCAGTCCTGGTCTAGGTCCAGGAACCCTCACAGGATCAGAGGCAGGGTGGGGCAGGGCCCCTCATCTGCATATCTTGGGCTTCCCCTGGCCTGAGCAGCTCTGTGGTTCTGTGCAGTAACTATCCCTACTGTGCCCTCAGGTGTTGGAAACACTACAGACAGTGACCTGGCAGCACTTCTCTTGTAACAAAAATGTGTCCTACCGAGATGAGAGAGAGTGAAATAAATTGTCATTTCTGCCATAAAAATATGACCAGAAGAGAGAAGTCATGTCTTGAGTGAACTTCACACATTGAAAATGTCACGAGGGAGTTTTCTACTAGCTGTGGAAGCTGTAAAAACAGATTAAATTCTAGCGCCAGAGATATCATTACAAATCTTATAAAAAAGATCAAGACGGATACAGCGCTGCCTCTATAATTCCAACCTCTCAGATCTCTCAAGGTTCAGCAGGGAACATTAAATAAGAGTGAAGCATCCACAGCTGACAGCATGGAAAACTCTGAAGGGAATATTCCATCTTCTGGGTAACGCATTTAAAAGTCTCTTCCATCGAAAGGAAACTTTTTCAAGGCAGTGTTTACCTGGACACTCCAACATGTTTCCTGTTTTCTATAGTCCATGCAATGTGTCTGTGCTGTTTCTCACCCATGGGGAAATTCTGAGCAAAATGCTGAATATTTGTATTCATATAAATCCCAAATTATTATTGGTTATGAAAAATGTGTTAATCCTCAGTTTGACGAAGAAGTAAAACATCTGTTGGAGAACCATATCAATTAAACATTCAAACTGTAGTCACTGATGACAGGGTTTGTGAATGGCAACCTTTGGAGCAAATCTAACACACCACTTGTTTTTGTACGGCGAACTACAGTAATCATTGCTTTTTAAGTGGTTAGAAGCCAAATGGAACAAGAATAATAAAATTCTGTGACGTCTGAAACATATATGGAATTTAAATTTAAGTTTTTGTAAATAAAGTATTAATAGAACACCATCTCACTCATCCATTTATAAATTGTCTGTGGTACTTTCACCTTGCAATGGCAAAGTTGAGGACGTGTGAGCTCCCATGGCTTGTAAAGCTGAGATTATTTACCATCTGGCCCTTAATAGCAGAAGGTTGCTGAACTCTAATGTCTATCATTTTACCCACAAATATTTGAATTCCATAATTATTCCATTTTTTCTTTAAAAATACAAAATATATATATTTTTAAGATTTTATTTATTTGACAGAGAGAGATCACAAGTAGGCAGAGAGGCAGGCAGAGAGAGAGAGAGAGAGGAGGAAGCAGTCTCATGGCTGAGTAGAGAGCCCAATGTGGGGCTCGATCCCAGGACCCTAGGATCATGACCCGAGTTGAAGGCAGAGGCTTTAACCCACTGAGCCACCCAGGTGCCCCAAAATACAAAACATTTTAAACTTCATAAATTTCAACCTCTGCTTAATTTTAAAAATAAAATAATTTTCATATAATGTAAATATAAAATAATTTTATTTTTATAAAAAATTAAAATAAAAAATAAATGATATTGAGAGAAAAAGTCAAATTAGAGTCTACAGTCTGAAAATAATAGAAAACATATAAAAAGTGATAAAAATTCAAGTCATGACATTTATTTATTTAATTTAGTTCTTTTTTTTTTTTTTCCCCAAGCCATGAAATGTAGGATGTTGCAGACAAGGCAAGATCTGGAATACTCAAGGAAACATGACCTGGTTCCTGACCTTATGTTCCAGATGTAATATTGAGAAAAGAAAATGGGTCCAAAATTTAAGACTTTCCATTATTCTCAACCAAATTATGAGGAAAAAAATTGACTAAGGACTGATTCAGCAGGTTGGAGAAAATAATGAAGCCAACACAATAGATGGAGAACCATTGCAGATCTACCTTTGCCAAGTGTGCACTGCATCAGGGACATAAATCCCACAGGGGCAGAACTTGCCTCTTGCTGAGTAAGGGGGATGTTAATGAACCAGACGTCCAGACAGTTTCATGGAAGATAGAAGCAAGTCACCCAGGAGTAGAAGATTCAGGGAGAAACTCATTCTTGCCTCAGAATTCCTCATAGCAACAAATAATTCCAGAAAAGCAGTGAGTTGCATTCACCAGGAAATTCAGGAAATAAAGTATAATGTAATAATATTTATACCCAGTGAGATTGCTATACACACATAAATACAACAGAAATCCTCAAAGGGGGGCGGGAAATAAAAGCAATAAGCAACAGTAACCAAATAAATCCTGGAAAATGATGCCCAGTTCCCATTTAAAACAAAACGAAACATACCAAAAAAAAAAAAAAAAAAAAATGGCTAAGTAAAAAAAAAAAAAAAAAAAAGAAATCATCTAGTCAATTCTAGAAAAATCATAAGAAAAATTTCAGGAGTGAAAAAGCCCTTGCAGGATGAGGAAGGTAGTAAGTACTGAGTCCACCTAGATGTGGAATCAAGTCTGCATAGCTAGAAGAATGAGGTTTCCAAATATTACAAATCTTTCCAATGTAAGATAGTAAAAACCAAACACAGCTGGGATGTTCAGAGGAAAGAAAAGTGTAGCCAAATTGAAACCTAATTGTATACTTTTTAATAGCAGATATCAAACAATAACACTATAAGACATTTGAAATATTATATACAACATTTTTACCCAAACCTAAAACTAATGTTACATTGTGTGTCCTGTGTCAGTCATACTCAAAAACAAACAAACACAAACAGACAAAAACAACTTTGTGTGCAAGTGTGCCTATATAACTATTTGGATTGTGGAAGCATGCCTGTTGTAAAAATCCTTTTTTTTTTTTTCTCTTTTTAAAGACTGACTTTGTTTATCAGAGAGAGAGAGAATACAAGCTTTGGGGGGGGAGTGGCAAACAGAGGGAGAAACAGGCTCCCTGCTGAGCAGGGAGCCCATTGCTGGATTGGATCCCAGGACCCTGGGATCATGACCTGAGCCAAAGGCAATGCTTAGCTTAACTGACTGAGCCACCCAGGCATGCCGGAAGGTGATTACAATTGTAAAATTTATTATTACAATTAATCAATTCCTGAGTCTTTATATTAATTTTTCTAGATTTTCAGGTGTTTTCCATGAAGTAAAAAAAAAAAATCATATACAAATACTATTTACATTTTCTCTTCTGATAGTTATATCTTTACTTTTCCCATCGACATGATCATTTTAGTAATTATTAGAAGTTCTTCAACAACTTGCATAGAGTTGCTGATGGACATTCCTTTCTGAATTTATTACTTTAAAAATTATAGTTCTATTTTTCTGATTAAATAAGACATTATATTTGACTTATATGTCTTTCATTATCTCAAGGAGTCATTCAAATTCAGTTTTCTAAAGCTTAATACATTTTGATTTAAGATTGCATTTAAAATCAAAATTGGATGTTGAAATACAATGTGTTTTTTTCATAATTTGTACATTTGGTTAAAAAAAATCATGATTTGAGTGACTTGTCAATTATTTTAATGAGCATTAATGTATATGTTCTGTGCTTCTGTCTGTGTTTTAAAATTTCTTCCTTTACGTTATTTACTTGTGATATCTTTTAAATATTTTGAGATAGTCTGTTTATAATCTCTTTCTAGCTGACTATACATAAAGTTAAAATTTTTGAGTTTTAATGCAATGCAATAATCCTATTATTTAATAAAGATGAAACATTTTAACCTATTAAATACATTCTCATGATTCATATTTTTGCTCTGTCATTGTGTTTCATGATTTTTTTTTGTTTTTTAGCTATTTTTTCCTTTTTGCTATTTCAATACACTTCCTTTGTGTATTTCTATATGTAGAGATCTGTTTATAGCAGCCTTCTTCATAATAGTTAAAATTGGAAACCATCTGAATATCAATTAATAGATGGATAAATTACAGTGGATTTATACAAAGTTATACTACATGGATATATATTACACTACATGAAACAAACCTGAAATAAACCAACTGATCTTGGTTGGGTACCAAGTTAAAAAAAATAAATCTATTTTCATTTCAGCCCATTTCATGGTTATTTGTTGATAAACATGTTGTTCTTATTTGTTTCATGTTGTCTTTTATCTTCTTCTTAAATTTATCAGTGTTCTTATGATTTTCTAAGTTAACAACTATGTTGTCTTTTAAATACATTTAAATACATTTAAAGCAGTATTGCTTACTCTGTTGCAATTTTTCTTCTTGGTAAAGGTGCTTCATATCTTTAATTTTTATAACCAAGAAACACTATTATATTAATAAAAATTTTACAGTGTTAATTGTGCACCAGACTCCTTTACATAATTAATATTGATGATCCTTCCAACCCTATGAGGTAGACATATATATATGTATACATATATATATATACATACACACATACATATTTTATGTAAAAAGTTTTTCTTTATTTTACAATGGATACTGTAAACGTGGATACTCATTTTGACTTTTCCTTTTTTTTAATTTTTATTAAAATATAATGTATTATTAGCCCCAGGGGTACAGGTCTGTGAATCGGAGGTGGACATATTTTTATCCCTCTTCTACAACTGAAAGTACTGATAACAGAGAGGTTAAATAACTTGGCCAAAATTATATAGCAAATAGGGATGCAGCTAGTAGCTAGAGATATAACTTTGAGAATGAAACAAATGAGGTTTCTAATACCCCTACCCTGAAACACAGTAAACATCAAAATGGTAGATTATTTTGTCTGATGGGTGATCTATAATGGTCTTGCATTTTAAATAATTTCTTACAGTTCTGTGTCAGCCTGGAGCTAATGTTCTCTCTTTGAATTTATCTACAAATAACCCTGTTTGTTTCAGTAACTGTTATAGAGTCATTATTATATTTAGCTCTACTGTGTTATACTAAGCATATTATAAATGACCACCCTACATAGTGAAGGAAGTGATTTGTTTTTAAAACTTAAAGTATAGTGGTATTATATTTTTTAATACTCATAGTATCTCTATGAGGAAATTAAGAATGTTATCTTCATCATTTTCAGGTTAAATGTATCTAAAAATCAGGAGATAAAAAATTCAGAAATTGGAAAGCATTTGTTTTTCATTCATGAGAAAATTTATAGAAGTTGAGAAACATGGAAGCATTGTTATGATACAAAATGTATTTATCAACCATATTAATTTTGTTTTAAATGTCCATTTTTGATTAAACAAATACATATTAAATACTTATTTGTAGGCAAAATTCTGCTCCTATGGGATTTATAATCTAGTGGAGGAAGATAGACAATAAATGAGTACATATTTAAATTACATAATATGTTGAATGAGTTTTGTGAAGAAAAGTAAAGCAGGAGAGAAATGTAGGTAACACAAAAAGGAATGTGATAGAAATACTAAATGTAGAGGTATACTAAGTTACATATATATATATATATATGCTTATATATATAAAGTGGTATTTGTTATATATATGAAACACTATATTTATACATACTTCAATTTTTAGGGGCATTTATCAAGAAAGATAGGTTGTTTTTCTGAAGAGATTTTTATTAACATTTAACACGAGATTGGTCTTCTTGAATTTTTGAATACTATTGAATATTTTAATTATAAGCACTATGTTGTACTGTAGATCTTGAGAACTTATTCTACCCTCTGCTTCTATAAGTTTAACTATTGTAGATTCCTCATATTAATGGAATTATGCACTATTTGTCCTTTTGTGACAGGTTTATTTCACTTACCATACTGTCCTCCAGGTTAATGCATGTTGTCACATACAGCAGAATGTTGTTCTTCACTTCTTCTTTTTTTAAACTTTATATAAGTATGAATGTATGTATTTTTATAGCAGTTTTAAGTTCATCATAAAATTGAGAGGTAAATACAGAGATTTCCCATATATCCACCATCCCTACATGTGCCTGGTTTCTCCCATTACCAATATTTCCCAATAGGATGGTGCACTTTGTATATTTGATGGAACTATATTGACAAATCATAATCACTACAAATTCATTATCAGAGTCTACTCTTGGTGTTGTACATTCTATGAGTTTGGGCAAACATATAATGACATGTCTCCATCTTTAGTATGGAGTATTTGCACTGCTCTAAAACATCCTTTGTGATCTGTCTATTCAGTCCTTCTCCATAACCCCATGGAAACTACTGATAATTTTAAGATCTCCATAGTTCTGTCTTTTCCAGAATGTTATATAATTGGAATTACACAGTATATAGCCTTTTCAAATTGATCTTTTACACTTAGTAATATGTATTTAATTTTCCTCTGTAGTTCTTGTATCATAAGAATATGATGTTTTTGTAAGAAAGAGTGAAACTATCTTCTAAGCTATCTTCTGTATCACTTTTTTATTCCCACTAATGAAGAATGATAGTTCCTACTACTATACATTTTCACCAAGCATTTGGTGTGGTAGGTGTTCCAGATTTTAGATACTGGAATACATGTGTTGTGGTATCTCAAAGTTGTCTTCTTTTGCATTTCCCTGATGACATATGCTGTGGATTGGCTTTTCAAAGGCTTATTTGCCATCTGTATATCTTCTTTGGTGAAATGTTTGGCCATTTTTAAAATTAGACTGATTGTTCTCTTATCATTGAGTCTTAAGAGTTCTTTGTATATTTTGCATAACAGTTTTTTTTATCAGATGTGTCTTTTGCAAATATTTTCTTTCAGTCTGTGGGTTGTTTTCTCATTTTTTTTAAAAAAATATTTTATTCATTTATTTGAGAGAGAGAAAACCAGCAGGGACAGGTGTAGAAGGAGAAGCAGACTCCCTGCTGAGCAGGGAGCCCCACACAGGGCTCGTTCCCAGAACTCTGGAACCGTGACCTGAGCAGAAGGCAGACACCCAACCAACTGAGCCACCCAGACACCCAACATTTAGTTCTTGTTTAAGGCTAGATAATATTTCTTTGCAATTTATACCACATTTTATTTACTCATTTATTATTGCCCAGGAACTTAGGCTGTTTCCACATCTTGACTACTAGGAGTAATGATGCAATAAACATGGAAATGCAGACTTCAAGATCCTCATTTCCATTATTTTGCATAAATACTCAGAGATGGCATCTCTGGATTTTTTTGTTTGTTTGTTTATTTGTTTTGAGGAACCTCTATACTGTCTTCCATAATAGCTGTAAAAATTTACATACCTACCAATAATGTACACGTGTTCCCTTTTCTCCTCATCTTCAGCAATACTCTTTGCTTCCTTGCTTCCTTCTTTCTTTTTTCCTTCCTTTTTTTTCCTTTCCTTTCTTTTATTCATTTTCTTTTCTTTTTTCTTTTTCTCTCCTTCCCTCCCTTTTTCCTTCCTTCTTTCTTTCCCTCATTCCCTTTCCCTTTTATTCCTTTCTTTCTCTCTCTCTCTCCTTTTCTTTACAATAGCTATTTTAACAGGCATAATAAGGTAGATATCTCCTTGTGGTTTTGATTTTAATTTTTCTTATTATTGGTAATCTTGAGCACCTTTTCATATGCCTTCCAGCCATCTGTATGTCTTTTTGGAGAAATGGCTATCGAGTTCTTTGTCCAATTTTTAATTGGGTTATTTGTGTTTTTTTGTTATTGAATAATAGTTCCTTACAGATTTAAGAAATCAACTCCTTATCAGATGGATGGTTTGCATATATTTTCTCCTATTCTGTAGGGTGCTTTGTTCCCTCTCTGTTAATTATTTTCTTTTTTTAACGAAGGTTTCTAGTTTGATGTAGTGTCATTTGCACATTTTTGGTTTTGGTGCCTTTGGTGTTATATCCAACAAATCATTAACAAGATCAATGTTATGAAGCTGTTCCCATATGTTTTGTTCTAGAAGTTTTATAGTTTCAAGCCTTGCATGACGTTTAAACCCTACTGTTAAGTACTTAACATGTTTTGAGTTTTGTTTTTGTTTGTTTGTTTGTTTTAGATGGTGTAAGATTTGAATTAAGTTAAAAAAAACGTTTTAGAAAATAGTTATATTGCCTTCTCCCATGCTTTCTTACCGGGACACACCCAATTTATTTGTTGGAAAGAACTGGAGACCCTGAAAAATTAGAAAGATTTTAGGTGAGCAAATTTACTAGTTTTTTCCCAAAACTAAATTGAAATAATGCTCCAAGCACACAACTCTAGAATTTTCAGACATGTAAAATTGCACATACCATCCAAATCAAATGGCAATTTTCCCCTCACACTGTGAGAATTAACTGGTTGACTTGTGTTTTTTACGAGTGCTATTTTATTCCATAATATAACCTTTTTGAAAAAGTACTTCTCCTTATATGGCAATTTTTAGAGAACATGTGTTAAAAAATATCTAAAGTATATTTAAATTGGGTAAGGCTTTGTTGATTACTGGTTAACAAATTATGATTAAAATTTTTAAGTTATTAAAGTGGATTATTAAAAATAAAAATATATAATGGAGGATAATTTTAAGACTTGTTTTCTTATTTCCTAGCAAAGGTAAATTCTTATTTTAATATTGCATAATAAATTGTTAGCTATCTTTCCTACATGTTCGATTATTTTATAACATTCTTAAGATATAAAACAGAAATTTGGAAAACATCACTTAGTTGTTATCAGAATACATTGAGGTTTTAACTCTTGCTTAAAATTATATAGTATGGATGAATTATAAATTATCTTCTTATAATTTGTTGAGAGACTTTCAGTTTTTATCCAGAATTTCTAATCATAAAGATGTTTCATGTGTAATCCTTATAGAGACAGTCTTGGGTTTATAATAGTTCTACTTATAAGTTTTTCGATCTTATGGTAGTGCAAAACTAATACCCATTCAGTATAAACTGTGCTTGGAGTTTGGATCTTTTCCCATGCTAGTGATTTGCAAGATAATACTCTCTCTTGACGCTGGGCAATGGGGACGGTTTCCAGGCAGCCACAGATCATAAGGGTAAACAACCAATACACTTATAATCATTCTGTACCTATACAACATTGGTTTTCACTTTCAGTATGGTATGCAATAAATTACATGAGATTTTCAACACTATTATAAAATAGTGTTTGTGTTAGAATTTTGCCCAGCTGTAGGCTAATGTGTTTTGAGCACATTTAAGATAGGCTAGGCTAAACTATGATGTTTTTATAGGTAAGGTGAATTAAGTGAGTTTTGACTTAGAATATTTTCAATTCATGTTAGATTTATTAATACATAACCCCATGGTAAGTTGAGGAAGATGGTATATGCAACAACACATTCATCTCTCTTATCTCAATGAGTGAAAAATAGCTATTCAAAATTTTGTTTATATATGAGGTTGAAAATCTTTCCCTCTATTTATTAGAAATGTATAAAAGCTTTTAAAAGTTTCTTATACCGCCAAAAATGTTGCTTTTAAAAAAAACAGTCTGAGGGGTTTGAAGTGGCGGGGGGTTGGGAGGTTGGGGTACCAGGTGGTGGGTATTATAGAGGGCACAGCTTGCATGGAGCACTGGGTGTGGTGAAAAAATAATGAATACTGTTTTTCTGAAAATAAATAAATTGGGAAAACAAAAAAAAAAGTGTTCTAAGATTTACCTGATTACTTTAATGGCTCCATTTTATTATGGCCAAATTATTGGACTTCTTGAGAAGTCCTTTGAGATACAGATACAGATTATTTTCAAATTGGTAGCTAGTATTTCACCAGAATTTATTGAGAAAACAAATAACATATTTTTTTCTATGATAATAAATGCCACCTTGTGTTACATCCTCTTATATTTTGGAGCTATCTTTAGACTCTTTAGACTTTCTTACCTTTTCTTCTGTACTGCAAGTTGTTAGTATCATTTCATAATTCATTTAAATATTTGACAGAGCTAATTTCTCTTCATTAGCTCTTGATTTTAGTATTTTCTTGGTCATTTATATTTGTTTTTTAATTAAAAATTCTATCAGATTTATAGCTTATATAGACAAATTCTTGTAGAATAGACAGTTGCACAATTGAGTCTGACTTCATTAGAAATTGTATGCATTGATTAATTTGAGTGATCTTTTATGTTTCTTTATGAAGTTTTACTGTTTTACTTAAAAAAAATTTGCACATTTTTGTTGTTTATATTTGCATATTTTTTGACAGAAGCAATTTGAAGGTGCAAATTATATCTTCATAAATATATATATATCCATACATACATATATGTTCCTTCAAAAAGGAAATATTTTATTAAGCAGAAATATGACATAAGTGTTCTAAATCTGTCAAGCCTAAAATTAATTTTTAAGCTTACACCCTGTGGCAAAAAAGGTCATAGCCAATGAGGATGCGGTAGGTAACTAAAACAGAGCTGTGTCCTCAGTGAGCTTACAGCTTAAAGGGTGAAGCTGATTAGGAAATGCTAAGCAATGAAAAATAAACAAAAAACCTCAGTAACAGAATTAAATCTTCTATTGCCAACTTCAGAGCATTTCCAAATACTCCACATGTCATCCTCTTTTGCAGCCCAGCATATGGGTCTTTGAGTGTCCTAATTCGTCTGTTAGAGCAGCCAAAAGAGTTGGCGTGGTCATGCTGTGCTCAGTTAATTGAACTTGGAGAATGGCTCAAGTTTGAATGTACAATTCAGAATGGAAAAGTGCACATTCACTCAGATAAACTGTAGCAATGATAAAGTCGTTAAAGCAAACATGTTTATTATTTAAAGTGATTAGTAGCTGATCAAAATTTCCAGTAGCGGTGGATGAGTATGTGTGCACCTACAGGAAATGAGCCCCTGAAGATTGCCATGCTGATGTAATCTACTAGATCATGAAAATAGCAATCAAACATGTTTAGCCGTCTTTTATGTGGGCAGGCTACTCATATAATTTTATTCAAAGTAATTCATGATTGGCTTTTAGAAAAATTAAAAGAGAAGCAATTCTATAACTAATGCTTCATCACTATCTATAGTATTGAACTTTGCAGTTTATTAAATATTTTTCCAGACTTTTTAAAATTGGTCCTCAGCACAAATTGAGTTGTTAAAATCAGAAGGCCATATTGTATTTGTATATTTTGAGAGGAGAAAATTGTAGCTTAAAAGACACGTTGTTTTGAATAAGTCCCATTGTTGCTTAGAGATCTGAGAGTAGGATTTTTAATATAATGGAAGTAGTAACACAAAATTATAGTGTGAGTGCAAAGCATATTCCATTTGAAGGGCTAAAGGTCTACTGTTGCTCTTTCTAAGTCACATGGACAGTTCTTAACATGCTTATTCCACCATTTGTCTATTTGTTCAATTGATAATGGTGCTAAATACAATTTCTTAGCATTTTCAGATCAATAAAAATAAATTTATATAACTTTAATGTGTATTAAATGTGTAATCTTTTCTATACATAAAACTTTTCATTTGGAACAAGGCATTAGTTGCATTTGCAAAAAAAATCCATACTCATATAAATTTTTATATGCAATAAATCATATATTTGTCTAAAAAAAATCTATGAGATAAAGAAGACAATTTTCCCATATAGTAACAACCAAAATAAAACAATTTGCTTAATATTTTGTTTTTATTGACTTTCATTTCCATGGAATCTATAGAGCTCTTTGAATACAATCAATTATGGAAACAAATATGAGACCAGTCTAATAATACATCCAATACATAGAAATTACAAATAAATATGCTGTGCTCCAAATAAAAGTTCAATGTTATCTTTTTTTATGTTGCACAAAACTATGTAATGTAGGAAAATAATCTAAAATAATATATTGATATCGCATCTATTTTCTACATCTCTTGAATATCGGTAGTGTTGTTTTCAACTTTAGTAGAAAATGGAATTTCCAATTATCATTTCCAAGGTCATTCATGTTTAGATATGCTCTTCCCTTTGAAACAATTTTCACATCACAGTATAGACCAAGACAAACTTTCTAATTTGCAGAGGTGAAACACCTTGCTTCTCAGCTTAGTCAAAACTTACATCTAACTGAAACCATTATTAGTGAAATCATGGCTTGGGAAATGAAAACAAATAGCCTTTCCTATAAGAAACACTTTAGATATTTGCTAAAAATAATAATTTCAGTCTATAGTTTGAGGCAGATATTTTATTTTGCAACACTCATGGCATATACTTTGAAGCATATTTCTTCTGAATTTTATTAAATGGAACACTGTCTAAATCAGTTATTACTTTGTTTTTAATTATGTCATCCTGGCTGTGCTATTATTTATATCTGCATGTGCACTCAAATGCTGACTTCCACACTTCTTAATTTGTTGCAAAATATTTATAATTAAATACTTAAAAACATTTATATGCAAGTCTAAGTACAAAATTAATTTCATCTCTTTTGATCTGAGTCATTAATTAGTAGTAATTCTTATACTGCATTCTATAATTCTTGGATTTTTCCCTGGATAATATATATGTTTACATGGAAGATGTTTACTTGCTCGACATATTTGTATGTGTGTCAATGTGTGTTTCAGGTTTTTGTAAAACTGGGCTTTTTTAGTCCATCTAACTACACTTTGAAATAAATATTATCTATCCCACTTTAAAAACAAAACCTATCTAAATAAAATGATCAAATTCATATAGTTACTTAAGGTTGAAGCAATGATTCTCGCCCAGGTCTGCCTAACTCCTGAGCCACCATCTGCTTCAATTGTCTTAATGATCAACTTTGAGATGTCAAAGTCTCTGTTCTAGAAGATTTGGTATTGTACTTACCTGTCCTGGCCAAAAAAATTTGACCTTTGGTGCAATTCCAGTTTGTTACATTTTAAGTTCCCTTTTGCTCTGAATTCTCATCTCTTTTATTTTGTAATATTTATCAATATCATCTCAAACAACAAAAAATGAAAGTCCAATGAGGGTATATTTGGCATTTTTAGTTTTTATTTACCTGAGTCCCTCTTTTACCGATGAAAGATGTGATACCATGGCTGTTATAAGCTATCACCAATGGTCAGACAACTGGTTTCAGAATAAATTGGGCAATGACATGGGGATTGATTTTTTTTTCAGATTTTATTTATTTATTTGTCAGAGACAAGAGTAAGAGAGAGTGAGAGAGAGCACAAGCAGGGGGAGCAGGAGGCAGAGAGAGAAACGGACCTTCTGCTCTACAGGGAGCCAACCCTGGGACCTGCCCCAGGACCCCAGGTTCATGACCTGAGCCAAAGGTGGATGCTTGACTGACTGAACCACCCAGGTATCCTGGGGTGGGTGAGTGGGTGGGGGGGGTGAAGAGGGATGTTTGATTTGTTTTTGATGAAAGAGTAAATAAATAAAAACAAGTTGTGTTGAGGGATGAGCTGCATTTTGAAGTTCTAAAGTTGAGTCAACAGAGATTAGAAAAAATGGGTCTTCTCCCTTCCTCCCACAGAGCCATCACCATGGTTGACCTTCCAGTGCAGCATCAGCACCCTGATGGTTCTCCCTTTCTCATAAACAAGTGGGAGAAAGTGGGCTTGCAGGGGGAATTCATGGACTACTTATTGCTAAGTAATGCAGTTTGGAGGCACTACCTAACCAAGTAATGCAGTTTGGAGGCACTACCTAACCAAGTAGTTTTCTGAGACGGTCCATCTGCTTGGCCCTTACAGGCCTTGGAGATGGTAGGATGTTAGATCGCCCCCTGTTGGAAGGAGAAATAAACACACCCCATGGGATTGAACGGAGCTCCAGTGCAGCTCCAGGGCAACCCAGTTGTCAAACGGAACCATTTCCCCGCTGTTTTCTATGCATTACAGGGCCTCATTTACTTCACTTGCAAATGGTGGCGGTAATATTAGCCACTTTCTAGAGTCGTTAAGAAGATTGCGTGGGTCGATTAATGAAACAAGCCTCTCAAATACAGTAAAGAAGATGCAAGTTTTACTTGGTGTTAATAACGATTTATCTTATGAACCATGTCCATCTTCCCAGGCACATGGCCCAAACAGCCCTCAACGTACAGCAAATACCAATGCGTTTAATTAAAATATAGCTCCTATATTTGTTTGTTTGCTTGTTTGTCCACTTTGGATTACTTAATGTTGACTCTACAATGGGGTATTTGTAGTAAACAGTGACAGAGGATAGGTTTTGGAGGAAGGAATGGAGGCTTTGGAGTCTGGCAGAACTGTTTTGCACTGCTTGTGCCACTTACTGTTTAAGTGACTGTGGGCAAATTACTTAACTATTCTGAGCCTCAGTTTCTTCATTTGTAAATTAGTTGAAATTTACATTCTGTAGCCCTTAGAAGAAAAAAAAATTGGATAACATTCAACTGCTGTTGGACATATTATAGGTGTTTAATTAATGGTAACTCCTTCCCTGACCCTGCACAAGATTTATAGCCTTCTCCAATGTAAAGTTTATTAAAAACCAAAATTAAGATTTATTTGATTTTAAAATTGCTTAGGAAGCCAGATACTTTGGTTATTTAGTTGATTCAGCTATCTAATGGAGTTCCTTAGAATTACAGTAGTATTATTGCTTGTGAATTTTTTATAAGATTGAAGTTACTTACATAACAGGCTGTGGCCTAAAACTATGTTTAGTAGTAAATTGTGCTCCATTTCCATGGCACTCAGAAGCCACACTGGACTCACTCTTGGAAATATCAGCCTCACTCCAGCACTTTTAAGTAGGATGCTTTGTATTTAGCACTTTTAAGCAGGATGCTTTGTATTTGTGTAGCATTCCAAAATTTTCAACCAAATCATCTAATCACTACTGAAGACTGAATTTTGTGGTCAGAATTACTGCTGACAAATTGTGGAGGCATGCAAGAAGGCACGCTTCCTTAAAGGGAAGTCAATTCCCTCGTAAAGGAAAAAAAAGTCAGCGCCCATTTATATTCATTACCATGTGGCAGCATAGTCACCCTCTACCAGGCTCTCTGCAGGAATGAAGCCTACAATGGATAATTGTAATAATAATAAAACTTGAGATGACCACTTCTCTGTGGCCGGATTCTCCAATCAACTCACTGGCTGTGTCTCCTGCATTAACCAAACCTTCTGTCTACCTCTCTCATTACATCCATGTTGTCTCAGCCTCTTGCCTGGCCTTGAACAAAATGTGGCAGTGCTGTATTCATGTGTTTTCCCTCAAAATCGCCACCCTTCTTTCTTCTTTATCTCTTATAAGGAAAAATTACATTTTTCCTTATGGGGGACTATAACATCTAGTCTCCAAACCATGACAGTTTTGAAAATAGAACCGTTAAAAATTATACCAGGACAAGAGGAGTCCTCAGAAACTATTCTGAGCAAATGTGGGCACATGGTCACCATATCAGAATTTTTCAGGAACTTTTCTGCTTCTTGGCCCTTCAGCTTTAACTCCTATAATTCTTGACTCCTTTTCTATATGTTCTGGATACTCTAAATTGAGAAAGTGCCTTGGATGAGCTATCTTGTTTCATTTACTCAAAGCTTAAATAAGGCGCATGTGATTTGTCCTTTTGGATTGAATCATTGGTTCTTTGATCTCTTCTCCAACACTTCAATTAAATATCCTCTAACCGGGGTACCTGGGTGGTTCAGTGGGTTAAGCCTCTGCCTTCAGCTCAGGCCATTGTCTCTGGGTCCTGGGATCAAGCCCCACATTGGGCTCTCTGCTCAGCAGGGAGCCTGTTCCTCCCTCTCTTTGCCTATCTCTCTGCCTACTTGTGATCTCTCTCTCTCTCTCTCTGTTAAATAAATAAATAAAATCTTTAAAAAAATATATCATCTAGCCACACTGGACTCACTCTTGGAAATATCAGCCTCACTCCTGCTCAGGACTTCTGCATTTACTTTACCTTCTGCCTAAGCTGCCTTTTTCCTAAAGCACTATGCCCCTTTTTTCCTATAGGTCTTTACCCAAAATCACCTCCTCAGTGGGACTTTCCCAGTTTACCCCAACTAAAATGATTACTCTCCCTCTCACTCTGTTCCCTTCATCCTTTCCCTGCTTTATTCCCACTTAGTATTTGTTTTCAAATACTACTGTTGAATTTCCAGCATCTACAACAGTGTTTAGCATATGGCATTTAATAGATCTTGTGAACTTGAGTGTGTCCATGACCTTGTACCTCTTTTTGTTCATACCATCTTACACTTTTTTCTTTGTCTGGGTAAAATTCAGCTCAGTTGTAACCTATTTTAGGAAGCCTTCTCTGACCCTCATGTTTGCTATGTGCCATTGGGGGCTGTCACAGTCACCTTTTGTTCTGAACTTACATTGTATCTCTTACAACTTTCCTTCAGTTGGTCGACATTAGCATTAGACCAGGAGCGCCTTCAGATCAGGGAATGGAATTTATTGCTGTTGCTCTAGTTCAAAACAAACAACACTTATAACATTGACTGAGTTATTTGCACACCTTTAGTGTAGAGAAACTTGTACTTTTAGAGTAAATCTATTTCATCTTTAGATGGTTCTGATGCTCACGGATTTTGCTAAAATTTCTCGATTAACAGCTGGCTACCCTTTCACATGCATAATGCTCCCTAGGCTAATAAAATTTTAATGTTTTGTAGCATTATGCATTAGGGGTCTCCTGTACATAGATATTTTCATGCTTTCTTCAAGAAGTTCTATATAATTCAATCTTATATTTACGTCTGTAATGTATTTTGAATTCATTTTCTGTATATAGTGTGAAGGAAGATTCTCCTCCCCTACCTCTTCCTCCTATTCTCCCTCATCCTCATTTTCTTTTCTTTTCCTTCTTTTATATGTATATTCACTTGTCCTGGTATCGTTTGATGAAAAGACAATTCTTTCTCTCATTGAACTGTATTGGAACTTTCATGAAAAAGCAATTGACCGTGGGGCACCTGGGTGGCTCAGTGGGTTAAGCTTCTGCCTTCAGCTCAGGTCATGATCTCAGAGTCCTGAGATTGAGCCCTGTATCGGGCTCTCTGCTCAGCGGGGAGCCTGCTCCCCCCCCTCCGCCCCCCACCTGACTCTCTGCCTACTTGCGATCCATCTCTCTGTCAAATAAATAAATAAAATCTTAAAAAAAAAAAAAAAAAAAAGCAATTGACCATGATTGTAAAGATAAATTTCTGGACTCTGAATTCTGTCCCATTGACCTAGCCTGTTCTGCCAATACCACAGTATCTTGATTATTAGGATTTTAAAGTAAGTTTTGAAATTTGGTAATGTAAGTCCCCTACTTTGTCCATCTTTTCTAAAACTCTTCTGTCTTCTGAATCTTTCATTACCATATAAATTTTTGGATCAACTTTCAATCTATTAAAAAAATGTACACAGAAATTTTGACAGGAATTCTTTCAAATTTGTAGGTCAATTGGGTGGAAAATGGTGGCTTCCAACCATGAATATAGAATCTCAATTATTTTTAGATCTTTAATTTCTCTTAGCAATATTTGTGCTTTTCAGTATACAAATGTTATACTTTTTAAGTTAAATTTACTCTCACCTGTGAGTACCTATGATAGGTTTTCTGGTGCTTTTTTTTTGCTTGCTTGTTTATTTTTAGTTTACATCATGAGAAATTTATATTCAATACATCATTAGATATCCTAAACTTCGATTTTTTCTGCATATTTATTATAAATTTTTTAAAGTCGATTTCCTCACAGGTTCTAGCTATGAGACAAAATTGTTCATCCTAGTCTTGCTTCATTTATTTTTGCAAGAAGTAAGACATACTTGTAACCAAAGAACCTATACAGGGAAATATATAATTTCTGGATATTATTTATATAATCATATATAATTATTTCCCAATCAAGAGATGAGCAGGATAAGCCATAAGGATTATGTTCTCTAGTACTTTGCAAAGTCTGGGTGACAATCAGCAATCCCTGACCTTTCTCTAGAGTTCTTTTCACCACTTCATAGATTTATTCATTTTGGGGGCAGCATATGAATGTATATGCTGCCCATTATCTGATAAGCTGTCTTTTTCAATGATATTTTCCTTCCTGATGACTTGAAAGTTTCAAGCTATAACTCGTCATCTGGAATAATTATTCACAAATTGAAACTGGAATCAATGACTAAATCATAAATTCACCGATGTCATTTCACACTGAAGAATATTATTATGGTTATGAAAAAACTGTTACAGTTATGTTATTATCTATGAGAAATTGTATCAACTTTTTAAAAGTACTATTGACTGTCCATAAAAATTCTCCTTGAGTTTAAAAAGGTCTATACATTTATTTTTATAAGAGTCAAGTTTAGAAAATAGGCAGTGCTTCTAATTTATATTCAATGTAATCATCTGTTATCTATTTAAACCAGATAAAGTAAATGAGATAAAGAAATAAGCACCAATTTACACTAGCTATTAACTTTCCCAGGGGTATGCTATTAGAATTAAGAAAAAGAAAAAAAAAAGGTTTGTTGAGATTGTCCTTCAGCTTAATTTCATTCAGTAATATCACTAATGACCCCATTAAGGACATTAAAAGTTTCCTTTTCTGATCAGTCTTCAGAATATTGAACTTTATAAAGTATCTACTGACTAATCAGCTAAATAAATCAAGGTCACCTTTAAGATGCATCCTACAGCTAATTGTGGGCGTAAGACTTGTTACACAGTTCTCAGGCAGAGATAATTATGCAAAGCCTATATTACTGGGGGACAAATATATGGAATATTGACAGAATTTCTCAGCAATTTAGAGTTAGAAGGGGCACAAATGAAATAACAATGAGTATAAACTTCTCATTTTGTAAAGGGGGAAGAGTTGGACATTTCACTGAATTTTTCTAAATGGGATAGAATTGATGGCTTTTGGGTAAATTGGAAGGGGTGGTGAACCATGAGAGACTATGGACTCTGAAAAACAATCTGAGGGGTTTGAAGTGGCGGAGGGGTGGGAGGTTGGGGTACCAGGTGGTGGGTATTATAGAGGGCACGGCTTGCATGGAGCACTGGATGTGGTGAAAAAATAATGAATACTGTTTTTCTGAAAATAAATAAATTGGAAAAAAAAAAAAAAAGATTTGATGGCCTAGTATATCTTGAAAATACTTCTCCTCATCTCCAAATGCTATAGTTGGGTTTCTGGCAGGCAAACTGTGAGACTGATGTTTGCATGCAAGAAATGTCTTAAGGAGTGCTGTGTGGTGAACCAGTTGTGGGGAGGGAAGAAGCAGGTTAAGAATAGAAGTTAACTCCTGGGGCAACTGGGGTGTTTCACTCTACTGGGCAACCAACTCTTGAATTTGGCTCAGGTCATGACCTCAGGGTCATGAGGTCAAGCCCCGTTTTGGGTTCTAAGCTCAGCATAGAGTCTGTTTCTCTCTCCATCTCTTCCTCTGCTGCTCCCCCTGCTCTCTTTCCTCTCCAAAATAAATACATAAATCTTAAAAAAGGGGAAAAAAAAGAAAAGAACTTGATCTCCCATGGTGACCTCAACCAGTCCTTCCTGATGTGGAGCTCTAAAGCTAAAAAGGCATACTCCAGTTCTGCCCCAACTGGGGCAATGGAGTTGGCCTTTGTCGCTTTACATTGGCCAGTCATTCTATGTGGGGGGCCCTCAGGAAGGAAGCATGACCTTGGAAAAGAGTGGCTGTCTTCAGCCAAGGGGGAGTCTCGGAGAGGGGTTTAGTTGAAAGCTGCCAGTGGTCAACCATCCCTGCAGCTATGGAACGAGTGCTTCATTCTTGAAGGGGTGTCTGGGACGTGCCCCACCACTTACCCTGCATTGAAATTGTACACTTAACTGGGAGATAGGACATCCTGTTTTGTCAAGAGTGAGATACTGAAAGAATCTGAGACGTTAAAATAATCCTTTATGACATATTTTTCCCATTAGGAAAATATTATGTTGAACAGTGATATTTGGAAATCGCTTTTCAAAAACAATCCATTATATAACATAGGTTATTTACTTAAATGTCCCTTATATTATCTTGATTGAAAAAATTAGATTATACAAGTTGTAGGGAAAAAAACGAGGTAGAGTAAAATTAAGTATTAAATATGATTGGAATATCCTATATTAGATTCCTAGGGCTTCTAACACAAATGATCATGAACTAGGTGGCTTTAAAACAACAAAAACTTATTCTGTCATTGTTCAGGAGGCCAGAATTCTGAAATAAAGTTGTAGCAGGATCTGCTGATTTGGAGGTTCTGGGGGAATTTCTGTTGTGTGTCTCTCTCCTCTATTCTGGTGGTTGTTAACAGTTTTTGACATTCTTTGGCTTAAGGTTCCTTCCCTCCAATCTCTGCCTCCATTGTCACATAACCTCCTCACCTGTGTGCATCTCTCTGGATCCTCTCCTATTCTTAAAGGACACCAGTCATTAGATTTAGGGTCTTCTTAATCTGGTATAACCTTATCTTTACTAATTACTTCTGCAAAGACCCTGTTTCCAAGATCACATTCTTAGAGTTCATGTGAACAGTTATCTTCTGAGGACACTTTCATCTCACCATGTATTATTGTCTTCTACTTACTATTACAATTCTTGGAAAGAGTTGTCATAAAACATCAAATTTTCCCATGAATATAAAGTTATATTTGAAGTTCAGTTTTGACCATATACTTGCTATTGTAATATATACTATCATCTATCCTTATTATAAATACTAAAAATGATTATGTTGAAAACAAACACAAAATTATGCTCTCAGTACCAACCAAAGGACACTACTACAGTGAGTTCATTCACTGTACTTAAGACCCCATATACTGTAAACAAGGGGATATACAGATAGTACATAAACACTGCCATAAATTTATTATGAAAGAAACATGAAATATTAAAAACCCTACATTTAAAATTTAATAAAAATATATTGTTTGCCTTAAAAGTGAGAGAAGCAAGGAAAATGATTTAAATAAACTATATCTTTTTAAAATGCTACATGTAGAAACTTAATCTCATGTTTTATTTTTCTGGCTAAACATTTTTTTTTCTCTAGAAGCAGAGGCATTCTAATGCATTCCATTGACCTTAGGGTTACCTCATAGTAGCTTTCTAGACATTTCATAAATGCTTGAGGTTGCTTTCATCTTCATGATGATGATGTTTTCCTCAGTGAAAGATATTTTTAAATGTAAGTCCTGACCCAGCATTTCTCTCCTCACTTGCTCTCATTTCCTCAAGTTATTCAAAACTGACCTCAATATCTTTCCCTTGAAAACTTACTAGGAAACTGGCGGCTACCACTGAGTTGATAAGTAACTCAGCTTTGTTAGGAATGACAAAAATTACTATGAACTCTTACGTGGTGGAGAATAATTGAGGCTGTAAGACACTGTAGCAGCTTGGAGAATAGTTAATGTAATCTAGTAGGATGACCTAAGGTAATCAAATTGTATTTACTTAGAAATCAAAATCCTTTTAAAAATTCCAAGAACAGGTTTTAAGAAGAATTTTTCTGTAACATTGTTCCATGAAAGGGAAGTATATGCAAAATGACCTCCAAAGGCTAAAGGAACCATAAGAACAAAATAAAAGGCTGATAAGCCAGCTTGATAAAAAATGGTCCATTAAGTGGACTCATACATAGAAGTGTGTCTTGGATGGCAGCAAGATGAATAGATCTCTGCAAGCCCACCTCCCATAAGACTTGATTTTATAGCTTTACAGACCACCCTGGAGGAAATGTTTGAGAATCATAGTCCCACCTCTAGAGAAGACCAAGGACATTATGGCCCAAAGATGTGCTTCCAGGTGTGGTAAAACAAAAAGAATGTGTGTAAGGGGTCCTGTTCTCAAGAAGGTTTCAGGTCACAGAGTGGTGTCAGGCTGGTTCACACAAACATGCTTTTCTCTGACCTGTTGGTTAGATGGGTCTCTTCTTCATGCTTTCTTTTTGTTCAAATGTTCTTAAATTTCTCTCCAAACTCCCCACCTCAATACACATGGAATATTTAAGTGAAAGCTAAAATTCTTTATTTAGTTATTTAAATGTGGACATATGGATAAATACAGCTTTGGGATTGCCAGATAGATAATAGTTAGATAGATTAGATAGATAGATAGATAGATGATATTATATACACAGCTTCTTTACAATAATCTATAAAGGTAAAAAAGAAATA
This sequence comes from Neogale vison, assembly GCF_020171115.1. NCBI lineage: Eukaryota > Metazoa > Chordata > Mammalia > Carnivora > Mustelidae > Neogale > Neogale vison. The sequence continues at coordinate 130,651,545 of NC_058094.1, forward strand.
AGTGTATGAAGACACAGATGACTAAAATGAACTACCTTAGTTTATATTGTGCATTAATGCCAGAACAATGAGGCATCTAGTCACTCTTCTTTCCACCTTGACATGTACCTATTGAGAGATGTTTGGATAAGTGAAGAGGGATGTATCTGTAATCCAAGTCTGCAAATCCTAGGGACCAGATAAGGAAGCCATTTTGGGATGTTGGTTTACAGTTTTCAAAAACAGATTCCTCCCAAGAGAAAATATGGGAACAAGAACAACAATGGGATTAAGAATTATGGGCTGGGTTATGGACACTGGGAAGGTTATGTGCTATGGTGAGTGCTGTGAACTGTGTAAGACTGATGAGTCACAGACCTGTACCCCTGGAACAAATAATACATTATATCGTGATTTGATTTAAAAAAATTATGGATCAATTAGTGGGGTTAAAGTTAAGGGGAAATTGAAAACAACAAGTATTTGGGAGCAACCTGAAGCTTAGGAGAATTGGGACCTTCAATAGAGCAGAAGTCAAGAGCACTCAGCAGGTAGTTCCCCGAGCACTAACAAAAGGGTTAAAAAGAAAACAAAGTCAGTCAGATTTAAATATCTGCTTGGCTGAAACAGAATGAAACTACCTTAAAGAGCAATAATCAAGGACTTTACTAAAAACTTCCACTTCCAGGCAAGAGGGAGTAATAGGAATAAGTTTATCCTCTCACCTAAAACAAACAGAATGTGACAATATCTATGAAACAATGCATTTAAAGACAATAGACAACAGGCAACAAGGAGAGGCACCCTTGACAGGAGAAAAGCATGAGGTGTGTTCTACTATTGCCTCAGCTAACCATCTCAAAAGAGTTTCCAGAGTGAGGTACAGTATGGTGCATCAGTTAGGTTTTGACAGAGAAACAGAAACAATAGAATGTGGGGTGGAAGAATCTATCTATCTATCTATCATCTGTCTATATCTATAATCTCTATCTCTATCTATCTATCTCTATATAATGAATATGTATGAATTGACTCATATATCTGTGGAAGTGGTTGGCAAATCTGAGACCTATAGGACTGGCTGGCAGAAGGAAACTCAGGCAAAATTTCTATGCTACGTTCCTGAAGGAGAATTCCTTTTTCTTTGGGAAACTTCCCCTTTTGCTCTTAGGGCCTTCAACTGATTAGAGGACATCCACGTACGTTATCAAGATTAATTTTGATTATTTAAAGTCTACTGTATGTAAATGTTAATTATATCTCCAAAATACCTTCACAAGAACATGTATACTAGTTTTTGACCAAACACTAGCCAAACTGATATATAGAATTCACATTACAGATGGGAACATATGCTCCCCCACTTTTTTTTAAATTGAAATATAGTTGATATACAATATTACATGAGTTTCAGGTGGACAACATTTGAACAATTCTGTACATTACTCAGTCCTCACCCCAATAAATGTCTGTTCACATACAATGTTATTACAATATCATTGACTATATTCCCTATCCTGTAGTTTTCATCTCTGTGACTTATTTATTTTATAATTGGAAGTTTGTATTTCTTAATACCTATTATTATTTTAGGCATCCCCCTACCTACTACTCCTCTGGAAACCAATTTGTTCTCTATATTTAAGAATCGGTTTTGTTGTTGTTGTTGTTGTTTTTATTTGTTTTTTAGATTTCACAAATACATAAGATTATCATGTATTTCTGTTTCTCTGTCTAACTTACTTCATTTAGCATAATATCTTCTAGGACCACCCATGTTACACAAATGGCAAGATCTCATTATATTTTATGGCTAGTGAAACTCCATTGTTGTGTGTGTGAATGATATAAAATGCACACAGAAATCATAGAGATATGATACACACACACACACACACACGCATGCACACATATAGTAGATTAAGCCTTGCAAAAAGGAAAATAAAAAACAGTCAAGCTGACCACATAGCAATAGAAACTATCCAAAATAAAACCTGAGAATAAAACAATTTAACTCAAACAACATCATAAAGGAAACATTGCTTCAGGGACACTATTAGATAACACCAAGAATTGTAATTACAATTTGTGTAATTGGAATCCCCAAAGGAGAGGTAAGGGAGTACAATAAATTTTTGGAGGAAATTAATGAAGATTTTCTAAATTATGTACAGAACCTAGAAGCTGAGTAAACCCCAAGAACGAGCAACATAAAGAAAAACTACACTAGCTTACATCATAAATCAAATTGGTAAAAACTAGTGATAAAGAAAGAGTATTAAATGCATTCAGGAAAAATTGCTATGTACAGAATAAGAAAGATAAAGGGTAATGCAAATTTCTCATTAGGAAAAAAATGCACCTGAGAAGAAATGAAGCAACATCTTCAAAATCTCAGTACTGAAAACAAAACAAAACAAAAAAAACCCCATTAAACTAAAATTCTATACCCATCAAAAATTCTTTCAAAACTGAGAATGAAATAAGTACTTTTGAAGCCATGGAATGATTGAACGAATGAACCACAAGCTGAGCTGAAACCAAGAATTGGACACTTTAATCATTGTGCCCCACCCTCCATAGTTTTTGATGAGAAATTTGCTGATAGCTGTATTACAGATCCTTTTTATGTGATGATTCAGTCCCTCTTGTTTTCAAGGTTCTTTTTAATGATTTGTATTTCAGCAGCTTGTTTGTGGTCTAAATGGGCATGGATCTCTATGTATTCATCTTACGTGGAATTTGCCGAGCTTCTTGGATGTGGAGGTTCATATCTTTTATCAAATCTGGAGAGTTTTTAGCCAATAGGTCTTCAAATAGTCTTTCTTTCCCTTTGTCTCTCTGCTTTCATTCTGTAGTTTCCATTATGCATAGTTGATGTGCTTGATGCCTCTGAGGCTTTGCAAAATTTTTTTCATTATTTTTTCTTTCTGATCTTCAGAGGTGGTAATATCCTATCACTTGACTTATTTTCAAGTAAATTGGTTGTTCCTTCTATTTCAAGTCTACTGCTAAGTAGATTTCAATTCCTGAATTTTATTTGGTCCTATTTGTTACAATTTGTTATAACCTCATTGATATTCTTTATTTTGTGAGGCATCATTTTCATACCTTCTTTTAGTCTTTTGATATGTTTAAGAGAACTAACTTAAAGTTCCTGTCTAATAATCCTAACATCTTCATTTCTTCAATTACAGTTGGTATTGTTTCCCCTTCACTCCATCCAGCGTACAGGTATGGGCCGTACATTTTGATACCTTTGCATACATCGTGAATTTTTAATGATACCTTGACATTTTAAAATAATATAGTATGGTAATTCTAGAAATTAGAACCCTTCTCCCACACAGGAGGGTTTGTTGTTGCTCTGTGTGGTCTTTGTTGTTTGTTTACTAAAAGACATTCCTCCATTAAATTGGCAAAGTCTCTGTCCTTTATCATTTATTGCCCCTAAAGTCTCTGCTTATGCAGATACTCAAGTTTAGCTACAGGTGAGAGTTTAGACCCTTCTCAGGTCTTTCCAAGGTGAATGCACAGCCTTATCTGTATACATGAACTTCTAGATCTCCAAAAATATGTTGGAGTGTTTTAAAGTCCCCTACGTGTAGCTCATTCCCCAGTTGATTCATTTAAGTTTATTAGTCAGCTTCTTTTATGACAAAACTGTCATCACTGCCTCAGGCAGTTATGATATTAAAAAATTGCCAATAATCGTTTTTCATAAACACCTCTGAGTAAAGGTTATTTGTAGTGAGTGATCTCTGAATCAGGTGACATAAATCAAAGTCTTGTAATTGTGGGGGTGGGAGTAATGGCCAGACAGAGCTAATAATGATAACAATCAATGGTGATGGCTCCTAATATATTCTGTCCCTCACCTGACTGTTAAGTTTTCAAATGATTGTGGGGCTATTGATTTTCAAGGCTACTGGGGATCTAGAGGCATGGGGTTAGAAGTAAGGTTAGTTAAAACATCACTGAGCTCTACTTGTGATCTCTGTCTGTCAAATAAATAAATAAAATCTTAAAAAAAAAAAAAAAGGGGCGCCTCGGTGGCTCAGTGGGTTAAGCCGCTGCCTTCGGCTCAGGTCATGATCTCAGGGTCCTGGGATCGAGCCCCGCATGGTGCTCTCTGCTCAGCGGGAAGCCTGCTTCCTCCCCTCTCTCTGTCTGCCTCTCTGCCTACTTGTGATCTCTGTCTGTCAAATAAATAAATAAAATCTTTAAAAAAAAAAAAATCACTGAGCTTATTGTCCTTACTGATATTCACACATTTTTGTTGAATAAATACTCCCCTGATTGTCACAGGACTTTAGTTAATTTTTAGAGTTCTGAAATAATTGGCTTTACAGTGTTTGCCAGTGTGATTGTGGCTCTTGAGAAGGTAAAGGTTTTTCAAAGTCCCTTTTTCACTATATCTATTGATAACATAACCTACCTTGACTATATTATTTATGCAACATTTATCTTTAAATTAATCAATGTTTTAATTTTTACTCACCCTAATTAATAATACATATTAAATGATTTGTTTTAAAATGTAATTTAATTATAAGGTAAATATTGCAAACATCTTTATGTAATACCTGTTATAAACTAAATGTTATATTCTCCTAAAATTCGTATTTTGAAGACCAAAACCCCACTCTAATAATATTTGGAGATGAAGGTTGGGGGGAGGTAATTACAATTACATGAGGTCATAGGGAGTGTCCTAGTCTGATGGAATTATAATAAACTAAGAGAGACTAAGAGTCTCTCTCTCTCTCTTTTTTTCTCTCTCTGTCTTTTTCTTTCACTGTCATGTGGTTATACAAAGAAAAGGTGGGCAGTGGGAGGCCAGCAATAGAGTTTTCTTCAGAACTCATCACAGCTGGAACCCTGATCTTAGACATCCAACTTCAGAACCATGAGAAAACTAACTGTTGTTTAAGACACCCAGTAGATAGTTTTTTGTTATGGTAATCTGAGCAGACTAGTACATTACCTAAAATTACTTTCTATGCCTTCAGTGTTGTAAAAAAATTAAATAAATAAAAAATAATAAGTGTGATACTGTTTTTAAATAAAAAAATATTTTAAAAATTATATTGTGATTAGTGGATAAATGGAATTGAAAGATTTGAATGTATTTTTATAATTTTAAAATATCTGGAAACTTATGTATTAACTTTGTGAAAATTTCCATTTAGGGAGTGGATTTTTGACAGGCAGCCTAATACCTTTATGCTGAGTAAAATCTAGCTGGGTAAATCCTTAAAATGTTATTAAATATATTATACACCTGAAACTAATATTACAATGTATGTTTACTAACTGGTATTTAAATAAAAGCTTAAAAAAGAGTGGATTTATTCAGGTAACGAATTATATGATTCAACCAATATTCATTGAATGCTTATAATTTTAATACTTTGTTAAGAGATAAAACCATTAAAGGATCAGAGTATAAAATGAAATATGATATTGATTAATGAATTATTCTTTGCTAGTTATTTTCTTTGTTACAGTTAGTAAACGTTGTTTATTCATAGACATATTGATAAAATTTCTTCTGACTCTTAACCTTCCATGCACTGGTGGAATGACCCTGGCATGGCCAAGAACATGAAGAAGGCTCTTCTAGTTTTACAACAAATGTCAAATGTGCTTCTTATTTTTCTGTAAATAAAAACATTCGTATCTTCATTTAGTGTCACAGTTATACAACTATGGAGTGGTAGTAATCCCAACTGAAATATTTCTTATATGTTAACCATCTAGGTCTACAGTCTGTACTCCTATACTGCTGCATTGCATAAGTCAGTAGGGAACAGAATAGGTCTGTAAAATGAAATCACTGCAGAAATATTTCCTTAGAATCAGATAGCCTGAGTTCTGGTAGAAATGTACAAGGCAGAAAGGTAGAAAGACTGAAGGCTGCCTTGCCTCTTCTCCTTCTCACTGCTGTGTTAACTAGCCCAAGGAAAGAAATACCAGTATCTACTGTCTTTGCTCTTTTGTCAGAACAAAATTGAAGGACCTAATTTGTCTAGAAACACATGCCTTCTAAATACCTAAGATATTTTCTGGTGCAATTACTTTTTAACTTATTTTAGATTGTGCTCCCGTGGGTATCTATTCTGAATTAATGAATTCCTTTTCGAGTCCACTTTCCCATTCACCCCAAAATAGAAATCTAATGAAACCAAAGTTTAGCTTTTTAATCTACAAAATAAAAAGATACATATTTCATTCAAAATATTCAAAGTGGTAATAAATATAAGTACTAAATACAAATCAGATTTCCCTCTTTTCAAAAGACAGGAAATGTGCAGCATATCCAAACGTTTCCCTTGGAGATTGACTTGATGAACACTTGCTGAAAAAAAAGAGTGCCGCATTCTCTGAACTACCACCTTTACTTAGAGCTTACTGGTCCTTTAAATTTTATCTCTTGCCTCTGTGGGTTTTCTTTTGAGAGATGACCCATCATGTGTTCAGTGGACAGTGTTCTCTCTAACCCCTGGAGACCTGGCTTCATCATGTATTCCCTTTTATTCATCACTTTTGCTTCATCTTTGGCCTCCCGTCTTTTATCTAGATATCTTTCCTGGCTATTGTGCCCCCCCAACATATTTCACTTCTGGTATTATAGAAATATGATAGTCCAGCTTTTGATTTTCCATCTCCTTTTCTAATTTCACATCTCATGGACTGTGCAGTTAGTTTTTTTGGGAGAGAGACACCTGTGAGCACCTATGGTATCTTTGTCCAACAACGTAGAAGGGATGTGTGTGTCATCATAAGTATTGGTATGATGGTTCATCATTTCTCTTCTGCAAAGTCACACTTAGGTCTGCCGGCATTTGCTCCCCTGCATGGCAGCCTATTACTGCCTTCCAATGGGAGCAGGAGCTGACCCCACAGGTTAGTGGAGAATATACTGCCTTGTTGTAGCCAAGACCTAGAGTGCAGCAAGACTCCAGCCAAAGTTGTGTGTTCCCTGTGGACTAGGTTTTTTCAAAGATAAAGAGCTGTCCTCTGTGGACCAGAACTATGCATTATTTAGGTACTTCTCTGTATTCCTAGCTACTAGTAAAAAGTGGAAGTCCATAGCCAGGGTCATGAATCCCAGGCAGAATAGTGTACCTGGAAAATGTGTTTCTGCCACACATAATTGTAAGGTAACTTTGACTGTATATCCTATCCCTATGCCCAAGATACTATAAAATGAGCAATTCCATGAGTAAGCAAAAGACAAGAGATATTACAAAGTGTTTTTTTTTTTCCTTTCTAGGATTACTTCAGAGACTATGCTAAAAAATCTCTGCCAAAATAAAGACAAGTGTTTTTTATTCAGAAAAAAAAATCAGTGAACACAATGATTTTTGGTGGGCATTTCAGATTTTTTTATTTGAATTTATACAATGTAATTTGAGGTGGTTTAGGTAAACTTCATTTAATAGAAATCTTAACAACCTTTCAAAACTCAGCATTGGGAAAATCTGGCACACAAGGAAAAGGCATGTTGTTGTTTCTTACAATCTCATAAAGATTTTCAACTAAATGATCCGTTCTTTGACATCCCAGGACTTGCCAAATCAATAATATAGATACTAAAATATCTCTGTAAAATAAAAAAATATATTTCAAAATACCTTGGCATGTATTAATCCATTTATTTCATTTCTTTATGAAGCATTATGTAGAAAAATTGAAAATTTTGTCTCTTCATCATTTATTGATGAAATACAGTTTTAATGACCAATGCACATTTTTTTTTCTATGTAACACATACTTCATGACCATTTGGGAATGATATCTACTGTCAGTTAGATTACAGGAATGGCTAAAGAGCACTTAAAGCCATAGATTGCTGGTTTTTTTTTTTTAAAGATTTTATTTATTTATTTGACAGAGAGAGAGATCACAAGCCGGCAGAGAGGTAGGAAGAGAGAGAGGAGAAAGCAGGCTCCCTGCTGGCAAAGAGACTGATGCGGGGCTCTATCCCAGGAACGGAGATCATGACCAGAGCTGAAGGCAGAGGCTTTAATCCGCTGAGCCACCCAGGTGCCCCAGATTGCTGGTTTTGATAAGAATTATAGAGAATTAAAAATAAAAAAAAAGAATTATAGAGAATTCATGGTCTTTAAGATCATAAACTATATGCATATATTACTTTAGGATTCTCTCAAAGTTTTCATCCTGAAGTTATACACTTCCTAATCGTTGGGCCTTTCTAATTATTTTTCAGATAGAGAAATAAACTGTTCAAAATTATTACTGGAATATTAAATATTAAAAATATTGATAATGAATTAAATATTAAATTATTAATATTAAATTATTAAATATTAAATTGAAATTAAAATATCAAACATATTAAAAGAGTAGTGCTACTTTTTAGGACCTAGGCCAACATGTGTAGGAAAAACTATATTACCAGATACAGTTGTCCAAAGATACCATTTGGTGCAAAGTCACAATGCTATGTTTTCTTATTTCTGCAAGATAATTTTACAAGGCATATCAAAGGAAATCTACTTGTAATTTCTAAGGAAATTTACTTGTAATTTGCATTATCATTTAACCTCCCTTACCCTAATGTCTAGTTACCCTTAAGGTCCAACTATTAAAAATCTGATCTCTAAGAAGTAGCCTCTATTAGCCTTTTCATTAGGCTTTATGTTATAATTCTAAATGAATGAATGAATGAATGAGTTTAAAAATAATGGTCTATCAAAGTATTTTTCTAAACAAAAGGTTATTTGAAACTATGCCACCCTTCTAAGGCATGATTAGTGTTGTCAGTTATAGTTTTAGTTTTTTTTCCTTCTTTTGAAATACTGTGCTCTCAGATTTCTCCTTTGACATCAGCCTCTATTTGTGTTAATTTTTTTTTTAGATTTTATTTATTTATCTGAATGAGAGAGAGAGAGGAAGCATGAGAGGGGAGAAGGTCAGAGGGAGAAGCAGACTCCCCATGGAGCTGGGAGCCCGATGTGGGACTCATCCAGGGACTCTGGGATCATGACCTGAGCCGAAGGCCATGGCTTAACCAACTGAGCCACCTAGGTGCCCGATTTGTGTTAATATTATCAAGTTCTAATCTTTTCTATGATCTAGGATGCAGCTCTTGTCTTTGATTCTGTATTTCTGTTCTAAACAAGATTGTGTGTTATCCTAAAAGAGATAAATATAAAAGAATACAAATAATGAAAATAAATCCAGCCATTTTGTATTTTAGAAATCAGTAGAAAGGAGGTGAGTCTTTACAAATACAGTTACAGAACAATGAGAATCAAGACAATGAGGCCCCATTTTGGCCATCAAGCTTAAATCCAGTACAAGAACTGTGGTTCAGAGAAGAGATAGATCACTTAATTTTTTAAACTATTTTATTTATTTATTTGAGAGAGAGAGAGAGAGAGAGAGAGAGAGAGCAAGGAGGAGAATGCATGGGAGGAGGAGCAGAGGGAGAAGGGAGAAGCAGACTCCCTGCTGAGCAGGGAGCCTGAGTTGGGACTGGATTCCAGGACCCTGGGGAATCATCACCTGAGCTGAAGGGAGATGCCCAACCAACTGAGCCACCCAGGATCTGAGATAGATTAGTTATGGACAGAGGGCACATTTGGAAGGCCCTGAAGACCGAGCAACAGGTCTGGTTTCTTTTTGAGTGTGTGCTCCCGTATAAATCTTTCACATCTTCCAGATCACAGTTTTTTAATTTTTTAGAATTGTAATGATGACACCAAATTTAAACTTGCATGCTTTTGGAAGGAATTAATTGCTGTAATCACTCTTGTGAGAATTAGCAACACATATTTTCAAATCGCCATCTTCCAGTAGTGTTAGCAATGAAGAATATAGTGTTAGTAATGAAGGATACACACTTTTGTTCTACCTCTTACTGGTAACATGATTTGACATACATGTCTTACATCTCCAAGTTTTGGTTTCTTCATGTATAACATGGAGATCCCAATGTTCATTTGATCATATTTGTTTTTATTGAAGCTGTGTGTTTTACATACGTTATAAACCAAAAGTTGGGGAGAGTGTAAGATGACTTAGATCAAGTGTGCATCACAACGGGAAGTACCAAGAGCATCATGAAGTGAGCCGCCAAGGGCAACATGGGTGGAGATGGAGAGGAGAAGCCCATGTGGACATGTAGGAGGGAATCAAGAACAGTGTCAGAAAATTCAAAGGACAAGATAACTTCTAAAAAAGAGAATAACAAGTTAATATTAATATATGATATGGAAATAAGGACTAAATGTGCTCAAAGGACTTATCTACAATAAAGTCATGATTTTTAAGCTGTTGATTGTTAGCATGACTTATAAGCAAAATTAATTTACCAATGGAAACCACAAGTGTAAAGTATTGATTCATGAAACCTGCTGGTCCAGGGAATGGTGGGGATGACAACTGTAAAACAATACACAATAACTATACCTGGGGTTCTTATAGCCAAAATAAGTCATTTTATTTTAGTTTTGTTCATTGTTGCTTATGGTTTTTGTTGTTGTTATTGTTGTTTTGTTTTCCCTTTTCCTTTTTCTTTCTTTTTTTTTTCTTTTTCCAATTTATTTATTTTCAGAAAAACTGTATTCATTATTTTTTCACCACATCCAGTGCTCCATGCAAGCCGTGCCCTCTATAATACCCACCACCTGGTACCCCAACCTCCCACCCCTCCACCACTTCAAACCCCTCAGATTGTTTTACACAGTCCATAGTCTCTCATGGTTCACCACCCCTTCCAATTTACCCAAAAGCACATACCCTCCCCAATGTCCATAACCCTACCCCCCTTCTCCCAACCCCCCTCCCCCAGCAACCCACAGTTTGTTTCGTGAGATTAAGAGTCACTTATGGTTTGTCTCCCTCCCTATCCCATCTTGTTTCATGGATTCTTCTCCTACCCACTTAAGCCCCCATGTTGCATCACTACTTCCTCATATCAGGGAGATCATATGATAGTTGTCTTTCTCCGCTTGACTTATTTTGCTAAGCATGATACGCTCTAGTTCCATCCATGTTGTCGCAAATGGCAAGATTTCATTTCTTTTGATGGCTGCATAGTATTCCATTGTGTATATATACCACATCTTCTTGATCCATTCATCTGTTGATGGACATCTAGGTTCTTTCCATAGTTTGGCTATTGTGGACATTGCTGCTATAAACATTCGGGTGCACGTGCCCCTTTGGATCACTACGTTTGTATCTTTAGGGTAAATACCCAGTAGTGCAATTGCTGGGTCATAGGGCAGTTCTATTTTCAACATTTTGAGGAACCTCCATGCTGTTTTCCAGAGTGGTTGCACCAGCTTGCATTCTCACCAACAGTGTAGGAGGGTTCCCCTTTCTCCGCATCCTCGCCAGCATCTGTCATTTCCTGACTTGTTGATTTTAGCCATTCTGACTGGTGTGAGGTGATATCTCATTGTGGTTTTGATTTGTATTTCCCTGATGCCAAGTGATATGGAGCACTTTTTCATGTGTCTGTTGGCCATCTGGATGTCTTCTTTGCAGAAACGTCTGTTCATGTCCTCTGCCCATTTCTTGATTGGATTATTTGTTCTTTGGGTGTTGAGTTTGTTAAGTTCTTTATAGATTTCAGACACTAGTCCTTTATCTGATATGTCGTAGAAAGCCTGAACAGACCCATAACCAGTAAGGAGATTGAAACAGTCATTAAAAATCTCCAAACAAACAAAAGCCCAGGGCCAGACGGCTTCCCGGGGGAATTCTACCAAACATTTAAAGAAGAACTAATTCCTATTCTCCTGAAACTGTTCCAAAAAATAGAAATGGAAGGAAAACTTCCAAACTCATTTTATGAGGCCAACATCACCTTGATCCCAAAACCAGACAAGGATCCCATCAAAAAAGAGAGCTATAGACCAATATCCTTGATGAACACAGATGCAAAAATTCTCACCAAAATACTAGCCAATAGGATTCAACAGTACATTAAAAGGATTATTCACCACGACCAAGTGGGATTTATCCCAGGGTTGCAAGGTTGGTTCAGCATCCGCAAATCAGTCAGTGTGATACAACACATCAATAAAAGAAAGAACAAGAACCATATGATACTCTCAATAGATGCTGAAAAAGCATTTGACAAAGTGCAGCATCCCTTCCTGATCAAAACCCTTCAAAGTGTAGGGATAGAGGGCACATACCTCAATATCATCAAAGCCATCTATGAAAAACCCACTGCAAATATCATTCTCAATGGAGAAAAACTGAAAGCTTTTCCACTAAGGTCAGGAACACGGCAGGGATGTCCATTATCACCACTGCTATTCAACATAGTACTAGAAGTCCTAGCCTCAGCAATCAGACAACAAAAGGAAATTAAAGGCATCCAAATCGGCAAAGAAGAAGTCAAATTATCACTCTTCGCAGATGATATGATACTCTATGTGGAAAACCCAAAAGACTCCACTCCAAAACTGCTAGAACTTGTATAGGAATTCAGTAAAGTGTCAGGATATAAGATCAATGCACAGAAATCAGTTGCATTTCTCTACACCAACAACAAGACAGAAGAAAGAGAAATTAAGGAGTCAATCCCATTTACAATTGCACCCCAAACCATAAGATACCTAGGAATAAACCTAACCAAAGAGGCTAAGAATCTATACTCAGAAAACTATAAAGTACTCATGAAAGAAATTGAGGAAGACACAAAGAAATGGAAAAATGTTCCATGCTCCTGGATTGGAAGAATAAATATTGTGAAAATGTCTATGCTACCTAAAGCAATCTACACATTTAATGCAATTCCTATCAAAGTACCATCCATCTTTTTCAAAGAAATGGAACAAATAATTTTAAAATTTATATGGAGCCAGAAAAGACCTCAAATAGCCAAAGGGATATTGAAAAAGAAAGCCAAAGTTGGTGGCATCACAATTCCGGACTTCAAGCTTTATTACAAAGCTGTCATCATCAAGACAGCATGGTACTGGCACAAAAACAGACACATAGATCAATGGAACAGAATAGAGAGCCCAGAAATAGACCCTCAACTCTATGGTCAACTAATCTTTGACAAAGCAGGAAAGAATGTCCAATGGAAAAAAGACAGCCTCTTCAATAAATGGTGTTGGGAAAATTGGACAGCCACGTGCAGAAAAATGAAATTGGACCATTTCCTTACACCACATACAAAAATAAACTCAAAATGGATTAAGGACCTCAATGTGAGAAAGGAATCCATCAAAATCCTTGAGGAGAACATAGGCAGCAACCTCTTCGACCTCAGCCGCAGCAACATCTTCCTAGGAACATCGCCAAAGGCAAGGGAAGCAAAGGCAAAAATGAACTGTTGGGATTTCATCAAGATCAAAAGCTTTTGCACAGCAAAGGAAACAGTTAACAAAATCAAAAGACAACTGACAGAATGGGAGAAGATATTTGCAAACGACATATCAGATAAAGGACTAGTGTCCCTTTTCCTTTTTCTTATCATCTTGTTTGGTTTGGTTTGTCTCTTCTTTGTTTTACGTGGAAATGTCTTGAGTATGCCTGCATAGGGAAAAAGTCACTTTTGAAATGATAAGTTGCAGGAAGGAAAAAATAACATGACGGAGGTTAAACCTGGGCCTCAGGGCTAAACTGCTGAACTGGAAATGGAGAAGAAAGAATGGATGCAGGTAGGGGCTTCTATTTGAATGTTATATTTTATATTGATTTTATTTACTATTTTGTCCATTAGATTTTGGCATTTGTTGTATCACTTCTCGGTCTTTTGGCTAAGATCAAGTGTAGATGTTGGTATTTGTTTTATTTTCAGTGTGCTTCTTAATAGAACACAGGATAATAGTCAAAAACATGAACTCTGAGGACAAATTTCTTGAGATTTGCCACTTCTTTGCCTGGTGGCACTATGTTCTTCATTTAATCTCTCTGTGCAACATGATGGGAAAATCATAGTATTATGATGTATTATGTCACACGATAGTATAATAATAGTATACTTCAAAGGGTTCATAAGAGTTAATTATTTAGCATATCTAACAGAATAGTTCTTTTTTAAAGAGTTTACTTATTTATTTGACAGAGAGAGAGAGGGAGAGAGTGAGCATAGGCAGGAAGAGTGGTGGAAAGGGAGGGATAAGCAGGCTCCCCACTGAGCAGGGAACCCTACTCAGAGCTCTATCCCAGGAATCCCCGGGATCATGGCCTGAGCTCAAGGGAGATGCTTAACCAACTGAGCCACCAGCTGCCCCAAGAATAGTTCTTATCAGTAATTAGTTGTACCTTTTTGTTACTGAGTAAATTTCTATTTATTGTCCTGCATTTTCTCTATGGAAAAGGTAAGCTCCTAATTTCTTCCTATGCTCCATGTAGTGTTTAACTACATTCATAATTGTTTATTTTAAAGTTCTTACTTTTTACTTCTCCCTCCTCCCAGAACAATTTTCTTTCATTTTTTCACCTACACAGTACTCTAAAATTTTAAGAGTAGCATCTCTATGAAGGTTTTCTAGTGACTTTCCCTCATACCTCTTCATTTTTATGTACTGTTGCATCAACAACTTTCAGAAAACTTACAAAAGAGAACAATGTATCAGAACTAAAAACATAAGCTTTGAGTCCAGACTGCCTTGGCTCATATTTCAGCCCTGTGACTTCCTAGTTTTCTCTTTTTCATACTGTGACTATTTCAAAATCTGTAAAATGAGGATACTAGCCTTTTTAATATGAATACTGTGATTAAATGAGTTAATACAAGTTGTAACAGACTATCAGCTTTAAAAATGGTCACTAAAATATCACTTACCCCACAAGATATTCCGACATGAAAAGCTGTTTCACTTACTATTACTGAATTAAAAACCATTCCGCAAATTTAGTGGACTAAAATGGTAAGCATACTTTATTTCACTAACTAATCTGTAGGATATTTTAAAAACCAAGTCTTCAAAGAGGGTTAGGTCATCACTGCTGCCTGCAACATTTTCTAAGGGTTTCAAATGGAACATGGAGCATCCATTTCCAAGAAGGCTGATACACATGGCTGCCTGACACGTGACTGCCTGACTCAGGGCTAATGTTGACTGTTATCCAAAAGCTCAGCCCAGGCTATGGAGGCGGAGATGTCATGCCTCTCCATGGCTCTATCCCTGTTGGTATGGTGGCTGGGATCCAAGGACGTATACTGAAAGAGAGGTAGTTGAAGCTTCCTAGTTCTTCAGGGCAAGGAACACAAAATGGCAGTATCACATTTCCCCTATTTGACTGTTCAAGTAATTACGGATACCAACTTTCAATGGAAGGAGTGTCAAAGAATTAGTGGACATGGTTCAAATTGTCCACAATAAACACTATTTCTTTCTCATGATCTCAAATGTTTAGCTGATAAGCTTATACTAGATCTTTATATTTGAAAATATACTATAAGCTCAGAAACATTTACTAATATGTAACTGCTTTTATAAAATACATTCAGAGGAGTTTCCACAAATGTATAATAAAGTATGTAGCATAAAATATAACTATACATGTATAATAAAATGTACTTATAGGTCTTCCATTAGTCCCCTCTGATTAAAAAGAAAAAAATCTATATTTTTAAATATGTATTTCCATTTCCATCAATACTCCTATCACCACCTAAAATAGATTTTTAAAGAAAAGGAAATGTGTGTTCATGCCTCGTATTCTAAATGGTGCTTAAAATAACCTAAAAAGTCCTTGTGAAAAAGGCATAAACACATATCTTGAAGTGAAATTGGGAATACTAATGAAATAACAGGACCCCTCTCCTCCTCCCCCAAAACAATGTGCATTCGTCATCTAGTCCGTGGGTTGTTCTAGTCCTATAGGTAAATGCACACTAACACTATTCACACTTTTGTATGAGATTTTAATATCTTAGCATTGTAGATATGGAAAGAGAACAGTGTGTTAAGGTAATTAGGATGGAAAAAATAATGTGATTTCAGCAGTAGGTGTTCCAGTTGGCGAAATTGTACTGAAGATCCCACTGTTCCCGTTCTCTTCCTCCAGCAGACCAGATGGCCATGATCAGAGAGTTACCTGAGGGTTTTGATTGTGAATTTGAATAACATATGTTTTCTACTGAAACGTAATTTCTTTCTGGTTAGTGGTTAACCTGCATACAGTGGCGGTTAGGTTCAAAATTCCTTAAAGTTACACAGATAAATAGTACATGGAACTTTTAATAATTTTTTCATTCTAAAACAAAAAAGCGCTACAAATAATCTAACACTGTTTTCCAAATGCTATTTTGTAAAAGTAATTTATAACACTGAACAGGCTCATAAAGGCTTAGAAAACACAGATGCATATTTTAAAAACCAATAAAAAGAACATCATGTTCCTAACACATAGGTTAAGAAACATCTTATTACACTCCATGAATTGCTCAGTTCCTCTCCTGATTTGCATCTCCTTCCATTTCTCACAGAGGCAGTCTCATTCCTGGACTTATTTTATTAATAAACAATTTTTTTATATTTATTTTCCTCTTCAATCTTTCTCTCTCTGTTTCTCTGAGTTTTGTGTCATTTTGCCAGTCATATTTTTTTCCATTGGAAACATATTGTAAGAACTATTTTGTCTTTTTTTCTTTCTTTCATATTTATACTTGAAATTCAACTCAACTTGATGGAATCCACTCCATCAAGTGGATTGAGGTAATCCACTTTTCATTTCCACTGCCTATAAGATTCCATTGTGTGACAATATCTGAGTGTAGTTATCTGGTCTGTTGGAAGATACTGGTGTTGTTTGAGTCACATGTATAAGAGTTTCTCTAGGTTATAAGTCTGTGAGTGCACTTCCTGTATTATAGGACATGTGAATTTTCAAATACACGAGATATAATGCTTAATTTTATGTGTCAGCTTGCCTGGGCCATGTGATGTTCAGATGTTTTGCTAAATATTATTCTGAGTCCATCTATGAGCATGTTTCTGGGTGATATTAACATTGTAATTGGTAACAGACCAAAGGATATTGCCTTCTCTAATGTAAGTGAACTTCATCCAATCCACTGAAGTCCTGATTAAAACAAACACAGAAGGCTGAGTATTGAGTATTGAGCTCCTTGACTATTGAGCTGGGACATTGGTCTTCTCCTTCCCTCATACTAGAACTCACACCATTGATTCTTTTGCTTCTCAGGCCCTCAAATTCAGACTATAACTTATACTATTCGTTTTTCTGGTTGTCGGGCTTAGAACTCATACTGGAACACAACCTCAGGGTTCCTTGGGTTCCTAGTTTCCCACTGTAGATCTTGGGATCTCTCAGCCTTCAGAATATGCCAGCCAATTCCATACAGTATTGATACGTTTACATATACATATGCATAGGCATATGGATAGATAGATAGATAGATAGATAGATGATAGATATAGATATAGATATAGATGATACAGATATATCTTCTTTTTTGTGTGTGTGTGTCTCTGTATTGGTTTCTGTGCATTAAATAAAAACAGTCACCTCTCCCAATCTTGATAGACTGTTCTCATTTAAAAATGAACCTCATCAATCAAATTGTCCTGAGTTCCTGATTGCCTCTCAACGCTTTGTGATTGTCTAAGCCACTGTCTCAATTCATATTGGCTCTTCATAGTTTAGGTTGTGCTAAGTAAGACCTATCAGTGTCCCAAAGGGGAGGATAGTAGTCAACATCTTGATTCAGGCGGATTAGAAGCCAGGCCCTCTTGCACCATCTAGAAAAGTGTGTATTTAAGTCCTTTCCAAGGAGAATTTGAGAGTTGGACACTTTTTCCTCTCTTTTCACTGAACCCAAGTGTATAGGCTCAGGGAGTTACCTCTGTTTAGGAATTTCTCCTCCTCCTCTCCTCCTCTCCCCTCACCCTTCTTCTTCTTCTTTTCTTCCTCCTCCTCCTCCTCCTCTTCCTCCTCTTCCTTCTTCTTCCTCCTTTTCCTCCTCCTCCTATATTTCTGTGGGGTTCGTGAATACCAGCATGTTGGGTATCAAAGAGTTAGGTGATTTGGGAGTCTGAACTTTGGGTGGAAACCATTTTGGAGTACTAGATGTATGGATATTTCATTTCAAGGAAATACTGATGGTTTAGTTTCATTGTTAGAATGAAACAAAGGAAAAAAAAAAGGAAGAAAAAAAAAGAATGAAACAAAGGAGAAGGCAAAAGTGTCCACTAGCTGTTTGGGGCTCCTAGGAAAATGAGTGTCAGCAGCGACATGCACACTAACTAGAATCCAGATCTCCCACACAGTAGCTTATCAATTATGCTGTCAAAATCCTTTTAGGAAATGGTTGGGGGTGTGTGGAGTTTTTCCTACCCCTTTTGTGCTGTGTCTTAGGAGGATAGCCACTGTGAATGCTTATGCATGTATCAACACCTGCTTCTTTATTTGCTCTATTCCTGTGGGGTGCATGAACACAAACTCTATTGGCCTTCTGAGCTAGGTACAACGGAATACTTTCCTTTGGGTGGAAGAAATAAAATTTGGGGCTATATATGTATATAGTTCAAATAATTTTCTTCCTGGGGGGTAGCTGAGAGTTTGGTATTCCCTTTTGACTGTATGATTCTGTGCAGGGGGAGGAGTTTATAGTGAAATTTCGTCTTAACATCTCCTATCCATCTTGATGTGATATTTTCTTAGGTGTCCGATGCATAGTTTCTAGATTTCTCTCAGAAGGAATTGCTATATACTTGAGAAGTAAGGAAATTCAGGACCTCCTACTTCTCTCTCTTGGTCTGGAAGCTTCAGTGCCCACCTGGAGCATGTTACTCAGTCCCTTGGGCCTGGGGTGTTCAGGAATCTTAGAACTATGTGAGTGCAGTGTGGAGGCCACACGATGTCCCAGAGTGTGCAGACTCCTTCATCTGAGGTGCATTCTCAGCATGCATGGAGATTGGTTACAGACCTGAAGTTGACAATTATATCTTCTCCAGGTAGTCTCGTGCATATCTTTGGTAACAGTCATAACGTGAGTACTAGGAGGCACTAAGTGCATCATTTGGGTTCTGCACACATTGCTCTCCAGTCCCGTTGTATATGCCTCTGCTGGTATGCTGATATCTCTTGACTGATTCTGGACATGAGAGTTCAAAGTGCCCTGATGGCTGTGTTAAGCTATAGTCAAATGAAAGCCTTGTTGCACTGACAAGAGTGTGTCCCCTTTGGGAACTGATCCAGAATCTCCAATCTTGCTGGGTTTGGGTTGGGAAAAAATTCTTCCAAAGGATCAATGGAAGTGATGGCAAAGTGATAGCTCAATCACTGAGCCACTCAGTGATGCCACCCTTTGGGTCCCAGCCCACTGTTTTCCCTATTTGTTGACACAGTACCATGTAAAGGCCTGGCATTTAATGAATGTACCTTAGTCTGAAGGAGGGCCCCATGCACTTTCAGAATGTTATTTTTGAGCTGGTATGTCAGCGGCTCCTTTAGAAGGCAGTGCCAGTGCTCCATTTATATGTCTGCTTCAAGCACTTTATTTCTACCAGATTCCAGTGACATGTCAGGGCTATTTTTCAAAAAGTTTAGAATTCTCTGCTGTAAAGATAGTAGCCTTCCTACAGAATCTTATGGGCCTGTGTGGTGAGTTTCTTAGTGATGCTTGCCATAAGAATCAGGCTGCAACTTTCCCACCACTGAAGCCTCCAACACCGCAGGGCCTACTGGATCATAGGGTCTAGTGGTAAGATTTGATGCACTGCTCCCTGGACTTGCTAAAAATCCTTTCTTGTGCTGTCATGCTTCAAAGCTTGCAGCCTCCCTGTCATCTGGATTACAGACTGGGACAGAATTCCTGCATGTGGAATGTGTTGCCTCTAGAACCCAGGATGGCTGACCTTTCAGGCACTGCACTTTCTTCTTTGTGCTAGAGGATTATGATTAAACAATTCGTTTTATTCTGGAGAACATATTATGGCATGTTCTTGGTGATGGACACCTAAAGACTTTATTGAAATGGTGGATCACTACATTTTCATAAACAGTTTATTTCCCATTCCCTGGAGTCTGTATACCTTAAGAAAACCCTCCACTTACCAGCCATTTGATGCTCATCTTCTTTCGTCAGCATGATGTCATAGATATGTGGATGTAGACAAACTTCTTTAAAGGATCACCCAGCAAATAATTCAGTAAATAATTTAGTATTTCGTGAAGTGTCTTTTGCAACTACTCAATTCTGCCTTAATATTGCAAAAGCAGCTATAGACGAATCATAAGTAAATGTAATGGCTGTGTCCCCATACAACATTTTTTTTTTCTTTTACGAAAGCAGGCAGCCAGATTTGGCCCACAAGCTGTCGTTTGCCAACCTCTGATGTAGGGATCAATATGATAGTCTATAGAAGCTATAGATCCCATAGATCTCTTACTATCATTATGATCATAGACAGTCATAGATGGCAAGATAGTTACATTAGTCTAGCTCATCCCATGTAAATGCAAACTCTTTCTGTCTGATCTTCTCTGATAGAAATGAAAATAATGTATTGAACAAATTAGTTGCTTCCCAACTCACACCTGAGAAAATGATACTTTATCCAGTACAACTGGTGTGATCAGGAATACTTCTTGGTTAAGCTGTGGTGGTCTACAGACATTTGTCCAGAACAAATCTCAATTTTTACAGATGGCATTCTATGAAACAAATGAAAATATGATAAGATCATCACCCTTGCATCTTTTAGATGTTTAACAGTAATATCCAGCCCCCCCTTCCTAGCTGGGATGCAATATATTTTTTTTATTTCCTATCTTGGTGAGTGTTCAATTTAAGAGGCTTTCATTTGTCCTATCCACTATGACAGCTCTTATACATAGGTAAAAGTCCTAATGAGGACATCATGCTCACTATCAAATATATCATAATCAATTACACAATTCAGGACTGGGGAAGTGACAATTGAATGAGTGTACAGGTCCTATTAGCCCAATGTGGGACAATCTTTATCTACTTATTTCCTGGGCCCATGATGATTCTTTGGATCTCCAAACATTAATGTCCACCCAAATCCAGTATTCATTATTCTCCAAAATATCAGAGTTTCTCCCTGTCTTCAATAGTCATTCAGCCAAGAACATACCCATCGTCATTCCTTTGGGGAAGAACTAGGGAAATCAATGTTGCAGAGTCCTTCCTCCTCAGTAGATGGCTACCTCTTCTGTTAATGGTCTCTAGAACTAGAATTTGACTTAGTCCAGGAACTGAGCAAGAAATCAGCTCTTTATTGGATTAGTCACACTCTCAACCTTCAGCTCTTCTATGTTTACTTTTTTTTTCTTTTTCCTGATTGTAGATGATAATCAGTAGTCTTTTTGGCCACCACTCCCTTTTGTCCCTAAGGATGCTGTGTTCTATTAATCATCTCCACAATGCTCAACAGACAGAGTACTCTAGGCTGCTTCTCCAAACTTGCCAATTATTGTCATAATTACAGTTTCCTGAGTTCTGACAGTCAAGCACTTCCATCTGGGTTCAGCTACTCTGGCGCCTTATTTTCCCCATGGATATTTGAGCCCTGAAATAGGACTGCTTTCCTCACTACCACCTCTGGCATGCAGAGGACAGGTAAAACTGAATTTCTTGGTCATTCCTTCCAGAGCACCTGTGATGGCGGTGATGAACAGTGTGCCCTCTGAGCCCTCTCTTAGAACATGAAATCAGTGAATTTTTTCTCTTCTTACATAATAGATCCATTCAAAAATTCCCATTTCTCTCAACCTGCCATCTTTCCTTTAGCATCTACCAGGACAACTCAAGCACTTCCATGTGACTTTGTCTTGACAATTGTCTCTTCTACTGTCCCCAAATCCACTGTAGTAGCAAATTTTTCCCTTTGTGTACAGCCTATCTTCCCCCTTGTCAGGTCCATGATGCTACTAGCCATCTGATGTTGGCTCCTAAACCTGGTCATAATCCTGCCAGCCAGTAATAGAGATGAGGGCCCACAGATTGCCTTGTGGAGTAGAAGTTCCTACAATGACTTTTAGATGAGAAAAGTCTTAGATTTTACTAGGGATAAATGGTATTGTTTTAGAATCAATGTTCTTAGGAGAAGCTCATTAGATGTCTTCAGCTGATATTTCAAGAATCCCAACCTAGTTAGTTTTCCCAGTGGAAACTTGAAGTACCTAATGTGCCTTAGCTCAGCATTTATCTGTGGAGCTTTCTGACCCTGTTGGGTCCTCAGTTTGCTGCTCAGTTGTGTGCCAGATATAAGAGCCTCTTTGACAGTTCCTACAGAGGGCTCCTTGTTCTTGTGTTTAGCCTTTCTCTGTCAGTGGTCATCAGTTTTTCATTACCTTTCTGCATTGCATCTGTGATACTTAACAGTAACCAATGACTCCAATGTCTTTGTACTGGCGCCCCATTTGGGCAAATGTCTGAAT
Organism: Neogale vison; assembly: GCF_020171115.1. NCBI lineage: Eukaryota > Metazoa > Chordata > Mammalia > Carnivora > Mustelidae > Neogale > Neogale vison. Next base: position 130,673,910 of record NC_058094.1, read on the forward strand.
CACCACAACTGTTAATGTGCTCTCCTTCCCAGGAGGTTTTTCCAAGTCACCACTGGTGGGCTATTGTCAGTTGTCCTGGTGCCTAGTGCAAGGACTCTCCAAATCCTGCTTGCTATACATGATGGCATCCTCTTTGTCTACTCAGCAGGGGGAGACTGAGTCACAAAGCCTCATTTCATCACCCATTTTCTCAGAAAATTCTTGACACCACCTATGTGTGTTAATTTGAGTTTTCTGAAAAGCATACATTATTACCAAATTAGAAATGCAAGGGATTTACTGAAGGATGTATATGAAGGAGACACAGGAAGAGACCAAATAAATGAAAGCCTTCATGTTCTCTGCAGGTCTGACATTTGTGAAAAAGAGACAGATAGGAAGATTTAGTGAAAAGTGTTTCAGACTGCAGTTCAAATGTTTACTTAACTGGATGGTGGGAATCATTGGTAAGTCACCCACCACAAGTGTCTTCTATCTTGAGAAACAGAGCTTCTCTTGTACTTCTACCATGCTCTGTCTTTGGCTGGAAAAGGCCCTTGAGGAAAGGGTAATCTTGGTTAATTTTGGTATGAACACAATTTTGGAGCCAGAAGAGTAGCTGCCCAGCCTCCAGTCAATCTTGGTTCCCATAGCAGATCTGAATCATGCATTTACATGGTCCTCAAACCAAGAAAGTTTTCTTATCCGGTCTTAGACTTTTCCAAACTTCCTCTGTATCTATCTTATAGCTATCTGTATCCTTTGAATTAGTAGTAAATTTTGATAAGTTCTCATTCTTGTGGGTTTCACTTGATATTCTTGTTCTTTATAGTATCCTGATTTTTTTTAGTAAAAGAACAATTTCACTAGTATTTAAATGATGCAATCTTAAATCATCTGATGTTTTAAATAAAAAGAATTAGCTATTCCAAAAGTAGTTCAAATATTTTTCATCCAATCTATAAAATGAAAGGAATCTTTTGGAAATTCATTCAGTCAGTTCAAAGATACAATGTCATATATTTTCGTGAATCCTATTTTAAATATACTTTAAAAATTCTGGGATTGGTTGTTTGAAGTCATGTGGCCTAGCAACATATTTGACATACCATCTCGTCACTTTACCAGGGGAGCTGAGTTAGAAAGTTGACTTCATGTTAAATTATTTTACAGAAGAAGGAAAGGTTTATATATAGAAAGAAGTAGAAGCACAAAGTAGAGATAATGGGTAATGCATTAAGATTTTTACACATTGATTAATAATGTTTACTATTATTTTGTGTTTAATTATTAGATTTTTAAGTTCGTGCATGAAATCAGCCTGTAATTTTTTCCTTCTAATACCCTCTTTGTTTGCTTATATTTAAACATAGATTTTTAAAAACTATTAACATTTATAAAAATTTAACCGTATGATGTCTCATTTTGTTTTTTCCAAATCCTCCTCTTATCGCCATCCTCGAGATTATTTGGTGTCAAATACCACACATACACATTTTCATTTCTCTGGACCTATTGTATATGTGTGTCTAAAAAATAGACCCCTTTTTTTAAAAGATTTTATTTATTTATTTGACAGAAAGAGAGAGAGAGAGATCACAAGTAGGCAGAGGCAGGCAGGGGAGTGGGGGGAAGCAGTCTTCCTGCTGGGCAGAGCCTGATGTGGAGCTTGATCCCAGGACTCTGAGATCATGACCTGAGGCTTACCTTACTGAGCCTCCCAGGCACCCCAAGATGGACTCTTTTTCTAAACATTACAGTTACATCATTACCACACCTAAAAATTTGACAATAATTCCTTAGTATAATCAAATATCCAGTCAGTGTGTCAGTCTCTAAATGTGAGTTGTTTTCTTCCACAACTAATTTTAAATATTTATTTATTTATTTATTTATTTTGTTCTTTTTTTTTTCCAATTTATTTATTTTCAGAAAAACAGTATTCATTATTTTTTCACCACACCCAGTGCTCCATGCAAGCCGTGCCCTCTATAATACCCACCACCTGGTACCCCAACCTCCCACCCCCCCCGCCACTTCAAACCCCTCAGATTGTTTTTCAGAGTCCATAGTCTCTCATGGTTCACCTTTCCTTCCAATTTACCCAAAAGCACATACCCTCCCCAATGTCCATAACCCTACCCCCCTTCTCCCAACCCCCCTCCCCCAGCAACCCACAGTTTGTTTCGTGAGATTAAGAGTCACTTATGGTTTGTCTCCCTCCCTATCCCATCTTGTTTCATGGATTCTTCTCCTACCCACTTAAGCCCCCATGTTGCATTACCACTTCCTCATATCAGGGAGATCATATGATAGTTGTCATGGATGGAACTAGAGCGTATCATGCTTAGCGAAATAAGTCAAGCGGAGAAAGACAACTATCATATTTATTTATTTTTATTTTCTCTTTTCATTTTGGTTTGAGCACATTTCCAAAACAATAACCTCTAATTGCATGTAAAAATAATAACACTTAACATGGGGGAAAAGTCAACAGACTTTATGCTTTTCTCTTTCATGCCCTGAAACACATGAGTTTGATTATCTTTGTAGTTGCATTCTTAGTAAACATTGAGAATGCTTTAAGAGAGGATGAGGTTAACAGTAGTCTGCATTCTGGTAAAGGGATTGGAGGGAGAGTTCAGGTATTCCTGTAGTGGGCAGGAAAAATAGGCATAGGAGAAGTCCAATGGGATGACCTCTCTTGGTGCTGAACTTTATGAAAGGATTGGAGATATGGGAATTAGGAGTGGTGCTTCGCACAAAGGTAAAATTTTGAGTAGTATAAACAAAATTGATGTTGTCCAGAAAACTATAATAAGCCCTAATCACTGGGGAGAAAGGAGCATTCTTACAAGGCCAAATGGTCCAGTATGGCTAGGGCTAATTTCACAGGGACTTGCAACAAAATTTCATTCACTCCTGCACTTTAAAAGGTAGTGATGACAGGATACTTTCCATGAAATTGGAAATCTTGCCTGTTCTGGAAAGATTTATAATTGATTTAGATTATCATTTAATTAGATTATGTTTTTATACATGGTGGTCAATTTTGTTGTTGAAGAATTAAAAGAAAGTTCTAATGTCTAGTTATCCAACCTAAAATTATGAGAATATATTTTTTTGTGGCATTATGAAACCAAAGTATTAATAAGTGGTTATAAAGATTGGTATAACAACCTCAGAAACAAAGTAAAATGTAATTATGAGTATGCTTGACAGGTACTTGAGTTTCATCTACAAATTTCAGTATGCCACCATGGCTTAAAGGAAGAATCTGATTGCCATGACTTACCATTCCTCATCTACATGAAAAAAAAATCTCCCCCCAAAGTAAATGGAGATCCAAATTTTTTTATCACATTGCCTCCTGACTCCAACTCTGCCAAGAACATAGATTTATTGTACACTAAGTCCCTAATTAAGGGGCATTCTTTCAAATAGAATAATTACATCAAGCTATTGTGCTAGTGATTCAATCAGGAACAAGTGAAGGGAGACAGACCATATTCCATATACAGGAGTAGATGGAGTGCCTTGTGTATGTCACTGAAAGTCCTAATTGATTCATCTCCGGATAAGCTGCTGTCAACTTAATTACATGAGAAATGCTTTTAAAAGTCTAATCAGATTTAATGTATTTGAAAATGCATTTAATAAATTGTAACTTTTGTCATGAAACAAAAAGCTTAATTTTCATTTATGTTCACATGAATGAGTTTAGCTAAACTATTCAAAGATTCTTCACAGGTTTGAAATAAAGAATGCAAATTATAAGAACAAAGTTAAGAGAACAATACTTGACATGGGTTCATTATTTTAGTTATTAAGTGATGTATCAGATTTAAATAGAAAAGTGAATTCAGAAACCAATATTTACTTTGTTGTTGATAAATGTGTATTTGCAAGTCAGTTTCATGTTTACAGATCAAATTTGGTTAAGCATAGATTAACTCAAAAATTAAAATATGATTTCTGGGACTGGTAGAACTTTAGTACAAACTCAAGCAGTACAGGCATACTTCAGAGATATAGATTCAATTCCAGACCACTGAAATAAAGTGAATATTATAATACAGTAAGTAATATTTTTGATTTTCCAATGTATATAAAATTTATGTTTATACTATAGCAACATTTTTTTAGATATATCTTTTCAAGTAAGGGCAACAAAAGCAAAAACAAACTATTGGGACAAAGCAAAAATAAAACAAAAAGCATTTGCATGCTGAAAGAAACCATCAACAGAATAAAAATGCAACCTACTGAATTGGGGAAAGATATTTGCAAATGATATATCTAATAAGGACCTAATATACAAGATATATAAAGAACTTACACAACTCAACATCAAAATAAAATCCCCAAATATTCTGATTAAAAATGGGCAGATCGGGGGGACAAGATGGCGGGGTACTAGGAAGAGGCGTCTTTTCAGCTGGTACCCCAAAGTGAGCTGATTACCTACCAAAGAACTCTGATCACCCATGAAATCAGCCTGAGATCAGAATTATACACGTCTGGATCTCTACAGGGGCAGAAGACGCCAGTGAGCAGGTAAAGCGGAATGGAACAGCGGACTGATATCGGAAGATAAACAAAAGGGGGAGGGAGCCACCAGAGGCGACCGGTGCAAAAGTAATACCCCGATACGCGCGAGAGTGCCCTGCGTCTGGGGACCAGCATTAACTTGGAGACTGGTTGAAAGCACTCCAAAAGAGCAAAGGATCTCGGGGGGGAAATTGTGGGAATCGGGGCGGCTAGGGACAGGGGCTTAAGTCCCCGGTCCCAGACGGCCTCCCCGGCGCGGAGGCAGAGAGAGTGCGGCAGGGAAACCGGCTCCTGGTCCTTAAGCCGCCAGCGCACCCCAGAGCGCGGGGGTTCCGGCTCCTGTGACGGGATGGGAGCCGCGCCGGTCTGCAGAACGCGCGCTAGCCCTACCACAAAGCTTGAGATGCGCGCGCACGTCGCTCCAACTCTCCTGGGTTTCTAAGGCCCGGGGGCGCTTCTTGACCCGGGCCATTGTTTCAAAGTCTAACCCGCGCGCGCGCGCAAAACTCTTCCCTGACAGAGGCGCGCAAAAGCCCAGCCTGCGGCTTAGGGACCAGCGCCCCGTTCTCAGTGCCCCAGACGCGCGCCCGACCCACAGCCACCTCTGAAAAGAGGTGCTCGCAAGCCGGGCACTCCCAGCCCCGGCCGGCAGCAAAATCTCAGTGTGCGATGGCTGCTTGGAACCTCTCTGGCGGTCAGGAGCTCCCAGACAGCCGCCACTGCCTTGGCTTTGGGGACGAGCAAAAGATCCTGCGCCCCCAGGGTCTTTAACTTGGAACCTGCACGGCCAGCATCCAAGGGGGAATTTATTCAGCTTCTGCACCCAGACTGAGGCTTCTCTCTGAGACGGAGATCAGGGTGCACCTTGACTGCACCAGAGTTGATACATCCAGCTACATCTGTTCAGTCTTCTCCCACCAAAATGACTAGGAGGAGGAATGCCCAACAGAAGAAAAATACAGAGGATGGACCTTCTGCAATAGAGCTAACGGCTATCAACATAGACAATATGTCGGAAAGAGAATTCAGGCTAACCATTATCCAGGCAATAGCTAGGTGGGAGAAAGCCATGGATGACCAAACAGAATTGATTAGGGCCGAACTGAAAGCGACCAGACAGGATGTTCACAATGTTAGGGCGGAGCTTAAAGCTACCAAGGAGGAGGTCCACAATGCTCTCAATGAGTTCCAATCCAATCTAAACTCTCTCAAAGCTAGGGTAACTGAGACAGAATATAGAATTAGTGATCTGGAAGACAAACAGATAGAGAGAAAGGATCAGGAGGAAGCCTGGAACAAACAGCTTAGATCCCACGAAAGCAGAATTAGGGAAATAAGTGATGCCATGAAGCGTTCCAACGTCAGAATTATTGGAATTCCTGAAGGGGAGGAGAAAGAAAGAAGTCTAGAAGATGTCGTGGAACAAGTCCTTCATGAAAACTTTCCGAATCTCGCGAATGAAACCAGCGTTCATGTACTAGAGGCTGAACGGTCTCCACCCAAGATTATACACTCCAAAAAAACATCACGACACCTGATAGTCAAATTGAGAAATTATAATTGTAGGTATAATCTCTTGAAAGCTGCCAGGGCAAAGAGGCTCCTTACTTACAGAGGGAAGCCCATCAGAATAACGTCAGACCTGTCCACAGAGACCTGGCAAGCCAGAAGAGGCTGGCAAGATATATTCAGGGCACTAAATGAGAAGAACATGCAGCCAAGAATACTTTATCCAGCAAGACTGACATTCAAAATGGATGGAGAGATAGTTTCCAAGACCGGCAAGGCTTAAAAGACTATGCAACCACCAAGCCGATACTGCAGGAAATATTAAGGGGGGTGCTATAAAAGAGGAAAAATCCAAAGAATAGCATTGAACAGAAATATAGAGACAGTCTACAGAAAGAAAGACTTCAAAGGTAACTCGATGTCAATAAAAACGTATCTATCAATAATCACTCTCAATGTGAATGGCCTAAATGCACCCATAAAATGGCAGAGGGTTGCAGATTGGATAAAACAGCAGGACCCATCCATATGCTGTCTACAAGAGACCCATTTTGAACCTAAAGATACACGCAGACTGAAAGTGAAGGGGTGGAGAAGCATCTTTCATGCCATTGGGACTCAAAAGAAGGCTGGGGTAGCGATTCTCATATCAGATAAATTAGACTTCAAACTAAAGACTGTAGTCAGAGATACAGAAGGACACTACATAATCCTTAAAGGGACTATCCACCAAGATGATCTAACAATTGTAAATATCTATGCTCCCAATATGGGAGCAGCCAATTACTTAAGAAACTGTTAATCAAGATAAAGAGTCATATTGATATGAATACACTAATCGTAGGTGATCTTAACACGCCTCTTTCAGAATTAGACAGATCATCGAAGCAGAAAATCAATAAAGAAACAAGAGCATTGAATGACACATTGGACCAGATGGACCTCATAGATATATACAGAACATTCCACCCTAAAACAGCAGAATACTCATTCTTCTCAAGTGCACACAGAACCTTCTCCAGAATAGACCACATACTGGGTCACAAATCAGAACTCAGCCGATACCAAAAGACTGAGATGATTCCCTGCATATTCTCAGATCACAATGCTTTGAAACTGGAGCTCAATCACAAGGAAAAGTTCCGAAGGAACTCAAACACCTGGAAGCTAAAGACCACCTTGCTTAAGAATGCTTGGATCAACCAGGAGATCAAAGAAGAACTGAAACAATTCATGGAAACCAATGAGAATGAAGACACTTCGGTCCAAAACCTATGGGATACAGCAAAGGCGGTCCTAAGGGGAAAATATATAGCCATCCAAGCCTCGCTCAAAAAAATTGAAAAATCCAGAACACACCAGCTGTCTCTACACCTTAAAGAACTGGAGGATCAACAACAAATCAAACCAACTCCACACATAAGAAGGGAAATCATCAAGATTAGAGCTGAGATCAATGAGGGAGAAACCAGAGATACAGTAGAACGTATCAATGAAACTAGAAGCTGGTTTTTTGAAAGAATCAATAAGATCGATAAGCCACTGGCTACACTAATCCAAAAGAAAAGAGAGAAAGCCCAAATTCATAAAATTATGAATGAAAAGGGAGAGATCACAACTAACACCAAGGAAGTAGAAACAATCATCAGAAGTTATTACGAACAGTTATATGCCAATAAGCTTAGCAACCTAGATGAAATGGATGCATTCCTGGAAAAATATAAACTACCAAAATTGAACCAGGAAGAAATCGACAACCTGAATAGACCGATATCTAATAACGAGATTGAAGCAGTGATCAAAAATCTCCCAAAAAACAAGAGCCCAGGACCTGACGGATTCCCTGGGGAATTCTACCAAACCTTCAAAGAAGAAATAACACCTATTCTCCTGAAGCTGTTTCAAAAAATTGAAGCAGAAGGAAAACTTCCAGACTCTTTCTATGAAGCCAGCATTACCCTGATCCCCAAACCAGGCAAGGACCATACCAAAAAGGAGAATTTCAGACCAATATCACTGATGAATATGGATGCTAAGATTCTCAACAAGATCCTAGCCAACAGGATCCAACAGCACATTAAAAAGATTATTCACCATGATCAGGTGGGATTCATCCCTGGGCTACAAGGATGGTTCAACATTCGTAAATCAATCAATGTGATACAACAAATTAATATGAGAAGAGAGAAGAACCACATGGTCCTCTCAATTGATGCAGAAAAAGCATTTGACAAAATCCAACATCCGTTCCTGATTAAAATGCTTCAAAGTATAGGGATAGAGGGAACATTCCTGAACCTCATCAAATCTATCTATGAAAGACCCACAGCAAATATCATCCTCAATGGGAAAAAGCTTGCAGCCTTCCCGTTGAGATCAGGAACAAGACAAGGATGCCCACTTTCACCACTCTTATTCAACATAGTATTAGAAGTCCTAGCAACAGCAATCAGACAACAGAGAGAAATAAAATGTATACAAATTGGTAATGAAGAAGTCAAACTCTCTCTCTTCGCAGATGACATGATTCTTTATATGGAAAACCCAAAAGACTCCACCCCCAAACTACTAGAACTCATACAGCAATTCAGCAGCGTGGCAGGATACAAAGTCAATGTGCAGAAATCAGTGGCTTTCTTATACACTAACAATGAAAATACAGAAAGGGAAATTAGAGAATCGATTCCATTTACTATAGCACCAAGAACCATAAGATACCTGGGAATAAACCTAACTAAAGAGGTAAAGGATCTATACTTGAGGAACTATAGAACACTCATGAAAGAAATTGAAGAAGACACAAAAAGATGGAAGACCATTCCATGCTCTTGGATCGGAAGAATAAACATTGTTAAAATGTCTATACTGCCTAGAGCAATCTATACTTTTAATGCCATTCCGATCAAAATTCCACCGGCATTCTTCAAAGAGCTGGAGCAAATAATCCTAAAATTTGTATGGAATCAGAAGAGACCCCGAATCGCTAAGGAAATGTTGAAAAACAAAAATAAAGCTGGCGGCATCACCTTACCTGATTTCAAGCTTTATTACAAAGCTGTGATCACCAAGAGAGCATGGTACTGGCATAAAAACAGACACATAGACCAGTGGAACAGAGTAGAGAGCCCTGATATGGACCCTCAACTCTATGGTCAATTAATCTTCGACAAAACAGGAAAAAATATACAGTGGTAAAAAGAGAGTCTCTTCAATAAATGGTGCTGGGAAAACTGGACAGCTATATGTAGAAGAATGAAACTCGACCATTCTCTTACACCGTACACAAAGATCAACTCAAAATGGATAAAAGACCTCAACGTGAGACAGGAATCTATCAGAATCTTAGAGGAGAACATAGGCAGTAATCTCTTCGATATCAGCCACAGCAACTTCTTTCAAGATACGTCTCCAAAGGCAAAGGAAACAAAAGCGAAAATAAACTTCTGGGACTTCATCAAAATCAAAAGCTTCTGCACAGCAAAGGAAACAGTCAACAAAACAAAGAGGCAACCTACGGAATGGGAGAAGATATTTGCAAATGACAGTACAGACAAAAGGTTGATATCCAGGATCTATAATGAACTCCTCAAACTCAACCCACATGAAACAGACAAACACATCAAAAAATGGGCAGAAGATATGAACAGACACTTCTCCAATCAAGAAATACAAATAGCGAGAGGAGTCAAGATGGCGGAGAAGTAGCAGGCGGAGACTACCTCAGCTAGCAGGAGATCAGCTAGAGAGCTTATCTAAAGATTGCAAACACCTGCAAATCCATCGGCAGATCTAAGAGAAGAAGAACAGCAATTCTAGAAACAGAAAAACAACCACTTTCTGAAAGGTAGGACTGGCGGAGAAGTGAATCCAAAGCGACGGGAAGATAGACCCCGGGGGGAGGGGCCGGCTCCCGGCAAGTGGCGGAGCAACGGAGCACAAAATCAGGACTTTTAAAAGTCTGTTCCGCTGAGGGACATCGCTCCGCAGGCTAAACCGGGGCGAAGCCCACACGGGGTCGGCGTGAGATCAGGTCCCGCGGGGTCACAGAAGGATCGGGGGTGTCCGAGTGTCGCAGAACTTGCGGATATTGGAACGGGAGAGCCGGCTGCAGAGACAGAGCCGACAGTGAGCTCGCAGCTCGGAGTTGCCTTGAACCGGTCGCAAGCTCGGTGAGCTCGGAGCGCGGCCAGAGGTTAGGCAGACGAGAGTTACTGGGAGCTGTTCGCTGAGGGCGCACAGGGGAGTGGGGCCCTGGGCTCTCGGCTCCTCCGGGCCGGAGACCAGGAGGCCGCCATTTGTATTCCCGTCCTCCGGACTCTACCGAAAGCGCTCAGGGAACAAAAGCTCCTGAAAGCAAAGCCGAGCAAATCACTCAGCCTGGCTCCTGGTAAGGGCGGTGTAATTCCGCCTGGGGCAAAGACACTTGAGAATCACTACACCAGGCCCCTCCCCCAGAAGATCAACAAGAAATCCAGGCAAGACCAAGTTCACCTACCAAGGAGTGCAGTTTCAATACCTAGGAGAGAGCAGCAGAATTCCAGAGGAGGAGAAAACAAACCACGGAACTCATGGCTTTCTGCCTGTGATTTTTTAGTCTTGCAGTTAATTTAATTTTTTTCTTTTTCATTTTTTTTCTCTTCTTCTGCTAAAATTTTTTATAACTTTTACCCTTTTCTTTTTTAACGTTTTTTAACTAGATTATCTAATATATATATATATTTTTCTTTTTTATACTTTTGTTTATTCACTTTCTTTTTTTTTAATTCTTTTTTTTTTTCTTTTTTTTCTTTCTTTCTTTTTGAACCTCTTTTTATCCCCAAATCAGAAGAGATCCTAATCTCTTCAATCCTTTTTTTTCTTAATTCTTTTTTAAATTCTTGATTGAATTTTTAATTCAATCTCTTTTTTTTAATTCTTTTTTTCTTTTTTTTCTTTCTTTCTTTTTGAACCTCTTTTTATCCCCAAATCAGAAGAGATCCCAATCAGAAGAGATTGGGAGATCCCAATCAGAAGAGATTGGGAGATCCCAATCAAAGGAGATCCCAATCAGAGGAGATCCCTCACCCAATCGTGAGGGGGGAGAAATCCCCCCTCACGATTTGGGATCTCTTCTGATTTGGTTAAAGCATATTTTCCTGGGATTGTTGCCACCCTTTTAGTATTTTACTTGCTCCTTCATATACTCTTAGCTGGACAAAATGACAAGGCGGAAAAATTCACAACAAAAAAAAGAACAAGAGGCAGTACCGAAGGCTAGGGACCTAATCAATACAGACATTGGTAATATGTCAGATCTAGAGTTCAAAATGACAATTCTCAAGGTTATAGCCGGGCTTGAAAAAGGCATGGAAGATATTAGAGAAACCCTCTCCAGAGATATAAAAGCCCTTTCTGGAGAAATAAAAGAACTAAAATCTAACCAAGTTGAAATCAAAAAAGCAATTAATGACGTTCAATCAAAAATGGAGGCTCTCACTGCTAGGATAAATGAGGCAGAAGAAAGAATTAGCGATATAGAAGACCAAATGACAGAGAATAAAGAAGCTGAGCCAAAGAGGGACAAACAGCTACTGGACCATGAGGGGAGAATTCGAGAGATAAGTGACACCATAAGACGAAACAACATTAGAATAATTGGGATTCCAGAAGAAGAAGAAAGAGAGAGGGGAGCAGAAGGTATACTGGAGAGAATTATTGGGGAGAATTTCCCCAATATGGCAAAGGGAACGAGCATCAAAATTCAGGAGGTTCAGAGAACGCCCCTCAAAATCAATAAGAATAGGCCCACACCCCGTCACCTAATAGTAAAATTTACAAGCCTTAGTGACAAAGAGAAAATCCTGAAAGCAGCCCGGGAAAAGAAGTCTGTAACATACAATGGTAAAAGTATTCGATTGGCAGCTGACTTATCCACAGAGACCTGGCAGGCCAGAAAGAGCTGGCATGACATTTTCAGAGCACTAAACGAGAAAAACATGCAGCCAAGAATACTATATCCAACTAGACTATCATTGAAAATAGAAGGAGAGATTAAAAGTTTCCAGGACAAACAAAAACTGAAAGAATTTGCAAACACCAAACCAGCTCTACAGGAAATACTGAAAGGGGTCCTCTAAGCAAAGAGAGAGCGTACAAGTGGTAGATCAGAAAGGAACAGAGACAATATACAGTAACAGTCACCTTACAGGCAATACAATGGCACGAAAATCAGATCTCTCAATAGTTACCCTGAATGTTAATGGGCTAAATGCCCCAATCAAAAGACACAGGGTATCAGAATGGATAAAAAAACAAAATCCATCTATATGTTGCCTCCAAGAAACTCATTTTAAACCCGAAGACACCTCCAGACTTAAAGTGAGGGGGTGGAAAAGAATTTACCATGCTAATGGACATCAGAAAAAAGCAGGAGTGGCAATCCTTATATCAGATCAATTAGATTTTAAGCCAAAGACTATAATAAGAGATGAGGAAGGACACTATATCATACTCAAAGGGTCTGTCCAACAAGAAGATCTAACAATTTTAAATATCTATGCCCCCAACGTGGGCGCAGCGAACTATATAAACCAATTAATAACAAAATCAAAGAAACACATCAACAATAATACATAATAGTAGGAGACTTTAACACTCCCCTCACTGAAATGGACAGATCATCCGAGCAAAAGATCAACAGGGAAATAAAGGCCTTAAATGATACACTGGAAGAGATGGACATCACAGATATATTCAGAACATTTCATCCCAAAGCAACAGAATACACATTCTTCTCTAGTGCACATGGAACATTCTCCAGAATAGATCACATCCACAGTCCTAAATCAGGACTCAACCAGTATCAAAAGATTGGGATCATTCCCTGCATATTTTCAGACCACAATGCTCTGAAGCTAGAACTCAACCAGAAGAGGAAGTTTGGAAAGAACCGAAATACATGGAGACTAAACAGCATCCTTCTAAAGAATGAATGGGTCAACCGGGAAATTAAAGAAGAATTGAAAAAAATCATGGAAACAAATGATAATGAAAATACAACGGTTCAAAATCTGTGGGACACAACAAATGCAGTCCTGAGAGGAAAATATATAGCGGTACAAGCTTTTCTCAAGAAACAAGAAAGGTCTCAGGTACACAACTTATCCGTACACCTAAAGGAGCTGGAGAAAGAACAAGAAAGAAACCCTAAGCCCAGCAGGAGAAGAGAAATCATAAAGATCAGAGCAGAAATCAATGAAATAGAAACCAAAAAAACAATAGAACAAATCAACCAAACTAGGAGCTGGTTCTTTGAAAGAATTAATAAAATTGATAAACCCTTGGCCAGACTTATCAAAAAGAAAAGAGAAAGGACCCAAATAAATAAAATCATGAATGAAAGAGGAGAGATCACAACTAACACCAAAGAAATACAAACTATTATAAGAACATACTATGAGCAACTCTACGCCAACAAATTTGACAATCTGGAAGAAATGTATGCATTCTTAGAAACATATAAACTACCAAAATTGAACCAGGAAGAAATAGAAAGCCTGAACAGACCCATAACCAGTAAGGAGATTGAAACAGTCATTAAAAATCTACAAACAAACAAAAGCCCAGGGCCAGATGGCTTCCCGGGGGAATTCTACCAAACATTTAAAGAAGAACTAATTCCTATTCTCCTGAAACTGTTCCAAAAAATAGAAATGGAAGGAAAACTCCCAAACTCATTTTATGAGGCCAGCATCACCTTGATCGCAAAACCAGACAAGGATCCCATCAAAAAAGAGAGCTATAGACCAATATCCTTGATGAACACAGATGCAAAAATTCTCACCAAAATACTAGCCAATAGGATTCAACAGTGCATTAAAAGGATTATTCACCACGACCAAGTGGGATTTATCCCAGGGCTGCAAGGTTGGTTCAACATCCGCAAATCAGTCAATGTGATACAACACATCAATAAAAGAAAGAACAAGAACCATATGATACTCTCAATAGATGCTGAAAAAGCATTTGACAAAGTGCAGCATCCCTTCCTGATCAAAACCCTTCAAAGTGTAGGGATAGAGGGCACATACCTCAATATCATCAAAGCCATCTATGAAAAACCCACTGCAAATATCATTCTCAATGGAGAAAAACTGAAAGCTTTTCCACTAAGGTCAGGAACACGGCAGGGATGTCCATTATCACCACTGCTATTCAACATAGTCCTAGAAGTCCTAGCCTCAGCAATCAGACAACAAAAGGAAATTAAAGGTATGCAAATCGGCAAAGAAGAAGTCAAATTATCACTCTTCGCAGATGATATGATACTCTATGTGGAAAACCCAAAAGACTCCACTCCAAAACTGCTAGAACTTGTATAGGAATTCAGTAAAGTGTCAGGATATAAGATCAATGCACAGAAATCAGTTGCATTTCTCTACACCAACAACAAGACAGAAGAAAGAGAAATTAAGGAGTCAATCCCATTTACAATTGCACCCCAAACCATAAGATACCTAGGAATAAACCTAACCAAAGAGGCTAAGAATCTATACTCAGAAAACTATAAAGTACTCATGAAAGATATTGAGGAAGACACAAAGAAGTGGAAAAATGTTCCATGCTCCTGGATTGGAAGAATAAATATTGTGAAAATGTCTATGCTACCTAAAGCAATCTACACATTTAATGCAATTCCTATCAAAGTACCATCCATCTTTTTCAAAGAAATGGAACAAATAATTTTAAAATTTATATGGAACCAGAAAAGACCTCGAATAGCCAAAGGGATATTGAAAAACAAAGCCAAGTTGGTGGCATCACAATTCCGGACTTCAAGCTTTATTACAAAGCTGTCATCATCAAGACAGCATGGTACTGGCACAAAAACAGACACATAGACCAATGGAACAGACTAGAGAGCCCAGAAATAGACCCTCAACTCTATGGTCAACTAATCTTCGACAAAGCAGGAAAGAATGTCCAATGGAAAAAAGACAGCCTCTTCAATAAATGGTGTTGGGAAAATTGGACAGCCACGTGCAGAAAAATGAAATTGGACCATTTCCTTACACCACACACAAAAATAGATTCCAAATGGATTAAGGACCTCAATGTGAGAAAGGAATCCATCAAAATCCTTGAGGAGAACACAGGCAGCAACCTCTTCGACCTCAGCCGCAGCAACATCTTCCTAGGAACATTGCCAAAGGCAAGGGAAGCAAGGGCAAAAATGAACTGTTGGGATTTCATCAAAATCAAAAGCTTTTGCACAGCAAAGGAAACAGTTAACAAAACCAAAAGACAACTGACAGAATGGGAGAAGATATTTGCAAACGACATATCAGATAAAGGACTAGTGTCCAAAATCTATAAAGAACTTAACAAACTCAACACCCAAAGAACAAATAATCCAATCAAGAAATGGGCAGAGGACATGAACAGACGTTTCTGCAAAGAAGACATCCAGATGGCCAACAGACACATGAAAAAGTGCTCCATATCACTCGGCATCAGGGAAATACAAATCAAAACCACAATGAGATATCACCTCACACCAGTCAGAATGGCTAAAATCAACAAGTCAGGAAATGACAGATGCTGGCGAGGATGTGGAGAAAGGGGAACCCTCCTACACTGTTGGTGGGAATGCAAGCTGGTGCAACCACTCTGGAAAACAGCATGGAGATTCCTCAAAATGTTGAAAATAGAACTGCCCTATGACCCAGCAATTGCACTACTGGGAATTTACCCTAAAGATACAAACGTAGTGATCCAAAGGGGCACGTGCACCCGAATGTTTATAGCAGCAATGTCCACAATAGCCAAACTATGGAAAGAACCTAGATGTCCATCAACAGATGAATGGGTCAAGAAGATGTGGTATATATATACAATGGAATACTATGCAGCCATCAAAAGAAACGAAATCTTGCCATTTGCGACAACATGGATGGAACTAGAGCGTATCATGCTTAGCGAAATAAGTCAAGCGGAGAAAGACAACTATCATATGATCTCCCTGGTATGAGGGAGTGGTAATGCAACATGGGGGCTTAAGTGGGTAGGAGAAGAATCCATGAAACAAGATGGGATAGGGAGGGAGACAAACCATAAGTGACTCTTAATCTCACGAAACAAACTGTGGGTTGCTGGGGGGAGGGGGTTTGGGAGAAGGGAGGTAGGGTTATGGACATTGGGGAGGGTATGTGCTTTTGGGTAAATTGGAAGGGGAGATGAACCATGAGAGACTATGGACTCTGAAAAACAATCTGAGGGTTTTGAAGTGGCGGGGGGGTGGGATGTTGGGGTACCAGGTGGTGGGTATTATAGAGGGCACAGCTTGCATGGAGCACTGGGTGTGGTGAAAAAATAATGAATACTGTTTTTCTGAAAATAAATAAATTGGAAAAAAAAAAAAAGAAATACAAATAGCTATCAGACACATGAAAAAATGCTCATCATCATTAGCCCTCAGGGAGATTCAAATTAAAACCACATTGAGATATCACCTTACACCAGTTAGAATGGCCAAAATTAACAAAACAGGAAACAACATGTGTTGGAGAGGATGTGGAGAAAGGGGAACCCTCTTACACTGTTGGTGGGAATGCAAGTTGGTACAGCCTCTTTGGAGAACAGTGTGGAGATTCCTCAAGAAATTAAAAATAGAGCTTCCCTACGACCCTGCAATTGCACTCCTGGGTATTTATCCCAAAGATACAGATGTCGTGAAAAGAAGGGCCATCTGTATCCCAATGTTTATAGCAGCAATGGCCACAGTCGCCAAACTATGGAAAGAACCAAGATGCCCTTCAACGGATGAATGGATAAGGAATATGTGGTCCATATACACTATGGAGTATTATGCCTCCATCAGAAAGGACGAATATCCAACTTTTGTAGCAACATGGACGGGACTGGAAGAGATTATGCTGAGTGAAATCAGTCAAGCAGAGAGAGTCAATTATCATATGGTTTCACTCATTTGTGGAGCATAACCGATAGCATGGAGGACAAGGGACGTTAGAGAGTAGTAGGGAATTTGGGTAAATTGGAAGGGGAGGTGAACCATGAGAGACTATGGACTCTGAAAAACAGTCTGAGAGGTTTGAAGTGGCGGGGGGGGTGGGAGGTTGGGGTACCAGGTGGTGGGTATTATAGAGGGCACAGCTTGCATGGAGCACTGGGTGTGGTGAAAAAATAATGAATACTGTTTTTCTGAAAATAAATAAATTGGGAGAAAAAAAAAGAAAAAAAAAAAGAGAAGAAAAAAAAAATGGGCAGATCACTTGAATAGACATTTTTCCAAAGAAGCCATATAGATGGCTAACGGATACATGAAGGGTGCTCAGCATCACTAATCAGGGAAATGTAAATCAAAACTAAATGAAGTATTACCTTACACCTGTTGGAATGGCTAGAGTCAAAATATAAGAAATAGCAAGTGTTGGCAAAGATGTGGAGAAAAAGGAACCCTTGTGCACTATTGGTGAGGATGTAAATTCATATAACCACTGTGGAAAACTATGGAGTTTTCTTAAAAATTAAAAGTAGATGTACCACGTGATCCAGCAATTCCAATATTGGCTATTTACCTAAATAATATGAAAACATTAATTCAAAAAGATAACTGCACTCCTATTTTTATTGCAGCATTATTTACAATAGCCAAGATATGGAAGCAACTCAAGTTGCATCAACAGATTAAGAATAAAGAAGTGATAAACACACACACACACACATTTCTTTATTTGTATGTATTCATATATTCCTATTCATATATTCAAATATATATGCCATTATTCAGTTATTAAAAAAAAAGAATGAGATCTTGCCATTTGTGACAACATGGATGGACCTAAGGAGTATTATGCTAAGGGAAAAAAGTCAGAAAAATACATAAAACATAAAAAAATAAACAAACAAAAAACATAAACAGATTCTTAAATGCAGAGAACAAACTGATGGTTGCCAGAAGGTTGGCAGTGAGGAGATGGGCAAAATAGTTGGCCCAGAGAGGGAGATACAGGTTTCCTTTTATGGCATTAATAAAGTAAGAGCATAAAATGTACATCATAGGAAATACAGTCAAATGTATTGTAGTAGCACTGCCAGTAATAGAGAGCTATGCTTGTGGTGACCGTTGGGTGAGCAAGATAAATGTGTGGAATCCTTATGTGGTACAGCTGAGATTAATGTGACATTGATACTTCGATAAAAATGTACAAGTTATAGTGATGATTTGAATGAATTTGTACACACATACACACACTGAATCAGCAAATGGGGAAAAAAAAACTTTGATTTTCTTGCCTCATTTCTCAAACAACTCAAGAAGTAGAAGTATTTTAAGCTAAATGTTAATGGAGAGTCTCTGGTACCCAAGACTAGTGGTTTCCAGGGATGACAGAGCAACTGTCATCAACCTATGTTCTACTTCTGTGAACAGATATAAAGACTCTCCTTTACTACTGTGATTTAAATGCTTACACATTGAACACTGCCTTATCTAAAGGTTTTTTCACTTCTCTTTTAATTTTGATAGCATTCAGCTTATTGTTATATTCAAGATGCTATCCTGAGGTGACTCAGGCAATAAACAGCCTAAATTTAATGCTTCCTCATGAACTGACTATAGTGCTCTGCTAGTCTCATAGAACCAACCTACTCTTTTAATCTACTAGGAAAATAATCAATAAATTAATTTAAAAAAACAGGCATGCTCGTATTGTGAGTTGCACAAAGTAAACAAAACATTATACCCCTGTGAACAACTTATTTTCTTGTTTTTTCATTGTAGTTTGGTGTGTTTACAGATATTGTATATCCTCCTCAGATTGTGCATGGGGCAATTATCCTGGAAACCTCTCATTTTCATTCTAAGAGTAATATAATTCCGTCCACGTCTTGTTATCACTTAACAGATAAAGTTGTTCCCATTGGCCAGACAAAGCACTTTCTTTAATAATAATCATGAGTTGAGAAGGAGTCAAGATGGCGGAGAAGTAGCAGGCTGAGACTACCTCAGCTAGCAGGAGATCAGCTAGAGAGCTTATCTAAAGATTGCAAACACCTGCAAATCCATCGGCAGATCTAAGAGAAGAAGAACAGCAATTCTAGAAACAGAAAAACAACCACTTTCTGAAAGGTAGGACTGGCAGAGAAGTGAATCCAAAGCGACGGGAAGATAGACCCCAGGGAGGAGGGGCAGGCTCCCGGCAAGTGGTGGAGCAACAGAGCACAAAATCAGGACATTTAAAAGTCTGTTCCGCTGAGGGACATCGCTCCGGAGGCTAAACCGGGGCGAAGTCCACACAGGGTCGGCGTGACCAGGTCCTGCAGGGTCACAGAAGGATCGGGGGTGTCCGAGTGTCGCAGAGCTTGCGGATATTGGAACGGGAAAGCCGGCCGCAGAGACAGAGCCGACAGTAAGCTCGCAGCTCGGAGTTGCCTTGAACCGGTCGCAGGCTCGGTGAGCTCGGAGCGCGGCCGGAGGTTGGGCAGACGCGAGTTAATGGGAGCTATTCGCTGAGGGCGCACAGGGGAGCGGGGCCCCGGGCTCTCGGCTCCTCCGGACCGGAGACCAGGAGGCCGCCATTTGTGTTCCCGTCCTCCGGAACTCTACCGAAAGCGCTCAGGGAACAAAAGCTCCTGAAAGCAAAGCCGAGCAAATCACTCAGCCTGGCCCCTGGTAAGGGCGGTGTAATTCCGCCTGGGGCAAAGACACTTGAGAATCACTACACCAGGCCCCTCCCCCAGAAGATCAACAAGAAATCCAGGCAAGACCAAGTTCACCAACCAAGGAGTGCAGTTTCAATACCAAGGAGAGAGCAGCAGAATTCCAGAGGAGGAGAAAACAAACCACGGAACTCATGGCTTTCTGCCTGTGATTTTTCAGTCTTGCAGTTAATTTAATTTTTTTCTTTTTCATTTTTTTCTCTTCTTCTGCTAAAATTTTTTATAACTTTTACCCTTTTCTTTTTTAACGTTTTTTAACTAGATTATCTAATATATATATTTTTCTTTTTTATACTTTTGTTTATTCATTTTCTTTTTTTTAATTCTTTTTCTTTCTTTTATTTCTTTCTTTCTTTTTGAACCTTTTTTTATCCCCAAGTCAGAAGAGATCCTAATCTCTTCAATCCTTTTTTGTCTTAATTCTTTTTTAAATTCTTGATTGAATTTTTAATTCAATCTCTTTTTTTTAATTCTTTTTTTCTTTTTTTTCTTTCTTTCTTTTTGAACCTCTTTTTATCCCCAAATCAGAAGAGATCCCAATCAGAAGAGATTGGGAGATCCCAAACAGAAGAGATTGGGAGATCCCAATCAGAAGAGATTGGGAGATCCCAATCAAAGGAGATCCCAATCAGAGGAGATCCCTCACCCAATCGTGAGGGGGGAGAAATCTCCCCCCTCACGATTTGGGATCTCTTCTGATTTGGTTAAAGCATATTTTCCTGGGATTGTTGCCACCCTTTTAGTATTTTACTTGCTCCTTCATATACTCTTAGCTGGACAAAATGACAAGGCGGAAACATTCACAACAAAAAAAAGAACAAGAGGCAGTACCGAAGGCTAGGGACCTAATCAATACAGACATTGGTAATATGTCAGATCTAGAGTTCAAAATGACAATTCTCAAGGTTATAGCCGGGCTTGAAAAAGGCATGGAAGATATTAGAGAAACCCTCTCCAGAGATATAAAAGCCCTTTCTGGAGAAATAAAAGAACTAAAATCTAGCCAAGTTGAAATAAAAAAAGCTATTAATGAAGTTCAATCAAAAATGGAGGCTCTCACTGCTAGGATAAATGAGGCAGAAGAAAGAATTAGCGATATAGAAGACCAAATGACAGAGAATAAAGAAGCTGAGCAAAAGAGGGACAAACAGCTACTGGACCATGAGGGGAGAATTCGAGAGATAAGTGACACCATAAGACGAAACAACATTAGAATAATTGGGATTCCAGAAGAAGAAGAAAGAGAGAGGGGAGCAGAAGGTATACTGGAGAGAATTATTGGGGAGAATTTCCCCAATATGGCAAAGGGAACGAGCATCAAAATTCAGGAGGTTCAGAGAACGCCCCTCAAAATCAATAAGAATAGGCCCACACCCCGTCACCTAATAGTAAAATTTACAAGCCTTAGTGACAAAGAGAAAATCCTGAAAGCAGCCCGGGAAAAGAAGTCTGTAACATACAATGGTAAAAGTATTCGATTGGCAGCTGACTTATCCACAGAGACCTGGCAGGCCAGAAAGAGCTGGCATGACATTTTCAGAGCACTAAACGAGAAAAACATGCAGCCAAGAATACTATATCCAACTAGACTATCATTGAAAATAGAAGGAGAGATTAAAAGCTTCCAGGACAAACAAAAACTGAAAGAATTTGCAAACACCAAACCAGCTCTACAGGAAATACTGAAAGGGGTCCTCTAAGCAAAGAGAGAGCGTACAAGTGGTAGATCAGAAAGGAACAGAGACAATATACAGTAACAGTCACCTTACAGGCAATACAATGGCACGAAAATCAGATCTCTCAATAGTTACCCTGAATGTTAATGGGCTAAATGCCCCAATCAAAAGACACAGGGTATCAGAATGGATAAAAAAACAAAACCCATCTATATGTTGCCTCCAAGAAACTCATTTTAAACCCGAAGACACCTCCAGACTTAAAGTGAGGGGGTGGAAAAGAATTTACCATGCTAATGGACATCAGAAAAAAGCAGGAGTGGCAATCCTTATATCAGATCAATTAGATTTTAAGCCAAAGACTATAATAAGAGATGAGGAAGGACACTATATCATACTCAAAGGGTCTGTCCAACAAGAAGATCTAACAATTTTAAATATCTATGCCCCCAACGTGGGCGCAGCCAACTATATAAACCAATTAATAACAAAATCAAAGAAACACATCAACAATAATACAATAATAGTAGGGGACTCTAACACTCCCCTCACTGAAATGGACAGATCATCCAAGCAAAAGATCAACAGGGAAATAAAGGCCTTAAATGATACACTGGATGAGATGGACATCACAGATATATTCAGAACATTTCATCCCAAAGCAACAGAATACACATTCTTCTCTAGTGCACATGGAACATTCTCCAGAATAGATCACATCCTCGGTCCTAAATCAGGACTCAACCGGTATCAAAAGATTGGGATCATTCCCTGCATATTTTCAGACCACAATGCTCTGAAGCTAGAACTCAACCACAAGAGGAAGTTTGGAAAGAACACAAATACATGGAGACTAAACAGCATCCTTCTAAAGAATGAATGGGTCAACCGGGAAATTAAAGTAGAATTGAAAAAAATCATGGAAACAAATGATAATGAAAATACAACGGTTCAAAATCTGTGGGACACAACAAAGGCAGTCCTGAGAAGAAAATATATAGCTGTACAAGCTTTTCTCAAGAAACAAGAAAGGTCTCAGGTACACAACTTAACCGTACACCTAAAGGAGCTGGAGAAAGAACAAGAAAGAAACCCTAAGCCCAGCAGGAGAAGAGAAATCATAAAGATCAGAGCAGAAATCAATGAAATAGAAACCAAAAAAACAATAGAACAAATCAACCAAACTAGGAGCTGGTTCTTTGAAAGAATTAATAAAATTGATAAACCCTTGGCCAGACTTATCAAAAAGAAAAGAGAAAGGACCCAAATAAATAAAATCATGAATGAAAGAGGAGAGATCACAACTAACACCAAAGAAATACAAACTATTATAAGAACATACTATGAGCAACTCTACGCCAACAAATTTGACAATCTGGAAGAAATGGATGCATTCCTAGAAACATATAAACTACCAAAATTGAACCAGGAAGAAATAGAAAGCCTGAACAGACCCATAACCAGTAAGGAGATTGAAACAGTCATTAAAAATCTCCAAACAAACAAAAGCCCAGGGCCAGATGGCTTCCCGGGGGAATTCTACCAAACATTTAAAGAGGAAATAATTCCTATTCTCCTGAAACTGTTCCAAAAAATAGAAATGGAAGGAAAACTCCCAAACTCATTTTATGAGGCCAGCATCACCTTGATCCCAAAACCAGACAAGGATCCCATCACAAAAGAGAGCTATAGACCAATATCCTTGATGAACACAGATGCAAAAATTCTCACCAAAATACTAGCCAATAGGATTCAACAGTACATTAAAAGGATTATTCACCACGACCAAGTGGGATTTATTCCAGGGCTGCAAGGTTGGTTCAACATCCACAAATCAGTCAATGTGATACAACACAT
This sequence comes from Neogale vison, assembly GCF_020171115.1. Classification (NCBI taxonomy): domain Eukaryota; kingdom Metazoa; phylum Chordata; class Mammalia; order Carnivora; family Mustelidae; genus Neogale; species Neogale vison. Next base: position 130,697,201 of record NC_058094.1, read on the forward strand.
CAATAAAAGAAAGAACAAGAACCATATGATACTCTCAATAGATGCTGAAAAAGCATTTGACAAAGTACAGCATCCCTTCCTGATCAAAACCCTTCAAAGTGTAGGGATAGAGGGCACATACCTCAATATCATCAAAGCCATCTATGAAAAACCCACTGCAAATATCATTCTCAATGGAGAAAAACTGAAAGCTTTTCCACTAAGGTCAGGAACACGGCAGGGATGTCCATTATCACCACTACTATTCAACATAGTACCAGAAGTCCTAGTCTCAGCAATCAGACAACAAAAGGAAATTAAAGGCATCCAAATCGGCAAAGAAGAAGTCAAATTATCACTCTTCGCAGATGATATGATACTCTATGTGGAAAACCCAAAAGACTCCACTCCAAAACTGCTAGAACTTGTACAGGAATTCAGTAAAGTGTCAGGATATAAGATCAATGCACAGAAATCAGTTGCATTTCTCTACACCAACAACAAGACAGAAGAAAGAGAAATTAAGGAGTCAATCCCATTTACAATTGCACCCCAAACCATAAGATACCTAGGAATAAACCTAACCAAAGAGGCTAAGAATCTATACTCAGAAAACTATAAAGTACTCATGAAAGATATTGAGGAAGACACAAAGAAATGGAAAACTGTTCCATGCTCCTGGATTGGAAGAATAAATATTGTGAAAATGTCTATGCTACCTAAAGCAATCTACACATTTAATGCAATTCCTATCAAAGTACCATCCATCTTTTTCAAAGAAATGGAACAAATAATTTTAAAATTTTTATGGAACCAGAAAAGACCCGAATAGCCAAAGGGATATTGAAAAACAAAGCCAAGTTGGTGGCATCACAATTCCGGACTTCAAGCTTTATTACAAAGCTGTCATCATCAAGACAGCATGGTACTGGCACAAAAACAGACACATAGACCAATGGAACAGACTAGAGAGCCCAGAAATAGACCCTCAACTCTATGGTCAACTAATCTTCGACAAAGCAGGAAAGAATGTCCAATGGAAAAAAGACAGCCTCTTCAATAAATGGTGTTGGGAAAATTGGACAGCCACGTGCAGAAAAATGAAATTGGACCATTTCCTTACACCACACACAAAAATAGATTCCAAATGGATTAAGGACCTCAATGTGAGAAAGGAATCCATCAAAATCCTTGAGGAGAACACAGGCAGCAACCTCTTCGACCTCAGCCGCAGCAACATCTTCCTAGGAACATTGCCAAAGGCAAGGGAAGCAAGGGCAAAAATGAACTGTTGGGATTTCATCAAAATCAAAAGCTTTTGCACAGCAAAGGAAACAGTTAACAAAACCAAAAGACAACTGACAGAATGGGAGAAGATATTTGCAAACGACATATCAGATAAAGGACTAGTGTCCAAAATCTATAAAGAACTTAACAAACTCAACACCCAAAGAACAAATAATCCAATCAAGAAATGGGCAGAGGACATGAACAGACGTTTCTGCAAAGAAGACATCCAGATGGCCAACAGACACATGAAAAAGTGCTCCATATCACTCGGCATCAGGGAAATACAAATCAAAACCACAATGAGATATCACCTCACACCAGTCAGAATGGCTAAAATCAACAAGTCAGGAAATGACAGATGCTGGCGAGGATGCGGAGAAAGGGGAACCCTCCTACACTGTTGGTGGGAATGCAAGCTGGTGCAACCACTCTGGAAAACAGCATGGAGATTCCTCAAAATGTTGAAAATAGAACTGCCCTATGACCCAGCAATTGCACTACTGGGAATTTACCCTAAAGATACAAACGTAGTGATCCAAAGGGGCACGTGCACCCGAATGTTTATAGCAGCAATGTCCACAATAGCCAAACTATGGAAAGAACCTAGATGTCCATCAACAGATGAATGGGTCAAGAAGATGTGGTATATATATACAATGGAATACTATGCAGCCATCAAAAGAAACGAAATCTTGCCATTTGCGACAACATGGATGGAACTAGAGCGTATCATGCTTAGCGAAATAAGTCAAGCGGAGAAAGACAACTATCATATGATCTCCCTGGTATGAGGGAGTGGTAATGCAACATGGGGGCTTAAGTGGGTAGGAGAAGAATCCATGAAACAAGATGGGATAGGGAGGGAGACAAACCATAAGTGACTCTTAATCTCACGAAACAAACTGTGGGTTGCTGGGGGGAGGGGGTTTGGGAGAAGGGAGGTAGGGTTATGGACATTGGGGAGGGTATGTGCTTTTGGGTAAATTGGAAGGGGAGATGAACCATGAGAGACTATGGACTCTGAAAAACAATCTGAGGGTTTTGAAGTGGCGGGGGGGGTGGGATGTTGGGGTACCAGGTGGTGGGTATTATAGAGGGCACAGCTTGCATGGAGCACTGGGTGTGGTGAAAAAATAATGAATACTGTTTTTCTGAAAATAAATAAATTGGAAAAAAAAAAAAGAAATACAAATAGCTATCAGACACATGAAAAAATGCTCATCATCATTAGCCCTCAGGGAGATTCAAATTAAAACCACATTGAGATATCACCTTACACCAGTTAGAATGGCCAAAATTAACAAAACAGGAAACAACATGTGTTGGAGAGGATGTGGAGAAAGGGGAACCCTCTTACACTGTTGGTGGGAATGCAAGTTGGTACAGCCTCTTTGGAGAACAGTGTGGAGATTCCTCAAGAAATTAAAAATAGAGCTTCCCTACGACCCTGCAATTGCACTCCTGGGTATTTATCCCAAAGATACAGATGTCGTGAAAAGAAGGGCCATCTGTATCCCAATGTTTATAGCAGCAATGGCCACAGTCGCCAAACTATGGAAAGAACCAAGATGCCCTTCAACGGATGAATGGATAAGGAATATGTGGTCCATATACACTATGGAGTATTATGCCTCCATCAGAAAGGACGAATATCCAACTTTTGTAGCAACATGGACGGGACTGGAAGAGATTATGCTGAGTGAAATCAGTCAAGCAGAGAGAGTCAATTATCATATGGTTTCACTCATTTGTGGAGCATAACCGATAGCATGGAGGACAAGGGACGTTAGAGAGTAGTAGGGAATTTGGGTAAATTGGAAGGGGAGGTGAACCATGAGAGACTATGGACTCTGAAAAACAGTCTGAGAGGTTTGAAGTGGCGGGGGGGTGGGAGGTTGGGGTACCAGGTGGTGGGTATTATAGAGGGCACAGCTTGCATGGAGCACTGGGTGTGGTGAAAAAATAATGAATACTGTTTTTCTGAAAATAAATAAATTGGGAGAAAAAAAAAGAAAAAAAAAAAGAGAAGAAAAAAAAAATGGGCAGATCACTTGAATAGACATTTTTCCAAAGAAGCCATATAGATGGCTAACGGATACATGAAGGGTGCTCAGCATCACTAATCAGGGAAATGTAAATCAAAACTAAATGAAGTATTACCTTACACCTGTTGGAATGGCTAGAGTCAAAATATAAGAAATAGCAAGTGTTGGCAAAGATGTGGAGAAAAAGGAACCCTTGTGCACTATTGGTGAGGATGTAAATTCATATAACCACTGTGGAAAACTATGGAGTTTTCTTAAAAATTAAAAGTAGATGTACCACGTGATCCAGCAATTCCAATATTGGCTATTTACCTAAATAATATGAAAACATTAATTCAAAAAGATAACTGCACTCCTATTTTTATTGCAGCATTATTTACAATAGCCAAGATATGGAAGCAACTCAAGTTGCATCAACAGATTAAGAATAAAGAAGTGATAAACACACACACACACACATTTCTTTATTTGTATGTATTCATATATTCCTATTCATATATTCAAATATATATGCCATTATTCAGTTATTAAAAAAAAAGAATGAGATCTTGCCATTTGTGACAACATGGATGGACCTAAGGAGTATTATGCTAAGGGAAAAAAGTCAGAAAAATACATAAAACATAAAAAAATAAACAAACAAAAAACATAAACAGATTCTTAAATGCAGAGAACAAACTGATGGTTGCCAGAAGGTTGGCAGTGAGGAGATGGGCAAAATAGTTGGCCCAGAGAGGGAGATACAGGTTTCCTTTTATGGCATTAATAAAGTAAGAGCATAAAATGTACATCATAGGAAATACAGTCAAATGTATTGTAGTAGCACTGCCAGTAATAGAGAGCTATGCTTGTGGTGACCGTTGGGTGAGCAAGATAAATGTGTGGAATCCTTATGTGGTACAGCTGAGATTAATGTGACATTGATACTTCGATAAAAATGTACAAGTTATAGTGATGATTTGAATGAATTTGTACACACATACACACACTGAATCAGCAAATGGGGAAAAAAAAACTTTGATTTTCTTGCCTCATTTCTCAAACAACTCAAGAAGTAGAAGTATTTTAAGCTAAATGTTAATGGAGAGTCTCTGGTACCCAAGACTAGTGGTTTCCAGGGATGACAGAGCAACTGTCATCAACCTATGTTCTACTTCTGTGAACAGATATACCACGTGATCCAGCAATTCCAATATTGGCTATTTACCTAAATAATATGAAAAACATTAATTCAAAAAGATAACTGCACTCCTATTTTTATTGCAGCATTATTTACAATAGCCAAGATATGGAAGCAACTCAAGTTGCATCAACAGATTAAGAATAAAGAAGTGATAAACCACACACCACACACACATTTCTTTATTTGTATGTATTCATATATTCCTATTCATATATTCAAATATATATGCCATTATTCAGTTATTAAAAAAAAAGAATGAGATCTTGCCATTTGTGACAACATGGATGGACCTAAGGAGTATTATGCTAAGGGAAAAAAGTCAGAAAAATACATAAAACATAAAAAAAATAAACAAACAAAAAACATAAACAGATTCTTAAATGCAGAGAACAAACTGATGGTTGCCAGAAGGTTGGCAGTGAGGAGATGGGCAAAATAGTTGGCCCAGAGAGGGAGATACAGGTTTCCTTTTATGGCATTAATAAAGTAAGAGCATAAAATGTACATCATAGGAAATACAGTCAAATGTATTGTAGTAGCACTGCCAGTAATAGAGAGCTATGCTTGTGGTGGACCGTTGGGTGAGCAAGATAAATGTGTGGAATCCTTATGTGGTACAGCTGAGATTAATGTGACATTGATACTTCGATAAAAATGTACAAGTTATAGTGATGATTTGAATGAATTTGTACACACATACACAACACTGAATCAGCAAATGGGGAAAAAAAAAACTTTGATTTTCTTGCCTCATTTCTCAAACAAACTCCAAGAAGTAGAAGTATTTTAAAGCTAAATGTTAATGGAGAGGTCTCTGGTACCCAAGAGACTAGTGGTTTCCAGGGATGACAGAGCAACTGTCATCAACCTATGTTCTACTTCTGTGAACAGATATAAAGACTCTCCCTTTACTACTGTGATTTAAAATGCTTACACATTGAAACACTGCCTTATCTAAAGGTTTTTTTCACTTCTCTTTTAATTTTGATAGCATTCAGCTTATTGTTATATTCAAGATGCTATCCTGAGGTGACTCAGGCAATAAACAGCCTAAATTTAATGCTTCCTCATGAACTGACTATAGTGCTCTGCTAGTCTCATAGAACCAACCTACTCTTTTAATCTACTAGGAAAATAATCAATAAATTAATTTAAAAAAACAGGCATGCCTCGTATTGTGAGTTGCACAAAGTAAACAAAACATTATACCCCTGTGAAACAACTTATTTTCTTGTTTTTTTCATTGTAGTTTGGTGTGTTTACAGATATTGTATATCCTCCTCAGATTGTGCATGGGGCAATTATCCTGGAAAACCTCTCATTTTCATTCTAAGAGTAATATAATTCCGTCCACGTCTTGTTATCACTTAAACAGATAAAGTTGTTCCCATTGGCCAGACAAAGCACTTTCTTTAATAATAATCATGAGTTGAGAAGGAGTCAAGATGGTGGAGAAGTAGCAGGCTGAGACTACCTCAGCTAGCAGGAGATCAGCTAGAGAGCTTATCTAAAGATTGCAAACACCTGCAAATCCCATCGGCAGATCTAAGAGAAGAAGAACAGCAATTCTAGAAACAGAAAAACAACCACACTTTTCTGAAAGGTAGGACTGGCAGAGAAGTGAATCCAAAGCGACGGGAAGATAGACCCCAGGGGGGAGGGGCAGGCTCCCGGCAAGTGGTGGAGCAACAGAGCACAAAATCAGGACTTTTAAAAGTCTGTTCCGCTGAGGGGACATCGCTCCCGGAGGCTAAACCAACCGGGGCGAAGTCCACACAGGGTCGGCGTGACCAGGTCCTGCGGGGTCACAGAAGGATCGGGGGTGTCCGAGTGTCGCAGAGCTTGCGGATATTGGAACGGGGAAAGCCGGCCGCAGAGGACAGAGCCGACAGTAAGCTCGCAGCTCGGAGTTGCCTTGAACCGGTCCGCCAGGCTCGGTGAGCTCGGAGCGCGGCCGGAGGTTTGGGCAGACCGCGAGTTAATGGGAGCTATTTCGCTGAGGGCGCACAGGGGAGCGGGGCCCCGGGCCTCTCCGGCTCCTCCGGACCGGAGACCCAGGAGGCCGCCATTTGTGTTCCCGTCCTCCCGGAACTCTACCGAAAGCGCTCAGGGAACAAAAGCTCCTGAAAGCAAAGCCGAGCAAATCACTCAGCCTGGCCCCTGGTAAGGGCGGTGTAATTCCGCCTGGGGGCAAAGACACTTGAGAATCACTACACCAGGCCCCTCCCCCCAGAAGATCAACAAGAAATCCAGGCAAGACCAAGTTCACCCAACCAAGGAGTGCAGTTTCAATACCAAGGAGAGAGCAGCAGAATTCCAGAGGAGGAGAAAACAAACCACGGAACTCATGGCTTTCTGCCTGTGATTTTTCAGTCTTGCAGTTAATTTAATTTTTTTCTTTTTCATTTTTTTCTCTTTCTTCTGCTAAAATTTTTTATAACTTTTAACCCTTTTCTTTTTTAAACGTTTTTTAACTAGATTATCTAATATATATATTTTTCTTTTTTATACTTTTGTTTATTCCATTTTCTTTTTTTTAATTCTTTTTCTTTCTTTTATTTTCTTTCTTTCTTTTTGAACCTTTTTTTTATCCCCCAAGTCAGAAGAGATCCTAATCTCTTCAATCCTTTTTTGTCTTAATTCTTTTTTTAAATTCTTGATTGAATTTTTAATTCAATCTCTTTTTTTTTAATTCTTTTTTTCTTTTTTTTCTTTCTTTCTTTTTGAACCTCTTTTTATCCCAAATCAGAAGAGATCCCAATCAGAAGAGATTGGGAGATCCCAAACAGAAGAGATTGGGAGATCCCAATCAGAAGAGATTGGGAGATCCCAATCAAAGGAGATCCCACTCAGAGGAGATCCCTCACCCAATCGTGAGGGGGGGAGAAATCTCCCCCCCTCACGATTTGGGATCTCTTCTGATTTGGTTATAAAGCATATTTTCCTGGGATTGTTGCCACCCTTTTAGTATTTTACTTGCTCCTTCATATACTCTTAGCTGGACAAAATGACAAGGCGGAAACATTCACAACAAAAAAAAAGAACAAGAGGCAGTACCGAAGGCTAGGGACCTAATCAATACAGACATTGGTAATATGTCAGATCTAGAGTTCAAAAATGACAATTCTCAAGGTTATAGCCGGGCTTGAAAAAGGCATGGAAGATATTAGAGAGAAACCCTCTCCAGAGATATAAAAGCCCTTTCTGGAGAAATAAAAAGAACTAAAATCTAGCCAAGTTGAAATAAAAAAAAGCTATTAATGAAGTTCAAATCAAAAATGGAGGCTCTCACTGCTAGGATAAATGAGGCAGAAGAAAGAATTAGCGATATAGAAGACCAAATGACAGAGAATAAAGAAGCTGAGCAAAAGAGGGACAAACAGCTACTGGACCATGAGGGGAGAATTCGAGAGATAAGTGACACCATAAGACGAAACAACATTAGAATAATTGGGATTCCAGAAGAAGAAGAAAGAGAGAGGGGAGCAGAAGGTATACTGGAGAGAATTATTGGGGAGAATTTCCCCAATATGGCAAAGGGAAACGAGCATCAAAATTCAGGAGGTTCAGAGAACGCCCCTCAAAATCAATAAGAATAGGCCCACACCCCCGTCACCTAATAGTAAAATTTACAAGCCTTAGTGACAAAGAGAGAAAATCCTGAAAGCAGCCGCGGAAAAGAAGTCTGTAACATACAATGGTAAAAGTATTCGATTGGCAGCTGACTTATCCACAGAGACCTGGCAGGCCAGAAAGAGCTGGCATGACATTTTTCAGAGCACTAAAACGAGAAAAAACATGCAGCCAAGAATACTATATCCAACTAGACTATCATTGAAAATAGAAGGAGAGATTAAAAGCTTCCAGGACAAACAAAAAACTGAAAGAATTTGCAAACACCAAACCAGCTCTACAGGAAATACTGAAAGGGGTCCTCTAAGCAAAGAGAGAGCGTACAAGTGGTAGATCAGAAAGGGAACAGAGACAATATACAGTAACAGTCACCTTACAGGCAATACAATGGCAACGAAAATCAGATCTCTCAATAGTTACCCCTGAATGTTAATGGGCTAAAATGCCCCAATCAAAAGACACAGGGTATCAGAATGGATAAAAAAAACAAAACCCCATCTATATGTTGCCTCCAAGAAACCTCATTTTAAAACCCGAAGACACCTCCAGACTTAAAGTGAGGGGGTGGAAAAGAATTTACCATGCTAATGGACATCAGAAAAAAAGCAGGAGTGGCAATCCTTATATCAGATCAATTAGATTTTAAGCCAAAGACTATAATAAGAGATGAGGAAGGACACTATATCATACTCAAAGGGTCTGTCCAACAAGAAGATCTAACAATTTTAAATATCTATGCCCCCAACGTGGGCGCAGCCAACTATATAAAACCAATTAATAACAAAAATCAAAGAAACACATCAACAATAATACAATAATAGTAGGGGACTCTAACACTCTTCCCCTCACTGAAATGGACAGATCATCCAAGCAAAAGATCAACAGGGAAATAAAGGCCTTAAATGATACACTGGATGAGATGGACATCACAGATATATTCAGAACATTTCATCCCAAAGCAACAGAATACACATTCTTCTCTAGTGCACATGGAACATTCTCCAGAATAGATCACATCCTCGGTCCCTAAATCAGGACTCAACCGGTATCAAAAGATTGGGATCATTCCCCTGCATATTTTCAGACCACAATGCTCTGAAGCTAGAACTCAACCACAAGAGGAAGTTTGGAAAGAACACACAAATACATGGAGACTAAACAGCATCCTTCTAAAGAATGAATGGGTCAAACCCGGGAAATTAAAGTAGAATTGAAAAAAATCATGGAAACAAATGATAATGAAAATACAACGGTTCAAAATCTGTGGGACACAAACAAAGGCAGTCCTGAGAAGAAAATATATAGCTGTACAAGCTTTTCTCAAGAAACAAGAAAGGTCTCAGGTACACAACTTAACCGTACACCTAAAGGAGCTGGAGAAAGAACAAGAAAGAAACCCTAAGCCCAGCAGGAGAAGAGAAATCATTAAAGATCAGAGCAGAAATCAATGAAATAGAAAACCAAAAAAAACAATAGAACAAATCAACCAAACTAGGAGCTGGTTCTTTGAAAGAATTAATAAAATTGATAAACCCTTGGCCAGACTTATCAAAAAGAAAAGAGAAAGGACCCAAATAAATAAAAATCATGAATGAAAGAGGGAGAGATCACAAACTAACACCAAAGAAATACAAACTATTATAAGAACATACTATGAGCAACTCTACGCCAACAAATTTGACAATCTGGAAGAAATGGATGCATTCCTAGAAACATATAAAACTACCAAAATTGAACCAGGAAGAAATAGAAAGCCTGAAACAGACCCATAACCAGTAAGGAGATTGAAACAGTCATTAAAAATCCTCCAAACAAACAAAAGCCCAGGGCCAGGATGGCTTCCCGGGGGAATTCTACCAAACATTTAAAGAGGAAATAATTCCTATTCTCCTGAAACTGTTCCAAAAAATAGAAATGGAAGGAAAACTCCCCAAACTCATTTTATGAGGGCCAGCATCACCTTGATCCCCAAAAACCAGACAAGGATCCCATCAAAAAAAGAGAGCTATAGACCCAATATCCTTGATGAACACAGATGCAAAAATTCTCACCAAAATACTAGCCAATAGGATTCAACAGTACATTAAAAGGATTATTCCACCACGACCAAGTGGGATTTATTCCAGGGGCTGCAAGGTTGGTTCAACATCCACAAATCAGTCAATGTGATACAAACACATCAATAAAAGAAAGAACAAGAACCATATGATACTCTCAATAGATGCTGAAAAAGCATTTGACAAAGTACAGCATCCCTTCCTGATCAAAACCCTTCAAAGTGTAGGGATAGAGGGGCACATACCTCAATATCATCAAAGCCATCTATGAAAAACCCCCACTGCAAATATCATTCTCAATGGAGAAAAACTGAAAGCTTTTCCCACTAAGGTCAGGAACACGGCAGGGATGTCCATTATCACCACTACTATTCAACATAGTACCCAGAAGTCCTAGTCTCAGCAATCAGACAACAAAAGGAAATTAAAGGCATCCAAATCGGCAAAGAAGAAGTCAAATTATCACTCTTCGCAGATGATATGATACTCTATGTGGAAAACCCCCAAAAGACCTCCACTCCAAAAACTGCTAGAACTTGTACAGGAATTCAGTAAAGTGTCAGGGATATAAGATCAATGCACAGAAATCAGTTGCATTTCTCTACACCCAACAACAAGACAGAAGAAAGAGAAATTAAGGAGTCAATCCCATTTACAATTGCACCCCAAACCATAAGATACCTAGGAATAAAACCTAACCAAAGAGGCTAAGAATCTATACTCAGAAAACTATAAAGTACTCATGAAAGATATTGAGGAAGACACAAAGAAATGGAAAACTGTTCCATGCTCCTGGATTGGAAGAATAAATATTGTGAAAATGTCTATGCTACCTAAAGCAATCTACACATTTAATGCAATTCCTATCAAAGTACCATCCATCTTTTTCAAAGAAATGGAACAAATAATTTTAAAAATTTTTATGGAACCAGAAAAGACCCCCGAATAGCCAAAGGGATATTGAAAAAACAAAGCCAAGTTGGTGGCATCACAATTCCGGACTTCAAGCTTTATTACAAAGCTGTCATCATCAAGACAGCATGGTACTGGCACAAAAACAGACACATAGACCAATGGAACAGACTAGAGAGCCCAGAAATAGACCCTCAACTCTATGGTCAACTAATCTTCGACAAAGCAGGAAAGAAATGTCCAATGGAAAAAAGACAGCCTCTTCAATAAATGGTGTTGGGAAAATTGGACAGCCACGTGCAGAAAAAATGAAATTGGACCATTTCCTTACACCACACACAAAAATAGATTCCAAATGGATTAAGGACCCTCAATGTGAGAAAGGAATCCATCAAAAATCCTTGAGGAGAACACAGGCAGCAACCTCTTCGACCTCAGCCGCAGCAACATCTTCCTAGGAACATTGCCAAAGGCAAGGGAAGCAAGGGCCAAAAATGAAACTGTTGGGATTTCATCAAAATCAAAAGCTTTTGCACAGCAAAGGGAAACAGTTAACAAAACCAAAAGACAACTGACAGAATGGGAGAAGATATTTGCAAACGACATATCAGATAAAGGACTAGTGTCCAAAATCTATAAAGAACTTAAACAAACTCAACACCCAAAGAACAAATAATCCAATCAAGAAATGGGCAGAGGACATGAACAGACGTTTCTGCAAAGAAGACATCCAGATGGCCAACAGACACATGAAAAAAGTGCTCCATATCACTCGGCATCAGGGAAATACAAATCAAAAACCACAATGAGATATCACCTCACACACCAGTCAGAATGGCTAAAATCAACAAGTCAGGAAATGACAGATGCTGGCGAGGATGTGGAGAAAGGGGAACCCTCCTACACTGTTGGTGGGAATGCAAGCTGGTGCAACCACTCTGGAAAACAGCATGGAGATTCCTCAAAATGTTGAAAATAGAACTGGCCCTATGACCCAGCAATTGCACTACTGGGAATTTACCCCTAAAGATACAAACGTAGTGATCCAAAGGGGCACGTGCACCCCGAATGTTTATAGCAGCAATGTCCCACAATAGCCAAACTATGGAAAGAACCTAGATTGTCCATCAACAGATGAATGGGTCAAGAAGATGTGGTATATATATACAATGGAATACTATGCAAGCCATCAAAAGAAAACGAAATCTTGCCATTTGCGACAACATGGATGGAACTAGAGCGTATCATGCTTAGCGAAATAAGTCAAGCGGGAGAAAGAACAACTATCATATGATCTCCCTGGTATGAGGGAGTGGTAATGCAACATGGGGGCTTAAGTGGGTAGGAGAAGAATCCATGAAACAAGATGGGGATAGGGAGGGAGACAAACCATAAGTGACTCTTAATCTCACGAAACAAACTGTGGGTTGCTGGGGGGAGGGGGTTTGGGAGAAGGGAGGTAGGGTTATGGACATTGGGGAGGGTATGTGCTTTTTGGGTAAATTGGAAGGGGAGATGAACCATGAGAGACTATGGACTCTGAAAAACAATCTGAGGGTTTTGAAGTGGCGGGGGGGTGGGATGTTGGGGTACCAGGTGGTGGGTATTATAGAGGGCACAGCTTGCATGGAGCACTGGGTGTGGTGAAAAAATAATGAATACTGTTTTTCTGAAAATAAATAAATTGGAAAAAAAAAAAAAGAAATACAAATAGCTATCAGACACATGAAAAAATGCTCATCATCATTAGCCCTCAGGGAGATTCAAATTAAAACCACATTGAGATATCACCTTACACCAGTTAGAATGGCCAAAATTAACAAAACAGGAAACAACATGTGTTGGAGAGGATGTGGAGAAAGGGGAACCCTCTTACACTGTTGGTGGGAATGCAAGTTGGTACAGCCTCTTTGGAGAACAGTGTGGAGATTCCTCAAGAAATTAAAAATAGAGCTTCCCTACGACCCTACAATTGCACTCCTGGGTATTTATCCCAAAGATACAGATGTCGTGAAAAGAAGGGCCATCTGTATCCCAATGTTTATAGCAGCAATGGCCACAGTCGCCAAACTATGGAAAGAACCAAGATGCCCTTCAACGGATGAATGGATAAGGAATATGTGGTCCATATACACTATGGAGTATTATGCCTCCATCAGAAAGGACGAATATCCAACTTTTGTAGCAACATGGACGGGACTGGAAGAGATTATGCTGAGTGAAATCAGTCAAGCAGAGAGAGTCAATTATCATATGGTTTCACTCATTTGTGGAGCATAACCGATAGCATGGAGGACAAGGGACGTTAGAGAGTAGTAGGGAATTTGGGTAAATTGGAAGGGGAGGTGAACCATGAGAGACTATGGACTCTGAAAAACAGTCTGAGAGGTTTGAAGTGGCGGGGGGGGTGGGAGGTTGGGGTACCAGGTGGTGGGTATTATAGAGGGCACAGCTTGCATGGAGCACTGGGTGTGGTGAAAAAATAATGAATACTGTTTTTCTGAAAATAAATAAATTGGGAGAAAAAAAAAAAGAAAAAAAAAAAGAGAAGAAAAAAAAAATGGGCAGATCACTTGAATAGACATTTTTCCAAAGAAGCCATATAGATGGCTAACGGATACATGAAGGGTGCTCAGCATCACTAATCAGGGAAATGTAAATCAAAACTAAATGAAGTATTACCTTACACCTGTTGGAATGGCTAGAGTCAAAATATAAGAAATAGCAAGTGTTGGCAAAGATGTGGAGAAAAAGGAACCCTTGTGCACTATTGGTGAGGATGTAAATTCATATAACCACTGTGGAAAACTATGGAGTTTTCTTAAAAATTAAAAGTAGATGTACCACGTGATCCAGCAATTCCAATATTGGCTATTTACCTAAATAATATGAAAACATTAATTCAAAAAGATAACTGCACTCCTATTTTTATTGCAGCATTATTTACAATAGCCAAGATATGGAAGCAACTCAAGTTGCATCAACAGATTAAGAATAAAGAAGTGATAAACACACACACACACACATTTCTTTATTTGTATGTATTCATATATTCCTATTCATATATTCAAATATATATGCCATTATTCAGTTATTAAAAAAAAAGAATGAGATCTTGCCATTTGTGACAACATGGATGGACCTAAGGAGTATTATGCTAAGGGAAAAAAGTCAGAAAAATACATAAAACATAAAAAAATAAACAAACAAAAAACATAAACAGATTCTTAAATGCAGAGAACAAACTGATGGTTGCCAGAAGGTTGGCAGTGAGGAGATGGGCAAAATAGTTGGCCCAGAGAGGGAGATACAGGTTTCCTTTTATGGCATTAATAAAGTAAGAGCATAAAATGTACATCATAGGAAATACAGTCAAATGTATTGTAGTAGCACTGCCAGTAATAGAGAGCTATGCTTGTGGTGACCGTTGGGTGAGCAAGATAAATGTGTGGAATCCTTATGTGGTACAGCTGAGATTAATGTGACATTGATACTTCGATAAAAATGTACAAGTTATAGTGATGATTTGAATGAATTTGTACACACATACACACACTGAATCAGCAAATGGGGAAAAAAAAAACTTTGATTTTCTTGCCTCATTTCTCAAACAACTCAAGAAGTAGAAGTATTTTAAGCTAAATGTTAATGGAGAGTCTCTGGTACCCAAGACTAGTGGTTTCCAGGGATGACAGAGCAACTGTCATCAACCTATGTTCTACTTCTGTGAACAGATATAAAGACTCTCCTTTACTACTGTGATTTAAATGCTTACACATTGAACACTGCCTTATCTAAAGGTTTTTTCACTTCTCTTTTAATTTTGATAGCATTCAGCTTATTGTTATATTCAAGATGCTATCCTGAGGTGACTCAGGCAATAAACAGCCTAAATTTAATGCTTCCTCATGAACTGACTATAGTGCTCTGCTAGTCTCATAGAACCAACCTACTCTTTTAATCTACTAGGAAAATAATCAATAAATTAATTTAAAAAAACAGGCATGCTCGTATTGTGAGTTGCACAAAGTAAACAAAACATTATACCCCTGTGAACAACTTATTTTCTTGTTTTTTCATTGTAGTTTGGTGTGTTTACAGATATTGTATATCCTCCTCAGATTGTGCATGGGGCAATTATCCTGGAAACCTCTCATTTTCATTCTAAGAGTAATATAATTCCGTCCACGTCTTGTTATCACTTAACAGATAAAGTTGTTCCCATTGGCCAGACAAAGCACTTTCTTTAATAATAATCATGAGTTGAGAAGGAGTCAAGATGGCGGAGAAGTAGCAGGCTGAGACTACCTCAGCTAGCAGGAGATCAGCTAGAGAGCTTATCTAAAGATTGCAAACACCTGCAAATCCATCGGCAGATCTAAGAGAAGAAGAACAGCAATTCTAGAAACAGAAAAACAACCACTTTCTGAAAGGTAGGACTGGCAGAGAAGTGAATCCAAAGCGACGGGAAGATAGACCCCAGGGGGGAGGGGCAGGCTCCCGGCAAGTGGTGGAGCAACAGAGCACAAAATCAGGACTTTTAAAAGTCTGTTCCGCTGAGGGACATCGCTCCGGAGGCTAAACCGGGGCGAAGTCCACACAGGGTCGGCGTGACCAGGTCCTGCGGGGTCACAGAAGGATCGGGGGTGTCCGAGTGTCGCAGAGCTTGCGGATATTGGAACGGGAAAGCCGGCCGCAGAGACAGAGCCGACAGTAAGCTCGCAGCTCGGAGTTGCCTTGAACCGGTCGCAGGCTCGGTGAGCTCGGAGCGCGGCCGGAGGTTGGGCAGACGCGAGTTAATGGGAGCTATTCGCTGAGGGCGCACAGGGGAGCGGGGCCCCGGGCTCTCGGCTCCTCCGGACCGGAGACCAGGAGGCCGCCATTTGTGTTCCCGTCCTCCGGAACTCTACCGAAAGCGCTCAGGGAACAAAAGCTCCTGAAAGCAAAGCCGAGCAAATCACTCAGCCTGGCCCCTGGTAAGGGCGGTGTAATTCCGCCTGGGGCAAAGACACTTGAGAATCACTACACCAGGCCCCTCCCCCAGAAGATCAACAAGAAATCCAGGCAAGACCAAGTTCACCAACCAAGGAGTGCAGTTTCAATACCAAGGAGAGAGCAGCAGAATTCCAGAGGAGGAGAAAACAAACCACGGAACTCATGGCTTTCTGCCTGTGATTTTTCAGTCTTGCAGTTAATTTAATTTTTTTCTTTTTCATTTTTTTCTCTTCTTCTGCTAAAATTTTTTATAACTTTTACCCTTTTCTTTTTTAACGTTTTTTAACTAGATTATCTAATATATATATTTTTCTTTTTTATACTTTTGTTTATTCATTTTCTTTTTTTTAATTCTTTTTCTTTCTTTTATTTCTTTCTTTCTTTTTGAACCTTTTTTTATCCCCAAGTCAGAAGAGATCCTAATCTCTTCAATCCTTTTTTGTCTTAATTCTTTTTTAAATTCTTGATTGAATTTTTAATTCAATCTCTTTTTTTTAATTCTTTTTTTCTTTTTTTTCTTTCTTTCTTTTTGAACCTCTTTTTATCCCCAAATCAGAAGAGATCCCAATCAGAAGAGATTGGGAGATCCCAAACAGAAGAGATTGGGAGATCCCAATCAGAAGAGATTGGGAGATCCCAATCAAAGGAGATCCCAATCAGAGGAGATCCCTCACCCAATCGTGAGGGGGGAGAAATCTCCCCCCTCACGATTTGGGATCTCTTCTGATTTGGTTAAAGCATATTTTCCTGGGATTGTTGCCACCCTTTTAGTATTTTACTTGCTCCTTCATATACTCTTAGCTGGACAAAATGACAAGGCGGAAACATTCACAACAAAAAAAAGAACAAGAGGCAGTACCGAAGGCTAGGGACCTAATCAATACAGACATTGGTAATATGTCAGATCTAGAGTTCAAAATGACAATTCTCAAGGTTATAGCCGGGCTTGAAAAAGGCATGGAAGATATTAGAGAAACCCTCTCCAGAGATATAAAAGCCCTTTCTGGAGAAATAAAAGAACTAAAATCTAGCCAAGTTGAAATAAAAAAAGCTATTAATGAAGTTCAATCAAAAATGGAGGCTCTCACTGCTAGGATAAATGAGGCAGAAGAAAGAATTAGCGATATAGAAGACCAAATGACAGAGAATAAAGAAGCTGAGCAAAAGAGGGACAAACAGCTACTGGACCATGAGGGGAGAATTCGAGAGATAAGTGACACCATAAGACGAAACAACATTAGAAAAATTGGGATTCCAGAAGAAGAAGAAAGAGAGAGGGGAGCAGAAGGTATACTGGAGAGAATTATTGGGGAGAATTTCCCCAATATGGCAAAGGGAACGAGCATCAAAATTCAGGAGGTTCAGAGAACGCCCCTCAAAATCAATAAGAATAGGCCCACACCCCGTCACCTAATAGTAAAATTTACAAGCCTTAGTGACAAAGAGAAAATCCTGAAAGCAGCCCGGGAAAAGAAGTCTGTAACATACAATGGTAAAAGTATTCGATTGGCAGCTGACTTATCCACAGAGACCTGGCAGGCCAGAAAGAGCTGGCATGACATTTTCAGAGCACTAAACGAGAAAAACATGCAGCCAAGAATACTATATCCAACTAGACTATCATTGAAAATAGAAGGAGAGATTAAAAGCTTCCAGGACAAACAAAAACTGAAAGAATTTGCAAACACCAAACCAGCTCTACAGGAAATACTGAAAGGGGTCCTCTAAGCAAAGAGAGAGCGTACAAGTGGTAGATCAGAAAGGAACAGAGACAATATACAGTAACAGTCACCTTACAGGCAATACAATGGCACGAAAATCAGATCTCTCAATAGTTACCCTGAATGTTAATGGGCTAAATGCCCCAATCAAAAGACACAGGGTATCAGAATGGATAAAAAAACAAAACCCATCTATATGTTGCCTCCAAGAAACTCATTTTAAACCCGAAGACACCTCCAGACTTAAAGTGAGGGGGTGGAAAAGAATTTACCATGCTAATGGACATCAGAAAAAAGCAGGAGTGGCAATCCTTATATCAGATCAATTAGATTTTAAGCCAAAGACTATAATAAGAGATGAGGAAGGACACTATATCATACTCAAAGGGTCTGTCCAACAAGAAGATCTAACAATTTTAAATATCTATGCCCCCAACGTGGGCGCAGCCAACTATATAAACCAATTAATAACAAAATCAAAGAAACACATCAACAATAATACAATAATAGTAGGGGACTCTAACACTCCCCTCACTGAAATGGACAGATCATCCAAGCAAAAGATCAACAGGGAAATAAAGGCCTTAAATGATACACTGGATGAGATGGACATCACAGATATATTCAGAACATTTCATCCCAAAGCAACAGAATACACATTCTTCTCTAGTGCACATGGAACATTCTCCAGAATAGATCACATCCTCGGTCCTAAATCAGGACTCAACCGGTATCAAAAGATTGGGATCATTCCCTGCATATTTTCAGACCACAATGCTCTGAAGCTAGAACTCAACCACAAGAGGAAGTTTGGAAAGAACACAAATACATGGAGACTAAACAGCATCCTTCTAAAGAATGAATGGGTCAACCGGGAAATTAAAGTAGAATTGAAAAAAATCATGGAAACAAATGATAATGAAAATACAACGGTTCAAAATCTGTGGGACACAACAAAGGCAGTCCTGAGAAGAAAATATATAGCTGTACAAGCTTTTCTCAAGAAACAAGAAAGGTCTCAGGTACACAACTTAACCGTACACCTAAAGGAGCTGGAGAAAGAACAAGAAAGAAACCCTAAGCCCAGCAGGAGAAGAGAAATCATAAAGATCAGAGCAGAAATCAATGAAATAGAAACCAAAAAAACAATAGAACAAATCAACCAAACTAGGAGCTGGTTCTTTGAAAGAATTAATAAAATTGATAAACCCTTGGCCAGACTTATCAAAAAGAAAAGAGAAAGGACCCAAATAAATAAAATCATGAATGAAAGAGGAGAGATCACAACTAACACCAAAGAAATATAAACTATTATAAGAACATACTATGAGCAACTCTACGCCAACAAATTTGACAATCTGGAAGAAATGGATGCATTCCTAGAAACATATAAACTACCAAAATTGAACCAGGAAGAAATAGAAAGCCTGAACAGACCCATAACCAGTAAGGAGATTGAAACAGTCATTAAAAATCTCCAAACAAACAAAAGCCCAGGGCCAGATGGCTTCCCGGGGGAATTCTACCAAACATTTAAAGAGGAAATAATTCCTATTCTCCTGAAACTGTTCCAAAAAATAGAAATGGAAGGAAAACTCCCAAACTCATTTTATGAGGCCAGCATCACCTTGATCCCAAAACCAGACAAGGATCCCATCAAAAAAGAGAGCTATAGACCAATATCCTTGATGAACACAGATGCAAAAATTCTCACCAAAATACTAGCCAATAGGATTCAACAGTACATTAAAAGGATTATTCACCACGACCAAGTGGGATTTATTCCAGGGCTGCAAGGTTGGTTCAACATCCACAAATCAGTCAATGTGATACAACACATCAATAAAAGAAAGAACAAGAACCATATGATACTCTCAATAGATGCTGAAAAAGCATTTGACAAAGTACAGCATCCCTTCCTGATCAAAACCCTTCAAAGTGTAGGGATAGAGGGCACATACCTCAATATCATCAAAGCCATCTATGAAAAACCCACTGCAAATATCATTCTCAATGGAGAAAAACTGAAAGCTTTTCCACTAAGGTCAGGAACACGGCAGGGATGTCCATTATCACCACTACTATTCAACATAGTACCAGAAGTCCTAGTCTCAGCAATCAGACAACAAAAGGAAATTAAAGGCATCCAAATCGGCAAAGAAGAAGTCAAATTATCACTCTTCGCAGATGATATGATACTCTATGTGGAAAACCCAAAAGACTCCACTCCAAAACTGCTAGAACTTGTACAGGAATTCAGTAAAGTGTCAGGATATAAGATCAATGCACAGAAATCAGTTGCATTTCTCTACACCAACAACAAGACAGAAGAAAGAGAAATTAAGGAGTCAATCCCATTTACAATTGCACCCCAAACCATAAGATACCTAGGAATAAACCTAACCAAAGAGGCTAAGAATCTATACTCAGAAAACTATAAAGTACTCATGAAAGATATTGAGGAAGACACAAAGAAATGGAAAACTGTTCCATGCTCCTGGATTGGAAGAATAAATATTGTGAAAATGTCTATGCTACCTAAAGCAATCTACACATTTAATGCAATTCCTATCAAAGTACCATCCATCTTTTTCAAAGAAATGGAACAAATAATTTTAAAATTTTTATGGAACCAGAAAAGACCCGAATAGCCAAAGGGATATTGAAAAACAAAGCCAAGTTGGTGGCATCACAATTCCGGACTTCAAGCTTTATTACAAAGCTGTCATCATCAAGACAGCATGGTACTGGCACAAAAACAGACACATAGACCAATGGAACAGACTAGAGAGCCCAGAAATAGACCCTCAACTCTATGGTCAACTAATCTTCGACAAAGCAGGAAAGAATGTCCAATGGAAAAAAGACAGCCTCTTCAATAAATGGTGTTGGGAAAATTGGACAGCCACGTGCAGAAAAATGAAATTGGACCATTTCCTTACACCACACACAAAAATAGATTCCAAATGGATTAAGGACCTCAATGTGAGAAAGGAATCCATCAAAATCCTTGAGGAGAACACAGGCAGCAACCTCTTCGACCTCAGCCGCAGCAACATCTTCCTAGGAACATTGCCAAAGGCAAGGGAAGCAAGGGCAAAAATGAACTGTTGGGATTTCATCAAAATCAAAAGCTTTTGCACAGCAAAGGAAACAGTTAACAAAACCAAAAGACAACTGACAGAATGGGAGAAGATATTTGCAAACGACATATCAGATAAAGGACTAGTGTCCAAAATCTATAAAGAACTTAACAAACTCAACACCCAAAGAACAAATAATCCAATCAAGAAATGGGCAGAGGACATGAACAGACGTTTCTGCAAAGAAGACATCCAGATGGCCAACAGACACATGAAAAAGTGCTCCATATCACTCGGCATCAGGGAAATACAAATCAAAACCACAATGAGATATCACCTCACACCAGTCAGAATGGCTAAAATCAACAAGTCAGGAAATGACAGATGCTGGCGAGGATGCGGAGAAAGGGGAACCCTCCTACACTGTTGGTGGGAATGCAAGCTGGTGCAACCACTCTGGAAAACAGCATGGAGATTCCTCAAAATGTTGAAAATAGAACTGCCCTATGACCCAGCAATTGCACTACTGGGAATTTACCCTAAAGATACAAACGTAGTGATCCAAAGGGGCACGTGCACCCGAATGTTTATAGCAGCAATGTCCACAATAGCCAAACTATGGAAAGAACCTAGATGTCCATCAACAGATGAATGGGTCAAGAAGATGTGGTATATATATACAATGGAATACTATGCAGCCATCAAAAGAAACGAAATCTTGCCATTTGCGACAACATGGATGGAACTAGAGCGTATCATGCTTAGCGAAATAAGTCAAGCGGAGAAAGACAACTATCATATGATCTCCCTGATATGAGGGAGTGGTGATGCAACATGGGGGCTTAAGTGGGTAGGAGAAGAATCCATGAAACAAGATGGGATAGGGAGGGAGACAAACCATAAGTGACTCTTAATCTCACGAAACAAACTGTGGGTTGCTGGGGGGAGGGGTGTTGGGAGAAGGGGGGAAGGTTATGGACATTGGGGAGGGTATGTGCTTTTGGGTAAATTGGAAGGGGAGATGAACCATGAGAGACTATGGACTCTGAAAAATAGTCTGAGGGGTTTGAAGTGGCGGGGGGGTGGGAGGTTGGGGTACCAGGTGGTGGGTATTATAGAGGGCACAGCTTGCATGGAGCACTGGGTGTGGTGAAAAAATAATGAATACTGTTTTTCTGAAAATAAATAAATTGGAAAAAAAAATTAAATAAATAATAATAATCATGAGTTAAGATTTCATTGTGACTATTTTGCTAATTTAAGCTCTAGGATACTCTTAACCTTAATTTTCATGGAGAAATCTGTACTTCTATGTGAGTATATTTGATGTTTCTTTTTCATATTTCTAAAGGGTGTGTCATTTCTGTCCACCTGCACCTCAAATTCAGCGTTTCTAAACACTAAATGGTGACTTTTATAGTATCTGTCCAAATCTGCACCTCCTTTGACTTTCCATCCTTCAGCAGATGCTATGATGTCAGCTGTTTGTGCTGTTCAGCTGAACATGAATTCCTCTTGTCACCCTTCTTTTGGACCCTTGCTCTCCAAGCGAACACAAAGATTTCAAGAGAATATTGCTAAATATCTTTCAAATCTCTCTGCTTCACTCCATATCTATCAAAACCACCCATCTTAAGAATAACAAAATTATTTATAAGTAGATGACTATCTGTATTTGTTTTCACAATAGTTAACTCTTTTTTAAAGATTTTATTTATTTATTTGACAGAGAGAGAGAGCACAGGCAAGGGGAGTAGCAGAGGGAGAGGGAGAAGGGGGCTCCCCACTGAGCAGGGAGCCTGTTATGGGGCTTGATTCTAGGACCCTGAATCATGACCTGAGCTGAAGGCAGATGCTTAACTGACTAAGCCCCCCAGGTGCCTCAATAGATAACTATTTTTAATATTTACTCTCATTGGTACTGTTCTAAGTACCCAAGATGTATTAACTCATTTAATCCTCAAAGTAGTTCTATCTACTATATACTATTATTATATTTATATTACAGATAAGGAAACTGAGGCACAGAGAATTTAGCTAGTTTACTAAGGGCTTACGTGCAATAAGTGGTAGAATCAGGGTTCAACCTCAGGTGTCTTGTCCCTAATTTGAATGCTTTTGCCTCAAACCTTATTTTGCTACTTCCCATCTCCCTTAGTATAAAGTAGAAATTCTAAGCAAAGAAAACAAAATCCTGTTGTTTCCATTTTTGATTTTATAGTCTCAACTGGAGCCTCTCATCCTTTAATTTTCTTCAATCCACTGAACTTGACATTTCCAGTCTCATCTGGCCCCCAGCCATGTTCATGGTCTTTTTCGCACAAGCTGTGTTTCCTTAACATTTCTTATAGTATGATGCTACAACTGTTCTACAATCATTCTCCATTCATTTCATATTTAATGGAAGGCCTGAACTTTAGCAATTTAAGTGGCAATTACCTATTACTCTGTTCTATCACCTTCCAGCATACAGTGTCAGGTCTTGAGTATTCCAGTCCCATAGCCTCAGCTTTTTGATTTTCTCCTACAGTCATTAACCTGGGGTCTGCTGATGGACTACAACTCTTAGAAATACTACTCAAAATATAGATAGATAAATGATGATAGAAGATGAATGAAGGGTGCCTGGGTGGCTCAGTGGGTTAAAGCCTCTGCCTTCAGCTCAGGACATGATATCAGGGTCCTGGGATCGAGCCCCACATCGGGCTCTCTGCTTAGCAGGGAGCCTGCTTCCTTCTCTCTCTCTCTCTGCCTCTCTGCCTACTTGTGATGTCTGTCTGTCAAATAAATAAAAATAAAATCTTTTTTAAAAAAAGAAGATGAATGAAAGGAAGGGAGAAAAGAAGGAAGGGAGGAAAGAAGGAATGGAGGAAGGAAAGGACAGAGGAAAATAGATACACACTTACATATTCAATCACTTTCTGGGCACGAGACCCACCACGTTAATCAGATTTTATAGAGTTCTAGGCAGCCAAAGCTACAGAACCTTTTTTTTTTTCCCCCTAAGGTATATATATATCATGGGGGGGGGGAAGATTATATATATATATATATATATATATATATATATATATAAAATCAGAGAGGGAGAGAGAGAGGCAGGGAGGGAGAGAGCAAACACAAGCATGGAGGGCAGCAGAGGGAGAGGGAGAAGCAGGCTTCCTGCTGAGCAAGGAGGAAGGAGCCCAACTTAGGGCTAGATTCCGGGAACCTGAGATAATGACCTGAGCCAAAGGCAGACGCTTAACCAACTACGCCACCCAGGTACCCCTAAAACCACACAATCTTAAAAGAGGAAAGGGAGCCAGCCACACTGTATTCATAAACTCCCGTAAATTCATTTTTTCCTGGTTTTCCCTCAATGACATTCTCTTAGCATTGGTAGATTTAGACATCAACCCTTTCTTGTATGGGATCAGAGTGCAAGCAGTTCGGCTACTAAGTCAGAGATTAAAAACAAAAACAAACACAAACAAACAAACAAAAAAGCCTTTTTTTTCCAGCTCTCTAACCTTTTTAAGTCCTAGGAGCTAGATAGGATGTACTTCAGTTCCCTGATTAAAAACTGGACCTAGACTCTGTAAAAATCAGATTTCTATTGATTTTCAGGAATGATAAGTTTTCTAGGTGATGTGCTTATGTTGTGTAGTATTGTGACCTCAAGCTGTACTGTCTGCAGTATAAGTTCCCTGTTAGACTAAAAGTCCTCAAGAAGCTCCTGATGTCCATCTGTGATGTACTCCTGTTCATCCTTGTGTGCCCATCCTACTTTTGTCTTTTCCCTGATTCCTCTGTGAAGAAGCTGTAAGTCCCCTCTCCCTCACTAATTCCTGGTTTTCAGCTGACCCCTCCCCTCACAGGGAGTTCCAACATCATCCCTTCTATGAAAGCATAAAGTCATTCATGACCAGGGGTAAGCAAGCACTGGCAGCATGTCTGTCAAGACAGCCCAGGGTCCCTAGAGTCCTCACGACACTGACCTTTCATAGCACTCCATATGTTAGTATGGTTAATTAACTCCTCCCCACAAACTCTGTATCATGTATGTTAAAACTTTCCCCTCCAAAGCAATATATTGCTTTGGGAGAAGAAAAAGCCAGGATGCAATTAGACGTCCAAGAAATCCAAGAAATTTAATGAAGAATATGGCTACGTTATAACTGAAATGTGCCCCTCCCATTCTATCTTGAAGCTTTAACCCCAATATGATGGTATTTTGGGTCTTTGGGAGGCCATGAGTGGGGTCCTGATGATGAGATTGTTGTCCTTATGTGAAAAAGAGATCAGGCATGTTTCACTCTCTTTCACCTTCTCTCCCAGTCACATGAGGACACAATAAGAGAATGGCCATCTGCAAGCTATGGAAAGGGTTTTTACCAGGAGCTGAATCAGCTGGCACTTTGGTCTTAGATTTCCCAGGCTCCAGATGTGTGAGAAATAAATGTCTTTTTTTTTTTTTTAAGCCACCACTCTATACTATTTTATTGTAGCTGCCTGGACTAAGCTAGTAGTTGGTTTTGAGAAGTGGGCTGGAAGCAGCTTTGGAGCTGAGGTGGAGGTATTCTGAGATTCAGAAAAAGCATAGATTTCTATGAAAGATCTGCCAGAATGAAAATGGACATTTAAGGTGATTTTGGGAGAAGCTCAGAAGAGCTGTAGAGAAAGCATCCATCTTCTGAGAGCAGATATAAATAAACCGTATACAGAATCTTGGTAGAAATATGGGTGCTAGAGACTATTCTGATGAAATCTTGGAAGGAAATCGTAAATATGAGCTGTGGGGTGATGCTGCATTAACGGAAAAAGGATTATGCTCAAGCATTAAGGTCTCAGGGGTATATCGTGCTGGGTTTTGGATTTACTTGGATCCCATCACTATTTCTTACGTCTCCCTTTTGGAATGGGAATGTCTATCCTATACCTGTCCCATTATTGTATTTTGAAAGCAGATCATTTTCTTCGTTTCACAGGTTCAGATGGTGAGAAATTTTGGAATCATACCTTGTATCTCACCCATATCTGATTTGGATGAGATTCAGATGTCACTTTGGACTTCAAATTTGAAAGTGGATGCTGGAATGAGTTAACACTTCTGGGGATGTTGGAATGGAATACATATATTTCACATGTGAGAAGGACATGGATTTTGAAATGTCAGAGACAGAGTACCACGGACTGAATATTTTTGCCTCCCCCCATTTTTTTTTAAAGATTTTATTTGTTTATTTGACAGAGATCACAAGTAGACAGAGAGGCAGGCAGAGAGAGAGAGATTGGGAAGCAGGCTCCCTGCTGAGCAGAGAGCCCGATGCGGGGCTCGATCCCAGGACCCTGAGATCATGACCTGAGCTGAAGGCAGCAGCTTAACCCACTGAGCCACCCAGGCGCCCGTCTCCCCAAATTTTTAATGTTGAGATGGGGTTTAGGGAGGTGATTGGGTTTAGATTAAGTCACGAGGGTGAGATCTTCAGGATGAGATTAGTGTTCGTGTGAGAAAAGAGAGACAGATTTCTCTCTCTCGTACACGCTCTCTCTCTCTTTCTCTCTCCATGCACATTCACACCAGGAAAAGCCCACGTGAGCACACAGGCGAGGGCAGTGCTCTGCAACCTGAACGAGGACCCTTACCAGGTGCTGAATCTGCCAGCATCTGGGTAGGGGACGGCCTAGCCTCCAGAACTGTGGGAAATAAATGTCTTTTGTTTGAGATACCCAGTCTATGGTATTTTGTTATAGGTGCCCAAGCTAAGATAACCTGTGAGTAAATGTGAGGACAGGGCAAGACAAAGCTGGGGGAACCACATACCTTGGTATTAAATAAATCTTACAGAGGAGAGGGAGAGAAAAAGGAGGTCCAATAGGAAGAGTCTCAGATGGCAGGGGAGTTCCAAGGAAATTTGTCGAGACTGATGGGAGTCTTCCCAGCAAAATCTCCCCTTGGAAGAGGAGCAGGGCTCACAGGACCCTGCATTAGCTTGCCTGCCATGCATGGGGGGAAGCAGCCTGTGGGAATGTGGGGTAGAGTCAGAGAACAGTCTGGGTCACCAGTCAACTGTCCTCTCCACAGGAAGAAACTTGTGAGGCATACTTTCATGGATGCCTAAAGTGTGTTGGTTCAGAGATGCTTTTTTGAGACAGAAAATGTAGTGTTTATGTCTGAGGTTTGATGCTTTCTACCTGTGAGGCATGAAGCAAATAAGCTTTCAAAACTGAGTTTTCTCGTCTGAAAATGGTCTAAAAGGAAGTACCTTTTTTAGTGTTACTATTATAAAGACACACACAAAAACATATACCTCATGTATAGTACAAAAACAGTACCTGGGGCACAGTACCAATGCAATAAAATCTACTATGAAGACTACTGACACATACTCTATGCAGTTGGTGCCTCAGAGTTTCCTGTAAACAAGCAGAGTTCTGTTCAAACGCAAATGATTGCCAGTCCTGCCTGTATCCTTTGATCCATTTCCAAGAACCAGGTGAATTTTTAGCAGAACTATCCTCTCTCAACACACAGGGGTACACAATTTTCACAGATAGGTTGCTTTGAACCCAGCTTATAGGTAAACTTTGAAATGTTTACAACTCTCTTGACCAACATTAAATTCCTAAGAATTGTAAATCCAGACAGACATATTAAGACACATTAATTGAGAAGAAAAAAAATCTTTGGAATGTCTGGGTGGCTCAGTCCATTAAGCATCTGCCCTCAGCTCAGGTCATGATCTCAGGGTCTTGGGATTGCACTCAGCATCAGGCTCCCTGCTCAATGGGGAGTCTGCTTCTCCCTCTCTCTCTGCCCCTGCCCCTGTTCGTGCTCTCTCACTTTCTCTCTCTCAAATAAAAGAAAGAAAAATAGTTCTCGAATTTATTAGGGAGACAAATAATTTACTCATGTTTCTGAAGGCTAGATAGTGTAAGCTAAGCAATAGATGCTTCAAGGCAGATCAAGTCTGTGAACTAAAGAAGCATTAAAGCAGTAAATAATGAGCTGCACATTGTAGAATCGTTTAGAGGTGGCAACGGTCACAGTAGGATTCCAAGTAGAGGTTTACTTAGGCTTGGGGCGTCAAAACTGGCCATGCTAAAGTAAAACAGTAAAGAACTCCACAAAATTGAATTTTCCCAATTGCACTTAGGATTTTGCACAAAATTTCAAATATGGAATTTGAGTTTTTCCGAATTATTAATTCTTTCTAAATCCAAGAAAATGAGACTTTCCAAACCCATTCTCATAAAGGGTTCTCAAAGACAGCTGGTTGAGGTTTCAAACCATTGACTCCTCTGTGATCCCTTTTGGATAAGGAGCAAACAAAGTCAACTAAACACAGGCAAATAAGAAACTCTGCCTTCCATTAAAAGCTTCAACTGATAATAGCTGATTCTGAGGAGGTTACCTAAGTATTAAATCCTTGTAAACTTAGAACCTCTCTAGATAAAACAGTAGGCTAGAACACCACTCCGCTGGAGGTGTGCATGAAAAGTTCTGTATGCAATTAAGTGACTGTTTGGTTCCTTTGAAACCATGGAAATAAGTACATATATGCACTTATGTATGATCGTATGGATTTCAAGCATCTCTATATAAGGGCATTTGGGTTATTAGGACTCCTGAGCATCTTCTATGAGAGGATGAGAGAAAGTCATAAATCTGGAATTAAAAACTGCTGACACTGAGGTGGATGTGCTGTGTTTTCAGATTCAGAGTAAGAACAGGTCAGTTGGTAGCTGCCCAGAGTACCCAACTGCAATGTTCAGCATTTCTGGAGTAAATAGGATTTTAATTCCAGATTTTCCACTTGTATTTTAATACATAGCTGAGGAAAAATACATTAGACAACGTCTGCCAAGATATAACATGTCTCCATTGGAAGGTTTAAAAACAAAACAAAACAAAACTGAAAAAGAACACGGACACACACACACACACCCCCATACAACCTTCTCACTGCTACCATTGTAATTCCATCGGCATGGTTGGTAATTCCTGCCATTAAGATTCACTGGATTGTGGTTGTCTAAGTCTATAGTAGCATATAGGTTAAGTTTTAACATGAATAAGTCATGACCTGATCTTTTTAATAGAGGGGGGACTGTGTGTTTTATTATTTAAATTATTAAAATATTACAGTTTCAAAATTTTTCAAGGAAGTTCTGTGGTTTTGAAAATGACAATTAACCTATGCATTAAATTCGTTACTGTGAAAATAGGCAATTTTTACAAACAAAAATCTGGTTTTACTAAGTGGATATTAAACCAATATTTGAAAAAAAAATAGTCTAAAGGACTGTGACAAGATTAGGTAATCTAAGATTCTTATGAATCTTTGACCCTTGGTGTCACAAGGACACATCTTGATATAGGTGATGGCATATTCATTTCCAACTCAGACCTTAAATACAAAATTATACTGCAAAGGAGGTGTAAAATGCCTAAGTTCAATTAGGCATCAAAACACTAATTATGGCCAAGAATGAAGACATCAAAGAGAAGACAAGTTAAACGTTAAAATTTACATTCAGAGGTTAGAGAAAATAAGAAAATCATTCTTTTTCTTATTATTTAAGTAATAATAGAGCCAACTCTATGCAAAATATATTGAAAATAAAGCCATTCAAAAATTTTGTTAGTGGCTGTATTTTAAAAAAAATGCTTAACAGAGTTTAAAAATTAAAATAAAGAAATACTGCTTAAAAATCCTTACATGTAGCCTTTGATTAGTAGGACCCCTGCAGCAGGAGGCATCTGGTGTGAGACAAGAGTAAGGCTGAAGACATGATGCAGCCTGTCTAGTTTGAGGCCACTTCCCTGACCACTGTGAGGTTCGAGATCCAATTGCAACTGACAGGAAACTAGAAATTTATAAGATTTCCTGGCGGGTCCTCTATGGTCTTTTATATATGTAGGTGTGTTTATGTTAAACCACATCAGAGATATACATGGTAATTCTCAAGAAAACTCTCATTTTGTAAAATGAGAACTAAAGAAATTTAGTTTTATGTTTAATTGTATTGGTTTGCTAGGAATACCATAACAAAGTACCATAGACTGGGTGGCTTAAACAGAAATTCATTGCCTCCCAGTTCTGGAGGCTACAAATTCTAAGAGCAAGATGTCAGCAGAGTTGGTTTCTTCTGTCTTCTCTCCTTGGCTTGTAGCTGACTGTCTCTCCCTTTGCCTTCATGTGAACTTCTCTGCGAGCATCTGTATCCTGACCTTTTCTTATTAAAAGGACACCAGCCATATTGAGATTACGGCCCACCCTAGTAACACCATTTTTATCTTGAGAACCTCTTCAAAGACCCCATATTCAAATACAGTCACACTCAGAGATACTGGGGTGTTAGGATTTCAACATGTGTATTTGGGGCAAGGCGAAATTCAGCCTGTAATGATAACTGAACTCTATATAACTTATGTGTGAATACACACACATATACACATGCACACAAATATATAATCTAATCTCTGTATATCTATACTGATATCTGTCTATAAGATGTATATATATTCATCTTGAATAAAATTAAGACTCTTGGGGCGCCTGGGTGGCTCAGTGGGTTAAGCAGCTGCCTTCGGCTCAGGTCATGATCTCAGGGTCCTGGGATCGAGTCCCGAATCGGGCTCTCTGCTCAGCAGGGAGCCTGCTTCCCCCTCTCTCTCTTTGCCTGCCTCTCTGCCTACTTGTGATCTCTGTCTGTCAAATAAATAAATAAAACCTTAAAAAAAAATTAAGACTCTTCAGTGTGTTTTATACGGTATAGAAGGCAGTAGTGTCATAGGACTATATTTCCAAAAATAGTGTCAATGATCTTAAAAATCATAGAAGATGTAATTTAAGCCTAAAGAAGACAAAATTAGACAATTTTGAAAGATCGAAGCCAGATTGCACAAATTATAAAGCAGTCAGATTGATGTATTCTATGGTTTATAGTTTATTTTTAATTACTAAAATCATATTTTCAGATATCTATCTATCATCTATCTACCTACCTATCTACATTATCTAAATATAAAGAGACATTTTCCATTACTAGGAACGTATATCGATTCTTACATAAGGTGCATTCATTTACATTTTTTATAATTTTGTAATCAGTATATATAGACACATATTTAGTATAAAATTACATTCAGTTTCACCAAAGACTTGGGTAAGAGTCTCTTTAAATCATGAACAAAATAGAGGCAACTATGATACATATATCAACCTATTGGTTCATTCTTGAACTTTAACATAGCAGATGTTAACCTGAAGGGGAAGTGCACAAACCGTATTCTGGAATTCTGCCCTTCTTCAACCCTTACTTTTATTGGTGATTCAGTGAAGGGCACAGATAACACTATATCATATTATATATTTATATGTATTATTATATATTTATATTATGTATTTTATTATTCATATTATATCTTATATAACATGTATAAATACATAATATAATATATACAAATTCTATATTAAATTATACACTGAAATATATATTAAATATAGATAAATTATATATTTTAAATATATATGGATTATATAAAATATAAATATACAACATATAAATACATATAATAAAATATAATAATAAAATATCATATTGTATATTATACTTTATATATTTATATGTATGTATTATACATTTAAGGATCACAAATTTGGCTTCTCTAGAAAACCAAATTCAAAAATATGAGATCAAGAATATAAGAAATGTGTCAATGTAAGGTGAAGAGAATTAATATATTTCAATAACGTGATACGTCTATAGAATTTAGGTTGTGTTAACGAAAGTATATAGAGAAGAACTTTTTGGTGCCTCTTAAATCTTTGCTGATCAGACCATATCACATAAAATATGTTCAGGTTAGCTTCCAAGATATTAAGAGTATAATGTAAAGATTTGTAAATATTGTTAAAAGAGCAAAACAAGCAGAAAGACTTGGGATTACTTACTCTGGTAATGTGAAGATACAAGGGCTACAGCTATTTTGTTTTGTTTTGTTTTGTTTTTTAAGATTTTATTTGTTTACTTGACAGACAGAGATCACAAGTAGGCAGAGAGGCAGGCAGAGAGAGAGGAGGAAGCAGGCTCCCTGCTGAGCAGAGAGCCCGATGCGGGGCTCGATCCCAGGACCCTGAGATCATGACCTGAGCCAAAGTCAGAGGCTTAACCCACTGAGCTACCCAGGTGCCGCAAGGGCTACAGCTATTTAATTAGATTTATTTTCTGCCAAAATAAAAGGCTGAGAATGTTATGCTGGGCAAAAAGGAAATTGATATTTGTGTTAGCTCAATAAAAAGATCTTATGAACTAAGTATCTGATAATAAAACATATGCATGTCTGGGAGTATTCAAGGAGAAGGTCTTTATAATGTTGTACCAGGAATTCAAATCCTGATTCATTACATTTAAGTTTCCTTCTAAACTTAAAATGTTATAGTAATTTATGACATAGTTTGGAAGTAAGTTTTGATTAATATTTAATAGTTGCTTTCTTTAGATTTTAATGCATAAAATAAACTCAAGTTAAAATCCTGAACTAGCAGGATGATCATCAACTCTCAGGTCATTTTCATTGTGCTTAGCTAAAGTTTTGCAAATTACAAATGTATGGTATTTGTGTTATAAGAACTATACATTCTTAAAATTTTTTTGTGAATAATGTTGAATTTAGAGAACAGACATTGTGCAGAGAGTTCACATTAAATTTAGTCATCACATCTCCTCAGTCTCCTCTGGTATGTGAAAATTTTTCAATCTTTCCTTATTTTCACTACCTTAGGAATTTTCAAGAGTACTACTAAGTGGGCATGTTATAGAATGTCCATCCTTTTGGATCTCTTTGATGTTTTATTGTGAGTCGACTATGTTACAGATTATTAAGAAGAATGCCTCTGAGATGAGATGTCCTTCTCATTACATCAAATCTGGGAATCCATGATATCACAGGATGCTGCCTTTATCACTCAAGGTACTATGTGCTAAGGTCTCCATCATAAAGCTACTATTGTTCACTTTCTAAACTCTCCTCTTTGATGAAACTCGTACTCAAAGGGAGAAAAATTATGCTTCACTTTATGCAGGAGGATGTATTTACATGTTATTTGGAATTTCTCTGTGAAGATTTGTGTTATTCATATTTACTTGTTTATTCAATAGTTTATTTATAATAATATCAACATATGAATGTTTGTTTTACTCAAGTTCTATTATAATACTTATTCATTTCTTTGATCAATTTATTACAGCTTTGGCCACTGAGAGACTTTTCATGTTGGCTTTTCTGTCTTTTAGATAGTCCTATGCCTCCATCCTTCTTTTTGGTGGCTGGAAAAATTCTGTACTTTTGGGGATAACAAGATACTTTAGGTTCATCTTGTATTTACCCTGTCTCAGTCATTTCTATAAAGTTCTCTGCTTCTTTTTATTGGAGCAAGGCATTTAGAAACCAAGATCTGGGTACCAGGTGTGCTCATTGCTCCTGGGGGGCTCACTACTTGTAGGTCCTCATAGCAGATAACATTAAAAGCTATCTATATGTATAGAAATTCATGCATATATTTATACCTGTATGTATTTATGTATGAATAATTGAATATATATTAAGATAAATGAACTTATACTGATATTTCCAAAGCTAACCCAACACCACAGGATTCATTTGCTTCTTCATTGCTTGTTTATTAGTAACTTCTTGCTCTGACAATGAGAACCTGGGCCCTTTCATCTATAATTTATTTATGTATTTGTTCAACACTGTTGTGTATGTAAAATAGTTTCAGACTTGGTAGCCCACATTCCTGTGACAAACCCATTTACTATAAGGTATTATGCGTCCAGAGTTAATGTACCATTCCTTTTATTCTTAGCCTTATGGTACCTAGTCAAAACACAATTTTCCAAAGTATTTAAGTCATTCTTTCTTGTCCCCCCTCTTCAGTGATATTTTAATGTATTTAGATTTATTACTTGCCGAGTGCATTCTACCTTAGGATCTCCTGTTGTTGATTTTTTAAAAATTTACACATATTAAAGTTCAGTCTTTGTGGTGTACATTTCTCCAAGTTTTGACAAATACATGAATTCATGTAACTAGCACTATACCACCATACAGAACAAAGATTTTACATTGAAAAATTTCTTATACGGCTACTTCTCTAAATTAGTCCATTCACCACTGATCTGTTTTTCACCCTTATTGAGTAGAGTTTTTCTCTGTGTCATAGAATAGATTTACTTACTTATTTATTTTTCAGAGAGAGAGAAAGCACAAGCAGGGGGGGGGGAAGCAGGCAGAAGGAGAAGTAGGCTCCCTGCTAGGCAAGAAGCCCAATCTGGGACTTGATTCCAAGACCTTGGGATCATGACCTGAGCCAAAGGCAGACTCTTAACCGACCGAGTCACCCAGGTGCCCCTTTACAATTGGAATAATACCATATGTACCTGTTGGGGTTTAGCAAAGGCTAAACCACTTAACTAAACCATCTGCTTTCTACTTAGTAAAATGCATTTAGTACTCACCCATGTTGTTAAATGAATCAATATTTTGCTCCTTTTTATTTCTGAGTAGTATTCCATTGTGCAGATATATAAGAGTTTGTTAATTCATTTACCTATGAAAGATATCCTGCTTTTGGTGACTGTGGATCAAGCTGCTATAACCATTAATGTGCAGGGTTCTGAAGAAACATATGCTTTCAGTTTACTTGGGCAAATACTCAGGAATAATATTGCTGGGATTTATTCTAAGTGTCCAATACATTTTATAAGAAATTGCCAAGGGCAGTCTGGATGGCTCAGTTGATCAAACATCTGCCTTCACCTCAGGTCATGATTCTTGGGTCCTAGAATTGAGCCCTGCATTTGTCTCCCTGATCAATGGAGAGTCTTCTTCTATTACCCCCTCTGCCCCTTCCCCACTTGTGCTTTGCATTCTCTCTCTTTCAAATAAAAAAATCTTAAGGAAAAAAAAAAAAGAAACTGCCAAATGGTCCTTCAAGGTGTACCATTATGCTTTCTCACT
This sequence comes from Neogale vison, assembly GCF_020171115.1. Classification (NCBI taxonomy): domain Eukaryota; kingdom Metazoa; phylum Chordata; class Mammalia; order Carnivora; family Mustelidae; genus Neogale; species Neogale vison. The sequence goes on from NC_058094.1 coordinate 130,732,113, forward strand.
AGCAATGGAGGAGATTTCCTGTTCTCACATAAATAGACTTTTTGATTTAGCTATTGAAATATTAAGAGAACACAAAACAACATTAGTTTACTCAATATCACATAATTTTTCAAATAACAATGGCACCTTAAATCTGTTAAATTTATGTGTTTGTTCCCTCTGAATATAGTGATCCAATTAAGTGTCATCGATAACTCTTTATGGTGATAGTTCCCCCAAGATGCAATACTTATAGTTTAATGCTAATCTTACTACTACAAAAAATTTACTGGTAGTATGTTTTCAGATTATAATTTTGGTAATCATTTATATTACTATTACCTGTGCCCAATATGATTTTATAATACTTTGAACTTGTTACATGTCCTTAATAAACAATTTCAGAAATAAGAATTGATAAGTGTAAAAAAAAAGTATTATTGCTTAATTATTTTGAATTCTTTTATGATGTCTCCAATTGTCAGTTTCATTGACTTTCATCATCTTCAGAAAGAAGACATTCAGAAGTTAAATTTTTTTTCATTTTTAATGAATAAATGAATGGATGATCACTTTTTCATGTGACTTTTTAAGGACTTAAGCTATTTTCATGCAGTATCAATTTCACAATAAATCCTAATCCATAGTGCCAACAGGATCAAGTAAAAAAAATGGGCTGTCTTTTTCTGTGTGATTCACAATTTATACTAACAATGGTTAGATATAAATCTTGCTAAGATAAATGATTGTGTGTTTTATGCTGTTCTAGTTCTGTGGTTGAAACTATACCTATTGTGTGAGGAGAGATGGAGATAAAAGTTGCTAGGAAGACATTGATTGAGATAGGAATTGAGCGCAAGATAATAGAGTATATTTAAGAATGAGGGCAATTTAAGGTTATGGAAGACAATAGGATAAGATTAAAAATTTTAAATGTCTTGAGTGCTTTCTGAGAAGAATGAACTAGAATGAAAGAGACACGCTAGTAACCAAAGACATATTTATAGATAGATAAGATTAAGCCCCATTGTTGAGGTATTTGGAAACCAGATTTGAGATTTGAACTATAAAAAAAAGACATATATTAGAATAATTCTACTTTCTTAACTGCATTAATATACTTATACTTTGGACTCACATTCCCTTCTTACAAATCAGCACGTCTCATTATTATTCATACCATTATGGCCAAGAGAGATTTTTAACAGTTTGTACCAGGCCCATATAGCATTACACTTAATTCACATTAGAAACTAATCTCTATACTTGTATAATAGCACTATGTAGGGAAATAATTAGCATATAGTGTTATATTCTTTTCAGGTGCACAATATAGTGATTTAGGAACTCTGTGCCTTACTCACTGTTCATAAAGATAAGTGTAGTCTTAATCCCCTTCACCTATTCTACTCAACCTCCCACCCACCTTCTCTCTTGCAACTACTACTTTGTTCTCTGGATTTATGGGTCTGTTCTTTCTGTTTGCCTCTTTTTTTAGTTTGTTTGTTTCTTAAACTTCCCATATGAGTGACATCATATGGTATTTGTCTTTCTCTGACTGACTTACTGCACTTAGCATTATATCCTCTAGATCCCTCCATATTGCTGCAAATGGCAAGATTTCATTTTTCGTCATCTAGTAACATTCCACTCTGCATATATATATATATATATATATATGCATATATATATATGCACACACATATATATGCAGATATTCATCCACTCATCTATTGACAAATACTTGGGCTGTTTCCATATTTTGGCTATTTCATATAATGCTGCAATAAACATAGGGGTACATATATCTTTTTGAAATAACATCTTCATTTTCTTTGGGTACATACCTGATTGTGGAATTACTAGATCAAATGGTAATTCTATTTTTAATCTTTTAATGCTATAAATGCTTATGTTAAGGGAAAAGTTCAAATCAATAGCTGAACATTATACCACAAAGAACTAGAAAAGAGAAGAAACTTATCTGAAATTTAGTAGATGAAGGAATTAACAAACAAAAATCAGAAACAATTAAAATAGAGACCCAAATAAACAATAACATAACAGAAATTAATAAGCAGTTTTCTCAAAAAAGTAAACAAAATTGATCGTTAATGCTTTAACTATACTAACTGAGGAAAAAAAAAGATTCAAAAACCAAAATGAGAACGAGAAAACAATTAAAATTCTTGAAAATCAGGAAAACACTTTTACTTCTTGCCACTATTTCCTTACTAATCTAACTTTTGAGCCAACCATAATTATCTCAAGGAAAAGTTCAAACAAACAAAAACAGAAGGACTAGCAAAACTGGAAGACAGGGTGACTCAGAGGAAAGTTTACATGAATTTTCTTAGCCACTGTGGGACTGCCAAGAGACTAACGGATCACCTCATAGAACAATCAGCATGACATAGAATAAGGGGGGATAATTAGTTCCCTTTCGCTTATAGCAGGTTACCCTTGATATATATCGGCTATAGCATGCATGTCTATAAGTTTATTTACATACATGGGTCCCCAAAGGAGACTACTTAAAAGAACAAACACAATACTTAACCAGAAGTACAAGAGAGGGTCAAAGGCAAATCCATGTTGAGATTGCTAGTTGTTCCAGCTATCCTAGTAGAAATTTGTTAACAGTGCCCCTCTTCACTCTCAAAGATGTCCCATTTTGGAAAATAAATTATAAGAACCTATATTATATACATAAAAATATCTTTACAAACAAGAATAAGACATCAAAAACATAAAACTTTTATCTATTGATCTCTCTATATAAAAACTGAAGTCATCAGAATAATCCATGTCATTTAAATGTTTACTTTTGTGAACATAATATCCCATCTGGGAACTATAACAAATAACTGAAAAACACAGAAAGAAAAAGAAAAAGGTTTTACTCCAAACAGGTATTCAATTTTTTCAATGAAGTATTTCAAGATTTTTATACATAGTAACTAACTTAATGTTCCTGAGAACCCTATCATAGAAGCTGGAAGACTTTCTACTTTAGTATCAGTGAGGTTGTGGTATGTTCTCCCACTCACCTAGCTAGAAGGGGGACAGCTGGGACTTGTACACATGCAGTTTGGTCCCTGGGCCCTTGCTTGTAAGCCCATACTGTGCTGCCTTTGTATAATCAACTGGAACATTATTTACCCAATAAAATATTTAATCCTTTCTTTCCTTGGCCACAAATGAAGGTAATTCAAATTTCAGTTTTTAAAGCTGTATAGTAGAAATTTGACTGCATAAAGCATTGCGTTTTAGCTTTTGGCATACTTATTTATGCACAAATGATTTTATTAATAATAATATTATTAGTTTCCCCATATTATTGATTTATTATTACCTATGTATAAAAAATAGTCATATTAACTAAATGAAGCTGGAGTAGAGGAATCACTTAAAATCATTTAAAACTTTATTTTAAATGTATTTTTAAAAATTTCTTGGAATTGTTTCTTTTGTTCTCTTATTTCCGTGTAATGATTTCTCATGAAGATCATGAGTTTGATGAAACAAATACATCAGAAGAAAACTTAGGCTCTTGCTTTCTTACTGGTTTACACATGGGCAAGTCCATAATATTGATAAAAAATGTCCTTAGGCTGAGTCGTCAGAAGAGAAAGGAAAATCTGATGGTGCTGGGAGCTCAGCTAAGCTGGGAGAGGTGCCGAGCTGTTAGTCATCAGAGTGGCCTGAATGTAGCAACCAAAAATTAAAGACTTAAATCTTTAACTACTCACTGATACGGAATAAGCAGAAGTCTAAAATTGAGTAGGCGCCTGCTCCTATGTTCTTTTCTCCCCCATGGCTGTGGTTCAGGTAGATGTGAGTAGTTGTGGGGTTATCTCATACTCAGAGAGCCCCAAACTAAAAGTTCCTGCAGTTTGAAGTGTTTCTGGGTGTCCCCTGTCTTGCCTCCTTACCCCAGTCTCAGTAAAGGTGCCTGAAGAAGACCTTTGCCCAGAACCTCAAATAAAGAGACCTAGACTTTAAGGGTCAAGTAGAAAAGCAAATATGTAAAGACTACCCCTGAGTCCTTGACTGTAGCCCCTTCAGAGGCTGGGTGTGCCTGTTGTGCACAAGCCTAGTGTACAGACTAGGATTTGAATTACCTATGGTTACATGGGAGAGATCACGCATAGCCTTTGAGTCAGGAGCCAGATCCTTCAGGTGGGACATCTATTCAAATAACTCTTAATGTCTACTTGACCGCTCACCAAGATCTTCTGAATAATACTGTACAAAATTGTTCTTATGTTTTATGTTAATGTGTTATGATTTCATTCTCTCCAGTTGTGAATATTAAGCTGGTAAAACATGGGATAATAATGACTGTCTGTAGCCATGGGGCTGTTCAGAATAGTTAAATGAGCTTGAATGTTCTGCAGGGTTATTAACGGGAAGATGTGGAAATAGAAATGCAGGCAATTTGGCCTCATGCAGCCACAAGAAAATCAATGCTGCTGTAAATATTATCATCTTAAATTCAGAGAAGATAGGAATTGGATATCATGGGGTTTGTGCTGATGGCTTCCTATCAGCTATATAACCCTGATTCAGACCCATGTGATAAGAGTTAATGGTTCCCCTAGCTCTAGACTTTATGCAATCAAACAACAGGACAGCAGAAGAGCTGGTCTTGGGGAGGACAAGAATGCCAGAGTGAACGGAATTATGCCAGTTTCTCCATCACGCCTTTGTACCCCACCACTGAAGACGTGGTTCTTTGTGCAGTAGGATCACAGATGAACCCAGCATTTGCCACGGGTGTATGTTACAAATCCAGGCCTCACCATGTCCAGTTAGACTTGGGTTAGACTGGGCTCTAAGTGAAAAATATACACCACATAATGCAAAATAATTAATAAACTCTTAATCACATCATTATTAAGTTTCTATTTTTGCCACTGTGATTATTGCATCCAAGGCTTTCAAAGCCCATTGGAGCAGGTGCTATTAGTTATTTTACAGAGGAAGAAACAGTGGCTTAGAAAGATGAATTAGCTTGTCTAAGTTCACACAATTACAGGAGCAAGGAATGTGGCAAACGTCCAGAAACTCCGAGACAAACTTATTTGCACTGGGACTGAAATTTCTTTAATTGACATAAAGCCAAACAGAATGCAGTGGGCACCCGAGGAACATCTTTATAAACATAAAAAGAGTATGCACTTCGTTTCAACTCTAAGTACCCCAGCTAGAATTAAATAATGTATTTGCCTTTATAGGAAAAAATGCTCACAGTAAAGCCTTGACTACTGCACTATTTTTCATTGAAGAGCTATTAGAATGGTAAAAACAAATGCTATAATAGTTTTCAAAAAAATTCAACATCAATAGTTCTTACGGTAAATATTCGCCGCTCTATTTCGTGTAGTGGCATTATCACAAGGTGTTTGATTTTTGGTTTTTAATATATGGCTACATCTTTTTTTTTTTTCTTACTGGCATTACTGAGTTTTCCACAGATGAAAGTTATAACCCAATCAGCTTGGAAGAGTCGTATTTAGTCTACGCACTAGTACTATTAGGGAAGTCCTTCCAGTCTAACCGTAGGTGCTTATGTTACTTTCAATGTCTGTCTCTTGAGCTGCTGCAGGTTGTACGAGTGAATTTTCAGCGAATCCATCCAGGTATGTGCCAGCACTGATAGGCTGAGGTATGTGGTATTATGTGATTTTCTGTATGCATATTAAACTTCAGTAAAAACTGTTTTTAAAGAAGCACATGTTGCAGAGTAAAAAAATACCCTCTAGCAAAGTTATTCTGTCAGTGATAATTTGATAGTTTTAAAAATTTTTTTATTTTTATTTTGTCAGTGATAATTTGATAGTTTTTATATTTTTATTTTTTTATTTGATAGTGTTTCTTTTTTTTTTAATAATTTGATAGTTTTAAGAAAAGTATTGAACTCACCGAGGAGGAATCTCGTGGCTAGTAAAAAAAGTAGCACTCAATTTTTTACTCGATTTTTCAATATTTTTGGTATTTAAGTCTACATATAGGCAGTGAATGACTTGATTAAATTCTCCCAAATCCATTTATTTGAACCATGATCTTGCTGACCTCAGATATCCTCCCTTCAAAAATTAAATCAATAGACCTGTCATTGAAATGATTTTAGGATCTTTAAAATCATGTTCTGAGGTGTTTAATTTAAAGTGATTAATCGTAGTCATCAGTTTGCCATGCTAGGGATAGATAGCATGGAGGAAGTTCAGGTCACTCTGTCCAGGCCTAAATTATTATTGTCATGGTAATTAATACCTATCCTACATGCATTTTGTTTCTGCTATAGACTTCTGGGATCCCAAATTCCTGTGTCTGATCTAACCTGTGTCTCTCTGATGACTACACTTGAATACTTTACATTAAAATAATAATAATAATAATAATAATAAATACATTTTTAAAAAACCTAGAATTTCTGATATGTTTCCTCCAAGCCTTACAAATCGATTTTTTTTTTTTTATCACATTTAGGTAGACAAACCTTACACTGTTTTTTTATCAAACACTAACACGCAGACAGATGTGAAGTCCTGGCACCGGCAGCCATCTTGTTCTCACCCTCACACCACCGACCTTATTCGAACACCATCAGTGGCTTCCTTATCCTTTAATTCTAGACTCTTCACCATTTTCCTGCCTCACATACTCCAAACTTGTTGTCATGTCAGGGATTGTAATGTACACAATTATCCCTGGAATAGTTTTCTTTGCATTCTCAACAAGATTGACTTGTTTTCATCCTTGATAACTCAGGAAATCTGTTTCTTCAAAGGACCATGTTTTAGCCCGCCCAGATTAAGGCTAATTCTCTTTTATTTCACCAACACTGTTAATCTTTCTTATAATAACCTGTTATATTTTTCCTGTAGCAAGTAGCCCAATTAAATTATAAGTGTATTTGTTTACATGCCAGTGCCCAAAATCACATGAGCCAATTCCTTAAAATAAATTGTTTATAAATCTAAGTATGTATGTTTAATTATATATTCTGTCAGTTTTGTTTCTCTGGAGACCCCTAATATAATTACCATGTTCAGAAACTGGCTGATTTTGAGGTTCGAGTATGACATCAAGGATTTTACTCCTACTACAAAAAGGCTCTGTTCCTTGAGAAGAGAGAGACGAGAATAATACTTTGGCTGAAGGGAAGTGAATCACACTGTGGGATGAAGCAGCTTTGGAGCTGATACATGTTCATAAACATATTGTCTACATGTTGACAATCCAGTGGGAGGTCCACCTATGCTTCCTGACTCTCTGTGATGAGAAAACAGCCATTTCGAGTTGCTCTGTAGGCATTTTACAGGGTGATAGCCCTGTTCACACCCAGGGGTTAGACATTAAGACAAGATCCCAAGCAAGGTTCCCACCTTGCTTTTTCCAGGACATCTTTAAAATGACCACTCAGAGTTGAGCCTGTGAAAAATTAGGGACCACAGCCTCAACCACTTTATAATTAACAGGTGCTTGCTACCCTGTCGTCTACCCTGTGTGCTTGTGACTTGGCATGGAGGACGACCCATTTCTCCCATTCTGGGATTTGCAAGTAATAAGCCCTGGGACTTTGCTTCCTTTGTGGGAATGTACTGAAATGATGCCTTCAATCAAAATGGTTTCACTTCCCTAAAGTAGGAGTCGAATGCTGAAAGAGAGCTACTTGCTGATCCCACGTGGGGGAGTTGCGTCTCCTCATTCCACAGTTTATAATCTGCATATTCTCAATTTAATACGTCAGCTCCAGGCTTTTGAACACTCTGGATGGGCACATACTGAAACAGAGGCATAGTAAATAAAACAGAACAATGATGAGGTAAGCGCTTGTGGGTCTTAGGCTTTAAGCACCTGCTGTATGCTTATGTGGGCTTTAAGGTGATTTGGCCCTAAACCTGATAAACATTAAAATTAATTTATAAGTCCACACCACACATTAACATGTCAAGGGAATAGCAGTAGTATATCAAATTCAAATTTAATATTTTCTGTTATATGACTCTAAGAGTGCTGGGAATATTTAATCATTTTACTCATGAAATGGAATATAAAGGCACAGTAGGACATATATATTGCATTATTTAAGGAGTTCTAATAATTTTATAGCCATTTTTGAAGTGTTTAAAATTCATTTTTAGATGTAAGAAAAGGTGACAAAGAATTGCTAGCAGGAACTTTATCTAGTCCCATAGGGGAAATATTAAAGTACTTGTATTAAAATTTCATTTATCTGTCATACCTTGTAAAGCAAATGGCAAAGATGAATCTTTTCATCTCACAAATAAAGATATAAGGTACCAAGACATTCCAGTTCCTTATCTAATGTGGACCAATACTTCAGTTCCAGAGCTGGGAGACAGAGGAAACGTTCCTCCCTGAAAACTCCAGACTGGCACTCCCCTTACTGAATTCCAGTTCTGAGCACAAGAACCAATGATGGTCCCAGGCTGGTGGCGGATCAAGAGCAGGGATATTGCAGTGTTGTTGCTTTAGGGAGACACCATGTGTTCAGCACGCTGCTTTCAGAGATGTCACTGAACTTGGAAGTGGGCTGCTTCATATGGACAGGCAACGTCTGCTCTGTAATGATTTTTAAATGTTCAGGTGAATTAAGCAAGTAGCTCTCTCACTGTTCATTCTGTCAAAGTCTAAGTTCCACAGCAGTAATTATTTGGTGGGGAAGACAAAATGGCATTTCTACATCATTCTTTTCCAGGCACTAATTCCATCTATGTTATTGGAAAATAGATATGCATCTTGGAATGATTCATGGTGACAGTTAAAAGAACCTACCAAAGTAAGAACCTGCAGAAGTCAGGGTATATTAAACATTTCATTTTTTTTTCTTTTTTTTTTTACATCTGATTTTACTCTTTCTGGAATTAATAGACCACAGTAAGAGTGAACAGAAAGAACTCTAGAAGTTCTTCTGCTAGAGGAACAGCTTACATATTTGCCATGATGATGTTTCAGACACAGCTGTCTCCATTAGAAGTTTGCAAAAATCACTGCTATATTGAGAATCGAGACTCTCCATCTGGGGACATTGCCTTGAAATGGCTGTGGATAGTAGAGTGAGTTTGGGGAGACCCAAGTAGCTTAGGAGGTGGTCTGAATGGTACTTATTTTTGGTCATGGAAAGGCAGAGATCAGGGGAATCACCCCCATTTCTTTTTTCATCCCTCTGTTTAGTGCTTTTTCAATTCTGGAAACACAGTCTTGGTTCCCTGTGTGGTTTTTCTATTATGTTATTTTTTGAAACTGATGAAATTTCAGAAATAATTTATGTTCAGCCAACTGTTTTAATATTGATACCTTGAATTAGCCTGAAAATTAGTTTTCCTGTGTCATTTCCAACAGAGGTTATTGTTCAGGAACAGGGAATAGACCAGATGCAAACAGCTGGGGTTGTTCAGTGGAGTAGGCAGGATTCAGGAGGGTGGACAGTTTCAACAAAGAGACATCACAGTCCCTGCACCCATGGAAGGGGAGCCAGAGGACAGCTTTTCATAATCCGCTGAGGAAATCCAGTCCCATTGTTCTTCAGAGAAGCTAGGGTTGGACCCCAGGACTCAGGGTCATGATTCCTTTTTAGGAATATTTAGGAAAATTCTTTAGGAAGAAGCGTCAGATCCTCATGGGGAAGAAGGCATCTTCGTAAACTAGAACTCAGAATAACTTCAAAACCCAAGCATGAGCAAAGGAACCAGACACTTGTTGGGCTGATGTCAGGAGAAGAGAAGAAGGTCTGATATGGGAGCTGAGCCTCAGGAGCCCTGATATCGTGTGCATCTCTGTAAACAACACCGAGGCCGCCCAGGGACTATATATTCTACCCCAAAGGAAAGTCAGGCATGACTCATATCAGAATTTGTGATGGAGATGTCATGTATCCCAAACCGTGCTGCAAAGGCCAAGGTTCAGCGAGTGACACGTGAGTTCTACAGTCACCCTAGAGATGTTTTCACAAGATCAGACTAATACAAAGGAAATTTAATTCTTTGATTTTATTTTTTTTTTAATTTTTTAAAAAATATTTTATTTATTTATTTGAAAGAGAGAGAGAGATCACAAGTAGGCAGAGCAGTGGGCAGAGAGAGAGGTATAAGCAGGCTTCCTGCTCAGCAGGGACCTGACATGGGGCTCGATCCCAGGACCCTGAGATCATGACCTGAGCTGAAGGCAGAGGCTTTACCCACTGAGCCACCCAGGTGCCCCTGATTCTTTGATTTTAAATTAGGATGGTTTGAGATGCCAAGGAGTCTTGGTGTCCAAAAGTCATGTCAGGGATTGAAGAGGTTCATTTCTGCTCCTGCCTATCCTCTCTCTCTCCTGCCCCTACATTGAAAATGGGAAACCAGAATACGGGTATAATATACTCATGAACATTTTCAACTTGTTCATTCACTTTACAAAGATCTTTTCACACATGCAAAGACAGACTCAGGGACTCTCCTAATTAGTTGGAAAAGGACACAGGGTTCCTTGTTCCCAAGTAGGTTTTATTTCTCTTGGGTGAGTGTGTTGTCTTTATCTTCAGAAAATGTGCCATTCCCAGGCTAACTTTATTAAACTTCACTTTACCAAGGATATAAGTGCAGATAAAATAGAAAACAAATGTACATTTTAGTGTTTTTAGTTTAATCATTTTGGAGTCAGAGTAGTTTTTCTAAAGCATACTCAGAACCTTAGTAGAATCCCACTTATGTCTGGTTAAAAGACTTTCCTTAGGATATCTATATGATATTTTCAGGCAAATAATAAAACCAGGGGTATGTGATAAAATTCTACCATATCATATTCAGGGGTATCTCTCCCTTGCTGTCTTGGTCCAAAGTGAGTTTAGCCATCTGTGATTTCTTAACAGCAAGGGAATTTTTGCAGGGCCCATCTATGCTGCTGATCAAGTCTGGGCCCATACTGATTGCTACTTGTTATGGCTGATACTATAAATGCTGGGTTAGCTTTATTAAAAAAAATATGAAAGTACTTGCTATCAAAATTACACTGAATATGAGGGAAAAATATCTACCCCATTTCATTTTGTTTTAAGCTCACATCTTGACTACATATTTTAGCCTGAAGTTAGTTTTGGCACAACTTTCAAGGCTAACCTGTAAACCTGTCTCACTCTGGATTCTTTCTCTCTCTCCCCTATCCTGATGTAGGATCTGCTTCACAATCTCATGAACTATACGACCAAAGTGGTAGAGCCATTAGATGTGTCTTTATTGTACCACTTAAAGAAGAGTTTTTCACTGTTCTGAAATTTTGGTTTTATAATTTCTTAAGGGAAAAAAAAATCCAGAACTTCCATTGTATTAAGAATTCTGGGTTTGGGGCACCTGGGTGGCTCAGTGGGTTAAAGCCTCTGCCTTCGGCTTGGGTCATGATCCCAGGGTCCTGGGATCGAGCCCCACATTGGGCTCTCTGCTCGGTGGGGCACCTGCTTTCTTCTCTCCCTCGGCCTGCCTCTGCCTGCTTGTGTTCTGTCTGTCAAATAAATAAATAAAATATTAAAAAAAAAAGAATTCTGGTTTTTTTTGGTTAAACAGCTAACAAAGCCCTAACTTAAACACTGAAATACATTTCCCCACTTCACCATGAGGGCAATGGATCTCAGATTGTGTAGTCAACCATTTGGGTGATGGTGTGTTATACCCAATTTTTAAAGTCACCTTACATTTTTTTAAAAAGTGGATATTAAAGAAAAAACAAACAAAGCTTGGATATTACTTACTGAGTATGTTTTGCTTTTTAGTAGAGCTTCCGTAGTTGTTTGGATCTTCCAGTTGGAAAGGTATGCTGATTAGTGGACTCAGGTGTGATCCTCAAAGTTGATTTAACCTAAATAAGATCTGTGGTCATTGTGTTCCCTAAATATGATGTTATTTTGAGAAAAATTAAATAAAGAAATATTCACTGTTGCTCTCTAACTGATATCTCTAAGGGTGTCTAAACTTTTAGGTTAATTAGCTCATTGGATATGTACATACACATATATGCATACACATATACATGGCACAAATATAAGTACACAAATTACATTGTAGAAGATATGCTGGTGGTACTTTATAGCTATGTTCAAGTAATCAGGTAATAGTAATAAAAGAAGAAAGAAGAAGAGGAAAAAGAAAGAAGAAGGAAGAGGAGGAGGAGAAGGAAACAAAGAAGAAGGAGAAGAAGAGGAGGAGGAAGGAGAAGGAGGGAGGGAAGGGGATGGGGAAGGAGAGGGAGAAGAAGAAGAAGAAAGAGGAGAAAGAACTAGAGGCTTCAAAGATTAAGCTAAAATGAGTCCCTTGGGGGGACCCAAATTCAATCTCACTGGTATCCTTCAAAAAGCCAGGGAATTTACAGCTTTTTGAGAGTTTAGAGTTATTTACCCTTTCCCTATTCATTTTATTCTATCACTGATCTAAATAACCACAGTATAAAAGGACCTCTTTATTTCTGTCTAACTTTTGGGACTCTGTATTTCAGTCGACCTTTGTCTAACACCTTCATTATCGTCTTTTGCTTCTGATCTTTATGTTGAATCTTTTTCCAAGTCCTGAGCTCTTGAGCTCAACTTCAGGGAAAAATAAATTTAAATCTTTTCTGACATTGTTATTAGGGCAATAATCCCTACTGGCATGTTTGATTGGTCCAATCTTTCATCTATTTTGATTCTTTTAAGTTAATTACCAAATATAACACTTTTCTGGTCACTAGAACAACTTATCAATTTTCACCATCTTGGTTGGTAGATTCCTTGAATAGTTGGAGATGATTTTAAGCAAGGAGACTGTACTGACTACTTCAAGTTACACTATTTATTCATACTTAATGATGTTTTATTAGGTGTACATATATCTCTTAGCACCTATCAACATTGAATTTCTTATTAACTGGAAAACATTGAACACATATGTAAGTTCAAGTACTAGTTCTAGTACAAATATTTTATAATTATTTATTAGCATAAGCCCCATGATGGGTGCCAGTTATTTCTATTTTCTTTGAAAATCAAATGATCTAAAATGGCTTAAAATTTAAGTAAGTAAATGCATGAATACAGTTTACTGGCAAGGTTTGTTAATGACATGCTAGTCACATTTTTAGTAGTACAATACTGCTTTGGTTAAAATACAGAAAACAGGGTGCCTGTGTGGCTCAGTCGATTAAGAATCTGCCTTCCATTGGGGTCATGTTCTCAGGGTCCTAGGATTGAGTCCCCCATCCAGCTCCCTGTTCAGTGGGGAGCCTGCTCCTCCTTCTGCCTCTCTCTCTTTCTCTCTGTTTCTTGTGAATAAATAAAAAAGAAATTAAAAAATAAAATACAAATAATAAATCATCTGAGTAACCCTTTACATTTTACAAACTTTTCACAACTATCATCTTATTTCATTTTTACAAAATTTTGTAAAATAAATATTATACTAATTTTAAATGTAGAAAATATAAGCCTCAGAGGGTTATCCTTTTTTAATTACAGAGATAATATGGAGCTTAATTCTTCTTCTTCTTTTTTTAAAGATGTATTTATTTATTTGAGGGAGAGAGAGAGAGAAAGAAAGTAGGGGTGAGGGGCAGAGGGAAAGGGTGAGGGCATCCCAAGCCAACTCCCCACTGAATGCAGAGGGCAAGCAGGGCTCGATCTCACAACCCTGAAATCAGACCTGAGCTGAAACAAAGAATCTGACACTCAACCCACTATGCCACCCAGGCCCCCCTTAAATCTTCTTTTTTATATTCAGTTTATCTTCCCATCTTCCAAAGATACAGGGCTGGCACAGAAACTGCAGTAGAAGAGCAGACCATCCTGGAAAGAAGCAATTTATCAAGCTGTTCCTCTGGGAGATAAAGGAGGACTGTCATTTATTGACAAGTTAACATATGATAGGGTGACAACCTCATACTCCTAATTCGTTATCATAACTAACTTCAACAAATAACATGTGATATAAATGTTCTTTTTTTGTAGATAGAATATAAATTACTTGTTCAACATTTGAGAGTGAGGAAGAACTAGAATGGGAATATTAAATCATATTGGCTTGACTTCAAAGTCCTGTCTGACTTTGATTGTATCAGAAATAGTTACATAGTAAAGGGAAATACTAATTATATTATGGTCCTTTTCTAGAAATCTCTGCATTTTAAAGATCCCCATTTGCCATAGGATAGCATAACCTGAAGATATAAGTTCTATCTTATCAGTGAAAGTTAAATTATATATATATATACACAAATATAAATATGCATTTATATATGTGTGTATATATATATAATTAATATATAGTGCATTATTTGCTTCAGGGGTAAAGGTCTGTGAATCATCTTACACAATTCATAGCAATCACCGTATCACATACCCTCCCCAATATCCATAACCCAGCCACCCTGTCCCTCTCCCTACCCCCCAGCAACCCTCAGTTTGTTTCCTGAGATTAAGAGTCCTAAGATTATGGTTTGTCTCCCTCCCTGGCCCCATCTTGTTTCATTTTTTCCCCTCCTTCCCCCTCAGCGCCCCCTCCACCAGCCCAAAAGTTCATTTTTGGCCTTGCTTCCCCTGCCCTTGGCGATGTTTCTAGGAAGAAGTTGTGGCTGAGGTCAAAGAAGTTGCTGCCTGTGTTCTCAGTTTTGGTAGTTTATATGTCTCTAGGAATGCATCCATTTCTTCCAGATTATCAAATTTGTTGGTGTATAGTTGCTCATATGTTCTTATAATTGTTTGTATTTCTTTAGTGTTGGTTGTGATCTGTCCTCTTTCATTCATGATTTTATTAATTTAGGCCCTTTCTTTTTTCTTTATTGATAAGTCTGTCTAGGGGTTTATCAATATTATTAATTCTTTCAAAGAACCAGCTCCTAGTTTTATTGATTTGTTCTATTGTTCTTTTGGTTTCTATTTCATTGATTTCTGCTCTGATCTTTATTATTATTTTTAAAAATTATTTCTCTATTATTTCTCTTCTCCTGCTGGGTTTAAGCTTTATTTGTTGTTCTTTCTCTAGCTCCTTTAGGTGTCGGTTTATGTTATGTATTTGAGACCTTTCTTGTCTCTTGAGAAAGGCTTGTATCGCTACATATTTTCCTCCCAGGACTGCCTTTGCTGTGCCCCACAGATTTTGAACAGTTGTGTTTTCATTTTATTTGTTTCCAAAAATTTTTAAAATTCTTCTTTAATTTCCTAGTTGACCCATTCATTCTTTAGTAGGATGTTGTTTAGCCTCCATGTATTTGAGTTTTTTTCAACATTCCTCTTGGAGTTGAGTTCTACTTTCAAAGCGTTGTGGTCTGAAAATATGCAGAGAATGATCCCAAACTTTTGGTACCATTTGAGACCTGATTTGAGATCCAAGATGTGATCTATTCTGGAGAATATTCCATGTGCACTAGAGAAGAATGTGTATTCTGTTGCTTTGGGATGGAACGTTCTGAATATATCTGTGATGTCCATATGGTCCAATGTGTCATTTAAAGCCTTTATTTCCTTGTTGATATTTTGCTTAGATGATCTGTCCATTTCATTGAGGGGAGAAAGTCCTCTACTATTATTGAATTATCATTGATGTCTTTCTTTGATTTTATTAATAATTCATTTGTATAATTGGCTCCTCCCATGTTAGGGGCATAGAGATTAAACATTATTAGATATTCTTGTTGGACAGACCATTTAAGTATGGTATAGTGTCCTACCTCATCTCTTATTATAGTCTTAGGCTTAAAATCTAATTCATCTGATACAAGGATTGACACCCCAGCTTTCTTTTGATGTCCATTAGCATGGTAAATTGTTTTCCACCCCCTCACTTTAAATCTGAAAGTGTCTTTGGATCTAAAATGAGTTTCTTGCAGACAGCAAATCGATGGGTTTTGTTTTTTGTTGTTGTTTTGTTTTTGTTTTAGTTTTTTGTTTTGTTGTTGTTGTTGTTTTAATACATTCTGATACCCTGTGTCCTTTGATTGGGACATTTAGCCCATTTACATTCAGAGTAACTACTGAAAGATATTAATTTAGTGCCATTGTATTGCCTATAAGGTGGTTGTTACTCTATATTGTCTCTGTTCCTTTCTGGTCTGTTGCTTTTAGACTCTCTCTTTGCACAGAGGAGCCCTTTCAATATTTCCTGTAGGACTGGTTTGGTGGTTCCAAATTCTTTTAGTTTTTGTTTGTCCTGGAAGATTTTTTATCTCTCTTTTTATTTTCAGTGACAGCCTAGCTGGATATAGTTGTCTTGGCTGCGTATTTTTCTCTTTTAGTGCTCTTAATATATCATGCCAGTCATTTTTGGGCAGCCAGGTATCTGTGGATAGGTCTGTTACCAATCTAATATTTCTACCATTGTATGTTACAAACCTCTTGTCTTGAGCTGCTTTCAGACTTTTCTCTTTGTCACTGAGACTTGTAAGTTTTACTATTAGATGATGGGGTGTTGACCTATTTTTATTGATTTTGCAGGGGTTCTCTGTGCCTACTAGAATTTGAGGTTTGTTCTCTTGGCCAAATTAGGGAAATTCTCTACTATAATTTGCTCCAATATACCTTCTGCCCCCCCCTTCTCTTTCTTCTTCTTCTGGGATCCCAATTATTCTAATATTGTTTTGTTTTTTGTATCACTTATCTCTTGAATTCTCCCCTCATGGACCAGTAGTTGTTTATCTTTTTCTCACTTTCTTTATTCTCCATCATTTGTTCTTCTATATTACTAATTCTCCCTTCTGCTTCATTTATCCTAGCAATATAAGCCTCCATTTTTTGACTGCACCTCATTAAATCTTTTTAAAATTTCAACTTGGTTAGATTTTAGTTCTTTTATTTCTCCAGAAAGGAATTTTATTTCTCCAGAAAGGGATTCTTTAGTATCTTCCATGCTTTTTTTGAGCCCAGCTAGTACCTTGATAATCGTCATTCTGAACTCTACTTCTGACATCTTAGTAATGTCCATATTGATTAGGTCCCTAGCCGTCAGTAGTGCCTCTTGTTCTTTTTATTGATGAGAGTTTTTCCAACCTTGTCATTTTATCCAGATTAGAATATATGAATGAGAGAACAAAATACTAAAAGGGTAGCAATGACCCTGGAAAAATATCACTAACCAAATCAGAAGAGACCCAAAATTGGGGGAGAAGAAATGTTGGGGGGGGAAATATATATATATATATATATATATATATATATAGAGAGAGAGAGAGAGAGAGAGAGAGAGAGAGGAAGAGAAAGAGAAAGAATATTCACACACTTGATTTTGGGTGTATTTTAGTCTGTTAGAAGAAACTGCTTACCAAAATTAAAAAAGAAAAAAATACATAAAAAATAAGGGTAAACACAATGAAGGGATGGAATATGACTGTAAAGATGAAAATTTAAAAAGATTCTAAAAAAGAAATTGATAAGAATTGGTTGAAAAAAGAAAAAAGAAAAAGAAAGAATGTGATCAGGCTGGGGGCATCTGGGTACCTCAATGGGTTAAGCCTCTGCCTTCAGCTCAGGTCATGATCTCAGGGTTCTGGAATCCAGTCCTGCATCAGGCTCTCTGCCCAGCAGGAAGAGGCTGCTTCTCTCTCTCTCTCTCTCTCTCTCTCTCTCTCTGCCTGCCTCTTTGCCTACTGTGATCTCTCTCTGTCAAGTAAAAAAATAAAATCTTAAAAAGAAAAAAAAAATGTGATCAAGCTGGAGACTAGAACAAAGCCATGCACTAGATTTAGGGTATATTTTGATCTGTTAGAAGAAACCATACCCCAAAAAGAAAAACCTATATGTATAAAAAAATAAGTTTAAATATAATGAAGGGCTAGAATATGACTATAATAATGAAAAATTTTAAAAAAGGTATTGATAAAATAAAATAGTTTAAAAAAGTTTAAAATAGGAAGGAGGAAAAATTAAAAAGAATAAGAAAAAAAGTTAAAAAAATTAATGTTGAAAGACTAAAGAGTCATGGGAAAGAGCCATGAATTATATGTCTTACATTCCCCTACCTCTGGAGTTTCACATTTCTCATTGATTGATGAACTTGGTCTTGCCTGGATATTCTTACTCATTTTCTGGGAAAGGTGCCTGGTGCAGTGATTCTCCAGTGTCTTTGCCCAAGGTGGAATTGCACAGCCTTTGTCAGGGGCCAGGCTAAATAATCTGCTTAGTTTTGCTCTCAATAGCTTTTGTTCCCTGAATTCTTTCCATACAGCTTTGGAGAATGAGAATGAAAATAGCAGCCTCCCAATCTCCAGCCCTGGAGGAGCCGAGAGCTTAAGACCCCACTCTTCATTGCACCTTCAGAGAAAAGCAGTCAGTCACTCCCTTCTTCCTGGTCTTCAGCCACACTCCATGCTCACCCAGCCAGTGACTGAGCATTTCTATCACTGGCACACAGCCCCATTTGGAGTCTTCAAACCAAGAAGATTCCTGCACTGTGCTCCTGTGCCACTCTTCCTGGTGGAGGAAGGTGAGTCTCCTGGACCTGCCACTTGTGGGATCCCTGCTCAAACAGTAGGGGCCCAGCTATGTCTCAGACCATGGTTTATGGCAACCCCAAGCTGAGAGACCACTCATCTCTGTCTCTGCAGCTGGCTTCCCTACTCAGATACCTGGGACCTATGCTACACTCAGACACTCCTGGCCCTTTTGTGACCCTTCAGGTCCTGTGACCACAGTGTCCCCATGAGGGCTCCACCCTCCATTTATCCTCCGATTGATGTCAACCCTAAGATTGACATCCCTCCGTGGAGCCAACTTCTAAAAGTTCCAATTTTATTCTCTGCTTCTCTACTATTTACCAGGAGCTGGCCCTCCCTCTGCAGTCTATATTCCCATATATTACCTCAAATTCACCTTCTCCGCACATTCTACCTTCCAGAAAGTGGTTGCTTTTCTGTTCCTGGAATTGCTGCTCTTCTTCTCTTCCATCTGCTGTTTAGTTTGTAGGTGTTTGGAATGCTCTGGTAACTATCTAGCTGAATTCCTGGGATCCTACAATATTTAGGTCTCCTATTCCTCTGCCATCTCGCCTACACTCTCCACCATATATATTTAATTTCATTAAATTGTTGGTGAAAATTTTCTGTTTTCAAAGCAGAAAGCACATTTATTTTTTTTTAAGATTTTATTTAATTATTTGGCCGATAGAGATCACAAGTAGGCAGAGACGGAGGCAGAGAGAGAGGAAGGGAAACAGGCTCCCTGCTGAGCAGAGAACCTGATGCAGGGCTTGATCCCAGGACTCTGGGATCACGACCTGAGCCAAAGGCAGTGGCTTAACCCACTGAGCCACCTAGGTGCCCCCAGAAAACACATTTATGTGAGAGGGTAATGGAAGTGATTATTCAAGTTTGTATAAATTTAGCAATATATAGTGTGGGTTTTTTTGCTTTAATATGCATGCCAACATTTTGGCAGTATTTTTTTAAAATCAGTTGTATTGAGATATAATTTATATGCAGGAAAATACCACTTTTTAGTGTATGGTTTTCTGTGTTTTGATACACAACAATAAAATCACAAAACTATCACTGTAATTGCAATATAGATCAAAAACATCACTGCAGGATACAGGCAAGATACATGTAGTCAACCCCATGTTCCATATTCAGTAGCTGATGATTCGTAGTGATTGACTGAGAAAGTTCTTTGTCTATTCTGAACACTTGTTTTTATTTATTTATTTATTTTTATTTTGTAGTAGTGCCTTTTAATGAGTGGAATATCTTTTTTCTTTAAATTTTTTTAAAGATTTTATTTATTTATTTGACAGAGAGAGATCACAAGTAGGCAGAGAGACAGGCAGAGAGAGAGAGGAGGAAGCAGGCTCCCTGCTGAGCAGAGAGCCTGATGTGGGACTCGATCCCAGGACCCTGAGATCATGACCCGAGCTGAAGGCAGCGGCTTAACCCACTGAGCCACCCAGGTGCCCGTTTTTCTTTAAATTTTTAAAAAATTCTTTTCATTGTGCCAGAATTCATTGTTTATGTACCACACCCAGTGCTCCATGCAATACGTGCCCTCCTTAATACCCATCACCCGGCTCACCCACCTTCCCACCCCCTGCCCCTTCAAAACCCTAGGATTGTTTTTCAGAGTCCATAGTCTCTCATGGTTCATCTCCACTGCCAATTTCCCTCAACTACCTTCTCTCCATCTCCCCATGAAAGAGTGGAATATCTTAATTTTGATGAAGTCCAGTTTAACATTTTTTTCATAGATCATGCTTTTGTTATTATAACTAAGAAATCCTCCTCAGCCCAAAGCTAAAAATATTTTCTACTAAGATTTCTTTAGTAATTGTATAATTTTAGGTTTTACACTTAATTGAATGATGGATTTTGAGTTAATTTTTGTATTGAGTGTGAGATATGAATTGAAGTTTATTACTTGCATGCAGCTGTCCAAATGTTCTAACATATTTGACAGACTATCTTCTCTCTATTAAATAGACCCTGGATCTTTGGTAAAAAATAATTAGCCAAATATGAATGCATCTATGTCTGGACTCTATTATTTGCCTTTAATTGATGCAAACATTCTTTTATCAATACTGGCATTGTATTGTCCAAAATAAATCTAATATGGGCACAATGTTATATTAACTAAAATTGGTAAATCATGCATTTTTCCTTTCAGTTTGATTGGGTTTTGACTCATTTATTACAAAGCTCTGCTGTGAGGTGCATATACAATTAGGACTATAATATCCTCTTGATGAATTTATCTTTTTATCATTAGAGCCTTTCTTCATGTCTGATAAATATTCTTAGTCTGAAGTCTACTCTGAAATATATATCTGCTCAAGCTGGCATGGTTTTAACATTTACAGGGTATATCTTTCTTCATTCTTTTAATTATATCTTTATGTTTAAGGTCTATTTCTTTTAACCAACATATAGTTGAGTCTTTTTTTTAAACCATTGGGCAACTTATGTTCTTAAATTGGTAAGTTTAGATCATTTCGTTTAATATATATATTTTTTACTTATTAGATAACATAGCTACCATGATCATGTTTTTTGTATTTTTACCTTTTCTTTTTTCATTTTTTTCCTTTCTGCCTGTTTTTAGATTGAATAATTTTCTTATGATTCTATTTGTACACTAATAGCTCATTATTTATACCTTTTTATTTTTAAATGTGGAATTATTACCTTAGGATTTACAATACATACTTTAATTAATCATAGTCAACTTTTGAGCATATTTGCTACTTCATAGACAGTATAAGAAACTTGACACTGTATAGCTCTAATTTCTCTATTTATGCTATTTTTCATTTATTATTTTTATTTTTGCTATAAAATCATAACATTCTGCTACTGTTTTTGCTCTGGACAGTCAATTGTATTAAATGATTTAAGATTAAAAAAAACCTATTTTATATTTACCTTTATTTTAACAATTCTCCAGAGGCTCTTCGTACCTTTGTGTAAACCCCAGTTCCTGTCTGGTGCCAGTTTATGCTTAAAGAACTTCCTTTTGGAACACCTGCATGGCTCAATTGTTAAATGTCCACCTTAGTTTAGATTTTCTCTTTTAGCTTTCCACTGTCTTCTGAGTTAGATGTCTTTCTGTTCACTTCTCCAGTTCACTGGTGTTCACACGTACGTTGGAGAGATGCAGGGTTTCATGTCCTTGCCCCAGTGACCTAAAGCCTTAACTTTTTAGGGGAGATGATCCAGGCAGGTCTTTATTCTGACCCTACTGCAGTGACTATATACTCTTCAGGCCTGGACCACTTGGGGAGGTTGTCTCAGGTGTCTCACTTTGCCCCCATTTGTATTAGTTAATTATTAGTGCATCACAGGTAACCTAAAATTTAGGTTTAAGGAACACACATAATATTTCTCAGATTCTGTGGGTACGGAACACAAGGATGGCAGGCTGGGCCTGTGCTTCCACACCTCTCAGAGCATGCAGTCAAGATTTCCATTGGGGCTGCATTTTTATCTGAAGACTCAGCTAGGCTAGATCTATTTCTGAGCTCACCTGCAAAAATTGTTGGCAGGTTTCAGTCAGATGGACCATTGAGCTTAGGAGTTGTTTCCTGCTGGCAGTTGTCAGTAGCTCCTCTCAGTCATTTTCTTTTTTTTTTTTTTTTCTTTTTTTTTTAAAGATTTTATTTATTTATTTGACAGAGAGAGATCACAAGCAGGCAGAGAGGCAGGCAGAGAGAGAGGAGGAAGCAGGCTCCCTGCTGAGCAGAGAGCCTGATGCGGGCCTCGATCCCAGGACCCTGAGATCATGACCTGAGCCGAAGGCAGCAGCTTAACCCACTGAGCCACCCAGGCGCCCTCAGTCATTTTCAATGTGAGTTTTTCCAGCTTGTTTTTTAGCATATGAGAAGGGATCCAGAAAGAGGGTGTGCCACCCAGCAAGACAGAAGTAATAGTACTTTATAACCTAATCTTTGAGCAAAACCTGTCTTAGCCTGCTAGGGCTACTGTGACAACATATCAGAGCCTGGGTGGCTTAAACTGCAGCAACTTGTTTTCTCATAGTTATAGAGGCTGGTGGTCCAAGATCTGGATTCCAGCAAGGTTGGGTTCTGGTGAGAGCTCTATTCCTGGCTTGCAAACAGTTCTCTTCTCACTGTATCCTCACATGGGAGAAAGAGTGGGGTGAGAGAGGAAGAGATTAAGGATTTTAATCCCATTATATGGGCTCCATTTTATGATCTCATCAAATCCTAATACCCTTCAAAATGCCTTGAGATAGAACCCATTAAGATTTAAGTCTTGGGACCCCTGGGTGGCTCAGCTGGTTTCAGCTCAGGTCATGATCCCAGGGTCCTGGAATCAAGTCCCACATCGGGCTCCTTGCTCGTCAGGGAGCCTGCTTCCCCCTCTATCTCTGCCTGCCTCTCTGCCTACTTGTGTGTGCTCTCTCTCTCTCTCACACTCTCTCTAACAAATAAATAAATAAAATCTTAAAAAAAAAAAGATTTAAGTCTTTAATAAATGAACTTTTGGGAGACATAAAACTTCAATCTAGAACAACATCCTATCAATTTATCTGTATTTAATTATTGGAAGCAGATCACTGGGTCAGACCATTAAAAAAAAAAAAGGAGATTACATAAGGGAATGGCGACCAGGAGGTGGGGATCACTTGGACCCATTTCAGAACAGCCTGCCAATAGTCAACTTTCCATCCTTGCAATGATTTGCTACTCTTTTTTTTGTTTGTTTGTTTGAGAGAGTGAGATCACAGGGTATGTGGGAGGGTATGTGGGGGGGGATGGGAGGAGCAGAGGGTGAGAGAAAGAGTGAGATAATCTTATGCAGGTTCCAATACCAGAGCCAAAATCAGGAGTCAGATGCTTAAATGACTGAACCACTCAGGGCCCCCTAATTCCTTACTTTGCTAAGTACAAAATACATCACTCCCTCCTGAAGACCCCATAATCTCATTATTTAAATCAAGTCCACATTTTGGAACTTGTTCATGGAAAAGATCCTGCAAAGGGGAGCAAACTTGCCTTGCATCTGTTGCTACCAAGATTACCGTATTTTCATACAAGACTACATGTGGCTTTTAGCAATCTACTAAAAATTTTATGTAAGTTGTTACCTGCTTATAGGTATTATCCATGTCTTCTTTCCATGCTTTTCTAGAGGTGAGTCAGGACTTGCATTTCATTGCAGTTAGGAGGAACATATCTTTTTTGAGATTTTAGAGTATTTAATTGCTTTATATCTCAACCCTCTGATAGGTTAGAAGATCATGGAGTTGTATGTCATCCTTCTATTTTTTATGTAATTTTGATAGAAAAGACACCTTTTCCAATTGTCTATAACTTTGGTAGAAGCCACAATTTCTGGAAGCCATTTTTGGACCTGATGATCCAGAATTTAAAAAAAAAAAAAAATCAAAGTATACAACAGGCTTATCTTCCTATTTATTGTTTTGACTTTAGTATTAAAAGGATATTCCTTAATGACCTGAGATAGTTTCCCCAATCTGCTTCCACAAGATTAAATGTTATACCAGCACATGCCTCAAATATGGAGACACATGGAATTGTCCTGATTCTTCATTACCCAAGAAAGTTGATGCACTCCGCAGACTTTCTTAATAGGCATCTTTGATTGAAACATAGTTCTATTATGGAAATAAGAATATTAACGCATAAGTGTCAAACTAGTTAAAATATTTCTTTTTTTTACTATTCCTGGAAGGGTTATGAATATATCCGGAATACATTTTTTAAAATTTCAATTTATGTCTTACTTTATTGAGTGCCTTTTAAAATTATAGGTTGACCTAATTTCTTGAAGAAAGGCTAAACTGATAAGAACATATCATGTCTAAGGATGTAGAACTGTAATAACAGCAGCAACTTAAAGACTCAATAAAGTATAATTTAAACCTGATGGAGATGAATGAAATGTTTTAACAAAATATACAAAATATACAATATGATATGGTAAAATACAATTTATAAAGAAAAATAAATGTCGACTAAATAAATAAATTCATTATAGGGAAGACTCTAAAAAAAAAAATCTCTGAGTGGAATTGGTAAATTTTGTAAACACCGTGAACACTTAATCCCTGATCTTGAAAAAGAAACTTATTATCTTATAAAGATGTCCCTTGACAAGTAATTAGCAAAAGGAACAAAATACAAAGAACCTTTAAAAGGTGGCTAAGATGAATATCTATTCAGAATGGACAGAACTTTTTCATAACTGGATTTTCACACTCTCCTACTAACATTTTATTTGAGAGGAATATCTTAGGTCATTAAGTTTTAAAAACATTAAAAATAACTTACAAGAGCAATGCTCTGCTATAAAAATATTTCACTTTTCATTCAGAAACACCTTAAATGCTAAAACTAATGGAGAAAATTAATTTTAAGACATTCAAGAAATAGAAGCTGCCACTGTATTATGGAGTGATTTTTAAAATGTTTTTTATAAATATATGAGTGGAAATAGACACCAGGACACTGAGTATTGTGATAGATATGTTAGGATAGTTTAGAAAAGAGGTGGCTTATGGTTAAAATTCTTATACATTTAAAGGTAATTATAGGTTTGGATATATTAGATTCAGGCACACACTAGGCCTTTGGAAGTAATATTTGTACTCTCTCCTCAATTTATTCTAAATAAAATATTCTAGAAAGCAGAATAATACATCTTTAAAAGGAATTGAATTGTAATGATGCAAGTTTTAAAGTATAAAATACCTTATCAATGTACTAAGCCTTCATCATTCATAAATATAAGTTTTGTCCAAATTTAAGAGCTCTGTCTCAGATAGATCTGGTACATATGTACTCCAACAATAGATTTCACCTATTGCAACTTTGGATTTTGATATATTGACTCAATAGGTTGAGAACACATGTTTACATCCCCTTAACTATTCTTTAGAACTCAGAGGGCAGCATTTGAGCCCAAAATTTCCTTAGGCACAAACAAACAAAGATAGCAATAATAACAACACTTGGGAAGGCATACTATCTTCCAACCATAGCTACAGACTCTATTTCCCTACCTTCTTGAATAGTCTTATCTCCACCATCCATAACCTTTAGGAAAGTTTATTATGGTTTTCTTGATATGCCAATGATTTTATTCAAGAATAATATTCTTGTTATGTAAATGACTATTTTGAATGTAAATTTCTGGAAAAAAATGACATATTTTTATTTAGTTATTGTTATTTTCTTTTTTTTTTTAAGATTTTATTTATTTATTTGACAGACAGAGATCACAAATAGGCAGAGAGGCAGGCAGAGAGAGGAGGTAGCGGGCTCCATGCTGAGCAGAGAGCCTAATGTGAGGCTCGATCACAGGATCCTGCGATCATGACCTGAGCTGAAGGCAGAGGCTTTAACTCACTGAGCCACCCAGGCACCCTAGATTTGTTATTTTCATTGATGGTCCTTAATTTCAGCACCCTGAGTAATCCATATTGTCAATAATAATATTTTCTGGGAATTATAATGGGTATATCAGCATTAATGAAGTATGATGAGTTCTTTATTTGGGGAGATAATTGAAAATAATGTTAGTGTAGTTCTGAACTGTGAAACCATCATCTAATAATATAACTGAAAGAAAATGTTGTTGTTTCTGTAAGATAGTGCATACTGAGCAAATCTGCAGCTTTGAAAATTAAAGCAAAGGAGAAGCACTAAATACAAATCCTTACCTGGCATAGAAATCATGTCAGGTATCAGTAGGTAAGCCCACTATGCTCAGATTTGTCTTGTAGGTAGGCTTACTCATAAGCAAGTTGACATATGAAAAATGGTTATATAAAAATTACTGAATGGGGAAAGTAAATGTATGTATCTTTGATCAACAAAGATAAATAAACACCAAAGTGATGCTTAGTAGCCATAAACTGTGCCCATAAATGCAAACCATTTTGAGTTCAGATAAATTTAGTTTCTCAAAACAAATTTATCTCTGTCTTGCTGCATAAATATGAATAAACTTGCACTTCATATTTGAAAATGAAGTAGCTATACAACAGTCTTTTTCACAAAATGAATATTGGGAAAAATTTGTTTTGCCTTTATGTTTATATTTATTTTAGTAAGCTTTGTCCACCCATAAGAAGTCATAAGGTATATTTTTGGGTCAGAGTGGAAGAAAATGTAATTGAATGGTTAAATATTTAAACGAAATCATAATCTAATTATGCTATTCAGGGACTACTACAAATAGCTTTCTAAGATATTAGAATCTTATCCGCTTAGCAGCTTCTATTGTAAAAACATGGGATCTGGTAACAAGAGGGCTTGGTTTGAATCCTGGCTGCACTAATTTATGGCAGAGTGTCTGAACTTGGATAATTTTATGATTCAATAAGCCTGTACATCATTATGAGCTGAATCTTTCTCCCCTCCCTGCACCAAAATTCATATGTTGAAGTCCTAAACCCCAGAATGTGTCTGTATTGTCAGATGGATTCTTGAAGGAGATGAGTAAGTTAAAACGAGGTCACTGGGGTGGTCCTAACCAGAAATGTGGGTACAAATACATCCAGAGTGAGACCATGTAAGGATGCAGAGGAAGGGCAGCAGCTACCGCTAAGATATAGGGACCTCAGAAGGAGCCAGTGCTGCTGACACATGATCTCAGACTTGCAGCCCCAGAGCTGTGACGTTTTCTATTGTTTAGGCCACCCAGTATGTGGCCTTTTGTTAGGATAGTCCCAGCATACAATGGCCCAGGCATCCTCTGAGAAATGGGGAAAGCAAAAATCTCAATTTCAGGGCTGGACTGTGACTAAGTAAGTTGCCGCTCCCACTCATACTTTATACCCCTCATGTTTTATAGTTTTGGTTCTCATACTTATCACCCTAGTGTGACAATGTGTGTCTCCAGTGGCCACGCCGCCCATAGGGGGTAAACCACCATGGCACATGGCTCCATTGTTTGCAGCAGTTTATAATTGTTTGGAAACTGTATCTAGAGTACTTGCAATTGTATCATGATCATTCAGCTTCAGATATATAAAATCAACATCTGTGCTATAATCTATACAATTCAGAAATAATAAGGTTAAAAAAATCCTCTCTGTACAGAATAATATTAATAATGCTTAATTTGGCTAGTACAAAACAAGATAAAAATAAAAGCTTGAATAATAACAACTAACAAGATTAAAAGTGAGACAGCTTTTATTATACTGGGGAGAGAGAAATTATGGTATTAGAAATTGCTAAATTAGGGGCGCCTGGGTGGCTCAGTTATTAAGCATCTACCTTTAGCTCAGGTCATGAGCCCAGGGTCCTGGGATGGAGCCCTGCATTGGGATCCCTGCTGGGCAGGAAGCCTGCTTCTCCCTCTCACACTCCCCCTGCCCGTGTTTCCTCTCTCACTCTGTTTCTCTCTGTCAAATAAATAAATAAAAATCTCAAAAAAAAAAAAAAAAAAAAAAAGAAAAGAAAAAAGAAAGAAATTGCTAAATTAAAAATTCATCCAAAAATTCTAAAACAATCATTTGTTGACTTAAAAAGTCACCAATAAAGGAAGATACGTCAAGATAAGGAAAAAAAAAAAGATAAAACCATAAAATTTAAAAACCAGGAGATAGGGTGAGAGAAATACATTCAAATATATCATCACTGACAACCAGCATAAATTTACTGTCTCAATATCACACTTAGGTTGACCTATTCCACTCCCAAGATGACAGTTTTGGTTCCCAAGATAATTCTGTCTTTCATATTTAAGACTATTAGACTATCTGTCTCCCTCTCTCTCTCTCTCTCTCTCTCATCTATCATCTCTCTACCATTTATCATCTATCACGACCACACAATTACTGAAAGAAGAGAGTTTAAAATATTTTTGTAATTCTTTTGTTTTCAGATTGCTTCCCACACACATTGTCCTTTGACAGGATTGCATTTTAAAAGTATCTGGAGTAATTCCACTCTGTGAGATTTTGCTAGCAAACTGAAACACTTTTAGTTCTTTTTTTTTTAAATTTTTAGAGTTTTATTTTAAAATATATTTTTTATATCTATGAAAGCTATTTCCAAATCTATGGAAAAAGGTATACTTAAAAATATTAGATTCTATCACTGCTCACTACTATTCCTTTCTTCTTTGAGCAATTATTCAAAAACATTTTGCTTTATTCTTCCATTTTTAAATATAAGTACATATATATGTATTCATATATATTTTCTTTACTTTTTACATAAACAGTAATATAGTCTACACATTTTTATTCAATTTGCTTGTTTTCTTGGAAAATAATTTAAAGAGTATACAGAAAAAAAACCTGAATGACTTTTTGTATTTTTAGAACTGTATAAGTCTGTTGTGTGGGTTTATTCAACAAATGTATTGATGGACGTTTTAGTAGTTTCTGATTTCATCTATTACAAATAGTGCTATACTAATTAGAAAAGATTAGAAAAGAAACATATTCATTTGTACAACTTTTAGTAGCTTTAAATTTTATTTTATCTCCTTTAAAACATACTACCAGCTACATTTGTTTGTTTTATTTAGTGATTATCTTATAGTCTATAACATGAATCTTATTTAGTGATTATCTTATAGTCTATAATATGAATCTAATTCCAAGTAATAGTATGCTGCCCACATATGAACTGGTTCTGCTACTCCTCTCCTTAGTGTAGATTCAGATTTTTGTCTGCTAGATTTGCCTGTCCTGAAGGGCTTCTTCTTCTTCTTCTTTTTTTTTTTTTTTTTTTTAAGATTTTATTTATTTATTTGACAGAGAGAGATCACAAGTAGGCAGAAAGGCAGGCAGGGAGGGAGGGGGAAGCAGGCTCCGGGCTGAGCAGAGAGCCCAATGTGGGGCTTGATCCTAGGACCTCGAGATCATGACCTGAGCCCAACCCACTGAGCCACCCAGGTGCTCCCTGAAGGGCTTCTTTTAATGTTTCTTTTCATGTTTGTCTGATGATGGTGGAGTTTTTAGCTTCTGTGCTATTAAAATACTCCATATTTTTCTGTTTCTTTTTCTTTTTTTGAAAGATATTTGGTTGCATTGAATTATAATTTTGTTTTTCCTTTTTTAACTTTGTTAAAGACTTTGTTTCCCTATATTTTTGGTTCATATTGTTTCTGATGAGAAATCTGTTTCTCTGTACATAATGTCTTCCACTTCCCACCACCTCACTGCTTCTAAGATACTCTTTTTGAATATTTTTTTCTTCTTGAATAATTTTTAAAAAATTGAGTATGATG
This sequence comes from Neogale vison, assembly GCF_020171115.1. Classification (NCBI taxonomy): domain Eukaryota; kingdom Metazoa; phylum Chordata; class Mammalia; order Carnivora; family Mustelidae; genus Neogale; species Neogale vison. The sequence continues at coordinate 130,761,774 of NC_058094.1, forward strand.
TCCCTGGATGTAGTTTCTTTTATGCTTCTTTTGTTTGGGTCTCGTTAAGGTTGCAGACATGTGGTATTCATAGTTTTTAACATTTTAAAAAACAGGCAATGTCCTTCAAGTATTTCTCATGCCCAAATCTTCTTTTTTAGGGACTCCCAATTACAACTCTTCTGCTGCCTAAAGTTGTCCCATGATTTATTGATGTGATGTAATCATATTCACACTTCTTTTGTTCTGCAACCTATTTTTCATCTTGGCCATTACATGTTTCTTCAATCTCTAAAGATTCCAATTTTTTTTATATCTATCATGTATCTAATTTAACATGCTCAATCTTCATTTCCTTGAAAAGCATGCAGAATAATGTTATGATAATACTTTAAAGCCATTTTGTATTAATTGTCATTTGTGTCTTTCTGTATCTGCTTTTACTTACCATTTTTTTCTCCTCTTTGTAGGTCATGTTTTATGCCACTGTTGAGTGACTTTACTTTTTGATCAATTGCCAAATCTCATGAATTTTACCCTGTTGGAAGATTGATAGCCAGGTTTTCTCTAGTCTAGGACTAATTTTACAGCAATGATGAAACAATACACTTGTATCTAATCTGTTTCTGCTTGACCTACAAGACTTTCCATGGTGATGAGGGACTATCAACACTTTCTGTGTGAGCTCTCAGATTTGTTTCCTCTCCCCACGTTAGGTGGATCTTTCCTCACCTCATGAACTGGTCACAAGCATGCAAAGACTCCCTGGGGACCTTCCGGGACTCTGAAGATTTGTCACTGCAGCTCTCTCTCTTGTTGTCTCCCACCCTGGCCTCTCTAGCTGTCTTGGCTCTCCTGGACTCCCACTCTACCTTTTCAGTTCAGAGAGACTCAGTCTCTATTGATAGCCCATTGCTGGCCTATATCTTGGAATTTCTCTCCCAAAAGTTAGTTGGGAATATCATACAGCCCACTTTGTTACTCTTATCCCAAGGATCAGTGTCCAGAGTTGCCTAATGTCCAGTGCCTCAATACAATTTTTCTCTGTGTTTTCAGTGAGTTTCAGTTGGAGATCTTTTTTTTTTTTTTTAATTGGACAATGAATAGAGTTTGACAGTATTGTTTTATTTCCTTTCAGACTTTAAAGTTATTATTCTTTTCCCCAAAGTGGCTACACTGGTTTGCATTTTCAAAAAGAGTGTATGAGGGTTCCCCTTTCTCTACATCTTTGTAGATCTCTTTTGTTTCCTGTGCTGTTAATTTCAGACATTCTGACAGGTATGAGGTGATATTTCATCAGAGTTTTGATTTGTATTTCCCTGATGATGGGTGATGTTGAGTATCTTTTCATATGTCTGTTAGCCATTTGGATGTCTCTTCATGTCTTCTGCCCATTTTTTTTTTTTTTTCTTTTAACTGGTTTAGTTGTTTTTTGGGGTATTGAGTTTTATAAGATCTCCTTGTTTGTTTGTTTCAAGTTTTTATTTAAATTCTAGCTAGTTAACATATAGTTTAATATTGGTTTCAGGAGTAGAATTTAGTGATTCATCACTGCATATAATACCCAGTGCTCATCCCAACAAGTGCCCTCCCTAACACTCATCACTCATTTAGCCCATCCCTCACTTGCCTCCCTCCAGCAACCCTATTTGTTCCCTACAGTTATAAGTCTTATGGGTTACTTCCCTCTTTTTTTTTTTTCTTTTTCTCCTTACCCTATTGTCATCTGTTAAAGTTTTATAAGTTCTTTTTATATTTTGGATGATAACCCTTTATCAGATATGTCATTTGCAAATATCTTCTTCTGTTCCTGAGGTTGTCTTTTAGTTTTATTGATTGTTTCCTTCACTGTGAAGAAGATTTATCTTGATGAAGTCCCAATTGTTCATTTTTGCTTTTGCTTTCCTTGCCTCCAGCAATGTCTCTAGTAAGAAGTTGGTATGGTTGAGGTTAAAGAGGTTGCTGCCTATGTTCTTCTCTAGGATTTTAATGTTTTCCTGTCTCACATTTAGGTCTTTCATCCATTTTGAATTTATTTTTGTGTACGATGTTACGAGGCAGTCCAGTTTCATTGTCTTGCATATGGCTGTCCAATTTTCCCAACAGCGTGTCTTAAAAAACATTATCTTTGTTTCATTGGATATTCAATCTTGTTTGTTGAAGATTAGTTGGTCATATAATTGTAAGTCCATTTCTGGGTTGTCTATTCTGTTCCATTTATCTATGTGTCTGGATTTATTTATTTATTTATTTATTTATAGCAGTACTATACTGTCTTGATGACTACAGCTTTATAATATAACTAGAAGTTCAGAATTATGATGCCTCCAGCTTTAGTTTTCTTTTTCAAGATGGCTATTTGGGGTCTTTTGTGGTTCCATATACATTTTAGGATTTGTTTGTCCTACCTTTTGGAAAAATACTATGGATATTTTGATATCCCTATCAAAATTGCGTTAAATATGTAGGTTGCTTTGAGTAGTATAGACATTTTAACATTTGTTTTTCCAGTCCATGAGCATGAAATGTTTTTCCATTTCTTTGTGTCATCTTTAATTTTTCATTAACTTTTTTCTTTTTTCTTATTTTATTTAAATTCAATTAGTTAACATAGCATTCAATTAATTTAAATAACATTTATTTAAATTAAATTAGTGTATCATTAGTTTAAGATGTAAAGTTCAGTGATTCATCAGTTACATGTAACACCCAGTGTTCATTACATCGTGTGCCCTCCTTAATGCCTTCACCCAGTTACCCCATCCCCCCACCCACCCCTCACTTTGTTTCCTGTAGTTAAGAGTCCCTTATGGTTTGTCTCCCTCTCTGGGTTTATATAATTCTTTATTATATATATAATAAAATTATATAATTTTAATAAAATATTTTAAAATAAAAATATATAATTTTATTTTAAAACATTATATATAAATATATTATATATAAGTTACATATATTATATATATATATCTCCATCCCCTATGATCCTATGTTTTGTTTCTTAAATTCCTTATATGAGTGAAACCATATGATAATTGTCTTTCTCTGATTGACTTATTTCACTTAGCATAATACCCTTCAGTTCCATCCACATGCTGTAAATGGTTAGATTTCATCCTTTAAGATGCCATTGTAGATATATATACCACATCTTCTTTATTCATTCATTTGTCGAAGGGCCTCTGGGCTCTTTCCATATGGACTACAGACATAAGAAAAAATACTCAACATCACTCAACAACTGGGAAATACAGATCACAGATCAAAATCATGAGATACACGCACCAGTCAGAACAGCTAAAATTAATGTGAGGAAACAACAAACATTGGTAAGGATGCAGAGAAAGGGCAACCCTCTTACACTGCTGGTGGGAATGAAAGTGTTATATCTACTTTGGAAAACAGTATAGAAGTTCCTCAAAGAGTTGAAGGGAAAAAAACAAACAAACAAACAAACAAACAAAAAACTATCCTATGACCAGCAATCGCACTACTAAGTATTTACCCAAAGGATACAAACACAGTGATCTGAAGGGGCACCTGCACCCCAGTGTTTATAGCAACAATGTCCTTAATAGCCAAATTCTAGAAAGAGCCCAGATATCATCATTCTTATTATTGTTACTCTGATTTTTTTTCTCTTTGCTTTCTTAGTGTTTGCTTTGTTGTTCTGAGTTAACTGCACCATAATTATTTATATTTCACTATTCTTATTTCCCAAAGACAACATTAGCTTTTGCTTATTATACTTGTATAATTTTACTTTTTTGCTCTTATATTTAGCATTTAAGATCTTCTATTTAATTTTTTGGGTTATTGAGATAGATATGCAGGTAAGCAAGGTTTTAATAAACTTTATTTTCAGAACAATTTTGTATTTATAGAATATTTGCAAAGAAAATTTAAAAAGTCCTATAGCTTGCACCCAATTGCCCCTGTAAATAACAACTTACATTACTGTGGTATACTTGTAAAATTAAACAATATGTATTAATACATTAGTAACTACAGTCCATATTTTATTCAGATTTCCTTAGTTTTTCCCAGTGTCATTTTTTTTTCCTGTTTTAAGATAACATATTACATTTGGTCAATGGATCTCCTTAGGCAACTCCAGGCTCTGATGGTTTCTCAGACTTCATTTCTTTTTATAACCTTGACACTTTCCACCAATACTAGTTAGACTTTTTCAGAATGATTCTTAGTTGGGATTTGTGAAATGAATTATCATTATTATTATTATTATTATTATCATTATGTGTTTTTGAAAGAAAGATCACAGAGGTAAAGTGCTATGTTTATTCCATCATATCAAGAGTATAAATTATCAATGCATCTTACCACTGTTGATGTTGGCATCAATCCCCTGGTTCAGGTAGTGTTTGTTGTGTTTTTCCAAGTAAACATCCTCCTTTTCCCATATGCACAGCTCATATTTAAGGAGTGGGGAGTTATATGGTTTACCTCCTGAGAGTAAAGTATCTACATAAATTATTCAGAATTATTCTGTAAGGGAGATTTTTGGCTTTTCCCCCATTTTTTTTTGTTTGTTTATTCAATTATTTATTTATATCTGCATGGACTCATGATTTTTCATATTTTTATTAATAATCCATTGGTACTTTATGTTACTACTCAGATTGTTTCAGCTTTAACCATTGGGGACTTCTTCTTCATACTGCATTTATAACATACTCCATTTCCACATACTCCATTATATTCAACATACTCCATTATATTCTGTGTGTGTGTGTATGTGCATGAGAATCACTTCCTTACTTTCTGGGATTACAAGATCTTCCAGGCTCATTCTGCATATTTCTGGTTTAGCCTCTACCTCCATTTTCCCAAGGAGACCTACTTTCATTTACTGGAGAATGGTAATAGATACCCTGATATAGTTGCTAGATGAGCATATATTGAGGTTTCATTTTTTTTTTCTAGGCCCTCTCATATGACAAGCAAGGAAATCTATGTGTGTATACTAACCTGTGTATGTACGTATAGCTACAAATATTTCTGCATGTAGTCATCTGTGCCTATATTTAGCTAAATATGAATCCATACTAACGTCTCCAGCTCTGATTCATTGCCACATGGACCATTCTAGGCTTCTCATCTTTCTTGTCCAGAAACTTCCAACCCAACAATAAGAAACCTTGTTCCACCAGGCTGTTAAATGCCAAGATGCACCTGCTAGAGTGTAAAAATTATTAATTCATACATTTGAATTGTAACTATGGTGCTTATGTATTTTCTTTTGCCTTACCCTATAGATTCCATTTATTTTCAACTTTGTGAGGGGTTTTTTCATACATTTGAATTGTAACTATGGTGCTTATGTAGTTTCTTTTGCCTTACCCTATAGATTCCATTTATTTTCAAATTTGTGAGGGTTTTTTTTGTTTGTTTGTTTGTTTTCAGTTTTCTTCAATGACAGTATGCTTCTCATGGTGATCCTAGTTGAACATTCTACTTCATATTTTTTATAAAAATAATACACATTATGCAGAATATTTTTCTTTTCAATATATCTGTCAATATTTCATGTATTCTTCATAATTGTTTTATTTTATTAAAAATCTTGCAATAATATCCATATATATATATCTATATATATGTAATCATTTCTATCTGGAAGAAACATTCTTAGAAGTGGAGTTACTAGATAAAATTTACATGTAACAAATATGATAGTATTACCTTGTTTTCTAAAGGGAATTATATTAATTTACACTAATGTGTATGAATGAGATTGCCAATATCCATACAATCTTCCTGAATTCAGTGTAAGAACTTTCTCAACTTTTTGGCCAAACTGATAAGTATATTCCCACTATTAAATTTGTATGTATTTAATTATTGACCAATATTTTAATGTTGTTGAATATCTAGTTTTTATATATTTTTTAAATTATCTTTTAAATTATTGTTTGATAAAGTTTTGTGTTTTTTTTAATTTTTTTATAAATATATATTTTTATCCCCAGGGATACAGGTCTGTGAATCGCCAGGTTTACACACTTTACAGCACTCACCAAAGCACATACCCTCCCCAATGTCCATAACCCCACCCCCTTCTACCAACCCCCCTCCCCCCAGCAACCCACAGTTTGTTTTGTGAGATTAAGAATCATTTATGGTTTGTCTCCCTCCCAATCCCATCTTGTTTCATTTATTCTTCTCCTACCCACTTAAGCCCCCATGTTGCATCACCACTTCCTCATATCAGGGAGATCATATGACAGTTGTCTTTCTCCGCTTGACTTATTTCGCTGAGCATGATATGCTCTAGTTCCATCCATGTTATCGCAAATGGCAAGATTTCATTTCTTTTGATGGCTGCATAGTATTCCATTGTGTATATATACCACATCTTCTTGATCCATTCATCTGTTGATGGACATCTAGGTTCTTTCCATAGTTTGGCTATTGTGGACATTGCTGCTATAAACATTCGGGTGCACTTGCCCCTTTGGATCACTACGTTTGTATCTTTAGGGTAAATACCCAGTAGTGCAATTGCTGGGTCATAGGGAAGTTCTGTTTTCAACATTTTGAGGAACCTCCATTCTGTTTTCCAGAGTGGTTGCACCAGCTTGCATTCCCACCAACAGTGTAGGAGGGTTCCCCTTTCTCCGCATCCTCGCCAGCATCTGTCATATCCTGACCTGTTGATTTTAGCCATTCTGACTGGTGTGAGGTGATATCTCATTATGGTTTTGATTTGTATTTCCCTGATGCCCAGTGAGATGGAGCACTTTTTCATGTGTCTGTTGGCCATCTGGATGTCTTCTTTGCAGAAATGTCTGTTCATGTCCTCTGCCCATTTCTTGATTGGATTATTTATTCTTTGGGTGTTGAGTTTGCTAAGTTCGTTATAGATTTTGGACACTAGTCCTTTATCTGATATGTCATTTGCAAATATCTTCTCCAATTCTGTCAGTTGTCTTTTGATTTTGTTAACTGTTTCCTTTGCTGTTCAAAAGCTTTTGATCTTGATGAAATCCCAATAGTTCATTTTTGCCCTTGCTTCCCTTGCCTTTGGCGATGTTCCTAGGAAGATGTTGCTGCAGCTGAGGTCGAAGAGGTTGCTGCCTGTGTTCTCCTCAAGGATTTTGATGGATTCCTTTCTCACATTGAGGTCCTTCATCCATTTTGAGTCTATTTTTGTGTGTGGTGTAAGGAAATGGTCCAATTTCATTTTCTGCATGAGGCTGTCCAATTTTCACAGCACCATTTATTGAAGAGGCTGTCTTTTTTCCATTGGACATTCCTTCCTGCTTTGTCGAAGATTAGTTGACAATAGAGTTGAGGGTCTATTTCTGGGCTCTCTATTCTGTCCCATTGATCTATGTGTCTGTTTTTGTGCCAATACCATGCTGTTTTGATGATGACAGCTTTGTAATAGAGCTTGAAGTCCGGAATTGTGATGCCACCAACTTTGGCTCTCTTTTTCAATATTCCTATGGCTATTCGAGGTCTTTTCTGGTTCCATATAAATTTTAAAATTATTTGTTCCATTTCTTTGAAAAAGATGGATGGTACTTTGATAGGAATTGCATTAAATGTGTAGATTGCTTTAGGTAGCATAGACATTTTCACAATATTTATTCTTCCAATCCAGGAGCATGGAACATTTTTCTATTTCTTTGTGTCTTCCTCAATTTCTTTCATGAGTACTTTATAGTTTTCTGAGTATAGATTCTTAGCCTCTTTGGTTAGGTTTATTCCTAGGTATCTTATGGTCTAGGGTGCAATTATAAATGGGATTGACTCCTTAATTTCTCTTTCTTCTGTCTTGTTGTTGGTGTAGAGAATTGCAACTTATTTCTGTGCATTGATCTTATATCCTGACACTTTACTGAATTCCTGTACAAGTTCTAGAAGTTTTGGAGTGGAGTCTTTTGGGTTTTCCACATAGAGTATCATATCATCTGCGAAGAGTGATAGTTTGACTTCTTCTTTGCCGATTTGGATGCCTTTAATTTCCTTTTGTTGTCTGATTGCTGAGGCTAGGACTTCTAGTACTATGTTGAATAACAGTGGTGATAATGGACATCCTTGCCGTGTTCCTGACCTTAGCGGAAAAGCTTTCAGTTTTTCTCCATTGAGAATGATATTTGCAGTGGGTTTTTCATAGATGGCTTTGATGATATTGAGGTATGTGGCCTCTATCCCTATACTTTGAAGGGTTTTGATCAGGAAGGGATGCTGTACTTTGTCAAATGCTTTTTCAGCATCTATTGAGAGTATCATATGGTTCTTGTTCTTTCTTTTATTGATGTGTTGTATCACATTGACTGATTTGCGGATGTTGCACCAACCTTGCAGCCCTGGGATAAATCCCACTTGGTCGTGGTGAATAATCCTTTTAATGTACTGTTGAATCCTATTGGCTAGTATTTTGGTGAGAATTTTCGCATCTGTGTTCATCAAGGATATTGGTCTATAGCTCTCTTTTTTGATGGGATCCTTGTCTGGTTTTGGGATCAAGGTGATGTTGGCCTCATAAAATGAGTTTGGAAGTTTTCCTTCCATTTCTATTTTTTGGAACAGTTTCAGGAGAATAGGAATTAGTTCTTCTTTAAATGTTTGGTAGAATTCCCCCGGGAAGCCATCTGGCCCTGGGCTTTTGTTTGTTGGGAGATTTTTAATGACTGTTTCAATCTCCTTACTGGTTATGGGTCTGTTCAGGCTTTCTATTTCTTCCTGGTTCAGTTGTGGTAGTTTATATGTTTCTAGGAATGCATCCATTTCTTCCAAATTGTCAAATTTGTTGGCGTAGAGTTGTTCATAGTATGTTCTTATAATTGTTTGTATTTCTTTGGTGTTAGTTGTAATCTCTCCTCTTTCATTCATGATTTTATTTATTTGGGTCCTTTCTCTTTTCTTTTTGATAAGTCTGGCCAGGGGTTTATCAATTTTATTAATTCTTTCGAAGAACCAGCTCCTAGTTTTGTTGATTTGTTCTATTGTTTTTTTGGTTTCTATTTCATTGATTTCTGCTCTGATCTTTATGATTTCTCTTCTTCTGCTGGGCTTAGGGTTTCTTTCTTGTTCTTTCTCCCGCTCCTTTAGGTGTAAGGTTAGGTTGTGTACCTGAGACCTTTCTTGTACCGCTTGTATTTGAAAGGCTTGTACCGCTATGTATTTTCCTTTCAGGACTGTTTGTTGTGTCCCACAGATTTTGCACCGTTGTGTTTTCATTATCATTTGTTTCCATGATTTTTTTCAATTCTTCTTTAATTTCCCGGTTGACCCATTCATTCTTTAGAAGGATGCTGTTTAGTCTCCATGTATTTGGGTTCTTTCCAAATTTCCTCTTGTGGTTGAGTTCTAGCTTCAGAGCATTGTGGTCTGAAAATATGCAGGGAATGATCCCAATCTTTTGATACCGGTTGAGTCCTGATTTAGGACCGAGGATGTGATCTATTCTAGAGAATGTTCCATGTACACTAGAGAAGAATGTATATTCTGTTGCTTTGGGATGAAATGTTCTGAATATATCTGTGATGTCCATCTGGTCCAGTGTGTCGTTTAAGGCCCTTATTTCCTTGCTGATCTTTTGCTTGGATGATCTGTCCATTTCAGTTAGTGTTAAAGTCCCCTACTATTATTGTATTATTGTTGATGTGTTTCTTTTATTTTGTTATTAATTGGTTTATATAGTTGGCTGCTCCCACGTTGGGGGCATAGATATTTAAAATTGTTAGATCTTCTTGTTGGATAGACCCTTTGAGTATGATATAGTGTCCTTCCTCATCTCTTATTATAGTCTTTGGCTTAAAATCTAATTGATCTGATATAAGGATTGCCACTCCTGCTTTCTTCTGATGTCCATTAGCATGGTAAATTCTTTTCCATCCCCTCACTTTAAATCTGGAGGTGTCTTCGGGCTTAAAATGAGTTTCTTGGAGGCAACATATAGATGGGTTTTGTTTTTTTTATCCATTCTGATACCCTGTGTCTTTTGATTGGGGCATTTAGCCCATTAACATTCAGGGTAACTATTGAGAGATATGAATTTAGTGCCATTGTATTGTCTGTAAGGTGACTGTTACTGTATATTGTCTCTGTTCCTTTCTGATCTACCACGTGTACGCTCTCTCTTTGCTTAGAGGACCCCTTTCAGTATTTCCTGTAGAGCTGGTTTGGTGTTTGCAAATTCTTTCAGTTTTTGTTTGTCCTGGAAACTTTTAATCTCTCCTTCTATTTTCAATGATAGCCTAGCTGGGTATAGTATTCTTGGCTGCATGTTTTTCTCATTTAGTGCTCTGAAAATATCATGCCAGCTCTTTCTGGCCTGCCAGGTCTCTGTGGATAAGTCAGCTGCCAATCTAATATTTTTACCATTGTATGTTACAGACTTCTTTTCCCGGGCTGCTTTCAGGATTTTCTCTTTGTCACTAAGACTTGTAAATTTTACTATTAGGTGACGTGGTGTGGGCCTATTCTTATTGATTTTGAGGGGTGTTCTCTGAACCTCCTGAATTTTGATGCTCGTTCCCTTTGCCATATTGGGGAAATTCTCCCCAATAATTCTCTCCAGTATACCTTCTGCTCCCCTCTCTCTTTCTTCTTCTTCTGGAATCCCAATTATTCTAATGTTGTTTCGTCTTATGGTGTCACTTATCTCTCGAATTCTGCCCTCGTGGTCCAGTAGCTGTTTGTCCCTCTTTTGCTCAGCTTCTTTATTCTCTGTCATTTGGTCTTCTAGATCGCAAATTCTTACTTCTGCCTCATTTATCCTAGCAGTGAGAGCCTCCATTTTTTATTGAACCTCATTAATAGCTTTTTTGATTTCAACTTGGTTAGATTTTAGTTCTTTTATTTCTCCAGAAAGGGCTTTTATATCTCTGGAGAGGGTTTCTCTAATATCTTCCATGCCTTTTTCAAGCCCGGCTAGAACCTTGAGAATTGTCATTCTGAATTCTAGATCTGACATATTGCCAATGTCTGTATTGATTAGGTCCCTATCCTTCAGTACTGCCTCTTGTTCTTTTTTTTGTGGTGAATTTTTCCGCCTTGTCATTTTGTCCAGATAAGAGTATATGAAGGAGCAAGTAAAATACTAAAAGGGTGGCAACAATCCCAGGAAAATATGCTTTAACCAAATCAGAAGTGATCCCAAATCGTGAGGGTAGAGAAAGGGGATAAAAACAGGTTCAAAAAAAAGAAAGGTAAAAAAAAAGGAATTAGAAAAAGGAAACCGAAGAAAGAAAAGTATGAAAAAGAAAAAATATATATATTAGATAAACTAGTTAAAAAAGTTAAAAATGAAAAGGGTAAAAGTTAAAAAAAATTAAAAAAAATTTTAAAAAATTAAAAAAAAATTTTAAAAATTTAGCAAAAGTAGAGAAAAAAATGAACAAGAAAAAAATTAAATTAACTGCAAGACTAAAATATCACAGGGAGAAAGCCATGAGTTCCGTGCTTTGCTTTCTCTTCCTCGGAATTCTGCTGCTCTCCTTGGTATTGAAACCGCACTCCTTGGTAGGTGAACTTGGTCTTGGCTGGATTTCTTTTTGATCTTCGGGGGAAGGGGCCTGGTGTAGTGATTTCAAGTGTCTTTGCCCCAGGCGGAATTGCACCGCCCTTACCAGGGGCCGGGCTGAGTAATCCGCTGGGGTTTGATTTCAGGAGCTTTTGTTCCCTGAGCGCTTTCCGTAGAGTTCCGCAGGACGGGAATACAAATGGCGGCCTCCTGGTCTCCAGCCCGGAGGAGCCGAGAGCCCAGGGCCCCACTCCTCAGTGCGCCCTCAGAGAACAGCGCCCAGTAATTCCCGTCTGCCTGACCTCCAGCCGAGCTCCGAGCTCACCGAGCCTACGGCCGGTTCAATGTAACCTCAAGCTGTGAGCTCACTGTCGGCTCTGTCTCTGCAGCCAGCTTTCTCGCTCCAATACCCGAAAGCTCTGCAACACTCAGACACCCCCGATCCTTCTGTGACCCTGCGGGACCTGAGGCCACGCTGACCCCGCGTGTGCTTCGCCCCGGTTTAGCCTCTGGAGTGATGTCCCTCAGCGGAACCGATTTTAAAAGTCCTGATTTTGTGCTCCACTGCTCCGCCGCTTGCCGGGAGCTGGCCCCTCCCCCCGGGTCTATCTTCCCGTCGCTTTGGATTCACTTCTCCGCCAGTCCTACCTTTCAGAAAGTGGTTGTTTTTCGGTTTCTAGAATTGCTGTTCTTCTTCTCTTCGATCTGCCGATGGATTTGCAGGTGTTTGCAATCTTTAGATAAGCTCTCTAGCTGATCTCCTGCTAGCTGAAGTAGTCTCAGCCTTCTACTTCTCTGCCATCTTGACTCCTCCCTTTTTTTTTTATTAAATGGAAATAGGCCTACAACTGTGGAAAATATTTTCTCCACTATGTTCTAGTTTTGGATATAATTTTTAATATTTTTGGTCATGAAGGAGTCTTAAAATTATGTAATATACTCATTAACTTTTTCTTAAGTCTTAGGCTCTGTATCATTTTGGTTAGTCTCCAAAATATTTAAATATTTTGCTCTTTTTTTAGTAATGTTAACATTTTAGTTTTATTCCCATGCCATTTTAGTAACTTTAGAATGACCATACACATTTTTAATGATCATTTTTAATTTTCCAACTTTTCTATATTGAACATATATTAATATCAAATCCATATAAATAAAACATTATTCAAAGAATAGAAGTCAAAAATTGAATACAGGCAAGTTTCTATAGTCCTTTTCTTTCCCTTAACTTTTAATTGTGTATATTATTTTTGATAGAGTACTATTTTTTTGAGAATTCTGTGTTTTAAATTTTCTTGTGACCTCCAATATGGAGAAACTATCACATTTAACTTGACTTGTTGACTGTTTTAAGGTTAAATATTGAAATACACCCCCTAGCAAGTAGAACCTTTGCAAAGTTTTATTTACTTTTTAATTTTGGGCCAGAGGTTCTACCATTCCACAGTGTTTATGTTTCACTGATGAAAGAAAACATATGCAGCATTTGATGCTAATTTAAAGTTGACCTCTAGAAATATAGTCTGAGTTGGTAATAATTCATTTAATGGATTGCCCAGTTAATCAGACAAAATTAATTTATAGTCTCTGGTGCAGAAAGAAATTCAGAGTGATAGAAGAAGTCAGTCTCCTTTTATAATCGTGCACTTTCATTGCACTGCAGTAACTTACAATCAATAGGTAGTCACATCTGATTAACATCCCGGATTTAGAGAGTGCTCTGCTATCTCAATCTCCACAAATGAGAAACTTACACAGACTTGGCAAGTGTGAGAAATGAGCCTGAATTAACCAAAATACATCAGGTGAAACAAAATTCTCCATTGAACAAATAGGTATTTTATAACATTGAGACATTTTACTCCATGTCCCATGTAATTCCTTTTTTTTCTTAAAGATTTTATTTATAGTTATAATTCCTAATGTGCAGGTAGAGGGTCTTTTGTAATCCAGCCCCTCAGGTGCTGGGTCTTCTCCAATGTGCTTGCCTCCTCCCTGCATTAGCTGCTCATTCCAATGGCTAAACCATAGGACTTTATCATCGCCTATGCAAGTCCTTTAGAATATCACTTCAAAAATGTCACTCTCCTCATTCTTACTTCTTTCTCTTCATACCACTTCCTTACGCACTACAACTCCAATGAAAGATTAGCCCCAAATAGTTTCCAATGCATTAATGCATTTGTAACCCCCACCTCCTTAATTCTGCAGCTATTTCTTGAATTTAAATTCAATCATCAATACTTACACCCCTTTCTGTGCCTACAGTCAAGACTATCTTTAGCCCTCCATAGGGCAATACAAACTGTGGTTAAATTCATATGCATAATAATCCCATTCCCTACACTCTGACAGCTGTTGTGACTATAAACAATGGGTACCTAGGCCAGAAGAAATTTTTTTAAATTCACAATCACCATACTGAATTAAGTCATTATTTCTGTCCAACAATTGTGCTATATTGCCCTATTCTACCTCCTCAACATTTTACTTCTTACCTGTTTTCCTTTAGTTTACAACACTGCTTTCCCCTGTCCCTGCTTCTCAATTGATAACCTAAACTTCACTGAGAAAATTGATACCTGGTACCTTCCTGAATATATGCTCATATACTCTAGCTTCTCTCTTGTTACTATGGTTGTTGTTAATATGTTTCTGGTTGGAGCATGCCTTGTTGCAGTTAAGACTGTATCCTCAGCTTAATTTTTTGCTTTGCTACATGTTTTCCCATTCAATCTATTCTAAGCCCCGCACCCAGAGGGAACTGCTAACAAGGAAATCAGATAGTGTTGCTACATCACATTATTGATGACTGGATACAGAACAAATTTTAGTTTATTCATCAATAATCCATTTTCTTTGGAAACCTATCTTCCTCATTGTCGGTGACCCTGTAATGATCCATTTCAATGGGTCACTACTGTGGATACACCTGCATCTTATCCACTAGATCTTTTTTACTTCTGAAATAAAAATAAACATCAAATTATCTTATTTTCACAACATTCTTTATATATACAAACACACACACAATTTTTTAATTTATTTTTTACTTGCTTATTTCTCTTTTCCTGTCCTATACAACCATGGAGATTCTAAATGTCTGACTTCATCTTTTCCTCTGTCCTAAGATTATTGCTGATATACTTGAAGTATGCTAACAAAACCTCCATCCTGTGGATCTGACTGATTCTATTGAGTCTTCTTGGAGAATTTCACCTAAAAGCTTTCATTTGTGCTGCTGTAAATTTATGATGATGATATCATCTGGGCCAACTTGTCAATCCTGTACTTTGCAAGTCAGTTCTCTCCCTCATTGTCCATAGTAGCTACTTTGCATATCATCTTTATTCCTCAAATTCAAATATTCTCTCTTTACTCTTAAATTATGTTAATTTATCTCCTGTGAAAACAGAATATGTAGGTGAAAGCTCCAAAGCTATACTATTACCTGCAAGTTCATTTTTAAGTACCTCCTTCTGCCCATTACAGATAAAAGTGTCTCTTATATAAAGCTAATCCTTTGTTTTACTCTTGGATCTACTTCCGTCCTAATTTTGCCAGAGCCATACTCTTGTGGCACCATACTTTTGGTACTAACTCATTCTCCTTGTGCTTCTTTCTTTCTTTCTTTAAGATTTTATTTTAATTTATTTGACAGAGAAAGACACAGTGAGAGAGGGGACACAAGTGGGGGAGTGGGAGTCCAATGCCGGGCTCCATCCCAGGATCCTGATCATGACCTGAGCCAAAGGCAGACTCTTGACAGCTAAGCCCCCCAGGCACCCCTTATGTTGGTATTTCTCAGCTTCCCTTCACTACCACATCCTCAGCTTGTCCCACCAACATAAGTGGTCCCTTCACTCTCTGCCACATCCACTCTTCTCTTTTTTATTTTTTTTAAGATTTTATTTATTTATTTGACAGAGAGAGATCACAAGTAGACAGAGAGGCAGGCAGAGAGAGAGAGGGAAGCAAGCAGGCTCCCTGCTGAGCAGAGAGCCCAATGTGGGACTCGATCCCAGGACCTTGAGATCATGACCCAAGCCAAAGGCAGCGGCTTAACCCACTGAGCCTCCCAAGCGCCCCACTCTTCTCTTCTTGTTGGCTTTCTTCTTAGAGCAATTTCACCCATGTCCCTATCTTCAGTTCCCATCTTTACATAATACCTCTGCAATACCTGTCATTAGCCACTTTCTCCACAGAGCCTCTGATCTACATACAACTGTTTCCATACTTGAATGAGTCATATCCACCTCAAATGGTCTGAAACTGAATTCTTCTCCCTCATATTGACCCTTCTGGGGCACCTGGGTGGCTTGGTCAGTTAAGCATCTACCTTCAGCTCAGGTCATGATCTGAGAGTCCTGGGATTCAGTGCCACATCAGGATCCCTGCTCAGTGGGAAGTCTGCTCCTTCCTCTCCCTCTGCTCTGTGCTCTGTCTTGCTCACTCCCTTTCTCAAACAAATAAATAAAATATTAAAAAATAAATAAAATTGACTCTTCTGTTTCCTATTGTAATGAAAGACATTGTTATCTATCAATTTGCTCAAATTAGCACTGGAGGTACTATGTTTAACACTTCTCTTGGTTTTCACATTCAAATCACATGTTGCAGTTTCTATACCTAAAATGCTCATTTCCATCCTCTTTATTCACCTCACACTAGCCCTGCCTTAGAACAGAGAACACCATCTCTTATTTAAATTTCTTTACCACACTCAACACCCAGCTCCTGGCCCCCAGTCTTTCCCTCATTCTGTTCCTGGTTCACAATGCCTCCAGAGTGATCTATCTTTAACCAAAATATGAAAAAGTGACTTTTAAAACACAGTCATGATCTCCTTAAATTTCAACCCAAATTAAAACTCGTTGATATGATTTACAATGGTCTACATGCCCTGCTTCTTTTTATTTCAGACTTTGCTCATCCTTGCATCCCCTCCGTGCTATCCCCAGATAAAACAAACTCTTGGTGTAATTCTCTGGTATGTCATGTTGTCATTTGTTTTTGGAATTTATTAGCCACTTTATATCTGCCTAGAATACTCTTACCCATTCTCTCACTACATCTCAGTGATCCCTGCTCATGGATAGACAATGTTTGCCTAGGTGATATTCAAGCGTATGTGCATTAGACTCTCCCATTCTCTGCCCCTCTAGCACTCAACGTTCCCCTTGACCCATTTATCATTTTATTCTGTTTGAAGAGTTGTGTTTAACTGACAATGTTGCAATCTCCATGAGAGCAAGAGCAATGCTTCTTTCCTGTATCGTGTTTATCTTTACACAGGGACAAAGAGGAGACACTCAATAATTATTTGTAGGATGAATAAACTGATTTTTTTCTCAGCTAGGACGTATAAAATATATTAATCTAAAGAAGATATTTTCACCGTACTTAAATACCTAAGTAGCTTTCATGAGAAAATAAATTTATTCTATGGTTTTACATGCAGAATCAGGATTAGAAAGCAAAAGTTAAAAGAAAATTTCACTTGGATACACTGAAGTACTTTCTAATGGTCAGAAGTGTCTAGAAATGAGATGTCTTAACTAATGGGAGAGTAGCCCCCAAATCAGAGACTGGGCTATGACAACAGAGAAATAATGTGAGACAATTCACTTTTATAGTCAGCTTTGTCAGCATTTCACAGTACTGTGCTGGATTGCAAATGGCTTGGAGGCATCGAAAATGGTCAAGGAGCACTTATATAATGGTATTCCAAATCTGTATTTGGTTTTGGCAAAGACAACAGTGTGATCTTAATCTGTACATACAGAGAAACAGTGCTGGTACCCTTTGATGGCTTACATTAATATCAGACCTCCCCTCTATGACAACATTCGTCAGAATGGGAGCAGTCATGTGATTAAGTTCGTAGTAAGACCTCTCTAAGACATTCATAGCTGAATTGACTTCCATGCTCTGGAGATTAACTTTGAGGAAGGTGTTTTAACTTTGCTGAGACAATGGAGAATATAAATCCAGAGGCAAGGTAAGCTTCACCTGTTGCTACCAGTGCAGTCACATGAGGACCCAGGCTGAGAGCCCCAATCGATGCTTATGGTTTTATAGGTAAAGGAGTTTTTTTTTTTTTTTTTTTAAGATTTTATGTATTTATTTGACAGAGAGAAATCACAAGTAGACGGAGAGGCAGGCAGAGAGAGAGAGGGAAGCAGGCTCCCTGCTGAGCAGAGATGCCGATGCGGGACTCGATCCCAGGACCCTGAGATCATGACCTGAGCCGAAGGCAGCGGCTTAACCCACTGAGCTACCCAGGCGCCCCGATGCTTATGGGTTTAATGCTCTGTGGTAATTGTCTTGAAATTCTTAATGATTTTATTTTTGAATTTGTGTTTTGTATATTAAATATGGTATGAAATTGGAGCATGCAGGTAGAGACTAAGAACTTCAGTTCATGTGTAGTACCAACTATCATTTCCTCCCTGTCGAGGCTTCTTACCTGCCTCCCCCTTCCAGTTTCTGTTCCATAACCATTCCTGCCCTCCTTCTAGAGTAATGACCAGAAAGTTTGGGGGGCATGAGGGATGGACACATTCTGCTGTTACCTTCTGGCTTGCAATAGGGATCTGCTCTCCAGGAATGTTTGGGGTCATAGGTAAAATCGATGGCATCTCTGGGCAGGATGAAACAGTGGACAAACTATCCTAGACTGATAGGGTCATGGTACAGTTGATGGCAACTTTACTATGTCCTCCCACCAGCCCACAATCTAAGTATGGATAGCATTAGGCAGGGAGGTTATGATGCCTTCAGGTCACCTGTCCACCATGTGTGGGGACAATAGGCTGCTAGCACAGGAGTGTTAATTTCTCTCCCCACCACTGGAGTCCTGGATTTTCATTTTGCACTGGGCTCACAAATTATGTAGATAGAACTCTCTAGAAGCCAAGCATATTACAGAAGCGTATTCATTTAAAAAATAGTTTCTAAGTCAATGCGTGTAGGTTAATGACATGCATAGTTTGATTATATACACAAATGCTATAGATATGCATGTGTGTTTGGATTTAAAGAAACATATTTTTATATGGGTAAGTTTTGGAAAGGCAAATGAGAAATTTTATTTTTTTATTTCATTTATTTATTTTGCTAATGAGAAGATTTAATATACAAAAACAATATTAATGCATTCTGTAAGAAAAAAAGTAGTTAAGCACCAGATATGTGTAACTTATTCATGGTTGAGTTTGACATAATAGTAAATGTATAAATATGTATTTTAACCAGTCTTTTAGCCAAATGCTCTCAAAAATTTTGTGTTACTTTCATATTGTGATCCTAGGATGTTTGTCTCTGTACTTCATGTACTCAATGATGTTATTCCACAGTAAGACAGTATCAGGTTAATTGCACCAATGGCTTTTGCTATTTCAAGTATCTAGAAGGTTATTCTGGAACATAAAGTGAATAGCTGTCTCCCAGGTGGTGGGGCTAATATGATAAACTCTGGCTTCTTGAATCTGTTTCAAAAAAATTAATAACAAAATTTAACCTTTAGTTCACATTGCTACAGATTCTTTTTGCTTCTAGGGGCCCTGGAGTACTCTCTCTCTATTGCTCCCATCCTCATCCATAAGGCTTAAGAGCCCTTGGATGTCTCCTATGAATGCAAATAAACCAGAATTTGTCTGAATAGGATGCATTCCACTAACTTCCTGTGAAATACTAACTGATTAAATTTCAAGTGCCCAACCACTTTTTTGGTCCATTACCCCTTGGGACTAATTCATGGAAATTAAATGATACATTAACTTATAGGTCAAAGTCAAATGTACCGCCCCAGGCAGGAATTTTTGCTCAAATTTGCCATTCTGCTTGAAATAAACCTCTTACACTTCATCAGTCTGAGTTCAGCTTCCAGACTCTGTGGGATTCAACAACATATCCTCTAAGGTAATAGATTCTCCCAGGCAGAGAACCATGTGCTGACATTTCCCCAGGAAATACTTGCCCATGAGTGCTCTCTGTTGTAAACAGTGATCTTCCTAGCAATCCCAAAACTGTAAGGATTTTTTTCAAATCAGGATCAGGTTAACTAGGTTTGGGATATTTTAGTTTATGTGGAGATTGCCTCTCATAATTTTACAATGATGATGTTTTCCAAAGATATTATCTACAGCTATGGAGATGTGAAATAAGAAAGCAAACATAGGTTAGCCAAGGGTCTCAGAATATTTACTATGAAAATAAATAATCTTTTTACTTAAGGGTGAATAAGAAAGATCTTGGGGATATATTCTAATCTACAAACACATTCAAAATCATTGAAGAGACACTTGAGTACCCATGAGAGTAAACAAATACCAATATTATATGATATGTTAATATCAACTTATAACTCCAAGCCCTATTCTCTTCCTTGTAGATAACTGGATTTTCCTAAATAGTATTTCTTTGCTTTAAGTTCTTAGACAAGTATGGCTGTTTTACACTGATTTAGGACATGATTCTCACAGACATTCCTCAGATAAAGATTTGATAATTCCATTTTCTGATGATTCATTCATTCTGGAAGATTAGACTTTTCTAGGGCTTTTTTTTTTAATTTTTTTAAGGTTGGTGGAGTTTACAACCCTGTTTCAATGTTCAGTGTCTATCTTCTTCCGCACTGGTTAAATCCTCTTGTATTTTTCAACACTTATCTTTCTTAAAATTCACTCCAAACCTTCAATTTGCCGATTCTCTACACTCCACACTTCATTCACACAGATGAATCTAGTAAGCAGTATAATTTGAATAGATTTTTCCAGAGGAAAGGTAGTGAGTTACATCATATACCTTTGAATCCTTTCAGGACAACTGTGAGTTCAACTTCAGCTGGGGTGAATTTTCCCAGATTCAGGGTAAGAGCATCCTACTTAATGGACATTCACTTTTGTCTGAGAACCACCTCCAACCATCCATGAGACATGGCCAGCATATTACAGACAATGTGAAAGTGAGAAGACAATTATTTGTCAATAAATGCTTCGGTTTCCTTTTCTTCCTATGGATAATCCTAAGGGACCTTATATGTAGGTGCAATTAAGTTTGTAAACATGTGATACTTAAACTCATAGGACCTACTCCTATTACATCCATAAGTATACTAAGATCACAACTCTTGCTTCTGGTTATTGCCAACAGAGAGAGGAGACATAAACCCTGGCTTGATTTCTGTATGGGGTCAGCTCAATGTCTTGAATGATCTGTTTATGGATTGATGCCATTCTAGCCTCCAACAGGAAAAGAGAAGATTTAAACATTAATGTTGAGGGAAAATACTCCTGATGGCTAAAATGGCGAACAGTTTGTAGTGGTTGTTGCCTTTTTATGGATCAAGAAATGATTTGAGATGATCATATGCATGAACTTCTGGGATGTGATAAATAACTTGGCTATCTGGTCAAGGGTTTGGAAAGTGCAAGATTAGTGAAGGTCTCAGATGAACAGAAGAGGCATGTGGCTGGACATGAACTGTAGGCATAAAGGGAGTAATTATTAGGTCTCAAATTAACGTCTGCTGGAGAACAATGAAGAATAGGAACTCAACCACAAGTTGTCATCCTGTCCAGAAGATGTCAACCAGTATCTTTGGCCACCCTTGTGCTTACAGATGAGTTCAAAAATGGAGTAGCCATGAGAAGATATATGAAGCCTGTAGCAAAACTACTTTGTTCATTACCTTATCAAAGCTAATTTGTTCATTATTACAACTATCCCTTGAGGATCCCAAATAGGCATGAGTGGCAGTTTGATCCTTTTGGAACTCTTTGAATCTGGATTTGTACAGAATGGATTTCATATATACCCCATATGTGTGAATTTGTTTCCCTCTGTGATTTTTCTGATTATACCCCTATGCTGTATAACATTGTCTCCTTATGCCCATGGCATTCACTGGAAGTTAACCTAAGAGAACATCAGAAAGGCCTATAGAAAGCTCAGCTAGGGTGCCATCACACCTTTAGAGTTGAGATAATGCTTCCAGAAAGTGTTGAACGCACTGAACCAATGTTCTATATATGCTGCTGTGAGTCTTAAAAGTAAGAATGCATGGCACTGGGGATAAAGACATAGAAGTCAGAGTAGCCACTTTCAACACCCTTCCTGTGAGTGCCCTGTAGGAAAATTTTTGCTTTTTCTTCTCACAGTCATAATCTTTGCTGGATTAGTATTTAGGGGAGGGAATGTACATAGGTATCAGAAAATTTTCCACTAAGTCTGAAGCTACAACTATCTAGTTAATTTCATCTTATGATAATGGAAGAGCAGGTAAAAAATGATAACAGTTAATTAATTAAAGACAGTATACTAATGGGGAAAATTAACCTTGATTACCATGAGGACTCAGAACTGTTGCTGCATAAGGGGATATCAGAGAAGTTTATTTGTAAGACTTTGGCATTTCCAGGTGACTCCAGGGCTTCCCATCACTGTGAAAATAAAATTCCTTAACTGTGGCTTGATGTCAACAAGGTAACCAAAGATCTGACTGCTCTTGGATAAAGGTCTGTTTCTCCTCACCGGAGAACCTAGACCAGTTGATATTATAAATTTGAAGGAGGGAGATGATAGATATCAATTATGGCCTTGGGACTCTTTGCTGCAGTGGAGTAATAGATAATTTTAATAAATTTCCCATGATAAAAGAGAGAGAGAGAGAGAGAGAGAGAGAGAGAAACAATGCACTGCCACTTCAGAAAGTAAGTATCAATGTAGACATAATGTAGAATGCAACCAGATATGAACAGGGCAAGGGGTGGACTATATTGCAGACTTTTGGTTTTCTTCTTGCCCTTTGGTCTGCCTCAGTCCCTCATCTGCAGGTAATAGATACTGAGAAGTATTCAAATACTCATCCTCATCAGAGGTCATGGTGGGGTAATGGCTCCCTGACCCTCTGCAGCAATCTCAATAATGTCTCTGCAATAACTTGTTCTCTTTTCTGCTTCACTCTCTTGCTTCCTGGGAGAACTTCTCAAATAACCCAGCTGCCTCAAAATTCATTTCTGAGGTTCATGTTTCAGGCCACACTAATAATGACTCAAATAGGTGACTTTAATTTATTTTTAAGAGGATGCATTATGAAAATAATCCTTGTTTCTATTTTTAATGCATCGTCCCTCAGCTATGAAAATAATACTATTTTTAAAAATGGGCTTCATGTCCAGTTTCATGTAATTTCCTTTCATTGTAATAAACATAATTTTTTTTGAAATGAGATGCTATATAACACATAGTTTTAAATAAATAAATAAAAATAAATAAAAATTTATGTTGGTCCTAGAACATATTTGTTTTAAAGTATATATAGTTATGTATGTATCTGTTTCTCCTTCCCAATTTTAAATTCCTTGAGGTTAGGGGCATAGATCATTTATCCTTTTTTCTATTAAATTGCCAGACAATGCAATTTTCTTGATGTCAAATTCAGTTCAGGTACCCTACATTTTAAAACAACTTTGACAAAAGTGAAGCGAATTCAACTTGTTGAAAATCCTTCCTAAAATCTAAAATAGTATGGTTAAAAAATATTTATGTTAAATACTCAAATCAGTGGTAAAATGAAGCAATATTATATGCCCCAATTAAAAAATAAGCCAGACAAGAAATCTGAAAAAAAGAAATAGATATATTTTAAAACATTCGTAGAATGAAAAATTTCCTGTAGAACATGATGCAATTCTAGAATACCAATAGTTCTAGAGAAGTTATTACTGACAAAATGCAACAAAACACTTAAACTTAATGCCTAGTTGAAACTAAATCTACATTCTCAGCTGTTGGCCTTGACATAATTAGAATGAAGAAATGCAATTAAACTTATCTATTAAACTACTTTTCTCATCCCTTAATCGTGTTAGTTCCTAGAGAAAAGCAATAGCCTGGACTCTAATCACTTAGATGAAGCAAATCTAACATACTTTGTTTAACCATCTTAAGCTGAGCTGAAATGAAGCTATGAAACAAACAAACAAAAAAGACAGCACAGAATGGGAGTTGTGATTTTTCATATAAAGGGGGAAAACAGAGAGGCATTTGTCATTTGGGTTGGTATATTTACAGAAACGTGTATTTGGACTGTAATAACTTAGGAAAGGTACAGAAAGTAAAACAGTGTCTTTGAAAGACAGTGTAGAACACAGAGAAAGCTAAAGAAGGAGAAAAAATATGTAGAGTGCAGGGGACAATTTGAATATAGAAAAGTTTTTTTTATAATAAATAATGATGGAAAAATATTTGAAATATCATAAGGAAAGTTTTACAGATGTTGAAAAATTAGACTGAGAGGTATATATTTCTTAACATAATAGTATTAGTAAACGTGTGTTGGTTCTCTTGAGTGTTGAGATTGGAAAAAATCAAAGATAACTACTAGTTTCCAGTTGTGATACTGGAAGAATATGGACATCATGGACAAAAATTAACAGTTGTAGAGAGCAATTCAGACATGCACAGTTAAGAATCCCATCCAAAGAATGTGCTGTAATTGGGTGTTGTACATAAACAATGAATCTTGGAATACTGCATTGACAACTAATGATGTATTTCATGGTGACTAACATAATACAAAAAAAAAAAAAGATGGCTTAAAGAAAGAAAGAAAGAAAGAAAAGAAAGAGCCTTAAACTCATAGATTTTAGAAGTGAATCAAAAATGAAGAGGTGAACCATGAGAGACTATGGACCCTGAAAAACAGTCTGAGGGGTTTGAAGTGGCGGGGGGGTGGGAGGTTGGGGTACCAGGTGGTGGGTATTATAGAGGGCACAGCTTGCATGGAGCACTGGGTGTGGTGAAAAAATAATGAATACTGTTTTTCTGAAAATAAATAAATTGGGGAAAAAAATATATTTAAAAAAAAAAAAAAATGAAGGGTGTCGGGGACCGCCTCCGGCCGGGAAAGTCCCCACCATTACACGATGGTGCTTGGCTCACTGCCAGCAAAATACGCTGCAAGTGAACACCGAACTTTCTGGTGAAGCCCACCTGAAGGAGGACATAGTCATTGGCTGTTTCAAATTTAATCAGCATAGTAACAGGACTCTCATTGGCTCTCCCCATTGTTTGGCCCCTTATTGGTCACCCTGACACATATAAGCTAAGAAAGTTGTCGAAATAAAGAGATGAAGCATTAACACCATGCCAGGCTGGTTGTCGTTCTTGCGGGCCAAGGGCGACAAAGGGAAAGGCTGGGGACATTGGTTATGTTAATATAGACGTGATAGTTGAATACACTGAAATGGAAGACTTTATTAATGAAGTGAATAACAATGTAAGATCAAAAGAACAAAAGCTCCAGCAGCATACCTAGTTAGAAAAAGAAGAAATAACAAAGATATAAGAGAGATAGAGTGAAAAATAATAGTACAGAATATATTTAGAACCAAACTTAACAAGTGAACAAAATAAAATTAGATTCATACCTGACATCAAACACACACAAAATTGTTATGTTGTGTTGTGTTATGTTATGTTATGTTATGTTATGTTATGTTATGATGCTGTTTTATGTTATGTCATGTTATATATAGCACTTAAGGAATAAACCAAAAATGTATTGTACTAATATCTCCAGGGAAGGTCAAACAGGGTAAACAGTGCCAAAATGCAAGATAGACTATTCAGGTTTATGTTATTTTAGGATAGATTTCTAGAGAAGGCATTATCAGGACAAATATATACATAGTTATATTGAATATTTACATAATACACAACCCCTCCAAGAAAAAGACCTCTTCTATTTTGCATTTCTACAAACAATATATCGAACTGGATTCCCTCCATAGCTTCAAATCATCAACTCATTCAATATTACTCTGTTGAATGTAGTGACATAACTATGATTTGAGATATCATGCAGGTAATTGTTTTTGGTAATAAATAGTTACACTTTATTAAGGTAATAAACCAGCATTAAACAATAAAGTCTATACAACTTATAGTTCTACTTAAGCACTGACTGGTACAGCTAACATGAGATAACTGAAAAGTTCCTAGGGTTTAATTAATTAATTAACTTAAATTTTGTTTTATTTTTTCAGTGGGTGAGGCTGGTGGTGGGTATTAAGGAGGGCATGTATTGCATGGAGCACTGGGTGTGGTGCATAAACAATGAATCTTGGAACATGCACGTAATTTTTAACACTTACTTATTTCATATGGCTAAATTAGCTCCAGTAATCATGAAATGAATGATACTAAAGAAAAAATGCAGATGGTGAAGATTTTATTTTATTGAGCTTATTATTATATATAATAATAAAGTTTACAATAAATAACAGAAGAATACAAGGAAACATCATAGCACAAAAATTTAAAAATAATACTTTCATTCATATATGTATTTTTAAATGGGAAAACAATAATACTTATATTTTAGTCTGTCACTGTGATGAATGATATATTTATCATTTATGTTAAGTTTTCTGCAATGTGCTAATGATTGTCAAAATTGATCTTTTATGTTCTTATTCTGTATACAATATAGACAAATTTGTCAATATTTCCTCCTTCCTAGTTGATTGAATATTAACAAAAATATCTTATTTTCTGTGAAGGAACCGTAAGCAAATTTGACGAAAGTACTAAACAAAGATACATTTATAAAGGGTTAATGCATATTAGGTATATTATCATATGTATTATTGCACTTCATGTATATGTATAAATTACTCACATGGGCTGAAGCCATGAATTAAATGAACTTGAATGATTTGGAAGACTTAATGATGTATCTTGAGCAATAATTTCTGCCCAGGCTCTGTTTTTGTGGAATTGGCAGTATAATAACGAGGTCTCTCTCTCTCCCTCTCTTTTTTTCTTAGTTTTATTGAGGAAAAATTGACGTGCTTCACTGTATACTTCACAACATCATCATGGGATGATTTTTGTATATTGTGAAACAATGACTACAAGACTACAATAGGTTCCCTAATATACATCATCACTTATAAAGAGAAAAGAAAGGGGACGCCTGGGTGGCGCAGTTGGTTAAGCGGCTGCCTTCGGCTCAGGTCATGATCCCAGCGTCCTGGGATCGAGTGCCGCATCGGGCTCCTTGCTTGGCAGGGAGCCTGCTTCTCCCTCTGCCTCTGTCTGCCACTCTGTCTGCCTGTGCTTGCTCTCGCTTCTCTCTCTATGACAAATAAATAAATAAAATCTTAAAAAAAAAAAAAAAAAAAAGAGAAAAGAAAGAATAAAATAAAATAAAAAATTCCTTGTGATGAGAACTCAGGATTTACATCCTAACAACTTTCCTACATAGTGTGCAGCAGTATTAACTGTAGGATTATGTTGTCCTTAGTGTTTATTTGTATCTTTTGACTACCTTCTTCTAATCCATATAGCATTTGTCTTTTCCTGACTTATTTCACTTAGCATAATGCCTTTAAGTTTCATGCATGTTGTCGAAAATGGTAGGATTTCCTCATTTTTTAGGTTTGAATACTATTCATATTCAACTTTTTTATCCATTCATCCATTAATGGACACTTAGGCTATTTCCATGTCTTGGCTACTGTAAATAATGCTACTAGGAACATGAGGGTACAGATATCTTTTTGAGTTAGTACTTTTGTTTGCTTTAGATATATTCCCAGAAGTGGAACCAATGGACCATATAGCAGGTATAGTTTGAATTTGTTGAGGATCATACTGTTTTCCACAATGGCCATACTAATTTGTAATCCCACCAACAGTGCACAGAGGCTCTCTTTTCTCTACATCCCCATCAGCATTTGTTATCTCTTGTCTTTTTGATGTGGTCATCCTAACAGGCATAAGGTGATATCTTATTGTGAATTTAATTTGCATTTCCTGAATTACTGGTGCTGTTGAGCATCTTTTAATGTGCCTGTTGTCTTTCCCTATACCTTCTTTGGAAAAAAAAAAAAAAGTCTGTTCAGTTCTTTGGCCATTTTTAAATTGGGTCATTTATTTATTGCTATTAAATTGTATGAGTTCTTTGTATATTTTAGATATTAATCCTTATGAGATAAGATGAGATAATCCTTATGAGATGAGATAAGTAACAATTTTTTCCCCAATTTTGTAGACTGTCTTTCCATTTTGTTAATGTTCTTTTGATGATCAGAGATTTTTAGTTTAATATGGTCCCAGTTATTTATTTTTTATTTTGTTATTGGTGTGTCAGGAATCACATCCAAAAAATTACCAAGACTCATGTCAAGGAGATTTACTGCTCTATTTTCTTCTGTGTATTTACTGCTATATTTTCTTCTGTGTATTTTCATAAAACTCTAGGAGTTTTATGGTTTCAGATTTTACATTTAAGCCTTTAATCCATTTTGAGTTAATTTTTGTGACTGGTATAAAATAAGGGCCCAGTTTCATTCTTTTATACACGGTTGTCCAATTATCCCAACATTTAAAAAAAGACTCTTCTCCATTGAGTATTATTGTTTTTCTTGTCAAATATTAGTTGGCCCCATGTGCTTGGGATTATTTTTGTACTTTAAATTCCATTCCATCCATCTACTTGTCCGTTTTTATGAGAGTACCATGCTATTTGAATTACTGTAGCTTTATAGTATAGATTGAAATCAGGAAGTGTGATGTCTCCTGCTTCGTTCTTCTTTTATAGAATTTCTTAGTCTATTTAGAGTATTTTGTGGCTTCAAGTTAATTTTAGAACTATTTTTTTCTATTTCTATAAAAAATGCCATAGAACTCTTGACAGGAATTGCAGTGAATCTATAGATAGCTTTCTGTGATATTGATATTTTAACAATATTAATTTTTCCAATTCATACACATGGGATACCTTTCCATTCTTTTATGTATTCTTCAATTTCTTGTGTCAGTGTCTTGTACTTTTCAGAGTAGAGATCTTTTACCTCATTGGTTAAATTTATTCCTATGTATTTTATTCTTTTTGATGTTATTATAAATGGGACTGATACATTTTTTTCTTTTTCAAAAATTCATTATTAGTGTATGGAAATGCTACTGACTTTTGTACATTAATTTTGTATCCTACAACTTTACTGAATTCTTAAGATCTAAGTTTTTGGTTGGATTTTTAGGGTTTTCCATTTATAAAATCACATCACCTGCAAATAGAGACAATTTTACTTCTTCATTTCAGTACTGTTACCTTCCTTCCCTCCCCCCAGCTCCCCATTGCTCTTATTGAACATAGGAGTGGTGAGAATGGTCACCATGTAATGTTCCTGAATTTAGAGGAAGAGCTTTCAATCTTTTACCATTGAGTATAATGTTAGACATGATCTTGTCATGTATGGACTTTGCTATGTTGAGATTCTATATCTAATTTGTTAAATTTTTATAACAGGGGTGCCTGTGTGGCTCAGTGGGTTAAAGCCTCTGCCTTTGGCTCAGGTCATGATCTCAGAGTCCTGGGATGGAGTCCCGCATCCGGCTTTCTGCTCAGCAGGGAGCCGGCTCCTCCCTGACCTCTGCCTGCCTCTCTGCCTACTTGTGATCTCTGTCTGTCAAATAAATAAATAAAATCTTTGAAAAAAAAATTTTTATAACAAATGGGTATTATATTTTGTCAAATGCATCTTCAGCATCTACTGAAATTCTTGTACGATTCTTTTCTTTCTTTCTATCATGATATATTTCATTGATTGACTTTAATATGTTGAACCATTATTGTGTCCTTGGATAAATCTCAAATGGTGTGGTGAATGATCCTATTAATGTGCTGTTGCACTCAGTTTGCTAGTATTTTTTTTTAAGATTTTATTTATTTATTTGACACAGAGAGAGAGAGATCACAAGTAGGCAGAGAGGCAGGCAGAGAGAGAGAGGGAGAAGCAGGCTCCCTGCTGAGCAGAGAGCCTGATGTGGGGCCCGATCCCAGGACCCCAAGATCATGACTTGAGCCGAAGGCAGAGGCTTAACCCATTGAGCCACCCAGGTGCCCCAGTTTGCTAGTATTTTATAGAAAACTTTTGCATCATCAGGGACATTAACCTGTAGCTTTCATTTCTAGGATTTTTTCTCCCACTTTTGGTGTTAGTACAATGCTGGTCTTATAAAATGAGTTTGAGAGTGTTTCTTTCTCTTCAGTTTTTTTGAAAGAGTTTTAAAAGGATTGGTGTTATTTAAATGTTTATGTGCTATAAAATTCATCAGTGCAATGATCTGGTCATGGGCTTTTCTTTTGTTGGGACGTGTGTGATTACTGATTATATCTGTTTATTATTCAGATTTTGTATTTCTTCTTGATTCAGGCTTTGTCAGTTGTATGTTTCTAAAAATTGTTCCATTTTTTCTATATTGTTCTGCTTGTTTGTGTATAGTTGTCATACCGACCTCTTTTGATTTTCTGTATTTCTCTACGTTATAGTGTTTTCTTTTTCATTAACAATTTTGTTGACTGGGGTCCTTCCCCTTTTTTCTTTGCTTAGTCCACCCAAGCGTTTGTTAATTGTGCTTATCTTTTCAAAGAGCCAAATCTTAGTTCGGTTAATCTTTTTTACTGTGTTTTTCTATTTTCTATTTAATTTATTTTTGCTCTAATTTTTTAAAGAAGATTTTATTTATTTATTTGACAGAGAAAGAGATACAAGTAGGCGGAGAGCCAGGCAGGGGTTGGGGGGGAAGCAGGTTCCCCGCTGGGGATTGCAGGGCTCAATCCCAGGTCCCCAGGGTTCATGACCTGAGTGGAAGGGAGAGGCTTTAACTCATTGAGACACCCAAGCGCCCCTGCTCTAATTTTTAGTTGTGATATATTGTGTTTCCTTTTTTGTTTGTTTCCAGAAATGTATGGGTTTTGTTTGTTTTTAGTTTTGTTTTTGTCTTTAATTCTTTTAGTTTCTTTTTTGATCCATTGGTTGTTCAGGAGAGTGTTGTTTAATTTCCATGTGTTTGTGAATTTTCCAGTTATCCTCCTGTTATTGATTTTTAGTTTTATGTCAGTGAAGACATTTGGTATGATTTCAATCTTCTTAAATTTCCTAAGACGTGTTTAGTGGACTAACATAGGGTCTATCATAGAAAATGTCCCAGGTGCTTTTGAAAATAATGCATATTCTGCTGTTGTTGGATAGAATATTCTGTATATGCTATTAGGTACATTTGGTCTATAAGGGTGCTCAAATCTGCTGTTTGTTTATTGATTGTCTGTCTGGATGCTGTATTCACTGCTGAGAGTGAGGTGTCAAAGTCCCCAACTATTACTATGTTCCTGTTTATTTCATCTTTCAGTTTTGTTCATTTTGGTTTATATATTCACATTTTCCAATGTTGGATGCATGAATATTTACAAATGTTATATCTTTTTATGGATTGAACCACTAATCACTATAGAATGACATTTTTTATAGGTTAAACTCTATTTTGTCTGATATAGGATAGCTACCCTACTTTCTGTTCCTATTATCATATCAAGTGACTTCTTCCATCCTGCTCTCTCAGTTTGTGTTTGTCTTTAAAGTTAAGATCAGTCTCTTGTAGGCAGATTATTATTATATCTTTTTAAAAATTTTTTTAATTTAATCTATTCAACCATTTTATGGCTTTCAATTGGAGAGTTTGATTTATGCGTAATGTAATTATTATTAAGTAATGACTTATTATTACTATTTTGTTAGTTGTTTTATAGCTGCTAGAGGATGCATTGTTTCTTTTTTCTAATCCTGCTGTCTTTTTTGTGTGTTTTGATGACTTTTGGTCATCAGTATGCTTTAACTTCTTTTTCAGATTCCTTTGCATAATTGCTACTTACAGTGAGACTTAAAAAAAAAGTCTTAAAATTATAAACCCTTTTCAAGATAATAACAACTTAACTACTTAATTTTAATGAATTCCTAAACTTTACACTTTTAGTACTCCTCCCCCTTATATTTTAGGTTATTGCTGTTAAAATTGACAGACATATATATGTATATATATACACATACATAATTATATATACATATATGTATATATATATTTAAGAGTGTGTAATAACTGAACATTGCAATTATGATTATTTGTATTATGTTATATATACATACTTTTAAATTTTTCAGCTAGATTTTTAAGTGTATTATGCACCACCATTACCAAATTATAGAATCTAACTTTGATTATATATTTAATATTACCAGTGAGCTTTCAGCTCTCTTTTTATATTTTTATGATGTTAATTGGCATCTTCTTACTCCCATCAAATAACTCCCTTTAGCATTTTTTGCAAGGCAGGTCTAGTTGTAACAAACATCTTCAGCTTTTGTTTGAGAAAATATTTATTCTGCCTTTGTTTCTGGTGAAAACTTTCCCAGGTATAGTATTCTTTGTTGACAGTTATTTTTTTCTTTCAATAATTTATATATGGCACTCCATTCTCTCCTATACTGAAATGTTTCTATAGAGAAATCTGCTAATAACTTATGAGAGTTCTCTTATATGTAACTTCTCTCTTTCCTCTCACTATGCTTAAAATTCTTTGCTTTTGATTTTTGACAATTTACTTATGATATGTCTTGTAGTCTTATTTAGATTCATGTGTTTGGGATCATTGGGTCTCTTAGATCTGGATGTCCATTAGTCTCCCCAGATTCAGGAAGTTTTCAAAAGTTATCGTTTTAAATATACTTTTTGTCCTTTTGTCTTTCTCTTCTCTTGGAATTCCCAGAATGCAAATATTGCTTATTTTCCTTGTGACCTATAAGTCCCTTAGGATTTTTATTTTTCTTTTATTAATCACACCCCCGCCAACCATCTCTTGCTTTTTTGACCAAGTACTTTCTAATGTTCTGTCCTCTAGATCACTGATTCTTCTACATTGCCAGGTCAACTCTTTAAATTCTCTGTCGAATTCTTCTGTTCAGTTATTGTATATGTCAGTCATAAGTTTCCTGTTTGCTTTTAACTGATGGTTGCTAATTCCTTATCAAGCCTCTTGCTCTGTTCATGCATTGTTTTCTTAATTCTCTTTAGTTGTCTATGTGTTCTTGTAGTTGACTAAACTTCTTTAAGATTATTCTAAAGCTTCTTCTAATAGTTCATCGATCTTTATTTCTTTATGATTTATTATTACAACTTTACTAATTTCTTTTGGTAGAGTCATATTTACATGTTTATTTGTTTGTGATCCTTGATTTGTTACATTGGTATCTACACTTTTGAGTAATTAGTTTCCTCCTCAGACTTTACAGGTTCGTTTTGGCCTTAACATCTTCACCGGTCAGCTCAGTTTGGGTTTCAGGGCATAGCTGCTAGTAATCCTTGGGAAGGTGGGGCCTGCTATCATACCTATTTTAGAGTGAGGCAACTGTTTGAACTCTGAGGTCAAGGATGTGGTGGGTATGCCCACCAACTGGCTGAGAACAGTTGAATGTTATTTCTGGGTTGGTTTCCTGCTCAAGTGAGGCTGTAGGATGGTATCCAGTTTCCTGGATTCTCTAACCAGACTTATTAATGATTGGGACTGGGTACTATATTCAGTAGAAGGTAAGAGTTATGAATTAGCTTCCCTGTTCTGGCAGGGCAGCTAGACAGGACCTTGTAGAGGTCACTGTTTTGTGACCCAAATCTGGCAAGAGTGAGCACTCAATTCCCTGGTCATCCTAATTGTTTTACTCTGCAGATGGGGAAAGCTGTAGGCTACTTACTCTACTAAAGTGCCACTGGAATCAGGGCTGTTGGATGGACTATGAAGCTTCATATGTGCTCTGGTTAGCTTCCCTGGTCCAGCAGGCTGGAGTCTATATTCAGCAATGAGTGAACTATGAATTAGTGTCCCTGCCCAGATACAGAGGAGAAATAGCTCTAAAGTTAGTAACACGTTTGTTTGTTTTAACACAAGCTGATCTGTGTCCCCAAGTGCCCTGATTAAATAGGTCCAATGGCTTTGCTCTGCAAACTGTCAGCACTGACTGCCTTCCTCTTGACGTGAGTGCAGCTAGGTTGCACAACTTCTAGATACTCTTGCCATGCCTTCTGGTCAGATGGTTCCAGCAGCCACAATGGGTGGGGTTATGTGTCAGTCCCTTACCTGGGTAGGAAGGGGAGGGGTTGTTCCAGGTAACTGCCAATTTCCCAGATAAGATTTCCTATTGGGGGAGGCCAGAGCAGCCCTATCTTTGGTTATCAATTAATTTCTCTTTGTGTAAGTAACTGGAGAACTTTCCATGCACAGTCTGGTTTGGCACTGAGGGTGCTCTGAGGGTGTCCTGGTCTCCCTGTATACCAATTAACTCAACTGCTCTGAGCTGAATAGCTTTAAGGCATTCCCACCAGGGCCTCAGGTCAGATAAGGTTGGGAGACATTCTCTACAGTAGGTAGGGTTATGACTTACTTATTTGCCTGGGTGTGAGCAAACTGGGATCTAGGAAAAGCAAAACTCCTTGTTTTGAGGATCTAATTGAGGCAGATCTGCATCCTGCCAACTTCCCCTGTTAGAGAGTGTACCACCAGCTTGGTTTTGCAGATGAGCAAAACTGCTGGTTGGGGTTACTACTTGGGAAGAGCCAGTATGAATTTGGTCTGCAAATATGTGTTTGCTGGTCATTTTAAGTCTCTCCCCACTCTGCCATCATAGTCAGAGGTCCAATGGGTGATCCCCAAAGACATCCCTGCAATACTTGTGGTACAAGATCAGAGGAGGGGCTCCCATAGTGTCCATAATTTGGGGAAGATATTGGTTGTCTCCATGGGTTCCCTTTTCCAATCAGAGGTACCACAGATTCAAGGTAGAGGAAAGTCCCATATTAACTTTTATATAGAATATAATCTTCAGTGGACAGTAAAAATGTGCCATTTTGAAGTTCTTGTACATATTTTTAAAACTCAACAATAATGACAGCTTTGTTTACAATTTAAACCATTATAGGATTTTTTAAAAGATGTTATTTATTTATTTGACAGAGAGAGACAGTGAGAGAGGAAACACTAGCAGGGGGGGTGGGAGAGGGAGAAGCAGGCTTCCCACTGAGCAGGGAGCCTGATGCAGGGCTGAATCCCAGGACCCTGTGATCATGACCTGAGCCGAAGGCAAATGCTTAACAACTGAGCCACCCAGGCCCCCCTCACTATAGGATTTTTTGATGGAAGAATATTTTAACATTGACATCATTTAGAAATGCTGATGCTCAGTTATAATGAAAATTAAACTGCTTTTTAGCTGTATTTGTCATTATTTAATCAATTACTCACAATTTTCTCCCTTACTCCTTTCTTACAAGAGAGGATCCTGCCCATTGTTACTTGTGGTACATTGGTCCCATGGCCCAGGGCCTCTACAATCAAAGGTTAAGAGACATATTTTATAATTAATATACATATTGTCATTTGTTAAATAATGTATCTGCATCAAAAAGTCATTGTTTTTGTCCTCAGTAAATGCCCTTAAATTTTATTACTTTATTAATTCTACATAGATAATTGATTACTATGTATTACACATTGTACATAACATTTTATTCTTATACAAAAATAATGCCCCACTCAAGTATATTCTTGGATCCATTGGCACCTCAATCATATATATTTATATAATATGAAAAGTAGGATTGAGATAATTAAACCCATCATTCCCTTGCCATACCTGAATCAGCATGGAAGTTATATACCAACATGGAAAAGGCAATGTATTCACATCTGTTTATGATTGTTTCTTTAAGCCTTTGGCTGAACTTCACCTTATTGGAGGGAGAATGCATCTAATCTAGGGTTGGAGAATGTCTCATCTGTGGTGATTGACATACTTTGTCTTAGGAAGCCTCCATTCATATCTTATCCATTGTTACCTAGAGGCTAATCAGGATGCAAACCATATTTGTAGCATGAAATGAAGCAAATTACCAGCCTTTTTGGGCACTGGGAATGAATCATTTCAAGCTCAAGAAGGATAGTTTGCTGGATGGTCTGATTTCTTTATAGTGAACTATAAAGACAACTGATACAGGGAGAAGAGGGACTTCCTGTAGGCCACCACGTTCAATGATTGTATTGTACAGGCAGCCCTTGAAGCCAGGAGAGGGAGACTCTTGTGAACAGCCTAAACTTCGTAAGAAGACAGGCAGTAAGAAAAAAAGAAAGTAGAGCTTTCTACAAAGGGTACAAAGGACAACAGACTAGGAAACTCTCAGAAATAGCTGTGGGTCTATCAGATGAGGCTAAGTTCTGGTGAAGCATAAACTAGTTTTATATTTATACCCACTAATAATTTTGTATTTTCATCTAAAACAGAATGCGTTTTTCTTTCAAATTTAGACGAAGGTAAGCCAGCTGCACATGATTATAATTAATTATGGTATTTCTTCACTTCACAGATAGGGAGCTGGGATAATCATGACTTCATTTTTAATGATGTTTTCTGATCATTTTGCTTTAAAAATATGGGAATTTCTTAATTTTACTTATTCCCATGTTACCAGCTTACTTCAGTCTCCAATCATGACATATCTGGAAAATCACAAAGCTTGCCCCTCTGTATACCTCACCCAAATAACCAACATTTTCAAATCACACCTCCCTTCAAGTATGGTAGAGATTTCTTTTAAGTTTTTTCCCACAATGTCACACAATGTCAAACACAAAGTAGGGCATTTCAGACACCTGCTTTTCTTAAAAAAATATTTACTACATTCCTCCAGTTTCATCTCATCTCATCAATTACAAAGTCTTTATATGTTAGAAGTGGACAGGAAGTAAAGTATGAATTATTGTAAAAAAAAAAAAACAAGACAAAACACTAGATACATCAAGTGTTTTGAGGTTCAAAAACACATAGAGCCAAGAGTATACAGTTAAGAAAATTAAGTAAAGAAAAAATAGCAGTGCACCTTGATAATGCTATGGTTTGCAATTTGTACTCTCTCAGAAGATGATTTTGAGATGATTAACATCAAGAAGTTTATTCAGGAATATTTTTAGAATTAACACCTGCGAAAGGGAATTACGAATAAAATGGATCTATGAATCTGCTCTTAGTAAATAAGCAGTTGTAAACAATATTCCTGAGTTGGAGCAAAGGGGCTAGGACCTTGTTTTTCACAGAGTTTAGTCATTAGATGTGGGCCATCTTATAAGAGGGCATAGCTTTGGGCCAGGCCTAATATCCCAGCTGGGGCAAACCTGCAGGGGGCTGGCAGCTGAGGGCTTTCTGCTAAAAGTGTTTCCAATAACTGGGGGGATTCATCTTTCATTCCTGTAGAAATATCTGGTGGGAATAGCTCAGCATTCACTGTGCCATGATGCATTTAGTTGGTCAAGTGGAAAATAAGGAAGAATCACATTCCTGTCATTTGGGGAAATGTCCAAAATTGAGGAGAGACTTTAATACACTTGGAAATTTCCAGGTGTTCATGTGGCATGAGCACAGTAGTGGCAAAGAGTTGATGAGATTGAAGAGACCATAGATTGATAGGACTATAGAAAACAGAATGCATATTCCACTAAAAAAAAAGTTATTTTTAATGTCAATAATGAGAAGTCACTAATAAGTGAAGCTGAGATTAGAATAGTGTCATTTACATTTGAAGGTATATCTTGATTTTTTTTATGAGTTTTTAATACTTTTGAGTCTTCATTGCAAATTATGAAAGCAATAAAGTGTCTTCTTGGCCGTGTTTCTATGTCACACTGGTGCACACTAGTTGTTCAAAACATTTGTGGAAAAGAATAAATAAATGAGACTGTTCTCATTTAGTGATGGGTTTGGTTTGAACATGTTTGGTACCATGAGAACAATATCACAAGGATCAATAGTATACACTTTAAATTGCATACTATGGGGTTAGTCAAAATAAACACAGAACTTCTTAACAACTGTGTTTAAAGTAGAAAGAGCATTAGGCAAAGTTCAGCATTTTAGAAAAGCTCCCAAGAGTTCAATGCTCTACATCCATTACAATAGTGTGTGATCCTTTGTCACTGCTATTTAGAAAATGTCTTTTATGTATATTACCTAACATGGTTATTATGTTAGAACACAGATTCCTAGCACCTTTGGTCTAATTTATTACTAGAGACAACTAAGGTGAAAACAAACAAACAAATAACTTATAGCAAATGCCACCGTTGAAAAGTCTAACGCAAAAATAAATAAATAAATAAATAAACAAAAAATCTCCTCAAATGTTCAAAGTTATTCTTAGTTATTGAATAGTCCTTATCTTTGTTGAAAATTACAACTGCAAAATGTATATCTATTCACAATGAGAACTTATGTGGATATTTAGCCTGCTTGTATAAGCATTTTCTTACAATTTTCTATAGCTAATGGTTTTTAACAATGTTTTAAAAAGTTTCCATGACTGTAATTTTAGTCTCAGAAGCCAGAGGGTGAGAAAGTAGGAAAGAAAGAAAAAAAAATCCTGAAGCAGTAATAGATTAATAGGTAAAAGTTTCAATTTGTTTTTTGAAAAAAAAAAAATCAGTGTAAAAAATCCCAGAGATAGTAAACTCTGAATGGGAAAAAGGGGACTCCAACAGCCACGTCATGGTCAAACTTTTGTAAATCAGCATTGCAGGAGAATATCTGAAAATCCATCACAGAAAACAAGTGTGCATTGCATTTAAAGGAGCACTAGTTTGAATAGAATTCATTTGTGTTCTATTTGGAAACAGTGGGAGCCAGAAGACACTGTAGCAAAATGTTTAAATAGCTGAAAGTGAGAAAAAAGAATAGCAATCTATAATTCTTCATCCTGTTTTTAGAAAATGAAGGCAAAACAGACATTTTAGATAAAGCCAAAGTGACAGAACGCATTAGCTGTATTAAAATCTATAGTAAAAGAAATTTTTCTGACAGAAGGAAAATGACATCTGATAGGATTTGGATCTGAAGAAATGAAGACGACATGAAATGGAAAACATGCTGTAAATATAACAGAGTTTATTTGTATATTCAACTTTTAAAAATCACAACTAACAGTTCAAAGCAAAAATCATAACACTGTGAGATGTACAACATATGTAAATATTAAAACACACGATAATAACACAAAAATGGGAGATAAAAGGAATTACACTGTTGTATGTTTCTTGTGTTTTATGTGAAGTGGTACAGTATTAGGTTCTAAGTAAACTATGATAAGTTAAATGAAACCATTTTACTATTTAGAGCAATGCTTGAAAGTCAAACAAGTTAAAACTAAAAATGAAGAATTAATTTTAATTCTAATTTTAACTAGAAGGATAAAAATACTCAATCAAAAATGAAAACAAGTATATTGAGTTATGATTGCTGCCACAATAAATTACCACAGACTCAGTGGCTTCAAATAACACAAATGCATGTTTCTGTAGGTCAGTAATCCAAAATAAGTTTTATTTTATTATTTTTTAAGATTTTACTTATTTATTTGACAGAGAGAGAGATCAAAGTAGGCCATCAGAGAGAGAAACAGGTTCCCTGTTAAGCAGAGACCCCATGGGGCTCTATCCCAGGACCCTAAGATCACGACTCAAGATGAAATCAGAGACCCAACCCACTGAGACACCAGGTGCCCCAGTAGTCCAAAATAAGTTTTGAGGAGCTTTTCAAATTACAGTATTGGTAGGGGAAGAAGTCTATGGGAAGAATCTGTTTCTCATTGCTTTTAGCTTCCAGAAGCTGCAGCATCTCCTGACTCTTGGCATAGCACATTGCTATCTGCTTCTGTCATCACACAGCTTTCTCCTGATTCTTCCTGAAACCACTTTAAAAGAGCTCTGTAATTACATCAGGTTTACCTTCATAATCTGTAGTAATTTTCCCATGTCAATATCCTTAACACATTCACATCTGCAAAATTCCCTTTGCTGCATAAGGTCAACTGGATAGGTCTCAAGGATTAGAAAGTGAATGTATTTGAGGCTTAATTAAACTGCCCCAACAGAAAAGTCAGAACGAAAGGA
Source organism: Neogale vison (assembly GCF_020171115.1). Taxonomy (NCBI): domain Eukaryota; kingdom Metazoa; phylum Chordata; class Mammalia; order Carnivora; family Mustelidae; genus Neogale; species Neogale vison. The sequence goes on from NC_058094.1 coordinate 130,801,082, forward strand.
AAAAATGACATAAAGAGATAACAAATAGTAGAGTGCTGTAAGTGAAGTCAACTATATCAGTGATTGCTAAATCTAAACAAACAAAACAGTGCATTATAAAGAAAAGATTACCAGAATGGATAAAAAAAAAATAACCCAACTATGTGCTACATTTAAAAACTAAACTTTAAATACAAGCATAGATAGAGTTTGGAATAAAATTTAGAAAAAATAATTATATACCTCACACATTGTAAGTCTAGGAACTCAGGATGACTATATTAATTGCAGAAAAATAGACTTCAATATAAGAAAGTCATAGTGATAAAGAGGGACATTTCATAATGATAAACAGGTAAATTCATCTTTACAATAAGATTCTTCTATACCTAATGAAAGAATTTCAAAATGAAGCAAAACCTGATGGAATAAATGGGGAAGCAGATAAATATTCAAGCTTAATCTTTCTCTCTCAATAGTTGATAAGAGAAGAAAACAAGATTTAGTTAGGATATAGAATATCTAAATGAGATAATCAATGAGTCAAACCAAACTGACATTTAACAATACGCCCAGTAACTATAGAATATACATATTTATCAAGAGCACTAAAATGACAATAACCGGAGTCATAAAAAGTAAATCATAGTAATTTCAAACGATTATAATTCTGTCTCTGTATAAATGAAACTAAAATAGAAATGAATAAAAAATAACTAAAAAGTCCTTGAATATTTGAAAATCAAACTATATGATAATTAACTCATGAGTCATGGTAAAAATCATAGTGAAAATTTTTAAAAAATCAAAAATGAATTATGAATGTTAAAGCACTGCTAAAAGCAAAATATCTACATTTAAGTACCAGTACTAGAAAAGGACAAAAAAATTAAAACTAATGTTTTCACTTTACCAAATGAAGGAAGAGCAAAATAAACCAAAATGATATAAAAAACAAGTACAAAAATTTATCTTAAAAATACTGTAGTGAATTAAAGAAGCTTGATATGAAAAGTTATATACTCTATTTGTTTAATTCTTAAATTTCAATGGTAGAAATAACTTATAGTAATAGAAATAAAGCAATAAAAAATGGCAACACCATCTACATAGTAATCCAAACCCAAATCCTTGGTTTCTCCTCTCTCCTTCTCAAACTTAGAGTAAATGAATCACTGAGTCTCGTTGTTTTTAGTTTCTCAAGCTCTCTCTCTTTTATCTTTTTTTCTTTAGTCATTTCCTCTTCTGCTAGATTAGTCTAAGGCGTGACTGTCTCTTCTCATGGTGATCACAGAAGTTTAGAGACATTGCTTTTACATTCTTCCATTCCCAAATATTAAGTAAATGACAAGTATGTGACAAGAATTAACAAGTAGATATAATCCCTTTTCTCATAAAGCTTATTGGCAAATTGTGAAAGCAAACATTATTAAATCAATTGTAGAGTAAGTACTAAAATAACCAATACATATTAGGGTATGCATAAAGGTAATGTGTCAATCAGGAAAGAGGGTGACAGTGAAAATAATGCCTAAAAGAGGAACACTTATGTTGATTCTGAAAATTGAATAGAATGTATTTAGTTAAAAATGATAAGTCAGTTGCACCTGGGTGGCTAAGTCACTTAAGTGTCGGCCTTCATATCAGGTCATGATATCAGGGTCCTGGAATTGAGCCCCTCATCAGGTTCTCTGCACAGCAGGGAATCTGCTTCTCTCTCTCATTCTCCTTCTGTGCCTTCCCTCTTTCCCTCTCTGTCTCACAAGTAAGGTGTTTTTTTTGTTTGGTTGTTTTTTTTTTTTTTTTTTTTTTTTATGACAAGGCACCTTCCAAGGAAAGGAAACAACATTACCCCATTACCCTGAAGTGAGAGGAAGCATAGCATTTTTTAAGGAACTGAGAAAAAAGGCAAGATCGCAAGGACCACAAGAAGTGGAGAAAGAGAGTAGAAGAAGAACAGACCAAAGTGTTGGTATGGCAAGATGAAGAACGTGCAGGTCCTTTCCATCTTTAAACTAGGATGATCTCATCAGAGGAGAGGTATCACTGCACTTGTAAACTATAACTGTGTTGTAAGATGGATGCAAGGAGAGATGGAGGATGCTATTGCAGTAGTCCTGGTAGCAAAAACTGGTACTGTCAATGGGGTTTATGAGGAGGGCCAGCTCACTTGTGGATAAGGAGTAAAATAGAAATAGAAAGGTAATAGCTCAAAAATGGGTGAAATAGAGAACAGGAAGATATTGCCTGGCTTCCAGCTGGCAGAACTAAAAAAAAATGACACAAGCATTAATCTACTAAAACAAATAAATTGAAGAAAAGAAAACTGTAAATCTCTATCCTTCATGACAACATTTAAAAAATATCCTTTAAAAATGTAGGAAATGGAATCTTGCAAAGTATAAAATTCTATAACACTAAAACCAGTTGGGGTCCATACCAAGAATGCGAGGGACATTTAGCATTGAAAATTAATCGTTTGTAATTTACCTCATCCTTATGAAGGACAACTATGGTCAACTTACAGCTAACATCTTATTTAAATGGCAAAAATAAAATACTTCCCCCCCCAGATAGGGAATAAGGCAAACACATTTGCCTTCAAAAGTTTTATTTACTACATTTACCAGCATACCAGAAGTTGTAATTACTACAGCAGGGTAAGAAAAATAAATGAAATATATACTTATTGGAAAGAGAGACAAATTTTATATGCTTATACATCATGATCATCTGTGTAGAACAACTCAAAAAACTGGTCAAAAATCTACATCTATATAGTCTATCTATCATCTATCTATTTATTTATCTATCATCTATCTATTTACCTAAATCTGTCTATCTAATGCTATATAATGTTAATAGATATACTTAATATTGTCATTGTCAATATGAAAATTCTTCTCAAATCAATTACAGATTCAACACAACACCAAACAAAATTCCAGCAGACTTTTTTGGTAGAAATGAATGAGTTAATTTTAAAGTTTATATCAAAATGCAAATGACATAGTTAACCAAAACAATTTCAGAAAAAAAGAAAATGTTGGAAAATTTACACAACCTGATTTCAAGGCTGACTAGAAAGTCATAAGCAAGACAGAGTAGTAATGACCAAAGATAGACATGTAAACTCATGAAATAAAGCAGAAAGTTAAGACACATACATGGTTAATCAAATTTCCAATAATATGCCACATTAATTCAATTAGAAAAGAATATAATTTTCACCAAATAGTGCTGGAAGAACTGGATCTTTGTACAAAAAAAATGAACCTTAATCATTACTTGATGCCATATCTAAACTATAACTCAAAATAAATCACAGACTTAAACACAATAGCTAAAATCCTAATAATTCTAGAAGATAATATAGACAGAAATTTATGAAATCTGAGATATCCAAATATTTTCTAGATAAGAAGTATGATAAAGTACACTTTATCAAAATTAAACATTTCCACTCAGAGTAATTGAGATGAAAGTCACAAACTTAAAGAAACTGTTAGTAAAGTGTATTTTATGTAAGTAATTTATATTGATAGATATTTAAAAAATCACTACTCACTAAGAAGTAGGAAATTAACTCACCTTAAAAAAGCAGAGGATTTAAACACACTTCACAAAAGATGATAGAAGAATTGTTGATAAACACTTGAAATCATGTTAGAGATCATTAGTCACTAGAAAGATGCAAATTAAATCCACATTGATATACACAATTTCCATGATAGTTATAATTGAAAAGATTAAAAATTTCTCATATTTTTGTCTCTTGAGTATGAAATGGGACAATTATTTTGGACAAACTGTTCTTCAGTTTCTGGCAAGGTAACATTGCATTTCCATTTATGTCCTGCAGTTCCACACTGTGTGTTTAAGAAAACTGAAATCATGTCCATACAAAGATTTTACATACATGTTCATTGCATTCTTTATTCTTAATATCTGCAAACTGGCAGCTGCCTTAAATCCCATAAGTACTTGGATGGGTAAATGAATGGTGGTATAACCATATAATAAAATACTTCTCAACAGTATAAACAATGCATTATTTACTCATTTAACAACATGGATAAATCTAACTATGTATATATATATTGACAGGAATGAGATGGACACGAAAGAGAATGTAGAATTGTGGTAGTGTGCAACTGAGGGCTGAGAGTTAACCTGAGTACGAAAGGACATGAGGGCACTTTTTATGGTGACAGAAATGTTCTATATATTGAGATGGTATATATATGGCTATAGATAGTCATCAACAAACTTTAATTAAAATGTGTGCTTTCTATTATATATAAATTATTCTTCAATAAAATTTATCTTAAAAATGAGAAAAGAGAAATGTGAAAAATGTCTCAGGAAAACTTGAAAATAACAAAACATGGTAACTGGGGAGCAAGAAAAGATTAGAAGGGAATTAGAGTAGTCTGGAATTTTTAAGAATCATTTTCAATAAGTAAGATTATATGATGTTGATTGTATACAAAAATTACTCTCTGAGAAATTCATACTTTTTGAGAAAACAGAGAGAAAAACTACCACAAAATGTTGGATTAAAAAACAAAACAACGATCATTCAGTTTTCATTCACATTGTGTAGTATGGATCAAAGTAAAATTGTAATGACAAACAAAAATACCTTTTGAAAGTTCTATAGATTAAATTTTATCTGCCCGTTATTTTCTGTATTTCACCAAAATGGAAACAGCCATAGATCAGGCAGGATTAGTTTAAACAAATCAATGCAGATAAATAAATAAATAAACTCTATAATGTCGAAAACAAAGAAAACTTGGGGTAAAAGAATCTAGTGAGTAAGCAGGACACAAGAATAAATTATGGACACAGTGAGAGTGAGACCCTAAGGGACCTTGGAGAGGGATTATAAATATCTAATATCATAAGTATTTAGAGTAACCAAATATTAGAACAGACTAAAGTTGAGAGAAAAAACTAAGGGTTACCATATCGGAGGCAGGTGGGGGGATGGGTTAAATGGATGCTGGGGATTAAGGAAGGCACTTGTGATAGTCACTGGGTGTTGTCGTGATAAATCATTACATTGTCACCTGAAACTAATATTATACTGTATGTTGACTAAGTGGAATTTAAATAAACACTTGAAACTATGATAAAAATAATAGAAAATAAAAAGATAACTAATGGGGTTATCACATGTGCCCTCCACTAAAACCCCATTTTGGCATTAAAAATGGGATAACCATAAGAAAAAATTGAACTTTCTTTCACTAGACCTTTAGCCTCAACCACTCTCCCTACTAGGAGAAAAGTCATCATTTAGTTCCTAAAGACATAAAGAAAATATGGGTTATAAACTTATTTTAAGTCTCAATTTTTCCAATTACCAATATCATACCTACTAAAGCTGTTCACTGTAATAAAATTCAACCAGAAAGGCAGCTAGGTCAGGAGGAAACATTCCACTATCATAGTTCATAATATTTAGCATTATGCTAGGGGGAAAAAAGGCAAAAAAAAAAAAAAAAAGAACTACCTCAGATCTTTTCCTAAATTCCACGCCTGAGAATCACAGCTGCATATATATACACACACATAAAAATATGTATACACACATCCATATATAATTTTGTATTAAACTGTTAACTGAGCTTTAAAATAACATGCAAAATTAAAAAAAAAAAACAGGAGTTTTTTGTTTTGTGTGGTTTTTTGTTTTGTTATGTTTTGTTTTTGCTTTGGGCTACAATGTGATATTATTAACACATTTGGTCTGAGTAATAACTCATCTGCATTTACTAATAGCTAACTAGGACACTAACAAGGTTCCAATGAATATGGTCCTAGAAAGACCTGCCACCCACAGATCTTGGGACTCTAAAGAGAAACTCAATATTTATGAAACTTTTCTAAAGAGTCTTAGTGACTTGGAGTAGAATCTTGGGACTTCTGCTAGAAATGTTAATACTGTATTTCTGAAAATTCTGAGAAGTTTCTTGAACCCTTTCTGTTCACTGCTCTGTTGCATCTGTCATTTTGCTTTCTCTCTGATTCAATAACTGTAGTAATTTTTCTTCTTACTGCAGTGCCAGAAGGGGTAGTGAGGTGTTTGAAGTCCAGTGAAGGCATCCACCATAGTAATGGCCAAGAAGATGCTCTGCTACTGATGCCAACCATGGTGCTGACTCTGACTGTCCATGTCATGTTATTAAATACCCATGAAAAGTGCCTTGGTCTTTTCCAAATATGTTAAGTAAACACTCAACTAATGAGTTAATTAAATCATCTATTAATTTATTTAACACACATTTATTAAGTATTTGCCAGCCTTGTTTTAGACTCAAGGCAAAAGTACTGAACTAAACTAGATAGAGGTTTTATATTTTTGTTTTGTTTTCTTTTTGTTTAAGATTTATTAATTTTGGTGTAGAGAAGGAAAGAGGGAGAGAGAGCACAAGCATGGGGAGCAGGGAGCCCACCATGGAGATCAATTCCAGGACCCCAGGATCATGACCTGAGCCAAAGGCAGATGCTTAACCCACTAAGATACCCAGATGCCCCAACAAGATACCAACAAATTCTTGTGGTATCAAAGACTGTAAAAATCAAGCTTAAACTTAACTTTCAATTTAGTAGAGTTAAATTTAACTCTTAATTTTAAGAATGTTTTAATTAATGTTCTTTTAATTTTCACCTGACTTTTATTTTTGACATCTCACTGACTCAGGCATGAATCCATGTGACTATGCCACAAGGAAATCTCAAACATTTGATGTCGTGGTCAGAAATATCTGGATTATTTTCCCTTTGACCTTTAAATAAATGGGCATTCATATAGAGTGAAAATACCCCAAACCATACTCCCAACTGATCCAGACATAGGTCTTAAATACTCAAGTGAACACAGATTTGATATAAAGTGAAACCCTTATTACATATGGTAAAATGGAAAAATTTCAATAATTATGTATAGCAATGATAAAAACAAAAATGGGTGTTTTACCTTGAGAAAAATTCACAAGATCTAGGCAAGCATTCAGAAATCTCAGTCTGGTTTGTGTACCTGGGTGGTCAGTCAGTTGAATACACAACTCTTGATTTCAGCTTGGGTCATGATCCCAGGGTCATGGGATAAAGCCCCACATCAGGACTCAACACGGAATCTGGTTTAGATCCTCTCTCTTGCTCTCCCTCTACCCCTCCCCCTCACTCATGAATTTATTGAGAGACTCTTTCTCTAAATAAATAAAACCTTAAGAAGAAAAGAAAAGAAAAAAAAGAAAGAAAGAAAGAAAGAAGAAAGAAAAGAAAAGGAAAGAAAGAACGAAAGAAAGAAAGAAAGAAAGAAAGAAAGAAAGAAAGAAAGGAAAAAAGAAACCACAACCTGGAAATTTCCTTTTATTTATTTATTTTTAAGATTTTTAAATTTATTTTAGAGAGAGCATGAGTTGGGGGGAGGGACAGAGGGAGGAAGAGAAGCAGACTCCCTCCTTAACACAGAGTCCAACATAGGACTCAATCCCATAACAATGAGATCATGACCTGAGCCAAAATCAAGAGTCAGAAACTTAACCAACTGAGCGATCCAGGTCCCCCCTGGAAATTACTTTTAAAACTCAAGAAGAAAATTGAATAATCTCATAAAAATAAAAAGCAAATTATAGAGGGACACCTGGGTGGCTCAGTCACTTAAATGTCCCATCTGTCTTCAGCTCAGGTCATTATCCCAGGGTCCTGGGATGGAATTTGCTTTTCCTCCTCTCTCTGCCCCTCCCCTCTCTTGTGAGTTCTCTCTCTCTAATAAACCTTAAAATCTTTTTTAAAAGTTGAAAAAAAAAAAAAAAAGCTAACTGCAGAAGAATGAAAAGAAGATCATAGCAGCAATGGCCACAGACGTTGAAGTGCATATCCATTATGCCCTTCCACGGATGAATGGATAAAGAAGATATGGTGCATATGTATGATGGAGTATTATTCCTCCATCAGAAAGGATGAATACTCAACTTTTGTATCAACATGGATGGGACTGGAAGAGATTATGCTGAGTGAAATAAGTCAGGCGGAGAGAGTCATTTATCATATGGTTTTGCTTATTTGTGGAGCACAAGGAATAACACAGAGGACGTGGTGAGATGGAGAGAAGTGAGTTGGAGAAGTTGGAGGGGGAGATGAACCATGAGAGACTGTGGACTCTGAGAAACAAACTGAGTGTTTTGGAGGGGAGAGAGGTGGAGGGTTAGGTTAGCCTGTTGGTGGGTATTATGGAGGGCACGTATTGCATAGCGCACTGGGTGTGGTGCATAAACAATGAATTTTGGAACACTGAAAAATAAAATAAAACAAAATAAAATTTAAAAAAAGAAAAGAAGATCAATTTCAGATATTGAATTTGCAACAGAGTAAATACCATTACATACAGGAATAATCAAATAGAAAAAAATGTGATTCAACATTAGCTAAACTTTGAAAAGAGCCCAAGTGTCCATTGACTGATGAATGGATAAAGAAGATGTGGTATATATATGTATGTGAGTGTGTGTGTGTGTGTGTAGTGTGTACATATACAATGGAATATTACTCATCCCTCAAAAAGAATGAAATCTTGCCATTTGCAATGACCTAGATGCAGCTAGAGTGCATTATGCTAATTGAAATAAGTCAGTCAGAGAAAGACAAATACCATAAGATTTTATTCATGTGTGGAGTTCAACAAAACAGATGAACATACGGAAAGGGGAAAAAAAAAAAGAGGGAAGCAAACCATAAGAGTCTCTTAACAATAGAGAGCAAACTGAGGGATTATGGAGGGGAGGAGGGTGGGAGGTGGGCTAGACGGGTGATAGGTATTAAGGGGGGCACCTGTTGTGATGAACAGTGGGTGTTATATGTAAATAATGAATCAATAAATTCTACTCCTGAAACCAGTATTACACTATATTAACTAACTAGAATTTAAATAAAGATTTGAAAGAAACAAACAATCAAAAGTCATTGAAGTCCATGTTTGTTGAAACTGTTAGCATAAGAAAACCACAAAACTATATTTAAATATTTGTATTTATATTTATTATCATATTTATATAAAATATATTTATATGACATGACAGACATATTTTTATTCTCCAAAGCCACTCTGTTATTTATAATGATCAGGAATAGTATATTCTTTGTAGTTAATGTCATTTAATATAATTTGAATAACAACTTTGGAGCTAGTAAGAGCAATGAATCTTCAGTTATATGAAAATTAGCTTATTTTCCAAATCTGATACTCTATTTCAATGAATGAATCATACTCTAAGTAATAGCTGTGAAAATAATTTGTGTCAACAGTATTTTTTTAGTGTTAATTTATATTTTTGAAATGAAATGAAAGAATTATTGACCATCCGCTGACAGTGTGAAAGACACATTATGTTCATCATGGCACAATGAACAAAGAGAAGGTTAAAAGTGCCATTAGAAGACGCTTTTTGGCAAATACTTCATGCTTTCACTTACAACATACATTTTTAGAATGCTGTGGGGAACCCTTCAAATTTATTCCTAACATTGTAGAATAGAATGTCTTAGTGATACTAAAATTAGTATGGTACTGGAAAATAAATGCACTTTGTATTCATTATTAGGTAGAATGTAATGAATAGTCAGAATTTATATTTCATATAATTCATTTCATATCTCCTAAACACCCAAGAAAGATGTTAGGGCTCATTCTAAATGGATGAGCAAGTGACATTTTCGTTTGTAAAATATAGAGAGTGGTTTTGGAAAAACGAAATGTTTTACCTTTACCATAGAAACTATTGTCATTTAGAGAAAATATAAATTTAAATGTAAAAATTCAGATAATCATTGTGATCAAATTTGCTTCAACTTTTACGCTTTTAATTTTAACTTCTACTTTCTTGGGAGCCAGGTTATTTTTAAAAATAATTTTGAAGAAGAAAGAATATGAATCCTGAATGATTCTAAGTTACCAGAGGTTCAATTAAGGCAACAATTGTCAGGCCAGCAACTGGAACCCTGGGAAAACTGCCCACTTCTGCTAGTCTATTACTTCTCTAAATTAGCGTGTCAACCCCTTCCCAAGCCTGGGCAATAGCCTGTCTTTTTCACTTTTTCCCTCCTCAGTATTATTACATTTGTATGGGAATAACATTCATGTGTAGTTTCCAACACTTCCATTCCTCTTAATCATATCTAGATATTTCTTAGTTCAAAATTAAAGAAAATTTCCTTTTCAAAGGAATTAGGAAATCGTCCCATGATGCCCTCAGTTTAATTGTGCAACGCTGACTTATCTCAGAAGCCCCCAGTATATCCCTCTGTGAGTCAGCATAACTTGACTGTAATAATATTGCAAACACATTGAAATAGTTGACCTTATATCTCCTTCAAGTGTGTAGGGCATTTCAAATACCATGCCATATTGTATTTCAGCAGTAATGAAAGAAAGTTTCTATCACTCTGTATTTTTGTTGGCAAGTGGCATTAAGTTTTTGGATTTTAGCCATTTTGATACCTAATATCTCGTGGTTTATTTCTGCAATACCCTAATGACAAATAAAGTTTAATATTATTACATATGCTTAATTGTGATATATTATCTGCAATGAGGCATCTGTCCGGTACTTCTACCTAATTCTAAATTTTTTTTGCTTTCTTATTATTGGCTCTGAAAGTTCTACATATATTTTAGATTTAAGTCTTTTATCACATATGTGGTTTTCAAATACTTTCTATCAGTCTATGACATATCTTTTTATTCTCTTAGCAGTGTCTTTTGCACTGTAGATTTTAATTTTAATAAATACGAACTTTAAAAAATTATCTTTTTTTGTGTGTTTTATGTAAAACTCATTACCAAACACAAAGTCTCACATATTTTTCCTGTGTTTTCTCTAGAAGTTCTATAGTTTTGCATTTTCTATTTACTTTAACGATCCAATTTTATTTAATTTTTCAGGAGGTCCAATTGTCCTAGTGCTCTTTGCTGAAAACATTAATTTTCTAGTTGATAGTGCACATTTGTCACAAATCATCTGACTCAATTTGTGTGGTTCTATTTCCAGTTTCTTTATTATGTTCCATAGATCTATTTGTTTGTTTGTTTGTTTGTTTCAGTAAACTGTTCTGTGTTTAGTACTGTAGCTTTATAGCAAGTCTTAAAACAGGGCAGAAATCCAACTTTGTTTTCCTTTTTTGTTTTGCTCCCGATGGTGTTGGCTCAACTAAGACATTCACTATGCCATGACATTTTAGAAGTAGTTTGTCAATATGCACATAATAGCTATCCACAAAAAGCTTTTGTTTTAAATTTCCTTGAATTGATAGATCAAGTTAGCAAGAAATGACATCTTAGTAATACTGAATCTTTGAATCCATGACCATGTACCACCTTGCCATTTATTTAGATCTCTTTTGATATAATCAGAAATTTGTAATTTTCTGCATAAAAATAAAAAGCATTTTACGTTTACACCCAAGCATGTAATATCTAATTTGTTGATAGTGCGAATCATGCTGTATTTTAATATTTTAGTATTTCAGTAGTTCATTGTTAGTACATATGAAAGCAATTTGGTGTGTGTGTGCGTGTGTGAGTGTGTGTGTGCGTGCGCGTGTGTGTGTGTGTGTGCACTAATCTTGTGTCATTCAACCTTGTTAATTTCATGAGTTTTTGGTTGACTCTTTGGGATTTTCTACACGTTCATGCATCTGCAAAGAAAGATAATTTAGTTTTTCCTCTTTAATATGTATAACTGTCTTTTCTTTTCTTGTCTTAATGCACTAGCTATGACTTCTAGTGTGATATTTAATAGACACATGATATGGGACATTCTTACCCTTTTTCCACCTCAGGGGGAAATTGTCCAGTTTCTTGCCATTTACTATGTTAGCTGTAGGAGTCTTTGTAAATATTATTTTCCAAGTTGAGGAAATTCCCCCTTGATTCCTAATTTACTGAGAGGTTTTAGCGTGAGTTGGAGTTACCATTTTGCCAAATGCTTTTTCTGCATTTATTTATGATAATATGATTTTTTCTTTTTTAGCCTATTGGTAGGTGAAATGCTTAATCTATTTGTGAATTGTTGAATCACTTACAAATACCTAAAATAAATCCAACTTGATCATTTTGTATAATTCTTTTTTTTATAAATTGTTGGATTCCATCCGCTCATATTTTGTTGAGTATTTTGCTCTATATTCATGCAACATATTGATCTGAGTGTTTTTTTTCTTTTTGAAATACCTTTGCTGCTTTTTGTTATTAGAATAATACTGGTATCTTAGAATGAGTTAGGAAGTGTTCCCTTTGTTTTTGTTTTCTGAGAGAAATTGTAAAGAATTGGTATAACTATTTGTTTGGTAGAATTCACCAGTGAAACTATCTGGCCTGTGCACTTTCTGTTTTGGAAGTTATTAGTGGTTCAATTTATTCAATAGACATGGACCTACACAGATAATCTATTTTTCTTTGTGTGAGTTTGCTATATTGTTAGAGTTTTTGTAAAAGGGTCATATTGAATTAATAAAGTGAGGTGGAAAGTGTTCCCTAAACTTATATTTTTGGGAAATATCTTGTGAAAAAGTAATGTTAACTTTTTCTTGAAACATTTGATAACATTCACCAGTGAATCCACCGGTGAATTAGAGTTTTCTTTTGGGGAGTTTTCAATTTAATATAATCTTTACTTGTTGTAGGTCTATTCTGATTCTTTATTTCTTCCTGAATCAGTTTTGGTAGTTTTTGCCTATATAAGAATTTATACATTTGATCTAAGTTGTTAATTTGTTGGTATACAATTACACATAGCATTCTCCTATATCTTTTTAAATTTCTATAATATTAATAACAATGACTCCTTTTTCATTCTTGATTTTCATAATGTCAAATAGTCTAGCTAAAATATGTGAATTTTATTAATTATTTCAAAGAATAGACTTTGGGCTTCACTGATTTTCTCTTGTTTGTCTATGGTTTATGTCATTTATTTCTGTTTCTGTCATATTTCTTCTTTTCCTTTAGTTGATTTTGAATTAATTTGATCCTCTTTTTCTAGTTTCTTGTGGTAGAAAGTTGGGTTTTTTATTTGATATCCTTTTTATTTTTAATTTTTAAGGTATGCCTTAATCCACTCTGTTAACCTCTATCTTTTGGTTGGAGTGTTTAATCCATATACATGATTTTTATTGTTATAAAATACATATAACATAAAATTTACCATTTTAATTTTTTTAAAGTATATATGCCATGGGTATTTACAAGATTCATAGCTTTTTAGTTTCAGAACATTGTTATCACCAAAGAAGAAAAATTCATGCCCATTAAGTAGTTATTCCCAATTCACTCCTCCCATAGGCCCTGCCAACCACAAATTTGCTGTCTATATTTATTTGACTTTTTGAGTGTTTCATGTAAATGGAGTCTTAGAATAGGTGACTCTTTTTTTTTTTTCCACTTAGCAAATATTTTCAATGTTCATCTTTGCTAGGTGATAAATGCCAGCCCACATGAATGTATCATTCGATTTTTTTTTTTTTTTTTGGCTGAATACATTGTACATCCATTGTACAGATGTGTCACATTTTATTTACTCATTCATCAGGTAATGGACTTTTGGTTATTTCTACTTTAAACTATCGCTAATAGTTAATACTCTTGCATGGGTTTATATTAGAATACAAGATTTTAATGCTCTTGAATATAATTGGAAAAGTAATTGATTGATCATGTGGAAACTCTATATAAATTTTTGAGGAACATGTAAATTATTTTCCACAGGGGCTATCATACTTTATATTACCATCAGTAATGAATAGGGATTCTAATTTCTCCACATCCTTACCAACACTTGTTATTTACTTTCTTTTTCAACTATAGCCTTACTAGTAGATATAAAGTGGTATCTCACTGTGGTTGAAGCCATTTTCATTTAATGTAATTACTGACAAGAGAGGACTTATGTCTGCCACCTATAATTCATTTTTGTTGTGTCCTGTCTTTTATTACACTTCTGCACTTCTGCTACTCCTGCTTTTGTGTTAAATAGATATTTTCTACTGGGCATCTTAATTCTCTTTTTGTTTCTTTTTCTATTTTTTTAACATAATCTTTTAGTGTTGCCCTAATTAACATCTTAAATTAAAGCAATACAATTCAGATTAATATCAACTTAACTTCAAAAGTATATAAGAATCTTTCTCCATTTCCCCTTTTCTTTGTGACAATATTCTCATATATGTCACTTCTTTATATGTCATAAGCTTACAAATACAGAGACATTATTACATGATGCAGTTTTTAAATTTAGACAGAAGGAAAGAATCACAAATAAACATACACAGTGTCTTTTAAAAATAAGTACAGTACTTTTTATTTCTTCTGTGTGGATTTAAGTTTTTGTATGGAATAGATTCAGTACAGTATATTTTCATTTAAAATTGAAGAACTCCTTTGGTATGTCTACTAGAAATTGATTTTTTTGGTTAACATCTTAATTAGCTTTCATTTTTGAAGGATAGTTTTACTGAACTTAAAATTCTTTTACAGTCTTTAATTTCAACTGTTTGAAAATATCTTCCCACTAACTTTTGTCTTCCATAAAATTACTGATTACATAACTCAGCTACTCTTCTTATTGAGTATCCCTTGTAAATAACTAGGTGATTCATTCTTTGTGTTTAAACGTTCTTTGTCTTTGGCTCTAAGTAGTTTTATTATTATGTTTTTAGGCATGGATCTCTGAAATTCCCCTTTTTAGTGTATGTTGAGTTCCAGGGATAGGTAGCTTGTTGTTTTTCATTAATTAGTAAACATTATTTATTTAAATATTATTTGTGTCCTCTTTCTTTATCCTCTTTGGAATACCTACTTTAAGTAAGTTATTATGCCTTATACTTTCTTATGTGTCTTTGAAGCCCTATTAATATTTCTTCACTTCTTTTTTTTTTCTTGTTTTCAGACTACATAATCTCAACTCACCAATCTTCAAGTTTACTGATTCTTTCTTTTCTCATCTCAAATCTCTTATTGATCTCTTATAGTGTTTTTGTTTGTTTGTTTGTTCTCATTTAGATATTATAATTTTCTTTTTTTTTTTTTTTTAGGATTTTATTTATTTACTTGTCAGAGAGAGGGAGAGAGAGACTGCGCGAGCGAGCACAGGCAGACAGAGCGGCAGGCAGAGGCAGAGAAAGAAGCAGGCTTCCTGCCAAACTAGGAGACTGATGTGGGACTCCGTCCCAGGACACTGGGATCATGACCTGAGTCGAAGGCAGCTGCTTAAACAACTGAGCCACCCAAGCGTCCCTAGATATTATACTTTTCAATTCGAGAAATTTCTTTGATTATTTTTATAATTTTTGTATCATTATTCATACATTATTTAGAGATATTTCACTTTCAAACTTTAGTTCTTTAGACATGGTTTCCTTTAGTTATAAGCTTATTTATTGTAATACATGATTAATATATAATTAAAAGTCTTTGTTTAGCAATTCTAATCTCCAGGCTTCCTCAGGAACTTTTTGTTTTGTTTTGCTTTGTTTTGTTTTAAGATTTTATTTATTTACTTGAGAGAGAGCATGAGAGGGAAGAGGGTCACAGGGAGAAGCAGACTCCCTGCTGAGCAGAAAATCTGATGATGTGTTTGATTCCAGGACACCAGGATCATGACCTGAGCCTAAGGGAGTTACTTAACCAACTGAGCCACCTAGGCGCCCCAGGAATTGCTTTTATTAACTGCATTTCCCCCTTTTTTGAGTCATAATTTCCCTGTTTCTTCACATGTTCTCATAATTTTGTTGTTCATATGTTGAAAACTGAATATTAAAACACTGCAATATGGCAGTTCTGGAACCGCACCCCTGACTCCCCAAAATGTTCATTGTTGGTGCTGTTCTTTCTCTTGATGCTGCTGCTTTGGAGTTTTGTGTTGTAGTTTTTATTGTTGTTTTATAATGAATTTCCTGATATAATTCTGTAAATTTTGTACTTTTTAAAAAATATATTTCCACTACATTCCTACATTCTCTTCTTCCTTGGCATGTTGGTCAGCTAATGACTGGATAGTTTTCCTAAATGTCTGAGACCAGTAAGTCTCAGTCTGTGCCAAGGAGCTGTGACTGTTTGGAGCACATCTTGAATGCTTCTTCAGGCATTCTAATTCTACCTGAGACTTTACACTTCCTTTGCGCTGAGCCCCAAGGTCAGTCAAACATGAGTGCTTAGAACCATGTCTCTTTCCTGCTCACACACATATCCCTTACGTGTTAGAGTTCTACAGTCTCAGCAATATTTCAGAGCTTTACAAAACTTCCTATGCTCTATGAATCAAAGGCCTTAGCTTCGGGTCTCCTGGGTGGCTGGCTCTGGCTCTGGCTGGGATCGAGCCCCACATCGGGCTCCTTGCTCAGTGGGAATCCTGCATCTCCCTCTCCCACTCCCTCTCCTTGAGTTCCCTCTCTCACTGTTCACTATATTTCTCTGTCAAATAAATAAATAAAACCTTAAAACAAAACAATACAAAACAAACAGCAAAAAATCTTAGCTTAACTTTGATTTATTTACTTTTTAAATCAGCATTTTGTTTACCCCAACTTCTATCATCTCCTGAGACAGATGCCATGTTGGACAATTGCAGCTAAGTTTTTGAACAAACACCCCAAGGTAAAGGTCATTCACTTTGAAGGAGCTCTGGGTCAAGCTGAATAAAGCAATCTCTGAGAAAGGAGTTTCTGCTGTCAGTGAAATGGTGAAAATTATCTGGAATGGGCTTTTCAGTGTCTCCAAATCCATTCCAACCCTCCAGTGGTTGCAAAAGTGTTGGTTTTCTTTACTACCATGATTGGTCCTCAAAGCTACCACGCAGCTGAGAAAGATGGGAGGAAATAAGGCAAATTAACAACATCAAAAAATACACTTTTCGTACCAAAAATGCCATATTTTCTTGAATATGCTCTTCTCAGACTGACATAAGCTTTGGCTACTTTTGAGAGTTCTAAAATTTTGATTTTGACAGTGTTTGCTAGTACTTTCATTGCTCTTAGGAAGGAATGGTTTTTTAAGTTCCTTATTCTGTCACTCTAGAAATGACTTCTGTTAGGGTACTTGTTATAGTCCCTTAGCTTCTGCCAACTGTACTTTCTAGTTCTTAAATATATTAAAATATATTTTGTCTGATATCAAAATAGGAGAGTATGATTTGACTCCTTGCACTACTTTATTTGATGTTTCATAAGCTGCATATTATTTTTTGCTTTGTTGATATTCTCTTTATTCAGATTCTTTCCAGGTATGATATATATTTTACTTTTAATACCCTTGAGAATACACACACACACACACACACACACACATTTGTTTAAATTTAAGGACATATGTTTTTCTTAAGGCAACATCCTTTTTCTTTCCAAATAGAATATTGTACATAAATTCTGTATTATGCATTGTTTTCTTAAATATTCAGTTCTAATAATAAAATATTGTCTAAATATTATCTTACTTTATGTTAAGAAATTTAAGATTTTCTTTTATTATCCTTCAACCAGCTAATAAATATGTCAGTTTTCTTCTGGTCATTCATATAAAAAGCCGCTTGGATGAGACCAAAATTATTTGTTAACAATTTAATTTATTTTTATGAACTCAACTGACAATTAATAGTGTAATGTGTAACTGATTTTGTTTTCAGCATTGTTGTTGTACTAGTACATTGTTGTAGTATCAGTTGCCACTTACCGAGTCCTTACTATACATAACTAGACATTATGTTGTTTTTTTAATATATACTTAGTTTTTTTTCCAATTTATTTATTTTCAGAAAAACAGTATTCATTATTTTTTCACCACACCCAGTGCTCCATGCAAGCTGTGCCCTCTATAATACCCACCACCAGGTACCCCAACCTCCCACCCTATATACTTAGTTCTTAATGTATTTAGTAGAAGTAAGGCTCATCCCAGAGGGCATGAGAGAATGATGGCTGACAAGAGATTACAAGCTTTTGTGATTTAGCATAGATAGTAAATGTGAAAGTTAAGGTTTACTCTTCATCTTTTCTGGCTTCAAAGTGTATGTGTTAATAGGTACCCCTTACTGCTTCTCCAATGATTAATAACTTCCAGTTACCAAAAAGAAAAGCTTGTAGCATGAAAGAATATTGATTTTTCCTCTTTTGATTTAGTTTACTTAAATCTATACTTATATGGTAGCATAGATAAAGAAACTTGAAGAAGAATAGGGAAACCTCTAGTTCAATTTCACATCAACAATGAACCGTAGGAGTGAGGTGGTGAACAATGGAATAACTAAAACAAAATGCAATTTTAGTTAGGTCAGAAAAATCATTTCCTCCTGAATATATATCAGTAAAAAAATCAGTGCTCAAATTATCCAGAATTGCCACATTTTCAAGAAGTTTACAGGTTCATTTTTTTTTCTTTTCTTTTTATCCAAAGAATCATATTACTGGATGGAATTTATAAAGGAATCAGCAGGCATCCATGGGGACTTCTGCTGATTAATTTTAGATAAGCTGCAGTAACATTACTGGCTAATTAAGGGTTAGACTCCACATGAAGCATTTTAAAGATTTCTTAACTCTGTTGGTGTTCTTACAAATCCCAAGAGTGATAATATACATCTATCTCTGTCTCTTTCTCCATCTGTATATGACTATATTATGAAATCTGGTTATTACAGTATTTAAAAATTCTCACTGAGCTCCTGATATAAATGTCATTTTATACTTCAGATCAGTAAACACATTTTAAGTGACCATCTTGGTATTAAATTTAAAGCATAGATTGAAATATGTTTTCTACATTACCTTTTTAAAAATGGTTGCTCTTATCTATTCAAAATGTTTGTAACATATGGTTTGCAAACATAGATCATACTACCATGATTCTTATGCATATCTGCTGAGAAAGGGGAGAGAAAAATCTACTAAAGTATTAGCTAGTTGTGTAATTTGCAGCATGCCCTTCAGTCTCATCAGTGTCATCTACGGTATTCAACTAATAATATTCAACTAATAATATTCCAATATTATTCCACATGAAAGGCTTCCTCAAATCAGAGGAATTTGAATAATGATTTATACTTTTTAAACACATTTTCAATAATAACCTCATAAGCACAGAAAAAAAAAATTAGGCAGATGCAACTATGCTCATCTCAAAGACTAAGAAACTAAATCCCAGATACTAATACATGCAAACAGGTGTCAGTTTTAGTACTAGAATCTAGGTCATTTTTAAGTTTTCCTCCACATAACTTTTCTACAAGAATATTATATATATATATATATATATATACACACATGTATTTATGCACATGATTATTATATACTTAATGTAACAAAAATATACACTCACCTATGCAATTAATATACACTCCTATTTATTTTTACTATTGTTATTACTTAATATATAATATAATATTTAATATATATAATATATTATATAATATATAATATTTAATTTAATTTAATTTAATTTAATTGGAGTACATAGGCTTAGGATATGAGAACCAGAGAGATGAAACAAATTGTAAAATAGATGTCGGTATGTTTGCAACCTACATATGTATTGTGTTTTAGAAAGCTGCAACATTATTAATTGAAGCTTTGTAATCAGATCCACTAAATTTATATTGGGAAGACGGGCACTTGAAATAATCAGAGATTTAAAAGAACCAAATTAGAATCTTCAAGTAGGTTTTGTTATGCTAAAACAGGTAATTGTCATAACAACAACTGAGTGTATAGAAGCTTCTGATTTGAGGAAACTTTCACAGGGAAGCTTCCTTAGTAGTCCCATAGATTTAGTTATGTAACCCCTATAGGGAAATTATTCTGCACCTATATCTTGGTAACAAAGATATTTTTGTTTGTTTGTTTGATGAACTGGAACATCTACCCGATGGAAAATAACTAAAAGAATGACATCTAGTAGGCTGAACATTGTATATTCAACTAAAAACAGCATAATTTTTAATTGCCTTAATGATGTAATATATTTTATTATTTTGTGCTGTTATTCAAAGAAAACTAAATCATTTTAGAATAAATTAGTAAAACTACTAATCTTTTTGAAACTAAATGTAATGAGTTATAGGTCAACATGGGTTACACAGACACTGACCCACGCATAAGTGCGCACACACACATGCGTGCACACACACACACACACACACACAGGTAAGACTTAATTCCAGCCTTGACGCAAAATTTTCCCATAGGGAAAAGGTGAATGGACTGTTATCCAGGTCATCTGTTCTATGAAATGGATATAAAGAAAGCCATTAAATATTTGCAACATCCAAGTATTCTGGTTTTGAAACGATCTTCAAAACACATTTTTCTGGAGGGAGTGATATTATAGCTAGTTCTTCTTACAGAAAATAAAACAGATATAACACTGTCTTCACATACATAGATTCCCAAGACACTTTGTGATTGTTGTAAATCACGTCTCTCATGGATGTCAATCCCAGCCTCAGATGCGTGTTAACAAGTCAGGGTAATAGCTTTGAGGACTCTGATAATCCAGCAAAACTAAGAGGACATGTTTGGAAAGCTTATATCCCCCATCTGGACTCCCCTTAGAAAACACCACCATCACTTCCACTCTCTCCTTGTATAGTTCTAAAGTATTGCTTTTACCCATTTTATTTAAGAAGCAGCAGAAACAGGGGCACCTGGGTGGCTCAGTGGGTTAAGCCACGGCCTTCGGCTCAGGTCATGATCTCAGGGTCCTGGGATCGAGCCCCATATTGGGCTCTCTGCTCAGTGAGAGTCTGCTTCCCCCTCTCTCTCTCTCTGCCTGCCTCTCTGCCGACTTGTGATCTCTGTCTATCAAATAAATAAATAAAATCTTAAAAAAATATATGTTTTGTTTTGCCAAAATATACAACTTGAGCCTTATATTGTTATATATAATGGGTGACAAAATTTATCATTGAATTATATCTTATAAAAATTTAACATGATTATTTCTTTTGGAGCAGGGCTATGGAAAAGCTAGAATAAGTAATTCTAGAAATAAGAGAGGCCATGCAGCAAATGAAGAAGCAAAATAGTATGGACAAAGATTTTATAATATTAGAAAACATAAAATAAAGATAATACTCTGGCATAGATTTTAAAAATAAAGTAAGAAGTCCTGTCATAGTTCTTAATAGCACTAAGGACCACTATCATTTTGTTTAAGAAAAAACTTCTAAAATAATGGTCTTACATTTTTATATGTTATAATATAATCCCAGGCTCTGGCTTTTGCTTTCTTATTTTTTCCCATTTAAAGGGAAAAACAAAATTCATGGATAGAAAAAAAAATAATCAATAGTGAAAACAAATAATAATAGAAAATAAAGCCTAGAAAATAAAGAAAATAGAAAAAATAGAAATAAAAAAGAGAAAATAGAAAAATCTAGAAAATAAAGCCTAGTCCAGGAGATAACTGGAAGGAAATTTTAGGAGAATCCCAGTGAAACACAGTAATCGAGAATCTTAGGGCCTGGATGTAATGATGACTCAGGATCTGGGAAGAGACCCATAGTGGGGTCTGTCTTAGAACCATAAATCTGTAGCTTCTGGAACCATCCATGGTAAGAAGTATCTTTGGAGTGTCTTCATGATACAGATTCTATCCTAGGAAGTAGACGATGAATGATTATGGAGAGGCCACCAAGATGAACCCCAGACAACCAACTCAGAGAACTCATTACCAGTGGGTTCATAATTCTTTTGAATGTGAATTTGCCAAATCCACATTCACATTACCAAACTATGTGAACAAAGCCATTGTTCCTATAGTGCTCATTATGAAATCATTCAGTGACTACGAATCCTGTCAGACTGTTCACTCTCAGAATTTACCTTTTATTCTAGTCTTGATATCAGGATATGGGATTAACAACAAATAAGGGAATCACTTTTTAAAAGGTATGTGAGGAGTGCTTGGGTGGCTCAGTTAAGTGTCCAGCTCTTGATTTTGGCTCAGGTCATGATCTCTGGGATGAGATCGAGCCCTGTGTGGGGCTCCATGTAGGGTTTGGAGCCTTTTTAGGATTCTCTCTCTCTCCCTTGCCTTTTGTCTCTTCCTGCTCTTGCTTGTGCACACAGGCTCTCTCTCTGAGAAATAAAAGTTAAAAAAAAATAATAATAAAAGGCAACGTGGTATATATCTCTAAGAGAACATGTAATGATTATATTAGTTTGCTACCAGTGACTAAATGACTTACACAACAGAGATATATTTTCTCAGGAAGCTAGAAGTCCAAGTTAATTCTTTGCTAAGACCTCTCTCCTTGGCTTGCAGATGGTCCCTTCATGTAGTGTCCTCACATGGTCTTTTCTCTATGTAGGGACATCAGTGGCATCTCTTCCTCTTCTTATAAGGACACTAGTTACACTGAGTGGGGTTCTACCTTAACCACCTCATTTTAATTTAATGACCTTTATAAAAGCCTTATCTTCAAATACAGTCACATTCTATTGTACCAGATTTGCAGATTTCAACATATGAATTTCATTGGGACATAATTCAACCCATATCAATGTTGTTAGGAAATTACAAATGACCAATAGCCATAAGAGATATTTTAAAGTTTCTCAAAATTCATTTCATGATTTCATTAGAATTTGAGGATGCAGATAATTTATGCAAAATATTTAAGAGCTGAAAAAATAAAAATATTGAAATTAATATAGTGAAACAAGTTTTCTCTGATTCTTCGTCTAGGCAATAATACATTAAAAATAAATAATACAGTGATCCCTTTTCAGAGTTACTCATTTTAAAAACAAATAACAAACCTTATTTGAATCAAGGTTCCTATCAAAAGAATAATGTGTTTTTTTTTAATGTTGCAAATTTGTCTACTATTATTGTGCCCTACTATTTTGTAGCCCCTTAGTAAATTATTTTTAAAGGCAACAAAACATATAAAAAACTTTTATGATTTAGGACCAAATAAAAAGTTAATATATGAAAACCAATAGCTTATCTATAACTCGAAAGATTAGGTAGAAATAATAAGAAAATAAAAAAGAAAAATACTTTTTATCACAGAGGAAAAAATTATCAGAAAGAAGTTTAACAAAAAATATGAAAATTTTCTAAATATAATTTTTTGAGAGTTATAGAGCGCTGATGCCATAATTTTATTTGTCAATTGTATTTCAGAGCTAAAATTTAAGGAGTAAAAAAATGATTAAAAAACAGTTTTTGGGAGAGGGGGGACAAGATGGCGGGGTACTAGGAAGAGGCGTCTTTTCAGCTGGTACCCCAAAGTGAGCTGATTACCTACCAAAGAACTCTGATCACCCATGAAATCAGCCTGAGATCAGAATTATACACGTCTGGATCTCTACAGGGGCAGAAGACTCCAGTGAGCAGGTAAAGCAGAATGGGAACAGCGGACTGATATCGGAAGATAAACAAAAGGGGGAGGGAGCCACCAGAGGCGACCGGTGCAAAAGTAATACCCCGATACGAGCGAGAGTGCCCTGCGTCTGGGGACCAGCATTAACTCGGAGACTGGTTGAAAGCACTCCAAAAGAGCAAAGGATCGCGGGGGCAAACTGTGGGAATCGGGGCGGCTAGGGACAGGGGCTTGAGTCCCCGGTCCCAGACGGCCTGCCCGGCGCGGAGGCAGAGAGAGTGCGGCAGGGAAACCGGCTCCTGGTCCCTAAGCCGCCAGCGTGCCCCAGAGCGCGGGCTTCCGGCTCCTGTGAGGGGATGGGAGCCGGTCTGCAGAACGCGCGCTAGCCCTACCACAAAGCTTGAGATGCGCGTGCACGTCGCTCCAGCTCTCCTGGGTTTCTAAGGCCCTGGGGCGCTTCTTGACCCGGGCCATTGTTTCAAAGTCTAAGCCGCGCGCCCGCGAAACTCTTCCCCGGACAGAGGCGCGCAAAAGCCCAGCCTGCGGCTTACGGACCAGCGCCCCGTTCTCAGTGCCCCAGACGCGCGCCCGACCCACAGCCGCCTCTGAAAAGAGGTGCGCGCAAGCCGGGCACTCCCAGCCCCGGCCAGCGGCAAAATCTCAGTGTGCGATCGCTGCTTGGAACCTCTCTGGCGGTCAGGAGCTCCCAGACAGCCGCCACTGCCTTGGCTTTGGGGACGAGCAAAAGATCCTGCGCCCCCAGGGTCTTTAACTTGGAACCTGCACTGCCAGCGTCCAAGGGGGAATTTATTCAGCTTCTGCACCCAGACTGAGGCTTCTGAGACGGAGATCAGGAAGTGTTCCAGGGTGCACCTTGACTGCACCAGAGTTGATACATCCAGCTACATCTGTTCAGTCTTCTCCCACCAAAATGACTAGGAGGAGGAATGCCCAACATAGAAAAATACAGAGGATGGACCTTCCGCAACAGAGCTAACGGCTATCAACATAGACAATATGTCGGAAAGAGAATTCAGGCTAACAATTATCCAGGCAATAGCTAGGTTGGAGAAAGCCATGGATGACCAAACAGAATTGATTAGAGCCGAACTGAAAGCGACCAGACAGGATGTTCACAATGTTAGGGCGGAGCTTAAAGCTACCAGGGAGGAGGTCCACAATGCTCTCAATGAGTTCCAATCCAATCTAAACTCTCTCAAAGCTAGGGTAACTGAGACAGAAGATAGAATTAGTGATCTGGAAGACAAACAGATAGAGAGAAAGGATCAGGAGGAAGCCTGGAACAAACAGCTTAGATCCCACGAAAGCAGAATTAGGGAAATAAGTGATGCCATGAAGCGTTCCAACGTCAGAATTATTGGAATTCCTGAAGGGGAGGAGAAAGAAAGAAGTCTAGAAGATGTCGTGGAACAAGTCCTTCATGAAAACTTTCCGAATCTCGCGAATGAAACCAGCGTTCATGTACTAGAGGCTGAACGGTCTCCACCCAAGATTATACACTCCAAAAAAACATCACGACACCTGATAGTCAAATTGAGAAATTATAATTGTAGGTATAATCTCTTGAAAGCTGCCAGGGCAAAGAGGCTCCTTACTTACAGAGGGAAGCCCATCAGAATAACGTCAGACCTGTCCACAGAGACCTGGCAAGCCAGAAGAGGCTGGCAAGATATATTCAGGGCACTAAATGAGAAGAACATGCAGCCAAGAATACTTTATCCAGCAAGACTGACATTCAAAATGGATGGAGAGATAAAGAGTTTCCAAGACCGGCAAGACTTAAAAGACTATGCAACCACCAAGCCGATACTGCAGGAAATATTAAGGGGGGTTCTATAAAAGAGGAAAAATCCCAAGAATAGCATTGAACAGAAATATAGAGACAGTCTACAGAAAGAAAGACTTCAAAGGTAACTCGATGTCAATAAAAACGTATCTATCAATAATCACTCTCAATGTGAATGGCCTAAATGCACCCATAAAATGGCACAGGGTTGCAGATTGGATAAAACGACAGGACCCATCCATATGCTGTCTACAAGAGACCCATTTTGACCCTAAAGATACACGCAGACTGAAAGTGAAGGGGTGGAGAAGCATCTTTCATGCCAATGGGACTCAAAAGAAGGCTGGGGTAGCGATTCTCATATCAGATAAATTAGACTTCAAACTAAAGACTGTAGTCAGAGATACAGAAGGACACTACATAATCCTTAAAGGGACTATCCACCAAGATGATCTAACAATTGTAAATATCTATGCTCCCAATATGGGAGCAGCCAATTACTTAAGAAAACTGTTAATCAAGATAAAGAGTCATATTGATATGAATACACTAATCGTAGGTGATCTTAACATGCCTCTTTCAGAATTAGACAGATCATCGAAGCAGAAAATCAATAAAGAAACAAGAGCATTGAACGACACATTGGACCAGATGGACCTCATAGATATATACAGAACATTCCACCCTAAAACAGCAGAATACTCATTCTTCTCAAGTGCACACGGAACCTTCTCCAGAATAGACCACATACTGGGTCACAAATCAGGACTCAGCCGATACCAAAAGACTGAGATGATTCCCTGCATATTCTCAGATCACAATGCTTTGAAACTGGAGCTCAATCACAAGGAAAAGTTCCGAAGGAACTCAAACACCTGGAAGCTAAAGACCACCTTGCTTAAGAATGCTTGGATCAACCAGGAGATCAAAGAAGAACTGAAACAATTCATGGAAACCAATGAGAATGGAGACACTTCGGTCCAAAACCTATGGGATACAGCAAAGGCGGTCCTAAGGGGAAAATATATAGCCATCCAAGCCTTGCTCAAAAAAATTGAAAAATCCAGAACACACCAGCTGTCTCTACACCTTAAAGAACTGGAGGATCAACAACAAATCAAACCAACTCCACACATAAGAAGGGAAATCATCAAGATTAGAGCTGAGATCAATGAGGGAGAAACCAGAGATACAGTAGAACGTATCAATGAAACTAGAAGCTGGTTTTTTGAAAGAATCAATAAGATCAATAAGCCACTGGCTACACTAATCCAAAAGAAAAGAGAGAAATCCCAAATTCATAAAATTATGAATGAAAGGGGAGAGATCACAACTAACACCAAGGAAGTAGAAACAATCATCAGAAGTTACTACGAACAGTTATATGCCAATAAGCTTAGCAACCTAGATGAAATGGATGCATTCCTGGAAAAATATAAACTACCAAAATTGAACCAGGAAGAAATCGACAACCTGAATAGACCGATATCTAATAACGAGATTGAAGCAGTGATCAAAAATCTCCCAAAAAACAAGAGCCCAGGACCTGATGGATTCCCTGGGGAATTCTACCAAACCTTCCAAGAAGAAATAACACCTATTCTCCTGAAGCTGTTTCAAAAAATTGAAGCAGAAGGAAAACTTCCAGACTCTTTCTATGAAGCCAGCATTACCCTGATCCCCAAACCAGGCAAGGACCATACCAAAAAGGAGAATTTCAGACCAATATCACTGATGAATATGGATGCTAAGATTCTCAACAAGATCCTAGCCAACAGGATCCAACAACACATTAAAAAGATTATCCACCATGATCAGGTGGGATTCATCCCTGGGCTACAAGGATGGTTCAACATTCGTAAATCAATCAATGTGATACAACAAATTAATATGAGAAGAGAGAAGAACCACATGGTCCTCTCAATTGATGCAGAAAAAGCATTTGACAAAATCCAACATCCGTTCCTGATTAAAACGCTTCAAAGTATAGGGATAGAGGGAACATTCCTGAACCTCATCAAATCTATCTATGAAAGACCCACAGCAAATATCATCCTCAATGGGAAAAAGCTTGCAGCCTTCCCATTGAGATCAGGAACAAGACAAGGATGCCCACTTTCACCACTCTTGTTCAACATAGTATTAGAAGTCTAGCAACAGCAATCAGACAACAGAGAGAAATAAAAGGTATCCAAATTGGTAATGAAGAAGTCAAACTCTCTCTCTTCGCAGATGACATGATTCTTTATATGGAAAACCCAAAAGACTCCACCCCCAAACTACTAGAACTCATACAGCAATTCAGCAGCGTGGCAGGATACAAAGTCAATGTGCAGAAATCAGTGGCTTTCTTATACACTAACAAGGAAAATACAGAAAGGGAAATTAGAGAATCGATTCCATTTACTATAGCACCAAGAACCATAAGATACCTGGGAATAAACCTAACTAAAGAGGTAAAGGATCTATACTTGAGGAACTATAGAACACTCATGAAAGAAATTGAAGAAGACACAAAAAGATGGAAGACCATTCCATGCTCTTGGATCGGAAGAATAAACATTGTTAAAATGTCTATACTGCCTAGAGCAATCTATACTTTTAATGCCATTCCGATCAAAATTCCACCGGCATTCTTCAAAGAGCTGGAGCAAATAATCATAAAATTTGTATGGAATCAGAAGAGACCCCGAATCGCTAAGGATACGTTGAAAAACAAAAATAAAGCTGGCGGCATCACCTTACCTGATTTCAAGCTTTATTACAAAGCTGTGATCACCAAGACAGCATGGTACTGGCATAAAAACAGACACATAGACCAGTGGAACAGAGTAGAGAGCCCTGATATGGACCCTCAACTCTATGGTCAATTAATCTTCGACAAAACAGGAAAAAATATACAGTGGAAAAAAGACAGTCTCTTCAATAAATGGTGCTGGGAAAACTGGACAGCTATATGTAGAAGAATGAAACTCGACCATTCTCTTACACCGTACACAAAGATCAACTCAAAATGGATAAAAGACCTCAACGTGAGACAGGAATCTATCAGAATCTTAGAGGAGAACATAGGCAGTAATCTCTTCGATATCAGCCACAGCAACTTCTTTCAAGATACGTCTCCAAAGGCAAAGGAAACAAAAGCGAAAATAGACTTCTGGGACTTCATCAAAATCAAAAGCTTCTGCACAGCAAAGGAAACAGTCAAAAAAACAAAGAGGCAACCCACGGAATGGGAGAAGATATTTGCAAATGACAGTACAGACAAAAGGTTGATATCCAGGATCTATAATGAACTCCTCAATCTCAACCCACACGAAACAGACAAACACATCAAAAAATGGGCAGAAGATATGAACAGACACTTCTCCAATCAAGAAATACAAATGGCTATCAGACACATGAAAAAATGCTCATCATCATTAGCCCTCAGGGAGATTCAAATTAAAACCACATTGAGATATCACCTTACACCAGTTAGAATGGCCAAAATTAACAAAATAGGAAACAACATGTGTTGGAGAGGATGTGGAGAAAGGGGAACCCTCTTACACTGTTGGTGGGAATGCAAGTTGGTGCAGCCTCTTTGGAGAACAGTGTGGAGATTCCTCAAGAAATTAAAAATAGAGCTTCCCTACGACCCTGCAATTGCACTCCTGGGTATTTACCCCAAAGATACAGATGTCGTGAAAAGAAGGGCCATCTGTACCCCAATGTTTATAGCAGCAATGGCCACAGTCGCCAAACTATGGAAAGAACCAAGATGCCCTTCAACGGATGAATGGATAAGGAAGATGTGGTCCATATACACTATGGAGTATTATGCCTCCATCAGAAAGGACGAATATCCAACTTTTGTAGCAACATGGACGGGACTGGAAGAGATTATGCTGAGTGAAATCAGTCAAGCAGAGAGAGTCAATTATCATATGGTTTCACTCATTTGTGGAGCATAACCAATAGCATGGAAGACAAGGGGCATTAGAGAGGAGTAGGGAATTTGGGTAAATTGGAAGGGGAGGTGAACCATGAGAGACTATGGACTCTGAAAAACAGTCTGAGGGGTTTGAAGTGGCGGGGGGGTGGGAGGTTGAGGTACCAGGTGGTGGGTATTATAGAGGGCACAGCTTGCATGGAGCACTGGGTGTGGTGAAAAAATAATGAATACTGTTTTTCTGAAAATAAATAAATTGGGAAAAAAAAAAAAAAGAAAGAAATACTGAAGGAAAAAAAAAAAACAGTTTTTGAAAATTAACTTGTTACTGTTAAATGATTTACTTCCAAAATCCATGAATATTTTTGGGGGATATGATTATAAATTTTCTTCAAAACCAACCCACCAACCAGTGATGATAGCTAAACAATTGTATGAGAGAGAAATAGTTTGAGAGAGAAAAAGAGAGGGAGAAGTTGAGAGTTGGAATAATGACAGGGCCATAATTTTAACTACACCTTCCTACTGTGTGGAAGGCTGCAAAATTATGCTGAAGAACCTTATTTATAGTAAGAATCTCTTAAGTCTCAGCTATTGTTACTATTATCTGCACAATTATCTTGAATCTTTAAAAAGTGTTTAATTTTAATTGGTTGTTTTGCTTGATAGTGCTATTCTGATAATGTAAGACTACTTGACATTTCTTTAAAATGTATATATATATTCACGTGTGTATATGTAATTGTACAATTGTTTTTTCACTTTTTTCTCTGCTTTCCCTCTATGCATGGAAGTATAAAAACCATCTCTTTGTTGGAATCTCAATTCAAACAAAAAGTTTGAAGGTCTTTGTTTTACTTAGTTAACTACCCTTTTCTCTTTCTTTATAGTGACAGTTCAATGTCCCTTCTCTTTTTGATATTGCTCTTCCTTTATAGGGAATAAGGAACAACAGTGTCTTGTAGAGGAGGACATCACTCCCTTCCCTTAGTAATGATAATGTTAACTGCTTTAATCTTTATGACAACAGTATAAGGCAGATACTGTCAGTGTCCTAATTTTCAACATGACATTGCTAGGTGATCTGTTTTTACACAATAGTCTCTTCTAGAGAAGGAAATACAAATGTTTCTTGTGAATGTTCTCAATGTGACATTTTATGTCGTTATTCATTTATTGAACGTGTACTGTGTACTCTTATGGAGTTAACATTTAATCTAAGATGCTCTGCATTAATTTTATCCCAAAGAATGATACCTTCTCTCTGTCGGTGCAAGGAAAGCAAGGATATGACAATACCCTTTTCCTTTTTTTTTTTTTTTTTTCCTCTCTGTGATTCCAGTTTTGTAGCAGACCTTTGTGATGGATTCCAACTGATGGCACAGAAAAACAATTAAAGATTGGTATAGCTCAAATGTTATAATTAAGAGGATTAAAAGGACAAAAGAGATTTTAAATAAATGGTATATGAAGCATGAAATGTTCTTTATGCATATTGCTAATATTTTGAAGCTTCAGCAAAACTAATCTCATCTACTCCCTCCTCTCTAACAGGTCTGGTTCTGTAAAAATATAGTTTTCTTCCTGGCTAATTGAATACCAACGTAGGTGTGAGCTATGAGTTTGGTAGCAAACAGTGGATAGAAATATTTCCCTTGACTTCACTTATTAAGATCTAAAATGCATATCTATTTCTTATATACAAAAAGGGTTTTGTTTGGCTTTGTTTTCCAAATAAAAGTCTCAAAATATGAAGAGTATCTATTTTTATGACCTTGTTATTTATGCTTATTATAACCTATGAAAGATGGGGGTGGATAATAAATAAATAAATAGATGAAAGAAAGATGGGGGGAGTAACAGCACAGAGCTGGTTGATGATCAGAGCACAAAATTACGATCCACAGACACAGCAAAATATTTTCTCTATATATTTAGGCAGGAATTTATACAAGTCTTTAACTTTATAAGAAGACTCATTTGGCTATAGCTGTCCTTTGTTCTATTCACTGAAGTAATTTGTATTTATATAAATAATTTTACTTAAATACTTTAATTAGATTTTATATTTGGCCAATTTCTTATTTATTCATCATTCATTTACATAAACTGTCAATATACTGAAATCTATAATATTGTAATATATAAACTTGTAATTAACATATAAAACTATATGTAATTTATATGTTATACATTATGTTTTATGTATAATTAATATAATACTTTCTTAGTCCTTTTGGATTTTTCAATGAGAATTTCAACATGAGAAAATAATATTACTGCATAATATCTGAGTTTTATATCTCACCTTTTCTTCAACTTACTGTATTGGAAGAATATCAGAATAAAGTTAATAAATGTAGTGATAGAGAGCAGTCATGCCTGGATTTTAATAAGAATATATCAAATTTCTAGCAATTGATATATTGCTTATTCAAACATTTGTGAATTTGTCAACTGCCTCTTATGTACCAACATTGTATCAGATACTGAAGATCCTTAATTTGGATCTTTCTTAGAAATTGTTACTCTTTATGGAATTGATGAAGGGTGCTTCTATTTCATAACTACTATGGCTTTTTATAATTAGAAATAGATGAATATTATGTTTGGGCATCAATAAGGATGGTTCATGATGAATAATTATTTCCTTTAACTTAATTATGTAATTATTTATATAAAATTAATATTCAATATTGAAATAACCTTGTGTTATTATTTACTATATTGCTGGAATCTGATTTAGAATTTAAATAACAGGGATACATGAGATTGTTTAGTTGTCATAAATTTGTATATAAAATTAATTATTAAATAGGTATAATATGATGTAAATATTGTATAATAGTAAAAATGTTTATATATATATGTATGTATTCACATAAAAAATACTAGAAATAATGGTTACTCTGAGGAGTAAAACTGTAGTATACTTACTTATAAGTTCCTATATACTAAAATTATGCAATAGAGCTCATATTTGCTTTCACAAGTATTTTTTTTAATCCTTAAGTTCGATGGATGCAGTTACTACAAGCAATATGATACAATTTAGAAATATAAATATATGGTAATATCTAACTTCAGTGGTAACTCAGGAAATAAAAGCAGGTTAAAATGTAACATAAATGTAACATTAATGTCTCTAATTAGCGATTAGAACAATATTATATCAAGTGTAAGCAAGCATTCTAAGGAAATTAAATGCAAAACTCCTTTTTGCTTAGGAACAAAGCAAGGACACCTTCTCTCATTCATTTTTTTTCACTATTATACTAGAAGTCCTAGAGAATGCAAAAAGACAAGAAAAGGAAATAATAGGTACACAGATTGATAAGGATAAAAATAAAACTTTCTTTACAGATTTGAAAGTGTATTAAAAAATTCAAAAGAATTTACAAAAACCTTCCATAATAAACAATTATAACAAGGTTGCATGATATAAGTTTATATTAAAAAGCTCATTTTTCTATAAACTATAATATACTTAGAAAATCCTATATACCATATACATATACATATATATATATATATGAACACACTCTGTAACAAATGGAATTTGATATTAAAATCACAATATCATACATTAGCATATCCTAAATGAAAGGTATAAATTTAGCAAAACTTATACAAGATCCTTTTGAGTAAAACTTTAAAATCTAGTGGAAGAAACAAATAAAAATGAAAATGGAGAATTACTCCATGTTCATGGATAAGAAGACTTGATACAATGGGATATTACTGACCATAAAAAAGAATAAAATTTAATCAGTTGTAACAACATAGATGGAGCTAGAAAGTATTATGTTAAGCAAAATAAGTCAGTCATAGGAAGACAATTACCATAGGATTTCACTCATATGTGGAATTTAAGAAAGTAAGCAAATGAACAAAGGGAAAAAGAGAGAGACGCAAATCAATAAAGAGACTTAGTTATAGACAATAAACATGGTTACCAGAAAGGAGGTGAATAGGGGAATGGTTTAAATAGGTGATGGGGATTCAGGAGTCCATTTCTTGTGAAGAGCACTGCATGTTGCATGGATGTGTTGAATCACCATATTGCATACCTGAAACTAATATTACACTGTATGTTAACTAACTGGAATTTAAAGAAAAACATAGGGGCACCAGGTGGCTCAGTTGGTTAAGTGTCTAACTCTTGGTTTTGGCTGAGGTAATGATCTCAGGGTCATGGGACGGAGCCCTGTATTGGGCTCCGTGCTCAGCTTAGAGTCTGCTGAAGGTTCTCTCTCTCTCTCCATCTCTCTCTCTCTCCCTTTCCCACCCCTCCATGTCTCCCCCCTTCTTGCTCTTATAAATAAGTAAATAAATAATAAATTAAATCAAATAAATCAATCAATAAGTAAAATCTTAAAACAAAAACATAAAAAAGACTCAATATTGTCAAGATGTCAGTTTTCCCAAATTGATCTATATATTTAATGCAATCCCAAAGTCCATTATTGAGTGGATATACAAAAACTTGTTCTAAAATTTACATGGAGAAAAAAAAAAAACAGGATAGCCAACACAACATTAAATTAAAAATAGCTAAAAAGACTGATATTATACTACTTCAAGACTTATTTTAAAGTTATAGTAATCACAACAGTGTGATATTGGTGAAAGAATGACAAATACATAAATAAGACAAAGTATCTAGAAATAGACCTACACAAATAGTCAACTGATCATTGACTAAAAATCAAAGATGATTTGTTGGACAAAATACAGCCTTTTCAACAAATGGTGGTGGAACAACTGGATATCCACATGCACATAAATGAATCTAAATACAGACCTTATACCCTTCACCAAAATTAATTCAAACTTAATTGAAAATATAATCAAAAATTTAAAAGTGAAACTATAAAAATCCAAGAATATCACAGAAGAGAAAACCAAACTAACCTTAGGTTTGATGATAACTTTTCAGATACCCCACCAAAAGCACAACTCGTGAAATAAATGACTATGTTTGACTTCATTAAAATTAATAATTTCTGTCTGCAAAAGATACTTTCAAGAGCACAGAGAAATTTTATAGAAAAGAAACTATTTTGAATCAGATAATGATGGGTATATGGCATTATGCATTTGTCATGACCCACAGAGCATACACACCAAGAGTCAACCCTATTGTTCATTATGAACTTTGGGTAATAATTGTCAGTTATGGCTCATCAATTTTAACAAAAATGCCCCAAGAGTGCAGGGTGCTGATGGTGGGGATGGTGTACATGCATGTAGTCAGGAATATACTCTAATTCTAGTGCCTGGCCGAATTTTGCTGTGAATCTAAAACTGTTCTTTTTTTTTTTTTTTTTTTTGCAATTTATTTATTTTCAGAAAAACAGTATTCATTATTTTTTCACCACACCCAGTGCTCCATGCAAGCCGTGCCCTCTATAATACCCACCACCTGGTACCCCAACCTCCCACCCTCCCCACCACTTCAAACCCCTCAGATTGTTTTTCAGAGTTCATTGGAAGGGGAGGTGAACCATGAGAGACTATGGACTCTGTAAAACTGTTCTTTAAAGTCTATACTAAAACAATTATTTTAAAGATTAAAATAAAATTTATCCTGATTATACAAAAATTTTCAAAAACATTTATATTATTTGAACATGAAAATTTGATTGTTAGGAATGCAATTGTGAAGAGATATCACAGCTTTATTTATAATAAGGAAAACTGAAAAGAATTTGAGTGCCTAAAATAGAGGATTGGTTATTTCAATTACAATTATACATATATGGCAAAACAATATTTACATTACAATTTAAAAAACACTTAGTTATACTAGAAAATACTTCATAATTTTAATTTAAAAAGGTAGTAGATATTACCATGATTGATCAATTTATGGTTCTTTTTTTAAA
Organism: Neogale vison; assembly: GCF_020171115.1. Lineage (NCBI taxonomy): Eukaryota > Metazoa > Chordata > Mammalia > Carnivora > Mustelidae > Neogale > Neogale vison. The sequence continues at coordinate 130,836,074 of NC_058094.1, forward strand.
ATTTATTTATTTTCAGAAAAACAGTATTCATTATTTTTTCACCACACCCAGTGCTCCATGCAAGCCGTGCCCTCTATAATACCCACCACCTGGTACCCCAACCTCCCACCCCCCCTCCACTTCAAACCCCTCAGATTGTTTTTCAGAGTCCATAGTCTCTCATGGTTCACCTCCCCTTCCAGTTTACCCAAATTCCCTTCTCCTCTCTAACGCCCCTTGTCCTCCATGCTATTTGTTATGCTCCACAAATAAGTGAAACCATATGATAATTGACTCTCTCTGCTTGACTTATTTCACTCAGCATAATCTCTTCCAGTCCCATCCATGTTGCTACAAAAGTTGGGTATTCGTCCTTTCTGATGGAGGCATAATACTCCATAGTGTATATGGACCACATCTTCCTTATCCATTCTTATATATGCTATTTACTTATTACTTATTCATCAATGACAGGTTTAGGAATGTTATTTTTCTTCATTATTTTTCTATAGTTCTAGAATTACTTTTAATTATTATGTGCATTTTTTCTAATTAGAGCAGTGTATTTTATAACAACTTTTATGAGCTTTAGCTCAATCTATAATTGTCAGTCTTATAGTTCTCAATTACTTATAATCATTATATACATTTTTCTAATTAGAGCAGTATATTTTATAACTTTATTTTTATGAGTTTTAGCTCAATCAGTAATTGTCAATGTTGTCAGTCTTCTTTTTTTTCTTTTCTGCCAGGTCTGATGGACTCTTTGTAGTCCTCTTGGGTTTGCTGTCTTCCCACTTTTATACATGATGGAATAAAATGGTGAGAGAATGTATGTGAGAGCAAGGTATAAACTAATGGCCATTACAATTTTAGCAGAATGATCTTTCAGTTCTGAATCATCCAAGTGCTCTTTGTGAAGCTAAATTGATTTTGTTCAATCTTTCCTGTTTTCCTTCTGCTCTGGAGTGATTCACACTTGATGTCATAACTCTGCTATTACTGTTATTATTATTAGGAATAAAATATAATAATAATATAAAAGAATTATAATATAATTATATAATATAATATAATATAATATAAAGAATAATAAAAGAATAATAATTCTGTGTAGACATACTTTTTAATAGAGTGTGTAGTCATGGAATCATACCATGAAATCATAGAATTCTACAGGTGAATTGATAGCCCTATTTAACTTAGTGAGTAAACTACAGATCTATAGAAAAATCATTATTTCAGGCTAGTACAGTATGATAATTATAATCTAGCATACATAATCATAGTTCTTTTAAATTTTTAATTAACTTTTTAATATCACAGGATTCAAAAATATAAAAAGTATAAAGACAACACATCTATCGTTCATAATTTCCTTTTACACAAATAACCACTGTTAAAATTTATTTACTTATTTTTCCAGGTATATATCATGCATATAACAGCAAATTCAGAGATAGCCTTCTTTCTCTTTCTTACAAGTGACAGCATAATATACACAGTATTATGTACTTTGCTTTTTTCCTCAACAATTAACGTTTTGATTATAATTTTGTGTCAGTAAATAGTGAGACTCCTTATTTTGACTTAAGCATAAAATACCATATATCCTAATATTACCAACCCCCTGTTCAAGAGCATTTGAGACTATACTTTTGTTATTATAAACAATACTCTAGTGAATTACTTTTAACATAAGTCATTTTACAAATGTATTACATATTCATGAAACAAATTTTAGAAATATAATTATTGGATTTTACTTTTTGTGCATTTTAACAAATAACTCTCCACAGAATTATATCAAAGAATACTCCTACCACGATCAAATAATGTTTATTCCAAAGCCTTTTCCCTGACATCTCAATATAGTCTATTGTCAAGCATTAGGGTCTCTGTCAACCTAATTGAAGAAAAATATTATATCACTATAATCTATTTTCCTTATTTTCATATTTTTACACATTTTTCAAGTTAATTTTCAGAAACACATTGTGAATTAGAGAAGTTATTCCTTTGTCTATTATAAGCATTGTCTATTTTTTTTTCTGAATTAGCTTTTCATTTTTCTGCTTGCTTCATATATTTGTCTTCATGAAGATTTATTATTACAATGGAAGTTAATCAATCTTTCATTTATAGGTTATTAGATATAACTAAAACTATTGCTCAACCTGATGCTATAAAATAATGTTTTTATCATTTTGTTTTTATTTTAAAATAATGACTTTTAAATTTTTTTCAATCATGATTAGAGATTTATATCAAAGTTTCTTGTCTTTCATGTTAAATAATCCTTACTTATTCAAACATATTTGTATTAAAATTGTTTTTTGCATTGATTCAGATGTTACCCTTATTGTACTTTAAGCACTTATCTTTATTTTTGCTCACTTATGATCTTTCTGTTTTTTGTATATTTGTGCTCATATACAAGTACTATAATGGCCTTCTTTAGTGACTTCCAGAGCATGTTAAAATTTTTATAATATTAAGTTTATATGTTAAGTTTATATGCCATCAAGTTTATATGTTGACATTTCATAATTATTTTTAGTTATTACATAAAGGATATTTCTTTTGTTACATATTTTAATTATGTGTTATGGTATATACTGATGGTATTCATTTCTATTAATTTTTTAATTTTTTTATTATTTATCCATTGTTTAAAATACTTTTTCAGGTTTCTTGTTCTTAGTTTTCCCAGAAAATGATCATGTCATGTGTAAATAATCACACATTAACCTGTTCATCTCCTTTGTATTTTATTGTTTAGTCTAAATGTTTAGGTAATAACTCTAGAACAATGTTTGAGAATAAGGATGATGAAGATGATTTAGTGTTTTTGACTATCATGCAAAGATATCAGTTGTTATCTAATTACATTTAATAGTGGATTTTTAGTCAAGTATTAAATTTTATCATATTAAAATAATAAATACAAATATTTTGTTTGATGTAGGGAAATAGTTTTTGTACTTGCAAGCACAATAATGTTAAGTAAAATATAGACAAAAAAACTACATCAAAATTAAGATCTTCTGTTCATTAAGAATATAGAAGAAAACAAACTACAGAACGAAAAAAGACAATCCTTTTTAGAATATATAATAGCCTTTGCATATCAGAGAGAAACAGACAACTCAGAGAAAAAAGTGAGCTAAACACTTGATCTGACACTTCAAGAAAGAGCACAACCAAATGACCAGAAAATACAGGAAAAGTCACCTAATCTCAATCATCAGGAAAATACAAGTCAAAACAACAAAACAATTAAAAAGAATAGTTAAAATTTGTCGACACCAAGTACTGCATTCTTGATGATACCAAGTACTGGCATACTTCTGGAATAAATGAATGAAAACTAACGAAATACTGCCAACAATAAGGAATGGATAAATAAAGTACTCTAGAGTTATTGATAAGAATAATGTACAGCAATAAAATTAATTTGAACACCTTGTAACAATAAGTATGAATCTCACTGACATTATTGAGATGAGGATGGCAGATTTGCTGTAATATATACATGCTGTATGAATCCGTTTATATAATTTTTTAGAACAGGCAGAACTAAACTCAGGAGTCACAATTAAAGTAAGTGGTTCATTGGAAAGACAGAAAGGAGTTCAAGGTTGGGTAGGAATTTAAGATGCTAGCTCTATCTTGTCTCAGGTGATTATTTTATAAGAGCTTACTCTGTCATAACTCATGAATCTGTATATTCATGTCTTGGGAAATTTTCTGAATGTGTTATCATACTTTGATTTAAGTCAGAATCTCAATTTTGTCTAATCTAGGGCAGTTTTTTACCAAGAATTGCTATATTATTCAATGTATGGATTTGTGTCCTTACTTTAAAAAAATCAGGAATTATCTAAATATTTGTTTTAGTTTTAATCTTTATTACAAATTCCCAAACTCCTATGTTATTTCTAATTTACTTGTCTTTCCTTTCCTCTATAACCATTTTAGATTCCTAATTAAAAAAAAAATCATTTCTCATGCCCATTCCTTACTATCTTTATTAAGTATTTTACAATGGTTATTTTCTTACATGTTTTTCCTGGGTTCTTTAAGTGATCAATTTCCTCATCCCCCCAGCTGCTTGGTTTCTTATTCATAGATAAGATTGGTTCACCATTTCGATACTTGAGACTTGTCATTTTAAATTTTCATTCATTGCAACAATTTTTCTTTTTTTCTTTTTTTTTTTTTTTTTAGATTTTATTTATTTATTTGTTAGAGAAAGAGAGACAGAGAATGAGCCAGCAAGCACAAGCAGGGAGAGGCTTCTTGCTGAGCAAAGAGCCGAATGTGGGACTCAATCCCAGGACCTTGGGATCATGACCTGAGCCGAAGGCAGATGCTTAACTGATTTAGTCACCCAGGCATCCCAAACAATTCTTCTTAAATATATCCTGTTGGTAGGTTTTCCTGTACTTTCTCTCCCATCTCCTTTGTGATACACACACACACACACACACACACACACACACACACATATATATATATATGTAAATATGTGTGTGTATATATATACGTGTGTGTATGTATATGTATATACACACATATATTTTAGAGATTTCTTAAAATAATAACTTATTTTTAAATGGCTATCAGACACATGAAAAAATGTTCATCATCATTAGCCCTCAGGGAGATTCAAATTAAAACCACATTGAGATATCACCTTAACACCAGTTAGAATGGCCAAAATTAACAAAATAGGAAACAACATGTGTTAGAGGATGTGGAGAAAGGGGAACCCTCTTACACTGTTGGTGGGAATGCAAGTCGGTGCAGCTTCTTTGGAGAACAGTGTGGTGATTCCTCAAGAAATTAAAAATAGAGCTTCCCTATGACCCTGCAATTGCACTCCTGGGTATTTACCCCAAGGATACAGATGTCGTGAAAAGAAGGGCCATCTGTACCCCAATGTTTATAGCAGCAATGGCCACGGTCACCAGACAATGGAAAGAACCAAGATGCCCTTCAATGGATGAATGGATAAGGAAGATGTGGTCCATATACACTATGGAGAATTATACCTCCATCAGAAAGGATGAATACCCAACTTTTGTAGCAACATGGACGGGACTGGAAGAGATTATGCTGAGTGAAATAAGTCAAGCAGAGAGAGTCAATTATCATATGGTTTCACTTCTTTGTAAAGCATAACAAATAGCCTGGAGGACAAGGGGTGGGGAGTTGGGGTAAATTGGAAGGGGAGGTGAACCATGAGAGACTATGGACTCTGAGAAACAATCTGAGGGGTTTGAAGTGGCAGGGGGGTGGGAGGTTGGGGTACCAGGTGGTGGGTATTATAGAGGGCACGGCTTGCATGGAGCACTGGGTGTGGTGTTTTTCTGAAAATAAATAAATTGGAAAAAAAAAATAAAGCATATGGATTTTTCCTGGTCCAGCTTTTTGGAGGATGTCTATTAGGATGAGGACAAGTTCAGACTAGTCTTGCAGGTTGTCCATTTTTCACAAAGCAAACTCTCTCTTTCTTTATTTTCTTTCTGAAAATTTCACTTGGCTCCCCTCAGTCAGAACAAAATGAATGCTGGTGCTATTGCTACCAGGCCATGGACTTTTATTATTATTTACTTATATTTTCATCAATGTACTGTTGAGCACCCTTTTGTAAGCAAGTGTTTCTTCTTCTTCTTCTTCTTTTTTTTTAATCATTGGGGGTGCATTTCTGCTGGTGCTGTCTCTCTATTTCTCTATTTTTCAACCTATTTCTCTCTATGGCATGCTTTCTCTCACCTTCTCAGGCATAAGGTCCCCACCTGTACAAAGTTATGCTTTTCTCTGATAAGTAAGGAATTCTAATTTCTTGCATTTTCTCAAAATAGAGCTGTGTTCCTTTTCTGTTTTGTTCTTAAATAATTATCAGGACTTGAAAGGAAAAATGCTGAATAAGACACTATGTTCAAACCATAAATCCAAAGAATCTTTCTATGTTAGCTAGGAGTTTCTTGTGAATTTTATAGTATCAGCAAATAATAATTATCATAAATGCTTTCTTCAATTGTTCATCTTATGTCAATGACATTAGAGACATTACAGATAATAGGAGTACAGATATGTCTATATCTGTATCTTTACCGGTATCTGTGTATATCTACATTATATCTGTATGCTATGACATTTATAAAAGGTATCCCAGGGGGTGCCTGGGTGCAATAGTCCTTTGGGGATCAGACTCTTGGTTTCCACGGTCATGATATGGTGCCTGGTGTTGGGCTCTGCAGTCAGCTCCGTCTGTCTGAGATTCTCTCTCCCTTTCCCTCTGCCCCTTCTGCTCGTGCTCTCCCTCTCTCCTTCTCTCTCTTATGAATAAATAAATACATCTTTAAAAAATATATCTCAGTGTGAGCCACTCCTATTCTCATATGTTTGATGGAAAATAGAAGTTCTTTCAAGAAGAGAACTAAATAGGGGAGTGTATATCTTTAATTGGTATTATTCTCTAGCAAGCTATATTAAAGAGTTGTTATAAGCATATCCAGCTGATATAACATGCTTTTAACCAAGGTGGTAGAAGATTGGGATTATCTAATTCTTAAAGCATCACCCAAAGGATTCAGGCAACTTTGAATATGTGATATGCATTCATTTTATGAAATAAAGAAAAAAGAGAGAGAAGTAGATACTGTATATGATTCTATCTATAATGAGTTTTCTCTATTTTTCCAGGCATATAGTCTGAAATCCATAAATTGATTTTCTTTGAAAATCAAAGATTGAAATGTGAAAATATAATGGATTAAGTTTATTAAGATAATACTTGGAGAAAAGAAAAAAGTTTCCTCAGTCTCCAGTGCATATATGCTAACCTTTGCAGATGCACTTGTCTGTGCCATTTTGTGCACTGATCCAATTTAATTAAGAGAGCTGTGTGTATGTGTGTGTGCATTTTTTGAACAGTATATTTGAATATAGCTCTCACATCTTACTGCTTCTAAAATTACTCCTATTGGATGTAAAGATCATGTTAGATGTTATTTGCTGTTCCGTTGCTTATCCAGAACACTCCCTTTATACTGAGATTTTCTTAAAACCTTCTTTTCCTTGTGGTTGTTATATGCTTATTAATTATGCAAGTTAAAGGACTTTGGTGCTATGGGTTGAGCTGTGCCTCCCCCCACCCCATTCTTATGTTGAGGTCCTAACCTCTGGATATCAGAATGTGACTGGATTTCAAGATAGGGTCTTAAAGGAGGTACTTTTTTTTCCCCAATTTATTTATTTTCAGAAAAACATTATTCATTATTTTTTCACCACACTCAGTGCTCCATGCAAGCCGTGCCCTCTATAATACCCACCACCTGGTACCCCAACCTCCCCCCCCCCCCACTTCAAACCCCTCAGACTGTTTTTCAGAGTCCATAGTCTCTCATGGTTCACCTCCCCTTCCAATTTACCCAAATTCCCTACTCCTCTCTAACGCCCCTTGTCCTCCATGCTATTTGTTATACTCCACAAATAAGTGAAACCATATGATAATTGACTCTCTCTGCTTGACTTATTTCACTCAGCATAATCTCTTCCAGTCCCGTCCATGTTGCTACAAAAGTTGGGTATTCATCCTTTCTGATGGAGGCATAATACTCCATAGTGTATATGGACCACATCTTCCTTATCCATTCGTCCGTTGAAGGGCATCTTGGTTCTTTCCATAGTTTGGCGACTGTGGCCATTGCTGCTATAAACATTGGGGTACAGATGACCCTTCTTTTCACGACATCTGTGTCTTTGGGGTAAATACCCAGGAGTGTAATTGCAGGGTCATAGGGAAGCTCTATTTTTAAAATGAGGATGCTGAGGGGCTCCCTAATCTGACTGGCAGCCTTATAAGAAGAGGAAATTAGAGCACAGAATGAAGACCACATGAAGACCTGGGGAAAAGAAGACAGCCTAAGAGGGGCCTGAGAAGCGTCAAAACTTGCCTACACCTTGATCCCAACTTTCTGGACTGGAACTGTGAGAAAGTCCATTTCTATTGCTTCAGCCACTCAGAGTGCTACCGTGTTACGGCAGCTTTAGCAAGCTAATACAGTTTGCAGGTTATTTGGGGGATATTATTGTAGATCAAGAAAACCAAGGAATATATAGATGGTCCATGAAAGTAAAGAGCAATGAACAAATGAATAAATAAATAATTCCAGGAATCTTAATAGGAAAAGATAACATACCTTCTTTCTAAGATGTCACCATTAATCTGACATAATCTTTAACCTACTATGACCCGCATTCGACATTCCATGCCAGCCTCTGGTGTCTCCAAATCCGCTTATGCCATCTGGAAGAGACATCTGAAGTCTCAGTCAGTTGAGAGTCTCAGTATGGAGGTATTCACTAATGAGGGTGAGTGCATGTCAATGTAAGGTGACTTGGCCAGCTGTGGCCTTGGTGGAGAGGTTGCAAGGCTAACAACTACCCAAATGTCACCTACTCTGATAAAGTCTATGACCACTTATTTTTAATAATAATAATAATAATAATAATGATAAATTGCCAAGGACTTACTGTTCCTCATGTAATTAAGATACATTACTTCTTACTCCTTCTATATTACGTATTTTTACAGATTTAGTGGTGTTTATGCCACTCAACTTCCTCATGTAAGACGAGAAAACACATTTTTAAATTATTTTCTAACTTAGAATATTATCTCACCAAACACACAGACTACAATATCAAACCATTCCTCTTTTGTTGGACATTTAGGCATTTTAAAGAATTTAGTATTCCCATTACTGCTGCAATGAACAGATGGAGGGTCCTTTTATTGTTTTCATGATGGGTCTGTTAGTAATCCATAAGGCTGACCACCCTGTGAGGCTGAGTGCATTTCTCCTGCCTGTTTAACCATGATGCTATCAGCAGGGCCACTCGACAGGAAATTGGTCTTGATAAACCCTTTACCATATGTCCATTGGAAAGTGATCTCTAAGCCTTCAGAATTAATTTAAAACGTTGTATGATATATTTCTCTGCTTACCAAAAGAATAAGCATAAACAAATAATTTCTACTCCTTGAAAGAAGAGCAGATACTTGTTACATAAAATATGTTAGGCAACATATAACATACACTTCTATATTTATCACAAAAGTATGAATAGAAAAATAATTTTTGCTTGCAAAAGTAAAAAAAATATAAAGTTATATTTTTGGTGGTTTCTTAGATCCCATAATAAAATATATAATAGATGTAAAGAAGACAAAATATATCTTATTTTTAAATGAGAGTAAGAAATATCTTTACAGTTAAATGGAGTTTGTAAAATATCTTTACAGACAGAGTTACTTCCTTGCTTCCAATTCTGAATAAATTCACCATCATTATACCTGTATTCTGATTAATTGAAATCTCTTCTTGCCTTTATTGCTTAATTCCAGGTATCAGGTCTTCTTGCTTATGTACATAAAATCTATCTCTTACAATTGTTAAGTTAAAGACTCATTATTCTCTTTACAATAGAAACACTTCTTGTCAATATATACCTAAGGCAACTTTTTAAAAAACTTTTCTAAAAAATGTATGCATAGAAGGAACTTAACTCAACATAACAAAGACCCTGTATGAAAAGTCTACAGATAACATCATAATCAGTGTAGAAAAATTAAGAAGTTTTCCTTTGACATCTAGTACAAGGCAAAATGCCCTCTCTCACCAATTCTATTCACAGAGTACTAGAAATACGGGCAGAAATAATCAGTCAACAAAATAGAAATAAAAGGCATCCAAATAGGAGAAGAGGAAGTAAAATCCGTTTTGAGAAGACATGATCCTACATGTAGAAAAACTTTAATAGTCCATAAAAGACTGTTAGAACTAATATATCAGTAAAGTTGTAGGATACAAAGTCAAAATCCGGCATACAAAAATCTACGAAAAGGAAATCAAGGAAATGATCCCATTTAAAATAGTACCAAGTGAAATAAAATACTTAGGAATAAAGTTAGCCAAGGAGTTGAAACATCTGCTTTGGAATACACTGCACTAAAAATTATAAAACAGTGATGAAAGAAATTGAAGCAGACAAAAATAAGGAAAAAGGAAGGAAAGGAAATAAGTCCAAATACACTAAAAATATTGCAGATTTTCTTCAACAAATGTTTAACATTAATCCAAATCATGCATCTGATTTCTATAATAAATACTGTGTTATACACATTTCTTGAATTCCAATTTTATGATAAATACTGGTTAGGTTTGGAAAAGTACAAGTATCATAATCAATAATCTCTAAGTGAAAATATAATAGAGGACAAATAACTTTAGACAAATTGTTAAAACAGTATGTGATTTTAATAATTGAATTATGTCCAAGGTGATTCATTTGTCAGCATTCACATTTAAAGATAAAAATATTCATATAAATTATTTAGCTCCAGAAACACATCCAGCCTCTGGGAAATTGATCTTCTTCGAGATGTAGTTTTGTCTTAACAATATTTACTTTATCATCTTAAATGGTCAAGTAAAAAAGTTATTTCAGTAGTTAAAAAACTTCTCTTGCTCATTTTATTCTATTCTCTGGTGACTAAATTGAAGTACTTTTTATTTTCTTTCAGGAAATATTTTGAAATTGTGTTTTAGATTCTATTCAATTATGTTTGAAAGTATGTGTGTGTGTGTGTGTGTGTGTGTGTATATATATATATGTATATATATATATCCTGAATTATAAACTGTAAGTTTAAGGAGATGTGTATAACATAGAAAGTTTAAAAAGGTCCATTTAAATCAATTAAAATATGAAAATATGAAGTGGGAATAATTTCCTTCACCCCCATAAAAGCAGTATATACTGTAATTTTAGTTACAGATGGCAAAGTAGGGAAAATGTAGATAATAAATTACGTTTATTTTTTTCCAAAATTGCTCTTGTGTTTTATTTGGAACACTATATTATTGTTTCCCCTTTTATTTTCCAAATCATGTTATTTGTACTTCCTAAATAATCTTTTTGCAATTCATCTTTATTTCACAGTCTACTGGTAGGAGACCCCAGACTGACAGAGATTATGTTTTAAGGTAAAAGTGCAATTCTTAGCCCAAGAAACTGGCTCAGAGTCTGTGTGGTGAGTAAACTCAGAAGTAAACTTAAGGAAGAGATCTCTGAAAAAGAATTAGATGATTCATGTGCCGGACCCTTAACTGTATTAAATATCATATAACCATTCTTTTTGTAGTAACACAAGCAAATTTTGAAATATGCATCCTTTTGAAATTATCATGGCACTAATATTTCCATATAAGTATGTTTGAGTTCATTATATTACAGAAGACCAGATATTTTTTCATAATTGTAAAAAATGTGTTTATGTCCCCAAACTTCCATCATAAAATTATTGTTTTTAATTATTAGTGTCATCTAATGATTCTGTATTCCATTTTCTAAAAGTAAGTTAAAATTTATTTTTCTTATCTCTCTAACCTAGCTAAATTTAAAATAAGCAGATGAGGAAACAAACACTCGCTTCCATTCTGTTTGATAATCAACTAATGCTTCTTATTTACCTCACCACAGTTTAAAATCACAATCATTTCAAAGTGTTCCTGAAATTGATACCAGAAGAAAACTTACTTGAACAGTTTCTCAAGGAAAGGAGTTGCCCCTATGACCTTTCTTACAGTTTTGGTAGCCATTCTGCCTCTGTTCAAATGCCTTTGGAGATGACACTTTACTGATTGGCTTTATTGTTTGGCATTGGTAATTCTTAGATGGAGTTCCTTTAAATTAAAACTAAGTCTGACTAAGCTAAGGTAAATACTTGCTTGTATGGTGTGAAACAACTTCCAGAACCTTTCAATTCCTACCTCTGTCAGCGCTTCAAATTGGCTAAAGTTAAATGTAGATGCTTTCCAGATGTTAGCTATAAGCTGTTAAGCAACTTCAAATATCTTGAAAATAAAATAATAATATTAGAGCATTATGCACAGATGGCCAGAACAGTGTCCAAGGAAAAGCTTTTGGTAAAACACAAGCCAGTGGAATTACCAAGATGTTTTCCATGTAAAAAGGGAGCTTATGAAAATATAAGTTATTAAGTATCTCTGATCAGATAAATTAAAAAACCAAGAGTCATAAGAATTCCCTAGAATAAATTAGATGTTACCCATACAGTATATTTTTTCAACTGCCCGTTTCTTTGTCTCAGTCATATAAACCTAAAGTTTGGATTTTGAGATAGATAAATTTATAATTTTACACACATTATGGAAAAATGCCAGTGACACTATCTTATTTGTTGCATCTCTCAACAGAACCACTCTGGCAGTTTTAAGACATTAGAGCTATAAATTCTCTCCCGTGGAGATAAGAGAAACTCCTCATCTTCCTAGCTGCCTTTACGATAATCAGCACTGTGTTGAATCATTTATAAAGGGCATGTAGACATATTAGATCAATGATATGTTTAGGCAGAATAATTTATATGTATATATAGAGAGGTTTATTTTTTTAATTAATGCATTTTAAAGAAAGGATATTGAGCAAAAAGATCTTCATATATATACTATGTGTTATTATTGCTTTCCCAAAATTATGAAACCAATCTCCATGCTGATGACAAGTTATGACACATTTAACTTCAATTCCTGGTCTATTATCATTTGTCATTTCTGCCTTTTTATTAAAACAGATGGGAAGCAATAAGATTGAGTTGCCAGACACATCACCATGATACTCAGTAAAGTTTGTGATTGAGGTTAATACATATTTGGAAGAAAGTTCACCTAGCTAAATCACTTTCACATGCCATATTTATAATATGAGCACAGAATGACTCAGAAAATAATTTTTACAAATTCGTAAGAAATAAAAGATGGCAAGAAAAAGATGATGGGCTTGTGACATTCAGTATGGGTGTATACATCCCATTTACTGATTTTCTTCCAGTGGTTACAGTCATGCTAGCACATTCACTGTCCCATAAAAGCAATGTACTTTCTCCTCAAGGTGAAATAGCATGAGAGAAGGTTTACAGAATATAAGTTGTGGTCTCCTTTGAGACAATATATCTCTCAATTTCACTTTCTTTTAGTTAAAACACTATTGGGTATTAGGTAATCTAGTTATTATGAATTATTAATCAGGCATAAGCAAACTGGAATTAAAATCCAAACATTCTTCATTTTGAGAAGTTATTAAATCACTAATACATTCAGTGTATTGTTCAGATGCAGGGGAGGAGAGAAGCTGCTTCTTTATACAGAGAAGAAGCTCCACCATGACTCATTGTCTACCTGTGAAGAAGACAGAGAGCAGCATCTACAGACCAGAGAGGCTAACAACCCAGACTCCAGTGAAAGCTATTATTTCTTACTGAGGGTTCTGTAGAGAATTTTCTGCATTGCAAGTATATATTCAATTTTTTTTTCTTCCTCAGAGGTAGTTAGATTTGTTAAAAGAAACCATTTATTTTAGGACCATATGATTTCCCTGATAGCCTTAATAAATATATGCCTTCCCTTGTCAAATCATCTCTTCTGTATAATGAGTGATGGTGGTCTTTTAGACGCTTCACCCTTACTCTTAGATTCTTCTGAATTGCATTCCTTGTGTCTTACAATTCACTTGCTACAAATACACTTGTACATGTATTACACTATAGCTTACAAAAATCCATTTTATTTGTGCTAAAACATAAAGGCAGAGATGAGTACAAGGAGATGAACATATAATTGAGAATTAAATTATATTCTTGCTACTCAATATTATTTTGATTTTAGCTACTATATATTCTGTCTTTGGAAATCATTTTCCTTTTGCTTTTTTCACATACTAGGTCTATACAGCTCTTTGGATGCATCTATAAATTTTAATTTAGAGATCTTCATATGGTTTATCAGAATTTGAAAATGATTAAGAAAGGAGTCTCCAATGATTGACTCCAGATATCATGTAACCATATAATTAAAAAGCAGAAACTTTGTTTGGGGTAAAGTCCTTCTTTTCATATTTCTTATTCTTTCTCCAAGTAATGTCTTGATGGCTTTAAAAAAAATGCTCACTAATAAATAACAAAAAAATGGATGAATGATTTCTATTCTTCTTTCTCATTACAATTTCTCTGCCCCAAGGCAAGAAAAATAATATTCAATTCATGTATCAATAAAGAGTCCACCAGTCGAACAAATCTATCTCTTAGTCACTTCACCTGATGAAAATATTTTGGTTAAGTATTCTTGCCTTTCATAACACCATGATCTCTAATTCTCTCCCTATCTTTCTAGATATTATTTCTAAACCAACTTTGTAGGCTTTCCTGTTTCTACTTGTCCCTTAAGTTTTAGCGTGTCCTCTGCCTCATTTCTAGATCCATTTCATTCCTTCTTCATGAGTTTGTCCATTTTAAAGACTTTCATTGTCATGTACGTGCTGATGATTCTTCCAAATCTCTCTGTTGCTTGCTTATCTCCTGAGATTTACTAAGATGTACTCAACTGTCATCCCATGTAGTTACAAGGGCTCCCACCAGGTAGCTCAAACTTTGCATTTCCAACTTATATTCATATTCTCTTTTCCCAGTTTCTTCTACAGTAGCCCCTATTTTCTCTAGTACTTAGATCAGAAAACTGAGAATTGGTTTTTCCCTTTCCTTCTGTATCTTTAATTTTATTCAAAATGGCACACTACTAATTTTATTTTTACATACCTTTCTGACACAGCCTCCTTTTTTGGGATCACAGACAATGCAGACCACATCAATTCTCACTGGAACTGCAACAGACTAATGAGCCTCAAAGTCTTTCTCCTCTCCACTCCAGTTTCTCTTTCAGAACTAGAAGAGTTTTCAAAAATCACATTGCTGATCAGGGTCAGATTGCCCCTGAAAATCCTTCAGTGGTATCCTATTTTCTGGTCACATTCCTAATTCCTCTAATGTCTCCATAAGGTTCTCCACGGTGTTCTGCTTTCTTAACTATCCAAGCTACATCTAACAGCTCTGAACTTCAAAGTGTATTTTTAATTAGGCACCGGTGTTCAGTTCCTCTCCTGCCCCATGCTTTACTTGGCATGGAAACTTTATATATGGTGATTCATTTACTGGAACACGCCTATTTTACCTCATACTTTTTCACTCTTCATTACTTGTTAACCTTGGCTTACATACTACTAGTCAATGAAAGCGTTTGCTTTTTTTCTTAAAGAGCTCAGCCTCCCCTAATGTATCTTCATCGTTTCCCTTTTTCTTCATTCCATCTACTTCTATTACTTCTTTTTTTTCAGGACTTGTTTTGATTATTTTGATTCTCTCATCAGATGTTAGCCTTGTGAGGGCAAAAGCTCAGTCCACCATGTTCACCATAGCAGCCATAGAGCTTAGGTCAGTTAATAACAAAAGGCTATTATATAATAATAATTTTTAATAAAATATCTGATATTCATCCTTAGTTTTTTGGAAGGAGCTTCTAAACTCTTACATTGCCAGCATTGTGGGAATGTCTCTGTTACTCATGGAAGATCAGAGAAAACACCTGAATTTATGCTCAGGAGATGACTCAGGATGGGAACTGCTCATACCAGAAAAACTTAATTATGTGATTATGATACAGAAGCTCTGAGCCACAAATATTTGCCCAACCTCCTGGGAAGGGGGGGGCAACAGGTCGAGTTTACTTGTGGGGCTAATGATTCAACCTACCATGCCTGCAAAATAAAATCCAAATTTATTTTTTTTCCAATTTATTTATTTTCAGAAAAACAGTATTCATTATTTTTTCACCACACCCAGTGCTCCATGCAAGCCGTGCCCTCTATAATACCCACCACCTGGTACCCCAACCTCCCACCTCCCCGCCACTTCAAACCCCTCAGATTGTTTTTCAGAGTCCATAGTCTCTCGTGGTTCACCACCCCTTCCAATTTACCCAAAAGCACATACCCTCCCCAATGTCCTCGTTAGTATAGTGGTGAGTATCCCCGCCTGTCAAGCGGGAGACCGGGTTTCGATTCCCTGACGGGGAGACCGTAAAATCCAAATTTAAAACATCGAGGCTTGTGTGAGATTCCTGGTTGAAGAACACATCCGTGTGCTTGGAGAATGATATGCCTTGATCTCATGGAGACAGGACTTTAAAGCTCTGGAGTGATACCCTCCCAGACATTACCCTATGTATCTCATTTGTTTAGTACTGACTTATATCTTTTATAACAAAATTTTGATAATCAATATAGTGTTTTCCTGAGTTCTATCAGTCATTCTAACAATTTTTCAAACCTAATATAGTCGTGAACTCCCAGAATTTGTAGTCAGTGATCAGACATGAGGGTGGCCTGGAGATCCCCAAAATGTAGCTAGTGTCTACAGTTAGTGAACCTTTGCTGGTGACTATTGTTTTTAATCTGTGGAGTCTGTCCTAACTCCAGATAGTTAATATCAGAATTTCATTGCAGTATTGCAGAGACACTTTAAAGTTTTTGCTGAAGAAATGGGTAAATGCATGAATGAATTGAAAAACGGACCCTCTAAACTTTTATAGAGAATGAAAATCTTGAAGCAAACTCCCTCCCTCTTTATGTATATTTAATTTTATTTTATTTCAGGGCATCTGGGTGTTTCAGTTAGTTATGCATCTGACTCCCAATTTTGGCTAATCTTGGGGTGGTGAGATTAACCTCTGAGTCAGGCTCCATGCTCAGCTCTATTTCTGCTTGAGATCTCTCTCTCTCTCTCTCTCTTTCCCTCTTTCTGTTCCTCCCTCCACAAACAAAAAAATAAAATCCTTTAAAAAAATTATTATTTTATTTTTATTTTATATATATTTAATTTTAATATGCATTTGTATTTTTATGTAACTTTCATTTGTTTTATTTTTATTTATTTTTAGAATATATATTTAATATATATATTTTTTTCTTGTCATAGGCATATTTCTAAAGTTGTCACCAAGATTTCAGTCCACTAGTGTATATGTCATCTGCTTTGAGTGTGGAAAGACTGCATGTATGGTAAGCTAGCTCCCCTGATTAGGTTACACAGTAAGAAGAAGGTGATGCGATAGTCACTCCCATTATATAACATAAGACTCCATTTAGCAGACTGGAGTGGGACTTTCTTGTTGACTTTCAAGAAGTAAGCTACCGTAGGTGAGAAGGCCATTTATCTAGGACCTGAGGGGAGACTCTGAGAGGAAATTTAGGCAGCAAGAAGATAAGGATCTCATTTCTACAACTTCAAGGACTGAATTCTTCCCCAAACTGACTGAACCAAGAAGAAGACATCATGTCTCTGATGAGAACATGGGCTGACAGATACCTTGGTTTCAAACTTTTGAAGTCCTAAGGAGATTCTAACCACACTTCACCCAGCTTCTGACCTATAGAAACTATTCGATAATAAGTGGGTGTTGTACCCACCGACTTTGTAGTAATTTGTTATACAATAGAAAACTAATATACTTCTCTTCCTCTATTTACCCTGAAGGAAAAAACAAAACAAAACAAAACATTACCAATTTTGATATTCTCCTCTATAATAAAAATTTTAGAAAGCAATTGTTTTATGTCACCAATTAAAAGGAATTCTGTATTTTGAAATCCAAGCATTAGAAAAGGTAGGTAACTTTTTAGGAAAATTAAAATAAAAATGTTATTTTCACTGTGACATCTTAAACCAGTGGCCAGAAACTGAACATTTGTATATGGAGTGCTTTACACAGGGAGAGGAGTATGTAGAAAAATAAGGGGCCCTAGAGGCAGACTTTATTTCAAGCATCTACTGTTTCCAGTTAGAAACGCATATCTACAAAACAACCAAACTTAACAAAAGTAAAATTGCCATTTATTTAAAAACCACATTCTTAGGGCACCACATAAGAAGATTCATCAAGTCAATAGCATAATGCAAACATAGAAACAAACATTTTCTGAGAATAAGAAGTTTAAGGAATAATAATACAGACTACTGAGAAAGTTTTAATGATTGAACTCCCATGTGTTTATGTGATTATGATGTTAAATATATGTTTTAACAGCATGAATTATCTTGTATGATTTCTCTTAGAAGTCTTGTAATAAATAATCACTTGTAATTAGTGCAATGTAAAAATCAAAGAGTTATGTTTTTTGTTGCACTCAGGTTTTATCACATAACTCTATTTTCTATCTATAATACATGATTGGTATTTAGAACCTTATGGTGGTTTTGAGGGGAGAAAGGAATATTTTGCTGAAAATTAAGAGCTTGTTTTTTTAAACATCATTGCCCACTGTCAGGTATGTTAAGCGGTACATTGCAGGTAGGCCTCCGACAATTGGAGAAACACGCCATCTATGTCATCTCTGTTTTGATAAAATGGTGAACAGAATAACACTAAAGATGAGAACATAAACCATTCCATAGGGAATCCCCTTAGTTGGATGTCGTTTTTCTTACTCATTACTGTGCTTTCTCAACCCATTCTTTATTACCATCACTACCAATATGACCACAAATAAATCCCTAGGGATCTTGAAAAATTATCTTGTTAAAATTCAAATAAACTGCATATCACAATAGTTTGCGGATAAATTATGGACTTATGCAATTTTCTTTAAATAGACATACAAAAAACAAACCACATAGCTCTGGCTGAGGCTTTCTTTTGCAAGATTTAGATAAGGCCCTCGCAGTCAGACAATTCCATGGCTTACATATGAAGGCCACTGCATAATCACTTCAGCATAGCTGTATAGGTCCAGCTACGTATCTTTTTCCAAGCTTTCTTACTCTGCAGCTGTGTGTATTTTTCCCTTCTCCTCCCAAACCCTAGACGTTAAAAAAAGAAGAAGAAAAGATTTATCACATCCATACCCCATTTAAAAGGTTTGCTTACTTTCCTTCCAGTTTCATTTTGTCTCATTAATTAAAAATGCTAAAGTGTACATTTTCTATATCTTGTAATCACTTCACATATAATTTTTGTAGTTGATGTTATAACAAAATTTGCAGTGAGTTATTTAGTTTTTCCTGATAAAAGTTGGTAAGCTTCTATTTATATATAGCCTCAGAGTTTCAGATATTTTCAAAGGGTGAAATGAAACCTCTAGGACAATAGTGTTATTTATTATGGTACGCTTTCCGATTGCACTGCACCTGTCTGGATCATAGGTTTGCAATAATGCAATGAAAATGATTTGAATGGGTCATAGGTCTAATGTGTTAAGCACATAAACAAAGACTGCCCAGGGAGAGTGTTAATCCATGCTCATTAATTTTTGAATTCACATTCTGCAAGTTCATCCAAAAATTTATGAACCACATCAGAGTTTGGCTTCGACAGCAATAGAGACATACTGAAACATATGGCTGGGGGGCAAATAGAGTCCTTGGCAGTGCTCCTGCGGAGAGCCAGGTGAAGTGAAACACATCAGAACCTCCAGCATGGCCATGAGAGTTACGGCCCATGGAAGAGGAACACTTCACAATGTCTCTGAAACTCTGAAAGGCAAAGCAGATTCATTTTCGATTACTCCCAAAGAGAATATCACTGCCCTAGTTTAGTGGGTTTTGCTCCTCAGAGTATATCTGTACACATGATAAATTATGTAAAATCTATTGACCTCATTTTTCCATGTTCCATGTATATACATCTGTATAAATAGATATACATGTATACATGCATATATATACATATATGTATATATGTATATGAACCACTGCTCTAATATAGTAAATTATTTTAAGTCATGCAAAATCTATCTCCAACAACAAAAGTATATTTCAATTTATTTTATTTTTTTAATTTGGTAATGGTATAAACACTTTGACACTAAGATATCATTCTAATTGTCTTATTTTTAAGGAGATAAGAGGATTGAATATAACACTTTTCTAAAAAAGATCTTGGTTTAACACATAGTGACATATATGATATACATATGTATAGAGATTATTAAATGTATGATTGAAATGAAAATAAGTTAAAAAGAAAACTCTTTTTGGAAATTAGATGCACATTCAGAGCATACATTTCTAAGGGGAAATTTGTGGCAAAGATATTGTTTGTCTTAGCAGCCCTTTTCTGATGCCTAGTTTGTAAGTTGTAGACTTTTTCTGGGCTGGGTTTTGATGGAGGACAGAGTTTATACCTGGAGGAAGGAGAGCATCTAATTGGAGACACTCCATAGAACAAAAAGAACTGTGTACAATGTCACTGGGAAAAATGCATAAAGAGATTCTGACAAATCATGGCTTTTCTCAGAACCCTCTTGTTCCTACCCTTATCATCCAGATGAAAATACAAGCCCGCATAGGAACCTACCCTTGTCAGGGAGTTATAGCAGAAGCCCATTTCATGTTCTCCATAAACCCTCCCACCCACCTGTCTCTGCACACAGATCTCTTGTTTCCACTGAATATTTCAGGTTTATTTTCACCTCAGGATTCATGCGAATCTGTGTCTTCTGCCAGGAATGCTCTTTCTCAGAATCATTCCATCATTCTGTTCACCATTTTATTCTAGTATCTGATTAATTGTCTCCTACTATAGAGAATATTCCTGAAAACCCAGTCCAAGGTAACATGCCCAACCATTTCCTTACACCTAAAGTTGCTTGATTTTTGTTCATGGTACACAACATTACCTCCTTGTCATAGCATACCATTGTATTGTATTCTATTAGTATGGTTAATGCTCTTTCTAAATGTGTGACATGTAGTAGAAACCATATCTTGTATCTCTGATTACAATAAATTGTCCAGGATACAGGTAGTAATGAGTATTTACTGGGTGACAATGGACTACATTTATTTGGATTTTAGTTTGGTGTGGTAGTCATACTTCCCCTCTCCCTCTGCCACGAGAGCTACTACTAGCACATACCATCATTAAATAATCATATTCAAAATTGCCAAATGTTATAATCTGGTCAAATGCTACAAAAACAAAATTCCATATATATTTTCACATTTGCATAGTCTACAGATAGGTACGATGATCTATGCTTCTCATAAGTAAGACAAATGTAGCCTGATTTGTCTTTTCTCCAAATCCCCACTTTTCATGCAGGATTAAATTTAATTCACATTTATTGTAATAATACATCTAATAATTTTTAAATTTTTGTACTTCTTTTTAATTCAATGGGTTAACAAAGCATTTGGTCAAAATCCTTTTAAATACTATTTTGTATCCTTTCTTCTATTGAGCTTACTTTACTTCTTGTCAAATTATTCCCTAGAATCTTTCCTACAGCTATTGAGAAATCTACTTTTGGCTAAATTTTAGATCATTCATAGATGTGTCTCTGCTGTTCTAGTCTCATAAAATATTTGCTTCATCCTTATTGTTCTACAAGTTCACTGTGTTATAACTTGTGTTAATTCATGTATTTTTAAATTGTGTTTGGTTAATAGGTAGTCTAAATTTCTCTTGAATTATCTTTTTTTTTTCTATCATTCTATCAGTCCCCCATTGCAAAAAACTTTCTTGAGAAGTATGGTACAGTTGTCCCACTCACTTCCATGTCCCTAAATATCTTTTTTTTTAAATATATTTCCATGTCTTCATTTGTGTGAAGTGCATTGTGAATGCTTAATTCAGTGCTATTACCAACTGAGTAATACTGATATATGTGTCCATATTATCACTGGACTGATTGCTCCATGAGAACTGGATTAGTTTCTTGTAGTTGTAACAAATTACCAGAAATGTAATGGCTTCCGACAACATGACTGTATTTTTTAAAATTCTGGGGATGTCTGGGTGGCTTAGTCAGTTAAGAGTCTGGAAGGGGAGGTGAACCATGAGAGACTATGGACTCTGAAAAACAATCTGAGGGGTTTGAAGTGGCGGGGGGGGTGGGAGGTTGGGGTACCAGGTGGTGGGTATTATAGAGGGCACGGCTTGCATGGAGCACTGGGTGTGGTGAAAAAATAATGAATAATGTTTTTCTGAAAATAAATAAATTGAAAAAAAAAAAAAAGAGTCTGCCTTTGGTTCAAGTCATGATCCCAGGAACTTGGGATGGAGCCTCACATCAGGCTTTTTGCTCAATGGGGAGTCTGCTTCTCCCTCTGCCCCGCCTCCTGCTCATGCTTCCTCTCCATCTCTCTCTTTCTCTCTCAAATAAATAAAATATTTAAAATAAAACATAAAATAAAATAATAAAATTCTGGAGGACAGAGGTCTTGGGTGGCTCAGTTGGTTAAGTGTCTGATTCTTGATTTTGTCTCATGGCATGATCTCAGGGTCATGATCTCCGGTTTGTGAGATGGAGCTCTTCATCGGGCTCCAAACACAGTAGGGAGTCATGCTGAGATTCTCTCTCTCACCCCCCCTAAATAAATTAATACATATTTTTAAAAATAAAATAAAATTCTAGAGGACAAAGTCCAAAAGGGGTTTCACAGAGTTAAACTCAAGGTATACACATAGCTAGTTCTTCTGGAGATTCCAGGGGGATACTATTCCCTTTCTTTTCCTAACCTTCAGAGAACATCCAAATTCCTTTTGGTTCATGACTTTTCTTCCATCCTCAAAGACAGCAATTGTATCATCCAGTCCTCTGCTTCCATTATCACATCTCTGTCTCTCATTCCCCTGCCTCCCTCTTCTCTCATAAAGCTATGTGATTACCTAAGAGCCAGCCTGATCATCTGGCTGATGATGAATTAAGAATCTTAATCCTTAATTTAATCACATCTGTGAAGTTTCTCTTTTGCCAGGTAAGGGAATTATTTCACCAGATCAGGGATTAGAATATTGATACCTTTGGGGGAAACATTATTCTTCCTGTCATAGGGATTATTGGACAATATCAGGTAAGAATCTTGTCTCCTTTAAAGTTTACAAATTAATTATATTATACCTTCTTCCTTCCTTCCTTCCTTCCTTCCTTCCTTCCTTTCTTTCTCTCTCTCTCTCTCTCTCTCATGTCTTCTAAGGAAAGATTTAAAATGCCAAGAGTCACAAACCAGTTGAAGCACTTTTGAAATAGTTCATTTATTTTCTATTTAAAATTACATTAAAATATAATTAGATAATTGTGACTCCTTACTGCTAAGATCTTCCTCAACCGTTTTCAAAGTCCAAGTAGAACTGAGAAAGCCCCCTCCTCCAAAAGAAGAGAAGCCCAAAAAATTTGATTAATTGTCAAAGTCTGTATATGATCAGGTCATTGCTTTTCTCCTTAGTATAGATCACTACACTGGTGACCCCCAGTGAACCATATCTGGGTTTCTATATCTGTGCCTTTCCTATATTTTTCCTATATCTGTGCCTCGAAACTGTCCTTACCCACCTTGACTATAGCGTTGGCCATGAGACTTACTTTGGCAAATTTGATATTAGCAAGACTGACAGGCGTTTGTGAACTGAGATTTGTTCTCTAAGAAGACTGCTTCTTACAGGGCAGTTGCCATCTTGTAAAGAAGCTTGAACTCAATTACTGCGTAATGAGAGACTATAGACAAATCTTGGTTTCTAAATGTCTGCTTAGACATTCTGTCCCCCACTGAGCACCTAGCTGAATGTGGATGCACGTGACGTTGGCAATTCCACATGGAGTGGTAGCACTGTTCAGCTGACCACAGTCAGTGCCCCTGGATTTCAAGCAACGATAACTCATTGCTGTTGTATATGCCAGGAAGTTTTGAAATGTTACGGAATGTAACAGCAGATAACAGGGATTTCTTGGTAGTATTGTATTCTGGCAATAACTTTTTTATTTCTCATTCAGTACAAGGTGAGACAGACCCAAGTGAGATATTAGAACATGACACATGTGACAAAATTTTTTATTAGTTAATGTAAGACAGACTACAGAAGACCTTATATTTTAGTTTCTTTCTTAAATGTGCACAAGTTAACTCATGCGATTAGGACTTGCTTAAGCTTCTATGTGTTATGCACTCACTGTCTGTTCACATTTTCACATGTCGGATAGATAAGGGTTTTTCTTCTATGTGGAGTTGTTCACAGGTGGAAAATTTCACTCTTTAATTTTTTCCTCCCAATTGGGAACAGATGTTTTGGAAACACTTCTCATTAAGGGTTTTAGAGATTTTCTTTACATTATAGAAACCCTTCTGCCATTCCATTATGGAAGATAAAATGAAAGAAGGTGATGTTTCCTTCAGGTTCAGCAACCACATAATTCAGGAAAATACTGACACAAATTCTGAATATGAAGGACTAAGTTTCCAGAAATGGGTGTTTTTATGTTTACAGCTCCAAGCCTGCCATGCACAGTATTAAATTTGTTATCAATTTGTATTTACACTGTTGGTAGGTTCATATAATATACCATTCCATGGCTTCCCCTCAGACTGACATATCCTAGAGCACAAAATAAGAAAGATGCCATGTCAGGTAGTTCTAGATTAACATGAGCTAGAAACTAAGCACATCACCCCTCTCATTGAGCCACAGGACCATACTCTCACCCTTTATGAGAGCACCATTTCATTAAATAAATAAATAAAGACTGCTATAGAATCTCTATAGTTTTGTAGGCCATAGTCATTTCAGAAGAATTAATAGTAAGTATAGTGGACTTAATTAAAATGACAAAATATTTTTGACCTTGTGTTAGAATTGTTCATTATTTACTCATATCAGTGCAGTGAGCCAGTATGTCACTCATAGTCTCTTAAGGTGAAGCCAGATAATTTTCTAGGGCCTGCCATATACAGAAGTCTACATCCTTTGGGTTAAGCCATGAAAGTGAACCCACTATATCTCATGTACTGACCCAGAGGTCAACTTCATTATAGAGTAAAATTTAATGATTGAAAAACTGGGCTCTGGAGTTACTGTACCTGGATCAATTCCCAGGTCTGCTGCTTTTCAGATCAGTGATGTTGAGTAAGTTATCAAAACTTTCTGTGCCTCAGTTTCTTAATTTCAAAAATGGTGTAACCATAATGCTATCATAAATTTTAAGCATATGCAAGCATGTCACATAAAGCACTCTAAGTGTAACTGGCTGTTAGGAGCCCACTACATATTATATACAATTATTTCTTCAATATCATTTTCACTAATTTAATTTAATTATTTGGTAAAATAATAAATAATAAAAGGTTAACATGGACTGCCTCTTAATGAAGTGTCTCCTACCATGAGAGACACCTATTGGTCCAGACAGCTGGATACAGCATTATTTGATGTCCAGCAAGTTGTGTATTTATCATAATACCATAATTTAAGAATTTCAAAGAATTTCAAATCACACACATTCACTGGTTAGAGCCACTCAGGAAAAAAAAATTAATTTGAATACCACTATAAGCATTAATAGCTATCATCAGAAAGAACAGAATTGGAGGACCAAATTGGAAAACAAAAATAAGTAAAAGTTTCTTAAATTCAAGCAACTGAGTGGTCTTAATCTTTTCATAGCCAGTCTTTTTCTGAGCCTGTCTGGCTTCTAAAATATAGTGTTCAGGGTCCTTTATGAATTCCATTGCAGCTACATTACAACATTTAGGAAAAAATATTACTATTCCTTTTATGTTTTCTTGAATGACCACCACAAAGTACTGCTTAAAATAGCAGCAAAAATAAGAAGTCAAGATTCAAACAGGTCCAGGCTCTCTTAAAGTCTCTGAGCAAGAATTGGCTTCAGGACTTTCTCTTAGTTTGTGGTGTTTAACCTTGGTATTTCCTCACTTACAGCTGCATAACGCATAATTCCCCTCCCTGTGTTTGTCATCACATGTCATTCCCATTTGTCACCATGTCATCACAGAACACCTTCTTAGAAGGCTCCCCAGTTGTGGTGGATCAGGGACTCACAGTATTTTAGTTACTAGTTACATCTGCAATGGGCCTCATTCTCAATATAATTACATTCTGAGGTACAACAATTAGGATTTAAACATATCTTTTTTAGAGGACGCAATTCAACCCATCGCAGTCTACTCTTTCCCCTCCCCCAAATGCATACCCTTCCCACATGCACAATGCTTCCGCCTCGTATCCAATTCCCAGATTCATAACCATCCCAACCTCAATCCTGCATCCAAGATCTCATCTAAATATAACCACTTTAAAAAGTCCAAATTTTGTTTTCTAAGTCATCTAAATCAGATGTTTGTGGCTTATCCTGAGGAACAATTCCTTTCTATCTATAAATCTGTGAGACTTACAAAACAGTTATCTGCTTCCAAGATAAAGTGGTAGGACAGGCATGAGGTAGACACCCCCATTCCAAAAAAGAGAACTTCAAATGACAAAACAAGGGTCCCTAGACTAATGCAAATTCACTACTCAGTAGAGCAAACCCCCATATGTTCCAAAGCCTGAGAATGATTCTCTGTAGCTTGATGGTCTGCTTCTGGCCTGAGGGGCTGGTCTTGCCTCCTCGGTTCTGGGCAATGTCCAGTCCCTGTGGAATAAAGCAGGTTACTATAACCTCTGGAGCCAAGGATTTCCTGTCAGACCAGACCTTGGCCTCTGTAGCTCTGTGACCCGAGAGACTCATCTTGGTTCTTTTTGCCCAGGTTGGCAATATTTCTAGTTTCTCCAGCCACACCTTGACCTTGTTTCCCGAGGAAGTATTCTGGATAACTGAGAATTTTCAATCACTACGTGTCAGTTTCCCTTTACTCAGTAGTTCCTTCTTCACTTTATCTATTTCTTCTCACAGTTTACTATAAGCAGGAAAGAGAAACCAGGCAACAGTCTCTACATTTTTCTTGAGATTTTCTTAGCTAAATATCCATATTGATAACTTACAAGTCCCACTTTCTACCATGATGCAGTAGAACATAATTTAGCCAAGTTCTTTGTCACTTTATAATAAGAAACATCTTTAATTCAGGTTCCAGTAACATGGTCCTTATTTCCATCTGAGACTTCACCAGAAGCAGCTTTAACATTCATTTCTAACAACATTCTGTCCATGATGATACATCTATTTTTCTATAATAAGAGAAGCTTTCTGTACTCTTCTGCAGGATTGACTGTGATATCCATATTTCTACCAACATTCTTTTCAATGCAATATAGACTCCTATCAAGCACCTCAAAATTCTTCCAGCTTCTACCTGTTACCTAATTCCAAAATACCTTCCACATTTTAACTACTTGTAACAGCATCACCAGCATTCTCTGCACCACAATTTGTTTTAATTTCTTAGGGCTCTATAACAAAGGACCACAAACTAGATGGCTGAAAACAATGAAAACTTATTGTGTCCTATTTCTGGAGGCTAGAAGTTCAAAATCAAGGGGCTGACAGGTCTATAATCTCTCAAAGGCTTCAGTGGGGGGAATAAATTTCATGCTTTCGTTTAGCTTCTGATGTCACGAATAGCATTTGATGTTCCTTGACTAGCAGCTTCTTACCTTCGTCTTCGCACCCAGTGTCTGGGTTTTCATATGGCCTCCTATCACTTCATCTTAATTTAACTAATTACCTATATAGCAATCTTATTTATAAACAAGGTCACATTCTGAGAAATGTGAGTTAGGATTTCAACATATCGTTTCAGGGGGACACAATGCAATGATAACATGTCTTTAGCAGGACAGTGAAGGCAAAATTTCTGGTCCCAATAGAAAAAAATAAAATAAAAATCCCTGACTACCATGCATCTGTACATTGCAGAATTTATAAAACTATATTAGGCAGGTTGACGACTAGAACCTCTATGTCTGATCTACCTTATGGACTAGTCAATATGACATAAAATATGAAAAGACATAAACTATGAAACAGACCACCCCCAGTCACTCCTACTCAATATGCTTGTATGATTCTGTGCACTCATGGAATCTAATAGTATTTACCATTTTTGTGTGGTACAGTAGAAGATCCCTACAGTTTGTCATCTGGCAAGTCCATTCTTTAAGGGCTTCACAAAATATGATTCTAATTATCCAAATAGCATGACTATCCTGAGCATTTCCTGCACACGAAGAGTGTTGCACCGGTTTTTAAGTGTTTTTCTTTAGTCATTAATATAACATTCTCTTTTAGAAAATAGGTTAATTTGGGGGAACAGTATCAAGAAATAATTTTAGCACTGTTGTGACCTGGATAGTAGAAAAGAGCCTGGAAATCCTTTGTTCTAACTTCCCTAATCTGGTCTTAGAGTTTTTCCATGATGACAGTTTTCCTCCTTACTCAATTCCTCCTTACTCACCTTCCATGTTTCTTCCTCATAAAAACAGTGTTTGTTAATCTCTTGGGCAATGTTTTCATTAAGTTTCCTTGTTACCATTTCAATCTGATTAAGCCGTCTTCTTCCTTTTAACTTTCAGTCATGTCTCTTTGTACAATCATGTTTTTAAATCACGTTTACTTTTACATTGAAGCCAAAGTAAGGGTTCCTCACTGAGGTTCAGTTTTTTTCCCTTGTCTTTGAGAGTTATCTGTGATAGACTTTCTTCTGAATTTTCTCATCCATCATCAAATCCATATTTGGACAGAATAATGTGACTCTTTAGCAAAGCTTAAGTCCATCTGTCCAAACACCTAAAAGGAAGGAAGGAGCAGAGTCTCACCTCTCTGTCTTAGCAGAGACCAGCTCTAATTCCCTAGGAGGACAGACCTTTAAATATGTGTTCCAGTTTTCCCATACAACATCCTCCGCTGGCATTCACTCTCCTGATCAAAACCTACCTTACTTTTCTACCTTCTTCCCTTCAAAGATGCAAATATTGCTTATGTTGCATTTTACATTTTTGACTCTCTTTTATGTTTAAATATAACTGATTCAGCAATGGCAAGATAATTAGATGTTTCTTCATGGCCACATTTTGAAGATCTTTTTAAGTGTCACATGTGTGTTGCCAAAGTTGTTCCATGTAACTCAGCTTTCTTAGAACCAGTGTGATTCTTCATGTGTGATATGTTGTGATCCCAACCTCAAACCCAGCATGTGAAATATTGAGCTTTTTATTTACAACTTTAAAAAAAATTGAGTATGATTCCATAGTTGACTAATAGTAAGTACATTTTATTAAAATATTACTCTTTGAAGTTTTTGCTAAGGGAAAATTGAACAGTTTCTTTAGATTTTTAGAATCTGAAAGATCTTTTGGAACATTTTACATTATTAGAACAACAAAACATCTCACAGAAAAGTAATAAGCAAGAACTAAATTATCAGTTACATTTGAAAGAAACACTTTTTATTCACAAAAAGGCAAATTTCACATTTATTCAAAGGCCTGTTATGATTCTGCTTTTCTCCAATACACAATTTTTATCTTACAACACTGTGTTAGGAGTCTGATCACAGCCTGGTTGTGTCTGGTATCAGAAAGCAGCAACCATGGTGTCAGCCAGGCTCCATCTCATCTGAAGTCTCCCCTGGGGAACCCCCTTCCATGTTCTCTCAGCTTATACATGGAATTAATTTCCTGCCAGTGGTAGTATACTGAAAACACCAGTTTTCTGCTGGTTGTTGTCACCAGCTGGACTCCCACCCCCTGAACTGACCCTTCCTGCTCACCTGTTGTACCCACTGAACTTTGCCTAGCATTTTTCCTTAAGCTCCTTTTTCTAGCTAAGCTCTTAACTCAGGCAAAAGATGTTATACCTAACATGCAATGTATGTATAAGTATATTTTCTTAAGGCACCTGCACAACATTAGACCCACTTCCATATACAGACAAGGCTCCAAAAGGAACCCATTCACTCTTGCTTGAAGAGTCATGTGGAGCTTTGGAACTTATTCCCTATAATCTCCTTATTTGCTACAAATAAAATTTCCTTTGTGAGACAACTCTACCTGGTATGGTTTCTATCCGGGACTCACCAAGGGGCAAACTCACATTAACTCACATTGGTTACACTGTCAGCTAGAGAGTGCCCCCAGCTCTTAGATGCCAGCCTCTGCTCCTTGTCATGTAGGTCTTTCAACATCCTGACTTATTTCTCCAAAGTTAGCTAGGGACAGGTTCCCTAGATTGAGTTAGCTACCTGCCATGTTTATGATGTAACATATTCATGGAAGTAAAATCTCATTTCTTTGCTATATTCTTATTAGAAGCAAGTTAGAGATCCCTCTAACACTCAAGAGGAGAGAAGGGTATAGAAGTATAACACCGAGGGATGGAGCTCAAAAGAGTAGCTGGGGCACACTTATCATGTAGATGAATGCACCAGAATATTCAAATATTTTGAATCTTTGGTCAAATATCAAAAAATTGATATTTGCCAATCCCATTGGTCAAATATCAAAAATTTAACATTTGCCAAGCCCATAATCTAAGACTGAATAGATTAATAGATTAATCTGTATAATGTAAAAGCTTCATAATTTTTATAAAAAAGTAAGAAAACATTTTAGAATTCTATGAGGCAAATATTTGTCAAAGTGTTTTCTATAACAAACCCTTTACTTTATATTCAAACTCTATTAAATCATGACTAATATACTGGCACTACTTGGACTTCTAATACTGAGATCTGAGATCTTTCTTTTTCGAATTTCTGAAATATTTGAGCAAAACTAGGCAATCCATTTTATCTCGTCTTCTTCTCCCAGACACCCCACCAACATCCTGCTTTTTCATTGCATGTGTAAACACACTGTCTTCAATCCAGCTCTGCAAGAACAATCTTCATTGCTTTTGCCACAAACTTCCGGGATGATTTATAGGAAGGGCATACAAGTATACTTTCTATTTTAATACTTAGAACAGTAAAAACCATGTTTCCCTTGTCTTAAAAAAATAATAATACAAGAGAGAACACGTGGTATTTTCAGGAGGCAGCACAAAGTATAAGATCTCTGAAGTATCTCATTCTTTCATCTACTCCATTTTGTGAGCATTATGTAAATTCTCTAAGACAACTAGAACAGTAAAATCCACTGCTATGTGGTCTTTTATGGTGGTAATGGCCAGGGCTTTGGGTTCACACATGGACTTGTCTAAGCATCCTCCAATTTATCAATTTAATAAGCTTTTAATTTAAATGACGTTTTCGGTTTCTTGTGTTCTTTTTTGCTTTTCTTGTCACATTCTACTATTCTTCATGTATAATCCCCAAATGTGGTTGTATGATTTCTTGCCTTTGCTCTCTCTCTTTGAGGACTCTTTTTTTAGACATCTCATGGAAAAAACTTTGAGATTGCTTGGGCACAAGAATGAGGTTCCTTTTTGATATGCAAATAAAGCAGAGGTAAAGAGGGCCCTTATTTCATGTTTTCTTTTTTTGGGGGGGGGTATGGGAATGTTAGTTTGAAGATCCACCTTTTTAAAGAATTTGGGGGAGGGTATGAGTGCAGAATGAGTACGTGACATTTGGAGTAAATCACCTGTCACAAACATTAGTCTAGGCAAAATGGCTGCAGAGATGCCTTCCTGGGAATGAGTGCCTGATGTAGCACTAAATTCTTTCTGGAAGTTGTAGACAGTAGCTGTGGTGCTAACCTCCATCTGTAAGCAGAAAGAGTTAGGACTCCCCCCGGAAAAAAAGAAAGATATCATATAGCCTTCTGGTACAAGAGAAGTCATTTTAGGTCCCCATCTATTTTCTGTGATCTTTACCCTACTTACCAGAACACATATCTAGCAGAACTTTCTAGGAAGTGTCAGAAAAAAATGCAAAAGCCTCAGGAGCTAAGGATTTTAAGGGAACAGAAGGAATGTAGAAACTAACAAGTCTGTAACCTAACTATATGAGAGTCAAGAAATCATTGGGAAACTCCCAGTGCCTTTTCAAAAGTCAGGAGGGCACTTAGCTGAGATAAGTAGGCCAGGACCCCAAAGGTCAGGACCCCAACCTGTCTATACTAGAGCATGCCCATAGCCTCTGTTTTGGGTTGGATGGTGTAATGTTAAAGTATCTGCCCCAGGAGGGGCGCAAGCTTCATCACCATAATAAGATGCCTGGATAGACCTGTTTTCTAAGTACCTGTGCAACTTTATGTGTGCATTAACCTGTGATGACAAAGCCTCTTTCTGAATATTTACCATGACCCTAAAGAAAAGTAACTCAGTCACTCCTGCTCTCAAGAAGGGGAATCAGGGTTTTGGAAGTGTTCCCTGGGATCTTATTTACTGCAAATAAGATTTCTTTTGTGTAATAGGTGTAGTCTCTACCCGTTCAAAAGGAGAACTCATGTTAGTTCAGCTACAAAACTGTTGGCTGTCAAGAATCCACATCTGGTCCGTAGAGGTAACCCTTCCTTGTGTTGGATTATTGTGTCCGCAATATGGAACATGGAGAGCATTCTTCCATTCTATTGTCTTCTAGAACCTTTGGGAAGATCCATGTGCTTGAAAGGCTGCATCTGCTGCTTGGCCATTGTACAGAGGGGGAAAAAAAAGTTTGGTAGACATGTCTGAGCATTTTCAATATATGTGTTTTAAAGTATTTTTCTTCAATTCCTTCAGAACAAAATGTATTCATTGTTGAATTTACAGACTTTTCACAATGTAACTTTCCTAACATTTTGAAATTTCAGTTTACAATTTCATCTTGATTAGGGTCTTCGTGTGTGTGTGTGTGTGTGAGAGAGAGAGAGATATGGATTTTTCACCCTTTCCCTAGGTTCAGACTTCCCTGACCCTTTCCCCATCAACGTTCCTAATTCAACCCCAGGTCTCCACTGAAGACACAGACTCAAATGATG
Organism: Neogale vison; assembly: GCF_020171115.1. Taxonomy (NCBI): domain Eukaryota; kingdom Metazoa; phylum Chordata; class Mammalia; order Carnivora; family Mustelidae; genus Neogale; species Neogale vison. The sequence goes on from NC_058094.1 coordinate 130,868,611, forward strand.
GAATTACAAGTAATTCACTTCCTAAGTCACTGGGTGGCTCAGCACAGATTCTGATCGCATGATTATTTCTTCCTTCAGATTCTAACTCAGGCAGAGATGGATAAATTTAGTTTTTGGTTCTTGCATCAGGAAGTATCTATAATTTTATTTCCTCTCTGTTTAAATTTGGGGGAGTTGAAGTGTAAGCAGAAGTGTTCACCTATAATCCCTTCCTATCTGCTGTGATTATCTGGCTCGTGATTCTACCTATCCTAGTGGGTTCAAAATAATATCATATTGTGTTTTTGGTATGAAGATTCCTAATGACTAATGAGATGGGGCATCTTTTCATGCTTTTTCATCATTTGTTTTTCTTTCTTTGGAGACATGAGTATTCAGAATTTTTGCCCATTTTTTAATTAGGCGTCTTTTTACTTTTGAGTTGTATTAGTTCTTTTTAAATTCTATCAGGTATATGATTATCATTATTTTCTCTCATTCTGTGAACTATCTTTTTACTTTCCTAATAGGGTCCTTTGCCCTCCATACCTTAGCTTCCTTCCATCTTTGAATCTTATTCAGTACATGGTGATGGTATTTGTTAGCCAAGGCTCTCCAGGAAAAGAGAAACAGTAAAATATATTGATACCTACATTCATGCCTCTGTCTCTATCTTTGCCTGTACTTGTTTGTATACCTATGTCTACCCATCCATCTATATCTATCATCTATCCATCCATATATCAAGAGATTATTTATTTATTTATTTGTTTATGAGAAAGAGAGAGAGAGGAGAGGGGCAAGCAGACTCCTTGTTGAGTGCAGAGCCTGATGTGGGGCTTGATCCCATGACCCTGATATCATGACCTAGCTTAACCTTCTGAGCCACCCAGGAGCCCCTTGAGAGATTTATTTTTAAGGGATTGGATCATGGAATTGTGTAGCATCTGGCAAGTCTGAAATTCAGGAAAGCTAGAAGTTTGGAGCTTCAAAGGAGTTCATAGTACAAGTCGTGAATCCAGATTCCACAGGATTTGAAACCCATAGGATTTATATGCTGGAGTCTTGAAGTGAAATTTCCTGTACTTTGGAAAACCTCAGTCGTTGTTTTCAAGACCTTCAACTGACTGTATGAGGCTTACTCATATTATGGAGGACAATCTGCTTTTGCTCAGAGTCTGCTGATTTAAATGCTAACCACATCTAAAAATAACTTCACGACAATATCCAGACTAGTGTTTGACCAACTGGGCACCATAGTCTAGCCAAGCCAACACATAATATTAATCATCACTGTGATTTTTCTTGTTTCTGAACACCTATAGCACCCATCGTATGGTTAACAATTGTTGAGTACGTTAACACCAAATTACGTCATGTCTTGTGTAATTTATGAAAAAAGTCATGTGTAAAAACAAGGTAAGAAATCATAGAACTATGTATCTGTATTCCCAATTTTAAGGATCACTGACAACATGAATCTTTAATGTGTATTATGGCTCTGATCACAAATGTTCTAAAGATCCTTATTGCATAATGAATCTGTTTTCATTTTTGGTTCTGCACATCAAGAATCATCAAACTATGAACCATAGATCAAAGCCATGTCACTTTTTCTGTAAATAATATTTCATTGGAGCACAGAATCCCTATTAATTTCATGCTGTTAATGGTAATATTCATGATGTAAATACAGAGTTGAATCACTGGAATTGAGGCAGTATTATGGCTTAGAAAGCCCAAAACATTCTGTGTCTTAACAGAAAACGTTTGCCAGCACCTATTGTTCGGTGTAGCACTAATCCTTTATTTCAGAACTCTACTATCCATATTTGCCCTAATGGAAGTTTATCACATTTTTGCCTTTCACCCATAATTTCCTCTGCAGGGAAGCTCTACTTCTGTCTCATCTCTTATAGACTAAAATTACACTTTTTACCACTCTGTCTCAAGTAATATCTCAATCCCAGGTGACTTTTCATATATCTCTGAATATAGATTATTCTTTTTCCCCATTATCTTTTTGCCAATAGCTACTTAAATACGTCTATTTTTATGAATTATGTTGTACCTATTATTTTATTAGTATCATTTTATTTGTCTCATTTCTCTTTTCTAAAGGATATGAAGGGTAAATTGTCATCTACTCATTTTGGCATTTACTGTAGTTTCTTGCTTTCCCAGGTGCCCTGCAAATAGTAAGGAACTGAAAACCAGTATGTTACATTGAATTAAATGTTATTAAACTGTGTTGGATTAAATTGTGTATGTGAGCCATTTTCCTGGACCTTTCAGATACAGTTTTTTATTGAGATGATAGAAAAGAATTTTCCCCCTTTGAAGTAGAGATCAGAAAACTTTTTCTGTATCTAGTCAAATACTAAACATTTTAGGCTTTTTGAGCCATAAATGTCTCAGGCTCCACTTTTTTCTTTTTTTTCAATTTCAGATTATAAAAACAGAAAACATTTCTGTTCATGAGAAATACAAAAACAGTTCCTGGAAGGATTTGGTGTGTTGGACACAGATCTTTGTGTCCTTCTTTCTCTTGTGCTTGTGGAGTTAAGAATCACTAATAGAGAGGTGGGGCCAGGATCAATGAACGCAATGCAGTTGTTGGAACATGGTGTATATGTAGAAATGGTCTTTGCATTCATATTGTACTATAGACTGTTTAATGTAGCATGTAAATCTAACTCTTTCTTTATAATACCATATGTATAAAATTTATAAGACACAGTGGGGAATAACCCCTACAATTATTTATAAACCTTTAATGTAGATTTGCACCTTTTTGAGCATTATAATTTTCTGAGGATTTGTACTAGGCCTCTAAGTAATATAACTTTATACTGCATTTTTTAACAGTATTCATTATTTTATTCATTTTTTTTTCAATTTATTTATTTTCAGAAAAACAGTATTCATTATTTTTTCACCACACCCAGTGCTCCATGCAATCCGTGCCCTCTATAATACCCACCACCTGGTACTCCAACCCCCCAGATTGTTTTTCAGAGTCTATAGTCTCTCGTGGCTCACTTCCCAGCTCACTTGTTCCTCAAATGTAAAAATCTTCTTCAAAATATACAGCTGTGGCAGTATCTATTTGCTTATTTTGCTGTCTTCATGTAAGGGATAGTTTGGTACCCTTTGCTGGAAACTTTCTGAGAACCATTTGGGAACGACTGATTAAAACCTCTCTTGTATTTTTCCCTCAGGTATTAACTAAAGTGCTTAAATTACTTGTGAATATTTGTTTCATATTCATACAGGTTCATTTGTTTTACTAGTCATCAAGCATTAATTATCAGATTATCAGCACAAAAACTCAGAAAAAAATGACTGCATCAAGGAAAAATTTTTAAAAAGTAAAGATGTAGAAGTGAGAGAAACAGTGATCACGTATACACATAAAACTCAGAAATCAGGTTGCTTGATTCATTCATCTGTTGATGGACATCTAGGTTCTTTCCATAGTTTGGCTATTGTGGACATTGCTGCTATAAACATTCGGGTGCACGTGCCCCTTTGGATCACTACGTTTGTATCTTTAGGGTAAATTCCCAGTAGTGCAATTGCTGGGTCATAGGGCAGTTCTATTTTCAACATTTTGAGGAACCTCCATGCTGTTTTCCAGAGTGGTTGCACCAGCTTGCATTCCCACCAACAGTGTAGGAGGGTTCCCCTTTCTCCGCATCCTCGCCAGCATCTGTCATTTCCTGACTTGTTGATTTTAGCCATTCTGACTGGTGTGAGGTGATATCTCATTGTGGTTTTGATTTGTATTTCCCTGATGCCGAGTGATATGGAGCACTTTTTCATGTGTCTGTTGGCCATCTGGATGTCTTCTTTGCAGAAACGTCTGTTCATGTCCTCTGCCCATTTCTTGATTGGATTATTTGTTCTTTGGGTGTTGAGTTTATTAAGTTCTTTATAGATTTTGGACACTAGTCCTTTATCTGATATGTCGTTTGCAAATATCTTCTCCCATTCTATCAGTTGTCTTTTGGTTTTGTTAACTGTTTCCTTTGCTGTGCAAAAGCTTTTGATTTTGGTGAAATCCCAAAAGTTCATTTTTGCCCTTGCTTCCCTTGCCTTTGGTGATGTTCCTAGGAAGATGTTGCTGCGGCTGAGGTCAAAGAGGTTGCTGCCTGTGTTCTCCTCAAGGATTTTGATGGATTCCTTTCTCAAGAAGATGTGGTATATATACACAATGGAATACTATGCAGCCATCAAAAGAAACGAAATCTTGCCATTTGCGACAACATGGATGGAACTAGAGCGTACCATGCTTAGCGAAATAAGTCAAGCGGAGAAAGACAACTATCATATGATCTCCCTGATATGAGGGAGTGGTGATGCAACATGGGGGCTTAAGTGGGTAGGAGAAGAATCCATGAAACAAGATGGGATAGGGAGGGAGACAAACCATAAGTGACTCTTAATCTCATGAAACAAACTGTGGGTTGCTGGGGGGAGGGGGGTTGGGAGAAGGGGCATAGGGTTATGGACATTGGGGAGGGTATGTGCTTTTGGGTAAATTGGAAGGGGAGATGAACCATGAGAGACTATGGACTCTGAAAAACAATCTGAGGGGTTTGAAGTGGCGGGGGGGTGGGAGGTTGGGGTACCAGGTGGTGGGTATTATAGAGGGAACAGCTTGCATGGAGCACTGGGTGTGGTGAAAAAATAATGAATACTGTTTTTCTGAAAATAAATAAATTGGAAAAAAAAAAGAAATCAGGTTGCTTAGCAGAATTACATTCTTTAGATCTCCCAGCTATAAAGATTCCACATATCTTTATTCTTTCTTCAACATCCTCACTATATCCTTATCATAGATAATTACTTGGCTGATATACAACTTATTTATTTACCAAACATCAAATTTTGAGCTGTGCAAAGTACTCATCATTATGAGTTTTACTTTTTCCCATAACCAATAATTTTGAGAAAAGTACATTGTGAAGATGTTGTATAGTGAAGATGTATAAGCACTTGTGAGACTATAATATTCAGTTACACAACTCATAAACATATAGAGACATACAGAACAGCATTCAGTATTTGCTTAGTTTTTTAAAAAGTATTACTGTCTGGAGCTATAGAATAAACATTATATTGACTCTACAGAGTAGAATAGAATTGAATTTACTCATATGCTGATAGCATGTTGAGTTGAATATCTTAATTAAAAGTTTTATGGTAGCTATTACAGAAAAAAAATTGAGAGACATGTTTAGCAAGAGAAATAAGGGAGAAAAAACAAAGCAATTAAAAAACAAACCAAAATGAAAATCTCAAATTCTTATATAGCTTAAACCAAAAAGTAATGGTAAAATAGAAGCAAGAACATAATAATAGGATTCACAAACCCAGACACATTTTACCAAAGTCTTCATCATCAGCTTTGATTGTTATTGGAATTATATTCATTTTGGGACAATTTTTAGTAGGAGAGTTGACGATAATGCCGATCTCATCATTTCTTAAAGGTCTTATGCAATGAAGAGCTTATTAACAGTAACATAAACTTTATTAAGGAAGGGAGTTTTATTTTATTTATTTGTTTGACAAAGAGAGACACAGCAAGAGAATGAACACAAGCAGGGGCAGTGGTGGAGAGAGAGAAGCAGGTCTCCTGCAGAGCAGGGAGCCTGATGCAGAGCTCAATCCCAGGACCCTGGGATCATGACCTGAGCCCAGTGAAGACCCCCGATGACTGAGCCACCCAGGCACCCCAAGGAAGGGGTTTTATTTTGTTTTATTAACTTCTATATCTCCAGAACCAACAAATGTGCCTTTGATAGATGGTTCTTAATTAATACTGAGAACATACTATCCATTCTCTAAATTCCTAACATTCTTAATATTTGTTCAGGTTAGCTGGTATGTACACATGTGTTTTATATGCCACACACACACACACACACACACATATACACATATATACACACATATACATACCCATATATTTACCATATATACATATATACAAACATACATATACACACATACACACATATACATACCCATATATTTTTATATTACATAAATATATATGTTTTTGTATATACATTTTACTTTTAGAAAAAATTTTGTGTGGTTGTGTGGCAGGGACAATCAGGGCCAACCAAACAACCTTTTGTTTCCTAAAGAAGTAATTTCTTATTTATTGTGACAGGCGGGAATTTCCTAGGATTTTATTTACCTTTCATATTAAACACTTGAGAGTCTGAATTGTCATATTATATCAACAGAGCCCCAGCCTACATGACTAATAGAGTTTTTTGGTTTGACCACCTCATCTCATCTCACCTCTCCTCAGTATAGAGTTTGGTTTGACCACCTCATATTACTTAATCTTTCAAGATATTATGGCCCTTCTAGGTGATAAATTCTGATAAAACCATGTCTGTGGGAAGCATATGTTTATGTAATTGAATGTTCCTTAATAAGATATATACATTAAATAAATATTTATGGTATATTATTTGAGTAGATTCATGCTTAATTCTATCCTTTCTAAATATCTACTGTTCTCCCTTCTCAGCGGATAATCTATCTAGATCTGGAACTCCAAACTTGCAATCTCATTTTTTTTCACTTTCTTTGAGACAAATCTGCATAATCCAACAAACAATCCATATTTTATGTTTATTACTTCTAATTTATGTTACTCTAAAAAGAGATACTTTTAAAAAATTATACTAGAATTTCTTCTCATCCCTACAGACCTCTAGATATGCATTCCTCTATTTTTTTGGAAGCAGAGACTTAAATTAATTACATTTCCAGACTCACCATCCATTCATTCAATTACCCCTGCAATTTGGTTTTCCTACTCTTCAGTATGCTCCTGAGAATGCTTCTCTTAATGTTTCTAATTTTTATGCCCATCCTTGTTTTCTCCATCCACTCATGACTTGAAATTTCAGCAGAACTGAATAACTAGATCACATCTTGGAACACTGTTATTGATTTGAATTTTAAAACATCAATTAAAGTATGTTTATTTTCTTAATAGCACAAAATTTTTTCTGAAGTCCACATAAACATGAATTATCACAAAGCCAATGGTTGTGTACCTATGATACATTTTTATTCTTCCTCCCTTTCTTTATTACTATTCACCCAACAGAAAAGAAGAGTGGAGGCATGCAAAAAGTATATTGTTCTTTGTTGGAGTTAAGTTCTTCTGATTTTAAAGAATAGAAAAAGAGTATATTATCAGTGAGAGTTCTCGACAATGCAAACCCTTGAACAACCATGGTCAAGAAAGGTACTACTGTGATAGTTTTAAGGTAAAGTAGTCTAAAAATCTATTATATTATGGGTTGCCTTTTTCAAGTCCTTACTCCACTTATTTCTTGTGTGTGTGTGTGACACGAATTTATAGTTAAATATTTTGCTTTCTGGTTGTAAATCCCTCCAACCATGGGTAAGTTCTGGATGTAAATTCCTCCATCCACCCTATTTCTGTATGGACCATTCACCTATCTTGTCTTGTTCTAAGTTATCATTACTATTTCTGTGGAGGTACTAATTCATGTCCCATCTTTTTCATAAGACTTTATTAAAACTTTTGGGGATGGGGTTAGGATGGTGATGAGTAGTAAGACCCTAGGCTCACCTTGTCCCATGAATAGAACTAGACAACCATTAAATCATCCTGAATACCCCAGAAGAAACTCCACAACTAAAGGTAGAGAAGAAGCCACATTGAAAAAATTAGGAAGTATGGAGATATAGCTTCTGAGAGAAACAGATCATAGCTAAAATAGCTAAAACAGTGGGGAGGGAGTTGCAGTTCATGTAGAACAGATACAGACAGGCAAGCACACAGGGGACCCGCCATGAGGAAGACAAATCACCATAGCAGTTGGCTTAGAAAGCCAGAGGGGCCAAATTTTGTGAATTTTTGCCACCACTGGGCCTTAAAGATGGAGTTTTAAAGGAAAGGGTCTTGCCTCAGGGAGATCCCACAGGCATTGGAGCATCTGCTGTTGGGAGAAGGTAGGGAAAACAGCCCAGGTGCATACAGTTTGGAAACAGTGAGCTGAAGAATTCTTGGTATACAAAGTGTGGAGGTCATCAGCTCATCTCAGAACATGTCCCAGAGAGATAACATTTCTGGAAAGATCCATCTGGGAAAGAAGAAACTGGCAGAAGCCATTTCCCTTGCCCACACTTTTGCACAAGGATACACCACCTGTGAGAAGCAGTAGAGATCCAACACTTATTATTTAACTTGCTACACCAAGCGCCATTCACACACTGTGGTGAAACTGCCCTTCTCAGTAACTCTTGCCTCAGACCCACCACATCAGGCCCCCTCCCACAGAAGACCAGCCCAAACCCTTGTTCACATCTTCTCTCTTGACTCAGAAGTCTTACAAGACCTCAATTCATGTTGCCATGGCAACAAGTCTTATTGCACCAGCAGAGCAGAGGACACCTAGTAAAACAGAGCACATTCAGGCAAGGGAACAAACACAGCCCATAACACACAAAGCCTCTGCATGTGATTCCCCTGTAGGATAAAGTGACCAGGAAAAAACATCAGAGCACACATGCACCTTTTGGAGTCACCTCCAGAAGCACCAGATCCTGAGAAAAGGGGACACTGCACCACAGGGTACTGCAGATCTCTTCTTCGTAAGTTCATTCCCTCAAGAACAGGAGACATAACTGAATTTCCTAACACAGAGAAACAGGCACAGAGACTCAGGGAAAAAAAAAAATTAGAAGATAGAGGAATTTGTCCCACATGAAAGAACAGACAAGTCACACCCAGAAATGTAAGTGGAACATATATAAATAACGTGCTTGATGGAGAATTAAGACAATGATCATAAGGATACTCACTGGACTTGAGAAAAGAGTGGAAAACACAAGTGAGACCTTTAACACAGAGATAAGGAATAACATGGCAGAGGTAAAGGATTCAATAAATGAAATGAGAAAACTACTTCATGAAATGAACAGAAGGCTGGAAGAAGCAGAGGAACAAGTTAATGACTTAGAAGACAGAGTAATGGAAAATAATTAAGCTGAACAAAAGAAATAAAAAAGAATTATGCATAATGAGAATAGACTTAAGAAAGTCAGTGGCTCCATCAAACATAATAAAATTCACATTATAACAGTTCCAGAAGAAGAGAGAAAAAGTGGCAGAAAATTTGAAGAAATAATAGCTGAAAACCTCCCTGATCTGGGGAAGGAAGAGATAGCCAGATCCAGGAGGCACAGAGAACTTCCAACAAAATCAACAAAAGCAGATCCATACCAAGATATATTATAATTAAATTGGCAAAATATAGTAATACACAAATTAAAAGCAGCAAGACAAAAGATAGTAATGTACAAGGAAAACCTCATAAAGCTCTGTAGGGAATTTTTATTAGCAGAAACTTTCCAAGCCAGCAGACCCATTCTTTTTTAAGTGCACATGGGACATTCCTCAGAATAAATCATATATTAGGCCATAAAACAAGCCTCAATGAAATCAAGAAGATTGAAATTATACCATGCATCATGTCTAATCACAATGCTATGAAACTATAAGTCAACACAAGAAAATATCTGGAAAGTCTACAAATACATACAGATTAAATAACACTCTACTAAACAATGGATGGGTCAACTAGGAAATAAAATATAAATAAATAAAAACTTGATGTAAACACATGAAAATGGAAACACAATGGTCCAAAATCTCTAGAATGCAGCAAAAGCAGTATTAAGAGGGAAATTTATAGCAATACAAGCCTACCTCAAAAAGCAAGAAAAATCTCAAATAAACAACCTAACCTTATACCTAAAAGACTTAGTAAAAGAACAAACAAAACTTAAAACTACCAAAAAGGGAAATAAGAAAGATTAAAGCATAAATAAATGATATAGAAACAGGATGGGAGGGGGACAAGATGGTGGGGTAGTAGAAAGAGGCGTCTTTTCAGCCAGTACCCCAAAGTGAGCTGATTACCTACCAAAGAACTCCGATCACCCATGAAATCAGCCTGAGATCAGAATTATACACGTCTGGATCTCTACAGGGGCAGAAGACGCCAGTGAGCAGGTAAAGCGGAATGGGAACTGCGGACTGATATCGGAAGATAAACCAAAGGGGGTGGGAGCCACCAGTGGCGACCGGTGGGAAAGTAATACCCCAATCCGAGCAAGAGCGCCCTGCATCTGGGGACCAGCAGTAACTCGGAGACTGGTTGAAAGCACTCCAAAAGAGCAAAGGATCACGGGGGGAAATTGTGGTAATCGGGGCGGCTAGGGAGAGGGGCTTAAGTCCCCGGTCCCAGATGGCCGCCCTGGCGCTGAGGCAGAGAGAGTGCGGCAGAGAAACCGCTCCTGGTCCCTAAGCCGCCAGCACGCCCCAGAGCGTGTGGGTTCCGGCTCCTGTGAGGGGATGGGAGCCGCGCCGGTCTGCGGAACGCGTGCTAGCCCTACCACAAAGCTTGAGATACGCGTGCAAGTCCCTCATTCCCCCCTGAATTACTGAGGCCCGGCGGGCGCTCCTTGACCCGCGCCATTGTTTCAAAGCCTAAGCCGCACGCACGCGAAACTCTTCCCCAGACAGAGGCGCACAAAAGCCCAGATTGGGGCTCACGGACCCGCGCCCCCGTTCTCAGTGCCCCAGACGCGCGCCCGACCCATAGCCGCCTCTGAAAAGAGTTGCGTGCAAGCCGGGCACTCCCAGCCCGGGCTGGCGGCAAAATCTCAGTGCGGGATCGCTGCTTGGAACCTCTCTGGCGGTCGGGAGCTCCCAGACAGCCGCCACTGCCTTGGCTTTGGGGACGAGCAAAAGATCCATGGCCCCAGGGTCTGCACCTTGGAACCTGCGCTGCCAGTGGCCAAGGGGGAATTTATTCAGCTTCTGCACCCAGACTGAGGCTTCTCTCTGAGACGGAGATCAGGGTGCGGTTTGATTTCTTCTAATACTACAAAAACCATCAAAGGCGGTCAAGGTGAGAGGGAAAAAAGTGAACAAGCAAAAAAACCGCCAGAGAACAAAAGCCTGAAAAAAACCAGTTTCCCCAGAGCCCACCCTCTTGAGGGGGGCGGGGGGACTCAACTCAGGAAACATCATTGACTGACAACCCACGTGGCAGGCCCCTCCCCCAGAAAACAAACAAAGAAAGAAAGAAAAAAGAAGGACTACAAGAGAACCACCACTACTTCATAGGAAAACTTGTATTGGTCACTCGTTTCCACAATTCCGGTTCATATTTTTTTATTTTTTTTATTTTTTTATTTTTTTTTTACACATAGGTAATTTTTTTAACCTATTTACCATCACAGCGAGCTGTACAGTACATCAAATTCCATAATACCTTTCTAACCTGAACTTTTTGATACATACACCTCTGTTTTTCTTTTGCATTTTTATTTTTTGAATTCCCTTTTTAAAAAAAAAATTAGTTTAGTTTAGTCTAGTATATTCCTTTTTATTTTTATCCTCTAATATTCATATAGAGTTAACTTCAAAGTAATCCCCTTTTCCCAATCAATACTACCCCTATAGGTAAACCAATTTTTAATCCCCTTTATCTTAGGAAAGTTGAGTCCTTTAACAAAGACATCAAGATACATCCAGGAAGAATCAAAACAACCTTCCTCGCACACACTGAGAATTTATAAGAACTCTCCTATCTTCTTCCACCAGTGTTTCTGTGTTTTTTGTGTTTGTCCTGATAGCATATAAATTTTACACTTGTGGTTCTTTTTGACGAGGTTTTTTCTTTATTTGCATATATATTTTTTTTCCTTTTTTTCTCTTGCCATATAATTGTATCAGTCTTTTTATCTCTTTTTGTTTGTCTACTTCATAAATCTTACCTTGGGGCCCATCTGGGCTGAACCTTCTCTTTCATCTTCCCTTTCTTTCCTGTCTCTCTCTCTCTCTCTTTTTTCTTTTTTGTTTTTCTTTTTCTTCTTTTCCTCTTTTTCTTTTCTTTTGTCTCTCGTTTGGGTGGGGAATCCTGATTGCTCAGAAGTATTCCAGGGTGCACCTTGACTGCACCAGAGTTGATACATCCAGCTACATCTGTTCAGTCATCTCCCACCAAAATGACTAGGAGGAGGAAGGCCCAACAGAAGAAAAATACAGGGCACCTGGGTGGCTCAGTGGGTTAAGCCGCTGCCTTCGGCTCAGGTCATGATCTCAGGGTCCTGGGATCGAGTCCTGCATCGGGCTCTCTGCTCAGCAGGGAGCCTGCTTCCTCCTATCTCTCCCTCTGCCTGCCTCTATGCCTACTTATGATCTCTCTCTCTGTCAAATAAATAAATAAAATCTTAAAAAAAAAAAAGAAGAAAAATACAGAGGATGGACCTTCTGCAACAGAGCTAACGGCTATCAACATAGACAATATGTCGGAAAGAGAATTCAGGCTAATAATTATCCAGGCAATAGCTAGGTTGGAGAAAGCCATGGATGACCAAACGGAATTGATTAGGGCCGAACTGAAAGCGACCAGACAGGATGTTCACAATGTTAGGGCGGAGCTTAAAGCTACCAGGGAGGAGGTCCACAATGCTCTCAATGAGTTCCAATCTAATCTAAACTCTCTCAAAGCTAGGGTAACTGAGACAGAAGATAGAATTAGTGATCTGGAAGACAAACAGATAGAGAGAAAGGATCAGGAGGAAGCCTGGAACAAAAAGCTTAGATCCCATGAAAGAAGAATCAGGGAAATAAATGATGCCATGAAGCGTTCCAACATCAGAATTATTGGAATCCCTGAAGGGGAGGAGAAAGAAAGAAGTCTAGAATATCGTGGAACAAGTCCTTCATGAAAACTTTCCGAATCTCGCGAATGAAACCAGCGTTCATTTACTAGAGACTGAACGGTCTCCACCCAAGATTATACACTCCAAAAAAACATCACGACACCTGATAGTCAAATTGAGGAATTATAATTGTAGGTATAATCTCTTGAAAGCTGCCAGGGCAAAGAGGCTCCTTACTTACAGAGGGAAGCCCATCAGAATAACGTCAGACCTGTCCACAGAGACCTGGCAAGCCAGAAGAGGCTGGCAAGATATATTCAGGGCACTAAATGAGAAGAACATGCAGCCAAGAATACTTTATCCAGCAAGACTGACATTCAAAATGGATGGAGAGATAAAGAGTTTCCAAGACCGGCAAGGCTTAAAAGACTATGCAACCACCAAGCCGACACTGCAGGAAATATTAAGGGGGGTTCTATAAAAGAGGAAAAATCCCAAGAATAGCATTGAACAGAAATATTGAGACAGTCTACAGAAATAAAGACTTCAAAGGTAACTCGATGTCAATAAAAACGTATCTATCAATAATCACTCTCAATGTGAATGGCCTAAATGCACCCATAAAACGGCACAGGGTTGCAGATTGGATAAAATGACAGGACCCATCCATATGCTGTCTACAAGAGACCCATTTTGACCCTAAAGATACACGCAGACTGAAAGTGAAGGGGTGGAGAAGCATCTTTCATGCCAATGGGACTCAAAAGAAGGCTGGGGTAGCGATTCTCATATCAGATAAATTAGACTTCAAACTAAAGACTGTAGTCAGAGATACAGAAGGACACTACATAATCCTTAAAGGGACTATCCACCAAGATGATCTAACAATTGTAAATCTATGCTCCCAATATGGGAGCAGCCAATTACTTAAGAAAACTGTTAATCAAGATAAAGTGTCATACTGATATGAATACACTAATCGTAGGAGATCTTAACACACCTCTCTCAGAATTAGACAGATCATCGAAGCAGAAAATCAATAAAAAAAACAAGAGCATTGAATGACACATTGGACCAGATGGACCTCATAGATATATACAGAACATTCCACCCTAAAACAATAGAACACTCATTCTTCTCAAGTGCACATGGAACCTTCTCCAGAATAGACCACATACTGGGTCACAAATCAGGACTCAACCGATACCAAAAGACTGAGATTATTCCCTGCATATTCTCAGATCACAATGCTTTGAAACTGGAGCTCAATCACAAGGACAAGTTCCGAAGGAACTCAAACACCTGGAAGATAAAGACCACCTTGCTTAAGAATGCTTGGATCAACCAGGAGATCAAAGAAGAACTGAAATCATTCATGGAAACCAATGAGAATGAAGACACTTCGGTCCAAAACCTATAGGATACAGCAAAGGCGGTCCTAAGTGGAAAATATATAGCCATCCAAGCCTCGCTCAAAAGAATTGAAAAATCCAGAACACACCAGCTGTCTCTACACCTTAAAGAACTGGAGGATCAACAACAAATCAACCCAACTCCACACATAAGAAGGGAAATCATCAAGATTAGAGCTGAGATCAATGAGGGAGAAACCAGAGATACAGTAGAACGTATCATATCAATGAAACTAGAAGCTGGTTTTTTGAAAGAATCAATAAGATCAATAAGCCACTGGCTACACTAATCCAAAAGAAAAGAGAGAAAGCCCAAATTCATAAAATTATGAATGAAAAGGGAGAGACCACAACTAACACCAAGGAAGTAGAAACAATCATCAGAAGTTATTACGAACAGTTATATGCCAATAAGCTTAGCAACCTAGATGAAATGGATGCATTCCTGGAAAAATATAAACTACCAAAATTGAACCAGGAAGAAATCGACAACCTGAATAGACCGATATCTAATAACGAGATTGAATCAGTGATCAAAAACCTCCCAAAAAACAAGAGCCCAGGACCTGACGGATTCCCTGGGGAATTCTACCAAACCTTCCAAGAAGAAATAACACCTATTCTCCTGAAGCTGTTTCAAAAAATTGAAGCAGATGGAAAACTTCCAGACTATTTCTATGAAGCCAGCATTACCCTGATCCCCAAACCAGGCAAGGACCCTACCAAAAAGGAGAATTTCAGACCAATTTCAAAAAATTGAAGCAGAAGGAAAACTTCCAGACTCTTTCTATGAAGCCAGCATTACCCTGATCCCCAAACCAGGCAAGGACCCTACCAAAAAGGAGAATTTCAGACCAATATCACTGATGAATATGGATGCTAAGATTCTCAACAAGATCCTAGCCAACAGGATCCAACAGCACATTAAAAAGATGATCCACCATGATCAGGTGGGATTCATCCCTGGACTACAAGGATGGTTCAACATTCGCAAATCAATCAATGAGATACAACAAATTAATATGAGAAGAGAGAAGAACCACATGGTCCTCTCAATTGATGCAGAAAAAGCATTTGACAAAATCAGCATCCGTTCCTGATTAAAATGCTTCAAAGTATAGGGATAGAGGGAACATTCTTGAACCTCATCAAATCTATCTATGAAAGACCCACAGCAAATATCATCCTCAATGGGAAAAAGCTTGCAGCCTTCCCATTGAGATCAGGAACAAGACAAGGATGCCCACTTTCACCCCTCTTGTTCAACATAGTATTAGAAGTCCTAGCAACAGCAATCAGACAACAGAGAGAAATAAAAGGTATCCAAATTGGTAATGAAGAAGTCAAACTCTCTCTCTTCGCAGATGACATGATTCTTTATATGGAAAACCCAAAAGGCTCCACCCCCAAACTACTAGAACTCATACAGCAATTCAGCAACGTGGCAGGATACAAAGTCAATGTGCAGAAATCAGTGGCTTTCTTATACACTAACAATGAAAATACAGAAAGGGAAATTAGAGAATCGATTCCATTTACTATAGCACCAAGAACCATAAGATACCTGGGAATAAACCTAACTAAAGAGGTAAAGGATCTGTACTTGAGGAACTACAGAACACTCATGAAAGAAATTGAAGAAGACACAAATAGATGGAAGACTATTCCATGCTCTTGGATCGGAAGAATAAACATTGTTAAAATGTCTATACTGCCTAGAGCAATCTATACTTTTAATGCCATTCCGATCAAAATTCCACCGGCATTCTTCAAAGAGCTGGAGCAAATAATCCTAAAATTTGTATGGAATCAGAAGAGACCCCAAATCGCTAAGGAAATGTTGAAAAACAGAAATAAAGCTGGCAGCATCACCCTACCTGATTTCAAGCTTTATTACAAAGCTGTGATCACCAAGACAGCATGGTACTGGCATAAAAACAGACACATAGACCAGTGGAACAGAGTAGAGAGCCCAGATATGGACCCTCAACTCTATGGTCAATTAATCTTCGACAAAACAGGAAAAAATATACAGTGGAAAAAAGACAGTCTCTTCAATAAATGGTGCTGGGAAAACTGGACAGCTATATGTAGAAGAATGAAACTCGACCATTCTCTTACACCGTACACAAAGATCAACTCAAAATGGATAAAAGACCTCAACGTGAGACAGGAATCCATCAGAATCTTAGAGGAGAACATAGGCAGTAATCTCTTTGATATCAGCCACAGCAACTTCTTTCAAGATACGTCTCCAAAGGCAAAGGAAACAAAAGCGAAAATAAACTTCTGGGACTTCATCAAAATCAAAAGCTTCTGCACAGCAAAGGAAACAGTCAAGAAAACAAAGAGGCAACCCACGGAATGGGAGAAGATATTTGCAAATGACAGTACAGACAAAAGGTTGATATCCAGGATCTATAATGAACTCCTCAAACTCAACCCACATGAAACAGACAAACACATCAAAAAATGGGCAGAAGATATGAACAGACACTTCTCCAATCAAGACATACAAATGGCTATCAGACACATGAAAAAATGCTCATCATCATTAGCCCTCAGGGAGATTCAAATTAAAACCACTTTGAGATATCACCTTACACCAGTTAGAATGGCCAAAATTAACAAAACGGGAAACAACATGTCTTGGAGAGGATGTGGAGAAAGGGGAACCCTCATCCACTGTTGGTAGGAATGCAAGTTGGTGCAGAGTCTTTGGAGAACAGTGTGGAGATTCCTCAAGAAATTAAAAATAGAGCTTCCCTATGACCCTGCAATTGCACTCCTGGGTATTTACCCCAAAGACACAGATGTCGTGAAAAGAAGGGCCATCTGTACCCCAATGTTTATAGCAGCATTGGCCACAGTCGACAAACTATGGAAAGAACCAAGATGCCCTTCAACGGATGAATGGATAAGGAAGATGTGGTCCATATACACTATGGAGTATTATGCCTCCATCAGAAAGGATGAATACCCAACTTTTGTAACAATATGGACGGGACTGGAAGGATTCTGCTGAGTGAAATAAGTCAAGCAGAGAGAGTCAATTCACATATGGTTTCACTTACTTGTGGAGCATAACAAATAGCATGGAGGACAAGGGGTGTTAGAGAGGAGTAAGGAATTTGGGTAAATTGGAAGGGGAGGTGAACCATGAGAGACTATGGACTCTGAAAAACAATCTGAGGGGTTTGAAGTGGTGGGGGGTGGGAGGTTGGGGTACCAGGTGGTGGGTATTATAGAGGGCACGGCTTGCATGGAGCACTGGGTGTGGTGAAAAAATAATGAATACTGTTTTTCTTAAAATAAATAAATAAATAATAATTTTAAAAAAATGATATAGAAACAGAAAAATAAATAAATAAATAATAGAACAGATCAGTGAAACCAGGAACTAGTTCTTTTAAATACTCAATATAACTGATACAGGAAAAAAAAAAAAAAGGTAGAGAGAGAGAAAGGACTGAAATTAAAATAAAATAGAATAAAATAAAAATCACAAATGAGAGAAGAGAAATAACAACCAACACCACAGTAATACAAACGATTTTGAGAATATTATGGAAAACTACATGCCAACAAATTGGACAAGATGGAAGGAATGGATACATTCCTAGAAACATATAAGTTACCAAAACTAAAATAGGAAGAAATAGAAAATTTGAACAGACTGTTAAAAAGCAAAGAAATTGAATCAGTAATCAAAGAGTCTCAAAAATCAAGTCCAGGACCAGATGGCTTCACAAGAAAATTCTGCCAAACGTTTAAAGAAGAGTTAACACCCATTCTTCTCAAACTATTCCAAAAAAATAGAAAACGAAGGAAAATTTCAAAATTAGGTTAGCATTACCTTGATACCAAAAACAGATGAAGATACTCCTAAAAACAAGAAGTACAGGTTAATTTCCCGATGAATATAGAAGCAAAAGTCCTCAACAAAATACTAGTAAATTGAGCTCAACGATACATTAAAAAAAAAAAATGCACCATGATCAAGTGGGTTGCAAGAGTGATTCAATATTCCTGGGTTTCAGTGGTGGTTCAATATTCTGAAATCAACCAATATGATACATCATTTCAAAAAGAAAAAGGACAAGAATAATATAATCCTCTTGACAGGTGCAGATAAACACATTTGACAAAGTACAACATCCATTCACGATCAAAACCCTCAACAAAGTAGGATTAGAGGGAGAAAAGCCTACAGCTAACATCATCCTTAATGAAGAAAAACAGAAATTTTCCCTTTAGGTCAGGAACAAGACAGTGATATTCATTATCACCACCTTTATTCTACATAGTATTGGAAGTGCTGCTCACAGAAATCAGACAGCAAAAAGAAATAAAGGTCAGGGACACCTGGGTTGCTCAGTGGGTTAAGCCTCTGCTTTTGGCTTAGGTCATGATCTCAAGGTCCTGGAATCAAGCCCCGCATCGGGCTCTCTGCTCAGCCGGGACCCTGCTTCCCCCTCTCTCTCTCTGCCTGCCTCTCTGACTACTTGTGATCTTTGCCTGTCAAATAAATAAATAAAATCTTTAAAAAAAATAAATAGAAGGCATATAAATTAGTAAGGGAGAAATAAACACTTATTGCAGAGGACATGATATCATATATAGAAAACTCAAAAGACTCCATGATAGGGGGAGGAGTCAAGATGGCGGAGAAGTAGCAGGCTGAGACTACTTCAGCTAGCAGGAGATCAGCTAGAGAGCTTATCTAAAGATTGCAATCACCTGCAAATCCATCGGCAGATCGAAGAGAAGAACAGCAATTCTAGAAACAGAAAAACAACCACTTTCTGAAAGGTAGGACTGGCGGAGAAGTGAATCCAAAGCGACGGGAAGATAGACCCCGGGGGGAGGGGTCGGCTCCCGGCAAGCGGGGGAGCAACGGAGCACAAAATCGGGACTTTTAAAAGTCTGTGCCACTGAGGGACATCGCTCCAGAGGCTAAACTGGAGCCAAGCCCACGCGGGGTCGGCGTGGCCTCGGGTCTCGCAGGGTCACAGAAGGAACGGGAGTGTCTGAGTGTTGAAGAGCTTGCGGATATTGGAACGGGAAAGCCGGCTGCAGAGACAGAGCCGACAGTAAGCTTGCAGCTCGGTGTTGCCTTGAGCCAGTCGCAGGCTCGGTGATCTCGGAGTGCGGCCGGAGGTTGGGCAGACGGGAGTTACTAGGAGCTGTTCGCTGAGGGCGTACTGGGGAGCGGGCCCCGGGCTTTTGGCTCCTCCGGGCCGGAGACCAGAAGGCCGCCATTTGTGTTCCCGTCCTGAGGAACTCTACGGAAAGCGCTCAGGGAACAAAAGCTCCTGAAAGCAAAGCCGAGCAGATCACTCAGCCCGGCCCCTGGTAAGGGCAGTGTAATTCCGCCTGGGGCAAAGACACTTGAGAATCACTACAACAGGCCCCTCCCCCAGAAGATCAACAAGAAATCCAGGCAAGACCAAGTTCACCTACCAAGGAGTGCAGTTTCAATACCAAGGAGAGAGCAGCAGAATTCCAGAGGAGGAGAAAACAAACCACGGAACTCATGGCTTTCTCCCTGTGATTTTTTAGTCTTGCAGTTAATATAATTTTTTTTCTTTTTCATTTTTTATCTCTTCTGCTAAAATTTTTTTTAAACTTTTACCCTTTTCTTTTTTAACGTTTTTAACTAGTTTATATAATATATATACATATATTTTTTCTTTTTTTACTTTTTTTTATTCGTTTTTTTCTTTTCTTTTTCTTTTTTTTTCTTTATTTATTTTTGAACCTCTTTTTATTCCCAAATCAGAAGAGACCCCAATCAGAAGAGATTGGGAGATCCCAATCAGAAGAGATACCAATCAGAGGAGATCCCTCACCCAATCGTGAGGGGGGATTTCTCCCCCCTCATGATTTGGGATCTCTTCTGATTGGGTTAAAGCATATTTGCCTGGGATTGTTGCCACCCTTTTAGTATTTTACTTGCTCCTTCATATAGTCTTAGCTGGACAAAATGACAAGGTGGAAAAATTCACAACGAAAAAAAAAAAAAAAAAAAAACAAGAGGCAGTACCGAAGGCTAGGGACCTAATCAATGCAGACATCGGTAATATGTCAGATCTAGAGTTCAAAATGACAATTCTCAAGGTTATAGCCGGGCTTGAAAAAGGCATGGAAGATATTAGAGAAACCCTTTCCAGAGATATAAAAGCCCTTTCTGGAGAAATAAAAGAACTAAAATCTAACCAAGTTGAAATCAAAAAAGCTATTAATGAAGTTCAAACAAAAATGGAGGCTCTCACTGCTAGGATAAATGAGGCAGAAGAAAGAATTAGTGATATAGAAGACCAAATGACAGAGAATAAAGAAGCTGAGCAAAAGAGAGACAAACAGCTACTGGACCATGAGGGGAGAATTCGAGAGATAAGTGACACCATAAGACGAAACATTAGAATAATTGGGATTCCAGAAGAAGAAGAAAGAGAGAGGGGAGCAGAAGGTATACTGGAGAGAATTATTGGGGAGAATTTCCCCAATATGGCAAAGGGAACGAGCATCAAAATTCAGGAGGTTCAGAGAACGCCCCTCAAAATCAATAAGAATAGGCCCACACCCCATCACTTAATAGTAAAATTTACAAGCCTTAGTGACAAAGAGAAAATCCTGAAAGCAGCCCGGGAAAAGAAGTCTGTAACATACAATGGTAAAAGTATTAGATTGGCAGCTGACTTATCCACAGAGACCTGGCAGGCCAGAAAGAGCTGGCATGATATTTTCAGAGCACTAAACGAGAAAAACATGCAGCCAAGAATACTATATCCAGCTAGGCTATCATTGAAAATAGAAGGCAAGATTAAAAGCTTCCAGGACAAACAAAAATTGAAAGAATTTGCAAACACTAAACCAGCTCTACAGGAAATACTGAAAGGGGTCCTCTAAGCAAAGAGAGAGCCTACAAGTGGTAGATCAGAAAGGAACAGAGACAATATACAGTAACAGTCACCTTACAGGCAATAAAGTGGCACTAAAATCATATCTCTCAATAGTTACCCTGAATGTTAATGGGCTAAATGCCCCAATCAAAAGACACAGGGTATCAGAATGGATAAAAAAACAAAACCCATCTATATGTTGCCTCCAAGAAACTCATTTTAAGCCCGAAGACACCTCCAGATTTAAAGTGAGGGGGTGGAAAAGAATTTACCATGCTAATGGACATCAGAAAAAAGCAGGATTGGCAATTCTTATATCAGATTTTAAGCCAAAGACTATAATAAGAGATGAGTAAGGACACTATATTATACTCAAAGGGTCTGTCCAACAAGAAGATCTAACAATTTTAAATATCTATGCCACCAACGTGGGAGCAGCCAACTATATAAACCAATTAATAACAAAATCAAAGAAACACATCAACAATAATACAATAATAGTAGGGGACTTTAACACTCCCCTCACTGAAATGGACAGATCATCCAAGCAAAAGATCAACAGGGAAATAAAGGCCTTAAATGATACACTGGATGAGATGGACATCACAGATATATTCAGAACATTTCATCCCAAAGCAACAGAATACACATTTTTCTCTAGTGCACATGGAACATTCTCCAGAATAGATCACATCCTCGGTCCTGAATCAGGAATCAACCGGTATCAAAAGATTGGGATCATTCCCTGCATATTTTCAGACCACAATGCTCTGAAGCTAGAACTCAACCACAAGAGGAAGTTTGGAAAAAACCCAAATACATGGAGACTAAACAGCATCCTTCTAAAGAATGAATGGGTCAACCGGGAAATTAAAGAAGAATTGAAAAAAATCATGGAAACAAATGATAATGAAAATACAATGGTTCAAAATCTGTGGGACACAACAAAGGCAGTCCTGAGAGGAAAATATATAGCGGTACAAGCTTTTCTCAAGAAACAAGAAAGGTCTCAGGTACACAACCTAACCCTACACCTAAAGGAGCTGGAGAAAGAACAAGAAAGAAACCCTAAGCCCAGCAGGAGAAGAGAAATCATAAAGATCAGAGCAGAAATCCATGAATGAAAGAGGAGAGATCACAACTAACACCAAAGAAATACAAACTATTATAAGAACATACTATGAGCAACTCTACGCCAACAAATTTGACAATCTGGAAGAAATGGATGCATTCCTAGAAACATATAAACTACCAAAATTGAACCAGGAAGAAATAGAAAGCCTGAACAGACCCATAACCAGTAAGGAGATTGAAACAGTCATTAAAAATCTCCAAAGAAACAAAAGCCCAGGGCCAGACGGCTTCCCCGGGGAATTCTACCAAACACTTAAAGAAGAACTAATTCTTATTCTCCTGAAACTGTTCCAAAAATAGAAATGGAAGGAAAACTTCCATACTCATTTTATGAGGCCAACATCACCTTGTTCACAAAACCAGACAAGGATCCCATCAAAAAAGAGAGCTATAGACCAATATCCTTGATGAACACAGATGCGAAAATTCTCACCAAAATACTAGCCAATAGGATTCAACAGTACATTAAAAGGATTATTCACCACGACCAAGTGGGATTTATCCCAGGGCTAAAAGGTTGGTTCAACATCCGCAAATCAGTCAATGTGATACAACACATCAATAAAAGAAAGAACAAGAACCATATGATACTCTCAATAGATGCTGAAAAAGCATTTGACAAAGTACAGCATCCCTTCCTGATCAAAACCCTTCAAAGTGTAGGGATAGAGGGCACATACCTCAATATCATCAAAGCCATCTATGAAAAACCCACCGCAAATATCATTCTCAATGGAGAAAAACTGAAAGCTTTTCCACTAAGGTCAGGAACACGGCAGGGATGTCCATTATCCCCACTGCTATTCAACATAGTACTAGAAGTCCTAGCCTCAGCAATCAGACAACAAAAGGAAATTAAAGGCATCCAAATCAGCAAAGAAGAAGTCAAATTATCACTCTTCGCAGATGATATGATACTCTATGTGGAAAACCCAAAAGACTCCACTCCAAAACTGCTAGAACTTGTACAGGAATTCAGTAAAGTGTCAGGATATAAGATCAATGCACAGAAATCAGTTGCATTTCTCTACACCAACAACAAGACAGAAGAAAGAGAAATTAAGGAGTCAATCCCATTTACAATTGCACCCCAAACCATAAGATACCTAGGAATAAACCTAACCAAAGAGGCTAAGAATCTATACTCAGAAAACTATAAAGTACTCATGAAAGAAATTGAGGAAGACACAAAGAAATGGAAAAATGTTCCATGCTCCTGGATTGGAAGAATAAATATTGTGAAAATGTCTATGCTACCTAAAGCAATCTACACATTTAATACAATTCCTATAAAAGTACCATCCATCTTTTTCAAAGAAATGGAACAAATAATATTAAAATTTATATGGAACCAGAAAAGACCTCGAATAGCCAAAGGGATATTGAAAAACAAAGCCAAAGTTGGTGGCATCACAATTCCGGACTTCAAGCTTTACTACAAAGCTGTCATCATCAAGACAGCATGGTACTGGCACAAAAACAGGCACATAGACCAATGGGACAGAATAGAGAGCCCAGAAATAGACCCTCAACTCTATGGTCAACTAATCTTCGACAAAGCAGGAAAGAACGTCCAATGGAAAAAAGACAGCCTCTTCAATAAATGGTGTTGGGAAAATTGGACAGCCACGTGCAGAAAAATGAAATTGGACCATTTCCTTATACCACACACAAAAATAGATTCAAAATGGATGAAGGACCTCAATGTGAGAAAGGAATCCATCAAAATCCTTGAGGAGAACACAGGCAGCAACCTCTTCGACCTCAGCCGCAGCAACATCTTCCTAGGAACATCACCAAAGGCAAGGGAAGCAAGGGCAAAAATGAACTTTTGGGATTTCATCAAAATCAAAAGCTTTTGCACAGCAAAGGAAACAGTTAACAAAACCAAAAGACAACTGATAGAATGGGAGAAGATATTTGCAAACAACATATCAGATAAAGGACTAGTGTCCAAAATCTATAAAGAACTTAACAAACTCAACACCCAAAGAACAAATAATCCAATCAAGAAATGGGCAGAGGACATGAACAGACGTTTCTGCAAAGAAGACATCCAGATGGCCAACATAAACATGAAAAAATGCTCCATATCACTCGGCATCAGGGAAATACAAATCAAAACCACAATGAGATATCACCTCACACCAGTCAGAATGGCTAAAATCAACAAGTCAGGAAATGACAGATGCTGGCGAGGATGCGGAGAAAGGGTAACCCTCCTACACTGTTGGTGGGAATGCAAGCTGGTGCAACCACTCTGGAAAACAGCATGGAGATTCCTCAAAATGTTGAAAACAGAACTGCCCTATGACCCAGCAATTGCACTACTGGGTATTTACTCTAAAGATACAAACGTAGTGATCCAAATGGACACGTGCACCCGAATGTTTATAGCAGCAATGTCCACAATAGCCAAACTATGGAAAGAACCTAGATGTCCATCAACAGATGAATGGATAAAGAAGATGTGGTATTTATACACAATGGAATACTATGCAGCCATCAAAAGAAATGAAATCTTGCCATTTGCGACAACATGGATGGAACTAGAGCGTATCATGCTTAGCGAAATAAGTCAAGCGGAGAAAGACAACTATCATATGATCTCCCTGAAATGAGGAAGTAGTGATGCAACATGGGGGCTTAAGTGGGTAGGAGAAGAATCCATGAAACAAGATGGGATAGGAAGGGAGACAAACCATAAGTGACTCTTAATCTCACGAAACAAACTGTGGGTTGCTGGGGGGAGGGGGGTTGGGAGAAGGGGGGTAGGATTATGGACATTGGGGAGGGTATGTGCTTTTGGGTAAATTGGTAGGGGTGGTGAACCATGAGAGACTATGGACTCTGAAAAACAATCTGAGGGTTTTGAAGTGGCGGAGGGGTGGTAGGTTGGGGTACCAGGTGGTGGGTATTATAGAGGGCACGGCTTGCATGGAGCACTGGGTGTGGTGAAAAAATAATGAATACTGTATTTCTGAAAATAAATAAATTGGAAAAAAAAAGACTCCATGATAAAACTGCTAAAACTGATCAACCAATTCAATAAAGTCTCAACATACAAAATCAATGTACAGAAATCTACTGCATTTCTGTACACCAATAATAAAGAAACAGAAAAAGAAATTAAGAAAACAATTGCACTGCAGTGCTTGGGTGGCTCAGTTAAGCCACAAGCCCTTGATTTCATCTGGTCATGATCTCAAGGTTTTGACTTTGAACCCTTGAATTGGTCTCTGTGCTGAACATTGAGCCTGCTTACAATTGGCTCTCTCTTCCTCTCCCTCTGCTCCCACCCTCCCCTGCTCATGCACTTGCTATCCACCTCTGGGGAAAAAATTTAAAAAAAAAAAGGAAAATAATGCCATTTATAATTGCACCAAAATAATAAGATATTAGTAATTAATCTAAAGGTCAAAGAGCTCTACTTTGAAAACTATAAAAATTATAAAACTATATATATATATATATACATATATATATAAAACACTATTCAAATCTATAAAACTAAAAAAACTATAAAACATGGAATATATTCAATGAAAGAAATTCAAGACAACACAAAGAAAAGGAAAGATATATACTCATGTATTAGAAGAATATTGTTAAAATGTCTATAGTATTCAAAATAACTTATACATTTAATACAACCCCTATACCACAAGCGTTTTTCAAAGAACTAGAACAGACAGTCCTAAAATTTGTAGGGAACCACAAAGACCCCAAATAGTTTAAGCAATCTTGAAAAGCAAAAGCAAAAGCAAAGCTGGAAGCATCACAGTTCTGGACTTCAAGTTATATTACAAAGCCAGACTAATCAAAACAATACGGTACTGGCATGGAAATAGACACATAGGTCAAAAGAACAAAATAGGAAACCCAGAAATGAACCCACAGCTATATGATCAATTAACCTTCAACAAAGCAGGAAAGAATATCCACTGGAAAAAAAGAGTTTAACACATAATGTTGGGAAAACTGGACAGCAACATGAAAAGGAATGAAATTGTATTGCTGTTTTATACCATACATAAAAATAAATTCAAAATGGATAAAGACCTAAATTTGTGACTTAAAACTATAAAAATCCTAGAGAAGAACACAGGCAGTAACATATCTGGCATCAGATGTAGCAACTTTTTTCTAGATATGTCTTCTAGGGCAAGGAAAACAAAGGTAAAAATAAACTGTTGGGACTACACCAACATAAAAAGTGGGGATTTTTTTGATTGCAGGGAACAATCAACAAAAGTAAAAGTCAACCTACGGAATGGAGAAGATATTTGCAAATTAAATATTTGATAAAAGGTTAGTATCCAAAATATATAAAAGCTTATAAAACTCAACACACAAAAAACAGGTAATCTAATTAAAAATGGGCAGAAGACATGAACACACATTTTTCCAATTAAGACATGCAGATGGTCAAGAGACACATGGAAAATTGCTCAACATCACTCATCATTAGGGTGATGCTAATCAAAACTATCATAAGATAGCACCTCACACCTTTCAGAATGGCTAAAACCAACTGCAAAAGAAACAATAGGTGTTGGTGAGGATGTGGAAAAAAGGAATCCTTGTGTACTATTGGTGGGAATGCAAAGTGGTGCATTCCCTTGGAAAACAGTATAGAGGTTCCTCAAGATGTTAAAAAATAGAACTGCGCTATGATCCAGTAATCACACTACTGGTATTTACTCAAAGAATATAGGAACAGTAACTCAAAGGGATACATGCACCTCTATGTTTATAGTATTATTTATAAAAGCCAAGATATGGAAACAGCCCATGTCCATTGATTGATGGGATATTTATAGATATATTTAGATATGTTATATATTGTTACATATAGAATGGGATATACATATACACACACACATTATACATATCTGTGTACATTACATATATATACACATTATCTATATAATGGCATATTATTCAGCCATAAAAAAGTTCACAATTTTGCCATCTTCAGTGACATGGATGGAGGTAGAGAATATAGCGCTAAGCAAAATAAATTAGCCATAGAAAGACAAATATATGAATTCATTTATATGTGGAGTTTAAGAAACAAAACAAATGAACAAAGGACAAAAAGGGAATGGGGAGAGAGAGAGAGAGACAAATCAAGAAACAGACCCTTAATCATAGAGAACGAACTGATGGTTACCGGGGTGGGGAGTGTTGAATGGATGAAATAGCAGGATTAGGGAGTATACTAATTGTAATAAGCACCAGGTATTGTTCATTACACCTTGACAATGATGTATGGAATTACTGAATCACTATATTGCACACCTAAAACTAATAAAACAGTGTGTCTTAAAAACAAATAAAAAATCAAAAAAAAAGTTTCATGCTGTTTCAGAGCTGAAGTGAGGCTATCCTGCTTCTTTAAAACATGGTTTCCCATTTTCCTGTCCTTCTTGTTAATTTCTTCTTTAAACTTCCTTACTTAGTCATTCCACTCATTCTTATGCTTAATTATGTTTATCATGTAAATGACTTCTACAACAATCTATCCAACCACATAATCTCTCCAGAAATGGTGTTCTGTGATTTTAAATATTTTTGGACATTTCAGGCATTTTATTTATGAGAGAGAAGTTAGTATAAAGCTATAGCCTGTTAGGGCAGATGTAGTTCATTTACAGAGTGGTAAATTGTTGCCTATGGTAATAGTCTGTAGGCTTCCTACATAAACTATCTCATGACTCTGTTGATTTATTAGTAATATAAATGTCTGTATCAGATAATGGCCATTTTGTAAATGGTAAGAGAAATATTTTAAGTTTAGTGGAAAGGCTGATGATCTAAAATGACCTCAAGAACCCACAAAAAATTTTATAAATTTTAAATTTTCCACATAGGAAAATTTATAAATGAATCTATTTGTCTATTAAATTTATATTATTTGGGATATTATGGGAGGTTACTTCAGTGACAGTCTTTTATTCTCATACACACTGAAGAGAATATTTCACTACTGAGAATGTCATTAAAATAATGGACACTGTTATCTGTCTAATCCTGATATGTTAACTAATCTGTTTTATAAACTCAAACTTATAAACTGCATGTGTTCACTCTTATATAATCATATGAAAGTGTTTATGATCTCTTCCGCAATGGATTTGCACTACCACATATTCTTCCATGAAAAGAGAAGCATGTGAGTCATGAATTTAATGTTTGACTGAAACATAGCATCCTCAGATTATACCCCAGAATCTTGATATCATCACTTATTCTTAAGTGAGATGTATTTGCTCATTCATTGATTCATTCATTTAAAAGATATTCATGTGCTGCTTTCTATGCGTCTTTAGGACTAGAAATCTGTGAACACAAGGGGGATAGTCTTTATAATATGCATTCTAAATTATATCCTTACATTGTAAAGCCAGGAACATTCTGTCAGAGAGCACATCAATTTCTAAGTTTCTGAGATGAGAGATAACCTTGATTTATGCAAGAACAAGAAAAGAAAACCATTGTGACTGGAGCATTCTTACCAGCTGGAGGAGTCCTGGTGTCAAAGCAGAAAAAGCAGAATCCTGAAAGGTCTTATGGAAGGTAGAAAATGTGGAAGTGCTTTTCAAAAAAATTTTATAATAGATTGGAATAGGACTTTATTAATAGATTACTTTGGCTTCTAGGAAAAAAATAGATTGTGGGAAGAAAGAGTAGGAGCAGAGTGAACAGTTAATATATCTCCTGATAAGAGATGAGAAACATGCATCTTTCTTATGAGTATTTGAAATTGGATTTATATCACAGTATGGATCTCCTATTGAGATGTGTCTATTAAGACTCTTTTATCCTAGATTAGAGGCATAGAAAAAGATACAGAATAAAAATAGGCTGAGTAGCCCACTTCCTACTCTAATGATGAAAAGAGACAAAAAGATTAAATAGGAAAAACATTCCAAAGAAGAGAAGGTATATTTACAATCATATTCTCATTCCTTTCATTAAGGTTTTATCTGTTGTAGCAAAGCGATATAAGTTTATTCCCTTTCTCGAAGTACAAAATCCTGCTTCTAAGGTTTGGTGGGAGAACTTTAATAGGAAATTGTCTGAGGTCCCCAAGAGATCAACAATAGATTTTTAAATTGGTGGTTCCTAAACTTTTGCATGTAGTGGGATCACCTGCAGGGCTTTACATATCTCATTGGAAGTATGAATCCAGGAGGCATGTAATAATAGTACCTTACAATCGTGTTTCTAATAAGTCCTCAGGTGAGGCTGACAGCACTGGTCAGGGGACCGCATTTTGGAACACTGTTTTAAAATCATGAAAATGTCTCTGAAAATTTAGTCACAGGAGCATCTTTTATTTTGTTGTTATTATTGGATTGAATATTCAGAGATCATGGTGACTTTGGATCCACAAATCACAGTTGACTATTGTTCTAGCTTTACCGTTTCTGCTTTTCTTCTAATTATTAATACAAGAGAAGGGTGTTGAAGATACATACATTCACATGCTGTCTGAAATCCAGGCAGAAAGTGGATGAAAGGAAGAGGAAAACGAGGGAGTAGAAAAACAAGAAAGAGAAGAAGAGAAAGAGAAAAAGGATAAAGTGGAACACACACTTGGTTTTGCTCATTGGTTTGATACAAAAGAATATTTTAAAAGGCTTTCTTCAAAGTCTTTTGACTTTGGAGGTCAAAAGACCCTCCTGTGTTTTCCTGTGGAGGGTTCATCTCTAAAGGATTTTTTAATCGATAACCTAATATAACTTTTAAAGAACTTTATTGATATTGTCAGAGTCAACCAACAATTAGGAAAACAAGAGTTAGGATTTAGTACCTCTTCATTTTTTTAAAGTTTTCTTGGTCCTACATCTATAAGATCTTTAACTTCAGTTTTTAATCTGTAACAAAGAGGGGGAATTAACTATCTTTTTCAAGTCTGGAGTGCAAAACTCCACACGATATGCATAGTGTTTAATATATTCTCAAACCTTGGCTTTGCTTATGCTCCTTATATTCAATATCATAGGGAATTTTTGGACAAAATAAAGCAAAATGAATATACTCTGATGGATACCCCCTAAAATTCATGTACACACGGAACCATGACGTGTGACTTCATTTAGAAGGAAGATCTTTGCAAATGTAATTTGTTAAGGATCTTCAGATGACATGATCTAACTCCAATGACTGGCATCTTTATAATAAGAGAGAAGGATGTGATGATACACAGGGAAGAAGGAAGGTGAAGAGGATGTAGAAGTTAGTGTAATTTACTACAACCCAAGAATATCCTGGGGCCAGCAGAAGCTAAAACAGGCAAGGAAGATTTCTTCCCTCAAGCCTTCAGAGATATCATGGTCCTGCTGACAACTTGATTTCTGACTTCTAGCCTCTGGAACTGTGAGAGAGTAAATTTCTGCTGTTTTAAGTCACAAGTTTGTGGTAATTTGTCATGACAGCCCTAGGAAACAAATATGTATACCAACCAACTCTGTTTACACTGAAATTTACATTTTATAGTTTGTAGTATATTACTCTTCTGCGTTCATTTCTGTGACCCAATGTGGGTTGTTTTAGATTTCTATGACTACTCTAACAAATTAGCACAATCTGGGTGGTTGAAAACAACATGAACTTCTTACTTTACAGTTTAGGAGGCCAAAAGTCTGAACTCAGATTCATCTGACTAAATGCAAGTTTATTGCCAGGGTTTCCTTCCTTCTTGAAGCTCTGGGCGATGGTCTGGAGGCTGCCAATAGTCCTTGGCTCATATCCCTTCTTTGCATCACGCCAACCTCTTGCTTTGTCCTCACATCTCAGACTTCTCTGGCTAATGTCCTTCTTCCCTGCTGTGGACACACTTGTGGTTTTGTCTCCAGGGCATAATCCAGTATAATCTCCCCATCTGAAAATCCCTAGCTTACTAACATCTGCAAAATTCTTTTTGCCACATAAGGTAGCATTTGCAAGCTCTAGGATTAGGAATTTGGACATCTTTGGAAGACATTATTCAGTCTACCACAAGATCTATTTTTTTTAAACAATTATTATGGGTTCCTCTTTCTGATCTTGCTATACATTCACATGTCCTCCTAGTTATACAGAGTCCCAATCTCCTAACTTACTGACCTGCAAAAACTGATAGAGACTATATAACAGTGAAACAGATAACAATATAGCTGGAAAACAAACTACTTAAATACATACAGAAGGCACTGTGCTCTGTCAGCATGACCTGCTTTTCAATGCAGGTAGAAGACAGGGAGTTCATGGTACATGAGCAGAGGTGGGTCCCCAAGAGATTAAAAGAAACCAAAATAAACATTAGTTGCAAATTTGTCACAGTGATATTATATGTACTATCAAGTAATCCAAGAGCTATTTTGGAACACTGTGAGTGCTAATGTTGAAGCCAAGGCAAGGTAGACCCAAGGGAAGGTAGCCCCAAGATACATTTTGACATGAACATTATTTTGAGTTAAAGGAAATCAAAACAGGAGATTCATGAAAAGCTCTTTATATCTCCTTCAACTGTCTGCTTATAAAAGGAAGAGAGCTATTAACAGAGATTCATCTTTACCTAAAAAATCTTATCTCCATAAATAGGGCACTGTTTGTTTTTCAGATATTTCTTTTCATCTTCTGGCTAATAGTTTTTCCTCCTTTTCTACCTTCAGACCCCTGATACTCTCCTTAGTTTAAGTGTCACATTGCCCCAGTCCTTTTGGAATGTTATGTCTATGTGGATTCCCCATACATACACCATTAAATTTGATTTTCTCCTGTTAATCTATCTCATGTCAATTTGATTCTTAGGCCAGCTAGAAGGACCTTGAAGGGCAGAGAAAATTCTTTCTCACCAACGCTAACATTAAGAAATTCAATTAAATTGATCTGGGAATAAAATGAGAAAGATGAACTAGAGTGCATTTGAAATTAGAAGCCACAGGTTTAATCAACTATGCCAAATTGTTTGAGAAAGTGTAGGTAAAGAGAAGGAAGGTACAGCTAGACTTTAAAATTCAAATGCAAAGATTCTCTGTTTGGTCGGGTGTTGAAAATGGGAAACGCAGCACTGCCAGACCAGCAAGTTCCAGTTTTGTTGATTGTGATCTCCCCTTTGTGAAGATGAACAAGGAGGGTTAGTTATCAAAACCCAATGTCATTAAGCATACAAACTACATAATAAACTACCCAAGTTTAGATTCAATACAGCAAGTAACTCTGACACTGTGACTTCTCTGCATTTGGCATATTGGAAATAAAATACTGACTAGTCTGATATAGCTCTAGCATTTGCCCTGCTTACAAAAATTAAATTAACTGTTTATGTGGATATATGTATGTGAACCCAAAGTGATAGCTAAGAGGAGTTTTTACTTATTAAATTTATTTTCTAAGTTCAATATATTGTGTGAAGAGCATGCAATATTTAGATAATCAATAGTTATAAACAATTATGTATTTCATATGGAAAAAGACAGAAAATACAACAAAGGCTTGGGTGAAAAATGACGTTTTCTTTTTTTTTTTTAAAGATTTTGTATATTTATTTGATAGAGATCACAAGCAGGCAGAGAGGCAGGCAGAGAGAGAGGAGGAAGCAGGCTCCCTACTGAGCAGAGAGCCCAATGTGGGGCTCAATCCCAGGACCCTGGAATCATGACCTGAGCTGAAGGGAGAGGCTTTAACCCACTGAGCCACCCAGGTGCCCCAAAAAATGACATTTTCTAATAATAATATTGGTATTTTAATAAACAAAAGGCACAGTTTTTATTTTGCTGCATTTTTTTTTCTTAGATTGCTTCTCTTCGTTTGTCTATGTCAGGGTTTTTTTCTGCACATAGAAAGTAGTGCATATTTATTTGTATATTAGAGAAAGAAGTAAACACACTTTTTAAATTCAGGGTTATGGTAAAGTTGCTGAGCTATATCTCCTTTATGAGCTAGCTGTTCTTATACTTTCAGTGATTTATTATTATTATTATTATTCCCTAAGGTACAAAGCAATGAAAATTTCGTAAGTATTTTAGTGATAGGGTTTTTGGAAGATCATTTTCATGGTTAATAACTGAGTAATAGTTGTTCATTCAACTGATCATTGAGAAATAGGTCCCTGACCTAAATGAAGAGAATGGAATGTTTTATGCAGTTTGGTCCATCTTACCAAGATGTTGGGGAATCACTGGGGCCTTCCTATACACTAGAGCATTTATTGATCACTGTTGTCTGCTCAACAGAGATGCTAATGTGAACCTGCACCACTTTTTCCATGTGCAGAAGCTAAGAACATAAATAAGTCATGAAGTAGAAGGAAAAATAGCACTTTATGTATTCTGTTTTCAATTGATTTCCAGTGACCCTTGATAGAATGGTTGTTAAGAAATATACTTACAATGTAAACGTAGAAAGTGAGGTCTTATGACCACTTTTGATCACTTATGATCACCTTTTTTATGATGCTTTGCAACCAAAAACATCTGTAAAGTTGTATACACAATTTTAAGTTAGTGATGTAAAAATATGGAGAAAAATATTTAAATATCAAATTGTATCAACTATGCCTTTTGTTGGTATGAATATGTAATATTTTATGTTTCTACATTGTACAAAAGCTCAATTAAATTTTAAAAAAAGTGTAAGATTATTTAAATGAAAGAAAATTGCAGATGAATTGAAAAGCCTGGAGTATTTTAACACTGATAGTCCTTACAAAATAAGTGTAATATTCACCTCATAAGAGCCAATCTTGACTCTGGGATTGTCAAATATTTGCCTTGTCTCTTGATGAATTTGTAGTTTTTCAAGTATTTAATGAGCCATTAGGAGAGAGTTGTTGGGGTTATGTGATTAGATGGTGTGTCCCTGACTTCATTAAATTTCAACTCTCAACCCAAAAGAAGTCTCCACAACCATTCACACCATCTTGTTAAATGGCACCAACATTTACAGACATATCTGATGCCTCTTTCTCTTTCTCTCACTTTCTCATTCCTTTTCTTCATAAATAGGCTCTTGAATCAATTCTATCTATAAAATACACTAAGTGTTACATTTCCTTCCCATCTACATTGCCACTTTGTTAGTACAGATGCATTCTTACTTTGAGAATGCTGATCTTCCTAATTCCACACAGACACAAGAATGAGTCTCTACAAGTGAATGTGTCATGTCATATCCATTTAAGATATTTCAGTGACTATTTTTCCCTGCACCAGAATGAAGCTGTAACACCTCAAGAAAAGCTTAGACTCCCTGCATACTGGCAATCCCTACTTTCCAATCTCCTTGGATATTGGTATTTTCTTTACCTGTGTCCCTCCACCCATGTGGGAAGTTAAGGAAAATTAGTACAAGATACATCAAATAGAGGAGTGTCTATCATAGAGAAGACAACCTGAAGCTCACTGAACAGAGATACTTTCAGAGATGTGTTTTCTTTACCAGGTAGCTACTGATTCCTGGTGTACTTCTCCAAGTAACCCAAGCGTGTTGTGGGGTACAACACACAAAGAGCAGTCTTATGTTTGCACACGGCTGTGACAACTCACAGGCTATCCCAACTTGCCTAAACTCAGTTGAGCTAATAGAGGTCAAGATTTGCCATCTCCTGCTATAACTACAGAAAGATAGCCCTTGTCATGGACTAAGGCACTACCCTTGAGTTGCTGGTCCTTGGAGTAAGGCCAACTGGAAATGTCAGCTACAACACCTGTCTCTCCCTCCACCCTGGTGAGACAGATGGAGATAATGACATATACTTGTGTCACATTGTTAAAACCAACCAACCTACCAAACAAACAAACAAACTCAGAGTTTTCTTTCCTGTGTATGAAAACCACCAATTCTTCCTTACTGTGTGTTCCTTCCCCATGGTTCTCCTTTACTGCTCACAAAAAAACTCTTTACTTCTGGTCATGAAATGTGTGGAGATTTTTCCCCACACCAAACAATTCTCTGAAACACCAGCTGGGGTCCTACAATTTTAACTCAATTCTCTATCTATCCAGAGATGTAATTATATTTCACACATTAAGTCCTCAGTCCCACAAAACCACACACACATTTCAGACACAAGGAACAAACCCGTGTTGTCACCTGTGCTTCTGAGGTTCCAAAGAACCCCTCCCTAGATTTCATTAATTTGCTAGAGTGGCTCACAGAACTCAGGGAAACACTTACATTTCCTAGTTTCTTAAAGAATATGCTGACACAGATGAACAGCCAGATGAGGAGATACATAGGGAGAGGTCTGTGGACAGAAGTTTCTATTCCCTGTGGATTTGGTATGTGTGTATTCAGCCTCCCCTTGTGGATCTGTGGAGCAACCTGGAAGCCTTATGGATACTCTGTTGAATTTAAAAGAAACTTCCTCATGTAGGCATAATTACTCCATTCCAGTCCCCTCTCCCTTCAATAGAGAAGTGTATGTGGGAGTCAGGTGAGGCTGAATTTTTCGAGCTTCTAATAATGGCTTGTCATTTCTGGTTACCAGCCCCCATCCAAGAGCCACCCAGGGGTCCACCAGACCCACATGATTAGAAGAAAAGATGCCCCTAGTACTGTTTCTACTTAGGAAATCACAAACATCTTAGGAATCCTGCATCAGGGATAGGGTCAAACACAGATATTAGAATAAGAGATGCACCTAATTTCCTTATCACTTTGGAAATTACAGGATTTTCAGGATCTCTGTGGTAGGAACTTATACCTTTTTTGTGTAAGAATTCACACACACACACACATACAAAAAATTAGAAACATTAGCTTTTTTTTTTTTAAAGATTTTATTTATTTATTTGACAGAGAAAGAGATCACAAGTAGGCATCGGCAGGTAGAGAGAGAGGGGGAAGCAGGCTCCCTGCTGAGCAGAGAGCCTGATGTGGGGCTTGATCTCAAGACCCTGAGATCATGACCTGAGCTGAAGGTAGAGGCTTAACCCACTGAGCCACCCAGGCATCCCAGAAACATTAGCTTTTATTAGTGCAAGAGAAGTCTAGAAAATGGATGGGGAAATGAAAAAAAATCTCTGATACTCTTATCTGATGTCACATAATGAAAAAGACTGTCTTCAAAATTAATACATTTCTCAACCCATGTTTAAAATAAATTTCTGTCATAAGCACCCTAGATTATTTTGTCTATTGATTTTTGGTGCTAACTAAAAACACGGAATGTAAACACAAGTGAAGGAACTATAGGGAAAAATATGTGATCTTCAGTATTTTGGAGAAAAAGATCTGTAGAGGACTAGTTCCAATTTATTTACAGTGGGTTGGAACTAAATTTTCAAAAATGGTATATAAGAAATAAGAAACCTGTGGGGTGTCAGCGTGAATTAGTATGTTAAGTGACTCTTGATTTTTTGACTTGGGTTATGATTTCAGGGCTGTGAGATCAAGCCCCACTGGGCTTACTGCTGGGTGTAGAGCTTCCTTAAAATTCTCCCTCTTCCTCTCCCTCTGCCCCTCCCTCTCCTCTCCTCTCTACGTTTCAAAGAAGAAGAAGAAGAAGAAGAAGAAGAACAAGAAGAACAAGAAGAAGAAGAAAGAAAGAAACAAACAAACTTGGAGAAAACAACAAGTATGTTTGGAGAATTAACATCACAGATGAATCTGCTTCTGTGGTGGTCCTTAAAATGATCTGAATCTATGACTTTATTGGTGATGCATTAGACTTTTTCCATGAGATATCTGGAGAGAATGAGTCAATTCTATCACCATTACTTTTGTTAATAGCAATTACAATTTTTAACAATTTTGTTTATTTATTTAATAGAAAGAGAGCCTGAATGAGAGTGAGAATGAGTCAGGGGGTGGAAGGAAGGGCAAAGGAAGATGGAGAGGCAGGCTTCCCACTGAGCAGGGGGCCCAGTGAGGGGCTCGATCCCAGAACCATGAAATCATGACCTGAGCTGATGACAGATGCCCAACCCACTGATCCACACAAGTGCCCCAACAATTTTGTTTAAGGTCACTGTCAACACAAAAATTCTTAGCAATCTAGATAGCATATGTGAATAAAATGGAAAGATATTATATTTATAGAATAATTACTTAATGAAAGCAGGTTTTCTGAACGGAAATAAGCTATAAACGGCAAACAATTTTTTAAATTCCTACAGACCACAGGCATGGTCTTCTGAGTGTGAATATGCCCATTAGTTTCTATTAGCAAAAGAATAGTGTAGATGTGAAAGGAACATATGAAAAATTAGGTTTGGTTTACAATATTTTGGGTGTACATCCTCTCTTGTATTAACCCATGTTCTCTTGTATTAACCCATGTTAACCAAGAAGCCACCAAAAAAGCCGAGAAGCCACCAAAAAAGATGACATATAAGTTCAGAGCACTCTAATTTTTCTAGAGCCTTGGATTCTCTACTTTATGAATTCACTTTTTTTTGGATATTCTTAAACAGATGTTTTAATCTTTAACAACAAATTAGCAAAGTATTTTTCTACTTTTCCTTATTTTATTCCCCTTTGTCCAAAATGCATTCATAGATTTTAAGTGCTATAGCAAGTTTTGTGTCCCTTTGTAGGATTTTAAATTGCATTATGTGATGATGACCATCTGCTTAGGATCTCACTTTTTTTTTTTTTTTTAATTGAAACAGCTTGAAATAAAAATGGACAAAAATGGTCTTCTATAGGCACTTATCCAGAAAGGAAAGTGATATACATCTATGCTGATCAAAAATAAGGTATCTCGATACATATGTAAGTTTTGTATTTAGTTATAATACTATTCAGTGTGTTCTATAAAAGTAAAATGATTCAGGAAAAAAAATAGATCTAATCGAGGGAATGGTATAGTTACTTCAGGAAATATCAACTCCATGCCAGAATATTAAACAAGAAACATGGATATTCAGATTTCTTGAACCAATACAGAAGCTGCTAAGATTATAATGATCAACGCTCAAAGTAACTCATATAATTAATTACTTTTCTTAATAAGGGAATTTAAATAAAGACTTCCGCCAACATTTCTAAAGATTGTGTGAAAAGAGCACTCCTATATTTAGATCTAGAATGACTGGGTTTCAAATTCTACCCTGTTGTCTCTTAGTCTGGAATATTTAGGGAAATATATTTTCTTCCCTGTATCTGTCTGGTCCTCTGTCAATGTGCATTATTTATAAAATTGAATAATGCAGTATATTAAAATCTATTTAGCAACAAATCATGCATTAAATGAAGTGTTAAGCATATTTTCAAAGTATGGAAGACAAAGGTAGAGCTGCATTGTTGAAGCAGGGCTGAGGACCCAGAACCTTCTATCTTGGACCTCTCTTACACCCTTCATAGTGGGCTCAGGAGCATCTTGGAGAAGACTTAGTGCTGGGTAGAAGTTGGTAAGAAAGTCACTGCAATGTGATGTGGAAAAGCGTTTTGAAAGACATGAATCATTATACAATTGCCGTATGTTGTTAAAATTGGGTGCATTACTTGTTCATTTGGGTTTGCAAACTGCAGTTTTAGAATAAAAGCAAGTTCTATTGATGGTGATTAGTAAACGGATGCTGGGTCATGCCACCCGATGTCCTTGGAAAGACTAAGGTACTCTGTCTTGTCCCTTCCAGGAGCACTGACTCCAAGCTTATGACTGCTCTCTGGGAATTGGCCAGAGGAGTTGACTTGCTCCAGAGTCGATCCCTCTCAAGTGAATAGTCAATGTAAGGTACCAGTTCTGGTCCTTGAACTTCAATCCAGAATGTATTTAGACATTGATGCTACTCTGGAATTCTCCATCATAGCAGTTTTTGCCTATTTTGAAACATCATTACAGTCTATGTATCTTTATATGCACTCCATTCCATGTGGGTGCTGTTTTCCCAGTAAATCCCTTATGAATCGTTCTCAGTCTCAGAGTCTACTTCCAGGCAGCTGTTATTTTTTTTTTTAAAGATTTTATTTGTTTATTTGACAGACAGAGATCACAAGCAGATGGAGAGGCAGGCAGAGAGAGAGAGAGAGGGAAGCAGGCTCCCTGCTGAGCAGAGAGCCTGATGCGGGACTCGATACCAGGACCCTGAGATCATGACCTGAGCCAAAGGCAGCGGCTTAACCCACTGAGCCACCCAGGTTCCCCCAGGCAGCTGTTCTAAAATTATTATTAATATATATTTTTTTATTGAGAGTAGCCATAAGAATAAACTCCAAAATAGAATTTTAAAGTTGGATCACCTACGGACTAATTGACCCTCACTGCTGGTGATAGATAAAATACAGACAGCCCTTGGGAAGATGCAGTAGTGCAATTGATAAAATTTCATTAGTAGGAAATGTGGTAAGATGTCTGTATTTGGTGATATGTCAGAGGTCTCAGGTATGAGGAAGTAATTCTCATAAATGTTATGGAATTACATCTCTGTTGTTGGGTGCTCTTGATCTTTTGAAGAAAAAAATATTAAAGGTAATATATTTTTTTTCCAATTTATTTATTTTCAGAAAAACAGTATTCATTATTTTTTCACCACACCCAGTGCTCCATGCAAGCTGTGCCCTCTTTAATACCCACCACCTGGTACCCCAACCTCCCACCCCCCCGCCACTTCAAACCCCTCAGATTGTTTTTCAGAGTCCATAGTCTCTCATGGTTCATCTCCCCTTCCAATTTACCCAAAAGCACATACCCTCCCCAATGTCCATAACCCTACCCCCCTTCTCCCAACCCCCCTCCCCCCAGCAACCCACAGTTTGTTTCGTGAGATTAAGAGTCACTTATGGTTTGTCTCCCTCCCTATCCCATCTTGTTTCATGGATTCTTCTCCTACCCACTTAAGCCCCCACTTAACCCACTTAAGTGGTGTTGCATCACCACTTCCTCATATCAGGGAGATCATATGATAGTTGTCTTTCTCCACTTGACTTATTTCGCTAAGCATGATATGCTCTAGTTCCATCCATGTTGTCGCAAATGGCAAGATTTCGTTTCTTTTGATGGCTGCATAGTATTCCATTGTGTATATATACCACATCTTCTTGATCCATTCATCTGTTGATGGACATCTAGGTTCTTTCCATAGTTTGGCTATTGTGGACATTGCTGCTATAAACATTCGGGTGCACGTGCCCCTTTGGATCACTACGTTTGTATCTTTAAAGGTAATATTTAATACTTAAAATTTAAGGCCTATTTGGAAGTTTAAAAAGAGGTGTTTATTTTGCATAGCTTGAGTGAAGATAACAGAATGTCAGGACCAGGACTTAGGATAGGTGAGTTCCCAAGAAAAGTTGATTTTGAATCCCAGTTAAGTTCCTACTTCAAGTTCAAAGCTCTGATTTGGGAGAAATGGGGCCTGAAGACTGCAACCATAATATCTAGATTGAAGCACTTGATAACCTTGAGATTCCAGATGTGGCCACAATCATGAGGCCTGCTAAAGTAGCTCACTCCTTTCTGTTCAATGGAAATGCTCTCTATTTTTTTCTGGAAGACAATGAAAAGAATACTGTTTTTTAAGACGTCAAGCTCCCCAGAAAGAGTCAAAGGCTCCCAGGCCTCTGCCCAAAAGACCAATAACTAATTCAGCCAGGGATGTGCCGTATCTGCTACGGGAATAAAAAAGGACCTCACACCATAGGAGACTCAGGACCTAGGTAACAGGCATTGGCAGTTATCAGTTAAACAGCCAGCTGGGTCCTAAGGACGATGCAGTAAGAATGGAAATACAAATCTAGATAAGGGAGATTTTTCAAAGTAGAAGGAGGACAAAGATGAGTATATCTTTACAAAGAATCTTAGAAGATGTGTCTATAAAACCAGTTATAGAAGATTCTTGGAATCTTGTACAGAACGATTAAATGAAGTAAAAATGTGAGCCCTTCCAGGAAGGATGGACAACAGCGGAAAAGCATCAAAACACTTGGGAAAGTTTCCATGCTCACATAGTTTTATTACACACGACCAGCAAACCCACCAGTTGGCGATCTTCCATGGGGGATCACAGAGCACACACTGTTTCCTAAAAAATAGAGACCTCTCTGGTGGCATTGCACCATAATCACTGGGAGCGTTCATGCTTGCTGACCTCTTTAGGTCAGGATGGGCTGTCTGTGGCTAGAGATGGGCTGTCTGTAGCAGGAGGTGTGAGGGAATGCCGAAATAATATGAGTGCAGAGTTTAACTGTAGGAAGCAAATGGACAGAATTATCCTAATGAGCCTCAAATTCTGAGTGACAGCCAGAGGTTTCTGACCTGGAGAAAAGTAGAGAGATGGTTAATAAAACATGGTGTATATAAGGGCAAGAGAGCTAGGCAGCCAAGAACAGAAAAGTTTCATGTATACAGTGAGGATGAAATAAAAAAAAACACCATTATTTTAGTTTTGACATATAAGGAGTTTGAAACTTGTTATTCATCCCTACAAGAAAACAAAAACAAAACCAAAACAAAACAACCCTGAAAACCAATACTTTAGCCCCATCAGAGAACTGAAGTCACTGGGCAAATCACCAGCCCCCAAACTCAAAATATGGGCAAATATGGGGGCACGTGGGTGGCTCAGTTTGTTAGGCGACTGCCTTCGCCTCGAGTCATGATCCCAGGATCCTGGGATAGAGCCCCATGTCGGACTCCCTCCTCAGAAGGGGAGGCTGTTTCTTCCCCTCCTCCTGCTTGTGCTCTCTCCCTCACTCACTGTCTCTTTCAAATAAATAAATAAAATTAAAAAAAAAAAAAAAAAGATACAGGCAAATACAGAGACTCAGAGTTGAAACTAGCTAGCCAGGAGCAGAAACGGCTGCAGCCAACAACTGGTAAGAA
This sequence comes from Neogale vison, assembly GCF_020171115.1. Lineage (NCBI taxonomy): Eukaryota > Metazoa > Chordata > Mammalia > Carnivora > Mustelidae > Neogale > Neogale vison. The sequence goes on from NC_058094.1 coordinate 130,910,550, forward strand.
CTCTTAAATGATAATTTTGATGAATTGCTGATGGCTAAGTGTGTATTAACCTCTAGAACTCCTGGAGAAACAATGTTGAGGAGGTACCCACATTTTATAGGTTTTATCTCCAGGATATCCCTCAGGATTTCATGGTAAAGATCAAAGAAAAACCCACTCCCTTTCTGGCTCAGGGGAGAAAAACAGTAACCATTTGAAATACCTGTAGAGGTTTTTCTGTAACAAAGGACCATCCTTTCTACAAACTACTCTGAGTCTCAACTGGCCTGAGTTAAGAGTAATGAGATAACTCCACCCCACCCCCTTACTCTCTCATATAAGGGGAGGGGGAAAAGACGAAGAAAACCTTCTGAAGATCAGAGCCCAGGGAGTTAAGACCACTGAAAATGTGAGTGCCAATTTTAAATTCTGATAGAATGCTTTTCCTCCCAGCTGTTTACCACCGTATCAAACGCCTCCAGTATAGTAACAGTGGATTACAGCTAAGAAAGTAGCAAGACACTGACCATATTTAAGAAGGATTTTTTAAGGGGGGGGAAAAAAGTCCTTCCCCCCACCTTTTTTTTTAGAGACAGAGAGAGAGAGGGAGAAGCAGATTCCCTCCCAGTTGAGCAGGGAGCCTGATGTGGGACTGGATCCCAGGACTCTGAGATCATGACCAGATTGGAAAGCAGATGCTCAACCAACTGAGCCAGTCAGGTGCCAACACCCCTCTACTTTGTTTACCTAACATATTTAAATTTATTGATATTTGATTGATGGCACAGGATTTGGATTATCTTAGTAATATATTTCTACATATTGAAAAATTATATTATGCTAGTTTTGAATGGAATGATTTATGTCAATTACATCAAGTATTTCTTTTGTCTCTGTAACCCATTGATTACTGAAATATTGTTATTGAAATCACCAGTTATGTGTTTTTCTAGGGTTTTTTTTTTGTTTTTTTTTTTCTCATATATTTTGATATTTTGGTACAAGGTACACAAACTATATCTTCTTGATGAATTGATCCACTGCCCTCATGAAATGTCCCTCTTTATTCCTGATGATTTTTTTGTGTTCCTGAATGATCTTTTTATCTTTTTATAGCCACCCCTGATTTATTGATTATGTTAAAATACACCTGCTATAGAATTTACCATTTTAACCATTTTTAAGTGTAAAGTTAGGTAGCATTAATCACATTCACATTGTTGTGTAACTATCACCATTATCCATCTCCAGAACTTTTCTGTCTTTCCCTACTGAAACTCTGACCCCATTAAGCAGTAACTTCCCATCCCCTCTTTCCCAGCCCCTGGCAAACATTCTACTTTCTCTCTCTAGGAATATGACTACTCTAGGAAAATCATGCCTGTGGAATCACACGGTATTTGTTCTTTTGTTACTGGCTTATTTCGCTTAGCAGAATGTTTTCAAGGTTCATCCACGTTACAGAATGTGTCAAAAGTACCCTTCTTTTATAAAGCTGAATAATAGTCTGCTGTGTGTGTATTACACATTTTACTTATCCATTCTTCCATGGATGGACCCACATATGGCTTCTACCTTTTTGGTTATTGTGAATAATATTGCTATGAACGTGAACATACAAACATCCCTTGAAGTCCCTGCTTTTAATTCTGTGGACATCTACCCAGAAGTGGAGAATTGTTGGATCATGCGGTAATTCTCTGTTTATTTCTTGGAGAAATAAACTGTTTTCCATAATGTATGCACCATTTTACATTCCCAACCAGCAATGGGCAATATTTCTGTTTTTCCACAATCTTGCTAACACTATCTTCTGTTTTTGTTTTATTTTGTTTTGGGTGATGGTCATCCTAATATGTATGTCCCGCCTTCATTTAATTAATGTTACCAATGTATATCTATTTTCTAAGCTTTTAATTTTAAATATATTATCCAAGTATAGACATACAAGGTAACATCAGGTGTACAACAGATTGATCTAAGCTTTTATTTTAATCTGTTTATGTCTTTAAGTTTAACATGTGTCTCTTATAAGCAGAGTATTTTTGAACCTTGCTATTTATTAAATCTATTTCTTTAATTGGAGAAATATAGTGATTTATATTTAAGATGATTAATTAAATGAATACGTGTGTCTATTGTCTTTCTACTAGTGTTCTTTCTTCTGTTTTTTCCCTTGACTTTCATTCTTTTTTTAATTAATTGAGCACATGTTATTATTTCTTTTACTTTCCATATTTGGTTAATTATCTTTAGCTCTTTTAGTGAAGTTTTTTACCTGTCCACTTCCAAATGACACATCCATTCCAATATAGTAAAAAAACCTCACATCACTGTACTTCCATTTCTCCCCTCTCAGGCTTTATATTGCTGTTTCCACATGATTTACTTATTTATATATTACAAACCTCTTACACATTGTTATGTGTTTAGTCAATTATCTTTTTAAAATATTTAAATTACAAGGAAATTATTCTTTTTTATATATACCCTTTCTTCAGTAGTTCTGAATTTCTGCATGGTTTAATTTTCTTTTCCCTGAAAGAACTTTTTAGAACATTTCTTATAGCGCATATGTACTGGTGATAAATTCTCTCAGCCTAGTTAGTCTGAAAAACTATTTTATCAACACTTTTGAAAGATATTATCTTGTATACCGAGTTCTAGATTCACAGGTTTTTTTTTTTCCAGTATTTTTTAGGATTCTACTCACTTTCTTACTAGCATTGCCTCCAACAAAACATCTCTTCTCATCCATATCTTTGTTCCTCCGCATGTGATGTTGCCTCCTCCACAACTTCAAGATTATTATTTTATTACTTTTGAGCATTTATAGTATTATGTGCCTCGATGCAGTTGAATTCATATTTCTTGAGCTTGTATTCTCTGAAGCTTCTTGAATCTGAGTTTTCAACAAATTTGGAAGGTTTTTCCCCAAACATTTCTTTAAATGTGTTTTCTGCCTCTACCCCATTCCAGACATTCAAAATATTCTTTTATAAGCCCCCCCCTTTTCTTTTAGAGCTCATGGAAAATCTTTTCATTTGTTTAAATTTAATTTTCTCTCTTTGCTTTATTTTGGATAGTTTCTGCTGATATGTCTTCAAACTCATTATTATTCTCTTCTATAGCTGCCATTAATCTGACAATAATCTCATATACTATAATTTTCACCTCTCAGACACTGTAGTTTTCTTGTCTAGAAGTGCTACAGGGCTCATCTTTAAAATATTTTTTTGTTTCTTCCTAACATTTGGACACAAGCAATACATTTATAACAACCATTTTAGTGTTTTGTTTTGTTTTGTTTTCTGCGAAATCTCACTTTTGTGTCAGTTTGGGATCAGTTCTGATTGACTGGCTTTTCTCTCTTTTCTTAACGTGTGATACAGTTCTTCTTTGCATGTCTGGTAATGTTTGATCTGATGACAGGTATTCTGCATTTTACCTTTTTTTTGGAGTTGCTGTACAATTTGTTTTCTTACAAATACTCGAGCTTTTTCATACAGCAAAATTAAATTATTTGGAAACAGTTTGAACCCTTTGGGTCCGGTTTTGAGATTTGACAGGTGAGCTTGATTAAGCATTTATTTGGGGGCTAATGATTGGCCACTACTGAGGCAAGAAATTTCTGAGGGCCTGAATACCTGAAGAACCATCAAGCCTGATGAGAGCGAGACAAATAAGTGGCCCCATTTACAATGTGCCCTTTTATCATGGAGGAGAAAACTTTGCTTATCCTGTAGAGCTGGGTGTGCCCTCCAAGGAAGGTTAGGAAGCTGCTTCCAGAGTGACCACACATGGGAACACTCATTATGTTTTCAAAACTTTGAACTTCAGGCTTGAAAGATCAAGGAACTTCATTTGTCAGCAATTCGAGTGTGGATCACTAAAAAGCTGTCTGACCCACTGTGCTGACTTATTAATTCATAATGAATAATTTATCTGTCAAAGAGCCAGAATACTCACATTGTTAAGATCAGCGAGCTCTGTCGCTATAGCCAACTTATAGGGTGAGTTGCAAGACAACTTTTTAATTTCCAGTGAGAAATAGCTGCCAAGCTTGGATGGTCAGTGAATTCTCTCCTTGTATGGGAAGCCAAATGTGTTCTAAGTGGAAAAATATCATTATGCATATATAGGATTGATATTATTTATGTAATCATATGATTAGTTCAGGACAATAAGAATGAAATAATTTGAATTGGATTGTCTAAAGACATCTAGTTCAACAATGCAAACAAATATATTTCTTTTCTCTCTTCTCTTCTCTTTTTCTCTTTTCTTCTTTTCTTTCAAGAGGTAAGTGTTTGAACTTCATCACCAAAAACTTCTCTTCCTTGGAAATATATCTTTCAAATTTTTGCCTTGTTTGTAACTCGAAGGATTACCAATCTCTCACGTTTCTGATGCATATATTCTTACCTTAGGTATGTTTATATATTTGATTCTTTTTTTTTAAGATTTTATTTATTTATTTTACAGAGGGAGACCAAGCAGGCAGAGAGGCAGGCAGAGAGAGAGAGAAGAGGAAGCAGGCTCCCTGCCAAGCAGAGAGCCCGATGCGGGACTTGATCCCAGGACCCTGAGATCATGACCTGAGCCGAAGGCAGAGGCTTAACCCACTGAGCCACCCAGGTGCCCTATATATTTGATTCTTAATATACTTGGTTCGTAATGTCTTCTGACTTATTACTCTTTCAGGGTGTTTATTCATTTTTGTCCACTAATTCACTTTGCCTTAAATTTGCATTTTAACACAGGAGGGTAATCATCTCTTCTTCCTTTTCAAGTTCTTGAAAAAAAAAATATCCTTTTAACTTAGAATTCATAAGAATAAGGGCATATTTCATGTTAGGCGCTTCTTCAGTTATTATACTATTTAAATTGTATTGCTATTCAAAATATCTTTGAATATTTTAAGCAATTGGACAGCATGAACAGATTACAGCTGTCATTTAGAAATGTAATTCCAGCAGCAGTTTGGAGGAACAGTGTTGATAGGTGAAATGTTACCTGGAATGGCATGGGCACTTCTCCATCTGAAGGGATGCAGGACCTGAATATAGGAATAAGTCCCCGGAGGTTCCTGGCTGAGAAACACGCCTTGTAAATCCTTGAATTACTGTATTTTTGGAAGATCCATGGTAGTTCCAGTGAAATATCTGGGGAAAATTTCATGAACCTTTGTTCAGCAAGGGATTACTTAAACACTGTAACTGCTTTAAGGGCCTTGGTAAAGGGTGTTTGGTAGAGATAAAACCAGTGGAGTAGTGAACAGGGTAAAAGCAATACATTAATCAAACTTGGAGAAAAAAAATAAACATACAAGATTCAAAAATCCAGAAAAAAAAGAAAGTTTTATTTTAATCTACATCATCTTTAGACTCCATATACCAAACATAACTAGATGTGTTTCTGTCTTCTCATTCACATAATACTAATGGCTTTCATGCTGTTAATGGGTCATTTAAAATAGAGCACCATTAGTTGTTATTCAAAGCTTTAAAAATGAGCCTGAAACATATTTTGTCTTCTACATGCATGCAAAGAGCTTTGACTTCCTGCCTTTTAAGGAAAGTGACTGCTAGCATCTTGCATAGCTGATATTTCAGTCACTTCTCTGCCTAGCTTTAATTAAAATTTAATTAAAGATAAAGATTATTTCATGGAGATTCATCTTATTGGAAGTCGATTAGGAGTTCAAGACATTCAAAATGTTAGAATTTCATCCAGAAATGGTCAATATAATTTACATCAGATTTGGTAATCTTGATAGTAAATCCCCGGTGCACTATAAGATTTGTTCATTCCTAGAATCTGTGAAGAAGAATCAGAAGCATTTTTGTTACTCTAAACAAGTCTGTAGGGCATGTGGCTAATATATCTGTAATGATTATGAGCCCAGTATCAAAACCCCTTTATTTACCTTTGAGTATGTTCCTGCTAAGGAAATTGACAACCACATAAACATAAGAAACATATCTTATAGAACCATGTGATATCAGATGGCCACTGTACTTCGTCAGCTATGTCGTCTCATAAGCATAAGAGAAAAAAAAAAAAACAATTACTGCACTTCTATAGCACAAAATCTAGTGAAGTAGAGATATCTGGGCTTTTTTTTTTTTTAAGATTTTATTTGTTTATTTGAGAGAGAAAGAGAGGGAGAACATGAGCAGGGGAGGAGGGACAAAAGAAAGGGGGAGAAGCAGACTCCCTGTTGAGCAGGGAGCCCGATGTGGGGCTCTGTCCCAGGACCCCAAGGTCATGAACCTGAGCTGAAGACAGATGCTTAACCAGCTGAGCCACTCAGGTGCCCCAAGGTATCTGGACTTCTTAAAAGCCCTCACAAGTCCCAGAACACACTCTGAGGAGATGTCTACATGTGTAATCTTCTATGTGAATACGTTGTGCTACATGTCACAGAGATTCTGTACCAGGATGCGTTGTACTTTCTCCTAATTACTATTTTGCTCTCTAGTTCTATTTAGTGTCTTAATTTGTAGATTATAAATGTTTTATATAGTTGTGGTCTACAAAATGAGGGGTTTGTGTAAAATAATAAAATATTTTATAAGTTTTGGTGAGTATCTTTCTGTTTATAATTTACAATTAATATACATTTCTATAAGATAATTTAAAAACAATGTTGAGAAAATATATCTAACAGCTCAACAAGTCGCAAAGTCAATTCGACTTCTGGGCATGTGGAAGTGACTGTGATTATGTAGGTCAGGAGTGTAGGGGCATGTGGGAATTTAGGAAAAGAACACCTTTCTTTTTTTTTTTTTTTTTTTTTTTTACTGGAGCTGGTCCCTAAAAATTCAGTCTTTCTGTTGATAGAGAGGAATAAGAAAGACACTAAAGCCAGAGACTTGGTGTGGCAAGCAGAAAGGAAGTAATATGACTTGTGTCAAGACTTGAGAGGGAGCATTAGGTAGTGCTCAACATGATTGGAATTCAGCCAGCACCAGGTTGTACAGGGCTTTCACTGACAGTCTAAAGGGTGATGATTTTATATCACAGGCTTTGCAGAACAGATGGCATTTTTGAGCAGTGAAGCATCAAGCTGAAAATATGGTTTATTCACATTTTTAATGTACCCAGGAAGATTTCTTGTGCAATGTCTTCAAGTTATTGGTTTGTTAGCTCCACTGGTTACCACTGAGACCGAGATTTGGGGAATTATCTTTGCACACAGCTTTGCATTTTGGCAAAGTAATATTGTTTAGTCCTAAACCCAATTAGTATGTTTCAAAATATATATATATATATATATATATATATGTATATATATGTATATATATGTGTGTGTATGTATATATACATACACACACACACACACAACTTTGCACATGAAACCAATATTTTCATCTCCAGCAAAGTTTTCTGTCCTACCAATACATATTAGTGATTGTTTGTTCAATAATATGAAAACAAATATGTCTAAAAAGAAAGCCATGATTTTTGACCCAAATCTAGATGTTAGGCAATGATTCTTGCCTCAGTGAATGGTATCACCATCTATCCATTGTATGAAGCAAATCTCTGGGAGTTACCTCTCTCTCTACTTACTTGCTATCCCCATATGTAAGCAAGTTCTCCAGATTTTATCTACTACATTTTCCTAATCATATTTACTTCCTTTCATATGTGATGATGCCATCCTTGTCCAAACAACTCTTATCTCCAGCCTGGAATAGTGCAGTTACCTTTCAACTGGTTTTCAGCTGTGTTCCTTTTGTTCCTTTTTTTTTTTTTTTTTAAGTTGACTTTTTATTTTATTTTTTAGGAATTTTTTTTTATTTCTTTTCAGCCTAACAGTATTCATTGTTTTTGCACCACACCCAGTGCTCCATGCCCTCCTTAATACCCACCACCTTGTTCCCCCAACCTCCCACCCCCCACCCCTTCAAGACCCTCAGGTTGTTTTTCAGAGTCCGTATTCTCATGGTTCACCTCCCCTTCCAATTTCCCTCAACTCCCTTCTCCTCTCCATCTCCTCATGTCCTCCATATTATTTGTTATGCTCCACAAATAAGTGAAACCGTATGATAATCGACTCTCTCTGCTTGACTTATTTCACTCAGCATAATCTCTTCCAGTCCCGTCCATGTTGCTACAAAAGTTGGGTATTTATCCTTTCTGATGGAGGCATAATACTCCATAGTGTATATGGACCACATCTTCCTTATCCATTCATCCGTTGAAGGGCATCTTGGTTCTTTCCACAGTTTGGCGACCGTGGCCATTACTGCTATAAACATTGGGGTACAGATGGCCCTTCTTTTCTTTTAATTTACTTAAAGTGAGAATGAGCTTTAAACAACACACATATCACCATCTTTTTCAGGAACATTTGGTGGTTTATTATTTGATTAAGTGTAAGTTCTCTATAGGTCTAGTCAGCTAGGACGTCAGGTTCTGTATACTCTAGCCATGAATATACCTTACAGCTTAACTCAATATATGTACATGTGTCTCTTTTTTGTTCCTTTAACGTAACATGTGCACTCTTTGCCAGTTGCTTTCTCTGTCCATGGCAAATGTTATTTACACTCCTTCCTTTTTCCTAACAATATCATTCTTATCCTTCAATAAATCTTGAATATCTTAGTTCATGTCACTTAATGAACCCCCCCAAAACATCCCCTAAACTGATAAGAATTCTGTTTATGCTTCATAGATCTTATCTCAATGTACAGTTACCCACCTACTCTATAGTAAATTCAGTTTCTTGTGGGTTTGCTTGATGTCTTCTTGGTTCATAAACTCTTTTGTTTTCTTTCTGAGATAGAGCAATTAGCACAAGGACAGCCATCTAGAAGATATTTAGTAACTATGGTTGGAGGAATAAACAAATGGTGAGATGAATCAAAGGCACAGAAAATGATGAAATGTCTGAAGAAATATTGGCTCTTTTGGGAACCAGGGAAGTCAAATCCATTTTGATTTCTGGCCTAACATATTCAAGAGTATAATTTACCTGCACATGAAGCAAATTATAGTCATGCATGAAGGACTGCTCAGTTCTTATTAATAATGTCCAATGACATTGAAACAGCTTGCAAAATCTTAAAAAATCCATGGAGTATCCAAACCCTGAATTTCATATGCTCACATTCCATGGAGACTTGTATCAGGTGATTAACTATTTCCATATATAAATCAGGTTTTGATTCAAAGGACTATTAAACTGCGTTCTGGAGCCAGCACCAGTAGCATAAGCACTAACTTAGATAAAGCAATCCCACAGGATGGGAATAACTTTGTAACATACCTCTTTATTCTAAATACTCATAGAACGTGACCACAAGTATGATCCTTAAATTAATACACATTTAATTATTAATGGCCTCATTAATACTCAGTTGCTATTTCTAAAATATCTAGGGAGATTTTATAACTTACAGTTACATTAATGATATATATTACAAGCATTGTATATATTATTTTTTAATCTCATTTTTACATTAAGTATCCTGAGAGCCGGGATTATTGTCTATTTTGTCTATTACTGCTTTGCCAGTACCTAGAAGACCAACTGATACATAATGATTGCTAGTTGTTGAATAAAAGTATTTAAATTACATAATTGTGTTTGTGTGTGCTTTATTCATATTTATATGAATTTATTCATATTGTACAAATTGATTAAGTGCCTACTATGTGCAAGTAAGCATGTCCAGGACTAATGATGAGAGAGATAACCATGCCTTTTCTACCCTCAGGGTACCCCAAATTAAGTGGAGGGATTATAATGCATTAACATTGGAGAAAAAGATTTACCCAATTTTGTAGAAGGTGCTGAAAAGGATTTTTTGAGGAGAAAACAACTGAAATGCACATTGAGGAAAAGAAAGAAGACAAGGAGAAATTATGTCTTTGGAGGAACAACCCTGATGATAGATGGCTGATTCAAGCAAGAGTTGATTGTTTAAGGAACCACATGAGATCTCCTCTTGAGATTCCTGGCATGGAAGAGGCATGGGCAGATTGGAGTTGTAGAAAATTCATGAGTATTCTGGTGATGATTCAAAGCTTATTTGTGTGGAGCAGAACAAGATAGCATAGATAACAGTGAGGTCACTACTGAAATGATTAAGGCAAGAAAGGATAAAAAAACTGATCATATTTAGAGACAATTTATATGTAGGTTCCAGGGAAGAGAAGGGAGAGTTACAAAAGATCTATCAGAATTGCAGAAATAACAGTTCCAATGACGAAAATTAAGCATATAGGTGGGGACGGTTTCATGAGAAAGATGAGAGCACGTTCTTTTCTGAATATCAGATTTTGGAGGCTAAAGATCCAGAGAGATTTCTAGGGTTTAGTACAGATTTGACAACCATTAGAAAAGAGATTGATGAAAATTAGAACAAAAAATATTTTGGCCACACATAGCAATTATAAGATGCAGAGGCCAATTTAAGATAAACATATGAAATTTTATATTGCAGGAACCAAGAATGTTGGGAAGGAAAAATCTTCCACATAGATCTAAATTCAGGAAAACAAAGTAAAAATAACATAAATATAACTTCTAATGCTTGTTAGATAATGAACATGAGAGATCATAGAATATATGAATTTAGGTGAAGACATAAAATTGTACAGGAACCTAATGTCTATTGAGTACAGAAATCTATCCTAAATCCTGAGACAGTGACATTTTCCTAGATTATTTCTAATTATCTAAAATGAAAAGTGCCTTCAGGTCTCATCTTATGAGCTAGGAATTGTAATGACTGAGTTATAGAAAATGAAGCAGACCTTGAAGAAACAGCTATTTTCAGAGTGTCTTTAAAAAAGTCCTCAATAATTTTTCAATGTATGATGCATTTACAGATACAGAGCAAAAATTCTTATCACTTTTTTTTTTTGATTGCTTACTTTGAGACTAGGCGAAGAGTTATGTGCAATTATGTACTTCTCACAGTATATAACAATTTTACCTCAGTATTCAGCTGTCTTAGTCTACCCAAGAGTTTTTAAGTTTTTAAATGCCAATCTTAAACTCAGTATTTAATAAATTTATTATAATTTAATAATCCTAACTTTATACAGCCTCATTTATTCATTTACTGAAAATTTATTAAGCTATATGCCCAAAGACACTAGATGCCACAGTACAAAGAATATGTATACTCTTGGAACTCAAGGGTTTTACAACCTAGTAGAATACAGAATAAAATAGTAATAATAACAATAATAAAAATAAATAATATTGAATTACATTTCTACAGATAAAATTATAAAAGTAAGTAAAAAATAGTTTGAAAGAAGGAATGATTAAGATGACCATTGTTAAGAGGAGAAAATATCCAATACAGAGGAGACACTTTTAGAGCTGAATGTAGTAAAGACCTGCTATGTGGTGGGGAAGTGATGGGCATTCCAGAAATCCATGTGGACTACCACAGGTAGAGAAATTCAACAGTGTACAAGTGGTCTGGCTATCACTTTAATTTCTGAGTCATCAAAGAGTCAGAAAGATAGGGAGAAAGTGCAGTTTTTTCATTTTTAGACGTTCATTACATTTGAGCCACCTCTCCAATTATTATTATGGCTTTTTATAGTCTTAATGAAAAGTAAATTTGTGTAGTTTAGTACACAGATTTTTTAGAAGAATATGGAAGATGTCCTATTAAAATGAACTTAATTTATACATGAATTATATTATACTTTTTTCCTAATAATCCAAAAAGTTCTTAATCATAACATGATTATTCCATCCTTACTAAATATTTTCCTATTCCAGTTCAAAATATGTGATACCTGATAGGTCAAATACAATGTTACAATTTTGTTCAATTTGATTAAGAAAAAGAAGCAACTCTATCTTTTGTATCATATTCCTTTTATTCAGATATTTATCTTTTGATGAAATTACTATTTGCCTTATAGTGATGATAACAAAATGAGGCACTGGTATTACTGGCCTTACATTACTATTAGTGATAAATCTCTTTGTTTTTCATAGGAAAATTGCAGTGCAAAGATAAGCTTTCAAGAGTGAAAACCCCTAATTAAAATATTATCTGGAAGAGCGGGGATGGTGGCACAGTGTGAGGACCCTAGGTTTGCCCCATTCCATGAGTACAACTAGATAACTATTGATTCACCCTAAAAAACCTAGAAAGCAACCTGAGGACTGGCAGAATATAGTCTACAATTAAAGACAGAGATGAGGACCTGTCAAAGAAGGTAGGAAGGACAGAGATGTGGCTTGGGAGAAAAAGAGATCATAGCTGCTGCATCCTCCATCCCTGGGGACTGTGCTGTGGTTTATGGAGAACAGTAAGAGACAGACTAGCGCAGGGGAGCCCACACAGAGAAGATGAATCCCTATAGCAATTGGTATGGAAAGTGAGAGGGGTGATTTTCATCAGTTCTTGCAACCATCAGGGCTTAAAGCCTTGAGTTGTAGAGGCCAGAGGGCTTGCCTCAGGGAGAGCCCAAAAACACCAGGGCAGCTGCTACTGGAGAGAAGGCAGGGAAGAAGCCCATGGATATACAGCATGGAAAGGGTGACTGAAGAGTGCTTGGTGCACACACTGAGGCTATTTGCCCATCCTGTAGCATGTCCCAGATAGGCAGCATTCAAGGAGATACCCTCTTGAGAATAAAAGAACTGGCAGGTGCCATTTTATCCCTCCACACAGATCCACCTGTAGGAACCAGAGCAGTGCCAACACTTGCTATCTAACTGTTTACACCATGGCCTGCTGCCCCACAATTTGGTGGAACCACCCTTCCTTGTCACATTGGCCTTGCTCCCAGCATGGCAGACCCTCTTCCACAGAAGACTAGCCCAAATGCCTGCTCCTGACCCAGGAGTTTTTTAGAGCCTCAGTTCTGGCATTGGTGGTGAAGGTCTCATTACACAAGCAGACCAGAGCACACATAATTAAAATGTACCACATTCAGGCCAGGGATCAAACAATGGACAAAAAGAACCTCAGTAGATGCCTGGTTTGAAGGATAAAGTGGCCAGGATGCAAAAGCAGACTGCACAGAGGACACACTGGAGACATTCCTTGAATCACTAGTCCCTGAGGAACCAAAGTCATAGGACCTTAAGTCCATTACCTTCAAAAATAGGAAGAATAGTTGACTTTCCTAATACACAGAAACAAGCACTGAGACTTACACAAAATGAGAAGACAGACAAATTTGTCCCAAATGAAAGAACAAGACAAGGCCATGGCCAGTAACTGAAATGAAACAGATACAAGTAACATGCTTGATGGAGTGTTTAAGGCAATGATCATAAGGATACCCACTGGATTTGAGAACAGAGTAGAAGACATCAAGGAGACCCTAAACACAAAGATAAGGGATAAAGTAACAGAGTTAAAGGACTCAATAAATGAAATGAGAAATACCCTTGATGGAATGAACATTAAGCTGGAAGAAGCAGAGGAACAAATTAATGACCTAAAAGACAGAGTAATGGAAAGCAATCAAGCTGAACAAAAGAGATAAAAAGGATTGCAAAATGAGATTAGACTTAAGGAACACAGTGACTCCATCAAAGGAAATAACAATTGTATTACAGGAGTTCCAAAACAAGAAGAGAAAGGGGATAGAGAATTTATTTGAAGAAATGATAGCTGAAAACTCCTCTAATCTGGGGAAGGTAATAGATATCCAGATCCAGAAGGCACAGAGAACTTCCAACAAAATCAATAAAAGCAGATCTACACTAGGACATTGTAATTAAATTGACAAAATACAGTAATAAAGAAAAAAAAATTCAAAGCAGTGAGAGAAAAGATGACAGTAACATTCAAAGGAAGTCCCATAAGGCCTTGCAGAGAATTTTTCAACAGAAACCTTCCAAGCCAGTAGGCAGTGACACAGTATATCCAAAGTGATGAATGGGGAAAATTTGCAGGTAAGAATAAACTACCTAGTAATACTATCACTCAAAATGGAAGGAAAGAAAGAAAAGGAAGAAGAAGAAGAGGAGGAGGAGGACGAGGAGGACGAGGAGAGGTAGGGAGGAGGAGGAGGAGAATGAGAAATAATAAAGAGTTTTCCAGACCAAAAAAAAAAAAAAAAAGGGTGAAGAAGTTCATGATCATTAACCAACCATGCAAGAAATAGTGAAGGGGATCCTTAAAGTGGAAAGGAAAGATCAAAAGTGACAGTATCAAAGCACAAAACACAGAAACAATAAAAAGGATTATTTCTATAGAAAATCAGTTGAAGAATTCATCAAATAAAAGGACATATGACAACATATATCTAAATTGTGGTCAGGAGAGGTGTAAAGAATGGGTTCAAACTTAAATGACCATCAACTTATTATAGACCACTATATGCAAATTATGTTATCATACAAATGTAATGGTAACCACAAATCAAGATCCACTAACAAATATGCAAAGAATAAAGAGAAAAAGATTCCAATACATCATGAAAGAAGAGCAGCAAAGCATGAATGAAAGACAAGAGAGTATCAGAGAAAACCTTCAGAAACAACCACAAAACAAGTTGTAATAATACATATAAATACATAATCTATATAATCTATATATAAATACATAATACATAATAAATACATATCTATCAAAAATTATTTTGAATGCAAGTGGACTAAAGGTGTTAATCAATAGACTTAGAGTGACAAAACGTATTTTAAAAAATAATAAAAAGATGCATCTATATGCTGGTTATAGGAGACTCATTTTAGACCCAGACACCTGTAGATTGAAAACGAGGAATGGAGAAATATCTACCATCTAAATAGATGCCAAAAGGAAGCTGAAGTAACAGTTCTTATGTCAGACATGGTAGATTTTATTTACTTATTTTCTAAGGCAAAATATACCTTTAACAAAGACTGTAACAAGAGAGAAGAGACTATATAATCATAAAGGGGATATAACAAAAGGATATAACAATTATAAATATTATTGCACCTGATATGGGGACACACAAATATATAAAACAGAATAAGCATAAAGGAACTTATTGATAATAATATAATTATAGCAAGGGACTTCAATACCCACATACATCAATGGACAGATCATCTAAACAGAAAATCAACAAGGAAATAATGGCTTTCAATGATGCACTGGAATAGATGGATTTAACAGATATACTATTAACAGATATATTCAGAATATTTCATCCTAAAACAGCAGAATACACCTTTTTGAATGCACTGAAACATTCTCCAGAACAGATCATGAATGAGGCCACAAAACTATCCTCAATAAATTCAAGAAGATTGACGTCATACTATGAAACTTTTCTGATCAGAATGCTATGAAATGAAAAATACCCCCTGAGAACAAATCTAGAAAGACCACAAATACATGGAGCCTAATAACATGCTACTAGACAATGAATGGGTCAGCCAGGAAATAAAAGAAGAAATTAAAACACACACACACACACACACACACACACACACACAAACTGTATAGAAACAAATGAAAATGAAAACAAAATAGTCCAAAACCTTTGGGATGCAGCAAAAGCAGTTTTAAGAAGAAAATAGCAATACAAAGCCTACTTCAGGAAGCAAGACAAATCTCAAATAAACAATCCAGGTTTACACATTAAGGAACTTGAAAAGCACAAGAAACAAAATGTAAAACTATCAGAGGAAATGAAATAATAAAGATTAGAAAAGGAATAAATTATATAGAAACAAAAAAGAAACCACAATAGATAAATGAATTGAGAACAGATAAAGAGAACTGATAAACTTCTAGTGAGACATATCAAGGAAAAAAAAAGAGAAAAGACAAATAAATAAACTCACAAATGAGAGAGAGACATAACAACCAGGACCACAGAAAAACAAATAGAAGATAATATTATGAAAAACTATGCCAACCAAGTGGACAACCTAGAGGAAATGAATAAATTCCTAGAAACATAAATTATGCAAACTACCAAAACTGACAGGAAGAAATAGTAAATTTGAACAGACCAATTATCAGCCAAGAAATTGAATCAGTAATTAAAACACTTCCAACAAACAAAATCTAGGACCAGAAGGCTTCATAGGCAAACTGCCAAACATTTAAAAAAGTGTTAATACCTATTCTTCTCAAACTATTAAAAAAAAATAGAAACAGAAAGAAAACATCCAAATTCATTTTGAGGCCACCATTACACTGATACCAAAACCAGATAAGACACCACTATTAAAGGCCAATATCCCCCTGATTAACAGAGATACAAAAATTCTCAACAAAATACTGACAAACCAAATTCAACAATAAAGATCATTCACCATACTCAAGTGGGATTTATTACTGGATTACAAGGTGGTTCAATAGTTATAGATCAATCAACATGATAAAGCACATCAATGAAAGAAAGGATAAAAAACATATGATCATTTCAATAGACACAGAAAACATTTGGCTAAGTACAACATCTGCTTATGATAAAAGACCTTGACAAAGTAGGTTTAGAGGAAGCATACCACAACAAGTAAAGGCCACTAATAAAAAACCCAAACTAACATCATTTTTAATGGGGAGAAACCATGAGCTTTTTCCCGAAGTTTAAGAACAAGACAAGGAGGTCCACTCTCACCGCTTATATTCAGCGTAGTACTGGAAGTCCTAGCCAGAGAAATCAAACAACAAGAAGAAATCAAAGGAATCCAAATTATTAAGAAATAAGTAAAACTTTCACTATTTGCAGATGAAATAATACTATATGTAGAAAATCCAAGAAATTCCACTGAAAAACTGCTAGAACTGATAAATTCAGTAAAGTCACAGAATAAAAATATATTTCTGATGTATAGAAATCTGTCACATTTCTATATAATAATGAAGCAACAAAAAGAGAAATTAAGAAAACAGTCCCATTGGGCACCTGGATGGTTCAGTAGGTTGGGCCTCTGCCTTCAGCTCAGCTCATGATCTCAGGGTCCTGGGACTGAGTCCCGCATTGGGCTCTCTGCCTGCCTCTCTGCCTATTTGTGATCTCTCTCTCTCTCTCTGTGTCAAGTAAATAAATAAAATCTTTAAAAAAACAGAAAAAAAGAAAAAAGAAAAACAGTCCCATTTAAAATTACACCAAAACCAATAATGACCTAAAATAAACCTTATGAAAGAGTTGAAAAACTTATACTCTGAAAACTATAAAATGGATGAAAAAAAAATTGAAGATGACAAAAAGATACCAAAAAACATTCCCATGTCCACAGACTGGAAAAACAGTTAATGTTAAAATGTCTATACTACTAAAAACAATCTATACATTTAATGCAATCCCTATTAAAATTCCAACAGCATTTTTCATAGAGCTAAAACAATCCTTAAATTTGTACGGAACCACAAAAGACCCCAAATAGTCAAAGCAATCTTGAAAAACACGCCTGGGTGGCTCAGTTGGTTGGGCAGCTGCCTTCAGCTCAGGTCATGATCCCAGCATCCTGGGATCGAGTCCCACATCGGGCTCCTTGCTCCGCAGAGAGCCTGCTTCTCCCTCTGACTCTGCCTGCCACTCTGTCTGCCTGTGCTCACTCACTCTCTCTCCGTCTCTGACAAATAAATAAAAAAAATCTTAAAAAAAAAAAAAGAAAAACAAAAGCAAAGATGGAAGCATCAGAATTCTAGACTTCACTTATATTACAAAGCCAGAGTAATCAAAATAGTATGGTACTGGCACAGAAATAGACACACAGATCAATCGAAGAGAATAGAAAATCCAGAAACAAATCCACAAGTATATGGTCAATTAATCTTTAACAAAGCTGGAAAGAATACCCAATGGGAAAAAGCCTGTCCAACAAATTGTGCTGGGAAAACTGGACAGCAACAAGAATAAAACTGGACCACTTTCTTATACCATACACAAAAATAAATTCAAAATGGATGAAACATTTAAATGTGAGATGTGAAACCATAAAAATCCTGGAAGAGACAGTAGGTTCTCTGACATCTACCAGAACAACTTTTTTATTTTTATTTTTTTTGGGGGGGATAGTTCTGGTGCAAGGGAAACAAAGGAAAAATAAACAATTGAGACTACATCAAAATAAAAAAGCTTCTGCATAGTGCAGGAGACATTCAGCAAAAGTAAAAGGCAACCTATGGAATGGAGACGATATTTGCAAGTGACATAATAGATAAAGGGTTAGTATCCAAGATGTATAAAAACTTATAAATCTCAGCACACATACACACAAAAATAAGTAATCTAGTTGAAAATGGGGGGGGATATGAACAGACATTTTTCCAAAAACATGCAGATGGTCAGTAGACACATAGAAAATTGCTCAAAATCAATCATCATCAGGGAAATTTAAATCAAAACTACCATGAAATATCACCTCACATCTGTCAGAATGGTTAAAATCAGTAACAGGAGAAAGAGTGGGTGTTGGTGAGGACGTGGAGAAAGGGGAATCCCTGTGCACTGTTGGTGGCAACGCAAACTAGTACAGCCCTTTTGGAAAACCGTGTGGAGTTTCCTCAAAAGTTACAAATAGAGCTACCCTGTGACCCAGCAATTGCACTACTAAGTATTTACCCAAAGATACAAAAACAGTAATTCGAAGGGATACATGCATCTGTATGTTTATAGCAGCATTATCTATAATAGCCAAACTATGGAAGCCCCTCGGATGTCCACTGATTAATGAATGAATAAAGAAGATGTGGTATCTATCATCTATCTATGTATCTATCTACCTATCTATCACCTTTCATCTACCTATATTTCTCTCTGTCTATCTATAAATACGTATTTATGGAACACTTTTCAGCCAAAAAAAAAAGGAATGAAATTGTACCATTTGTAGTGACATGGCTGTCACTAGAGATTGGCATGCTAAATGCAATGAGCCAGTCTGAGACAGACACGTACTACATGATTTCACTCATACGTGGAATTTAAGAAACAAAACAAACAAGCAAAGGGGAAAGAAAAGAAAGAGAAGTAAACCAAGAAACCGACTCCTACTTACAAGAGAACAAAATGACAGATACTAGAGGGGCCGTGGGTCGGGCTTGACTGAAATAGGTGATGGGGATTAAACCTATACTTATCTTGATAAGCACTGAAAAATACATAGACTTGTTGAATCACTCCATTGTACACCGGAAAGTAATATAACACTGAATGTTAAGTAACTGTCATTAAAGTAAAAACTGAAAAAAAAAATCCAGGAATATTTCATGTTTCGGTGTTGCACCGAGTGTTTTCCTGGTTTCCAGGGAACTTGGCACGATGCATAAGCAGTGATGCAGTCCTGGTGCCTGGATCTGGTCGTCAGCAATTTTTCCAAACTTGATTTTGGTACTTATCATTACTAAATTGAATTAGACATTTCTTAAACCATGTCTAACAAGAATGCAAGAACGAAAGCTTAGTCTGAACCCTGCTTCTGGTGCCAACAGCGTTATGTAATGAGGTAAACACTGGTAATTGTGTTTAGTTCAATAACACTTTTAATTATGGTTGAGCTCTCCTTCAGAGTCTATGGATTTTACTGATGCAAAATAAACAGCTGAAAGTCAAATGAAGGCAGCCTCATGGATTTCTATTGCCTAATTAAAGTACAGACGCATTGCTTTTCCCACTGTGGCCCTAAGCAAAATAAGCTTGTTCATAGTTTCATAGTCAAAATCTTTTTTGTTTAAGTATGAGACTAATAAAATTATACATTTCGTTTCTGTATATCCTGCATATTTATTCTTGGGTCTGGAATATAATAGGTACTTGATTAATTTCCAGTGAATGAAAAAAATGACCCTAAAATTAACACACAAAGCATGGTTAGGATGATTTGTTGTTTTGGAATGATTTTCACTATTTCTAGAAACAGACAATGAAGGGTTAATGACTTCTATTTTCAGAACTAATTTCTTTCATGTCTTTCCACTTTTAACTCATTAAATTTCCCCACAACTTTCTCCATGCACATTCTAAAATGATAAATGGAGAAGAATATTAATGCTCCTGGGCCCACTAATCTCCTGCCTTCTGGCAACATTTATTTCCTTTAGAGACTTTCATCCATATTTGCTAAATACATAGTGACAAAATAAATCAATGACAAAATTAATTGGAATCAATCGTAGGCTTTTTTTTTGTTCATCCTCCAGCAGTCCCCCTGCTTCCTGTGAAAAGGACCATTTCAAAGGAAAGACAACATTGATCATGTACGCTTACGTCCTTGCTCCAATATTTGTGAATGAAACATGACAAAGGAAATGATGTAAAACCAATGAAGAGATGATATTTACACTTTGTTTTTATGCTTTAGGTTTGGGTCTTAAGCATCTCTGACCAAGAGAAATAGTCCAATTTCTAAAACGCTGATTAAGGAAGTCAGTTAATGGAATAAGGGTCTACACAAACTACATGGAAAAGAATCAAGTGCTTGGATTTTCTGAAGTATTGAGAGACGCAAAGCATTTAATCTTTTGCTGCCAACAGAATCTTCCCTGAATTCCTTCCCTTTTTGACACAAATGAACACACGTGTTGCCAGAATTTCTCCCCAGAAGATAGCATTTTCTGCATCTGCAGCATCAGTAAGGCATTTACTCAACAGGAAATTACTGTTAAAATCTATAGCAGCATGATTCTTCTCCTACCCACTTAAGCCCCCATGTTGCATCACCACTTCCTCATATCAGGGAGATCATATGATAGTTGTCTTTCTCCGCTTGACTTATTTCGCTAAGCATGATATGCTCTAGAATCCATGAAACAAGATGGGATAGGGAGGAAGACAAACCATAAGTGACTCTTAATCTCACGAAACAAACTGTGGGTTGCTAGGGGGAGGGGGGTTGGGAGAAGGGGGGTAGGGTTATGGACATTGGGGAGGGTATGTGCTTTTGGGTAAATTGGAAGGAGAGGTGAACCATGAGAGACTATGGACTCTGAAAAACAATCTGAGGGGTTTGAAGTGGCGGGGGGATGGGAGGTTGGGATACCAGGTGGTGGGTATTATAGAGGGCACGGCTTGCATGGAGCACTGGGTGTGGTGAAAAAATAATGAATACTGTTTTTCTGAAAATAAATAAATTGGAAGAAAAAAAAAATCTATAGCAGCGTGACCAAATAAACAAACAAACAAAAACAAAACAATAACAACAACAACAAAAAACAAGTAAACAACAACCCCTCAGAGATTGCTAGCAGAAACAAAATTGGGATCAATAACACCTTTTTTTTTTTCTTTCTTTCTTTCTTTTTTTTTTTACCAAACTCAGAAACTGCATGATTCTATCAGCTGCTGGGTGTCTCCCTCTTCAGCCTAGTCCCAGAAGAGAACAATCTGTTCCCGTTTAGAAGTTCTCCCTCCTTATTTCCTCTGTTCATTCAGATGTGTTTTCTCTGAATCAACCTGTAGACCATGTGTACTCAAGCAGATGTCATTCTTTAATGAATCAGGGCATATCCCATTTTATATTTAAAATATTTCAACATCAAAATTCAGAGTTTTGTCTACAAGAGAAGGGGATTAAGCAAAATATTGACTCTAGATGTATAGATGTAATTATATTATCCCAGTGGCTGTTAAATGTTAAGAGGTTTTCTACTTTTATAACAAATTAACGTTTTCAGGCTTTGTAACTGAATAACAATAAAAATTGCAAATGAATATATTGCTTTTATATTCTAATTTGAAGAATCCAAGAAATGTATCATTTTGATGGTGTTTGCTTTTGCACAAAATGGGCTTTAGTTAAAAATGAATGTCGTTTTTATTCTACTGTTTCAATATATCATATATACTCCTCCTCGCTGAAGTCCGGTAAGGCTTCTCAGTGTTCCCGTGTAATAAATATAGCACCCAGCATGTGGCTGAATACGATCTGCTAAGCAGTGTGCAGGATGAAAAAACTGCAAAATGAAAAGAATACACACCAGAAGTTTTTAAAAAGCCTTAAATATATATATTTTTTTTCTATCTCAATACAATTATATCATAGCACAGTTGATTTTGCTTTGGGCTGAGTAAATCAGCTTCCACAAAGAAGACTGACCCAGGTCCAGTCCTGTGATTTGCACATCTATCTCCTGATTTTTACAGTCTCTACATTAGCAGAAGGACAGTCAAGAATACAATTATGTGGTTTATTGCCTTACTGAATTAGTCTGAAAGAAGTGTTTCTATGCCAACTCGGTATAGGGTACAAGGTAATGAATTCCTATAAAATTATTGGGTAGAAAGGATGAGGGAAATTACATCTTTACAAAGCTGGGTTGTCATTACCAGTGTTTACAGGGCCAATGTGAAGGTGTCTCTTACACAACACTCACAGTTATCAAAAGATCAAATATTCTGCAGCTAGTAGCCGGGCTAGGAGCAAGGAAGATAGGAGGAATTGTGTATCGATGCCTAGAAGGGGACTAACAGGTTTCCAGAGCAATTCTCTAATCTTGACCCACTGCAGCCCAAATCTCTTATCAAACTTCAGAAACTCAACAAGTGCAAAGTCTTAACCCTAATCATAGAGCTGTCTGATAAATATGTTGACTTTCCTTCTGGACAATGATGAAATAAGGAGTGAAATGTGAGAAAGACTCAGTGGAAGAGTTAACAGGAGAGAGAGGGGTGTGTGTTTGTATATGTGTGTATGTATGTTAGAGAGGGAGAGGGAGAGGGAAATAGAGGAGTAGGGAAGGGAAGGATGGCTCAGATAAATGACCAAAAGGGTAGGAAAAAAAATGAGGAATCTAGATATTTACCTTGAGAGATATAAAATGTTGGTACATGTAATGTTTAAACAGCGAGAACCCAGAACCATAGCCCACACAGGCTTGAGTAGAAAAATCAATAAAATACAAGAAAAGTCTAGTGAAAGTGTTATCATAATGTGTGTCAAACATACCCAAAAGCTATAGGAAAATTTCATTCATTTTTTTCTATAAAAGAAAGAGAGAGGTGGATGATGTACTGAAAGGAAAATCATTTTCTCCCAAGAAGGTATTTAAACCCAGAATGGAAGAAACATTTGAAGCAACCTCAATGTTTCTAAATATATGTACTACTTAAGAAAGCCAGGTTCACAGTTAAACTAAGGTTGTTAGTGAATCTGACACCTGGCTTCCTAGCAATATACATCTCAAATAAGTCCAATTATGTAGGAGTGAGAACAGAATTCTCATCATATTTTCTTTCCTTACTGAAACTTCTGTTAATAAGGCAGATCGTAATTTTAAAATATATACTAGCATTCTCAAGATAAAAATAGCTTTCAAGAATTTTGACTTACCTTAACTGTGCCAGCAATTGTTTACAATTCTATCACATAACTGTGTTTGTTTTAATATTGTAATTTACATGGAATGCAATGGACACTTCAGGAAGATATATCAGGTATTTACTGTGGTTTGAAACTTTGGCCCAACATTACACATACCTAAGAATATTCCAATCAAGTCTGGGACAAAAGATGCTAATCTCTATATAATGAAATAACAAATTACTACTCTAAATTGGAAGGAATTTGACTGGTAAACCAACATCCTAATCTGCTCTCATTTGGCTAATACACAGTTGAATAATCTTTCTAGGTTTTGATTACTTTTTCTTACTTGTAGGAAGAGAGGTGTTGAAAGCTTTTCTGGTACAAACTTTGTACTTTTTCTCGTAGCTCCTATTGGTGCTGGTTCCTGCCATGTAGCTCCTTCCACATGCCACTCTACTCAGACACAACAATTGACAGGGCTTCCACAGAATAATCTAGGACCATCTCCCCAGGTCCAGGTCCAGGTCCTATTTTTTATCCCCATTTCACAGAGGAGCACACCACATAGCAAGTCATGGGATGTGAAGGAAGGTTTCATCCAGGGAGGCAGGCTGCAGATCTCAAACACTAGCTCACCGTGATCTGCAAACTGTCTTAAAAAACAAAAATGTCTATCCAGTAAGTGTCCATTCTCTGAGTGAAATAAAGTCCCTCAAAATCTAAAGGTCCTTTTCTTTCTACTGTGTGTAAATGTTCGAGGCCATTTAAATGTACAAAAGTGTGAAAGGAATCAATGTCCCTGTTTGGCTCTGCTTGGACAAGTTTGGATTGCAAGGCTCTGACCCTGAGGACACATACAACTAGCTCATTTCATACCACCCGCAGCCTGGTGGTGATTTCAGACCTACATCACGTTCCTTCTCACTTGCAGTTTTGAAAATTAATAAAAAGAAACCTCATTTGGAATGAAGTTGGGAAGCAAGCAGGGAGAGGTCCCACGCCCTACCTCTTGGCAATAGGTAGAGACCCACCTTGCGAATCCATACTACTTTCCTATCCCGGCAGAAGGAAGAAAGGCTTTTCTCTTCTCCCTGGCAACAGCCCAGCCAATGAGAGAAAGTCACAGTTCAGCCAATGAGAAGCTGCTATAACTCAAACTTGAGGCTACACCACTGGACTTTTTGTTTCCAACTACTGCTACCAACTCTTCTATTAAAGAGGGCTCCACTTCTTTGTTCTGTGGACTTCCTCATGGTTTTGCTGTCGCTTGCTTGTCCCAGGTTGGAATTGTCTGGTAGTCCTAGATAAACTCATTTTGTTACTAAATATAGCTGGCGGCTTCATTTGTTAAGGTTAACATGGTCCACGTGGTCTGTCCATAAAATGGACAGATTTCAAAAGGTCTCATTTTATCAGGAGGACAGTTTGAATTCAAGATGAAATTCAGAGATGTTAAGTTTCAGAAGAAAGTGCAGGATAAAGTAAATCGTGAAGGCAAAAAAAGAAAAAAAAAAAAGGTGAAACTACAGATGTGTTTCCAGATGTTCTATGACCTAAGCCAGAGAAGGCAGTAATTAGAGTATTTTGTTGCCCTTGTTCTTGGCAGAATTGGCTATTGAAAATCATGAGAAATTATTATTTTTTGAAACCATAGAGTTTTTAAATACCCTATTGTATTATTCCAGAGATTGTGCCATTTAGGGGTAAAGAGTACAAATTGGAGGATATAAAGTAATAATCTTTTATAAATGTTAATTTTTCTTTACAGAAAGCATAGAAATCTGATACCAAATATTTCAATTAGATCATCTTTAAGTGTCTTTTCATCATTATTATTTTAACAGAACTCCAGGCTAAATATTATTTAATACTTGCTTTATTCAATTAAATACCTGTAAACAGTAGTAAAGAAGAAATAAAAAATGATTGTAAAAATAAGCAATTTATGCAAACCAACACTTGCAAACTTATGGTGTTTTTCAGGGGTAATAGAGTAATTTCAGCTTAAAAGCAATGGAGAATCTGTGATAGTTCCTTGAATTTCTCATTTTTTTTTTTCCTCCCAGGACAGTTGAATTACTTTAAGAGTGATCTTGGGGAACCAAACAAACACACAGGGAAGTTTTAAAAGCCCATTGATGGTGGAGTTAGAAATCGTATCTTTCCATTCTAGCTCTAATTCACATAATGACCTGGGTCAAGGCAATTAGCCAGTCGGGCACGGGTGCCATCTGAGGGGATCACATCTGGTCATGCTCACTAGCACTAAGCTCTGCAGATTTTCCATGCCTCTTAGATTTGACTGTGGCACAGGGCACAGATGACAGACATTGCCATCCTTGCCCTCTTCCAATTTCCCTGCTCACTTTCCCCTGCAATTTGCTGCCACAGATGGTATCTGGTGAATGAAACTACCCAGTTACCAGTCCCACTCCCATATCCATTCATGCTGCAATTAGTTCTCTGAGGCTAATGCTTCGGAAAAACAACAAATACTGAGTAATACAGTTAGGTAACACAGAATGAGTTGAGACATTTTTCCAGATTAAATGATGGATCCAAATTAAAGGGTTTTATTTTCTTCTTTCCTAATTTTGCTGCCTCCCTTTCATTGTGTTTCTTATTAAACAGTAAGAAAAGTACCTGCTTACTCTGATTCATCTTCCCATTATGTTAATGTCACCAAGAACTTCAAAATCATCACCTATATAGTACAATGAATAAGTATTTAAACTAAGCTACTTCATAACTAAAATAAGACAACACAGATAAGGTAAAATTATAAGAATGAGCAAATAAATAACCACACTTGAACAAAAGCAGAAGGGTTCATTGGGAAGACATCTGCAGTATTATACAAATATTTTTTAGATATGCATTTGTACATATATCTCACTCCTATAGGTAACTATTTCAATAGAAAAATGTGTAAATTATGAATATGAAATGAACTCAAGGAATTAGTAAATAATTTCCTTAAAACAGTGTCCAGATATACTGTTCATCTTAAAAGTGCGTATTTTATACATACATATATATATATATATACACACATGTACACATACACACAATATAATATTCTTTCTCCTGTAAATTAAGTTTACAAAAAAAATTATGTGCTCTTGCATTGTTTCCATTTATAGAAAGAACTGGTGGACTGGGCTTCCAGTCTCTTCAAAGACTTGGTGAACAATAAAGTAAGTAGCTCCTCGAGAAATCACTAAGCAAGTGTATTTGTTTCTACTACAAAGAATCTGTATGAGAAGGTCCCTCTGTGAGATTTTCTTTGAGTATTGCAATGTAGAATAAAGCCTTACATTTAAAGAAAGAGGAGTTTAAATAAATATGATACCACTCAAAATGTACTTCACTAAATTTTTATGAGCTATTGAAAGAGCAAGACTTTGTGGTTTACTTAAAAGAAGTAAGCCTAGGGAAGGGTGAAGGACGTTTTGGGGTGAAGCTGTAGGGGCTTGATGGAGCATGTAAACTCCTGCTGTGTATGGACACAGTTGATATGTAAAAATAGACATCATCCCTCATCATTGAGTGGGTATTGGAGGGATCTTGAATGCACTAGAATTGTTTCTAGTTTATGGCTGTTACAGTGATACTATTTTGATTCCTGTACCTGTTTTCTGGTGAATGTGTGTATGCATTTCCGTAGGGCTTGTGTTCAGGAGTGGGATTTCTGAGCTAAAGAGTATATGTACATAGTCAACATTAGTAGATGCTATAAACAGTTTTTCAAGGTAGTTGTATCAGTTTAAACTTCCACCAGCAGTGAATAAAGTTTCTCTTTACCCACACGACCCTTGTTTGTAACTATGAATTGTTAGCCTTCTAAAATGGATGGATAGTTGTTCAACTGCTGATTTTAATTTCCTTGAGGGTCTAGTGCCACTAAGCTTTTTGCATGATTATCAGATGCATGGCTATCTCTTCTTTTCCTGTCAGATATCCGCTTATTTTCTTTGTCATGTGGAAAGTTTGTTATACCTTCTGAATACGGGTTCCTTGAGAATTTTACATATTACAAATGTCCTTAACTTTATGCTTTGAAACTTTCACGTTTAGTTCTGTGATCCATCTTAAATAGTTTGTTTGTTTGTTTACAATTTTATTTATTGGAGGGAGAGAAAGGATGAGCTGGGTGGTGGGCAGAGGGGGAGGGAGAAGCAGACTCCCAGCCGAGGAGGGAGCCCTCTGTGGGGCTTGATCCCAGGAATGTGGGACCATGACCTGAGATGAAGGTAGACGATCAACCAACTAAGCCGCCCAGCTGCCCCTTAAATTGATTTCATGTGTGGTGAGAAGTAAGGGTCAATATTCACCTTTAATTTTCCTATGCATATATAATTGGTCCAGCATATTTACTGAGAAGACATCCTTTTTCATTGTATTGCAGTGATACTCTATATAATTCTGTGTCTGT
The DNA here is from genome assembly GCF_020171115.1 of Neogale vison. Taxonomy (NCBI): domain Eukaryota; kingdom Metazoa; phylum Chordata; class Mammalia; order Carnivora; family Mustelidae; genus Neogale; species Neogale vison. The sequence continues at coordinate 130,938,167 of NC_058094.1, forward strand.
TATTTGATAGATTAGGTAGAGGTGTTAGAGGAGGCAGTTAGTTAGGCTTTAACAGGATGCCTGGAGACCAGCAGAGGGGAAGTCAAGGTCTATTATTAGGAAAGTTAGCAAACTGGGCTGACCAAGCAAGGAAGTAAAAGTGTGATAGCCTGCTCTCAAAGGAATCCCCTCCTTAGTAGTAAATATTCCACCCTTTAGCTAACAATTGTCAATAGAAAGATAGAGACCCAAACTCCAGGTGCACCTGTCCCTTGAGCCTGCCCACTCTTGCATCTCCAGAGTGTACTCTCTCTCTTTGATAAACTCTTAACCTGCACCACCCAACCACTGTCCAGTCCATCCACAAATTCTTTTCTAGAGATGAGACTAAGAGCCTCCAGCAATGTCTGGGCATGGGCTGGGTAGAGGTCTCTGAGCTTAGAGGTCTCCCCAGTCCACCTAGCCACAAAGGTACATGTGAAAGATTATTTCTAAAATGTATATATTTATTCCATTTTTCTACTTCTCTGTTCTGTACCCATACCTCACTGTCTTAACTACTTTCAATTTCAAATAAGTATCAGTAAGTGGTGTGTAATTCCTCTAAATATCTTTTTTAAGACTATTTTTATTCCACATCAATTTTCATATTAGTTTTTCAATATCCACAAAATTCGATATCTTAGCTTTTAAATTTCTTTAAAGTTTTGAAAAATAAAAGTTTAAAATTTTATTTATTAAAATCTATAAATCACAGTCTTAATGTTCTCATCCTTTCGTGACATTAGGTAGACTATATACATCTTAGATAAAAAATTTAATAACTGAGGGTTTCTGTTTTCTTTATTTTTAAATCCAATCCAGTTATTTATCTCCAATTTATTTTGGTTTTAAATGGAAAATAAGGTAATAACTTTATTTATGGCTTCCTTAGTTCCTATTCAATTTTCCAAACAATGTGTCAAATAAGTCTCTATATTGCACAAATTACATATTTTTCATACTATGAGGTTAAGGACTCATTGGAGAAGAAGTGAAAGAATTTTGAAAGGGATTATTTGGTAGAATGTTTAGATGTCTGTACAGTCACTCCTAACTCAAATTGTCTATCAAAATATAAACATATTGCATAATTAAGAAAGTAAGAAATATTTGTCTTGTTCAAGGTCATAGAGACTGTAAATGCCAAATGAAAAACACCACAAAACAAAAAAACAAACAAAAAACCCCAAGAAGCAAAGGAAGCAGAATGCACACATACCCACAACAATGCCATGCAGCTGACACTCAGAAATTATTTGCACTCAAATAATCTGTGATATTAACAATGAAGTTCAGTAAAAATGGAATATTTTTCCATTACAACTCCAAACTTAATGATCCTAGAATGGGTTAAAAAAAGAAAATTTGAACTGTGTCAGTATTTGCACATTTTGAAATGAATAATATTAGGTAGTACATTTAGGTAAATGGAAATTCCCCACCACCACCAAGATTAAATATCGGAGTTTCTGTGTCTGAACTTGAATGATTTACTTTCATGATTACCATTCATGATACTGGCATTTGTTAAATAGTCACAGTAGAGGATATCTTTGAAATTCTTTTATTTTAAAATTCCAAAGTCCCTGCTATAACTGAAAAGCAATAGGGGGGACTATTTGCTATTATAATATAATCTATTATTCTAATTCAGAGTCAGAAATTTTTTTTTTAATTTTCTTAGTAGGTTCTCCTAAATAGAGGGATAAAATGAGAACCTTATACGGAATTACTTCAACTCGTGGGGAGATGGGAAAATGGATTTTCAGAAACAAGGATTAAACTTATTTGGGAATATTGAAGAAACTTCGTGGAACGTACCATTTTGTGTGTATAGATAGAAGTTAAATCCAGTTTACTGCAAAAATGTAGCAGACAAATATCAGTGATGCCTTTTGCTCTAAGGCGTGACTTCTGGGCTCAGCCTGGTCTTCCACCGCCAAGCTAATGGATTACGACTTGCCCCTTGAGGGAAGTGTTCACTTCAGGACAACCTTTGATTAACCTTCTCAGGTCAAAAATATCAAAAGAATAAACAGCAGCAGAGAAAATCAAATGTTCCTGTGGGAAAATATGGGAGCAAAGATCAAATTGACAGGGCTTTGGATTCTGAGATTCATCAGGCTTATGAAAGTTGAGAGTCACAGACCTTTTTAAAGTTGTGTTGCTATAAGTGGTAGAGAGCATTTTCACAGAAAAAGTTGAGACTTCTCCCACTTTCGTGTGCCACTCGGGTCCACGGTGAGCACATCAATTCTCCATAATCCACGACTGGGTGATATCATGTCTCTTATCAATTTGTAAAGCCCTGACATGTTTTATTAATATGTCTCCAGCTCTTCAGCCAAGATATTAATAAAAAATGAGAAAATCAGACATGGCGGTGATCTCTGTTGCACCCTGTTTGATGAACCAATACAGTGTGCTGTAAATGTTCTCCTAGACCACAATTTAAAGCCTCTTTGCTAAGCCTCATTTCTGGGACAACCTATGCATTTCTTAAAATCTTAAGCCCCCACCCCAAAGGTTATATTGAAATTTGTATGCATTGTTATCTTCATTTTCAAATGTGCTCATTAAAGCTCAGAAATGAAAATGATGGATGAGAAGATCAGCAGGTTGACTTTATAATAGAGTTGATGTGCTATTCTATGTTTTAGACACCTGCAGTAAACAAAAATAAAAGTGGATTTAATAAAAATCACGTGCTCCATTTTAGAAAGTTGTATCACAAGATAAATTAAGAGTAATTGGGGAACATTACCTGTTCTTAATCCTAATGTAAGCATTTATTATGGTAATATGCATTAATTTCAAATTACTTTGATTGATCATTATGTGACAGGTTAACTATTTGATGTAAAAAATATTTATAGATCAAAAAACCTCATATATACCCTAGAAAAATCATCTATAAACTGAAAAAATCCAGTGATATAACAATAACATTAATACATCGGTTCTTTCACTAGAGACAGATTATAAAATATAATTAATTATGATATCACAACTACCTCCCTGAACACATACTCTGCAATTAAATTTCACTTTCATTTGTTGATATAGTTCATGTATGTAGATTTTCATCTATGATGTAACACATTCCATTTAGAGGTCATATATATTTTTTCACATTTGATGGTAAGAACGTTTTAGTTTATTTTGCAATTTGGAGTCTGAACATAATGCGTGGTCTTAGTTACTTTTAATCTTTTAGGAGAAAACTCTAAAGCCATAATTTCATCCTAACCAAGCCACAGTTTTATCCTAACCAAATCAATTTATCAATGAATTAGTATAATGTAAATTATTTTCATATATAAAATTAAAAACAATGTTTCTGAAATCATCAAACATTCCCTTCAGTCACTTATAATGATAAAGTTGTATTTTTAAGTTATATCTATGCCTACCTAATTGTTTGTTGATTTTTCTTTCTTGACAGACAAGGTCATTTTGGCTCTTATCTATGTGCCAAGCCCCCAAGCTGTCTCTATGTTATATCCTCACTTTATGGGTGAATGAAGATTTTCAGATTATGAAAGTATAAACATTCAAACATCTCAGATTTAAGATAGTTGTCTTTTACTTGTCACCAAAGTTTTGACTTGAAAATAAACTTTAATTATTTATTATTTATTAATTATGTATTATTTATTATGTTCACCCATAAGCTCATTGACTTGACCATCTCTCTAAGATTCTGGTAGTTTTTACTCCATTTATTAACTTTGCTATACTCTTGAAAGAGACAGTCTCCTATTTTGAAAACCTCAGGCTTATGGCTAGACCATGGTACCCAATGATGAATCTTTCAAAAACTTCCTGCCTGATCATTTCTTGTATTTTTTTCACCTTTTCTTTCTTTCTTTCTTTTCCCTTCGAACTGCAGTGACAAGGGTGAAATGAGGTATGGTCTACATAATTTAACTAGCCTTCTTTTAACATCTTCTCCTACCTGGAGCAAGGCAGCCTTGTTTATGAAGTCAGAACTTTCATATCTAGAGCTGTCAATAAAACATCAACCATCCAACACTCAACTATATCCTTCCCTGAGTCTAATTTTCTTCACTAGAAACTGACTTCAGACATACATTAGCTGCTTCCTATCTATTTGTTCCACCCCCAAACTAAAACAAAACAAAACAAAACAAAAAAGTGTTATTATGTGATGTTATCCTTATGCAACTGACAAACAAGTAATACTGTCTCATAGTAAATCTGATTCTAAGAAGTCCACACCTTATATCTAAAGAATAAAATATAATTTTTGTACAGGCATATCATGTATACACCAAGACATTTAGAAACATCACCAGCTGCCTGCCTATCTCTTAGGATAGTTTGTGTCGATGCCAGTAACATTAAGCCTATGCTAGTATGTGAGATCAGAAGAGAAAAGAAGTAAAACTGTATCTCCAGCTCAGCCAGACTTTGAAACTGAGATGATATGCTGCTATTTTTCATTTAGGGCTGTGGATTTTAAAGGCATATTGCACTTTGAATTCATATTGGAACTGTTACTTTTTGGAGTTTTTGTATGGACTCTAATGAAATCATTACAAGGCACCTGCACAAGGGGCTCAGCTTAATGAACTTTATTTTCATGCAAATCTTTCAATACTGTCATGCCAGATTAATAAGAAATTATTTTTTTCCAGGTAGAGATGGTGGTGGCTGGCAAAACATATGCTCAGTGGCATTTCAAGTGCATCACCTGGAAGAGGAAGCAAACAGAGATTTAAAAATAACAACAATAAAAAGACCTGAAAGATCGAAAGCTCTCACTTTCTCTTAGATCTTTTGGTTTCCTGAAGACCATTCATTCACAAAATGCAAAAAGTGGGGGGTGCCTGTGTGGTTCAGTCAATTAGGCACTGTACTCTTGATTTGGCTCTGGTCGTGATCTCAAGGCTATGGGGTCAAGCCCCAGGTCCAGCTCTGTACTCTGCATTGGGATTTTTGTCTCCCTCTGCTCTTCCTCCTCCTCCCAAAAAAGAAAACAAAAGGGAAAAGTGGGGGTAACACACACAAACCTGCCACACTAGAGATAGTTACACAGTAAACAATGAAAAAATGTAAAATTCGTCCCTTCCCATAACCTTCATTTCCTGATCCTCTTCTACACATTGTACTGGCTGTGTCATTCATTAGGAAGGAACCCTGAAAGGAAGCATGGAAGTTCCTTCTGAACACACAAATGATGGCGTCACTTCATTCAGACCTCTTTGCTTTCCACTGAATATTCTAGTTTGTTGTTAAATTATATGGCATTGATTTAATGCATAATTACAAGCACTACATCTCCTTCAGTGCTCATGATATTTTTGGATACATTGAGTAAGAAGGTATCCAATATCCTACTCAGTTCTTCCATGACTTGACCACTGTTAACTATTCACTTATCTAGAAAAATCTGCTTCTGGATTTACTATTGTATGTGGGCCAACCTTAAAAATTTATATTAGTCTCAACACAGGTGGATAAGGGAATGCTATTTTAGATTAGCAAAGAAATGTCTATGGTTTCAGGCTTGAGGAAATATTTTGAAAATATGTAAATAAGTTTGTTCCACACAATGAAGTCTTAAGAAAAGCAAATTTCCCAAAATAAATTGTAGAAGCCCAATAATGAATAATCTTAATGGAATTTTCCTTCTACTCTGTACATTATATAATTCTATACCAATGAATCCTTAATCACAACCACCTAAAAGAAGAAATAAAGACAAAATAAAAGAGGAAAACCAAGTTATAGCTCATTTATAGAGTTAGACCCAGGAAATAAATTGGATAGATATCATCCCCTTAGAATTTATCAAGGTAAATAAACATTGTCCAGATAAATATGCTTTAAGAGGTTTAGCTCCAGTCAAGTTTTATTTTTCACTATTTTTCGAATAGTTAACATCTATGCCTTCTATTATGTGCCAAGAAAAACATTCTCTATGACTTATTTTGTAAATCCTACCAAATGAGGACAATTGCAGCCATCACATGTTTTTCTCAGGACTGAATGAATAAAATATGAAATTCCTTTATATCAAATTCTAATAAAAGAGATGACCACGCCATATTTTGTGGGTAATTTGTGACAATAAACACTTTTATTTCTCTTACCTGCACTGTTTCCCCTCATGGTGACCCAGTTTGGGTCATGGAACACTGGGTCACCTTTGACCTCACAAATAGGAAATCAAAGAAGGTGTCCATTAAACAAAGGCAACATACATACATTGACATGCATGTTGATGTTTGATGCTTAAATGTGTGGGTATATCAGGGACATAATTTAAGAACTAACTGTGATATCATATGATAAAATTAATAACTGTCTTTCAAAATTTCTAAGTTAAATGAGTGTATCTGCTAGGGAAGAGAGTGAGGAGAGCATGGAGAAAAAGCTAAAGGTTCAGACAAAGTGAGATCTCTGGGCACTTGTCTTTCCCAGGGAAAGGCATGGGAGAGCTCACTCAATCTTTGGGTTTGGGAATGTATGAGAAGGTCTTACTTACTGAATTGGCCAAGGAGATGGAAACTCCCCACATTACAGACATACCATACAAATGGTGATATAGCGGTCTCATCCTATGAGGCATCTCACTTACTTATGTCATGAGTTAATATGGGAAGGTTCTGGAAGATTCCCTCCCTTGGCTTTCAGCCCAGGGATTGGCTGAGGCAGGTCTGTTTGCATGGTCTTTTGGTCCGGACAAGGGGATATTGAATCAGGAAGGATACTATGGATTATTCTAATACCTTGAGTATCTCTCAGTAGATACTGGTGATACCTGTAAGGACCAGCTAGGGTAACTTCCATATGGAGAAGTAAGGTAATAGGATTGAAACTTTTCAAATAGCAGGGACGAGACTTCCCTACAAGTGGTAAGGTGACACGTGTCTAAACACCAGAGAGGCGAAAGGTGGGGTATACCCTCAAATGATTAGAAGAGCTGAGCAATCTCAGAATTGACTGAATATCCATAAAGAAGACCGAGAACAATTTTGATATTCAGAAAGAATAGATGTTTATGAAAATGAATCTAGTTATATGGAAGAAAGGAACATTGTTGCCTAAAGGAGTTCTAACTATGAAATTCATACCCATCCTTCCCCTCTTATTATTTCTTTTTCCTTCATTTATTTTCTTGAAACTCTGGCTGAAGTTGGGTCATAATGGAAAATATCAGTAATAATGGATAAAAATCACAATCTTTAAGTTTTACTTTAAAATTCCTTCTTTATCTTTAGGCAGAAAGAAGAAAGTAAGTCTACAATTTGTTTTTGAATATTTTTGATATGGTAATTCACAGCTACCAGCTTGGATATCTCACCTCTTCAAAGCTTTGAAGCATGGAGAATCTTTGAATATTTCAATATTTTTTCTCTTGCAATGCAGAAGAGGAAAATCTGATTTCCAGAAGCCAAGGAAAAGAATCTCTTCAACCCTTAGCGAATATTTAATTTCACAGAAGCTGGAGTAAATGTATACAGCCCTTGGAAAAGTAACATTAGCATTATAAAACTGAGGCTCATGATCAGCTGAACAAAATGTTTTTTTAATACCTGTAGTTGAGGAAAGACTTCTTTGTTGATGAAAATCCTGAGATTAATTTTAAACCTATGATAATTAAAATTTTAATGAGTTAAATATTTTGAACTACTTTTTAAGGTCAAATATTTGGGAAGTGTTCCATTTCCTATTTGTATGCTTATTATTGCTTTTATTATTAGATCCTCTATGAAATATCACACTGACGTGAATAAAAGTCTGTATCTGGAGATAAAGAGAGAAATAAGGAATTTCTAAAAAATGAAAGTTCTGTGTGATTGAGAATGAGGCTCATTTTCAGTTCGTTTTGGACTTTCCAGACCACTGCTAGACAATGTACACATAGTGACACTCAGTAAATCTCTTTCAAATAAACAAATAAATAAATAAAGCGGCTAAATAGTGGTGCTTTGCAGGAAAGCACTCTGCTCCCATAATTTTAAGCAGGAAATGCTAAACAAAGTTAAACAGAGAACTTTACTGGAGAACTGCTTGAAGTTAATCAGCAACATTTCACAAACTTTTGAAAATACACTTTTTGTTAAAGGGGTATTTATTTAGTTCTTGGAATATCGTTTTGAGCAACCCTTGCTTACAGGAATTTGTAAAAATGGACTCTGAGAAAAACAGCTTGTCACGAAGATTTCTTTTTTTTTTCCATTTTTTACATTTTCTGGTCTATGGAAAAAAAAGAGATAATGCTTTATTCTTGGAATATATATATAAAAGCTAACCTGAACAAAAGACAGACACAAAATGAAATTTCCACTGACAACCCAAGCTCTCATAGTTTATCTTCTAACCTCTTAGGATAATTTTTAATATTTAGAAATGAAGAAAAGTATATGAAAAGTATATGAAAAAAAGGCATACTTGTGAGACATGCACTAGTCACAAAAAATATTTTTAAATGAGTCAACAGTGAAAACAAGAATACAGTGAAATACAGAAAACAGTGAAAACAGCAAGAGAATAGAACACAATTCTCATAATCAGGAAGACATTTACATTTTCATAGAATTGGCATGGGTGACTAGGTCAATAAACATATGCTAGCCCAGAGTAAGTCCATTTCAAATGATGAGGGTAAACATGTTTTAAAGAGGAAATGAGCAATGGATGTGTCTATAAGTAATCTGGGAAAGCTATAGTAATAACTAATGTTGACTTATTACTATAAAGTCTAATAAGGATGTTCTTTAATGCATGATTAAATTATTTTAATCAAGGAATAGAGATTTGTAACTTCCAACTGAAGTCAAACCAAAAGTGTCCATGTGAGTCAGGAAGATGTCTCTATTTTAAGTTAGAATTAAGAAGATAGAATAATATCTAGGGTCTATCTTGGATTCAGAAGAGCCCCTTAGTTATGATAAATAAACAAAATTACATTGGAGATAATCAAAATTAAGTTTTCTCTTTTTTTTCCAAAGATTTTATTTATTTATTTGACAGAAAGAGATCACAAGTAAGGCAGAGAAGCAGGCAGAGAGAGAGGAGAAGCAGGCTCCCTGCTGAGCAGAGAGCCTGATGCAGGGCTTGATCCTAGGACCCTGGGATTATGACCTGAGCCGAAGGCAGAGGCTTTAACCCACTGAGCAACCCAGATGCCCCCAAAACTAAGTCTTCAATGATAGGACCAGACTCTTACTTTGGAGTGGGGAGGTAGAAACTTCTGCTGAAAAGAGACACAGATAGTAGGAAAAGTCCCCAGAGATGTCACATGGGCACTCAAGTACAAGCAAAAGAATCAGGCAAACTTCGGATACTATTCAACTGTGAGACAAATTCTAATTTGCAATAGCAAATATTTGAAAACAGCCCAAAGGACAACCATAAAGGACTGTTGAAGGGAGCAAAAGCATGACAAGTGTTTCCATGCAAGACATATCGTTAAGTGGATTATACAAAATGTGTGATGGAATAAGGGTAGATAGTATTTTACATTTATATTAGAAAACAATGGGAAATTAGAGCACCTCGGTGGCTTAGTCGGTTAAGCAGCAGTCTCTTGATTTCAGCTCACCGTCCTGGGATCAAACCCTGTGTCAGGCTCCAGGCTCAGCAGGGACTCTGGGAGTCTGCTTCCCTCCCTCTCTCTTTATGGCCCCTCCACACTGCTTGCTCTCACTCTCTCTCTCTAAAATAAATAAATACATATTTTTTAAAAGAAAGCAATGGGAAATTAAAATATTCATACCCATTTTTTACTTTTGCCAAAAGCAATGAAGATTTTATAAAAACTAAGGGATAGGATTACATACCTGGAAGGGGTGAAATTGAGGTAAAAGGTATATAAGCAAAACTTCTCTGAATATGCCAACTAATAGAGAATTATATAGACCAATTATATAGATTCTTGCCTTTTGAAACTTATAAATTAATAACACATTCAAAAATATAAAACAGCAAATCCTACAATAAAACAGAAACAATTTAGTTTAATGGTATATCAAATAGGCAACATACTTATCCAGAGAAAAGAATCACCCCAGCAAAATGGAATAAGCATTCTTAGATTTGTTTCAAGTATCAAAAGACCTGCAAAAGAACCTTAAATTTCACTTAGAAGGTCTATTGGTAAGATTTATATTCATATTAAAAATTACATATATCAAAGGATAAATCACGTAAGTAAATTCATTAGTGATGTTAGAAATCAAAGTTTCACTATAAAAGAAAATCTAGAAAACATAAAATCACGTTCTTAAAAAGCTGTAGTAATAAATTTGAATTTCAAATATCAGTACCAAATTATGAGTTTTTAAAAATATATTTTCCTGCACTGCTAACCTAATGGACCTACAAGTTAGATATCATGGCATTCAATATCCCTAAAGCCTCTATTTATTAATTTCTAAATCTCATTCTCCACCAAAAGGAAATAGCCTTTACTGTTGAATCAACTGATGTCTTCATATTCTTTGTCAATCTGTGAAATTATTCAATGTGTTTCCTTTCTTCCCCTGGTATAAGAAAGTGTAGATTTAGCATTTGAAATTGATTAAGTCATTTTCAAGTAATGTCGGGGAAAAGTACAAGGACTGTGTTTTCATCTATGCATGAATAGAGCTTTCTGAAGCCAGGGACAATGCTGAAGAGAAATACCAGAATTACTGAGAATTTTAAATTATGTTAGAACTAAGAAATTATCAACAAGTTTAAAAGATTAGGAGAGAGTATGTTCAGTAGGAAATAAAGAAAAACAAACCCAAAAACAAACAAACATGGGAAGTGTTAACATATAATGTTTTAAAAGGCCTTCCAAATTAAAGAGGTGCCTGGGTGGCTCAGTCAGTTAAGTATCTGCCTTCAGCTCAGGTCATGAACTTAGGGTCCCAACATGGGCTCCCTGCTCAGTGGGGAGTTGGCTTCTCCCTTTTCCTTTGCTCATACTTTCTCTCTCATTCTCATGCTCTCTCTCTCAAATAAATAAATAAAATCTTTAAAAAAATAGTAAGAAATAAAGCAACCCCAGGGGGAAGAAAAATGGACACGGGATATGGTCATTCAATTCAAAGGGAAAAAAAAACACACAATGGACCATGTGAGATACCTTGCTTCACCTCTCCATTGATCAAGGCAATACAATTTAAAGATAAATCAGGGCTTTTTTGTTTATTTAATCAGAATATTTCTTATTTTTTTATCTTGTACTTTTTTAAAGATTTTATTTATTTATTTGACAGACAGAGATCACAAGTAGGCAGAGGGGTAGGCAGAGAGAGGAGGAAGCAGGATTCCTGCCGAGCAGAGAGTCCGATGCAGGGCTTGATCCCAGGACCTTGAAATCAAGACCTGAGCCAAAGGCAGAGGCTTTAACCCACTGAGCCAGCCAGGAGCCCCCAGAATGTTTGTTCTTTTTTTCCAATTTATTTATTTTCAGAAAAACAGTATTCATTATTTTTTCACCACACCCAGTGCTCCATGCAAGCCGTGCCCTCTATAATACCCACCACCTGGTACCCCAACCTCCCACCCCCCTGCCACTTCAAACCCCTCAGATTGTTTTTCAGAGTCCATAGTCTCTCATGGTTCACCTCCCCTTCCAATTTTTATTTTTTAAAAGATTAATTCCATATAGTACTTGAGAAGATGTAGAGAATTAGTCTTTTATAAACTATTGATAAAAACTTATATTGGAAATATAATTTTGCAAGATAGTTTGGCAACATTTAACAAAAATACAATTAGATGTATTTTTGAACCTGCAAAACTATCTGATTATAGTTTATTATGTTGTGATGTTCACAAATACAGGCAACAAAGTTAATATAAATTGGGATATAATCTCTTTGAAACAATCAGTTTGGTGCAATTTTGTAAATCTGAAATTATACATTCCCTATTTAACATCAGGGACAATTACAAGTGTATGTCCTTAGCACTTGTTCTCATTGTGTGGTTTTTGTAACCCTGAATGTTCCCAAGATTTTTTTTTTTTCTTTTATGGGGTTAATGATTTCAGAGCTATTTTCACAGCAGTACTAAGATGTTTTATTTTACTTTTTTTTTTTTTTTTTTTTTTCTGTGCTGACATTTGTTTTGATGGTGCAAAAGCAATGTAATTAACACAGTGGGCACCTTAGCCTAAGTGAAGGCAATGTCACCAATCTATACTAGCAGTTATATTATTTACCACTGCACTGTAGTTGGGGAAAAAACTGCCTATATTTCACTTAGAATTTCTATAATAAAAAGCAAAAAAAAAAAGTTAATTTTATTAAACCTCAGCTTTTAATTACATCCCTTTCATGCCTTATGTGTGAGATGGAATTATTTGAGTTGCAAGCTTAACTAACCACTTTTTTTTAATGGAACATTTCTTTTACTTGCAAGTATGACCGACGGGCAAATTAATGCCTTAGCAGATATTTCATAAAACTTAATACAGTGAGCTTATTATTTCAAGGAAAGCATTTAGTGGTATTTGTTGCCATGAAATGAGAGCTTTCAAGTAATACTTAGAATATTTAAATACATGTATCTCTCATCACAAGTTTAATAACTTCCCTACATTTAAAGACTTTTGTGGGACGCCTGGGTGGCGCAGTTGGTTAAACGACTGCCTCCGGCTCAGGGCGTGATCCTGGAGTCCCGGGATCGAGTCCCACATCAGGCTCCCAGCTCCATGGGGAGTCTGCTTCGCTCTCTGACCTTCTCCTCACTCATTCTCTCTCTCACTGTCTCTCTCTCTCTCAAATAAATAAAATAAAATCTTTAAAAAAAAAAATAAAGACTTTTGTTATGAGATCAGTAGGGGTACTAAAAAATTGATTAAAAAAATATTTTTCAATAAAGGACACCACTTGGAAGATCTGCATAACTTGATGAGCTACCATTTTCCAAATGACCAAAGTATGAATTTGCAAGACCATAAATGGGTAAAAAAATCCATTCAAAGTTCAAGATAGGGGTTCCTAGGTGGCTCAGTGGGTTAAGCCTCTGTCTTCGGCTCAGGTCATGATCTCAGGGTCCTGGGATCGAGCCCCACATCAGGCTTTCTGCTCAGCAGGGAGCCTGCATCCCCTCCTCTCTCTCTGCCTGCCTCTCTGCCTACTTGTGATCTCTGTCTGTCAAGTAAATAAATAAAATATTAAAAAAAAAAAACCAAAGTTCAAGATAGATTGACCTACACTGCAACCAAATTTTAGTAAGTTACCATTTGTTGAGGTTAGTGTAGTATTAAAGAACAATATCCACAATTGTATGTAAAAGGTATTAAGACAGTTCTCCATTTGCCAGCTACATTTATGTGAAAAATCTTTTTTTTCCCCTTTCAACCAAATAACACACTGCAACAAATTTAACTCAGAAGTAGATAGAACATAGCTATCTTCCATTATGTTAAATATCGAAGAGGTTTTCAAAAATGTAAAACAATTTCAATTTTTTCAATAATTTTATTGTTCCTATTCAAAATATAATCATAGTATATCAACATAAGATAAATGCATTTTTTATTTTAGGTGGATTTATACATATTTAAAATTACTATTTCTAATTTCTAATATGCAAATGATGATACAACTTAGCTAAACAGAAACTTCTGAAGGTCTTTATTAATTTTTAAATGTATAAAGCTCAAAGTGTTTGAGAACCACCATCCCAGATAAACTCATGCAGGATATATATTCATAGCAAGACATGAATGTACATATTTATAGCAATATTCTTTGTAATATCTGGAAATATACAATTCAATGTCCATCAACACTGGAGAAGACTAAGTTGCAGTTTATTCATAAACATAGAACAAAACAATGTCAGTGAAAAATTGCTATACATTAAGTAAAAAAAAGCAAGATATAAACATACTTAATATACTTCCATAGATGATGAAAGTATAAAGATAAGAAATAATGTGATCATGAAAAAGGCATGCAGAGTAGCCATGGTTCTGAGGAAAAGGTTTGTGACGGCTCAGGCATATGCAAAACTTTTTGGCTATTGGCAATATTGTATGTCTTGATCTCTGTGGTGGTTACATGGGTAATCACTTTACAATGAATTATTCAACAAACTCTGTATGTTGTATTAATACAAAATAGTATTTGTTTAGCTACTATCAGAGAGATATTTTCTTATTGATTAGTTGGTTTCATTTCTGAATATAATCATGGCTTTGCATAATGGAAAGAAGGCGAATTTGGGAGCAAATCAGAACTAGATATAAATTCTAATTTCACCACTTACTAGGACAGAAAATTTAGCCAAGTTACTTCATCTTTCAGAGCATCATAGTTTATTTTGTCTTAAGCTAGGGATCAAAAAAAAAACAGCTTTGTAGAATTGTTCTGAGATTTCAACAAAATGCTATAATACAGCAATCTGTGGTAACAAGTGAGAGTGTTCTTCTTCTATCCCTATATTTGACATTAAAGACATCTCTACAGTCACCGTAGATCCTCCCAAGAACTCTTGGAGCTGGTCAGGTAGAAGCATGAACAAGGTCACAGGTGGTCCGCTGGCTCTGCTCAGGGCTTGCAGCCTTGCCAAACTGTAATGTCCTAGAGACAGAATCCCTATTAGATGGAGAGAAGTAAGGAAAGGAAGAATCAAAGAACATTAAAGTAGCAATGGGATTCTAGACTGCTCAGATATTCTCTGGCATGACAGGCTGTGAGGCCACCCACTCAGCATCTCTTCCATCCAGCTTATTATCTCGGTACTGTACAGAATGTGTCAGGGTGCACAACTCTGGATTAGTCTCAAACTTCCTTCCTGTCAATGATCTGTCTAGATGACTGAGTGGCTTTGTTTTTGGAATGAACTTAACAACGTCTTCGGTTCCTTTTCTCTGATGTATTCACCTGGCTACGGAAGCCAGTGTATGTATATTTCATAGACGATCACCAATATGTAGAGAGAAATCAGAGCCAAAAAAAGAAGGAGGAGGAGGAGGAGAAGATGGAGAAGGAGGAAGAGGAGGAGAAGTATTTGCATCTCACTTCTTTATCAGACCACAACCACCGGAGACCGGAAGGTCATCACCCCCCACACCCCCAGCTTGCCATAGTGCTAAATATATAATTTAAAATGTCCCACAAATGAACTCAATGTAGCTGGTTTTGTGACCCGAGGAGGAATAAGCAGGATTGGGGTTCTGTTTGGGGAAGTAAGGAGAAGGGGCAGTAAAGCAAATGACACTAGGGTTACCTGCATAGAGGAGAACCAAAAAAATAGAACAGGTGCTTCTTCTGTGTTTCCTGGGAGGATGGCTAGGTGACCAGACTGACTGTGGGTGTCACTCACTCTCTTAAATATCTTTTTTTTTTTTCCTTTTTCATATGGAAATACATTTGAAAACTGTTTGGAAGGCAACATGATGATTTTAGTTGATTTTTTTTTCTAGATGTTTGGGTACAAAGATGCTGAGAAAGTGGTTAGTGTAGACTATTCTGCAAGAATGTTACTTACGCTCTTTTTTCCTGATTTTACATAGACTTCACGAAAAATAAGATGAGCCTAGAGAACCCTGATAGCTCATATTCTCACATTTTATCTGACCTTTAGCAGCTTGGAAATGCCAGTTTCTAAACAGAAGAATCACCTAATGTGTATTGTCACTTACAAAATAACCAAATAGAAAATCCCTCCCTTTTAGCAATAAAGTGAATAACCAGAGTTGTGTATGTGCGGCCTAACTTCTCTAACTTAAATTTGTTTTTCCTCAATATAAAATTATACTTATTAGACAACGTGTCTCCCACATTTTGTGGCTACAGTAGTTAAATGCAAAACTCCTGGCATGTGCTACATATTTTTTAAAGATTTTTATTAATTTATTTGAGAGAGAGAGAGGGAGAGAACAAGTACGGGGAGTGGGAGAAGGAGAAGCAGACTCCCCACTAAGCAGGGTGCCCAATGAAGGGCTTGATCCCAAACTCTTGGATAATGATCTGAGCCAAAGGTCGACACACAACCAACTGAGCCACCCAGGTGCCCTGAGGTATGTGTTCTTAACTAAAAGTTGTGCTGATGGTGTTAGTCCTGTGGTAATAGGTACAGTCACAGCAGCAAGAACACTCAGTCCTGGGCTGGTCCCAGCATGTTGAAACCCATGTTAATTCCATGGTGCAATATCTTACGACTTGAGTCCCCAGACCTCATTTTAGGGAATTACAGTAATTGCTAATATAATTCTTAATTTATAATTTTTCTAAGTATTTAAAGAAGGACTTCCCTTTAAATCAGGATCTCTATAGCATCACCAAGATTAGTTGAACTGTAGCATTTCAGATTTAACTTCTATGCCAAGGTTAGTCATTGAAGGGTATAACTATTGAAAGTGATATGCTGATCCTCTATCAAGAGAACCCATCCACCTTCTTCACAAGGTTTTGATTAAACTGGTGGTTCTCAAGGGGTGATCCCTCCACACGACCTAAGATTTAATAGATATACACATTTTCAGTCCCACCAAAGAGTGAGTCAGAAAATCTGGGTTGGAAGTCCAGGAATCTGTGTTTCAATTAAGTCCTCTTACTGAAAGGGAGAGAATCTAAAGTTTGCCTGTGCCTGTGCCCAACATGGCCACCATCTTAGATATTGTGGACATGGACTAGGAGGTTCCAAGCTGGGCTGGACTCAACAAATGCCTTTTTCAGTATATACCTGGACACTGAGTCACAACATCAATTTGCCTTCATGTGGGAAGGGCAACAGTGGGCCTTTCAAGGGCTTCCCCAAGCTCATTTGTCCAGCCCCATCATAGATTGATGTGGTAGCCTGGGACTGACCCTCACTCTCCATTTCCACATCAGTAACACAGGCCCGTTACATTGAGGATATAAAGTTCACATGTAAAGATGTGTCTGCAGCAGGACACCTGTAGGCTTTGCAGAAACATGTGTAAGGGAGAGTATGGGCCATGAACTCACAAATAATTCAACTCCCAAACACTGGCACAAGATTTGGGAGTCTTTTGGTCTGGTAAGATGCATGTCCCAAAAGCTGTGATTGATAAAGTGCAGACTTATCGAACCCCTAAGAATTTGAAAGAGGTCGCAGACTTTGTGGGGGTTAGGAGAAGACTTTTATTCCCTACCTGGCCCGGTGCCTCAATCCTTTAATCCTCTTCTACCTTATATCCATCCTTATCCACCTGATAAAAAAGGGTAAGCATAGGGAGCCACATTTAAGGAGGCAAAAATGCTAGTGAAGCAGATTGAAAACAGGCATCTCTCAAACAGGGTTACCATTTGACTTAAGATGTGTCTGTGACTCAGGAAGGTCTGGTTAGGCACTGTCCTATGGTATTGTCCCAGGCTTCAATATATTTGAACAATAAAGCAGTAGGGTTTTCTCCCCCTCTGCCAGACTGGGGTCCCTGCTAATACATCCAGTACTGTAAAGATATGGAAGACGTGGGAAACAGCCATTGCCACAACTCACCATGGATCAACATGCTAAATACATCAAGCCCCATCACACCTGGGGGAGTTGCCATCTATTGGAATTTGTAATGGGACATCCCATCCGGATGGGTGATTTTTACTTTGCACCCCCGAGTGAGGAGGAATTACTCAATCTCCACTGGGATTCCATTGTCCTACTATAAGGCAGACCTATTAAAACATGCTGTATACACCACTGAAAGAAGGGAGAAGGCTGGAATCCTGGTTTGCCATATCCTTCCCCTAGTCCATCTCCTCATTCCTGCCTGCGTTGCCTCCACTGGCCAACATGTATGGTATGCACAACCAGGTCAAGTTCCCAAAACTGCTAGGCCCCCTCTTTTCAAGGCGAGGTCAGCATCTTTTGTCTTCCACTGTTACAACCGTTGACTGTTCTCTTTATTCCCTCCGTCACTCTAAAGATGCTAAAGAATCTGTAGAACCCCTTACTAAGTTCACCCAGAACGCCTTAAATGATATCACCGAAGCCTATCCTCATTGAACACTGAAATGTCTCTCATGAAGAAAGCTGTCCTCCAAAATTGGAAGGCCCTGCATGTTATCACTGCCTCATAAGGAGTTACCTCTATCGTTATCCAAATGGAATGTTGTGTGTTCATACCTGATGAGCCTGCTAATGTATCATCTTTATTAAATCAAACAATTAGTACAGATGATGTACTAAAGTGATCTGACCCCCAGCCTAGGAGTCTTAATAAATCAGTGGTTTGAGGTATGGGACTTTTGATAGGAAAAGTTGTCACTAGTTTTGGGAATCATTGTCTTTATCTGTGTTTTCTCATATGTGTGTGTATTGTTGCTGTGACATTTCCCTCAATGCAGCCAAAAAGTCACCAAATGTCACCCCATGCTAGTGAAACCCTTTGCTGACTGTTCAGGGCCCACTGCAAAGAGGGAACATATAATATTTTAAGAACAGGTCATGGGGGGTGGAGTGTTGGGGGTGGAATGTTGGAGTATTCATCATTGAGACCATGTGACCACCCATTGACCCTTGTACTGGAATCCAGCAGTTGAAGGTCCCCGCTCCCTCCTGTCCTTGTAATATGTGTTTGCTTGCTTTTCCGACTGCCTGAGGCTGCCCCCAAAACATAGAGATACTGATATGATTGGGACCATCCGGATAGCCACATGACTGAACCTCATTAAGATCTCCGTAGAATTTTGAAGATTTGGGAGGCCAGAAGGTAGGAAGATCTCCTCATCTTGTTGCCTCCCAAGACGAGCCTCACTTGTAAGTTCCATTGCTTATTACAGGGCTAGGTGGCCTGCTTCTGTGTTCAGTCCTTTCTTGCCCTCTGCATTGGAGGCCAGTTTCAGATCTTACTGAGGAAGCTCCTGAGCAGTCAGCAAACCAACATCTCAATCTCAGTTACAAAAAAAAAAAAAAAAAAAAAAAAAAAGGAATAAAAATCCAGTAAGAAGGAAGAGAAAAAGAAATTAGGGACACCTTAAAATATCACAAGCCCAGGCTCACACGGAGTCAGACAAATGCTACATCTGGAGTGTGGCTCTCAACCAGGAACAATTTTACAATTTCCCACTTAAGGGACATTTGACAATATCTAGAGATGTTTTGAATTGTCACCACTTGAGGGGAGAAGATGCTATTGATTCCCTGGTGGGTAGAGACCACAGGTGCTGCTACCCATCCACAACGCCCAGGACAACCCCCTACACCAGAGAATTTTCAGACCCAAAACATTCCCAGTACTAATTTTAAATTATCCCAAGATACTTCCATTTCAATTCACACTTACTGTTAATTTGATAGGTACATTTCTATAATGTTAGTAAATATAATTAATCAGTACAGACAATTTGAATCATTAGGTGAACATTAATAACAGTAAAATATCGCTTACTTATCTGAGGAACTTGGCTGGAACTCCAAGGCTTTCTATCTCTTTATTTAATTTACTCTCAGAAACAGAGATACTACCTTGGAAACACTCCTCACTGTCCTATTTATTAGTTTCTGCAAAATAATAGAATGGCATGGAGAAGAACAGTTTGCATGTATTTGACTTTTATCTCTTGTTCATTTAGCTTCAGCAATGATAGAAAAAAGTGAAAAAGGATTTACTAAAAGCACTTTGGGACTGCCTGCCTTCCTCTTTATCACAGAAATTGACTTTTAGCCAATGTTTTACTCCTGTTGGCTTCAATTACATAAGAATTAATTTTGCCTGGCAAGGTTAGTCAGCACATACTTAAGGTATAATATTCCAAGATTTGGGTAGTAATTCATTTATATTGTGTCTATTAAATAGACTTAAAGCTATCTTGAATTTAATTGGTAGGCCAATTTTTTATATTACTGACTGGTGAATCACCATATCCTTTTTTAAATAAGTTGAAGCATTTCATATCGATGTTACAACTACAGATGATGCTTTTGCATGCTGACTGTAAACACAGAATAACTATCACAGAAGGCCTCAAAATAGGGCTTTCTCTAAATATCTAGCTGAGCATAGCAATGCATTTTTAGTTAGGGATTTCTTTAAAAACATAGTGTAAATATGAGACATTAGTGAGATATTTGTTGCACAGATGATGTATTTCCTAAGGTGTGAAATAAATCACATGTCTATATGTCAGATGTTACTTCCTCTTTTGGAAATAAAATTCTGTGAAATTCTATGCCCCATAGGCTCCCTGAAATCATGTCTACACAAACACATTTATATAGGCATGCATGTGTAGCTATATCAAGTATGGGTACTATATTATAATGTTATCTTGTAGGTTATTATATATAACATGCATACTATATTATACTATAATCATAGTGAGACTCAATTGTGAAACTCAGTTCAAACATACAAATAATAAAACACAGATAAGCTTCTAAAGTGTATAATACTTCTTTATTTGTATATACAATTTCAAGGTCCATTACATACCCATAAATACGGACATTGCTTCACTTACACTGTTTCAGGTAATTCCCTGATTTCATCTGATGCCGGCAAAATAAATAGCTAGGTGTCATTCGTGTGTCCCTCAAGACACACACACACACACACACATACACACACACACACACACACACACACGTATGTATTATGTAGAAGAATATTATTTCTCAGAAATTGTTGTTGGCCAGAACAAAAACAAGGAGTTTAAACGTTAAGAAACAGAAATGAAGAGGATAAAATCCTGGGTAGCGTGAGTTTGTTTGTTTTTTCCTCTATTTAAACATTAATTACAAGTTTGAATGGAACCTCTCTCCTGACTAAACAAAAAGTCATCATTTCCCCTTAGGTTTTGATGAAAAGCTTGTCCAGCCACTGTTATTTTGCTCATTCTCAAGTCTTTTAGCAAAGTGAGTATGTAGTGCACTGAGATTGAATAAGCAGTACTTTCAAAACTATCCTGACAGTTATTTTAAAATATAAATACACTATATTGAATAATATTGAAATGTTTTTTGATTTTCTAGTCACCTTGGTTATTGATTTCTAGCGTAATCCCTCTCTGGTCAAATAAAATATAAGGAATTAATTCCACTCTTTCAAGTTTGTTAACACTTACTCTATATTAGTTATACTCTGGGTAAATTTAATGTTGTCTCCAGCATAAATGATGCATTCTGCCAATGTTGGCTAAAAAATCAAAGTTAAATACAAAGATGGATAAAGAGAGAGACAGATAGGTTTTATACTTTATTTATGAATAATATAATTATCCCTGTAAATATGCCACTCATTCTTTGATGTCCTTTCATACTATACCTTTCCCTCTTGTTAAAGTAATTAAACAAGGAGACCCTGATGCCTTCTTGCCTCTGCAAACCAACTGAAACCTAAGCCAGAGTCAATTCTTGGTAATGCCTGGAGGTTAGGGCACAGGGGTGGGTGGCTCAGTCGATTAAGTGTCTACCTTTGGCTCAGGTCATGATCTCAGGGTCTGGGAGAGAGCCCCACGTCAGACTCCTTGCTCAGCGGGGAGCCTGCTTCTCCCTTTGCTCTTCATGCCACCCATGCCCATTCTCAAATAGATAAACAAAGTCTTCAAAAAATTGAAATAAATGCCTGGAGGTTAAGAAGAAATACCGATCACAAAGTAAGCCAACTAGGTAACTGTTTAGGCTACAACCACTCAAACCATTTCCTTGCTTTGGATGGTTTCTCCACAAACTCCTCTTCCTTAGCCCCTGCTGTTGGAGCAATCCTATCTGCTCTCAAATTGGCACTTCCCAATTTGAATCAGTGCACACCTAAGAAAACTTCTGAAAATTCTAATGCCACTCGTTTTATCTCGTAATGCCCTCCCTAAAAATTATTAATCTTTACTTTCAAATTATAATTCTCACGGGACGCCTGGGTGGCTCAGTTGGTTAAGCAGCTGCCTTTGGCTCAGGTCATGATCCCAGGGTCCTGGGATCGAGTCCCACATTGGGCTCCTTGCTCGGCAGGGAGCCTGCTTCTCCCTCTGCCTCTGCCTGCCTCTTTGTCTGCCTGTATTCGCTCGCTCTCTCTCCCTCTCTCTCTGGCAAATAAATAAATAAAATCTTAAAAAAAATTATAATTCTCACTAATTTAAGAACAATATGTTCTTATAAAGAAAACAGATTAACAAAATACCTTCCAAAAAGATTATATAAAATCTTACAACTGAAGAACAGTTTAAGTGTTAACTTTGTACTGTTTTTTTGTTCCTTTTGTAAGCATTCACGCATACACAATTTGGTACACTGAAATTATGCTATCTCCCTATCTCCTCTGAGACATCGCTTTTTTTTTCTCTTTGAGATATTATTGTCACAAATATAATTCCATGAGTATATTCCTATAATAAACTAGACTCATGTTATTGTTGGTAATGGGCACATTACTTCATAGGAATTTAACTGCACATTCTTTCACAGAGATGTATATATAATAAACCAGGGACTAGGAAAAATGATCTTGAAATCAAAAGTGAGGCTATTATTTTGCATATATCTATCTATGTATGGTCCATGTGTGCATGCTTTGTAGTGCTGACTAGAAAAAGACAAACAAAAGCTTTAGAATTTTATACGTTGATATGTATGTTTCTTGATTTACCTTAAGAAAAGTTACATTCTTAAAAAATTCATGTTCAAATGGGATACTCCATTTTCCCATTCATATTCACATTATATCTTCTTCTGTAATAAAAAACATCATATTTTCTTCAGACACTTTAAGTTACTGTAACTCCCTCTCCTTTCTTTAGGTCCAAGGTGAGTCCAGCTCATTTCAGAGTTAATACTACAGGGAAAACAGTTGAGGAGAAGAGGCACTGAGAAGAGCAACAGTGGAGAGTTTATTAGTTTTTGATTCTCTACAGCTGAATGATAATTCTGCCATGCCATTCCCAGTGTCTGCTCCTGGGCTGGGAGAAAAGGCGTGTGTCACTAGAAGAAATTGAGTACAACTGACTGATGGGAACACAGGTGACTCTTTCTTATATGCCTTGAAACAGATTTGCCTTTTTCTTTCCTCACAGTTAAGAGAGAACGGAGTGCATGAATTACCAGAAGAGCACTAGAGAGTATCAACTGTCTTGGGGAAAAATTCTCTCTACTGCTTTATGAGAAATTATGAATGTTCTTTAAAGACAGTAAACATATTTTAAATTCTGATAAATGGATACTGATTATTACTATCTGTTGAAATACTAGGATTTCCTTTATTGTTGATTTATTATAATTTTATATAATTTTTTTCACTGTTGAAAAAGAAGTACCAAGGCATTAATGAATTAAATTTAAAATACTAAGTTGGCTGCTATTGAAAAAGACTCCCTTTTGGGTAGCGGTAAGAGCAATCCAGAAAAAATATAAAAATATATGCTTAATCAATCCATATATATAGATAGATAGATAGATATCTCTCTCTCACAGAGTTTAGAATTTGAGTGTGTGGGCATGTGTATAATATCTTACAGAGTTCAGAATTAATACTACAAAAAGGTTTATATAGTTTTGAATCATGAAAAACTTCATTCTGATTAGAACTTGTGACTTAGGGGCACCTGGGTGGCTCAGTGGGTTAAGCCTCTGCCTTTGGCTCAGGTCATGGTCCCAGGGTCCTGGGATCAAGCCCTACATCGGGCTCTCTGCTCAGCAGGGAGCCTGCTTCCCCTCCTCTCTCTCTCTCTCTCTGCCTGCCTCTCTGCCTACTTATGATCTCTCTCTGTCAAATAAAAAAAATAAAATCTTAAAAAAATGAAAAATAAAAAAAGAACTTGTGACTTAATTAAAATTATTTCAAACTATGACTGCTCATTTAGCTATGAATTAACTATCTTGAATATCACTTGTTCTACTTTTGTGAGAACCTTAATGTGGGATGAAATTATATTTATTCTCTAGAAAATGTCGGCTAGACAATTTAGGTTATGAATAGATTATCAGACACATATTTCTATACATTTCCAAATGCATTGCCCATCTCAATTCCATATGGATACTGAACAATAATGTAATATATTCCTCATCTGATTGTGAAGTTCCTATAAATTTTTAGAATAAAATATCTTCAAAATATCTTACATTGTTCTATAATAGGGAATATAGATATTTAATTAAATATAAGCTAAAATCTGAAGACATTAAATTATCAATATAATTTTTAAATCATAGGTCTCTAAGTTCAAATACAATATTTAAAAATTACCTCACAAAATATTTCTGTGCCAAACTTAAAAATAACATTCACATTAAGTAATCCAGGTTATAAAGACAAGTTTTCAAATAAGGAAAAATCACACAGAGAGGCAGCTTGAGATGGGAGAAGACCGTGTACAAACTTTCTTCTGCACTGTCTGACTTGTCTTTTAAGTCAAGGCTTTTGTCAATCCTGATAATGATCAAGAAATATTTTTCACAATGTGTTTTTTGGTGAGAACAAGTATTATTTTTCCAAGGATGATATTTCTGATGTGAAATGTTAATTCACATGGAAAAAAATGCATGATATCTTTAAAAAGTTGATATAAGTGTAGGGCTGTTTGCATAATACCCAGACTTTTTGCATGTATGTTTTTGTCAAGACAGCCAATGGCAATACACACATGATTGAGAAGTGGTAGAAGGAAAGAAGAGAAATTGTGTGCGTTGTAGGTGAAGACTCAGAGTGAAACATGCAAACCTAAATTTCAGGAAGAAGTTAACTCTGAGAGCCAGAGCTGCCTGTCCTAGGACTGGCTCTTGGCTGACTCTGGCTGAGCTCTTTGAATGTTCTGTTGGCTAAGGGTTTGAATACCTGACATGTTCAGCCACACTGGATGCGTGTGTCCAAGTAGTTTATGATGAATATCCGTTTTTAATCTGCAACTAGGAAGAGTGAGTTGGCACGCACTTTGTATGTGTTGCCTTACATGCACTTTTCCCCTTTGCTAATTTCACTCTGCATCCTTTTGCTGTAATAAACTGTGACCATTGGTATAATAATTTCTGAGTCCTGTGAGTCCTTCCCAAGTTGTCCTTGGGGATTCCAACACAGAGAATCTGTAGACATTCTCTACCCAACTATACTGAGGCTCACCAGGACTCCAAGGCCAACATGTTTTTACCATTAAAATTCTTTTTTTTTATATTGAGCTATTTTTTCTTTTTATCCTGCATTCTTAGGACAGCAGAGTAGCCCATGAATCAGAAAGTATTACTCAATGCCAGAGATAAAACACTGAAAATAGAACTGCCATAACCTTTGCATTAGACTAAATTGTTAAATTTTTTGGACCTTTCTATTCATTGCCTTGGAATTGCTCATTCACTTTGAATATTTGAAAGGTCATACATATACGTGTGTGTGAACACAGAAATTGTTCAATGTCATTGTGCAAACATCTGCATTTTAAGCATATGTTCTTGTTTAGGCAAAAGTTATCTTTAATGATATGGAAAAGTATCCATGATATAACATTAAAATAGAGTCAATTCTTGTTTATACGTTCTATAAAGTCATCATGAACAGTGAATTAGTGAATACTGAACCATTGCTCCTAGACAAAATACAAAGTTAGATTCCCAAAAGCCTCTAACCACATTTTTGTCAATAGATCTGCCAGATAACATGGTGTGGAGTCACAGAATGATTCCTCAGAGTCCAATAATTTGGAACAAAGAGAGG
Organism: Neogale vison; assembly: GCF_020171115.1. Classification (NCBI taxonomy): domain Eukaryota; kingdom Metazoa; phylum Chordata; class Mammalia; order Carnivora; family Mustelidae; genus Neogale; species Neogale vison. The sequence goes on from NC_058094.1 coordinate 130,963,770, forward strand.
CACGAATGGACTGCGCCTCCAGGCACGGGTAAGACACGCAGTCTGGGTGGACTCTCGGTTTTATTATTGTATGGTGGAACGTAAAGTATGCAGAAGCAAGGAGGGAAAAAAACAACTCAAGAAAACAATCACGTGAGGGACAGCAGGAACCTGCATATGCTCTCTCTATAAAATCAATAAACAAATCTTAAAAAAAAAAAAAAAAGGAAGAAGAAGGCAGAGCATCATGAGGCTCAACCTCAACTAGAAATATGTGTGTCTGGAGATAAATTTTTCACCACTCAGTGTGTATCAAAGAGTATTGATTTTGGGCTTACAAATAAATATTGGCAAGTAGGCAAATTTACAAACACAAAATCCATGAATATTGAGGACTGTGTATTATATTAAAATTTCTGTTTCAAAAAAGGGACACCTGAGTGACTCTGTTAAGCATCTGACTCTTGATTTCAGCTCAGGTCATGATCTCAGGGTGGTGAAATTGAGCCCCACATTGGGCTCTGTGCTGGGCATGGAGCCTGCTTAAGATTGTCTCTCTCTTCCTCCATATGTCCCTCCCCTCTGCTTACTCTCTCTCTCTCTCTCTCTTCTCTTTCTCTGTCTAAAATAAATAAATAAATAAAACAATAATTAATTTTAAAAAATAAAAATTTTAAAATTGACTTAAGATTGGTTAAAAGTAAAATTAAGTATTGATTATGCTTTGTTCCAGGCAGTTGAATTGTGAGTGATTTACATTTTCCTCTGTCTTTTTATCTTCATGTTCTTCTATAATGAGTATATATTTTCTCAATGTTAACTCATTGTTTCTTTATTGTGAAAATTATGCATGCACATGGCAAAAATCTATGAAACATCAAACATTTCAAAAGTACTTCTCACTTTTTCAAAATGATAATCCAATATTAAAGCGTACCTTTATTCTCCCAGAAGTTTATCATTTATACTAAAAATACACGTCCTTTAAATTTCATACACAGAAATGGTACAGCTTGTACAAATTGATTATGGTATAAGAAAGAATGAGTAACATTGAATATTACCTATCATCTGGCATTCATTGTGTTTTATCTTCAAAATAAAAGTGATAAACACAATACAAAAACTTTACCTATCTGATATGTAAAAAGCAATCTCTCTCTGCTAATATGACATGTCTTGTGCAATTTGGGGGAACTTTTTCATATATTTTGTAGAATCAAGTGCTTTTCTTTTGTCATTCGTCTACTCCTATTTAGGCCTTATTTCTATTCACTGTTGCTCTATTTCTTAATGAATTGAAAAGGTTTTTTTTATATATATATAAGGAAATTATAGTTTTGCTACAAATGTCAAGAATTTATTTTCTTATTTGCATTTGCATTAATATGTCATATACTTTCAACTTATATATTTGATATGAATTATGTACTAAACATTAAGATGTCCTATATTGGCAATAGCTCGACTTTTCTGAGTCATTCATGGTTTGAACATAGTATATCAGCACTATAATCTGCTAAGGAAAATAAGGAATAAGATATTCTGATCATTTTCTTTCTTTTCATGAGCTCATGGTATATGAGTTATTTTAAAGGCTGAAGATACCAATACCAAATATTTATATATTTTGAATAGTTTTATCTTTCTCAAATGACTTAAATTTGTAGTTAAATCACATCCAACAAAGAAAATGCCATCACTGAATGTATTTATTGGAAAATTCAGTCAAACTTAAAAAAAAAAAGTGATCCTGATTTTATACAAATCTTTCAGAAGATTAAAGGAGAGGAGACACTTCTCAGTTCATTTTATAGGGGCAACCAACCCTGAAAAAGATTACAGGAAAATAAAACAGACACAAATACCTCTCATGAATAAACACAAATGCTGTGTAACAATATATTAGCAAGCTACTTCCAGCAACATATACAAAGGAAAATACATATGACCAACTGGAGTTCATCCTAGGAATGCAAGCAGGATGAGACTTTCAAAAGTTCATCATTGCAATTGTCCATGAAAGTAGATTAAGAAATCCGTAGTTCATCCCACTAGATACAGATAGGATATTTTACCAAATTCACCACCATGTCTTGACAGAAGCTATCAGGAAACCAGAGCAGAGGGAAAGTAATCAACTAAAGATTTTATTTATATCTATCTATCTATCTATCTATCTACCTATCTATTTGAGAGAAAGAGAGAGCACACACAATTGTGTGCAAGTGAGGGGAGGGGAGAGACAAGCAGACTCCACACTTAGCTAGGAACCTCAGCCTGGAATCTGATTCAGAGCCCTGAGATCATGACCTGAGGCAAAATCAAGAGTCAGTGTCTTACCTTACTGAGGCACAGAGATGTCCCAGAATTGTCCTCCAGTTGAAAAGGAAACTAATGAAACCTAATTACAACTATTGCTTCTAATGCTGGGAGACGGAATTAACATTTTTTAAAGATTTTATTTATTTATTTAACAGAGAGAGAAATCACAAGTAGGCAGAGAGGCAGGCAGAGAGAAAGGGGGAAGCAGGCTCCCAGCTGAGCAGAGAGCCGGATATGGGGCTCCATCCTAGGACTCTAAGATCATGACCTGAGCCGAAGGCAGAGGCTTAACCCACTGAGCCACCCAGGCACCCCTGAATTAATCTTAGAGGGGAGGCAAGTCAAAGACATGCACAACCACCAACCTTACTGAACTCAACATTGAAGCCGGTATTAGAAGGCAAGGAAGAGATTTAAAGGATATATAAATTAGAAAAGATAAAATAAAGCTTTCTCTATTCACAGATGACATGATTATGTACATAGAAAAGTTCCAAAGAAAGAGAGGAATAAATGAAACAAGATTAAACCAGGGAGGGTGAGAAACCATAACAGACCCTTAATCATAGGAAACAAACTGAGGGTTGCTGGAAGGGAGGAGGGTGGAGTGATGGGGAAACTGGGTGATGGGCATTGGGGAGGTATGTGTTGTAATGAGAACTGGGTTTTATGTAAGACTGATGAGTCACAGACCTGTATCCCTGAAACAAATAATATGTTAATTTTAAGAAAATTCCAAAGAACCTTGCAGATCCATACTGTAAAACTCAACTTATGGGATTCGCTGGGAAAGTCAAAACTATTGAGAGGAAAAGCAGTTCAATGGTGCCAGGAGCTGGGAACAGGGAGAGGGTTTGGCTGCAAAAAGGGTAATGGGTCTGGTCTCTGTCTTAATTGTGGTAGTGGTTGAAAATATCTATTTGTTAAAACAGAACTGTACAATGGAACTGTACAATAAAAAGAATAATTATACTGTATGAAAATTATAGCAATTTAAAAAATAAATTTAGTTTCTTTAATGGCATATTTGACATTGATGAGTTTTTTTCATTGCAGACTGACTTATGTTTCTTATATCTATGACATTCTTATGATCAGTTTCTCTAATAACATGCCAGTCATAAAATTTTGCTCTTACAGTAATTTTTAAAAATATCAATAATTTATACTAGTATCCCATTATCAACTTTTTATTCAGAAAGTTCTTGGTCAGTCTCAACCACTTAATTTTTCACATGACCTTTAGAAAAAATTATCAAGTTTAAAAGTATCTGCTGTCATTTTACTGAAGCATAATTGATTTTTTAGATTTATTTGGAAAGATATGATAGCTCTACCATGTTGTCTTTGTATCAAAAAAAATCTGTATTTACAATGATAGCTCTGCATCCAATCAAAATATATCTGAATTTATGATTATTTAAAAGTTATTTTGCTTAAAAAAGTCCAACATTTTTTCAAAAATGTGTATTTAAATTTGATCATTATGGGTAATTAACACTTAGGCATTATAAATTGTTCCTGTGTTACTTAGTTTTTTAAAAGTCTTTATCTAAATTCCAGTTAATTGGACACCTGGGTGGCTCAGTCGGTTAACCGTCTACCTTCAGCTCAGGTCATGATCCCAGGGTCCTGGGTTCGAGTCCCACATTTGGCTTCCTGCTCACTGGGGAATCTGTTCCACCCTTTCCCCTTCACCTTGCATGTGTTCTCTCTCGCTCTCCCTGTCTCTCAAATAAATAAATAAAATCTTGAAGGAAAGAAAGAAGTAAAGAAAGAAATAAAGAGAGAGAAAGGAAGAAAGGAAGAAATACCAGTTAATTAACATACAGAGTGCGAAATTACTTTCAGGTACAATACAGTGATTCAACACTTCTACACATGGCCCAAGGCTCATCATAAGTGCCCTCCTTAATTCCCATCACCTACTTAAGCTGTTCCCCAAACCGCCTCCCTTCCTGTGAGCGTCAGTTTGTTCTCTATACTTGAGTCTATTTCTTGGTTTGCCCTTTTCGCTTTTCCCTTTGCTCATTTTTTTTCCCCCTTTAAATTCCACACATGAATGAACTCATATGATATTTGGCTTTCTCCAACTGACTTATTTTGCTTAGCATAGTACCCTATAGCTCCATCTATGTTATTGCAAATGACAAGATTTCATTCTGTTTCATGGCTGAGGAATATTCCATTACATGTACATACACCGCATCTTCACTTATTCATCAGTTGATGGAAACTTGGGCTGTTTCTATAATTTGGTTATTGTAAAAATGCTGCTATAAACATCGAGGTGCATGCATCCCTTTGAATTAGTATTTTTATGTCCTTTGTAAATACTTAGTGGTGCAATTGCTGGATTATAAGGTAGTTCTTTTAGTAATTTTTCAGGAATCTCCATGCTGGTTCCCACAGTGGCTGTGCCAATTTGCATTCCCACCAACAGTGCACAAAGGTTCCCTTTTATCCACATCCTCACCAATGTCTGTTGTTTCTTGGGTTGTTAATTTTAGACATTCTGAGAGATGTGAGGTGATATCTCAGAATTTTGATAATATTTCCTTGACAGTGATGACAAACATCTTTTCATATGACTGCTGGCCATCTGTATGTCTTCTCTGGAAAAATGTCTATTCATGTCTTTTGCTCATTTTTAATTGGATTATTCATTTTTTGAGTGTTTATTTTTTATGAATTCTTTATAAAATTTGGTGCTAACCCTTTATCAGTATGTCATTTGAAAATGTGTTTTCCCATTCTGTAGTTGTCTTTTAGTTTTGTTGACTATTTTCTTTGTTGTGTAGAAACTTTTATTTTGATGTAGTCCCAACAGTTTACTTTTGTTTTTGCTTCTTTTGCCTAAAGAGACAAATTTAGAAAAAAGCTGCTATAGTCAGTGTCAGAGAAATTGCTGCCTGTGCTTTCTTCAAGGACTTTTATGGTTTCAGGTCTCACATTTAGGTCTTTCATCCATTTTTAATTTATTTTTTATATGAGGAAAAGGGAATGGTCCAGTTTTCCCAATCTTATTTGTTGAAGACACTGTCTTTTCCCATTGGATATTCTTTTCTGGTGTGGACAATCAATTGACCATATCATTGTGGGTTCATTTCTAGGCTTTCTACTCAGTTTCATTGACTATAGGTCTATTTTTGTGCCAGGACCATACTGTTTTGATTACATTGCAGCTTTGTAATATAACTTGAAGTCAGAATTGTGATGCCTTGAGCTTTTCTTTTCTTTTGCATGGTTGCTTTGGCTATTCAGGGGTCTTTTGTGGTTCCATACACATTTTAGGATTGTTCTATCTTTGTGAAAAATGCTGTTGGTATTTTGATAAGGATTGCATTAAATGTGCAGATTGCTTTGAGTAATAATACAGACATTTTAGCAATATTTGTTCTTCCGATCCATGAGCATGGAGTTTTTTGTCATTTCTTTGTATCCTCTTTCATTTCTTTCATCAATGCTTTATACTTTTCAGAGTACAGGTCTTTCACCTCTTTGGTTATTTATTCCTACGTATTTAATTGTTTTTGGTGCAATTGTAAATGGGACTAATTCCTAATTTCTTTTTCAGCTGCTTCATTATTGGTGTATAGAAGTGCCAGTGATTTCTCTAGGTTGATTTTGTATCCTGTGACTTTATTGAGATTTATCAGTTCTAGCATTTTTTTAATGGAGTCTTTCTAGTTTACATAGAGTGTCATGTCATCTGCAAATACTAAAAGTTTGACTTCTTCCTTACCTATTTGGATGTCTTTATTTCTTTTTGTGTTCTGAGTTTGCTGTGGCTAGAATTTCCATGACAATATTCAATAAAAAGGGTGAGATCGGCCATCCTTATCTTTTTCTAGACCATAGAGGGAGAGCTCTCAGTTTTTCCTCATTGAGGATGATGTGTGCTGTGAGTTTTTTCATATATGGTCCTTATAGTTTTGAGGTATGTTCCCTCTAAACTGACTCTTTTGATGGTTTTTGTCATGAGTGGATGTTGTACTTTTTCAAGTTTTTTTTGCACATATTGAAATGATCATATGGTTCTTATCCTTTATTTTTTTTATTAATTTGATATATTATGTGGACTGATTTACAAATATTGAACCATCCTTGCAGCCCAGGAATGAATTCCACTTGATCATTGTGAATGACTTTAAATTTATTATTAGATTCAGTTTGGTAGTATTTTGTTAAGAATTTTTGCATCCCTGTTCATTAGGGACGTTGGCCTGTACTTGTTTTGCTTTTCTTTTTTTCTTTTCTTTTTTTTTTTTTTTTGTAGTGTCTTTATCTGGTTTTGGTATTGGGTAATGCTGGCCTCATAGAATGAGTTTGGAAGTTTTCTTTCCTTTTCTATTTTTTAGAATAGTTTGAGAAGGGTAGGTATTAACTCATTTAAATATTTGGTAGAATTCATCTTTGAAGTCATCTGGTCCTGGACTTTTGTTTGTTGGGAGTTTTTTACTGATTCAATTTCTTTGCTGACTATTGGTCTGTGCAAATTTTCTATTTCTACATGTTTCTCCTTAGATAATTTATATATTTCTAGGAATTTATCTATTTCTTCTACATTGTCCAGTTGGTTGGCATGTAATTTTTCACACTATTCTCTTATAATTGTTTTTTGTGGTGTTATTTGTTTTATCTCCTCTTTCATTTGTTTTTATTTATTTGAGTCATTTCTTTCTCTCTCCCCTTTCCCCTTTTTAAGTAAGATTGGCAAGAGTTTATCAAAGTTGTTGATCTTTTCAAAGAGCCAAGTCCTTGATTCATTGATCTGTACTAGTTTTTTTTAGTTTCTTTGTTTCTTTTTTTTAAGACTATTTATTTATTCGGGGTGCCGGCATTGCTCAGTGGGTTAAAGCCTCTGCCTTCAGCTCAGGTCATGATCCCGGGATCCTGGGATTGAGCCCTGTATTGGCCTCTCCACTTGGTGGGGAGCCTGCTTCCCCTGCTCTCTCTGCCTGCTTCTCTGCCTACTTGTGATTCCAGTCTGTCAAATAAATAAATAAAACCTTTAAAAATTAAAAAAAAAAAAAAAAGACTATTTATTTACTCATGAGAGACAGAGAGAGAGAGAGAGAAAGAAGCAGAAACAAAAGAAGAAGCAGCTCCTCACAAAGCCTGGAACCGGTGAGAGACTCAAACCTAAGACCCTGAGATTATGACTTGAGACAAAGGTAGATGCTTAACTGAGCCACCCAGGTGCCCCCTTTTGTTAGTTTTTATATCATCTATATTTATTATTTTTCTTCTTTCAATAGGCTTCATTTGTTTTGTTTTTCTAGCTTCTTTAGGTGTAAGGTTGGGTTGTTTATTTGAGATTTTTCTTGCTACTTGAGGTAGTTCTGGATTGCTATGTACTTCCTTCATAGAACTAATTTTGTTGAATCCCAAAGGATTTGGATGATTGTGTTTCCATTTTCATTTGTTTCTAGGTATTTTTAAAAATTTCTTCTTTTATTTCTTGCTCAGTGGGTTAAAGCCTCTGCCTTCAGAGGGATAATCATTGTTTAGTAGCATATTATTTAACCTCCAGGTATTTGTGTTCTTTACAGATTTTTTTTTCTTGTGGTTAACTTCTAGTTTCATAGTTTTGTTATCTGAAAAGGTTCATGGTATGAGTTTGATCCTCTTGAATTTTTGTGAGGCCTATGGGGTGGCCTAATATGTGATCTATTCTAGAGAATGTCCTATGTGCCCCTGAAAAGAATGTGTATTATGCTGTTTTAGGATGAAATGTTTTGAATATATCTGATAAGTCCATCTGGTCCAGTGTGTCATTCAAAGTCATTGCTCCTTATTGATTTTCTGTTTAGGAGATTTGTCCACTGATGTAACTATGGTGTTAAAGTCTCCTACTACTTTATCTTCCAGGTGTTTGAGTTCCTTCTGAACTTTTCCTTGTGATTGAGCTCCAGTTTCAAAGAATTGTGATCTGAGAATATGCAGGGAATCATCTCAGTCTTTTGGTATCGGTTGAGTCCTGATTTGTGACCCAGTATGTGGTCTATTCTGGAGAAGGTTCCGTGTGCACTTGAGAAGAATGAGTATTCTGCTGTTTTAGGGTGGAATGTTCTGTATATATCTATGAGGTCCATCTGGTCCAATGTGTCATTCAATGCTCTTGTTTTTTTATTGATTTTCTGCTTCGATGATCTGTCTAATTCTGAAAGAGGTGTGTTAAGATCTCCTACGATTAGTGTACTCATATCAATATGACTCTTTATCTTGATTAACAGTTTTCTTAAGTAATTGGCTGCTCCCATATTGGGAGCATAGATTTACAATTGTTAGATCATCTTGGTGGATAGTCCCTTTAAGGATTATGTAGTGTCCTTCTGTATCTTTGACTACAGTCTTTAGTTTGAAGTCTAATTTATCTGATATGAGAATAGCTACCCCAGCCTTCTTTTGAGACATTGGCATGAAAGATGCTTCTCCATCCCTTCACTTTCAGTCTGCGTGTATCTTTAGGTTCAAAATGGGTCTCTTGTAGACAGCATATGGATGGGTCCTGTCGTTTTATCCAATCTGCAACCCTGTGCCGTTTTATGGGTGCATTTAGGCCATTCACATTGAGAGTGATTATTGATAGATACGTTTTTATTGACATCGAGTTACCTTTGAAGTCTTTCTTTCTGTAGACTGTCTCTATATTTCTGTTCAATGCTATTCTTGGGATTTTTCCTCTTTTATAGAACCCCCCTTAATATTTCCTGCAGTGTCGGCTTGGTGGTTGCATAGTCTTTTAAGCCTTGCCGGTCTTGGAAACTCTTTATCTCTCCATCCATTTTGAATGTCAGTCTTGCTGGATAAAGTATTCTTGGATGCATGTTCTTCTCATTTAGTGCCCTGAATATATCTTGCCAGCCTCTTCTGGCTTGCCAGGTCTCTGTGGACAGGTCGGACGTTATTCTGATGGGCTTCCCTCTGTAAGTAAGGAGCCTCTTTGCCCTGGCGGCTTTCAAGAGATTATACCTACAATTATAATTCCTCAATTTGACTATCAGGTGTCGTGATGTTTTTTTGGAATGTATAATCTTGGGTGGAGACCGTTCAGTCTCTAGTACATGAACGCTGGTTTCATTCGCGAGATTCGGAAAATTTTCATGAAGGACTTGTTCCACTATATCTTCTAGACTTCTTTCTTTCTCCTCCCCTTCAGGGAATGCTTGGATCAACCAGGAGATCAAAGAAGAACTGAAACAATTCATGGAAACCAATGAGAATGAAGACACTTCGGTCCAAAACCTATGGGATACGGCAAAGGCGGTCCTAAGGGGAAAATATATAGCCATCCAAGCCTCGCTCAAAAAAATTGAAAATCCAGAACACACCAGCTGTCTCTACACCTTAAAGAACTGGAGGATCAACAACAAATCAAACCAACTCCACACATAAGAAGGGAAATCATCAAGATTAGAGCTGAGATCAATGAGGGAGAAACCAGAGATACAGTAGAACGTATCAATGAAACTAGAAGCTGGTTTTTTGAAAGAATCAATAAGATCGATAAGCCACTGGCTACACTAATCCAAAAGAAAAGAGAGAAAGCCCAAATTCATAAAATTATGAATGAAAAGGGAGAGATCACAACTAACACCAAGGAAGTAGAAACAATCATCAGAAGTTATTACGAACAGTTATATGCCAATAAGCTTAGCAACCTAGATGAAATGGATGCATTCCTGGAAAAATATAAACTACCAAAATTGAACCAGGAAGAAATCGACAACCTGAATAGACCGATATCTAATAACGAGATTGAATCAGTGATCAAAAACCTCCCAAAAAACAAGAGCCCAGGACCTGACGGATTCCCTGGGGAATTCTACCAAACCTTCCAAGAAGAAATAACACCTATTCTCCTGAAGCTGTTTCAAAAAATTGAAGCAGAAGGAAAACTTCCAGACTCTTTCTATGAAGCCAGCATTACCCTGATCCCCAAACCAGGCAAGGACCCTACCAAAAAGGAGAATTTCAGACCAATATCACTGATGAATATGGATGCTAAGATTCTCAACAAGATCCTAGCCAACAGGATCCAACAGCACATTAAAAAGATTATCCAGCATGATCAGGTGGGATTCATCCCTGGGCTACAAGGATGGTTCAACATTCGCAAATCAATCAATGTGATACAACAAATTCATATGAGAAGAGAGAAGAACCACGCGGTCCTCCCAATTGATGCAGAAAAAGCATTTGACAAAATCCAGCATCCGTTCCTGATTAAAACGCTTCAAAGTATAGGGATAGAGGGAACATTCCTGAACCTCATCAAATCTATCTATGAAAGACCCACAGCAAATATCATCCTCAATGGGAAAAAGCTTGCAGCCTTCCCATTGAGATCAGGAACAAGACAAGGATGCCCACTTTCACCCCTCTTGTTCAACATAGTATTAGAAGTCCTAGCAACAGCAATCAGACAACAGAGAGAAATAAAAGGTATCCAAATTGGTAATGAAGAAGTCAAACTCTCTCTCTTCGCAGATGACATGATTCTTTATATGGAAAACCCAAAAGACTCCACCCCCAAACTACTAGAACTCATACAGCAATTCAGCAACGTGGCAGGATACAAAGTCAATGTGCAGAAATCAGTGGCTTTCTTATACACTAACAATGAAAATACAGAAAGGGAAATTAGAGAATCGATTCCATTTACTATAGCACCAAGAACCATAAGATACCTGGGAATAAACTTAACCAAGGAGGTAAAGGATCTGTACTCAAGGAACTACAGAACACTCATGAAAGAAATTGAAGAAGACACAAATAGATGGAAGACCATTCCATGCTCTTGGATGGGAAGAACGAACATTGTTAAAATGTCTATACTGCCTAGAGCAATCTATACTTTTAATGCCATTCCGATCAAAATTCCACCGGCATTCTTCAAAGAGCTGGAGCAAATAATCCTAAAATTTGTATGGAATCAGAAGAGACCCCGAATCGCTAAGGAAATGTTGAAAACCAAAAATAAAGCTGGCGGCATCACCTTACCTGATTTCAAGCTTTATTACAAAGCTGTGATCACCAAGACAGCATGGTACTGGCATAAAAACAGACACATAGACCAGTGGAACAGAGTAGAGAGCCCAGATATGGACCCTCAACTCTATGGTCAATTAATCTTTGACAAAACAGGAAAAAATATACAGTGGAAAAAAGACAGTCTCTTCAATAAATGGTGCTGGGAAAACTGGACAGCTAAATGTAGAAGAATGAAACTCGACCATTCTCTTACACCGTACACAAAGATAAACTCAAAATGGATAAAAGACCTCAACGTGAGACAGGAATCCATCAGAATCCTAGAGGAGAGTATAGGGAGTAATCTCTTTGATATCAGCCACAGCAACTTCTTTCAAGATACGTCTCCAAAGGCAAAGGAAACAAAAGCGAAAATAAACCTTTGGGACTTCATCAAAATCAAAAGCTTCTGCACAGCAAAGGAAACAGTCAAAAAAACAAAGAGGCAACCCACGGAATGGGAGAAGATATTTGCAAATGACAGTACAGACAAAAGGCTGATATCCAGGATCTATAATGAACTCTTCAAACTCAACCCACATGAAACAGGCAAACACATCAAAAAATGGGCAGAAGATATGAACAGACACTTCTCCAATCAAGACATACAAATGGCTATCAGACACATGAAAAAATGCTCATCATCATTAGCCCTCAGGGAGATTCAAATTAAAACCACATTGAGATATCATCTTAACCAGTTAGAATGGCCAAAATTAACAAAACAGGAAACAACATGTGTTGGAGAGGATGTGGAGAAAGGGGAACCCTCTTCCACTGTTGGTAGGAATGCAAGTTGGTCCAGCCTCTTTGGAGAACAGTGTGGAGATTCCTCAAGAAATTAAAAATAGAGCTTCCCTACGACCCTGCAATTGCATTCCTGGGTATTTACCCCAAAGACACAGATGTCGTGAAAAGAAGGGCCATCTGTATCCCAATGTTTATAGCAAAAATGGCCACGGTCGCCAACCTATGGAAAGAACCAAGATGCCCTTCAACGGATGAATGGATAAGGAAGATGTGGTCCATATACACTATGGAGTATTTTGCCTCCATCAGAAAGGATGAATACCCAACTTTTGTAGCAGCATGGACGGGACTGGAAGAGATTATGCTGAGTGAAATAAGTCAAGCAGAGAGAGTCAATTATCATATGGTTTCACTTATTTGTAAAGCATAACAAATAGCCTGGAGGACAAGGGGTGGGGAGTTGGTGTAAATTGGAAAGGGAGGTGAACCATGAGAGACTATGGACTCTGAGAAACAATGAGGGGTTTGAAGTGGTGGGGTGGGTGGGAGGTTGGGTACCAGGTGGTGGGTATTATAGAGGGCATGGCTTGCATGGAGCACTGGGTGTGGTGAAAAAATAATGAATAATGTTTTTCTGAAAATAAATAAATTGAAAAAAAAAAGAAAAAAGTCTCCTACTACTATTGCATATATTATTAATTAATTCCTTTACTTTTGTTATTAACTTTTTAATGTATTTGGGTGCTCCCATGTTGGGTGCATAAATATTTACAATTGTTATATCTTCTTTTTGGATTGTCCCCCCTTTATGATTATATAATGTCCTTCCTTGTCTCTTGTTAAAATCCTTGTTTTAAAATTTCATTTTCTGATATAAGAATTGCTACTTAACTTTATTTTGACATCCATTTGCATGATAGCTATTTCCCCATCCCATCACTTTCAATCTGCAGGTGTCTTTAGGTCTAAAGTGAACATCTTATGGGCAACATACAGATTTTTTTTAATCCATTTGCCACCATAGGTTATTTGATTGGAACATTTAGTCCCTTATATCCAAAGCAATTATTTTAAAAAAGTAATTATTGATAGATATGTATTCATTGACATTTCATTACTGGTTTTGTGGTTGTTTCTGGAGATTTTCTCTGATTCTTTTTTGCCTTTCTCTTTCATGGTTGCTGATTTTCTTAGGGCTATATTTAAATTTCATTCTCTTTATTCTTTGCATATTTATTGGGGTTTTGATATATGGTTACCATTAGGTTTTTATATAATATCTTCTGCATATAGCAGTCTATATTGAGTTGATGGTTGTTAAATTTAAATCCATTCTTTTTCCCTTTTCTCACCATGTTTTAGGCCTATGTGATTGATTTTACATCCTTTTTTTAAAGATTATATTTATTTGTCAGAGAAAGAGAGAGAGTGCACAAGCAGGGGGAGCAACAGGCAGAGGGAGAATCAGACTCTCCACTGAGTAAGGAGCCTGATGCAGGACTCGATCCCAGGACCATAGGATCATAACCTGAGCTGAAGGCAGATGATTAACTGACTGAGGCACCTACAAGTCCCAGTTTTACACCTTTTTGTGTGAGTGTTCCCTGAATATTTTCTTTAAAAAATATACATTTTACTGCTTTTGTGTTTCTTACCTTTATATTGTCACTTTTGGTCTCTTCTTTCCACTCAGAGTCTCCTTTAATATTTTTTTGAGGGCTGGTTTAGTGGTCATAAACTCCTTTAATTTTTGTCTGGGAAACTCTTTTTCTCTCCTCTTATTCTGAAAGATAGCCATGCTGGTTAGAGTATTCTTGGCTGTAGGTGTTCCCCATTCAGCGCTTTGAATATATCTTTCTATTCTGTTGCCAAGTTTCATTGGAAAAATCTCCTGCTAGCCTTATGGATTTTCCTTCATCAGTTACTGACTTCTTTTGTCTTCCTCTGGTCTTAAGGTTCTTTTCTTTATCACTGTATTTTGTGAATGTAATTACAACATGTCCTGGTATTGGATCTGCTTTTTTTGATTTTGATGAGAAGTCTCTGTGCCTCCTGGGTAAGGATGTCTCTTTCCTTCCCCAGATTGGTAAAGTTCTCAGCTATTATTTCTTCGAATACATTTTCTGCTCCCTTTTTTCTTCTTCTGGGACTCCTATAATCTGAATGTTATTACATTTGATGGAGTCACTGAGTTCCATAAGTCCATTCTTATGTTGCATTATTCTTCTTTCTCTGTTTTGTTCAGTTTCATTATTTTCCATTATGTTGTCTTCTACATCACTAGTTCATTCCTCTACTTCTTTCAGCCTTGCATTCTTTGCATCAAGCCTGTCTCCAATTTAATCTATTGTGTTCCTCATCTCTCACTGATTCTTTTTAACTCTTCTGTCTCTGCAGTAAGGATCTCACAGATACCTTCTATTCTTTTCTCATACACCAGGAGTATTCTTATGACGGTTGCTTTAAATTCACCATTAGGCATGTTACTTCCATCTGTTTCACTTAGCTGTCTGGTCACGACCTTAACTTGTTCTTTCATTTGGTATGATCCCTCCGTTTTGGCATTTGACTAAGTCTGTCTTCTTTTCTGTGTTAGAAAAGCCTGTTACGTCTTCTTTTTCTTAAAGTAATGACCTTATGTAGGAGAGGTCATGTAGGACCCAGGGCTGGGCACTTCAGGCAGTCTCTCGTGTGTGCTCTGTGCTATCAGCTGTTGTTGTTGGCTGCTCTATCCTTCAGGCCAGTCACCTGCAGAAGCTTTCCTTGCCTGCTCTGGGCAGTGTTGGATCATTGGCCTGAATGTGGTGAGTTTTAAGGAGGCTCTGTTTCTATTTGTGTTATAAGACCTGATACCACCTCCACCAGAACTGAGGCCCTATACAAATCTCTGGTCAGGAGACACAGTGTGGGTAGGGGTTTGTGCTGGCTCGTGGGGAGGGGCCTGCCATGCTGGGACTGAGGCAACATTGATTGAGAAGGACAGTCCTACCAGACTGCAGGGGGTGGGGCTTGGTGTAAACAAATTAAGCAGTCAGTGTTGGCATTGTGTTGTTTCCCACAGGTGGCTCTGTGTTTATACTGAGGGGCAGTAAGGGAAATGGCTCCAGTCAGCTCCTTCATTCCAGAGAGAGGCATTTCTATGAATAATACCTCTCAGGGACAAGCTCTGAGAAAAGTGAATATTCCCTCCTCTCACCTCCTGCCTTGTGGCCCATGTATTTTTTAGGTGGTCTGCCCCTGGGTTGTTTGCCTGCTTTCTTTCCAGGAGTAGGGCAGGACCTTTAGGGGTCTCTCAGCCTAGTTTGCTGAACTTTAAAGGCTCTAAGCCCTACTGGTTGTAGGAACTCATGAAATTCAACATCTCTCAATTTCTAAGCCAATGGCTATGGGGTAATATTCTCCTTGTGCATACCCCTGTGTGTTTCTCTCTCTCTCACCTCTCTTTGCAATCAGAGCTTCCTTCTGTCCACAGCGATCCAGATCTGTTCCTTCCCTAAACCTCAGTTCTGTACTTCTTACTATCTTCAATGTGTCCTCTTCTCTCCCTTTAGTTTTGGAGTTTTGTTTTTTTGGTTTTTTTTTGTTGTTATTGTTGTTGTTTTGTTTTTTGTTTTTTCTCCTGCCAGTCTTCAGGTTGATATCTGCAGTATTTAGGATGATTTGATATTTATCCAGTAATATTCATGGAATGAGGAGAAGTTAGGGTTCTTTTACCCTGCTACCATTTTTTCCTTTGTTATTTTCTATATAAAACTTTAACCCTTCCAATATTATTTCCACATAAATTGTTGCTTGTTTTATAAACCTCTGAGTTAAGTATTTTCTTTTCAAAGATATCCTATCAAAGCTGTTTAACAGGGGTGATACTTACTTACCTAGTAAATTCAGTAAATATTGCTATACTATAATTTAAAATAGAATATTATTTTGAAGAAATTTGGTGGATTTTTTTTCTTTTAATGTCTTTGTTTTTAATTTGTCAATATTAATTTCACTAAGCAATACCTCGATATTACTTCATAAATGAATACACAGATTAATTATGTAATTTTTTCAGAATTTCTTTGTTTTACTTGTGATATATATATGTGTGTGTATATATATATATACACATATATGTGTATATATATATATACACATATATGTGTATATATATATATATAAAATATTTTTGTTTGCTTTCTCTTTAGAGAAATGAGTCACTTGTGTCTACCTCTCGTATCCTCCATGTTTACTCTAATTACTTTATTGTTTCTTTCTCTTTTCTATTCCTTATTCCTGAATTTAACAAGGCCTACCTTTCCTGTATCTGATTTTATTTTTGGCAATGTCTATTTTCCATTTGGATTTACCCAGCATCCCCTTTATTTAGTTTTCTCTTGTGTTATTGCTCAGCTTTGCCAGATCTTTTTTCTTCTTCTATTGTCTAAAATCTTTGTATATTGATTTCGAGATATATTGTTTCCCATTCTTTTTCTTTCATGAGTTTTCTTTTGTTGTTATTTGTTTATTTTAAATCTCTTGTTACCTGTCTTATTCCTGTCATATTTATTCACAAGCCTAAAGCCATGGTTATACAGAAGATTGAAAGGGGCCTTCATATTTTGGTTAAAAATGACTTAGGAGTGGAGAAGGGCCTGGGCAGAAAAGTGATGTGTGACATCAGGCAGTTTGTTTGAAGAATTATGCATACGAGCAAAGCCGCACCATCCTGTCCAGCCACATAGGGACTCTCAGCACTCAACATCCCATTAGTGGGTGATTAGTGGGCAAGGTCAGGGAGGGTTCCTGTACTTCACAGGGACAGTTTTATTAGTGCATTTCCTTCCAGATAATGGAGGTTATCAGCTATGCTGGTTATCTCCTCTACTTTGAAAAATAATAGCTTGCTTCTACTCAAGAAAGCTTAATATTAGTTTTTCTGCTCCCTGTGCCTTCAGAGTTCTGGTGATCTCTGCCAGCTGCACAAGTCAGCTCTTTTCATGTTGAGTGAGGGTCTATGTATCATTTGGCCCATTGGATCCATGCAAAAGCCTGAATGCTGGAAAGGAGATCAGCTCTCCAGCCATATTCTGGGTCACTATGAACAATTCCTTTTTTAAACTTTTGCTTGTATAAATAATTTTTATTTTTTTATTTTTTTATTTCTTAATCTTTTTTTTTTCTGGCTTTATTGAAGTATAATTGTTAAAAACTATATATACCCAGTTCAGCAACATAGTTTTTAAGGTTTACAACGTGATGCTTTAATTTATGTTTACATTGTGAAATTACCATAATTGAGTTAATTAACATATCTCCTCACATAGTTACCTTTTATTTTGAGACAAGAACACATAAAATCTGTTCTCTTAGGAAATTTTAAGTATACAGTAATCATCATGCTGTACATTGGGTTCCCAGAACTTATTCATCCTATAACTGATAGTTTTTCTTTTTAACCAACATTTCCCCATTTCCCCTCATGTCTTGTTCCTGGAAGTGAGTATTCTACTCCCTGGTTCTGTGCATTTGTTATTGATTGATTGACTGATTCCACGTGTAAGTGATATCATACAGTATTTGTCATTTTCTGTCTGGCCAATTTCACTTAGTATGTGACCTCCAAGTCATCCAGGTTGTCACAAATGGTAGGGATTCTTCTTTTTTATAGTGAATAATATTCCTTATATATATATATCATTTTTTCTTATCCATTTTTTCATTGACAAGTATTTACATTATTTCCATATCTTGTCTACTGTGAATAATGTTGCAGTGAACATGGGAGTGCAGACACTTCTTTGAGATGATGATTTCCATTAGTTCAGAACTGTTGAGACCACTGACCTTATTGGACCTGAAAAATATGCTTGTATTATAATATATAATCTGGAAAAAAATAAAGATGGATAATAGATTGTTGTGGGGTTTTTTTGTCTGTTTGTTTGTTTGCTTTTTGTTTGTGTGTGTGTATGTTTAATTCATTCTCTGTACTGAAGATAGACATTATGGGAAATACAAACTTCTTCCTTTTTTTTTTTAAATTTCTTTGGAAATTCAATGAATGTTGTACTCAATCTGACTCCACCGACCTTATGCTTAGTAGTTATTCCAAGCATATTATGTATGTCTATCTTCATGTAAATCTGTTTAATTTATTCATTTTCATATGTTATTGAACATAATAACTTCTTACTTTATCTGTATGGTCTCTTTCCTCTTCACACCAACCCCAAGACATAGCTATCTTTATCTATCAGTTCAGAGATAAGTAAAAACTAAGTGGCTTGGCAATCATTTTACAGCAAGACATAGGCACACTGGGCTTAATTTCTGCTTTCTCCTACATTTTTTTTCTCCTTTTGTGTTCATGTGTATTTTATTGAAAAAATCCCAAAGCTCTCTCAGGGCTGATAATCTGATGACACTTTAATCCAAATGTTTACATTTATTTTATATCTATTTAGTTTTATTATTTTTAGAAATTAAGAAAGATAGCAATATAAAAAAGTTAAGATATCTAATATGTAAAAAAGTTAAGAAAAAAGATTATAGAGATAGAATAGACTTAGAACAGTGCCCAGAACAAAGACCTAGAATTTTGGCAACTTCATTTAATTCTCAACACATTCTGTTTGTTCCTTGAATTCTATTTCTTTGGACCTCACTTAAATTGGTTAAGCACTGAAGTTATTATCTAATTTAACTGTTCTTGGCAAGGACTCAAAGCTAATGGCTTCAGATTATTCTCAACACGCTGTTTCATGTAAAGTCCTCTTTCACAGAGGCTCTAACTGGTCCCGTTCAGAACCACCATGTAACTTCCAGGACTTCCATGTTCTTTAGCAACCAAGATGCAAGAGTGGCTCTTGGCAACAAACTGTGACAGGAGCAAAGAGAAAATTGTGGCAACATCAGCGTATGGGGAGAGTTGATGTTATATGAAGTCTTACAATACAAAAATTTTAAAAATAATAATAATAAATCTATTTTTCAAATATGCACATGGAAAAACAAAACAAAACAAAACAACAACCAAAAAAAACCCAAAAATCTGAAAGAATAATGACATTTATAACAGTCAGCACTTACATAAAATTTACTCAGTCCTTTAGATGTTTTACCTAAACTAACTCATCCAATTCTCCCAAACATGTTATGAGTCAGGTCGTGTTCACATCCCTATTACAGTGATGTTCAATATCAGTGACTCACAGAGCTGAACTACAGCCACTTCCAAGACCACATTGTGTGCTCTAAGGACCTGTGCTTTACCACCTCACTGGCCCATGGTCTACATTTAAACAGAGCATGTAAACACAAAGGCATAGATGCTTTGGGAGAATTCTTAAAACCCACATTCTTAATTCACTCAGCAAGAATTTATTGAGTACATCCTGGGTGTTGCATACTCTTTAAGACATAGATTACTATGGGGGTGACTGGGTGGCTCATTCAGTTAAGCATCTGACTTGGGCTCACGTCATGATCTCAGGTCTGGGATTGAACCCTGAGTTGGGCTCCTGTTCAGGGAGGAATCTCCTTTTCTCTCTCCCTCTCTGTCCCTCCCCCTGCTCATGCTCTCTCTATTGTTCTATCAAATAAATAGAATCTTAAAAAAAAAAAGACATAGATTACTGCAGTTCAAATATACAAATATTCAGCATTTGTCACTATTTTGCAGGAGATGGGCAATGAACACACTAAATATTAAAATTACAAAAATGAAGATTAAAGCCATGAGGAAAAATAAAACACACATGTCAGGAAGAGTTACAATGAAGGTGATTGAAAGAATACTTGGTAAGGTGACACCTGAGCACATGCTTGTGTGTCATATGGGACTCAGAAGATGATTGTACCTGACAGAGAACAAGTGCAAAGGTCCAGAAGGAGCTTGGCGCCCTGTATGGGAAGAGGGCTGGGAGACTGAAACTATTCAGAAGAGCTGGTGAAGTAAAGACTAGCAGGAGATGGAGTCAGAGATACATGGGACACTAGGTTATCAAAGATCTTGTACTTTATTGTAGGTAAGTTGCCTTGTCCTCTAGGTACGACAGGAGGTCATGGGCTTATTTGCAGCTCAGACTTGTTAGGATCTGTATATATTATAAAAGGCTCAGTCATCTGCTGTGCTAAGAATAGACTGTAAAAAGACAGGCATGGATGTGTGGGACCAGCGAGGAAACAACTGAAATGATCAGTTTAGAGGGTTGGGGCTTAACCTTGGTACATGGCAATGCAGTAGGTGCAAAGTGGCCTTGGTCAGGGTGTATTTTGAAAGTGGGACCAAACAGATGGGATGAAAAATTTCATGTCTATGAAGGAAAAATAAATACATGAAAGGAGTCAGAAATCTCTATATTTTTTAGCAACAGCAATTGGCAGGGTGGGGAGGTACTTAGTTTAAATAAACTGACGAAGACAGTGGATAGAGCATGTTTTAGTGTTTTGCTCAGGTTGAGGTGTCTGACATTCCAGTGGCAAAATCAGGAAGGTATGTGGATATGGGTCTGGACTCCGGAGCATTTAGAGTTGATATTTCAAGCATAGAATTCTGTCAGCTCACCAGTGGAATGTCTGGGAAGAAAGTCTCTCACCAAGGTTCAAGAGTTGCTGATAGAATTCAACCTTTTAGTTAATGGTACTTTTAAAATGCTGCTTTTTAATCAGGTTAAGAGGAAATTGAGTTTGTGGATATGGAAACAAAGAGACAATTTAAAGTAATTCAAGATAAATCAAAAATTCAAAAGTTTTGCTCTAAATGGATGTCAACAAAATGAAGGGCCACATAGATGTTGGAAGTGAAGACAACTGATATGTTTTGTCTTGTTTTTGTTTGTTTGTTTGTTGTTTTGTTTTTTTTATGTTGTGATAAATCGCAAAATGTTTGTAGAGTAAGGGAGATTAACAATAGAATGGTAAGGGACGCCTGGGTGGCTCAGTTGGTTGGACGGCTGCCTTCGGCTCAGGGCGTGATCCTGGAGTCCCGGGATCGAGTCCCGCATCAGGCTCCCAGCTCCATGGGGAGTCTGCTTCGCTCTCTGACCTTCTCCTCGCTCGTGCTCTCTCTCACTGTCTCTCTCTCTCAAATAAATAAATAAAATATTTAAAAAAAAAAAAAACAAAAACAAAAACAATAGAATGGTAAAAATAGAGTTGCCAGATGGAGAGGTGGGGTTGTTGCTGAAGACTGTCCTTCTGTAGGCAAGAAAAATTGGGACCTAGTTCATGGGTGACGGATATTTTGGAATGGAGCTAAGTACCATACTGGAATGCCGGCAGGTGGGGAGGCGTGGTGGTGGGAACCTGCCACAAGTTGTGTTATAAGTAGGGGGAGAAAAGGAGGTTAGAAAAGAGTGAAGTGAGAATAAAGTTAGAAATGCTGGGAGCATCAACAGATTAGGAAAACATTGTAAGAGGGTTCCCCTTTCTCCACATCCTCTCCAACACATGTTGTTTCCTGTTTTGTTAATTTTGGCCATTCTAACTGGTGTAAGGTGATATCTCAATGTGGTTTTAATTTGAATCTCCCTGAGGGCTAATGATGATGAGCATTTTTTCATGTGTCTGATAGCCATTTGTATGTCTTGATTGGAGAAGTGTCTGTTCATATCTTCTGCCCATTTTTTGATGTGTTTGCCTGTTTCATGTGGGTTGAGTTTGAGGAGTTCATTATAGATCCTGGATATCAATCTTTTGTCTGTACTGTCATTTGCAAATATCTTCTCCCACTCCGTGGGTTGCCTCTTTGTTTTTTTGACTATTTCCTTTGCTGTGCAGAAGCTTTTGATTTTGATGAAGTCCCAAAGGTTTATTTTCGCTTTTGTTTCCTTTGCCTTTGGAGACGTATCTTGAAAGAAGTTGCTGTGGCTGATATCAAAGAGATTACTGCCTATGTTCTCCTCTAGGATTCTGATGGATTCCTGTCTCACGTTGAGGTCTTTTATCCATTTTGAGTTTATCTTTGTGTACGGTGTAAGA
This sequence comes from Neogale vison, assembly GCF_020171115.1. Classification (NCBI taxonomy): domain Eukaryota; kingdom Metazoa; phylum Chordata; class Mammalia; order Carnivora; family Mustelidae; genus Neogale; species Neogale vison. Next base: position 130,985,829 of record NC_058094.1, read on the forward strand.
GAATGGTCGAGTTTCATTCTTCTACATTTAGCTGTCCAGTTTTCCCAGCACCATTTATTGAAGAGACTGTCTTTTTTCCACTGTATATTTTTTCCTGTTTTGTCAAAGATTAATTGACCATAGAGTTGAGGGTCCATATCTGGGCTCTCTACTCTGTTCCACTGGTCTATGTGTCTGTTTTTATGCCAGTACCATGCTGTCTTGGTGATCACAGCTTTGTAATAAAGCTTGAAATCAGGTAAGGTGATGCCGCCAGCTTTATTTTTGGTTTTCAACATTTCCTTAGCGATTCGGGGTCTCTTCTGATTCCATACAAATTTTAGGATTATTTGCTCCAGCTCTTTGAAGAATGCCGGTGGAAATTTGTTCGGAATGGCATTAAAAGTATAGATTGCTCTAGGCAGTATAGACATTTTAACAATGTTCGTTCTTCCCATCCAAGAGCATGGAATGGTCTTCCATCTATTTGTGTCTTCTTCAATTTCTTTCATGAGTGTTCTGTAGTTCCTTGAGTACAGATCCTTTACCTCCTTGGTTAAGTTTATTCCCAGGTATCTTATGGTTCTTGGTGCTATAGTAAATGGAATCGATTCTCTAATTTCCCTTTCTGTATTTTCATTGTTAGTGTATAAGAAAGCCACTGATTTCTGCACATTGACTTTGTATCCTGCCACGTTGCTGAATTGCTGTATGAGTTCTAGTAGTTTGGGGGTGGAGTCTTTTGGGTTTTCCATATAAAGAATCATGTCGGGACGCCTGGGTGGCGCAGTTGGTTAAACGACTGCCTCCGGCTCAGGGCGTGATCCTGGAGTCCCGGGATCGAGTCCCACATCAGGCTCCCAGCTCCATGGGGAGTCTGCTTCGCTCTCTGACCTTCTCCTCGCTCATTCTCTCTCTCACTGTCTCTCTCTCTCAAATAAATAAAAAAAAAAAAAAAAAAAAGAATCATGTCATCTGCGAAGAGAGAGAGTTTGACTTCTTCATTACCAATTTGGATACCTTTTATTTCTCTCTGTTGTCTGATTGCTGTTGCTAGGACTTCTAATACTATGTTGAACAAGAGGGGTGAAAGTGGGCATCCTTGTCTTGTTCCTGATCTCAATGGGAAGGCTGCAAGCTTTTTCCCATTGAGGATGATATTTGCTGTGGGTCTTTCATAGATAGATTTGATGAGGTTCAGGAATGTTCCCTCTATCCCTATACTTTGAAGCGTTTTAATCAGGAACGGATGCTGGATTTTGTCAAATGCTTTTTCTGCATCAATTGGGAGGACCGCGTGGTTCTTCTCTCTTCTCATATGAATTTGTTGTATCACATTGATTGATTTGCGAATGTTGAACCATCCTTGTAGCCCAGGGATGAATCCCACCTGATCATGCTGGATAATCTTTTTAATGTGCTGTTGGATCCTGTTGGCTAGGATCTTGTTGAGAATCTTAGCATCCATATTCATCAGTGATATTGGTCTGAAATTCTCCTTTTTGGTAGGGTCCTTGCCTGGTTTGGGAATCAGGGTAATGCTGGCTTCATAAAAAGAATCAGCAGCCTCTTTGGAGAACAGTGTGGAGATTCCTCAAGAAATTAAAAATAGAGCTTCCCTATGACCCTGCAATTGCACCCTGGGTATTTACCCCAAAGACACAAGATGTCGTGAAAAGAAGGGCCATCTGTACCCCAATGTTTATAGCAGCAATGGCCATGGTCGCCAAACTATAGAAAGAACCAAGATGCCCTTCAACGGATGAATGGATAAGGAAGATGTGGTCCATATACACTATGGAGTATTATGCCTCCATAAGAAAGGGTGAATACCCAACTTTTGTAGCAACATGGACGGGACTGGAAGAGATTATGCTGAGTGAAATAAGTCAAGCAGAGAGAGTCAATTATCATATGGTTTCACTTATTTGTGGAGCATAACCAATAGCATGGAGGACAAGGGGCGTTAGAGAGGAGAAGGGAATTTGGGTAAATTGGAAGGGGAGGTGAACCATGAGAGACTATGGACTCTGAAAAACAATCTGAGGGGTTTGAAGTGGTGGGGGGGGTGGGAGGTTGGGGTACCAGGTGGTGGGTATTATAGAGGGCATGGCTTGCATGGAGCACTGGGTGTGGTGAAAAAATAATGAATACTGTTTTTCTGAAAATAAATAAATTGGAAATAAATAAATAAATAAATAAATACTGCTAAAAAATAGATTAGGAAAACATTGGCAATTGTGAAACTTCATTGTCACTGTTGCCTTTTACTTTATCATCTAGAGACATTTGATATGACATTTTAAAAATCTCCCAATGGACTTTAGTGAATATGTATTTCCTTTCTTCTTTCCTTCCTTCCTTTCTCCCTCCATTTCTTTCTTTTTTCCTTCCTTTCTTCCTTCCTTCTTTCCTTCTTTCTTTCCTTCCTTCTTTCCTTTCTTCCTTCCATTTCAGTATAGCTGACATCATTACATTAGTTTCAAGTATACATCATAGTGATTCAATATCTCTATACGTTATCTTGTGCTCACAAGGTTAGCTCCCATCTGTCACCATACAATGCTATTACAATATCATTGACTACATTCTCTATGTTGTGGCTTTCATTCCCGTGACTTACTTATTCATTAATGGGAAGCCTGTATCTCCCACTCTCTTCCATCCATTTTCCCCATTCCACCCACTTCCTTCTGGCAGCTAACCATCCATCCTCTTCCCTTATAGGTCTGATTCTGCTTTCTGTTTGTTTATTCATTTATATGGTTCTTTAGATTCCACATGTGTTAGTGAAATCATATTTTATTTGTGTTTCTCAGTCTGACTTACTTCCTTTAGCATAAAACCCTCTTGGTCTATCCATGTTGTCTCAATGGTAAGATCTCATCTTTTTATACGGCTGGATAATATTCTATCATATACATTATATATTATAATATATTATATATTATCCATTATAAGAATAATTATGTATTTTATATATACTTTCTCACCAAATGTTATTTTTTGTTATTTCTTATCTTTTTGATTTTAGCTAATTTGACAGATGTAAAGTGATAACCTCGTTGTTTTGATTAGCATTACCCAATGGTTAGCGATGTTTAGCATCATTTCATGTGTCTGTTGGCCATTTTATATCTTCATTCAAAATATTCATGTCCTCTGCCCATTTTTTCATTGGATTGTTTGGTTTTTGGCCATTGAGTTGTATAATCTCTTTATAGTTTGGATATTAATCCTTTATTTATCATTTGCAAATATCTTCTCTTCTTTGGTAGGTTGCCTTTTTGTTTTATTGATTATTTCCTTTGCTGTACAAAAGCTTTTTATTTTGGTGTAGTATCTATAGTTTCTTTATACTTTTGTTTCACTTGCCTTAGGAAATCTATCTGTAAAAGTGTTGTTACTGCCCATGTCAGAGAAATTACTGCCTGTGTTCTCTTCTAGAATTTCTAGGATTCAGATCTCACAGTTAGGTCTTTTATCCATTTTGAGTTAATTGTTATGTGTGGTATTAGAAAGTGGTCCTATTTCATTCTTTTGCATGTTGCTATCCAGTTTTCCCAACACCATTTATTGGAGAGACTCCTTCCACTCAAATGCTCTTTTCTTAAAATAAGCTTTCTTTATAACAAAAAATGGTATGATTTCTAAGGTTCCTAAGTATCATTAAAAATAATAATCTAGGTGTCATTATTCTTTAGGTATGATATGTATTTGATAAAAATGGTTAATAATAATTTAAAAAAAGATTTAGATATTTGCTCATCAAATCCAATCCAACTTCTTCTATTCTGCCTTGTCTTTATTTGATGCTTTACCATGAGAAGAAGAGTCTGCCATAAACCTTAAGCCCAGGCTTGTCATCCCCTGTGAACACATTAAGAAGAGTAAAATGGGAAGAAACACCAATTACATCCCCTGGGAGATTTTAAAAATTAATAATAATTGTTAATGCTTCCAGCACAAATTATTGGCAGTAAATTGGATTTAAAATGGGGAGATCTCAAAAAGTGATATTATTTAAACAATTCCAGATAATTAGCAATTTCTTCCTCAGTGGGAGCTTGTTGGCAGGGAAGCATCTATCTCTCTGGAAGGCAGGAAGTAAATTAATTGCAGTGAGACAAAGAAACTTCTATAAGATATTTTTCATGTAAATCAGAATTTGTTGGAAGGTTTAACAATGGGCAAACATTGTGATTCTTTTCAATATCAAAAATTTTGATGGAATCCCTTTCAACCTGACTGTAATTATTTTCCCCTAAAATAATTTTTATGCTAGAAGGAAGTAGAAGGTGATCAAAAATCATCAAATGAAATTTCTGAGTAATATATATAAGCTATATAGATATATAATAGATTTTACCTCTGCATGTTTTACCTGTTTTCTAGATTGATAACATGCAGAAAAAGGAACAAAATTTAAAATTGCCCATTATAAAACAACCAGATGAGTCAGTATTAACAGCTACACAAGACTTTCACATGACTGAAATTACATTATAATGCAACATTGAAAGTGCTCACTGAACAATGTAAGGATCATGAGGAAGGTTCTTCTACTACCTGTGTTTTGAGAGCTGATACTAGTCCTTCCCTAAGCATACCTCCCACATTAGTCAATCCATTTCCATGTTATATTTTAGATTGCTTCCAATTTTTTTAAATTTCAAACGCCCTACTGACAAATACTTTTAGAGACAGCTCCATAAATACATTTAAAGACATAGAAGAGTCTGTTAAAATATTTTTAAATGAAAAAAATAATTGCTATTGACAATTTTTCTTTCAAACGTGCCTATTTAAACTTCTACTGTCAGCAGTGAGTGTATGAGAAGGGTTATTTCCCTGAATATTTTCATTCTTACAAATGGGACAGAAAACTAAACATCATCTTCTTTATAATGTAAATGCCTTTGATTTCTAGTGTTTGAGGCCAATGTTATCTGGCTTACATACTTGTGGAATTGAAATTCTTACCGAGCATTTGACTTTTCTTTCTTTTTTTTTTTTTTTCTTTTAGAAGAATGGAAATAATGGGGAAATCTACTACTCCCACTACTTCAAGTTGCTGGAAAATCATTTTCTTATCAGGATTGTCATATATTTCTTAGTGATGTTTACAAATATATATAAAATCACCATATCATTTTTATCTTGTTGTGTAGAGGTCGTTTCTCCCTGAATTGTAGTAGGATTACAAAGTAGATATTTTCTATAATGTAATTCCTTTCCCTGAAGCAAAACTTCATATTGGAAGCTTCTCTTTCCTTTTGTCCCTGCATTATTTCACTTTTCAATGCATTTTGCCAGCTGCATGATGTCATTTTTCTCTGTTTGCTCACCTTTTAAAGAGTTTTAGCTAGTGCTGGAATTTACCATTAAATGCCATTAAATGTGTCAGTTCTAAAATTCCCCTTGGTTGCTGAGAGAATTAAATCTTCCCACTTTTTAATTTGAGATTATGTCTGATGTGCACAGCTTGGAGCCAAGATTTTGTTGGTTTCCTACCTTTTATTTAGTTTATATATTTTTGCATCATGGGTTGTCTGTTAATCTTGTCCCCTGACCTGATAAGCTCTTTCCTATTCCAAATACTTCAGCAGCTTATAAGGATCCGTTTTATCTGGGCCCTGCAATAACTCCCTAGCCCCATTTCTATGCAATCCTTGCCCGCCCCCCGGTCCCCTACTCTTTAGGTAACTGCTCTTCTAGAAGCATTATAAGCTTCCTGAAAGTGCCATGATTTTGCCCATCTCCCATCTGTGCACATATGTATTTCATATGTATTTATATGACTGAAAACTCTCTACCACTTTTTCTAATTAAAAATAAATTCACTCAACTTGCTGTCATTTTTTTCCAAAAATACATTTTTTTCTGATTCCAAACTCACTTCCCAACCTTCAGCTTTTGTGACCCTCCTATGCATACTCATAGTACCCTATTTATTTATTTACTTATTTATTTATTTTAGCTACTTATATTTAAATTAATTGTCCTACAAATGTCTCTTATATGTACCTCCCTTCTAGTGGATTTCAGACCCATTAATATAGCCACTGTTGTAGTCATCTTTGTATTGCATACAAATACACTAATATCCATGACACATCAATACGTTCTCCGGGAGTCACTTAAGAAACATATATTTTGGGGCATCTGGGTGGCTCAGTGGGCTAAGCCTATGCCTTTGGCTCAGGTCATGATCTTGAGGTTGCGGGATTGAGCCCCACATTACTTCTCTGCTCAGCAGGGAGCCTGCTTCCCCCTCTCTCTCTGCCTGCCTCTCTGCCTACTTGTAATCTCTCTCTCTGTCAAATAAATAAATAAAATTTTTAATAAAAAAAGAAACATCTATTTTATTATAAGCTAAAGAATTTATTCTTGAGTAGACCAAATGGATATTTTGTTGCAAAAAACAAAGGTAAAAAATAAAAGCAGAAATTGCATATATCTATGTATAATATATATATAATGTGTAAATAATATATATACACATATGCATTTACATACATGCATATATAAAAGGTATTATGTGTGCATATAACACATATGTATATATTATACATGTATATATTTATACATGCATATATAACTATATACATACATATTATAGAATTATACATATACATATATACATTATGCATTATACAATTATACATATACACATATTTATACAATTATACCTGCATCATTTATACAATTATACATACATTATATAATTATACATATATATCATACATTATTATTATACAATTATACATTACACATTATATTATACAGTATATGTATATATTATACATCATAATATATTATATATAATATAAATATCTTCATATAATACATACATTATATGTATACATATGTAATAGAAGCTGCTATATCGACCTTGACTTATACAGTGAGTAATGTTTTGAAGCTCCAAGGACACACACAATATAGAAACTACCCTGCACACAAAAGCAGTAAAGCCTACACTGGCAGCTTAATAGCAACAGTCTCACTATGGGCATGCAGTATAACCCCCAAAACACCTATCATGGGTGTCTCTTAAAGAATGATGTCTTTCCAGAGATTATGTATCAAAATGAAATTTGCTTGTACCTCTTTCTCCACATCTGCTCTGTGTAGAATTATTGGCTGGGTGCACTACTGGAAGAAACTGCAAGACATGCCAAGGTTTTCCTTCAAAGAAGGAAGGCACACTGTGGCTTAAAAGGAAAGGAGGAAGGGCTCCTGGTGGCTCAGTCAGTTAAGCCTTGGCTCAGATCAGGATCCCAGCCTCCTGGGGTGGAATACTGCATCCGAATCCTGCTCAGAGGGAAGCCTGCTTCTCCCTCTCCCACTGCCCCTGCTTGTGTTGTCTCTCTCACTGTGTCTCTCTGCATCAAATAAATACATAAAAATCTTTAAAAAGGAAAAAAAAAGGTAATTCTCTGGCTAATAAATAAATAAATAAATAACAGCTATTCATCATATACTTAAAACACCAAAAGAGTTTGTGAAGGTATCTTCCCAATATGATCAATAAATTATGCCCCCAATCTCGAAGGAACATCCTCTCTCTTTTTTCCTAGAAATGATCAGCATTCAACCATGTATTTTCAAGAGTAGCCCCATCTGCTACTACACACTGGTAACCATCTCCCATCACGTGGTCTTCTTGCAGAGAGCTAAACAGGAGGGATTTCTTTCTTTCTTTTTTCTTTTTTTAGTAACAAAGAAAGTATGCCTTTTTGTCGTAACATTGGTATCAGAACTCTGGAAGGCAAAGGTTCTGTGTTTGTGAATTTGGCTTTCAGCTGAGTTGTGGGCTCAGAAGCAAGATGCTTAATTTCTGGTTTTATCACTTACTAGCTATGTAACGATAGTGGGTTTCATAATTTCTCTCTACTCTTGATGAATTGAGTATAAAAAGTTTCTACTTCATTGTGTTGTTAGAGGACTAAATATAATAATAAAATAATGCATGTAATACCATGCCTGGCTCATAGTTAGAATTCCGTAACTGTGCACCATTCATACGGTTGTTACAGGAAGCAAATGGACACTTTTTTTTTAAACCATTCCCCACTGTGTGCTCCTACTGTATAGTCTCAGAACCACATACAAGCTTACATCCATGGAAGCATTCCAATACCTTGATGGATCACAGATTAGTATTACTAGATGCAGTGGTTTCTAAATCTGTGTATATCATCATGAATATTTCAGTGTGGATGTAAGGAAATAGTGAATAATACATTTTTACCTAAGTTTCATTCAACTTTTCATAGCCTAAAGATTTCTCATTGATCATATTAAATCCACTGATGTCCAGGTTTGCTGACTTTAAAAATTAATATTTTAGGATACTTTTCATGAGGGAATTAGGCTTTGAATCACAGTAATTCTTTATCTCCTGAGTATGGGACCAGTTTGGGCCACTGATCTCTGATGCTTTGGCTAGAACCAGACTTTGCACGCATGAGTCCAACCAGCTGTGCTGCAAAAACAGTTAAAATGACCAGAACTGTCACTTATTTCAATGTGAGGATTTTGCAAACACCATTCAGGGACACCATCATGAGACAGAATGAAAGAAGTTCTCATTATTAACAATATCCCAACCAAGAGTTATGCATTTGTTATTGTCACATAATGTAATTTTGATTCATAACAGCGTGTGGAGCATCGAGTGCGCAAGGACAAACCTTCATTGCAGATAGGGATTACTTCATCCGTGGGCAAAACAAGAACTAACTACTCTGGGAGTTGTTCCTGCGTCAGCCTCTGAGCACTATTTTCCCTTCTCCCCTCTCTCTAGGGCTCCCGAGCCCCACGAATCTCGGGAAGGTACCTACTCCCAGGTTCCGATCTTGACCTGGCTTTTTTACTAAGCCGGGTCAGAAACAGCGAGTGATGGGCTTCTCTCCAGCCCTCTTACAGGACAACATTCCTTCCGTTACTGAGCTGCAGATATCCCAATCATACACCTTTCTCAGTCAGAACTCTCATGGTTTGGTCCTTGGAGATGCATTACTAACCACTTGCTTGGAAATCCGCCTATTATCTTCCATTTTAGAACCGCCACTCTCTTGAGTAATCATGGCAAACATTCAATGATACAATGTGAATATTTTCCCCACTGCAACATATGTCCACACTCAGTGTCTCTGGATTTCCTGCATAAACACCTCTATGCACTCAATCTAAGAGAAAGATGAAGTGCACGATAAAATAGCATCTGTTGTATTCCATGTTTTGCACAGTGTTTATTAAAATGATTTCAGATTAGGCATAAAAAAAATTCCCCTGGACTGATCAATTAAAAAAAAAAAGTCACCATATTATACATATATATATATATATTTTTATTTTCTGTATATCATGGTATTTTGACATCATAATAATCTTTCTGGCTGCAGAGAGACTGCCTCTCCCAGGACTAGCCATTTCTTAGAGACAGCAAAGGAACGTGCCTTCAATAAGCAAACCAGCTAATCTGGAGCCGTCCCTCCCCTACGTGACCCATATCCCCCAGGATCCCTCTGCCTCAATCATTTCAGAGCCACGTATCAGACAAACAGGGATCATTCTTTGGCTTAGAGTCCCCTGAAATCATTCAAAGTAGCAAGTCATAAGCTGTTTACCTGCCTTGCATTCCCTAGGGAACTCCCATAAGGTTGTGTCTTCGGCTGTCCCTTTACTTTGGCGTCTTCGGCTCAGGACCAATGCTGGTGTTTCCCCCATGAGGGCCTGCATGTGGGTCGTAACTTCTGTTTCCAGGACCTCTGAATGCAACAAACTCCCCCTCGCCACACCCCGAGTTTCTCCTCCATCTCCACTTGTGGCTGCACTTCACTGACCATCATGTCAAATAACAGGGAACGGTCACCAAATTCAATATGGGCATAACATGGACAAATTCCTTTTTATATATTAGAAATTAATTTTGTTTTCTCTTTATCCAGTTATTTTCCCAGGGTTATCCCCTCTTCAATTTTGAGTCAGATCAGCAACACCACCTCCCCCCCGCCCGCGCAAAGTTTCCCCTCTCAAGGGCATATTCAAAGCTTTACTGAATGGTGGAGCGGGACTGGAAATGGAACATTACAGGGCAGCTGGCCCACCTCAGTGCCCCTGGCCCACCTCAGTGCCCCACGTAACCTACCTGTGTCATTTCACAAATGGTAATTTGTGGATCATGGACCCGGCAGTACACTGGTTGTTGGACCCTCCCTGCAGGTTATCTTTTGGGAAAAAAAAATATACCTCATGGGAAAAGGGTAAGTTATTAGAGAAAAATCAGACATACAGTTATTTGTACTTCAAACCTGAAATAAGGGAGAAAATAAACATTTGACCTTCTGATTCACTTTATTCTGTATAAGAAAGTGTTAAGTGTAGCATTTATTACTTACTAAGATGTCAAATAACTAATAACCTTTACTTCTGAATTTTTCTTTGCATTTCATTGATCTATTTTTATTATTATAAGTGTGAAAGAAGGCAGCATATCCTTTCAAATTACTTTTCTCTTTTCAAAATGATTTTTAGTCTGAAGAAAAAGTACATATGAAAGTCAAGCTGAGAGAACATTTAACTTGGGCATAAAACTTGGTATGGTTCTGCTGAGAATCTTAAAATCTTAGAAAACATCCTTTTTTCCAATAGGGAGAGATTTGTCAAATATAGTATTTTAAGAAATGTTTGTTTATGAAGAAAAATGTTAAGAGAAAATTACAAATAATCTTAAATAAGAAATCCTATTTATTCTTTGGTGATATTTCTTTGCTGAAATCCATGCATTCTTGTAACTCTTCAAAACTAAGTTTTAAATGAAGCATATGCTTCTTAATTGATTCATGTGTATATCTTATATATATTATATTTTATGTTTATACATATTTTAAATGTTTATATATACTTATATATAAGTATATATTTACAAATATAAAATAGTATGTACATATTTAAATATATATATATTTAGTAGTTCCTGTGTTTCATTATATTTTGTCATCATTGTGTGTTAGTTCTTACAAAGGTGAACACTAAGCCTGTTCAATCTTATGTTTAACCTGTAAGTAGAAATTTAAATATAAAACAACTTTATAGATTTTTTTACTCATTTCAAATGATAATTATATTTCTCACCTTTTCCCAGATCTGCTCAGTCCAAAAGATCTTCCCCTCAAACCCTCACTAATCTCTCTTCTTTTCCTAACATTCCATACAAAGGGTTACAATGAGCACAGGGAACAGCTGGGTAATACTTCACATTGAAAATAAGTGAGATTAATGGGACATTTGTCTACCTTGTCACTGTGATGAGAAGAATTAAAGTTCCAACTATAGTCGAAATGTGGCAGATCCTAAGGAAAGACTAGAATATCTGCATTGCTGTAAATCACAGCATGCTGATTCATTAACAGCCTAAATGTTCACTCATAAAGGATGGACGGGCTCCATGCTATCTGCAGAATGGCACTTGAGTAGGATCAGAGCTAAGGAAGAAATATCTGGGCATATTCAGAGAGTTGGCACCAACCGTTTCCCTATGTTTTTATGCAGAACTTTTTAATATATCTTTTTTTTTAGTATATATAAAAATGAATAGTTTATAAGCACAATTTAAAATTAGACCATATGAAATAAATACATTTCCTCACTCCTCTGTTTCTCCACAGGCTGGGGTATTTGATGAATTTGTGAGATTCTTGAAAAGATATTCCTTGTGGTAGTACTCCTCTTTGCTCAGAGATTAACATTTCATGAAAACAATCAACAAATTAATGAGGAAGTTGTTATTTTATAGCATAGTTTTACCACACATGTTCCAAAGCTACTATTTTAGAAATTTCTTAAAATACATATGAGGGGATTGCTTTACATTGTTTGCTGTTTATAACAGATCTTTATACTAAAAATTCTAGTCTAAAAATGAATGTTCATATTTATAATAGCCCAAGAAGAGACTCAAATTAGTAAGAATACACCAGACATTATAACAGTGGCTTCAAACAAAATGTTCTGCCCAATACCCATACCAAAATGATCAAGGATCCTGTAAAATGTACTTATTACTTACCAGATGCATTTGTTTAACAGTTCTGCAAAATTTTTGCATAAAAGCCAATTTGAGAAGGTATGTTCTTCAAACTGTATTAGACTACACTGGAGGAAGTGGTAGGATAGTTTCTATTTCCAATTACCAGTAACACTCAATCTTGAAATTTTGGATCTGTACTTACAGTCTTAGTCTCTCATTAATTATATTATTTCTCATCCAGGAACTCAGTCATTTACAGACTGAAATTGAAAGAGCAAAGCCATCATGTTTATTCTGTTGCAAGTTTTATCCAGGAACAGTTCTAGAACTCTCTTATAAGTTGCATAATGTCATCATGTGTACTTATTACTAAAGAATGTTTATCTGTATGAGACCTTGGACCAAAGACAAACATTGAGTCATTGTTTATCTGTCTCTAAAGATTTCAGATATTATAATTTTGCAATCACCATTGGTAGTTCATATTCATAAAAATGTTTCTTATTACTTTTTCAGAATAGCAATAATTATGTTGGGTCTCTAATGGCCAGAGGCTTTCATTAATAAAATAAACATGAACTTTAGCTTGCAATAGGACCCCCAAACACTTCCAAAATCTTTCTGCTGAAAAATATTTAATATAGGATAAATTCCATGAAACATATATTTGAATACATAGCCACGCTTACAAGAATATAAGACATATACGAAAGTGACTGTGTGATGAATGCTGATATAAAACCAGACACCTGGGTATCTTGAGGACAGATCCAGAAACACTAGAGTTTTGGTTTCAATGCTCAAAATCACTGGGAAAGATCACAAGGTCAGAGGCATCTGCATGAATTTAGAGTATTTGGAAGAGCTATATCCTGAAGCCAAAGGAACAGGTAGAAATCAATCAATCAAACAGATACACTGTTTCTATCAGAGTGCCATGGAAATGTCTTGATGTTGTTGCTAGTATTACTAGTGTCAGAGTTTTTAATTATTGGCTTATTCTAGCAAAAATCTGTGAGTTAAGTCATACTAAATTTATAGCTATGAAAACTGCAGATTACAAAATTGTAATAAATAACAATCAAAATCCACTCAGTGGAAAGGTTAAATACAAGAGTATACATAATTTAAAAGAGATTTGTCGAGCTGGAGTTCAGATCAGAAAACATTACTGGAATGAACACAGATATAAGGAGTTGATGAATTTGAAATTGAGGTTAAGTAGAAGTGAGGGACTGAAGTCTAACATAAAGATCTGCAGAAAGAAGAGTTACCAAGGTAAATGTTTCAAATATAATGACTGAGAAATTTCTAGGGTCAAGGACAAGCTGAGTTTACTGATCCAGGAAGCACAACATGTACCAGTGGGGGGGGGGTGGAAATACATAACACATCAATTTATAACTGAAAAATAGTGACATAAAATAAAAATTGTGACATAAAATAAGATTGACAGAGAAAAACAATTTTTAAAGTGGTTAGAGAGAAATGTACAATACATACAACATGTGTGTGTCCATCAGGAGGCAGGAGAGAATAGAAGAATCATCACTGTGTTAATGGAAAATAATTCTCAAGAAATGTGTAGCAAAATAATATTTAAAATATTAGGGCAAATAAAGATAATTTCAGATACAAAATTAACAGAAAATTTTACCCTCAAATTAATCCTAGTAAAGAACTTCCAAAAATACATTTGAAGAAATACAAACTCCCACAGAAGGTTTTGAAATGAAAAAAGAAGTGAAAAAGAAAACAATATGTATGTGGGTAAATAAAAGCAACACACAAAAATAAAAGCAATGTATTTAATGCTAACTTTGGAAAATAAATAAATGTAAAATTACAATATAGAGCAATAGTATATAGTAAAATATAATGTATGTCAGAGTACTAAATTTCATACTTTTTAATACAGGAGTTTAATCTTTTCCAGTAATAGAGTATACACCTTCCAAGCTGGTAGAGGAGGAAAAAAAAATGGAATAAGATGCAAAAAACCAGTAGCATGAAGGAAAAGTCAGAAATAATGAAGGAGTGAGGGAAGAAGAAAGAAAGGAAGAAATGAAAGAAGTTTATATGGGAAATCAAAGAGAGTGAAATGTCTTAATATATTCAGAGTGTCAGAAGGTAGGAAAGTAGCTTAAAGCAAGCACCAAATAGTAACAAATAAAATTGTAAAAAAAGAAAAAAGAATCCAAATATATTAGCAATAATGATAAATATAAATGGATCAAAATACCCAACAACAACAAAAAAGAGAAATGGAAATTGGATTTAAAAGTGTGTTATTTTAGAAAAACTAAGAGACGCCTGGGTGGCTCAGTCTGTTAACCCTCTGACTCTTGATTTCAGCTCATTTCATGATCTCAGGGTCATTAGATCAAGCCTTCATTGGGCTCCATGTTAGGTGTGCAGCCTGATTAAGTTTCTCTCTCTCCCTTTCCCTTCTTCCCTCTCTCCCTCTCTAGAAGAAAAAATAGAAAAACTTAAAAGTAAAGAGGAACAAAACATATTAAAGTAAAATCTGAAAATATTTCAGGAAAATTTTAACCAAAAGAAACCCTATGCTTAGAAAATGGATTTAGGACAAAATAGTTTTATAAAATATATGTGTGTGTGTGTGTGTGTATAAAATGGAAAATAATATACATAATTATATATAATATAATATAATATATATTTATATATTATATATAATACAAACAATAATAATACATATTATTATATTTATATATTATATAAATATATAATAAATATATAATAAATAAATATAAATAAATATATAATAAAATACATATAATTATATATATAATGGAAAATAAAAATATTATGTATTTTATAGAAGGAGAAATAAGACAGATTAGAAAATCCAGAAAGAAGAGACACCTCATAATTAAGAAATTTTCCTACTTAAGAACTGTTGAATTACATGCCTATTGGAGAAAAAGTGGATGTTCAAAATTGTATAAGGTAAATTTATTAGTCTTATAAAAACAGAACTCAGATCTCTACCTCACAGAAAAAACAAATATCATGAATGAAACAGACAAACCAACCAATAGTTTTTAAATGGCTAGTTTTATTTCTCAGCTTGGTTAGGCTATGATATAAGTGAGTTAATCCAGATGGTGCTGAAGAACTCTTAACTGGTGCAATGTGAAAGGACAATAATCGTATGATCATTAATATGTATCTATTTAATGATGTATCTCATAAATAAGACACAGAAAAGTGAAACTCACAAAGGCCAAGGTCAAGAATTTTTCTGAAATTAGCATTATTTTTTTTGTTAACAGAAGCCACATTAAAAAGATAAGAAAAAAATATTAAAAGTAGATATTGGCATCAAATTTAAACAAATAGATGTTCAATATCTCACATATGAACAATGTATAAAACTATAAAGAAAAAGAAAAGCAAGTCAGTGGGAAAATGAGCAAAAGCTAAGAATAAAACAGGATCCATCCAGAATGGCCAATAAACATAAAAAGATGCCCAACCTCATTGGCAGTTGGGGAAATCGCAGTGATATTCTTTTTAATCCAGTAATTGGTAATAATTTAGTCAAATGTACAATGTTATTTCTGAGGCTCGAAACAGTGGAAAACTCACGCACTATTTGTGTGATTAGAAATTAGTCCAGTCACTTTGTAGAACAATTTGGTGTTATTCTGTGTTGATCAGGCACTTGTCCTGTGATCTGGCCATTGCCCTCCTAGGTAAATACGTTAGGGCCCCTGTAGGTAGAAACGATGGACCCGTAGGAGAATGTTCAATAACCATGCTGGTTGAAGTAGGAAAGGAATGAGGAGAAGTGAGGATGACATCCATCAAGAGGAAAATGGAAATGGATGACTACAACCATGAAATATGTTGCAGTATTAAAAATCTAGACACATAAAAATAAATATATTTCTAAAAAAGTACTTGGTGAAAATTTTAAAGAAAACTTTTACTATGATGACATCTATTTGATACAAAGAATCTAGAAAAATTAACATTATTTCTTAATATAGACACAAGTTATAATAAGTCAATAATGAAAGTCAAGATGATGAATAATTTAAAACCGTGGTCATTGTTAGGGGCGCCTGGGTGGCTCAGTCAGTAAAGTGTCTGCCTCAGGCTCAGGTCATGATCTCAGGGACCTGGGATGAAGTCCCCAACACACTGGGCTCCCTGCTCGGCAGAGAGTCTATTTCTCCCTCTCCCTGGGCCTCTCCCCATGCACGTGCTCTCTCTTTCTCAAAGGAATAAATAAAATCTTAAAAATAATAGTTTCTGTAAATTCTACCTATTATTATTTGCATGGATACAATATACTGCAGTACTTTCTACATACTGACTTATTATTTATATAGATACAATGTCTAAAGCAGTAGCTAACAATTTGGATTTGACTCTAATATTTTAAGGAATATATAGGAACATACTAATTCATAATTTTAGGCAACTAATTTCCTATGGTGTTTGATGAAGAAAAGTTGACAATGGATAAAAATGGACTTAATTAGCTTTATTTAAGAAACAGCTTTTTGAATATGGTTCAGTTTTTCTCAAAATGTTTTTTTTTGTGGTCCTGAGATGGAGGGTGGAGGGGAGCAAGAGAGGGATAGGCAGGTAATTTGTACTAAATGCCAACTATGTTAGTTCTTTCACTTCTCGTAAATACGGAGATAAAGTTATAAGTATAGATGTAGGTAAGTGGAGATGGAGATAGAGGTAAGCATTATAGCCACTATCCATTGGAGGTGCTAGACCTTGGGGCATTAAGCAAAAAGCCCATTATAAAGGGTTTGCTACTTGGCTGGGTATTTCAATACACTACTGTAATATAGCCCTCACTGAAGCATGAGCATAAAGGTTACCATGCTTTAAATCGAGATATTGACATATAACATTACATTAGTTTCAAGTGTATAACATAATGATTTGATATTTGTATATGGTGGGAAATCACCACAATAATGACATCCACCGCCACATATCATTATAGATAGATAGATAGATAGATAGAAAGATAGGTTTTTTGTGATGAGAACTTTTCAGATCTACTCTCTTAGCAACTTTCAAATATACAATGCTGTACATTACATCCCGTTACTTATATATTTTATTACTAGAAGTTTCTGCCTTTTGACCCCTTCACCTGACTCTTCACCAATTGACAAGGACCAATCTGTTCTTTGTATCTATGAGTTCAATTTTGTTTTGGTTCTTAGATCCCATGAATTCATGACATCATACAGTATTTTTCTTTCTCTGTCTGACTTAATGCACCAACCATAATGCCTCAAAGCTAATCCTTCTTGTGACCAAAGCAAGAATTCCTTCTTTTTTATGTCTAAATAATGTTTTTGCTTAAATGAATTGTGTCCTAGAAAAATGGAATGCATGGAACATATACAAATAACAAGTTTTCTTGATGTTAAGACTTGAAATCCACCATTGCCCTCTGCCCTCTGATTGATGTATTATCTATTACATTAGGAAAAATTAAACAAACAAACAAACAAAAAACCCCTCAGACTCATGTGCACACAAATTGAACAGTGTTACCATATTCTGGGGGAGGGAAGGTTCTATGACAAAAACATGTCAGAATAGTTTGACATCCCAAGGTCTATCCACTCTTTCATTTATCCTCATCTTCATAAAGAAAAAAAGGTGTTTCAGGAGACTGATTGGCTGGCATCTACTTCTATATTCAAAGTTACCTCTTAGGCACTAGTTAGTGACAGACTATTTATCCAACGCCCTCAGAAATCACTGGCTTCCAGAAGAGATAATGGGAACATTTAGTGGGGAGCATGATCAAGCCTATGAGAATACCTATGAGATACCTCAATACCTCAATACCTCAATACCTATGAGAATATGGAGAAAGGAGTAGTAGGGAGTTAGAGATGTACTGGGAGTTTTAAACTTCCATGGGCTAGGCGTTTGTGGTAAATTCTTTAGCATAACACTGTCTTAGTCTTAATGTCCTTTTTTGGTATATAGTAAATTTTTGGTGTTAAAAATTATCCTGGTTGGTGGCTATTACTATAGAAATTTTTAGAGTAAGTATATTTTGGAAAGGATAGATTTATCATTTGTTCATTTCCAGCTAATGTTAAATTTTTTTGAAAAATATTTATTTGACAGACATAAAGGGAGAGAGCACAAGCAGAGGGAAGAGGCAGAGGGAGAGAGAGACAGCTAATTAAGGGAAAAGGAGAGAATTTAGCATTTACATATTAGGCATATGTTAATCCCATTTCCCAACACCTTCAGGATGACCCATTTTCTCATTTCCCCCATTCATTAATATTTTCAATTCAAAAGCAAGATGTGACCATGCCAAATGATAACACATTTAGGAAATCCAATGCCCAAAGACGAAAACACAGTTGAAAACACACAAACACACATGTCACTTCTAATCATTTAAAACACATTTGAATATTTGTAATTGGTTAATAATGTTATCAATAATGTAAATTCTTTGAAATATTTAGTAATATCATTCTTTAGCATATAGACTATATTATTTTAGCAAGAATCATCTTATGATGTTGCTGGTTTAAAATATTCTTTTTCCTAATAAAGGTGGTAATTTCTGGGCAGCAGGGAGCCACATGAGTTTTGCATTAGAAATCAGTTAAGGCCATTTGCAATAATTTTACACTATAGAGTTTATGGAGAAAAATGTGCTTCTTTCTATTTAAGTAAAATCAAGTACAAAAAATCAAGTATAAATATAGCATATTCAAATGGAAATTTAAATTAGAACATGTACCTTTGCCTTGGCCTAAGATTTTCCAAGGAGAAACAGACCCATTGAGAGGGGAGAAAACCAAAAACTTGGCTCCAACATTTTCAAATGTCCAAATCCTACGTGGTCTGGTCAGTTTTCTGGAAATGTTGCTTTATAAGTCTTCTTATCTTTAATTGGAGAACATGTTCTCATTTTGATATGATAAGCACATAGGGGCATCCTCAATTCACAAATAGGTTTATTCCAAAAGATTATTTTAATAAATTGAATGTTTGAAGCTTATAGTTATTCCCCCTAGAGACAAGTTATAAAGTAATGCTTGAATCCTATATCCACATTAAAAAATGCATTTTTCCTATCGTGTGACTACCCATTATAAAAAGGAGAATGTGAAACTTGTATTTATGATAAATTTCATCATAATATAAATAGTTCATTTCATTACAGTAATATCTTTATTAAGTAACTTCATTTACACTCACACTTACCTGAAAATATAAATTTAAAGAGGTGTACACTGTGCCTTTAAAGAGTTCACATTCTGATTAGTTGTTATGATTATGATTATTATTTAAGGATTACAAAGTATTTACATAGACAGCTTTCCCAAGGATGCACCATGTAGTCAGCACGCAACAATAAAATGTGAGTCTTTAGGGAGTCACGCTAAGTCTGCAAGTGTTCGGGATAATTGACTTCCTCAATCTTATCTCAATAATATTGTGTTAGTCCACATTCTCTTCTCAGCTCACTCCAGGCTCAATTTTTTCTACTTGGTGATTACATGGATTTAAATTTTTTTATTAATTGTTTACTTCAGGAAACCCTAAGAATCTGCCATGATTGAGAGGCAACGAATCTATATTATAAGCATGCAGTCACATGCGTCTATAGTCTATAATCTTTACTTACCATCTCTTTCCTGGAGAGAAATAGGGGCTGTTCACATAGAATCAGGATTGCCTAGAGTAGAGGAAGGGTGGATCCTTGTCTGAGAGGAAACTGAAGAGCCCATTCCCCGACTGCTAGAATTCTAAGGCTGAAGTAAGCTTGGGGCAGGTAATGGTGAGGGACGCAGCTGACAGGGGGAAACATTAAATGATTGTAAAGTTGGACTTGACCTTGCCTTATCTGAGGGTGATCAGAAGGCCACTTACTGCCTGAGTATGCATAAGAAACATTTAGAATTTCCATAAAATCCAATCAGAGGCAAAAAGACCATCAATAGACTAAGTTTTAAGGGAACTAGTAGGGAAAGATCAAAGTATTCTCTGAAGGTGGTTTAGTCCAACTGATTTAATCAATGTGGCTTTACTCAGAATTCTTCCTTCTGAAGTTCAAGAGGAGGAAAAGGAGGTTCCTCTGATACTTACTGTACTGCAACTTCTTCCTCACTCCTGGAATCAGCTAGGGGAGCTTTGCCTTCATTGAAATCCCTGCTCTTGACTTGCTTTTTTGCTGACATCCCTGTGCAATACTTCTGGAGAAAACATTGTTTCTGTCTCACTAAAGGATTCATTATCTCTTCCCTAAATCATTGTAAAAGGCACTGCCATGCAGCTTCTGACTCTACAATTTGTCTTCCCTGGTAAGGTCAAAAGTCTCTTCATACGAGTTAGCATAATTGAGTGATCTCCAAAAAAGTAATTAGCCAAAATAAAAATAAATGTAAAATAAATAAGTCATGGAGGTGTAAGGTACAGCATAGAGATGTATGATACTATAATAATGTTGTCTGGAGACAGATGGGGCCTGCATTTGTGGTGAGCACAGCATGACATAAAAAGACATTGTATCACTACGATGTGCACCTGTAACTAATGTAACATTGTGCATCAACTAGACTTCAATAAATAAACAAACAAGCAAATAAGATAAAATAGGAAGCCTAATAAAATAAAATGTCCTCAGTCTTATTTTCCAAATAAATAGATCTACTTTCTTATTTTGGACCTTGTATGCTGGCCCCAAATGACTTTCTTTGGTAATTATTTTGTTAATCCCCTGTATGTTCTAGCCATGCAGCACTTCTTGGATGTCTGAAAAATATTACATAATCTTCTCTCTATTGTGAGGAAATTCAGGGAATCTCAAAAGCATAGATTCTTAGCAACTCACACTATGATAGTTCAGTCACCTTCTAGATGAGTTATTCTTGGCGTCTCACTGTTTTCTTGGTCTCTGAAGTGGATAATAATAGCATATCTTAAGTTTTATGTATGTATTAAATCAGGTAATGTAATCAGAAGTTTAAACACAGCATTTGTGCAATGAAAAACAGCTGCAGTAATTCCCTTGTGATCCTTTTGATTATTCTGGGAAAATACTGGGTAAACTTTCTCTGCAACTTCTTGAGCTCCAACTCCAATATTACCTCTCCTTTAAATTCTTCTGTCACCCTTTCATTCTCAGTGACTTTAACTCACACTTGTATTATATTTGGCCCTAGTTAGAAATGAATTTCTTTTTATTTCTTACTTGAGAATGAATTCTTGGAAGCCATGAATACTCTGTTTAAATTTACCTTCTTATCATCTCTGCCACAATACAGAGGCTTCACTGATTGTGATGCGGGAGAGCCAGGTTCTTGTCTCACAGAGTCAAGAATAAATCTTGTGCACAACGGACAGTGAGTAAAGCAATAGAAGTTGGTTTTTTTTTTTTTTTTTTTTTTTTTTTTAAAGATTTTCTTTATTTATTCACTTGACAGAGAGAGATCACAAGTAGGCAAAAAGGCAGGCAGAGAGAGAGAGGAGGAACCAGGCTCCCCACTGAGCAGAGAGCCTGATGCGGGGCTCGATCCCAGGACCCTGAGATCATGACCCGAGCTGAAGGTAGCGGCTTAACCCACTGAGCCACCCAGGCACCCCGAGCAATAGAAGTTTATTAAGTGAGGATTCAAAAAAGAGTGAGAGGGGGTCCCCACAGGGTTGCCAACAAGGGCCTTTAAGTTTGGTCTTTTAGAGAAAGCTAATCAGGGAACTTAAGTTCTTTTACATTTCTACTGATACCACCACTGAGCAAGGACTAGTGATAACACCTTCAATGGCTTACTTCCTTTTTAGGGTTTGGTATTCATTGTTGGTCATAGGTGATTATCATAAAAGACACACACACCCCACCCCAGGCCTAGGGCAGGGTGGTCCTCTTTGTTCCCTTATCTCTGGTTTCCCCACACTTCCACATTTGGGGGATTTCTGTGAGGAGATCACTTAGCTCCCTATCTATCTCTCCCTACCTAACCCCACCTGTCCCTTACTCAATTGAATTTCAAGGAATGATGTTAATTTGACTGACTCTTTAGTCAAAAAACAGAAAGGGCAGACTGTCCTTCTCACTGGGGCTTCAGATATTCCTGTCATTTTTGAGCCAGTCCTTGAGCGCTGGCCTCTCGTTTGGGCTGGGCCCCACAGCTGTTTGGGTTTGACCACACCTCCATTAACAGTTTCGTCGTCTGATGTCCATCTCCCAGCACTGGCCTCTAGGCTCCTTGGAGGTGACCTCCTGGTGTCTAGTAGCATGAAGACGGCAATTGATTGATTCTGTGTATACAGGGTCAGCTGAAGAGAAATTCAGGAGTGAGTCCTCAAAACGTAAAGGAAGAAATAATCCCCTTGCTGCTTTTATCCCGTCCCCTTATTGTGCCCTTTCTCTCTCACTCTCTTTTAAGATTTATTTAAGAGAGAGAGAGAATGAGAGTGAGCAAGCATGAAAGGGGAAGGTCAGAGGAAGAAGTAGACCTCCCCACTGAGTGGGGAGTCTGATGTAGGACTTGATCCCAGGATTCCAGGATCATGACCTGAGCTGAAGGCAGTCGCTCAACCAACTGAGACATCCAGGCACCCACTCTCCCTTTTCTACCTCTATATCCTCTCCTTCCCTTTCTCCTTGTTCCCTATTAATTCATTTCCTTCAAATCTCTCCTGCGGTTCTCAGACATGTCCTTAATCTTTCCACCATGAAAATATATTTCCATGTCATTCTACTAATGTTCAATTACTATGTTTGTTACCGAATTTTTAGAGTTAACTGAACACCCCATGCTAGGTACCTGTTTTAGTCACCCAGGAAGCATGCAAATAAATTTCCCAGGAGGTCTGGACCTGTTTTTTTCTGCTTCATCTTGTTGTTTTATCTTGTTTTGTCTGGACTTCCAAGTTAGAGGATTGAATTAGCCATACCCTTCAACTGATGTCCAAATGCAAAGCTGTTGCAGTCGGCACTTGGGCTAATGTGAAGACTCCACTGGGCCCATATCTGTGCCAGTGCTTGGCAATAATCAGCTCTTTCTGTCAGTATAATAAATGTAATTTAATACACATAATATGTATTATATATAAATAAGATAAATAATATGTATTATATATAAATAATTTTATATATATAAATACAGATAATATTATTTTATCTGTATAATTTTCTCTTTCTACTGATAGATTTGAGTATCTCTCTTTTTTCCTTTTTTACCTTTTTATTTAACGTCCAGTTAGTGAACATCTGCTGTAATACTAGTTTTGGGTATCTCGTACAATGAGTCAGTGCTTCTATCCTTTACCCCGTGGCGAGCCTCTGCTTCACCATTAGGGTACGGGTCGTCTCTTCTATTCACTGCACTTTATACCCTTTCCCCATTTTCCCGCTGAAGCTGCTGTCTGCCTCTTCTTAGTGAACAGGATTCCTGATTAGTTTCTTTTCAGTTTTAGACATTGCAAATCACTTACTCAATCTGTCATCTGCCTATTCACTTTAAAGACGATGTTCCTTTTTGAAGAGAAATCAATTTATAATTTTATGTAATCAAAATAACAGAATTCTGTCTTAAGGGTTCTGCCTTAGATGTTTTACTTAAAAGTGTTTCCCTATTTAAGCTTGAAAAGATATTATTCTACATTTTTATATCAACAATATATGTCTAAATATCACAGATCCTTTTAATCAGCCCAGATTTCTCTTTTTAAATTTGTATTCCTATAACACGAACCTGAATACCATGTGTAACAACCCATTCATTTTATGTTACTAACTTTATTATATATTTAGTTCCTACACATTGGTCTTTTCCTGAGCTCTCTATTTTCCTCCAAATTTGTTTATTTATTTATTTTATTGATGCTATAATATATCAATATATAAACAGCGAAGAGAATGGATAAAGGTCAAGAATATGTTCTTACTTTAAGGCAATATAGAGATATCTAGAAACTGAACAACAGAGCAGATTTTTATTTCATAATGGATAGGAATCTTAAGATTTTATGATTGTTAAGAATATGCACCTAGTCATATCGAAACCCATACCTAATGACTTAAGAGTTAAGATCACAGATTTTAACAAAGGGTAACAATGACTACTTGGAGTACATTTATGAGGCAGGCATAATCATATTTGCAAATAAGGTGTTACCTACAAAAGATACAGTCATGGAGTCTAATAGTTATGCGTTACCAACCAAATAACCATTTAATTGGATAAGTATGTTATTCTAGCCATGCTTTATCATATGTATAAAAATCAGATATCTGGCATGTCAATAACATTAGCTCTGAATAATGATAATATTTTTATTCTTATACTCATAAAAATATATTTGTATGCAATTTCTAACTCTGCCATAAAGTGTGTATTAGTTTTACAAACAGAAGTAAATATTATATTTGTAATGATAACAGGATCAGGGTTTTTTCCTGGAACGTGAATCCCCAGTAAGAAAGGGGCAACCCTGCTGGGACACTTGCATGCATGACCTACACAAGCTCTAAGGATTCTTCAAAAGGTCAGCAAAAATTGTGATTGCCTGAAGATTGCTTTGACCTTTTGGGGCAAGTTTGCAAATAAAAATGTCTAACTTTGTGTCTTCTCAGTGAATATTTTCTCATTCCCCTTTTTCCTTTCTTCCCTATTATCACTCTGTCTCTTCCTGTATTTTGTTGTTTCTCTTCACCTCTATCTGCAAGTCTTTTCTGCATTTGGGATTCATATCATTGATTTACTTTTGTGTCCCCTATTTTGTTCTTTTAATCTCTTCTTCATCACTCCTCTAGTTGGCTTTGTTAGACTCAAGAAGGAAAAGAGATGTAATATTCTATTCATGGAAGCAATAAAAGTATTGCAACCTGACAGATATGGGAATAAGAGAAGGGTACAATTTATAATAAAATCAGTTGGTATTATTACTTGAAAATGTGGCCGTATGATGAACTAAAAATAGCAGCTTAGTGTTATGGAATAGGATGTGTGTGTCTGCGAGAGAGAGAGAGAGAGAGAGAGAGAGAGAGAGAGAGAAAGAGAGAGAGAAGGATTGCAAGGTTGAGACTAATTACTTAAGGAAGGGCTTTCAAGTACAAACTTCTTTGAGTTCTTGCATGATAAAAATGTCTTTCCATAGTTTTCAAATTTGATGGATGTACTGGCTAAACATAAAATCCTTGGCCTATGTGTTCTTTTCCAGAGATCTCTTGAAAAGTTCTGAACTGTCATCATGTTTTAACTTTTGCTGTGAGATATATATATATATATATATATATATATATATATATATACCATCCTGCTTTCATTTATTTAATGCAATTTAATCTTTTTGCTAGGAGGCCAGCTTTGATCAGATTTACACAAACATTTTCTAATTTTCAAGTTTCTAATTTGAGTAGTTCTTCCATATTTGCAAATGCTTGTTTACCGATCCTTATTTTTTGTTGGAGCATTTTGTGATCATTTTCCTCTGCTTCATCTTTCGTATTTTGGAATGTATCCTCATCATATGGCAAATTTGGTTTTAATTTTTACCTATTTCTGTGTCAGATTACGTGAATTTCTGTCATTTTTAAGATGTCTGTAAATGTCATAGATTTTTAATTGACTGGAAATCACAGGTATTTCTATGGCAGCAGTTAGAACTCACTGGGTGAGTTACTGGATTTCATGTCTCAAAAATGCCCTTTCTTTTGGTTCAAGGAGTGCTTTGAAGGGAACCCCTTTGAAGGAAGGGGTTGGTATTTTTGCAGATAGCAGGATACTTTTGTTTCCATGTGATTCTTAAGTTCTGTCACTTTTTCTCTTCTCCTTTCTTATCCCAGAACCTCAAGGAGCCCCACCCCATTCAAGCCATTATTTTTATTCCAGAATCAGTGTTTTCTCAAGACCACATCCCTGGTCCTACAAACTTCCAAGTCCTTCATTTTAGTTCATCAATCATGAATGTTCTGATCTTCCACGTCTCAGGTCTTTCACAGTTTGTCCCTATTCAGGGTGGGACCTAGTCTCTCTCGTGCGGTGTTATATCCCATCACCATTAGGAAACAGGTGCACTTTCCTACTTCTGTGTATCCTCTGCCCAACTTTCTACTCCTGTGTGCAGTGTGAAAATAGCTTTTACTTGTTTACCTGAGTATTTCCATAGTTGAATGGAAGTAAAGTTTAGAGTATCATTTGTCATGGGTTTTGAATGGTTTTATGTGTTCTCAATTTTTAACTATATAATTTTGGAGAATGTGCAAAAAAAAAAAAGATGTCAGCTTGCTTAACTTCAAATGTCCTATGGGAATCCTAAGTTCTCCCAAAATTCTTTTATTTTGAATATTAGAAAATCAAACCATTTTCTTATTGAATGAATATTTTGTAATACAAGTGATATCTAGAGTACAAGAATGGATTTTCCTATTACATATGCATTTAATGAGGATAGTAAAAACACTAGACATTGTCCTTAAAATAGAATATAGTGTTTTTATAGTGAAAGATTTGTGCAAACTTATTTTCAAGTGTAAGTTCATATATTTGAATTTCACATCCCTAAAATAAGTAAATACATGCATGAATGCAAAAATAAATATCAGATTTCTGTAAATTGTAAGAAAATAAACAAAAATATTTCTTTAATGCTTGTGACCTAGAAAAACAATCACTTGCCTCTAGCCACTGGTGCAAACGTTATTTTTCATGCAGTTTACTAGTTCCTGAATGTCATTATGAGTAAGAAGTCAAACAACTGAGAAAGCTATGAAAAATGTAAATTCTCTATTAGATCTGCATGAGTTTTGATACCACTGGTCTCTGGGTGAACCCCAGGGTCTTCATTTGTCACAAGGACCAGGGGTCATTGTAGCTGAGAAACATCATCTTATGTTTTGTGTATTATTTTGTTCCTCCCATTCTCATAGCTTTCCTCCACTGCACTACTGCACTAGGATTCAAAACTACAGAATACATCACATTTTAATTAGATGTTATCCATTCCCCTAAAATATACATTACATAAAAGGTCTATTTGCTCCTCATTATATCCCTAATACACAGCATGATGATTTGCATACTGTAGGCAGTCAATAAGTATTTATTGTTTATGTGAATGATTGGAAATGACAAAAGCAACCAATGTCAAGCTCTAGATAATCACTTTTCAGGTTATGAAAATCAAGACTGATTGAAAATTTTAATGTAATATATAGTGTTCATTTATCTATTTTAATATATATTTCTTATGCTACCCATCCAAGGCAATTAAGTTATGAAACTGCCTATAAGTTCTGAAGAAAGGAACATTAGAATGTAGAAGGAATTATTTTAAGGACTCTTTCAAAGTCATCTAAACTTTTTCACTTTATGAGAAAACAGATAGAAACACCCACAACCGGCCCATTCCCCTGCCTTTAAATTATAATATTATTGAAATCAATATTCAGAAACCTAGCCTCCTCCTACTGCTGCTTATACTTTTTCTTTTCCATTGTCAGTGATGTTCTGTTAGTCCTGTATCCAGTGGGTCTTAAATATCCTTTCCACATCATCCATCAGCAATAATCCTTTCTTCCAGCAGATAAATATGGATTAGCTCTTATGTTCAAGATTTTTAAAAAATGATGCTAATGGCTCCAACCATGGTGAATTACTGTAATTTAACAAAAGAGATTTATATTTGCTGCATCCATTACTGGCCTTTTCTTCCAACAGACAAATATGGATTAGTTTTTATGTGCAAGATTCAAAAAATAATGCTAATGATTCTATCCATTGTAAATTGCTGGAATTTAATGAGAAACAATTATATTTGCTGCATCCATTTTTGATCATCCGCTATGTTTAGGGACTTTACAAGCATCAGTCCATTTATCCTTCAATACAGCTCTGCAGTGAATATATAACCATCTACAACAGACTCATGAGGTCATTGAAATTCAGACAGCATTAACTTGCAATAAGATTCTACAAACCTGCATTTGTATTTTCATTAATTACAGAAATTGTAAGGTGTCCTTCTTAAAGTTATATTAAGCAAATGAGAGCATATTTGGCACAGAGGCAAGTCTTAAACTTCAGGTAAAATAGCCAGAAATCTTTATTTTCATTATTTACTAAGAAATTTGTGGCTGGAGCTCTCCCAGGTTTAAGTCTCAAATCTTATTTACGAGAGTTTCTTGGGCATGAATTATGCATCCAGGCTTCACAGATCCACCTAAGTGTCGAACTATTAAGGTGGCAGTTCTTATCCTTCCTCATCTTGAATTTAATTAGAGGGCATTTTATGTCCCTCTTCTTTTGACATTAGTTTTGACACCCCCTTTCTCAGTTCTAGGTTTTTCAAAAAATTGTTCATAAACCAGTATCTCCCACACAAGGTAACTCTGATATGTTGCGTATAAAGACCATGCCTACCCATAATGCACTGCAATTGCTTAACCAACATTAACTTTCAATAAAATACTCTCTCCTCTCCAATTGTACAGCACTTCAGAAATCATGGGAGACTATGTTCTCCTGGTTCCAGAAAACTAGTTAGTAGATTATCTCCTTCCCCATCCAAGAACAAGGGTTTTTGATGTACTTTCTTTCTTTGTGAACTTTTCAAAACAAAGAATAAACTTATTTCAACCCTGCCTTACCCAGACCGTCCAAGCACCACTTAACCTGAACTTAATTAATTGGTCTTTCTCCCCCTCTTGGCCTACGAAATATGTTCCTCTTTCTTCTCATCCTTGATTAATGAGCACAAATAATACCCATGCATTTTCATAGTGGCAATAAAACTCATAGGTATTTTATAAATAGCTCATGATTCATTATAGCTCAGTGTTGTGCAAACTTTGGATCCTTCTGAGTCTCTGAGGTATGGGTCTAGACCAACTGAGCATTGAGATGAAGAAAGGGCATCACATCTCTGTTTTGTCTGTAGATTATATGATTGATGTATAAATCGCAGCCACTGTCCAACACCTTCTGTAGAAGCACGTATTGCTCAGACTTCGGATTGAATCCCAAACTCCCACAGATGGCAGTGTTTTTCTATGTCCAGCGCTTTCTATCCCAAAAGGACAAGATACCCTTTTTTTCTCCCTAAAGCTTAGGGTGAGAACCACTATATCTAATTTCTGTTTCGTTGAACACCATTAACACCAGAGATCCGGAGCTCATTTGCACTGCAGTTTTTTCTTTCACTTTGATGTGGGCCTTTCCTGTCTCTGACCTGAGAAGAAATAATTCCCCCTTCATGTAGCAAAATTAAATTCTAGTAACAATGTCTACAGCTTCCGCACAGAAACATCCTATCCCAACTACCCATTCTACAGATACGAGATTTGGGGAGGTGTCCTGAATGTTGTGAATTCTCATAAAGTGAAGCAAATAGAAACAAATTCCCATATAATCAAATTCTAGACCTGGAAGATAACGGAGAACCTCAGTGGTTGATGTATCAGAAGGAAAAAGTATGTGAGTTCAAGATTGTATATGTATGCAAGTAATATGAAATTGTTATTTTTTCAAAATTGTCAACTCAATCTTGCTTCATGATTTTAGCACTTTCAACTTCTACTGAGAATGTAGAAATCTGGAACACTGTTTTTACCACCACCACCACCACCCACACACAGAAATCTGGGTAATCTGTAACTTTCACCAACCTTCAAGAATGCTGAGGGCAGGACAATCAACTAAGGAAGGGTAGCATCTCCAAAGAAACATGAAAGTAATGACATACTTATCTGGAGCTGACATGGGACAATATATGAGCTGGTTTAAAACAAACAAACAAAAAAAATAAACTTTGCTAAAGTTTATAGTGAATTACTTAAGTCTATGTGTGAGCTAGAATCAGAGTGTACACTAGTTGTAGTCAGGGCAGTCACAGGAGACTACACCTGCTCAAAGCCATTTTTCCACAGACCTTACCACACACTTCAGGGGAAATATTGGAGGCAGGGTGATATATAAAAGAAAATCACCTTTGTGGTGCATGTAGGAGGGAAGGGAATGGAAGCACCCATGGAAAATCCCAAAGAAGGTCCACAAAGGCCCTTCACTCCTATCTCTCCTATGGTACAAAAACAAAAGCTTGTTGGGAGAAGGTTGTGGAACTGCTCTGTTTCAATGTTCCCATTGAAAATCTATTGTAGCTGTGGTAAGGGAGGTGGGTAGGAAGCAGGGATTGAAGGAGCAAGAAGGAAGAACTCTACCCTTGCTGAAGGACAGGAAAATACCCACATACTGAGAGAGCCATGTGGCCTTAATCTCTGAAAAGTCCTCCTTGCTACTAATAGAGGCATTGCACTGGGATTGTGGCTGAACCAAAGTGTTTCTTGGGATACAATATCTTTTTCCCATCTCTGCATTTTTTTAAGTTTTCATTTGAATTCCAGTTAGTTAGCATACAGTGTTCTATTAGGATCATGTGTACAATACAATGATTCAACACTTCCATACAACAACTTGGTTCTCATCATGAGTGAACTCCTTAATCCCCATTACCTGTTTTATCCATCCCCCTACCAAGCCCCCTTCTGGTGACCAGCAGTGTGTTCTCTAGAGTCGAGAGTTGGCTTCTTGGTTTGCCTCTCTTTCTCTCCCCCCACCCCACTTTGCTCATTTATTTTGTTTTCTAAATTCCATATATGAATGAAATTATATGGTATTTGTCTTTCTAAGACTGATGTATTTCTCTTAGCATAATACTCTCCAGCTCCATCCATGTCTTTCTAAATGGCAATATTTCATTCTTTCTTATGGTTGATATTATTTATATAGATAGATTGATCAATCTATATAAATAATATCAGCCATAAGAAAGAATGAAATATTGCCAGTATTGCCTGATAGATAGATTGATCAATCTAGATATATATCTAGATCTATCTAGATATCTAGATATATATCTAGATCTATCTAGATATCTAGATATATATCTAGATCGATCTATCATCTATCTATCTATCTATACCAATATCACCTCCCCTTTATGCATTCATCAATTGATGGACATTGGGTTGTTTCTATAATTTAGTTATTGTAGTTGCATCTCTTTGAATTAGTATTTTTATATCCTTTGGGTAATATCTTTATACTTTGGGTAAATACCTATTACTGTGGCAGCTGGCTTATAATATAGCTCTATTTTTAACTTTTTAAGGGACCTTGATACTGTTTATCACAGCAGCTGTACAAAATTGCATTCCCACCAACAGTGCAAGAGGGCTTCCCTTTTCACCACATTCTTGCAAATGCTTTTGCTTCTCGTGCTGTTGATTTTAGCCATTCTGACAGGTGTGAGATATAACTCATTGTAGTTTTGATCTGTATTTCCTTTATGATCAGTGATGTTGGAGATTCCCGTGTCTTTGGAGATCTGTGTATCTTTGAAAAAAATGTATGTTCATGTCTTCTGCTCATTTTTAAATTGGATTATTTGAAGTTGGGTGTTAATTTGTTTTATTAACATATAATGTATTATTTGCTTCGGGGGTATGGGTCTGTGAATCATCAGTCTTACACAATTCACAGCAGTCACCATAGCACATACCCTCCCCAATATCCATCACTCAGCCACCTTGTCTCTACTTCCCCACCACCCAGCAACCCTCACTTTGTTTCCTGAGATTAAGTCTCTCATGGTTTGTCTTCCTTTCTGGTTTCATCCTGTTTCAATTTTCCCTCCCTTTCCCTATGATCCTTTGTCTTGTTTCTCATTGAGAAACAAGATATCTTCACTGATATCCTCAGTGATAAGAGGAATCTGTGAGATTCCTCTTATCAGAGAGAGCATATGATAATTGTCTCTCTCTGATTGACTTTTTTCGCTTAGCATAATACAGTCTAGTTCCATCCACCTCGTTGCAAATGACAAGATTTTATTTTTGATGGCTGCATAGTATTCGTGTGTGTGTGTGTGTGTGTGTGTGTGTGTGTGTGTGTGTACACCACATCTTCTTTATCCATTCATCTGTTGATGGACATCTAGGCTCTTTCCATCATTTGGCTATTGTGGACATTGCTGCTGTAAATTTTGGGGTGCACATGCCCTTTCGGATCACTACATTTGTATTTTTGGGGTAAATACCTGGTAGTGCACATCCAGGGATTCTTAAGCCTCATTCTAATTTTTTTAAGTGCCTTTCAAGGAGTGGGGTTTGCTCATGTTTTAATACAAAACAATGACAATTAAATTAATAAGTTTTGTGTATCTTTAAATTGTATTCCAATTAGATTATTTTGTTAGGAATCCAAGAAGAGATTAATGAACTTGTTTATTAAATGTCCTGTATTTTCAGTACACTCTCCAATTAATCAATTTTTTCAGCTTTTTTTTTTAATGCCTCTTATGTTCCAGGCACTAATAGAATTGGTGGATAAGATACTTATGCTTCCTATTACCACTGGAATTTTGAGGTGCTGGGAGAGGAAAATACAAATATAAATAATTATTGAAATAATTCAGTGCGATGCATACTAAGAAAAAGAAGTCTGAGAATACTGTTTTTCTTAAAATAAATAAATTGAAAAAAAACAAATTTGGATTTAGGACAAAAAATAATGTTATGTTTAATCTTCTGTGAGAGAATATGACATTTCATATTTATTTGGAGTTCATGTAATGGTTCTCTAGTTTACTCTTGCATTGGTTGTGATACTGTGTGGCTCTGCAGCAATGGCATTCAGGGATTTGTGTTCCACATTTCTGTTTCTTGTTTAATCAAGTGTGGAAATTTGTGTCTTTCTAGGACTTTCTTCATTCATCCAAATCATAAAATCTGTTTAAAATTATCTCTTTTTTTAAAATTTAAGTTCACCCTATTTAACATATAGTGTAGTATTGACCTCAGGAGTAGAATTTAGAAATTCATCACTACATATGACCCAGTGTTCATCACAACAAGTACTGCCCTTGATGTCCATCACCCAGTTACTCCATCCACCACGCACCTCCCCTCCAGTAACACTTCCAGTTTTCTTAACTACAGAGTATCTTATGCTTAAAATAAGCTTTCATATGTCATTTTCAATCATCTCTAAGGATGATACTTCTTTCATTCCTCGTGTCGATAATTTGTGCTGTTTCTAGTGCTTTCTCCAGTGTCTGCAAGATTTGTCTAGCATGAGGATTAATTATTTTAACAATTTCAAAGAATCAACTTTTGGTTTCCTACTTTTTTCTTGTTCTATTGTTTTATTCTATCATTTTCTGCTCTTTATTGTTAATTCAATCATGCTTACAGCTTAATATAATCCTAATTTAATTTTTGCTGCACTGAAATTTGCATGATTAGATTAGTTTTCTAGGTATTTAAGTAAAAACATTTCTTCTAAGAACTACTTGAACTGCATCTCACAAATTTTGGTGTGTGATTTTATTTAGGTTGAAATAATTTCTAATATACTTTGGCCCACAAGTTTTTTTGAAGCATGTAAATTAGTTTCCAAGTATTTGTAGAGTTCCATAACAAGTATTTATATTACTAATTTATAATTCATTTTTGTTTCATTCAGAAAACACATTCTGATTTCAATTCTTTAAAATATATTGAGGAATATTTTATGTGAATATTGCATCGAACACTTAAAAGGAATGTATATTCTGCTATCGTTGCAATAATTATCTTACTAATATAATTTAACTAAGGATTCCATGCAAGACTGAGAAAGGAATTGCCCACACACACACACACACACACACTGTTAGGAGTTGTCTCTAAGCTTCAGTTTTTCCTTTGTCGAAGCACACCAAGTGCATTTTCAGACCATGTTATTCATGCACAGGGCACTGCAGTCCCATGTCTTAAACCTGGGTGTTATAGAACCTAAATCTTTTTAACTGAATTGACTTCTTCCCCATTCCTTCTTCTTTGGGGACTGTACTTTCAGGTTTTAATTATATGGAGCTTGTTAATCTCCCTTTCTGATTCAGATTGTATATCCACTCTCTCATCCAAATTTTGAGACATTATCTCTGTAGGAATTCACATTCAAGCATTTATTCACCTTCTTCAATCAAAGAAAACAAAGGGGAGGATTACACTTGTCTTTGTTTCTTTCCCCTCCACCTGTCTATAGGTATCAGAATCCCACCAGGGAAGAGAGGCAGAAAACCAAGACTGCTCACATTGGATACCCACTCACCCACGGGCATTTTGTCTTCTTGAAAACATAGGTTTGTTCCATCCTTATAAACAATCCATCAACAAGGGGCAGTTTATTAAAACCTGACACGTGAGATGTACCCAGACCATAAAGATAAACAGAGCTAATGAAATGAAACAAATTATAGTTACAAATTGTCCAATATCTAAAAACTTCATGCTGAGCCACAAGTGACAGATGGAGAACATTTTCACCTTAATATCATTGAACAGCTGAATTTACCAACACTATAACTTTAATATAATTTTCGTTGGATATAATTTTGGTTGGAATTCAAAATACCCTGTGTGACATAGTGATTTTAATTCCATGCTTGCCTGGACTTTCCTTGTCCTGACCTTGGGAACTGCATAATCTTTTACTCAACAGAAAGATCTATCTTCCTGGCAACTATTCTAAGATGACCCCAAGGTCATCAGCCACTAGTGGTATATGATCACTTTCCCTTGAATGGGGACAGGAATGGTAAACATAATGGGATACGAACCCCTTTCCTTAGATGATATTACATAAGACTATTATAGTAGAACTCAAGGATATTCTCCTGTTGACTTTTAGGAAGTAATCTACTGTACTGTGACTGATCCACATAGCTAGGATTTGAGGACAGTTTCTAGGTGATGAGAGTGACCCCAGCAAAATCTTAATTTTACAATTTTACAACTTTTTACAATTTCTGCAATTTTACAACTGCAAGAAACTGAATAATGCCAACAACCTAAAAAGGCTTGGGAGAGAACCGTGAGTCTCAAATGAGATTGCAGTTGTAGCTAATGTCTGGACTTTAGCCTCCTGAGAAACTAGCTGAAGACCCAGGTCACCTATTTCTGAAACCTGACCATTGGAAACAGTGAGGCAATAGATGGATACTGTACTGTTTTAGGCAGCTACATTTGTGGTGATTTGCTATGCAGCATTAGAAAAGCAACACAATCTTCCTGCATTTTATGCCATATTACCTACCCTAAATTTAGAAAAGTATCTCCAATACCTAAAATGGTGAAATGCCGATCTTGAACTAGTAATTTTACAAAAACCCATGTGAAAATACAGTCTGGGGTTTGCATACATCTCAAATACTTAGACAATAAGAACTGAGTATAATCCATGATAATTTAATATAAAATATTGCAATCTAGTTAACATTTATTTTCTAACTTAATGTTTTATGTTTATTTTATCTCCTTAGCTATTACATAAACTAGTTTCAGCTATTTTACATATGATATGTGATTTCTACTGCTTTACAATTCAACTCATAATGTCTAATTCAAGTATAGAATAACAAAATCAGCACTACCTATTCTTTTGAAATTTCTAAGCAAATTTAGATGACAGGTGTAGAAATTGCATGACTAATTCAGAGGGTATGGGATTGGAAAGCTGTATACTAGTTGGCCCATATGATATTTCCATCTCATTCAATTCAGATAGCAGAGGCCTCAGAATCACCTTTTATTAGAAAAATGTTTGAGGACTGATATAAATTTGAATAAGTGGCAAAGCAATTTGTCATAGATCAAAGTGCTTTTCCTCTTTTCCTACTGAGGCATTTAAAACCTTCTTGAATGTTTGTTCATCAGTTTAATTCCATGGGCATACCATAGCATGATAAAGCATCGGGGAAACAAAACATAGCACTTAATAAGTACTTTAGCATGCTTGCAAGCTATAAATTGAATTATTTGTCTAAATAAGTTTCTCTGATTACAAAGGGAAATAAATATCCATTGTAGTGAAAATGGAAAATACAGATAAACAAAATGAAGTGATAGCAGTACCTCTAGAACTCTCTTTTAAACCTTCTTAGTAATTTAGAATATATCTGTAAGACATTTGAAAATAAAAAAATTATACATTAAAAAATAAAGGCATTGCTTACACTTACATATTTTTATCATAGTAAAATTGAAGTTTTTAAATATAACATAACATTATTTTATCCTAGGTTAATTATTGGCAAATACTTTAAAATGTCTTACTTCTTTCTAGTATGGTATTTATAACAAAATATGTAAGAATATTTTATGGTCAGTTTTTCTTTTTGTTCTTGTTTTAACTACGTGTGCATTTCTCTGTGACTGAACATTTAGAAGTTTAAAATGCTGTGTAGTAAAAGCAATTGACCTACTGTTTTTTGTCTTTGGTTTCACATTTAGAAAAACTTTTTCTGTCACGAAAGTATACAAAAAGTTTTAGCAATCTTACCAAAATAATCAGTACATGGAAATCCCTTGAAAAACTCTCACCAATCCTTTAACCAGTAAGTTCAATATTTACAAGGCATTTCACTAACGGGGTATCTTGCTGTGCTGTCCTGAGAAATGGGCTACTAATTCATTTTTCCTTCACAACCACAATGTTGCGTGTGTGTGTTTTGTGTGTGTGTGTGTGTGTTTTGTTTGCTGTTGTTATTTAAATCTTTAAGTTTTTGATGAATGTGGAATTGAACTTGTCTATTTTTATAAAGTGATAAACTTAGAGTTTTTCCCTCACCGATATATTTTTTTTAATTTTGTGTTTTTTGCTTGTTTAAAGAAAGATTGAATTCCAAACCCTCTTTCTAGTTCAAATTTACTAAGTGTTATGGAAGGCCTAATAGTCTGATTTTATATTTATGTTTAATGTATTCTTTCTCAATATTTTGCTTGCATTGCTAGTAAGTACTTGAGGGGCTCTTAAAGCAGTGCCAGAGAACTCTTCTAAATCAAAGAGTTGTTACAAAGACCTGCAAACTCCAATTTTTCCCCCATACCCTGTAGACCAAGCAGAGGCCCAGAGAGTCTCTTAGAATCATGTCAGGATGAGAATTAACAAAGGACACCAGGCTTCTGAATGACTCATGGTCTCCCTGATCATTGTTTCATCTTAAAAGTTTTATTTTATTTATTTATTTATTTATTTTTAAATATTTTATTTATTTATTTGTCAGAGAGAGAGGGAGAGAGAGCGAGCACAGGCAGACAGAGAGGCAGGCAGAGGCAGAGGGAGAAGCAGGCTCCCTGCCGAGCAAGGAGCCCCATGTGGGACTTGATCCCAGGACGCTGAGATCATGACCTGAGCCGAAGACAGCTGCTTAACCAACTGAGCCACCCAGGCGTCCCTATTTATTTTTTTAATTTTAATATTCTTCATATAAAAACAAATCTCGGGGCACCTGGGTAGCTCAGTCAGTTAAGCCTCTGCCTTCTGCTCTGGTTGTGATCCAGGGTCCTGGGATCAATCAGTCAAGCCCTGCTTCAGCAGTTGGCTTCTCTCTCTGTCCTTCCACCTCCTTGAGCACATGCGCGTGCACATGCGCTCTCTCTATTTCTTAAATAAATAAAAATCTTAAAAAAAAAAGACCTCTAAGCATATGTATAACATATAAAACCTTGTAAAACAGACTAAAAAGAAAAATTCATTATAAGCCTACTGCCTAAAGACAACCATGCTTAACAGCGGCCCGTCTTTGGATAAGGCAGGTAAGGAAAATCGTCATGCAATAATTTTGGTAGGTTCTTACGATGCTAGGAATTATTGCCATTGTAATCATCATCTTTACTGTTATTACTCTTCAAATTACTTCCCATTATCTGGAATTGTATAACAACAAAAACAGAAAATATTTTATTTTGTGTTTTAGAGGCTGTTTTGTTTAAATTAAATCCTATAAATGAATATCATTTTCAGCCTTTCCTAATTAATCCTTGCCCAATTTATTTACCTCTGGTTTATTTATCTCTTAATATAGTTTTTCTAAGTTATAAAATGTCCTCTGGAAATAATCTGAGAAGAAATGTTCACCTTTGGCGTGCCTGGGAGACTCCGTCAGTTAAGCATGGACTTGATTTCAGCTCAGGTCCTGATCTCGGGGTTGTGGGATCAAGCCCCAAGTCCTGCTCTGTGCTTAGCAGGGAGTCTTCTGGAGATTCTCTCTTCCTCTCTCTTTACCCTCCTCCTGCTCATGCTCTCTCTCTCTCTCTCTCTCTCTCTCTCAAATAAATCTTTTAAAAAAGAAGAAGAAATGGTCACTTTTTAAAAAATATTTTATTTACTTGACAGACAGAGATCACAAGTAGGCAGAGAGAGAGGCAGGGAAACAGGCTTCTTAAAGAGCAGAGAGCCCGATGTGGGGTTCAGTCCCAGGACCCTGAGATCATGACCCTGATCGAAGCCTAAGTAGGCTTAACCCACTGAGCCACCCAGGGGCCCAGAAATGGTCACTTTTTAGAAGTTTATGAAAGCTGGCTAATTTCACAGAATGGCTACTTGGTAAGAAATATATTTAAGATGAAGGACGGAATTGCTATTCAGCTTGTATATAAAACCTGGAAACATGAAGGTCCTGAAAATATATTACAAACTTAGCATGATTCCATACTAGTCAAACGCCTATTGAACTAAAGCACAAAAATGCCTAATCTCTTGTAGTAATATGAGAATAAACAGAAGCTCCAATTGATCTTAAACTTGTACCTGCATTATGGAGCACAAAGGCTATTTTCATAAACTACTTGAAGTTTGTTTATGGATTACAGAAAATAGGAGTATCCAGCCCTATAAGCAGTAAACTATTCTTTGTTTTAATTAGATGTTGCTTTCAGTGAAATCCCTTTAAAAATTAAATGCCATCTATTCACTAAGTCCGTATAGCACCCAGTGTAACACTAATCCCTAATTTGAAAGAAAAGAAGACTTGAACATTTATACTGTATGTATGAAAAGTCTTCTTTATCTAATTAAAATTTGATATTTAGGGTAACGTAAGAAAACTACTTCAGCCATGTAGATATAATTATGTGAGGTCATTTGTCACTGGTTCTATAATCTTCACAGAAATTAATAGGCTCAGATTCACAAAAACTTCCGTTAAATGTGAGGTGCATCATAAATCTTAAAAAAAATTAAGTTTAAAATTAATCTCCTTCCTAATAAATCCAATCTGATTTTCTTATATTCACTGGTTCTCACCCATCCTCCTTGCTTCTGCAATAGCCAGTCTCTAGAAAATTAAAAAAAAAAAAAAGGTCAGTTACTCAATTGATATTTATGAAAAATTACAAGACCAGGGCCTGTAGAGTGCTATGAATAGGCTACATTTGGTATCTCCTGGTCTTGAGATTAGACATGGGAATCCCATCAATCATACATGCCACTCAGCCTACATTCCTGCAACTTCTTTTTCTCTCTCAGTGTCTGTAGGTACCCTAACTGCATGAGCAACAGCTATTGCTTTACGGACCTGGATTCTTAATGCAAACGACGTTGGCTATCGGCAGCGACATGAAACTTCATCACTCTTGAGCAAGTGTTCCAAATGGAAAGTCATTTATTAGTTGTGTGACCTTGGTCAGTACATAACTTCTGTTCATCTCACTCAACTCTTCATTTATGTATTTACAAATATGTATGTGTATATGAATCTATTTACCTATCTATTGAGAGAGAGAGAGACAAAAAACAAAGAGAGAGAGAGAGAGTCAGGAACAGGGAAGGGAATGGAACATAGCTATGTGTTGAGTACGCCTGTGGGCTCTGGAGAGAGAAAAATAAACAGAGAACATAGAAACACCCACTCTCCTTGAACATGGCAGCTGATGAGGGCTGCTATCCCTGGAGAAAAATAATCTTGGAAAGGGTTGATTACTTGAATGGCTATGACCAGTTGTGCATTGGAGCTTGAAGAATGTCCAGGAAAAGTGTGCTGAGAAGGTGATGAACACTTGAAGAGACCAAATGGGCCCCAAATTTCATTGAACTTATAAAATAGGTAGGATAATGTGACCAAGCTTGTTTTTTCCCATGACTTGTCTTAGGAATGTCACTCTTTTAATAGAGATATATAACCAACCAACAGATATTTTCTATCTTTATATTTATATTTCCTGAATTACTATCCCTTGTGGTATTTACCACCTGTATGCACAAAGTGAATGACTATATGAATAGATGAGACCCTGTGTGGTGTTTCACACATTAATTATAAACAGTAAAATATGAGGTAACAACATGTGTGATTTGGGATTTACTGAAACTAGTTTCCTTTGAACATGTAATAGAAGATGCTGCTAATTTTTTTCCCAGTGAATTATCACTCTTGGTATTCCTGGCACCTTGAAAGTCCTATTGTAATAACATCTGCTTCTAATCATTCTAACTAGAGAAAGCCCCCAAAAATATTCGCTGGAGATCTGTGGAGTACAAATGTACAGACCGTATTGTGCTTTGGACATAGCAAGTCCAGGAAAACCTTGTCTTCATCTTCACTGAGTTTTTGAATTCACTCTGTGATGGAAAACTTAACCACATTGCAAGGCAGATTGCAATCAGTGTGAGGCCATGGGCTCAGTGTGCCTTAAAATGCAGAAGGATCATTGCAGTGCAGGACACAGGAAGACAGGGTAAAGCACATACTTTGCATCATACATACATCACTGAAGAATTATTAGAAATCAGAGAGAAAATGGTCAGCTGATAAAACAGTTCAGCCTAAAGAAAAAAATGTAAGCAAAGGAAATCATGGTCTCTCTTCATTATAATCTTTTCTGTTGTCAAATTATTTTTTTCAGGATGAAGGTCCTGGATTCACTAACGTGATATCCTACTGATGGTATTATGCTAACAAGTCAGGCATTCATTTATTTTCCTTGCCATTCAGTTCAAGAAGCATAAACCAGAAGAGTAATCCTTCTGATTTTCCAGGGGGTTCTTTTCTTCTGAGCTGCAAGATATCACAGTCTATAAAGGATTCTGTGTTCTGTAATTCAGAAGGAAGTTCCTCCACAGGGGCTTTCAATATGCTTTTTATGTTGGCTTAGAAGAAAGTATCCACTTGCCTACTTTCTTCCTGATCTTGCAAGTTCTAGAAGTGTCTTTCATGGCACCGGTATTTTGCATCTTGCTACCATCTGACTTTCTTCTCGCATCACCAGATCTAGGAGGAATCCCACCTGCTTGGTTTCTGCCTATAGGAACCTGTTTCAGGAAGCAGTCTCATCTTGGGGGCCTGTTGGTGCTGCTGCTGGCCCCACAGTCTCAACTCACCCTTTTAATTAAAAGGGTTTTACTAGAGTTTCCTCTAGTTACTACACAGATTTTTTTTTCACAGAAGAAAAAATCAATTGCCAGTCATCCTCGTCCACCTCATTAAATCCATTCCATTCTGTGGTATAGTTCCAGAAAGTTTTCTGTCTTTGAAAGGCATCATTTTTAGTTTTTCAGCACTGCACACATCTTTTCCCCTTATAATTTCTGAAAATTTTCCAAAAGATTTGAGACATGTAGAGTTAGTATATCTCGAGTATATTGTTTTATAACATATACCATACCCCATTTTTAAGTAAGAAACCAGGCATGAGTGAAAATGCCAAGACACTGAGTATTCTAATAGCACTCGTGTGTCATAAAACACAAAGAAAGAAAACACATGTTATCCAAACCCTAAGCAAATGCTTCTTGAAAATTACCTCAGTGACAGGTATCATTTTGTGCCAAGAATTCAATAAAGAGCTGCATGTGTTCTTGTCATCTACCTCATATGGTCTAGAAAGGAAGAAGAGATAATAAACGTATTCTATATTATGAAAAGGTGAGTGGTTGGAATTAAGGCATATTCCAAATGATGCATAAGAGAGAGTTTTCAATTCAGTCTCTGGGATTTGGAAGTAGGTTGAGTAACTGTGAGATGTTACAGGCTGCTTCCACTAGAAACCTAACAAGAGAGCAAGATTTTAAA
This sequence comes from Neogale vison, assembly GCF_020171115.1. Taxonomy (NCBI): domain Eukaryota; kingdom Metazoa; phylum Chordata; class Mammalia; order Carnivora; family Mustelidae; genus Neogale; species Neogale vison. The sequence continues at coordinate 131,027,728 of NC_058094.1, forward strand.
ATGTCCTGAAACTCTATCTGACAATGGGACAAAAGAGTTGGTCACTCACTGACCCTGCTCCATGCTCTGGCCTTCTGGCATGTCAGTCATCTGGGGGAGACTGAGTTGTGGACACTGAAAGTCTGATCTCCAAGATAGAGTATCCGTACTTCAGCCAGTCAGGGCATAAAAGAATTTGTATTGCTGTTGTTCTCAACATTGGGAAACTAATACTATGAACAAGCACAGCCTGACTTCAAGAAGCTTGTTACCGTGAACGGTGCAGAAAAGTAAGCCAACAGTGCAACCATTGTATAGGAGAAACTATCTGATGGGGATGTCAGAATGAATGGGATTTAACTGCTTAGAGAATATTTTCTGAGGTAAATGCCATCTCAATTAAGGAATGTGGATTTGTAGACATTATACGGGTAGGTGAGATTGAAGAGGTGAAGCGTTTTCTACAGTGGGAAGTAAGTGTACCACTGTTTTCCTGTAGCTAGTTAATGATAGTACCATGAGAGCAGAGTTGATGAATGAGGGGTTGATGAAAATTAACCAGTGCCTTGTAAGCCAAAGTTTGGCCATTATCCAGAGGAAAAACAATAGTCATTAACACATGTCAAAAGAATTCTTCTGTGGAGGGGAACATTAGATGCTGCTAGCTTCTCCATATTTAAATTTCTTCAGATAAGTAAATACAACATTCCTTAGCATAAATAAACCACCACCTTTCTCCAAAGACTTACAACCAATTTATGTGCTAGAATGTCTTAAAAGATCTCTTTCAAATTCCAGGACAGCTTTTCCTGATCTCATCAAATAGGTATGATATCTTCTTATAAAATTCCATAAAATGTTTTACTTTCTGTTATGATAATTTATATTTCAACCTACCGAAAATTTTATCTTTTGAACTATTCCCTATTTCCATAACACCTTATACAGTGTTTTTTTAAAATATTAGATTCCAAAGTAACATTTAACTAATAAATAAATAAAGAAACTATGGAAAGAAAGCAAGGGGCAGGTGGGAAGTCAGAAAGGGTAGAAAGGAGAGAGCAATACATTTCTAGATAACATATATTCTACAACATAGAATTTCATCTAGTTACTGAAATCGGTCAGTTATTTTAGACACAATTCATCTTATTAAATTTGTTATGTTGTCTATGTTGCTTCATGGTTGTACCAATTCCCCCATCATTATGTCACACTTTTAATAACATGAATCTCTATCTTGATCACATTCAAAGGTATCATTTTGCTTCCATTATTCATTAGCATTCATTCTCTAGTCTCATTCTTTTGAATTATTTATAAGAATAATAACTTCCTTATTATTCTGCTTACAAATTTTGGCATACTTCTTGTTATTTCTTTTTCTTCAGAAATCTCATTTACATATCTCCATTATAAATCATATATTATGTATAGCTAGACAAATTTTAGTTAGATTTTTCTTAATTATGATATTGTAGGATGACCCAAGCTAGTCAAACTCTTATAAATTTTAAAAGTTTAGCTATTTTATTATTTTTTTTTACGATTTTATTTATTTATTTGACAGAGAGAGACACATCAAGAAAGGAAACACAAGCAGGGGGAGTGGGAGAGGGAGAAGCAGGCTTCTGGCTAAGCAGGGAGCCCAATGCAGGGCTTGATCCCAGGACCCTGGGTTCATGACTTGAGCCCAAGGCAGAAGCTTAATGACTGAGCCACCCAGGCACCCCAAAAGTTTAGCTACTTTATATATCATTTAAATTTAAACATTTTATTATTTAAATTTGTTAATATATGTATGACAGACTTTAAGTATAGAATCTTCACAAAATAATTTGTGTCTTCTCCTAAATGATAAGATCATCTATTTGGTATAACAAAAACTACAATTACAATTCTGCTTGTTAACAATTTTCTGCAGAATCATGCAAAATACTATTGTCTTAATTTTAGTAAATTCTCTTTTAAAAACATTTTGTAAATATTTTATACCTAATAAACATGACAGATAGTTTAGAAATCTTTGTATTTTTATGAAGTGAAATTTTAAAAATTTAGCTTAGATCTGATAAGGCCTTACCTTTGCTTTATTACTTAATATAACCCATGTTATCATTAATGCTCAAATTCATTTTTGGTTCATTAAAATATATTTCTTATTCACTTCACAGTCTGATTAATGTAAGCAGGAGTGGATGGATTTCTGCTTCCAGCAATAGTTCAGGAACACATATATTTTCTAACTCACGTTTATACCTATTTAGTAAGGAAATGGGAACAATAAAAAGACAATCACACATGGGTTTTTATGACTAAGTCCAGAGAGGGCACACATCACTTCTGTTTATGTTTTATCAGACACAACTTTAGCACGTGGCCTCAAACAAATAAAGGAGCCTATGAGATGTCTTCAGGGTGAGACCCAAAAGAAGGGGGAACACAGTCATTGAGGAAGAACGCTCTCTTTGCCACAATATTGGACATTTGTTTCTTTATTAAAATGGCAAGTGTTGGAGCCAGGTGGTGGGTATTAAGGAGGGCATGTATTGCATGGAACACTGGGTGTGGTGCAAAAACAATGAATACTGTTACGCTGATAAAAAATTAAAAAAAAAAAGAAAGAAAAAGGAAAGCTATATGAAAAAAAAAAAAGGCAAGTGTTGCCATTTCTTAAAAACATATAGTACAGGGCACCTGGGTGACTCAGTGGGTTAAAGCCCCTGACTTTGGCTCAGGTCATGATCCCAGGATCCTGGTGGCCCTCTGGTCCTCTCTCCTCTCTCCCTGCCTGCCTCTCTGCCTACTTGTGATTGCTGTCTGTCAAATAAATAAATAAAATCTTAAAAAATATATATAGTACATATTTTTAACATTACAGCAAAGTTTTTAGTTTAGAATAGTTTTCAAATACTAAATTGTAGCAAAGAGAGTACAGAGGGTTCCCATATATCACACATCTGGTCTCCCCTATGCTTAAGACCTTGCAATTGTTATGCACATTTTTTTACAATTAATAAACCAATATAAAAAATTCTTATTAATTGAAGTTCATACTTTATTCAGATTTCTTTCATTTTTACACAATGCACTTTCTTTTTCTTCCAGAATTTCACCTAGGGCATCAGGTTACATTTGATCACTGTGTCTCCTTTGGCATCACTTAATGGGGAACATTTCTCAGACTGTTCCTTGTTTCGTACAACCTTTGTGAAGTAGACTCATGTATTTGTAGAAAGTTCACCTATTTGAATTATTCTTCTTTTCTTATGATTAAGCCAACATTACAGGTTTCTGGAAGTAGGAACACACATGTAAATTTTCATTGAAGAGGCATATTCTCAGTATAATTTATCACTACTGATTTTAATCTTAATTTCCTGGCTGAAGTGGTTTTTGCTATGCTTCTCCACTATAAACTAACTCATATTCACCCACTCATTACAGTGTTCTTTAGAGGGAAAACGACCATGCGAAGCTCACACATAAGGAATTGATAGTTATCTCAACATGAAGGGGTAGCAACTACATAAATTATTTTGAATTCTTCTTCATGGGATTCTTGACTATTCTCCATTCATCTGTTGATGGACATCTAGGCTCTTTCCATAGTTCGGCTATTGTGGACATTGCTGCTATAAACATTTGGGTGCACATGCCCCTTCGGATCACTACATTTGTATTTTTAGGGTGAATACCCAGTAGTGCAATTGCTGGGTCATAGGGTAGTTCTATTTTCAACTTTGTGAGGAACCTCCAAGCTGTTTCCCAGAGTGGTTGCACCAGCTTGCATTCCCACCAACAGTGTAGGAGGTTCCCCTTTCTTTTTTTTTTTTTTTTTTTTAAAGATTTTATTTATTTATTTGTCAGAGAGAGAGGGTGAGAGAGCGAGCACAGGCAGACAGAGAGGCAGGCAGAGGCAGAGGGAGAAGCAGGCTCCCTGCCAAGCAAGGAGCCCGATGTGGGACTCGATCCCAGGATGCTGGGATCATGACCTGAGCCGAAGGCAGCTGCTTAACCAACTGAGCCACCCAGGCGTCCCGAGGTTCCCCTTTCTCCGCATCCTCGCCAGCTTGTGTCATTTCTTGACTTGTTAATTTTAGCCATTCTGACTGGTGTGAGGTGATATCTCATTGTGGTTTTGATTTGTATTTCCCTGATGCCGAGTGATGTGGAGAACTTTTTCATGTGTCTGTTGGCCATTGGATGTCTTCTTTGTAGAAATGTCTGTTCATGTCTTCTGCCCATTTCTTGATTGGATTAATTGTCCTTTGGTGTTAGGTTTGATAAGTTCTTTACAGATTTTGTTTACTAGCCCTTTATCTGATATGTCAGATATCTTCTCCCATTCTGTCAGTTATCTTTTGGTTTTGTTGATTGTTTCCTTTGCTGTGCAAAAGCTTTTGATCTTGATGAAGTCACAATAGTTTCTCTGTAGCTTTTTTATTAGATTCAGATTGTTTGACTGTTTTAAATTATTTGATAATTTTCTTTCATATTGTTGACTTTTAAGAATTCTTAGCCTATTTTGGTTATAAATCATTTATCAGATGTTAGGGAATATTCTGTCCTAAATGTGGCTTATCCTATAATTCTTTTAGCAATTTTTTAACCCTCACCCTGACAACTGTCAGTCCCTTGGACCACATCCCTACCTGCCCAGCTCCCATCTATCAATTATTTCTATAATGAATTATACTTTGGTGCTAAACCTATGGTTTGCTTCTCTGGATCTGTGACAGTATATAGGTGGATATTATTCATTTTTTATTTTAATCCAGTCAATCTACATCTTTTTTTGGAGAGTTTAATCCATTTATGTTTAGAATAACTACTGATAGGGAAGAGTTTACAATTTATCCATTTTATAAATTTCTTTTTGTGTTTTATAGCTTGGGTCTTCCTTTCTTACTATCTTACTTTTTATGTAGTTGACTTTTTGTAGTGACATATTTTAATTCCATTGCCACTTTTTTTTTGTATATTATATAGATATTTTCTTTGTAATGACTATTGGAATTGCATTTGACTTTCAAAATTTATAACAATTTATTTTGAACTACTACAACCTTAATTCCAATTTTTTTAAATAGTTATTTATTTGACAGAGAGAGAGAGAACAAGCAGGGGGAACAGAAAGGGGAAAGGGAGAAGTAGGTTCTCTGCTTCACAGGGAGTCCAATGTGGGATTCAATCCCAGGACCCTGGGTTCATGAGGTGAGCTGAAGGTGGCAGCTTAACTGAGCCACTCAGGTGCACCTTTTAAAATTCTTTTTTTAATTTGTTATTTTTAAAATTTTGATCTTATGCAAACTGCTTATGTATAATTTGGCCACCTATTTATGTTACCGATGTCACAAAGTACAACTTTATCTATTGTGTAACCACGGTTGTAAATTTATAGTTATTTTATGTTTATATTTCTTATAAGAAAATTTAAAAAAGGAATAACAAACCAAAATTAAAATGGTACAAATGTACAACTACATAAACTGTACAAACTGTACAACTATACAAAAGTACAGTTTTACATTTGGTCACAAATCTATCTTTACCAGAGAATTTTATACATCCATATGGTTTTGAGTTATTGTCAGGCATCTTTTCCTGTCATCTTGAATGACTCCTTTTAGCATCTCTTTCAGGACAGGACTAGTGGTAATGAGCACACTCTGAGTGTGTGTTTATCTCAGAAAGTCTTAATTTTCCCTTCACTTGAAATACTGTTTTGCTATCTAAAACATTCTCAGTTGGCAGTTTTTTTCTTCCAGTGCTTTAAATATGTCATCTCAATGCCTTCTGGCCTGTAAAATTTCTGCTGAGAACTCTGATGACAAGCTTATGAAATTTTCTTATATGTGATGAGTCACTTTTCTCTTGTTGCCTTCAAGATTTTTTCTTTGTTTTTATTTTTTTTTGAAATTTTATTTTATTTTTTTCAGTATTCCAAAATTCATTGTTTATGCACCACACCCAGTGCTCCATGCAATATGTGCCCTCTTTAATACCCACCACCAGGCTCATGTGACTCCTCACCTCCGACCCTCCAAAACCCTCTGTTTCTTGGAGTACACAGTCTGCAACTTCAACCTGATACCTAACTATAGTACCTTTCCCAGACAAGATAGAAGTCAGCCCCTTGGACAGCACCCAGCATGGCAGAATGTTGCAAGCAAGGTCAACTCCTTTCCTTCAGTTTCAAGGGAGAAACGGGGAATTAGGTAACCTCTACCTGACCATGGATGCTGAACTAAGAAGTAGAGGTTCAGACAAGGGTGAGCAAAATGCAATGAAATGTGCTATCATTTTTAGAGTGGCTTTTTATTAAGCTTTTGCTCATCTGCTACGGCTCCTTAACTGGTTTCTAGAGTTCCCACAAAAGTATTTTGGTTCATATAATTATTGTGTATTCAGTGTTTCTGGATAATAACAAGGGCTTGGAATCTCCCAGGTCACTCTCTTGCTAATGTTAAGTCCACAAAATGTCTGTTTTGTACAGCCCACTGTTTAGTGGGTATGAACAGAATCATGACATTTATTATATTCTGAAAAATCCAAGTAGTTATTGATTATTTACAGAGAAGATTCTGTTTTCATGAATGTACATATTTAGCTAAATTTACAAAACTCATTACATATATTCACTTATCTGACTTCTTAAAATTCATATTTAACTAAATTTGCAAATTTCAGTAAGTATACTCACTTGATCTCTGAATTTATAGAGATTAAAATATTGGTAATAAGAATATACAGATTAACACATGTATCTCTCTATAAATCCATTAGCTAAAAACTTTTATTACCTTCATTTACAGGTGGGAAACTGAGGGACAGGTCAGGGAGCTCTCAAACAGCTGGTCAAAGAAAACATTCAAACTTAGTCTGGTTCCTAACCCCATGTTCTTAAATACTCTATCACATAACATTTCAGGAGCCACCTTCAATGACCTAAAGGTCACACAGTATCAGAGGCTTATGCAAACCACAGAATTCTGCAATTCACTGATGATGGAGACCAAGACCTTCTTCTCACCAAGACTAATGATTGCTTCTGCTGCATGGGAAAATGGTATTATGAATCTGGAATCCGTATCCCACAGAGATGCTCCAGGTCCTAAGTTCAAGATATTAGAAATACAGAATTACTTGTAGAGAGAGAAAAAGTTCTAACTTAATACTGGTGATGCTTTACCCAGGAAATGTAAAGCAGCTAAATTGTGACCGACCGCCACAGTTTTGCCAGTACAACTATAATCTCTATGTCTTATTTACAACAATTTTTAAGACAAGTTTAAGGATGGAAATGGTTGTCTTCTTTTGTATTTCCCATTACTCTTAGGTATTAATGCAAAGAGTATGTGATAAACACTAACTGAATAAAAAATGAAGACTGGTTTTCTGTTTATTCTCCTAATGGTAGCAAACTGATGTTCTTTCATTTTATATTCACATAAAGACAAGAGTTTCTTTCAGCTATCTTATAATTTATATTGTAAGGAGCTAAACATTAAAAAAAAAAATGTTGCCGCCTTCCAAATGCTTTCATGCAATACAAAGCTACTTGCATTGATTAAAGTTGTTAATGACTTGATCAACACTCTGGTATATTAAACAATCTCTTTGTGAGAGAATGTTCCTGGAGTTACAACCTATTTTATAAGCTTTCTCAACTGCTATTAATAACTTTGAAATGTTTTAAAAGCATATTTAGATAAATATTTTTTGGTTTATGGAAAGGTAGACTAAATAGCTGAGATGTACATGCATTTAAAATATAATATGTATAATTTCAAGTTGAAAACAAATATAAATTGCTGAAAATGAAACAGATAGAGATTGAAGCATGATAGAAAATATTTCTCCCAAATTCATTAGCATATTATTAAATTTTATTATTTAAGACTAGAATTTATAAGAAACATTCATTCCTATTGATAAAATGTAGTTGAGCTGAGAATGCTAATTTGTATAGAGGTTCAAGGTAGCAGATAATTCAAACATTTGTGTTTATTACATGTTCTTATTTATCAACATGGCTTTCCTAAATTATCTTTGCCTTTGCATTTCACTTATTCATACTATATGTAGTAAGCAGAGACAAGGAACAAAATATCTGTGTGTGAAATCACTTATTTTAAATAGAATATAATAATATGAGACAGTTATAATTCTGTCTTACTTTTGTACCATCTCCTAAGAAAAAGCTAAAACAGCAATAGCAAAAATTACCTCAAGATGTTTAGATCATTGATAGAAATTTGTATATACAGTAAACACATTATTATTTTAATGGTTTCAGTTCATATAGAATATTAAAAGCAAACAAAATCTCCACTGCATTAAAAATATTTTATTATGCTTACAGAGAATAATTATATATGGAGTGCTTCAATTTGCACAGTGTTTAGCAGATAGTAGGGATTTCAAAGCTGTAAGTCCCCACCCTTTTATAAATTAAAATGGCACTTAACACACCTTTGACAGAATTAAGCTCAAAGCTGAATGAGAAATTATAATAAACTCTTTCCTCTGCCTAGTTCCAACTCAAACACTGAAATCCTTCCTTTCTCTTTCTTTTTCTTTCTTCCTTCCTTCCTTCCTTTCTTCTTTCCTTCCTTTTTTTCTTTCTTCTTTCCCTTTGGATAATGTTATTTCCTTAATTGGAACTTCCTACTTGCAAGTAATGGCTAAACTGGTTGACCTATCTGTGTCATGATGAAGACAAGTAGAAATTTGTTATGTTTCAGAGGTAAAATGATTTGTTTTATTAAAAAAAAATGTGAGAGGGCCAGTATGTATGGGTGATATTGAGTATGATAGAAAAAAAATCACATTGTGAAAGTATGTAAAGGAGGTGAAGAAGTTTAATTAAGATAGATGATATGAATGAGATAAAGTGACAAAACTTGGTAAGTAAGTTGAGTGACAGGGGACAAGTTAGCTAGGTTCAGCTTATGATTAAGCTTTTATTCAGCTACATTTGATATAAAATCCATATTGAAATTATTTCCAATGTCTAAAAATTGAATTAACTAACTAAATAAGATGGGTATAAAATGCATTGTAACGAATATTTTTTTACCCTCTGCTATAGTGCCTTAAAACAGAAGATGATGAAAAAAAAATTAACAAATCAATCAATAAATAAATAAATAAGAGATTGAGAGAGAGAGAGAGAGAAGGAAAATTCTGTGCTGGCTCAGATAAATGGACTGCTGTGTGGACCAATGGTGCCCATATGACAAGGTGTAAGCCTGCTGGCAATACTGACTCTGTCTTTAAAAATTCGTTTTTCTCCCCTCTGGCACACAAGTAGTCACTTTAGATAACTAGCAGAGACTGGCTTACAGATGCCACCACTTTAGATAACTACCCTTTGACCTTACCACCATGCCCCTCTTTCTCTAAAAAGTTGTAGTTTGTGGTCTGGTCTTGGCAGAAAATGAGTAGAGAACAGTTGTGTATGCCCTGGAACATCTCCCCAGCCGTCAAATTACCCCTATAAGTAAGTTACCCTGAATAAAACTGTGTAGACAGTCTTGAGTGACCAGCTTTGTTTTTCAGTGTTAAAGTGTCTTCTCAGCCTGAAGGATACATTACTGACTGTCTTCCACCTTCTAACACTAAGACAACATGAAATCACTAAAATAGGACATCTTCAATGATACAGAATGCCCATATTTATGAGTTTATCAGAAAAAAAATTTAATTTATATTATACATCTTTAGTTGTCCAGAGCTTAACAAAATGAAGTACATCCATTAATTTCATAAGTATTTCTTTTCTTTTAAAGACAGAAAGTGAAAAATAGAACCATGAAAATTCTACTCACATACAACCAGGCAGAGAGCTTCTGGCTAACTGAAACAAAAAAATGTATCAAAAATCTATGAGTTAGAGGTGCCTGGGTGGCTCAGTGAGTTAAGCCTCCTGTTTTGGCTTAAGTCATGATCTCGGTGTCCTGGGATTGAGACCCGCATTGAGCTCTCTGCTCAGCAGGGATCCTGCTTCCCCCTCCCTCTGCCTGTCTGTCTGCCTACTTGTGATCTCTCTCTGTCAAATACATAAATAAAATATTTTTTTAAAAATCTATGAGTTAATGTGGAAGGCCATCTACCGTTGCTACCAACATCTTTCTCAAGTTAATTCCAATAGCCACGATATGTGCAAAACTTATGCTCCCCCATGCTTGTTTATCTCGTGTCTCCTGGGAATGAATATTTTGCATATTTCTATCCTTTGTTTTTGCTCATGTTCTTGTCTGTTTATGTGATCTCCTTCTACTTTTCCATTGTAATATTGTGTACCATTCAAGGCACAGATGATACATGAACCATGCATGGGATTTCCTCTCATCCTAGTAAGGATTAATTTCACCAAGAAAATAATGCATTTTCCAAATTCCAGTTTGGGGCAGGGATTAAAAACTCATTACATAACCATGCAATCAAGTCAATAAAAAGGTTATTTTTGATCAACAAATATTTGCTTTCCCATAACTTTTTTCCCTCCGTGTCTCCTGCAATTAAAACAAAGCAAAACAAACACTTTATATCTTTTTTCTTTTACTAAGAATCTCTCAAAAATTTGAAATGTGATTACGAATGTCTTAAATTATGATTTTCCAGACTAAACACATACGTTTGTCCCTGTTACATGATTTATAGACTCTTCAATACACAGTGAACATCATCTTAATGCATTATAGTTATGTTCATATAGTGTAATAAAATAGTATGGACCTTTTTGATGATGTTATTAAATGGAGAACTATATTGAGTTCATGAATGAGAAAGGTGATACTATAAAAATGTCAAATTCAGCCACATTCATGTAAAAATTTCAATAAAATTATGTTGAGATATGATTCTAAATTTGATATGGAAGAATAAATGCTTAACATAAAACTTTTTAAAGGAAATGCAAATGTATGGAACCAAATATTATCAAAGTCTTATAATTAAAATAATTTCTTAAAGCTCAGAAATAGAGTTAAATTATATGTGTATGAATATTATGTATAGCATTTATAAATACGTATCTATATTAATACAACAAAAAGATGTTTTAAATTAGTGGACTTTGTTACAGCAATGAAACCTTCCTCATGGGCTGGATTATTGCTTTCATTATAAAAATGCATCTCATGTTGTATATGTTTAGTAATTTCTCTTGAGTCCTCAATTCCTCTCTTCCTCTTATTTCCTTTATTTGCTACTTATAGCATGCCATCTTTAAAAGCTTTCTGTATCTCTGCCTCCAGTTCTCCAGCACCCATTTTCTTTTCCGTTTTTTTTTTTTTCCCTCTCACAGTTTTTGTTTTGTTTTGTATTATTTTTATTTAAATTCCAGTTAGTAGGGGTGCCTGGGTGGCTCAGTGGGTTAAAGCCTCTGCCTTTGGCTCAGGTCATGATCTCAGGGTCCTGGGATCCAGCCCTGCATCGGGCTCTCTGCTCAGCGGGGTCCTGCTTCCTCCTCTCTCTCTGCCTGCCTCTCTGCCTACTTGTGATCTCTGTCAAATAAATAAATAAAAATCTTAAAAAAAAAATTCCAGTTAGTAAACAGACTGCGTAATATTAGTTTCAGGTATACAATATAGTGGTTCAAAACCTCCCTACTCTGCTCATCACCCCTGCTCATCACAGCAGGAGCAATCCTTAGTCCCTATCACCTGCTTCCTTCGTGCCCCCACCAACCTCCCTTCTGGTGACCATTTGTGTGTTATCTAGAGTTATGAGTCTGTTTCTGGTGTCTCTCTCTCTCTTTTTCTTTCATTTTCCCTTTGTGTTTTTGTTTCGTTTCTTAAATTCCACATATGAGTAAAATCATATGGTATTTATCAGCTCCTTTAATAAGTGTTTATCTCATTTTCTGCTTTGGAATTTTCTGGATATAGGTTTTTGTTGCCCTATCATCTGCCAAAAATATCTATTGGTCAGACTGTCCTAATTTTAATCAGTTTGTCAGCACCATTTGGAATGGCTGATGATTTCCCCCTGGATCACTCCATTCTCTACTTTTCCATGACCCACAGTCACCTAGTGTCTCCCCAAATAGCTCAGCTGTCTTCACCTCCTTCCTCAGAAATTTAAATTTGGCATTCCCTAAAGCTTTCTTCTCAGTTCTTTTATTTTCTTCATGCACATCCTCTTTCTAGGTGATCTCCTTTAGTCTTATGGTTTCAAATCACATCTACACCGCAGGCTTCCTACTTGAATCTTACATTTAGTTGCCTTGTAGGCATTTCTAATGTAACATCATTCTTCATTCCATTGCACAAATATATTCCTAGAGCTTCTCATCACCATACTTGGATCCACCACCCACTCACTAAGTCAAGCCCCAAGCTGGGTAGTCACTCAGGATTCCTACTTTTCTTCTCATGTTGCATCGAAATTTATGCCAGATAAAACAATCCTTAAAGTCAGCTCTTACAAGCTCTATAGCAAAAACTTCATCTCAATCACCAACTCTCTTCTGAAGTACTCTAAGAGGAAAAACAGAAACAGCCGAGAAAGGAGAGTTCACATCGCATAGTCGGTAAGGCTAAAGCCCAATGGACTCAAACAGACTTTGGGGACCATTCATTGGTGACTGTTCCTCACATTCCACTATATGCCTGTGCCTCTGGGCTTTGTTTCTTCATCTGCAATATAGGGATTGTAACAATGTCGACCTCACTGTGTAATTTGGGGTAGTAAATGTATTAGTATCTATAAAGTACATAGAAGAGTATACATATAGTACCTGATTTTTGTGTTGGGTAGGTAAAGGAAAATTCTCTAAAAAATAAAGATTCCAAAAACACATTCTTATTTCATTAAAGATCTATTAATTTGGTTAATAAGCAAATGAATATAAACAAAATTATAGTATATCAGTAACTATTACAAAGCTATGATGTTTTAGGGATGCCTCAGTTGGGTAAGTTTCCAGCTCCTGATTTCAGCTCAGGTCATGAGATCAAACCATTGTGTTGGACTCCACACTCAGCTCAAAGTCTGCTTGAGGTTTTTCTCTCTCTTCCTCTCCATCTGCCCCTTCCCACCCACCCAGCTTTTTTTTCTTTCCCTCAAATAAATAAATAAATAAAATATTTTTTAAAATATGGTATCTTAAAAAGCATAGCATTAGAGGGATCCCTGGGTGGCTCAGTCGATTAACCATCTGACTTCAACTCAGGTCATGATCCCAAGGTCCTGGGATCGAGACCCATATGGAGCTCCCTGCTCAGCAGGGAGTCTGCTTCTCCCTCGGCCACTCACCCTTGCTTATGCTCTCTCTCTCTCTCTGACAAATACATAAATAGAATACTAAAAAAAAAAAAGTGCAGCATTAGAACAAAATAGAAAAGGAAATCAAACACTGGAATATACAGAGATGCCTGATTTATAAAACTGAGGCAAAAAATCCATCTTGGCTTACTTTGAGGAAACTGAGTCATATGGGAGACAACACTTGAAAAGAGACCTTGGCTCTATCTTTAGAGAAGCAGTGGAAATAGATGTTCTTTTTAATTATACTAGATCAGTTGGATATTTATGTTGAAAAGAGTGTCTTAATTATGAACCAAAACATATGTAAAAATCAATTCCAGATAGATTGTGTATCTAAATAACATAAAAGATTATTTTTGAAGATAATATAAAGGAATATTTTAAAACCAGTGAAGAAGATAAAGATTTTTTACCCTGATTGTAAAAATGTTAACCATAAAGGAAAATAATTATATTTATTAAAATTTTAAAAATTATGTTCCATCATAAAAAACATAAAAATGAAAAGTAAGCTGCAGAGTGAAATGGGAGTATTTGTGTATATAAAATTGACAAAGAGCTCATATCCATAATATATAAAGAACTCAAGCAAACCAGTAAAAAAGGAAGACAGACCAATAAAAATCAATGAAATGCTCGGAAATGTACTTGACAAAGAGGACATCCAAATTGAAAATAAATACATGAAAAAGGTGCTCAACATAATTAGACATCAGAGAAATGCTATTATAACATAATGTGAAGTCCCCGTAAAACCTCCAGAGTGAATAAAATGAAGGAGACAGAAAATACAGTGTTTGGTGAATGTGGCAAGATCTACTAAAACAGAATGCATGCCTCCTTATGACCCAGTAGAAGTTGACCTCCTTTAGCACACACTCGTGCACTAAAACACATGCCAAAGAATGTCTGCAGTAGCCTTATTTGCATTAGCCAAGCACTGGAAGCAAGAATAATGCCCATTTACTAACAGACTAGAAAAATGAAAAGCATGCTTCTGACAATGAGCTAGTATGCAGCACTAACAGTAGCATGCGTATTTCACTGGGTCAATGTCCCTGGCATTACCATTCGAAAAAATAAACCAAATCAAAGAATACATGTACCTATAGTTCCATTTACATACCTTACTTTTTTTTTTTTTTTTTTTTTAATGGAAGATGGTCACCTTTGGGAAAATGCATGGTTATTAAACTCAAAGGGGATTGTTAGGTACTGGTAATGCATCATTTCTTTTGGGGGTAATTGGATACACAAGATTTCCGTAGTGGAAAATCATTAGCTGTACATTTAATTGTGTGTGTGTGTGTGTGTGTGTGTGTGTGTCTCCATAACAAAATCCACTTAAAAACTAAAATAAAGAGAGTAAATAGCAAATAGGTAACCAAAGAAAATAAGGGTGGAAATCCTCTGAATGTTTGGGTGAGAAATTAAGTAACATAGAATTCCATGAGCTAAAGGGATGTAGGATCAGAGAAATGTTTTCTATTTTATTTGAATTTATTTTACAGGCCACACAATCGGAAAATGTTGAGGTGTAAATCAAATCATGCAATGAAGCGGCTAATGGTACAGAAGAAAGACCCAAGGCTAAGCCAGACCCAAGGCTTAGAAATTCAAGAGGGTAACATATCCAGAGATCGTCCTTTGAAAGAAAACCAACTGGGACACCTGGGTGGCTCAGTCGGTTAAACGTCTGCCTTCGGCTCAGGTCATAATCCCACGATCCTGGGATCGAGCCCCATATCAGGATCCTTGCTTGGCGGGGAGCCTGCTTCACCCTCTGTCTGCTGCTCCTCCTGCTTGTGCTTTCTTTTTCCCTGACAAATAAATAAATAAAACCTTAAGAAAGAAAGAAAACAGACCATTTTGTCCATTGGTAGGAAGGAATAATTTATATAAATTATCATAAAATGTTGCATACTGATAGCAGTTTTTAATTTTAAAAATATTTTTAACAAATAAAAAGACAAGTGTAATTAACTCAGTCTTGAAACTCATTTAAATGCAATTATTCTCAGAAGTTTGTACATGTGATTTTTCTACTTGATTCACATATGGAAGTTGGTTCTAAATGCAAAAAACTGACCCATTCGTGTGAATGAATTATATATTCATATAGGGCACCCCTCTGTGGCAGTACATTTCCAATTGTTTATTTTTCCTTTTTATCCACAGAGGTGTCTGTAGAACGGTGGCATTTTCTTTAAATATATTCTGACCTTCCCTTATTTCCAGGGCTCTCACCTTCCTTTTCTACATCTCAAGTTGGAACAATTGTAATTTTCTCTGACACACTTAACCTACCTGTCAGTTACCTAATTTGATGGGTAGATTATTTTGTCATCTTCTCTTCTATGAGATACACTGATAAATTCCCCCCTGACCATTCCAGAAGTTCCTTTATTACTCCAAATCATTATCTCATCCATATTCATCACCTTTCTGCCAAATTTCATCTTTTTTTTTTAAATGTATTTATTTGACAGAGATCACAAGCAGGCAGGCAGAGAGGGGGGGGGGGGGGAAGCAGGCTCCCCACCGAGCAGGGAGCCTGATGTGGGACTTGATCCCAGGACCCTGAGATCATGACCCGAGCCGAAGACAGAGGCTTCAACCCACTGAGCCACCCAGGTGCCCCCAAATTTCACCTTTTTAACAAAAGTTAACTTTCTTAAAAGCCTGGGTTATCAACCAACTAGACTTCCAGGCTGGAAGGCGTATCTAAGTTTTGCCAAGTTTGACTTTAAATATCGCCGTAGGGGTGCCTGGGTGGCTCAGTGGGTTAAGCCGCTGTCTTCGGCTCAGGTCATGATCTCAGAGTCCTGGGATCGAGCCCTGCATGGGGCTCTCTGCTCAGCAGGGAGCCTGCTTCCCCCTCTCTCTCTCTGCCTGCCTCTCTGCCTACTTGTGATCTCTCTCTGTCAAATAAATAAATAAAATCCTTAAAAATAAATAAATAAATAAATAAATATCACCGTAATACTTTCATCAAAATTTCCTCATGGAAGTTATCTAGTGACTTCTTGGGAAAATTGCTTTTTTTTTTTCTTTTTATTTAATCTTTACCTACATACGTAACTCTATTATGTACATCTTACAAACAATCTTTTTCTATGTTTTTGTTTGTGAACACTAACCTGGGCAAGGCCTTCTTTTGTAGTACTCATGCCGTAGTTTGAAGATACCACTCAAGAAAGCTGGTTGTCAGTTTTCTGCTATTCTCTGCTGAGGATCTCCTATAAAATCATCCCGTGATCCCATGTCTTCACATTTCATAAGCTATGACTTTCTCATGCTTACAAGAGAGCTCACAGGTGATCTGTTTGTATCATTAGCTGTTGGAACATGGCATGTCCACTTTTAAGAACTTTTTTTTTTTTCTTCCTTTTTTAAGATTTTATTATTTATTTGACAGAGAGAGGCACAGCAAGAAAGCACAAGCAGGCGGGGTAGGTGGGGAGGGGCAGGGGGAAGCAGGCTCCCTGCTGAGCAGAGAGCCCAATGTGGGCTCAATCCCAGCACCCTGGGATCATGACCTGAGCCAAAAGCAGAGGTTTTAACCCACTGAGCCACCCAGGTGGCCCAAGAATTTCAAAATCAAACTAAGCATAATTCAGGGAAATTAAACCAATGTACTGCAAGAAACAAAGGATGTGCCTCAACTCAGAACCTGGAAGCTTTAATTAGCTTAACAATCAAACTGCATTAGCATATGTAACCAAGTCAATTTTCCATTGAATAAAATATTTTTAAAAAATATTTTATTTATTTATTTGACAGACAGAGATCACAAGTAGGTAGAGAGGCAGGCAGAGAGAGAGGAGGAAGCAGGCTCCCTGCTGAGCAGAGAGCCTGATGTGGGGCTCAATCCCAGGACCCTGGGATCATGACCTGAGCAGAAGGCAGAGGCTTTAACCCACTGAGCCACCCAGGCACCCCTGAATAAAACATTTTTTTTTTTTTTAAAGATTTTATTTATTTATTTGAGAGAGAGAGACAGTGAGAGAGAGCATGAGCGAGGAGAAGGTCAGAGAGCGAAGCAGACTCCCCATGGAGCTGGGAGCCCAATGTGGGACTCGATCCCGGGACTCCAGGATCACGCCCTGAGCCGGAGGCAGTCGTCCAACCAACTGCGCCACCCAGGCGTCCCTGAATAAAACATTTTTAATCATGATCAGGACACCGACCTGGAGGACTTCCCTTACCCAAGGAGGCCCCTGCCTGGAGATGCTCATGACGCTCCCGACAACCCAGAGGACTATCACTACTACTCCCCTGTCTTACAGACTAACCATTATAGAGGTGGTTGAGCCCGGCCCACACACAGGTGGCCAATGAGATTGCAACACACAGGCAAAACTGCATAGTCGTGCTCGGTCAGCAATACAGGTGACCAATTGAATTCAAATTCACCACAGTCAGCAATACAGGTGACCAATTGAATTCAAATTCACCCACTGATTGGAGGTCTCCATCCGGCCTGGCCCGCCCCCATATCTGGGGCCTGCAAGCAAGTTCCTCTGGGAGGGGCGGGTCAATCTAAGTTTACAACTTAACTGCTCCCTCTGGCTAACCAGGCTCTAACAACTCAGGTCAATGCAGACGTGAACACACACACACACACACACACACACACACACAGTTTTATGATTTGGGTCTGAAGAAGAGTCAGATTAAATAATAGAAACTGGCTTGTACAGTATGTGTAGCCAGGAAAGCTACCCATTTCAAGGGTCACTCCTAAACTAAGCAATAAATTAAATTTAAATCCCCATGCACGAGGTTCTGTGCTATTTTGAGTGACACAATATAAAAATATGTTTCGCTACCGTTCTGTGCAGACAAATGTAAAAAAGTAACCTGGCTGACTTACTTTAAATGTGTGGACTCCTGAAAAGCTGGTGTAGCCACAACCAGTGATCAGGTAATTAAGTATCACCAGCTTTCCAATTTCCAGGCACTAAGGACCACATGGAAATGAGAACAGGGTCTGCTGTTCTGAATAAAAGCAAAATCTGGCTGATGAGAGAAAAAAAACACATAGTATTTTACTTTCTACTTAAAATATTTATCCTACTTTTATGATCAAAATATTCTATTAAGTCACATTCAATCATATACATATTTTAATTACTCTTTAATGCATACGTAAATGCATATTGCTTTAAATTGCAATTAATGCATATTTAAATGAAAACTGCTTTCTGTGAGTACACAAAGCAGTTTGTACTTTAAAGGCTTTTATATTGGGGCTCCTGGGTGGCTCAGTGGGTTAAAGCTTCTGCCTGCAGCTCAGGTCATGATCTCAGGGTCCTGGGATCAAGCCCCACAACAGGGTCTCTGCTCAGCAGGGAGCCTGCTTCCTTCCTCTGTCTCTGCCTGCCTCTCTGCCTACTTGTGATCTCTGTCAAATAAATAAATAAAATCTTTAAAAAATAAAAAAAATAAAAGCTTTTATATAATTTTGGAACAGGAAATAACTGATTGAAAAATATATAATGAATTTTGACATTAGTGATTAAAAATATTTTATTCAATGGGAAATTGACTTGGTTAAATGTGCTAATTCAGTTTGATTGTTAAGCAAATTAAAATAAATCCAAACTTCAAAGTGCATGGAATGAAAGTATTTTTCTGGGCTTCTAAATTATAATTTAAAGGTTAAATTATTCTAATTAATATTTCATAGTTCATATGGGATTCATGGGTGAAACGAGATTAAATAATTTTGTTTTTTGTGCACACACTCACACATACACACATTATACACATATGACATAAGTACATAAGTTACAAGTATGCACAAGTACATACATATCTGAGTTGCATGGTTATATTTATATATAAGTATTATATAGGTTACTACATATATATCATGTTTATAAAAAGTTATTTCTCCACCTGATGACTACATATGATTATCTTTGTAAGGATTCCAGTACATAAAAGTAGACAAAGTTGAGAACAATTGAAAATGTATATCCATTATTTAAATTTTAGATTAGAAATTTTTTTTTCCCAAGTGCAAAGCAGTGTGTGGGCCAGAGTGAAAAGCTGAAAACATTTTTAGCATACAAAATTTTAACATGAAGAAGCAGGAAAGTTTTTTGATGGACTTTTAAAGCAATTTCTGGAAAATTATAACTCCTCAATCTACTTTACTTCATTTGGTTCAATTTTGTATTTTTAGGTTAAGTTTTCTGATATATAATCTTCACTTCTCATGTAATCTGTTTTCTTTATCTCAGTGAACTACAACGAGTTAATGCTTATTCAGCTTTATAGGATACAAAGGAAATATAATTATTTGTGGTTTTTTCAGACTTCATTTTGATGATTTTGGTTTGTAGGGCTAATCAAATTTCATTCCATTCAATTTCAATTGGAAGGGAAAATTCTTTGCCCTTTTTTTATCAGGCTTGTTTGGAAAGCCTGGTGGGGGTTGAGGATGGATCTGTTATTTTCAGGGACTAACTTCTGTAACACTCTCTTCTTGTGCACAGCAGATGCAAAGAAGCCACTAGTTGTATTCTGTCCTTTCCTTAGAGAGACTGAAGCATATAGAAGCCTTGACAAAAGACCTCATTCCTTCTTCAGAAACTCATTATCATATGGCCTTAGCATCTCTCTACCTGAGTACATGGAGGTTAGCCTGCCTAATCCTCTAGGCACATCTCTGCAGATGATGTTTCCTTGATCCAGGAGTGATGAGGCATAGAAGCCGAAAAGCAGTCACTGTTACTAGTTCGGAAGGCTGACCTATAGCTAGCCAGTTTTCAGAAGGATCAAATACGTGCCGGCTGCTATATTCTTTTTTTTTTCTTTTAAAGATTTTATTTATTTATTTGACAGACAGAGATCATAAGTAGGCAGAGAGGCAGGGAGAGAGAGAAGAGGA
This sequence comes from Neogale vison, assembly GCF_020171115.1. Lineage (NCBI taxonomy): Eukaryota > Metazoa > Chordata > Mammalia > Carnivora > Mustelidae > Neogale > Neogale vison. Next base: position 131,047,889 of record NC_058094.1, read on the forward strand.
AGCAGGCTCCCTGCTGAGCAGAGAGCCTGATGCAGGGCTCAATCCCAGGACCCTGAGATCATGACCTGAGCCGAAGGCAGAGGCTTTAACCCACTGAGCCACCCAGGTGCCCCTAGGGCTACTATATTCTTAAAGGCCCTTGGGCCCTGGGTGGCTCAGTCGGTTAAGTGTCTGCCTTCGGCTCAGGTCATGATCCCTAGGTCCTGGGATCAAGACCCACATTGGGCTCCCTGCTTAGTAGGGAGTCTGCTTCTCCTTCTCCCTCTGCCTCTTCCCACTGCTCATGCTCTCTCACTCACTTGCTATCTCTCAAATAAATAAGTAAAATCTCTAAAGAAAAAAAAAAAAGTCTCACGAAAGCCTACATATCTCACTGATAGTTAATATCAAACTGAATGAGAAGCACCAGAGAAATCTCACAAAAGTAGTCTTATGTGTGGAAATTCAAAGAAGACAGTTATGGTCTTATGCTTCCTGTCCATCCCCTCCCCTTTGACCACTAAGCATATAACCACTAGCCTCATACAGCAAAGAGTTCAGCTCTTTCTGCCCACAGGTCCTGTCTCTGTGCTACTTAAATGAACCTACTAAGTTATTCTCCTCTAAAATGGCTAAAATTACTTGATCTCAGGGCCAAGAGTTCAAGTGAGGCTCAACGCTAGGCATAGAGCCTACTTTAAAAAAAAGTGACTATTCTTTTATATTAATAAAATGTCTAAAATTAGATATATTTAGCATAGTACAAAGTAAGTTATCTCAAAGATCTCCTTCAGGGTCTAGGTGAGAAATTCTTAATTTTCTATTCACATAAAAGACTTGAGTTTCTATGAACTATGAATGTGTTACCTGGTGTATTCTAAGTTGCTTTGAACTTTTCTGGCTTCCTTCGCATTACAGAGCGTGCCCCATTAACCTGCCCATAAACGTGAACACCCACTTTACATTCCTAGTATCCCTAGGAAGGGTAGGTGAGCGAGCAGACAGGAAGAAATCTGCTTACTTGATTTAATTATGCCTTTTAAAAAACATTTGATAGCCACACACAAAAAATTGCCTCTAAACTTTATTCAACTTAAACCCATTACAATTGCATTTGAGTCATGTTTTTCATGATACTTTCTGGCACATTCATACATCTATAGTGTGTTTATTTAATATTCTACAAGCTATAATTAATCTTTTTTTTTTTTTAAGTAGAAGGACCTAAGGGAAAAGGCAAGTGAAGTTTACAAGTAAAAACAACACAGAACTAATAAGTGGCTAAATTATGACATAAACTCGAGTCTTTTGATTTCAAGCACAGGTTTTATTCACAATAGAATATTCTTCTATAATAATCTACCACACTAGAATGAAAAAACTGACAAAATGCAGTCCATGCCTAATTACTAGCTATGAGGAATTTTACCTACCCTTAAATCTATAGGAACTATAAAATTTTGTGTAAGGTAGTAAGTGGAAATAAGAGAATTAGGATAGGGGTGTGTGTGTGTGTGTGTGTGTGTGTGCGCGTTCGCACATATGAGAGACTAAGAGAGACAGACAGAAACTCCTGCTTATTTGAGTAATATAGAATATATTAACTCCATATTTCATTTAAAACTTGAGGTGAAAAATACCTTCCATATTTCTTGGTTTGTTTTCCTTTTGGGTAACGTAACTGCTTAACTACTTTTCGGATCCTAGGAATCAGTCTGAGAGGCAAGATTCCATAAATGTCATCAATCAATCTGAGGTATAGCGACTTGTTACAGACAAATCCAGTATTTGAGACAAAAATCACTGGTATGTATTTGTGAGTATATCATGTGCAGAAGCTGTTGGCAAAAAACCTCCTCTAAGTATCGTGTCACGGCCAGGCAGTTTTAAAAGCATGATTCATAGTTTATTTATTTATTTATTTATATTTTTAAAGATTTTATTTATTTATTTGACAGATGGAGATCACAATTAGGCAGAGAAGCAGGCAGAGAGAGAGGAGGAAGCAGGTTCCCTGCTGAGCAGAGAGGGAGCCTGATGTGGGGCTGGATCCCAGATCCCTGAGATCATGACCTGAGCCGAAGGTAGAGGCTTTAACCCACTGAGCCAGACAGGCACCCCAATTCTTAGTTTAGAGTACTTGTACTTTACCCTGAGGACAGGGGTTTAAGGATCGTAAGTAGGACGTTTCAACTCAGTGTCCTACCCAAGGACAAATGACTAGAGGCTAGATCATGCGGAATCACTCCCTTGTTCTTCCCGGCTGACCTCATTTGGAGGAAGGCTTGGTGATGTTTCCCTGTGTATGATTCAGAGAAAAATCTCGCATCCTGACTGGCTCTCGTCAGGTGCTTTGTGCTGTAAATGTTAGTAATTACTTTTTAAATTAATAGACTTTTTTTTTTTTTTTTTCTGTCAGAGAGAGAGCATAAACAGGGGAGCAGAAGGCAGGGGAAGAAGTAGCCTCCGCACTGAGCCGGGAGCCCGATGCTGCCTCGGTCCCAGGACCGGTGGTGATGTTTCTGGTATTGTTGGTATCATACTCAAGTAATTGATGAAATGCACTGCATCACAAAGCTTGTCCTTGAGGCTTTCTCTAAGAGTTTTATAAAGACCTTTACAGTCCCCACCCCTTTGGTTTAGTTATTTTCACTATTGCAGAGTCTTGGCAATCTTGTAAAAAAATAATTTGACCATCTGTTTGAGGGTTTGCTTCAGAGCCCTTTTTTCTATTCCATTGGTTTATGCACCCGCAATAAGTTTTGAAATCAGAAAGTATGATGTACCCAACATTGTATAGCTTTCTCACGATTCTTTTGCATATTGGGAGTTCCTTGATATTCTGTATCAATTTGCGAATGAAATTTTTCATCCCTACATGACAAAAATTGGGCTTTTAAGAGATTTTGCATTGAATCTGCGGATCACTTTGGAAAGTTTCAACATCTGAACAACATTAATTCTTCCAATCATGAACAAGGGAAATCTTTCCATTTTTAATCCCTGCTTTAATCCCATTCAGTGATATTTGCATTTTTTAGTATAAAAGACTTTTGCCTCCTGGGTTACATTTATTTCTACGCACTTTTTAAAATTTTATTGCAAATTAATTATTTACTAAGGATCCTTTTCAGATTGTTTATTGCCAGCATATAGAAACACAAGTGATGATAATGTGTCAATTTTGTATTCTGAAACCTTGCTGGATATATTTATTAGGTCCAGCATTTTGTGGGGAGGGTAGGATTCCAGGGGATTTTCTCTATATAAGATCATATCGTCTGTAAAGAGAGACAAGTTTATTTTTTCCTTTTCAATATAGATGCCTTTTATTTATTTTCTGTGTTTTTCTTTGTCCTTTTACATAGCTTTACACTTATATTTTCCTCTGAACTTTACAGTTAAAGCTCTTACTTTAAGGTATATGATGCATTTGGAGTTATGTTTTTGTGTATGGGGCAGCAAAAGGACCCAGCTTCATGGTTGTACATGTGGATATCTAGGTGTTCCCACAAAATTTGTTAAAGAGGCTATTCCTCACCCCTCCCCTTTGAACTGTAGTGACACACCTATCAAATATCAATTGAACATATGTCTTATTTCTGATGTCCCTCTTATATCCCTGAGATCTATACATCTGCCATTAGTCCAGTACTATACTCTCTTGAAATTATAGCTTTGATGTAAACTTTGAAATCAGGCAGTGCAAGTTCTCCAAGTATTTTCCTAAAAATTATTTTGGCTATTCTGAGCTCCTTATATTTTCACCTGAAATTTAACATCAGCTTGCTAATTCCTACAAGTTGGAGCTGAGCTTTTGGTAGCAACTATATTGAATTACAGATCTATTTTGTGCTCATTGTTGTCTTAACAATATTTAACATTTTTTAATAATTAGCTTTCTGATTCATGATCATGGGATGTCTTCCCATTTATTTCACTTTTTTTAGTTTATTTCCAAAGTTTTATAGTTTTCAATTTAAAAGTATTGCATGTCTCTTAAGTTTGATTCAGTTTTGTTCTATTGTTATCTTAAGTTTAGTTTTTTTTTAATTTCATGTTTATATTATTTATTGTCAAATATAAAAATACAACTGATTTTTAAAATATTTATCTTATATCTTGAAATCTTACTAAATTCGTTTATTGGCTCTACTGTTTTTGTTGTTATTGTTGATTGTTCAGGTTTTTTTCTATAAACAAAGATCATGTCATATGTGAATAAAGAGTGTTTTACTTATTCTTTTCCTTCTGGGTGGACTTATTTGGTTTGTTTAATTTTATTTTTCTAATTTTACTGGCTAAAACCTCCAGTACATGTTGAATAGAAGTAGTAAGGGGACACTTTTTTCTTGTTCTTGATTTTGGATGTCAGTCTATCACATTGTGTGATATTAACTTTGGGTCTTTTATTTTTTAAGATTTCATTTATTTTTTGGAGAGAGAGAGAGAGAACAAGAACGGGAGGTGAGTCAGAGGGAGAGGGAGAAGCAGGCTCCCTGCTGAGCAGGGAGACAGATGTGGGACTCGATCCCAGGACCCTGAGATCATGACCTGAGCCCAAGGCAGACAGTTAAGTGACTGAGCCACCCAGGTGCCCCAGCTTCGGGTTTTTCCAAACACATGCTTTAAAAAGTTAAGGAATTTTCCTTCTTTTCTTAGTTACTGGGTGTTTTGATAATCATGCATTGTTATATTTTTCCAATTTTTTTTTTGTGACTAGTGAGATGGTCATGTAACAGTTGACCTAATTATAACATGAATATAATGTATCCCATTTACTGATTTTTCTACTTTAAATCATTCTTGCATTCCAGAAATAAGTCATATCTTGCTGTGGTGTATAATCCTATTTGTATGTTTCTGAATTGTTTCAAAGTGTTTTTTTGGTTTTTGGTTTTGGTTTTGTTGGTGGTTTGTTTTTTTTTTTTTTTTTTTTGGTGGGTTTTTTTGGTCTACATTCGTAAGGGCTACCAATCCCTAGTTTTCTTGTAGAAGGTGTCTTATTTTGGTATCAGGGTATTACTAGCATCATAGAGTGAGCGGATGAGTGTTCCTTCATCCTATATTCTTTTGGAACACTTGGGCATTCTAGATCTTAAATCTTTATTATAAGTTTGGGAGAATTCCCCAGTGAAGTCATCTGGGCCTTGAATTTCTTTTATAGGATATTTCTTGATTAAAAAGTCAAGGTCCTTACATATGCATTCATATGTATTCATACATGTGTATTTCTTCCTGATTTGGTTTTGAACATTCATATTTTCTTGGAATTTGTCCATGTCATCTAAGTAGCTCAATTTGTTGACATATAAATGCTGTGGATACAGCATTCCCTTATACTTTCCATTTTTTGAGGATAGTAGTGTACTATCCTCATCCTGATTTTACTAACTAAATATCATCTTTTTCTCTTTGTCACGATAGCTAAATGTTTGTCAATTTTGTTGATCTTTACATTGAACCAGTTTTGATTTTGTTGATTTTCTAATTGTTTTTGTATTCGTTATTTCAAGTATTTGTGCTCTAATGTTTATTATAATAATATTATTATTGTTGTTACTTCTGCTAGTTAGTTAGTATGACCTTTTCTTTCCCCATTTTTTCTTAAAGGCATATTATGTTTTTGACTTGAGATCTCTTTCCCAAATATAGGCACGCAGTTAGGTTCCTCTCTAAGGACTATTGTTGGTGTACAGCCCAAGTTTTTATGCACTGTACTTGCATTTTCTATGATCTCAAATTATTTTCTAATAATTTGATTTGTATTTCTTGATTCTTCGGTTATTTAGGAGTGTGATTTTAATTTTTACTCATTGGGGATTTTTCCAAATTTTCTTTTGTTGTTTATATCTAATTTTATTCCATTGTGTTTGGGAAACAAATATTTTCTGGTTTAAGTCCTTTTTGTTTTCATCCTGCTAGGCTGCTGTTCTTCATAGCTCACATTGTTGCAAAGTTGTTGGATTGAGGGTCACCACAGAGCTGCGGAGAAGAAGCTGTGAATTCTGCAAGGTAAAATGCCATAAAACTCGTGGTTCTTATAAAAATCTAGTCATTTTTCATCAGTAATTGTTACATGCCCTTGGTTAGTTTCCAGAGCTATTAAAGAGTAGATTTGATTATTGTTGCCATTGTTTTTATGGAGGAGTGGATTTTTGGATGACTCTCTTCTTTCATTCTGTAAGTGCTTCTCCATATTAATTATTAAACACATAAAATAGTCCAAGTATCAAAGACCTTTCCTATACAATTTAATCATATATCCTGGGAACTTTCTCTCTGAATACCTACTTGGAAAGATATTATAAGCACTGTCAAATAGGAAAATGAAAATTACGAAAATTCAGCTACCCCATCATTAGCTCTGAGTTAGAATGTATTTCAGGGCATTGAGAACACATTTAGACACATTTTAATTCCCGTCAAATTTCTTTAGTTTTTTTTTGTTGTTGTTGTTGTTGTTTATTTTAAATTCATTTGTTTGTTTAATGGGCAAGGAAAATAGTATTAGAACTTTTGGAAGAGTTTTAGTAATAAGCCCCAGGCCCGATCCTATGTATGATCTTATAGGACCAATCACAGGCAATGACCAAGGCTGTACTCAGCAGGGCTTTTGGTGAAAGGCTGCATGCCCTGCCTCGCCTGTTGGAGATTCTGGAGTGAGTTGCATTCGAAGACCCCAGGACGGACATGCTTTACCACGTATCTGCATGCCCAGCTCCTAGGAGATGCCTCCTAATCAAGGTGATTTCAGTGGGGCCCCTTCTCAGACATCTTGTCTGTAACCTACTTATTGGAGGGCCTTGACGACATGTTTCTTTACTTGGACTCCTCACTTTTCATGGGAGCCTTTCTTCCTTTCCTTCTCCCAGCCTCTGTGTCTGAATACAAGGCAGGAGCCTATTGTCTGGGGCTCCTCATGCCCTGTTTACACGATTTCAGTGAATGAATGAAGGCATGATTATCGTTTTGTTTGGTGCATCACCCTCCTTGACCCCCAACACTTGGCAGCTCTGTCATGACTCTTTTCACTCTCAAGGCCTCTTGAGAACCTAATATGTTAAAACAACCCTCTTTGTTTTATCTCTGAACCACAGCAGTGTGGTATGAATAAAATCCTGATGTAGCCTCTCTGTACAAGTATGATATATTCACAATCACTTACAATCTTCTCTCTATTCAGACAGGGAGGGAAAAAAACTCTGAAATACCAAACCCTATGTCTTCCATGCTTTTCTGAAGACTCTGGCTTCTAGGTCCCCACTGTTGCATCATTCCAAATGGTCTGTGTTACTTTGAGAAAATGGCCACTGCAATTCTCGGAGGTCGCACGGGGCTCTGCCTGTGCAACAGCCCCACCCAGCACCTAGAGAACCTCTATGGTGCAGAGTTTTTGAAAGATGAGCCTTTCTTCTTCCCACAGAGAATCCCTCTTCCCACGATTTCACTAGGCCCCCTTGTTTCTCCAGAGAGCCTGGCTTCTCATACTGCACTCTGTATCAAACCCCAACAGACCTTTTGTGACACGCTTGGAAGTATTTTGATTCTTTGGCTTAAAAGTATATGAATCCACCTACACCTAAAAGTAACATTAAAAAAAAAAAAATTACTGGGGCACTGGGTGGCTTAGTCGGTTAAGCATTTGCCTTCGCCCAGGTCATGCTCTCAAGGTCCTGGGATGGGGCTGGGTATGGGCTTCTCCCTCTACCTCTGCACCTCAACCCTTGCTCATGCTCTATCACTCTCAAATAATCTTTAAAAATAAGAAAATAAACTAATTATGGTAAACAAATCTTTTTAAACATGTTAAAACATCACATTATTTATTATGTATCAACATATATAGGTGTTAGAAAAGGGGAAACATGTTGTTTCACTGTGGGAAGAAACTACAAATGCTGAGCAAATTAGTTTTATAATAACGGGACACTATATTCTATGTCATCTTTTTTTCTAACAATAGTCAGTTCTCAAGTAGGAATGCCTTGGACCGGCTGGCCCGATTTTATGGCAATTTGTTTAACATTTAAAAACAGATAATAACTTTTTTTTTCTTTCAGATTTTATTTACTTATTTGACAGACAGAAGTCACAAATAGGCAGAGAGGCAGGCAGAGAGAGAGGAGGAAGCAGGCTCTCTGCTGCACAGAGAGCCTGATGCATGGCTCGGTCCCAGGACCCTCAGATTATGACCTGAGCCAAAGGCAGAGGCTTAACCCACTGAGCCACTCAGGGGCCCCGAAAACAGGTAGTGCCTTGTTTTAATACTTCGAACATGGATTATTTTCACAATCCCTTTTTACTAGAGAGATATATGCATCTATTCACTTACACAGATGCATGTGTCTGAACAGCTGTGGACTTCAATGTTATTTCCTGTACTTATTTATAAACATTCTCAACACATTCCCCAGTGCTACCATGGCATCGCTATAAAACTAAAAATAAGAAGGAAGAAATCTTCCAGATGCTGCATACTCTTAAGCTGCTGTGGAGAGTGGGCACGTAATTCCAGTACTTTGAATATAGTTTTCAGTGAATCTTGTGAAGCATACTATCTACCTGAAGATTAATTGAAATTAAACAGTAAAAAAAAAAAAAAATCTGCTATGAGGACTGTCACAAATCAAAATGTGAGCTGATTTTGTTGCTTTTTTTTTCTTTTGAAAGAAACAGAAAAGCCACTTAGTAATTTAATGATCTAAATAATTCAGATTTCCACAGGTCTCATTTTATCTTGGTGCCGTATTTCTATTTCAATGGCAAGTATTCACAAAGCCCTTATTTTCAAAGCAGAGCTGTTAAACTATGCTTTAGTCCCTAGAAATGGCTTGATTGATCAACCATAAAAAACAAATTTAGCATGATTTAAACTTCTGTATTCTATGTAAATGATGACTCTACAGTAGACAACACACATCTTTTTACTTAAGTGAATACTGATGATACTGCAGTACGAGTATGAGAAGTAGTCATGGATGGCCTCATAAGCATATTCACATAAAGCATATGGAAAAAGAAATTTTGCTGTTCTTTTATATATTATAGACTGATATATAGCTACAAAGTCCCATCCCCAAATACAAACCAGATTATAGAAAGCTCAAAAACACATACATATAACTTTCTAAAAATAAGTTTATACACATATATATGAGTGTGTGTATGTGTGTGTGTGTATACATATACACAGAGACATGTTTTAAAACCTGCAAACCGGATGCTCTTTGGTGGCTTAGTCGGTTAAGCGTCTGCCTTGGGCTCAGGTCGTGATCTCGGGGTCCTGGGATCAAGCTCGGTGTCCAGCTCCCTGCTCGGTGAGAAGCCGGCTTCTTGCTCTCCCACTCCCCCTGCTTGTGTTCTCTCACTGTGTCTCTCTCTGTCAAATAAATAAATAAAATCTTAATAAAAAATTTTTAAAAAACTACAAAATGTATTCACTGCATTTGGAAATAAACTTAGCTATGCATTTTCTTTAATCGCAAGAAAAAGGAAAACTAATTATGCAATTGTTCTTGCCTGGTAAAAAGTGGGATTATCAGGTCCTTAGGAAAGGTAAACTCTGTCTTGATGTTAAATTACAAAGAGAATATACGTCAAGGCAAATGATCTTTAATGCGGTCCCTGCAAAAGACTCAGGTAGATTATTTATTTGAACAGTTTTAATAGTGACCCTAGATAACAGCTGAGGACAATATGTAAAATTCAGCCTATTGTTAAAATAAAATAAACATGCTGCAAGTAATGATTATCATTTGGAATTGTTCCTTTTTGGGATTTAATCAGAGCAATATCATACTGATTTAAAAAAAAAAAAAGACAAGATTTTGACAAAGTCCAGGCAACTCATGAACAGCCAGTTTTATTTACACTTAGTAACACTGTTACAAAGCCAATTTGCTATACTGTTTTTATGTTAAATTTTGTAGAAACTTCATTGAGACATTTCATATATAACTCACTTTCAAGATTCTATATTTAATACATTAGTAAATTTTTGTTTATGAGTTTCATTTAAGCCTTTATTTCACTACAGTCCTTTCTTGGTTTTCAGAATTACAGTTTTGAGGAAGGTCCTGAAGTTTTACACGTAATGAGAGCTAACTTATATTGAGCACTATTCCTGCCAGAAACTATGTTAAAAGCTTTGTGCACTTACATCATTTAATTCACAAAAGAATCATATTAATCTTGATTTAAGAAAAAAAAGAAAGTAAAGTAAAGCATATAAAGATTTATTAACTTTCCCTGGTTACTTAATTCAGTTATATCACAGAGCTAGAACATAAACCTAACTGTTTCAAGAGCTTATATTCTTAACCACTACAGTATATTGCAATAAAATGTCATTTAACAGTTTATTCTAGGGGCGCCTGGGTGGCTCAGTGGGTTAAGCCGCTGCCTTCGGCTCAGGTCATGATCTCAGGGTCCTGGGATCGAGTCCCGCATCGGGCTCTCTGCTCAGCGGGGAGCCTGCTTCCCTCTCTCTCTCTCTCTGCCTGTCTCTCCATCTACTTGTGATTTCTCCCTGTCAAATAAATAAATAAATAAATAATCTTTAAAAAAAAAAACACACACAAAAAACCAAAAAAACAGTTTATTCTATAATGTGTACTAAATATACAAGGACATTATAGTTTTGTAAAAAAAAATTGTGAAAATTGAGAAAGGCTTGAAACAAAAATAAAATTTCTAAATAAATAAACTTCTTACTGTGCTTTAACTGAAAATTTCAAATTAAGCAAGCAAGGAGCACCTGGCTGGCTCAGTGGGTTAAAGCCTCTGCCTTCCGCTCAGGTCATGATCTCAGGGTCCTGGGATTGAACCCCACATCGGGCTCTCTGCTCAGCGGGGATCCTGCTTCCTCCTCTCTCTGCATGCCTCTCTGCCTACCTGTGATCTCTGTCTGACAAATAAGTAAATAAAATATTTTTAAAAAATTAAGAAAGCAAGAAGTTTCTGTGATCTAATTTATGACTTTTGCAAGACAATGTTATTAATGAACTTATGAACAATTTTGTTAAAAGATTTTATTTATTTATTTGAGAGACAAAGCAAGAGCATGAGCAGGATGGAGAGGAGCAGAGAGAGAATGAAAAGCAGGTGTCCTGGGGCGCCTGGGTGGCTCAGTGGGTTAAGCCGCTGCCTTCGGCTCAGGTCATGATCCCAGGGTCCTGGGAACGAGCCCCGCATCAGGCTCTCTGCTCAGCTGGGAGCCTGCTTCCCTCTCTCTCTCTCTGCCTGCCTCTCTGCCTGCTTGTGATCTCTCTCTACCAAATAAATAAATAAAATCTTTAAAAAAAAAAAAAAAAGCAGGTGTCCTGCTGAGCAGGAATCCCCATGTGGGACTCTATCCTAACACCCCAAGATCACTACCTGAGCTTAAGGCAGATGCTTAACCAACCAAGCCACCTAGGCACCCCTAATGAGCCATTTTTTTACAGTAGAGTGAGAAAATCCCTTCAAATATCACACATACATTTGTAAATAAACCATTACATTACTTCTAATTGTAAGGTCCTAAATAATAGGGATGTGACTAAGTAATCTTTGTATCCTGAAAACTTTCCCAGTGTCTTATGCAAAGTGAGTACTCAGTGTGTGTTTATTGGTTGAACCCAAAAATTAAGTAGTCAATGAATAGATGGTTTAATATAACAAAATATTAATTCTATTGTGGCAGAGATCTCTAGGTGTTGACCAAATCGCTTTTCCTTCTTTGCTGTTTGCACAGTTAGACCACATTTCCCAGGCTTGTGATGTCGTTGGAACCATCTTCCCATTAAGAACATGAACCCTGCAAAAGGTAAATAAAAATTATATGTCTTTTGTTAAACAGTAGTTTTATATCTTTATCAATCTCCCTGTCCCTCTGTTTTTTTTCTTTCCTATTGAAATAAAATAATAAATTGCCAATAATTCATCTTCATATATAAAACATTTTTGAGTATTCCATTTCTGTATGTTGTCCGTTTCCATATGAACTTAAGGTGTACCAGTTTAAGTCAAATGAAGATACACTCATTACTTTGTTTTTTTTGTGTTCCACAGAGTTTTATATATAACAGAAATATAAAATATACTCAAACAATAAGACAATCAACCCTGCTGTAAAGATAAGAAATAAACATAATAAAAAAATGAACTATTGACTGGCAGGAAATATGTGAAATGGAATGAAATTATGGTTTTAAATTAGCTTTAAATCATTCTTCAATCATTCTTCTATAGGGTGTTTAAGAAGTCTCAAAGCATAACATAAAATAAGGTTAAACATAAAGTCTTAAACAGAAAGAAAAGGCTCTGCATATATATTTGGGAATCCTCCTTTATGTTATAGCATGCATCGTGGATTTGCAACATAATTGCTTTGAAATTGAGGGGACTTTCTGTTCCGGGCTAACACGTTTTTTCTATAAATTGCTAACTTCCTAAATCAACTCCTGCCAGACATTGAAATACAAACTTGAATGAACTTACTAAGCTTCTGTCAGATATACTGCTTTATTGACTGTTTAAAAGCACTTTTCAAGAATTTTCTGAGAGGACAATCCCACGTTGTAAGCTGCGTGGGATAGCAAGAAACCATATATAACAGTTTAAACACAGGTGTTCACAAAGACAGCGTGAGAACTGCATACATTTACATGGTGTCGTCCATTGTTAGGATCGTCTATTAATATGGCACGTTGGGTGCCTTAAATGCACCAATTTGGGCACGTTATTATCAAAATCCACACTATTGAAGAACTTTCTTCGTTTTCACCTAGCGTCCTTTTTATGTTCTAGTCTCCTCTTCAGGATGTCGTCACTATGTCTCCTCAGTTACCTCTTGGCTTTGAAAGTTTTAGAATTTTCCTTATTCTTGATTACCATTTTGAAAAAACTCATCAGATATTCGTAGAATGGCCTTCAATTTGGATTTCTCTGTTTTTTTTTTTAATAATTAGATTTGAATTACGAATTTTTCAGGGGTGAAATTACAGACTTTAAATATCATGTTCTTCCCATGATGTCATGGGTACATGCTATCACTATGACTCGGCACTGTTGTCACTAACTGATGACCTGGCTGAGTTGGTCAGATTTCTCTACTTTAATTCATCTCAACCTCCCCCCCAACTTTCTTTATTATACTCTTTAGAAGGAAGTCACTATACACAGTTCACTTAAGTGGTGAGAGGATAAGCATCTCCTCTACATGAGGAGTATCTATATAAGTTATTTTGAATTTTTTTTCATGGGACATTTGTCTATCCTGTCACATTTATTCATTGATTAGTTCAAACATTTGTTTATATCAGTATAGACTCAAAGGTATTTATTATACTTTGGGTTGTCATCTAATCCATTATTTATTTTGCTGCTCAAATTGTTCCGGCTTTGGGCATTGGTAGTTCTTCCATTGGCTCCTCTACCTCTTGGATACACCCCATATTTGTTTTTGTTTGAGACCTCACTTAAGTTTTGGGACCTCAAGATGGTCTAGGCTCATCTTGGATATTCCTTGCTTGAAGCCTATCATAAACAACTGGACAAACCAGAGAGAAAGGATGTCTGGTTCCTTCCACTGACAAATAGTATTGGAAAAAAGATCTAGGTGCTAGATTTGCTATTTGCTACTGATATTCTTGCTTCTAAGCTCTATCACCTGACAGAGCGAGGAAAAAAAAAATATATATATACACACACATTATAACTAAGTGTATTAACTACATGTATATATTTCTATGAACATGTCTGTGATATACCCATCTATATATTAAACTAAATATGAGTTCATACTGATGTCTCCACGCCTAATCTAGGGCTATATTCTAGACTTATATTCTAGACTTATTCCCTTTCTGGTCTGCAACCTCCCACTAAAATAATGTTAAACTTGTCTCATGCCATCTTCCAACAATTTGCCTAATTGCTTAATTCCAGTACGCATGTATCGTGGATGTTGTTTACAAGTTGTTAACCTATAACCCTGTTGAGAACAACTTTCAAAGAGAGCATAGTACTTATATACAGATTCTGTTGCTTTTAGTCTATTTCTAAAGTCACTTAGGTCAACCCCACTTTCTTCTATTCCCTTTAGTAAGGTTAATTCACATTATTTCCAATGGAGGTGGATTATTTTGTCATAGTCTGCATTTTTTAAAAGATTTTATTTATTTATTTGACAGACAGAGATCACAAGTAGCTGCGCGGGTGGTGAGAGTAGGGGTTGAAGCAGGCTCCCTGCTGAGCAGAGAGGCCAATGCAGGATTCCATCCCAGGACCCTGAGACCATGACCTGAGCTGAAGGCAGAGGCTTAACCCACTGAGCCACCCAGGCACCCCCATAGTCTGCATATCATCCGGCTATACCCAATCTTAATATTTTTTAGTTTACATATATAAAGGTTTATTGTTTTTCCTTTAAAGTTCTATGAATTTTGGCAAATACATCATGCCATGTATGCACCATTATAGCATCATCCAGAACAATTATACCTTTCTAATTGTTCCCCTGTGTTTCCCCTCCCGACTCCCTAAGTCCCTGACATTCACTGAATTTTTCCATTGTATTACTTTCTTATAAGATTGTACAGTGTGAAGCCTTCTCAAGTTAGCTTTTTTTTTTCCATGTATCAGTGTGAATTCAAGATTTATCATTGTTTTTTCATGGCTTGATTGTTCATTCCTTTTTATTATGGAATAGTATTCTATTGTGTGGATTTGCACATGTTGTTTACCAATTCATTTACTGAAAGGCAGATTGGCTGCCTCTAGTTTTTGACAATTATGAATAATGCTGCTATAACATTTGAGTGCATGTTTTTGTGTTTACATGAGTTTTCAAATGGGTTTGGTAAATACCTAGGCAACTTTGGCAAGTCAATATTTAGATTTGAAAGAAAATGTCAAATATTTCTCCAAAGTGGACACAGATAGCATTTTGCACCTTTGATGATAATGAATGAGAGTTCTTGAAGATTTGCCTCCTCAAAACCAGTCTGCATTGTCAATTTTTAAGATGATAGCCATTTTAACAGTTATGTCATTTGTTTTAATTTGTCTCACCCTCTTGACACACAATTTGGGGAATCTTGTATGTGTATTTGCCATCTCTACAGTTTTTTTTTTTTTTGTGAGTTATTGCTCAGATCTTCTCATTTTTTTAATTGAGCATTTTATTGTTGAATTTTAAATGTTCTTTGTACATTTTCGGTACAACTCCTGCATTATATATGTGTTTTCTGAATATTTTCCCCATTCTCTGGCTTGTCTTTTTATTCTTTTAATAGTGTCTTTTGCAGAGCAGAAGTTTTAATTTTAATGAAGTCTGTCTTATCTATTATTCCTTTTATAGCTCACACTTTTGGTGTTCTATATAAAAACTCGTCACCAAATTCAAGCCTTTATAGATATTTTTCAGTGTTTTTTTTTTTTTTCCTTGAGTCTTCATAATTTTGCATTTAACAGTTAGGTCTATGTTTTATTTTGCATTAATTTTTGTGTAATGTGTAACATGTGTTCCAAACCATTTATCTTTTTGCATATGCAAAATATAATAAAAAGGCATTAGTTATTAATATTAAATGTGTAAAGTTGTGTTAATGCTAGAGTAATTTGAATCCGATTTATCCTTCAGCTGGAAACAACCAAAAAATAGTAAGATAAAATATGCAAAACAATGGTTTTGCAGTCACTGGTTAAGTGACAATGGATGAAGTCCTCAGAGGTAGGAGTCACAGAAGAGAGCCATTTGACTTTGTTGGTTACAGCACCGAGATTATAGACTGTTGTGCAGATGGAGGCAATCGAAGCAGGATACAATGGACTCTCATTGAGAGATGTGAGTCTAGCGTAACTAAGGCAGTAGAATTCACAGGACAGAGCAACAGAGAAAAGAGCTACAGGAGGGAACACTCACTCTGGTGGGTCTGGTAGCAGAAATAAGTGTGAGCACATGTGTGTAAGGAAACTACCCAAGGAGGGAGGAGGCATTCAAAATGATTACAGCTTACTGTGCCCAGAATATACATATGGCTGATAATAGTGTCTGTTCCCACCAGCAAACTAGAAAACCTCATGATTCATGGGCTGTTGTGTACAGTGCTCTGGAAAGTCCTGTCTCATAGTGTGGAATAATTAGTCCTGGACTGAACACTGTGCCAAACCCTTTGTCATTTTATAAAAACAAGAAATAAATGAATCAAGCTCTTTCTGCAAACTGAACTACATCCCAGAAAAAGACTGAATAATTTTATAAAAATGCATAGCATCTAAAATCCAGCAATGTCTGACGTCCAATCAAAGATTAGTAGACGTGCAAAAAAGAGCAGGAAAACACAACTCATAATGAGGAGAAAATTTAATTGCAATTGATCCCAACTGACACAGACATTAGAATCAGAAGAGCAGAATATGAAAGCAGATCTAATTGCAACCATATAGTCAAAGGTTCAACAAAGACATTCAAAATACCTGAAAAAAATTATAGACATAAAATCTACAAGGTCTGAGATAAAAATAAAGCACTTAATGGTAGCTTGAAAAATGTGGAAGAAAGGACTAGTGCACCAAAATACATAGAATAGAAACTAATGTGAGAGAGATAGAAAAAGAACCTTACAAAATAAGAAAAGTCATTAGTAAATAGTGGCTCACTATCACACAACTTAGTGTATGTGGAATTAGAACCCTTGGGGTCCAGCAGATGGAAAATACAGAAAAAGAATTAAATAAATAAAAAGCACTTTTTCAAATGTAATATAAGTATTTGTCAAAATTCAGGAAGCTCAAAAGTTTCCAAGTACATTAAAAAAAGAACATAATAACCAAATTACTAAAAAGCAATGATAAAAAGAAACTTTAAAGCAATGATGGGGAAAAAAAAAGACATGTTGCAAAAGAATAAAAATTATGGGGCGAGGAGTCAACATGGCAGAGAAGTAGCAGGCTGAGACTACATCAGGTAGCAGGAGATCACTTAGATAGCTTACCAAACCATTGCAAACACCTACAAATCCAACGGGAGATTGAAGAAAAGAAAAACAACAATTCTAGAAACAGAAAATTGGCCACTGTCTGAAAGGTGGGACCGGTGTAGAAGTGAATCCAAAGCCACAGGAAGATAGACCACAGGGGGAGGGGCTGCCTCCTGGCAAATGGCAGAGCAATGGAGCACAAAATCAGGACTTTTAAAAAGTCTGCTCCACTGAGGGACATAGCTCCAGAGGCTAAACCAGGGTGAAACCCACGTGGGGCCAGCATGGCCCTAGGTCCCGCAGGGTCACAAAAGGATTAGGGGTGTCTGAGTGTCGCAGAGTTCACAGGTATTAGACTGGGGAAGCTGGCTACAGAGACAGAGCCAAGGAGTGACCTCTCAGCTCGGGGTTACCTTGAACTGGTCGCAGGCTGGGTGAGCTCAGAGCGTGGCAGAGGCCAGGGAGACTGGAGTGATTGGGCACTTTTCTCTGAAGATGCATTGAGGAGTGGGGTCCCGAGTTCTTGGCTCCTCCGGGCTGGAGACTAGGAGGCCGCCATTTTCATTCCTGTCCTCCAGAACTCTACAAAAAGTGATCAGGGGACTAAAGCTCCCAAAAGCAAACCCTAGCAGATTACTTAGCCCGGCCGTGGTAAGGGCAGTGCAATTCCACCTCAGGCAAAGACACTTGAGAATCACTACAACAGGTCCCTCCCCCAGAAGATCAGCAAGAAATCCAGCCAAGACAAAGTTCACCTACCAAGGAGAGCAGCAGAATTCCAGTGGAGGAGAAAACAAAGCACCTAACTCATGGCTTTCTCCCCATGATTCTTTAGTCTTGTGGTTAATTTAAATTTTTAAAAATTTTTTTTCTTCTGCTAATTATTTTTAACTTTTACCCTTTTCTTTTTTAACGTTTTTTAACTAGTTTATCTAACATATATATATATATATACAGATATGTATATATATATATATTTCTTTTTTATATTTTCTCTCTGTTTTCTTATTTATTTATTTATTTATTTATTTTTCTCTGAACTTCTTTATCCCCTTTCTCCCTTCCATGATTTGGGGTCTCTTCTGATTTGCTTAAAGCGCATTTTCCTGGAGTCTTTGTCACCCTTTCAGTATTTTATTTGCTCCTTCATATACACTTATCTGGAAAAAATGTCAAGGCGAAAAAACTCACTACAAAAAAAAAAAGAACAAGAGGCAGTACCAAAGGCTAGGGACCTAATCAATACAGACATTGGTAATATGTCAGATATAGAGTTCAGAATGATGATTCTCAAGATTCTAGCTGGGCTTGGAAAATGGAAGATATTAGAGAAGCCCTCTCTGGAGAGATAAAAGCCCTTTCTGGGGAAATAAAAGAACTAAAATCTAACCAAGTTGAAATTAAAAAAAGGTATTAATGAGGTGCAATAAAAAATGGAGGCTCTTACTGCTAGGATACACGAGACAGAAGAATTAGTGATATAGAAGACCAAATGACAGAGAATAAAGAAGCTGAGCCAAAGAGGGACAAACAGCTACTGTACCATGAGGGGAGAATTTGAGAGATAAATGACACCATAAGACAAAACAGCATTAGAATAATTGGGATTCCAGAAGAAGAAGAAGGAGAGAGGGGAGCAGAAGTTATATTGGAGAGAATTATTGTAGAGAATTTCTCCAATATGGCAAAGGGAACAAGCATCAAAATCCAGGGAGTGCAGAGAACCCCCTCAAAATCAATAAGAAGTCTAGGGAAAAGAAGTCTGTAACATACAATGGTAAAAATATTAGAGTGGCAGTGGATTTATCCACAAAGACCTGGCAGGCCAGAAAGAACTGGCTTGATATATTCAGAGCACTAAACGAGAAAAACATGAGGCCAAGAATACTATATCCAGCTAGGCTATCATTGAAAATAGAAGGAGAGATAAAAACTGAAAGAATTTGCAAACACCAAACCAACTCTACAGAAAATATTGAAAGGGGTTCTCTAACCAAAGAGAGAGCCCAAAAGTAATAGATCAGAAAGAAACAGAGACAATATACAGTAACTGTCACCTTTCAGGCAATACAATGGCACTGAATTAATATCTCTCAATAGTTACCCTGAATGTTAATGGGCTAAATGCCCCAATCAAAAGACACAGGGTATCAGAATGGATAAAAAAACAAAACCCATCAATATGTTGCCTACCAGAAACTCATTTTTGACCTGAAGACACATCCAGATTCAAAGTGAGGGGGTGGAAAACAATTTATCATGCTAATGGACATCAGAAGAAAGCTGGGGTGGCAATCCTTATATCAGATCAATTAGATTTTAACACAAAGACTATAATAAGAGATGAGGAAGGACACTATATCATACTCAAAGGATCTGTCCAACAAGAAGATCTAACAATTTTAAATATCTATGCCCCTAATGTGGGAGCAGCCAACTATATAAACCAATTAATAACAAAATCAAAGAAACACATCGACAATCATACAATAATAGTAGGGGACTTTAACACTCCCCTCACTGAAATGGACAGATCATCCAAGCAAAAGATTGACAAGGAAATAAAGGCCTTAAATGACACACTGGACCAGATGGACATCACAGATATATTCAGAACATTTCATCCCAAAGCAACAGAATACACATTCTTCTCTAGTGCACATGGAACATTCTCCAGAATAGATCACATCCTGGGTCATAAATCAGGTCCCAACTGGTATCAAAAAGATTGGGATCCTAAATGGTTTCACTTATTTGTGGAGCATAACAAATAGCATGGAGGACATGGGGAGTTAGAGAGAGGGGAGTTGGGGGAAATTGGAAGGGGAGGTGAATCATGAGAGACTATGGACTCTGAAAAACAATCTGAGGGGTTTGAACTGGCAGGGGAGGAGGTTGGGGTACCAAGTGGTGGGTATTATAGAGGGCACAGATTGCATGGAACACTGGGTGTGGTGAAAAAATAATGAATACAGTTATGCTGAAAATAAATAAATTTAATTAAAAAAATTGGGATCATTCCCTGCATATTTTCAGACCACAATGCTCTGAAGCTAGAACTCAATCACAAGAGGAAATTTGGAAAGAGCCCAAATACATGGAGACTAAACAGCATCCTTCTAAAGAATGAATGGGTCAACCAGGAAATTAAAGAAGAATTGAAAAAATTCATGGAAACAAATGATAATGAAAACACAATGGTTCAAAATCTGTGGGACACAGCAAAGGCAGTCCTGAGAGGAAAATATATAGCAGTACAAGCCTTTCTCAAAAGAAAGGTCTCAAATACACAACCTAACCCTACACCTAAAGGATCTAGAGAAAGAACAAGAAAGAAAGCCTAAACCCAGCAGGAGAAGAGAAATAATAAAGATCAGAGAAGATCAATGAAATAGAAACCAAGAAAAAAAAATAAAACAAATCAACGAAACTAGGAGCTGGTTCTTTGAAAGAATTAATAAGATTGATAATCCCCTGGCCAGACTTATCAAAAAGAAAAGATAAAGGACCCAAATAAATAAAATCATGAATAAAAGAGGAGAGATCACAGGTAACACCAAAGAAATACAAACAATTATAAGAACATACTATGAGCAATTCTACGTAAACAGATTTGACAATCTGGAAGAAATGGATGCATTCCTAGAGACATATAAACTGCTACAACTGTACCAGGAAGAAATAGAAAACCTGAACAGACCCATAACCAGTAAGGAGATTGAAACAGTCTTCCAAGATCTCCAAACAAACAAAAGCCCAGGGCCAGACAGCTTCCCGGGGGAATTCTACATTTAAAGAAGAACTAATTCTTATTCTCCTGAAACTGTTCCAAAAAATAGAAGTGGAAGGAAAACTTCCAAACTCATTTTATGAGGCCAGCATCACCTTGAGCCCAATACCAGACAAGGATCCCATCAAAAAAAAAAAAAGAATTACAGACCAATATCCTAATGAGCACAGATGCGAAAACTCTCACCAAAATACTAGCCAATAGGATTCAGCAGTATATTAAAAAGATTATTCACCACGACCAAGTGGGATTTATTCCAGGGCTGCAAGGTTGGCTCAACATCTGAAAATCAATCAATGTGATACAACACATTAACAAAAGAAAGAACAAGAACCATATGATACTCTCAATAGATGCTGAAAAAGCATTTGACAAAATACAGCATCCTTTCCTGATCAAAACTCTTCAAAGTATAGGGATAGAGGGCACATACCTCAATATTATCAAAGCCATTTATGAAAAACCCACCACAAATATCATTCTCAATAGAGAATAACTGAAAGCTTTTCTGCTAAGGTCAGGAACATGGCAAGGATGTCCATAATCACCACTGCTATTCAACATAGTACTAGAAGGCCTAGCCTCAGCAATCAAACAACAAAAATAAATTAAAAGCATCCAAATCAGCAAAGAAGAAGTCAAACTATCACTCTTCACAGATAATATGATACTATATGTGGAAAACCCAAAAGACTCCACTCCAAAACTGCTAGAACTTGTACAGGAATTAAGTAAAGTGTCCAGATATAAAATCAATGCACAGAAATAAGTTGCATTTCTCTACACCAACAACAAGACAGAAGAAAGAGAAATTAGGGAGTCACTCCCATTTACAATTGCACCCAAAACCATAAGATACCTAGGAATAAACCTAACCAAAGAGGCTAAGAATCTATACTCAGAAAACTATAAAGTACTCATGAAAGAAATTGAGGAAAACACAGAGAAATGAAACAAATGTTCCATGCTCCTGGATTGGAAGAACAAATATTGTGAAAATGTCTATGCTGCCTAAAGCAATCTACACATTTAATGCAATTCCTATCAAAATCCCATCAATTTTTTTTTCAAAGAAATGGAACAAATAATCCTAAAATTTATATGGAACCAGAAAAGACCTCGAATAGCCAAAGGGATATTGAAAAAGAAAGCCAAAGTTGGTGGCATCACAATTCCGGACTTCAAGCTCAATTACAAAGCTGTTATCATCAAGACAGCATGGCACTGGCACAAAAACAGACACATAGATCAATGGAACAGAATAGAGAGCCCAGAAATAGACCCTAAACTCTATGGTCAACTAATCTTTGACAAAGCAGGAAAGAACGTCCAATGGAAAAAAGACAGCCTCTTTAATAAATGGTGTTGGGAAAATTGGACGGCCACATGCAGAAAAATGAAATTGGACCATTTCCTTACACCACACACAAAAACAGACTCAAAATGGATTAAAGACCTCAATGTGAGAAAGGAATCCATCAAAATCCTTGAGGAGAACACAGGCAGCAACCTCTTCAACCTCAGCCACAGCAACTTCTTCCTAGGAACATTGCCAAAGGCAAGGAAAGCAAGGGCAAAAGTGAACTATTGGGATTTCATCAGATCAAAAGCTTTTGCACAGCAAAGGAAACAATCAACAAAACCAAAAGACGACTGACAGAATGGGAGAAGATATTTGCAAATGACATATCAGATAAAGGGCTCTTGTCCAAAATCTATAAAGAACATAGCAAACTCAACACCCAAAGAACAAATAATCCAATCAAGAAATGGGCAGAAGACATGAACAGACATTTCTGCAACGAAGACTCATGAAAAAGTTCTCCACATCACTCAGCATAAGGGAAATACAAATCAAAACCACAGTGAGATACCACCTCACACAAGTCAGAATGGCTGAAATTAACAAGTCAGAAAATAACAGATGCTGGCGAGGATGTGGAGAAGGGGAACCCTCCTACACTGTTGGTGGGAATGCAAGCTGGTGCAACCACTCTGGAAAACAGCATGGAGTTTCCTCAAAAAGTTGAAAATAGAACTACCCTATGACCCAGGAATTGCACTACTGGATATTTATCCTAAATATACAAACTTAGTAATCCAAAGTGGCACATGCACCCAAATGTTTAAGCAGCAATGTCTACAATAGCCAAACTATGGAAAAAACCTAGATGTCCATTAACAGATGAATGGATAAAGAAGAAGTGGTGTGTATATATATAGTGGAATACTATGCAGCCATCAAAATAAATGAAATCTTGCCATTTGTGATGACATGGATGGAATTAGAGGGTATCATGCTTAGTGAAGTAAGTCAATCGAAGAAAGACAACTATCATATGATCTCCCTGATATGAGGAAGTGGAGATGCAACGTGGGGGGTTAAGGGGGTAGGAGAATAATAAGTGAAACAAGATGGGATTGGGAGGGAGACAAACCATAAGTGACTCTTAATCTCACAAAACAAACTGAGGGTTGCTGCGGGGAGGGAGATCGGGAGAGGGTGGCTGGGTTATGGACATTGGGGAGGGTATGTGCTATGGTGAGTGCTGTGAAGTGTGTAAACCTGGAGACTAACAGACCTGTACCCCTGGGGATAAAAATACATTGTATGTTTATAAGAAAATAAAAAACTAAAAAACAAAATAAAAGCTTTAAAAAAAGAATAAAAATTATGATGGCACATTACTTATTGAGAATATATATCATGAACATAGATGCAAAAGTTATTAAAAATAGAAATTTATATCCAGATACATATATATTCTTGGATATATATTCTTGGATATATGAATATATCCAAGAATATAAAAGATAATATTCCATGATTGAATGAATTTTTTTTAGGAAAATAAATGTGGTTTAACATTTGAAAATTAATCAGTGTAATATACAATATTAATAATTTACAAAAAGCAAATACCATCATGGATGCATAAAAAGTATTTAACAAAATCCAATACTCATTCCTAATAACTACTCTTAGAAAACTAGGAATATAAAGAACTTCCTCAAGCTGATAAAAAGCATCTGTCAAAACCCAACAACTAATATCATATTCACTTAATTCATTTAGGATCAAAATCCATACAAAGATGTTTGTTCTCACTATTTATGTTCAGCATTGTGCTGCAGGTCCCAGATAATGCATTATTGCAAAAAAAAAAAAAAAAGTGTCCAGATTAAAAAGAAAAGAAAAGTAAGACTGTCTTTGTTATACAGAACGTGTTAATCTACGTAGGAAATTCAATAGAATCTACAAAAAAGCTACAAGAAGCAATCAATGATTTTATTAAAGTTTACAAGAGAAGATATTTAGATGACAATGAGTATATAAATATACAATCAACATCACTAATCATTAGGGAATGCAAATTAAAATCACAATGAGTTGCAAACATAGCCACTAACATGGTAAAAATTAAGAAGACTGACAATATCAAGTATTGAAAAGGATAGGAAGGAGCTAAAACTCTCAGACGCTGGTATTGTCAGTATAATAGTGTACAGTCAACTTGGAAAAGTTTGGAAGTTTCTTTAAATATTACCTATACTTACCATATGATTCATCGATTCTACTCCTAAATATTTATTTTAAAGAAATAAAAGCTTCTGCCTAGACAAAGCTTTGTACAGAGATAGTCACAGTAGGTTTATTTGTAATAGCTCCTCCCCAAATCAAAATACAAACCACTCAAATACCCATCAAGAAACAAATAAATAAATGGTCTTTTGGGATGCATGGCATGAATGAATCTCAATTATTCTTCATGAAGTAGGTGAGGAAAAAACACTCTTGCAGTGCCGGGGTGGCTCAGATAGTTAAGCATTGGACTCTTGATTTAGACTCAGGTCATGATCTCAGGTTGGTGAAATCGAGCCCTGTGTGGGCTTCAGTGCTCAGTGCGGAGTCTGCTTGAGATTCTCTCTCTCCCTCTTCCTCTGTCCCTCCCCCGAACCTCTCTCTAAAAGTATGTAAATCTGTAAAAGACAAACAAACAAATAAAAACAAAACAAAAAAAAATTCTTATGACCCTGTTTCTATGGAATTCTATAAAATACAAACTAGCTGACAAAATAGAGTGACAAGTGACTGTGCAGGGAGCTCATGAGATGAACAGGAAGGGAGGATTTTGAAAAGACACAGGAAACTGAAACAATGGATTTGTTCTCTGCTCTTCAGTGTGCGTGGGGATCATTTTAAGAATGTATACACATGGGGCACGTGGGTGGCTCAGTTGTTAAGCATCTGCCTTTGGCTTGGGTCACTATCCCAGCATCATGGGATCCATCTCTTGGATAGAGGCCCAGGATTGAGCCCCAGGATTGAGCTCTGCATCAGGCTCCCTGGGGAGAAGGGAAGCCTGTTTCTCCGTCTCTCACTCTCACTGCTTGTGTTCCCTCTCTCACTGTCTCTCTCTGTGTCAAAAAAGTAAATAAAATATTAAAAAAAAAGAATGTATACATATGCCAAAGCCTATCAGATTGTGTGTGAATTATACCTCAATAAACCTTTTTAATATATTATGACAGGGATCAAAGATCTCATTCCTATCAATCAATGTAAATGGACACTTCTCCTTTATTACAAGCAAATTATTTTCAAGTTTGCTAAATAAGAACCGGAGCATGTGCTTTCTATAAGATATTACCCAAAGGGCACCTGGGTGGCTCAGTTGGTTAAGCAACTGCCTTTGGCTCAGGTCATGACCCTGGAGTCCCAGGATCTAGTCCCATGTTGGGCTCCCTGCTCATCAGGGAGTCTGCTTCCTCTGCCTCTGCCTGCAGCTCTGACTAGTTATGCATTCATGCTCCCTCTCTATCAAATAAATAATAAATAATAAATAAAACTTTGAAAAGAAAAAAATATATATTTGAAGGGATTTAGTCATTGGCCCAAGGATATTATTTAAAAAATGAGGTCATTTGGAACATGCACATGAAATAGAATAATGTAAAGTAAAATCCAACTTACCAAAACTGACCCCAGTGTAATGAAAACATGTAACAATGCCAATACCCCTAGGTAAATGGAGAACTACCTCAAAGAAAACAAAAAACAAAAATAACAACAACAACAAAAAATCAGAATCAGATGAATTCTCCAATTTCTACAGCACTTTGAAGACTAGGAAATCCCAATGGTATTTATGTTGGTGTAGAAAGTATAAATTTCTGAATTTCTGAATTATATTTATGAACCAGATACAGCATTAAAACCTCACTCTGATTTAAAAAGAATAAAACCTATCACAAAACCAAAAGACCAATACAGCGACCTCTGGGTGGCTCAGTCTGCTAAGCATCTTCCTTCTGTCCAGGTCATGACCCCAGGGTCCTGGAATGGAGTTCTGTGGCAGGGAGCCTGCTTCTCCCTCTGCCTGCTGCTCCCCTGCTGTTCTCTCTTTCTCACTCTCAATAAATAAATAAAATCTTTAAAAAAAAAACAAAACAAAACTAACATATATTAAGGATATCAATGAGGCAATCCTAGACATAGTATAATTTGAAAGATTATAAAAATATGTTAGGGAAAATAACATACTGTATCTAAGAGAGATTAACTAGAAGAATGTAAATGTGGTTTGTTAATTATTGTAATTCTCTATGTAAATAAGTACAATGAAAACATTATATGGTTATTTCCTTAGGTACTCAAAAGTTTCACTAGAAAATCAACAATTATTTTCAGTGAAGGCACTCAATAAAATAGAAACAGATGGCCAGTAACTTAACATATACTTCAGCTCCAAATTTAGCAAACATCTCCATTTAATTAATGAGAAACCAGTAGAGGTATTCCCACTAATTTAAGGCTAAGGCAAACCTGCACATTGCCTTCTTTAACTTTTTTTTTTAACATTTTACTAAAAATATTAGATCATGCAATCAGTTGTTGAAGAAAAAAAAAGAAGTAAGATAATTAGAAAATATTATAAAAGTTTAGGTCAGAAGAAGTAGTGCAGATAACTATGAAGGTGTAATTTATCGTTTTCGTAAGTGTAGGAAATCTGGGGGCAGATTTCCTATTTTAGGTCTCTACTACTTTATGAGTTTTTAGACATTATGGATAAACTTAAATAGCTCTACTTACGCGAATACTACGCTGGGACTGTAAACCTACCATGAGAGGACAAAGTGAACTTCTGTTAGTTGAAATAGTGTGAGAAAGGTATCCAGAAGACCAGTGCCTGGCACTGAGCTCATCTGGCTGGGGCACATAACTGAGCCCCACTGAAGCTTCGTAGGAAATTTTAAGATTTGGTGAGCAGTGTGGTTATCTGTCTGTCTCAAGGCAAGCCTCCTACATAAATTCTGTTGCTTCTTACACCTGCCATTGGCCCTTCTGATGTGGCTCCCTCTGTCTTTGGTCTCTCTGTGCCCACCCCCATAGGCGGCCAGATTCAGGACTCCAAGCGTATGAACCAATAATTGTCTGTGTTGGAACAGGGACACACTGCAAACTCTAGCCAGCTTAATGAACTTGCTTGAGGGGCTGCCCGAGTGCACTGTGGCAGAGAAAAGCCCTGGAGAGGCCAGGACAGGGAAGGAGAGGGTGCTGTGGTGCCTGCAAGTGAAGCAGCTGGGTGCCCCAAGCTGTGGACCCCAATACAGATGAAAACAAGAGCACAGCTCCAGCAACCGTGGCCTGTGCGGCTGCCCCATTCAGGAAAGCCTTATGATGAGAGAATTTTCTCCCGCTGAACTTGCTGATGCAGCTGCCATGTTCCAGCAAAAGACCAGGAGAGTATCAGGTGTTTGGAGTGTGGCCACGGAACACAGAGGCAATGCCATTTCTCCAACCAGGCAGTAGGCAAAGAAAATGAGCAATATCACTATTCTCCTACCCTCCAGAAGCACCTGCATGGTTTAGGGAACTCATTCCCTTATGGATTACATTATTCTTTTTCTTTTTTTAGATTTTATTTATATATTTGACAGGGAGCAAGAGAACACAAGCAAGGGGAGTAGCAGAGGGAGGAGGAGAAGCAGGTCCCTTATTGAGCAGGGAGCCCCATTTGGCACTCGATTCCAGGACCCTGAGATCATGACCCCAGACGAAGGTAGATGCTTGACCGACTGAGCCACCCAGCTGCCCTGGATTATATTATTCTATTTTGCAGGGAGCCTTGGCCCAATGGTGGCCTCCCTGGGCATGTAGAACCCTGGGGATACAATAAATTCTTAGGAAGTTGGGAATGAAATGGGCCAAAGACATCCTCATCTTTGAAAATGCTGATCAGGGCATATTTGCTGTAGGAATTGGGCATTCTCCCTTCTGGAGAATATAAGTTGGGCATGGATATCCTACAAGGCTAAACTCCACAAAGCTCTATCGGTGAACTCAGACTCAGGGTTAGAATAGCTGGGGAAATGCCAGCTAGAAACCAGTAAGCCTGACAACAGCATGAAGGGTGGTAACTGCCAGACAAAATAAATTGCCTGGAAGACATAAGGAGATAGCGAAAACTATCCATGAACTTCTCTGAGTAGGTATTATATACTTTGCTCATAATGCATTCAACATCCCAGCACAGACATAAATAAATAAATAAATAAATAAATAAATAAATAAATAAATAAAATGGTTCATGGAGGGTGACTGGGACTCCTGAGAATGGAACAGGGCAATGCCCCCACCAAAGGAGCTGTGCCCAACATGGCCACCATTTAAGTAACTTGGTCATGATCCTAGGAGGGTTCCAGGCTGGGCTGGAATCAACAAAGGCCTTTTCAGTATATCCCTGGACACAGAGTCACAACATCAATTTACCTTCATGAGGGAGGGGCAACAATGGACATTTCAAGTTTTCCCCAAGGTCACCTGCACAGCCCCACCATAGATCAAGATGGTAGCCTAGGATATACCCCTGCTCTCTACCTCCACATCAGTAACGAAGGCCCGTTACATTGATGATATAAAGCTCACAGGTGAAGACTTGTGTCTGCTGCAGGACACCTGTAGGCTTTGCTGGAGCATCTGCAAGAGAGGTGATTGGCCATGAAGCCCCAGAATATGTAAGGCCTAGGCATGCCAGAAGGATTTGGGAGTCTTTTGGTTGGGTAAGTCATGTGTTATTGTAGAGGCTGTGATTTATAAGGTGCAAGTTTATCCAACTCCTAAAAATGTGAAAAAGATACCAGCTTTGATAAGGATTGAGGTTAGGAGGACTTTTATTCCGTGCCTGACAAAATGTTTTCATCGCTTTTGCCACCTGGTAAAGAAAGGACACGTGTGGGACTAGGGATCAGAGCAGCAAGCTATCTTTAAGAAGCTAAAAAATACTAGTGAAATCAGTTAAGTGTCTGGGCATCTCCTAAGTAGGAATACCTTTTGAGTTAGGCGAAGCTGTGATGTCAGAAGGTATGAGTGGCTTCACTGTTTGATGTACTCATCTCTTACGTGCCAGCAAGAATGTAGGTCAGGGCTTAAGAGCTCTGATGTTTTAAAATATTCCTGTTATGTCCCAATCAGCATGTTTTCCAATAATGTTCTTTAAAATGCAGTAGTAGTGGGTTGGCTCAGTAGTGGGGCACTTGGGTGGCTCAGTCAGTTAAGTATTTGCCTTTGGCTCAGGTCATGATTCCAGAGCCTGGAATAGAGCCCAGCATCAGGTTCCCCTCTCCCTCTGCCACTCCTTCTGTTTGTGTGCTTTCTCAAACTAATAAATAAAATATTTTAAAAAATAAAGAATAGAAATGCCTGAGCGGCTCAGTTGGTTAAGCGTCTGCCTTGGCTCACAGCATGATTCCAGAGCCCTGGAATTGAGTCCTGTATCAGACTCCCTGCCCAGCGGGGAGCCTGCTTCTCCCTCTGCCTGCACACTCCCTGCTTATGCTCTCTCTCTCTCTGAAAAAAAGGTAAATAAAATATGAATATATGTACATATGCATATATATAGTTTGCCTATTGTATTTTTAAACTTTTTTAAAAAAGCATTATGAAATACTTCAAGCATAGCAACAATTTGGAATGTCCAATTTAAGGAATATAAGGAGATCTCCACACTTGACTCCAAATCTTAAAATTTTCAACAGAGACCTTAACTGCGTTCAGTCATGTAGACCATCCAGATGGTCTCAGCACCGCATCACTATCATGGACATTACGGTGATGTCCATGGGGCAGCCTCTGGGAGCAGAGAAGGCAAGTGGGATCCATATTTCAAGGTCAGGGGAGGAAGGGAGAAGCCTCTGATTGTTGAGGTCCACTTCCGGGGTCAACCAGGGATCATATTCTCTTCATGACCTCCTCTAACATTCCATCACTTGTGATCATCTCTTACAATATTGTAAGACTCTCTTCCACAGTGTTTTTGGGCAGTCAGCAAGGAGTCTGACTAACTGGAAGGAGGCTCTGGTAGCAGCTGTGGGGCCACATTGAAGGCAGATGCCTTAGCAACAGTACAGGCACACTCAAGAGAAAACACAGACAATGGTTCTCAGCATCAGTGATGTTTCCCCCAAGAGCCCAGTGAACCAAGCCACTGATTTACTAAGGCCTGTAGGCTTGGGGTTTCAGATCCCTGAAATTCAGGTGTGTCTTCATGTAGTTTAATAAAGATAATGCATTAGCAGACTCATCATCTATGAACACAACATTCTGTTTGGCTGATGGATAATTGTCCAAGGTCAACCTATTTTGGAGGACAGCTTTTCCTGTTTCAGTGTTCAGTAAGCACAGGCTTTGTTGATATAACTCAAGGCTTGCTGAGTGAATTTAGTAAGGCTTTCTGTGTGTGCTGCAATGTCCTTCAGAACAGTGGAGGAAACAAAGACAGTGTGCAACAATTGTACCGGCAGAAAACAGCATGCCTGCCTTGCCCGGAGGAGAGGATGGTTGGCAACCTTAGGAACTTGAGCTGCTTATACATACTATACATGTTGTCCAGGGGCAGCAGCACTAACAGGCATGAGAAGATAGACTGAGGTCATAATATGCTAGACTAGGACCCCCACCTTCTCCCCTCTTTTCAGTGCTGTTTTTTTTTTTTTCCCCATTCCAGGTGTAGTGCATTTCAACAGTGAAGATTTCAGTGGGACAATGGGATCCCCATGGAAACTGAGCAGTTGCCCCTCCCCAAGGGGTGCAAAGTAACTCATCCATCCCCATGGGAGATCTCACTGCAAATTCCAGTAGATGATTACTTTCCCAGGAGGGATGGGGCTCAGTGTTCTCAACAGAACAGCATGTGAATCCATGGTTGAAGTTGAGGTGAAGGCTGTTTCCCACTACTTTACAATAGTGGGTATCTTGGCAGGGCCCCCATTCTAACAAAAGGGGCAAAAGTCCCCACCAAATGATCACTCAAATGTATTAAACTTGAGACAGTACTTTAGTTCATCCTGTCTGGGTGTTTTTACCCTAAACAAGCCTCATATGCAAGTTCCCTTGCTTATTAAAACTGTTATCTGTCCATCTGGAGTGATCTGCCGCTTTCCTCAGTCTCTCTCTGCCCAGTGCATATGGCGGCTGGTTTCAGATTATACCTTGGAAGCTCCTGAACCTAACTAAACTATAATTTATCAAGTTTACAAGAAAGAAAAACAGAACATTGTAGCTGAGACCCTTTAATTGAAGCAGCAATGAATTTTAAGATATAGAACCCAATAGGTATCCACAAATAAGGGATAAAAACACTCATCTGGACATCCTCCCTCTACCCAAAAGAAGAGTCACTTGTACATTGGGACAAATCTACAGCTCCCGCCTCCCACCCACTGATGCAGGGGACACATGCGCCTATCACAGGTGCGGCAACTTAGGACATGGCTTAGCAGCCCCTGGGAAGCCATGTACAAGAAGGAATTCCTGGGAGTGGGGAATGACTCATAGTCCATATTTCATGAGAGGATATAACAGTCAAGAGAAACTTAGCTGGAAATAAACATGATTAGGATTGTAAAAATTACCCAACTTCTGTAAAGAGAAATTCATCATTATCGAGTGAAGCTGCAGTTGTAGGTTCCCACGGACTGAGCAATACAACCACTAAAAGGTTCTTGGATGTGTGTCCAAACAACATGCATGCAGACCATCACCGTGGCATTGCTTGTAAGTAGCCAAAAAATGTAAATGCCTTACATTGTCAACAATGGATTCAATATATTTTTTTCATAGATTTAATTTATTTATTTGACAGAGAGAGAAAGAGAGATCACAAGCAGGGAGAGTGCAGGCAGAGGGAGATGGAGAAAGAGATTCCTTGATGAGCAAGGAACCCCATGTGGTACTTAATCCCAGAACCCTAGAATCATGACCCAAGACGAAGGGAGACACTTTACCAACTGAGCCACCCAGGTGGCCCCCAAGTCAATATTTTTAAAAAGTGTTTATATGATTCAATACCGTGCATTGTGAAAATGAATTAGTAAAGCTCTAAGTAGCTATATCAAAAAAAAAAAAAAAGAGAGAGTAGAAAGGAAAAGAAAAAAAACTATGGGATTAAGTAAAGCACGTTGCAAAATAAAATGTGTAATAAAATGGAATTCACACAAAGTTTAAAAATACATAAAATTATATAATTTATTATTATAACGTTATATATGGGTGTGGTGTATTCAATGGATTATAGCATAAATAAGCACATGAAGTGGAACTACAACTGATAGAGCACTGAAATAAGAGAATTTGAGAAGGAAGTGGCACATACAGAGATCAAATGTTTATGATATTCCTTAAACTGGACATTCCAAATTGTTGCTATGCTTGAAGTATTTCATAATGCTTTTTTAAAAAAGTTTAAAAATACAATAGGCAAACTATATATATGCATATGTACATATATTTATATTTTATTTACTTATTTGTCAGAGAGAGAGAGCACAAGCAAGGAGTATGCAGGCAGAGGGAGAAGCAGGCTCCCCGCTGGGCAGGGAGTCTGATACAGGACTCAATTCTAGGGCTCTGGAATCATGCTGTGAGCCAAGGCAGACGCTTAACCCACTGAGCCGCTCAGGCATTTCTATTCTTTATTTCTTTAAATATTTTATTTATTAGTTTGAGAAAGCACACAAACAGAAGGAGTGGCAGAGGGAGAGGGGAACCCGATGCTGGGCTCCATTCCAGGACTCTGGAATCATGACCTGAGCCAAAGGCAAATACTTAACTGACTGAGCCACCCAAGTGCCCCACTACTGAGCCAACCCACTACTACTGCATTTTAAAGAACATTATTGGAAAACATACTGATTGGGACATAACAGGAATATTTTAAAACATCAGAGCTCTTAAGCCCTGACCTACATTCTTGCTGGCACGTAAGAGATGAGTACATCAAACAGTGAAGCCATTATAATTTGTACAGAAAAGAGGGAGCAATGGGCTCATATAAGATTTCTTGTTTTACTTTCACTGGGGACACTGCACCTATTCCTTTAATTGTAGAAACTCTGGAAATAATGAAAAGGTGCAGGGAAGATTTTAAGGAACTGTTGCCCTGGGAATGCAGAGGAGCAGGATGTAGCTTTGGGCAAGAGAGAGGAGCAGGAAGAAATGAAAAGCTTTTCTACCTAGTTCTTATTCTCAGCCATGCCTTACTTTGTAAGTTTTTAAAACATAAACAAAATTAGTCAAGGTATACATCTCACTTACACAAAAGCTCTTTTGTAAGTGCCAGAACTTTAGAAAGTCCTGAAAGGTGCTTCTGTAAATTACAGAAAAATTTAATGTGGAATTAGGTATTGGTTCCTTGAATAAATTGTACTTTGTCATAATTCTAATATACTGCTGAATTTGATTTGCTGGAATTAAAATGTTGGCAACTATATTCAGCTGTGAGATATATCTGGAGTTCGATTGTTCATCCTGTCAGTTTTTGGTATCAAGGTTATTCTGGTATTCCTTAATGAACTAGGAAGTTTTCCAACTTTTTCAGTGATACTGAACATTTTGCTGATAACCTGAGAATTTTATGGCTCCCTGAAGAGTTTTCTCAGAATACTCTGGGCATTACCTTTTTTCATTTAAAATTTTTGACATTAATTATTTCAGTTTGTTTCAAAGTTTGGTACAGATTTCTACTTCAGGTTGATTAATTTTATTAATTTGTTTCCCTGGAAATAGCATGTTTCATTGACACTTTCAAAATCGTTAGTATAGTGTTAGGGATATGTGCTTATCAGCACCTGGGGAGTATTTGTACCTTAGTTGTAGACAATACAATTTTTCCTTTTTTTTTTTTTTTTAAAAGATTTTATTTATTTATTTGATAGAGAGAAATCACAAGTAGGCAGAGAGGCAGGCAGAGAGAGAGAGAGGAGGAAGCAGGCTCCCTGCCGAGCAGAGAGCCCGATGCGGGACTCGATCCCAGGACCCTGAGATCATGACCTGAGCCGAAGGCAGCGGCTCAACCCACTGAGACACCCAGGTGCCCTTATTTTTAAAATATTTTATTTATTTGACAGAGAGACAGAGAGAGTGGGAACACAAGCAGGGGGGCGGGAAGGGAGAGGGAGAAGCAGGCTTCCCACTGAGCAGCAAGCCCGATGCAGGGCTTGATCCCAAGACCCTGGGATCATGACCTGAACTGAAGGCAGAAGCTTAACGACTGAGCCACCCAGGAGCCCCAATTTTTCCTTTTTTAAACTGTTGATGAATTTTATATCTAAGAAGAAAAATGGCTATGCCAAAGACAAAAAAAATAGCTAATATTTTCTTGTAGAAGTTTTCTACTTATAGATTTAAATTTTTGACTCATTTCAAGCCAGCTTTGCATGTGATGAGAGGTAAATAATTACGGATATCCAGTTGTCTCATTGCAATTTGTTGAAAAGACTAGACTTCCCCTGCTGGATAAATGTGGCAGTTTTGGCAAAAATCATTTTCATGCTGCTAACATACCATCTTGATGATTGTAGCTGCATAGTAAATCCTGAAATTGGGCATTTTAAATCATAACCTTGTGCTGTTCTTCTCAAAACTGTTTAGCTATTTTAACTTTTTTGTTTTTCATGTATATATAATAGGATTTTTATTTGAATTGCATTGATTTCTGAAAACAAGTTTGGGAAGAATAGCCTTTTAAAAATACTGTTACCTCCTTAGTGAATACAGTATTCCTCTTCATTTAGTTTGAGGTTCTCTAATTTCGCTTAGCAATGCTTTATAGTCAGCCACGTCCCTGTCTTTTGTATATTATATACATTTATCTCTAGATACATCAAGTTTTTCCATGCTATTAGGAATGGTAGTTTTTAAAATTTTTTTAAAAAAAATAATAAACTTTGCTTTTAGAGCAATTTTAGTTTCATGGCAAAGTTGAGCGCCGTCTACAACCAAGTAAGGCCAACTTCTCTGTTATCATCCCCCTCATACCCGGGTGCTGTGTTTGTTACCATCAGGGAACCAACACTGACACATAATTATTACCCCAAATCCGTAGTTTACACGAGGGTCATTTGCTGTTGTATATTCTGTGAGTTTTGAGAAAACATGTATTATAATAGGGAGGATTTTCACTGCCCTGAAATTCTCTGTGTCCCATTTTTTCATCCCACATGGAAAAAAAAAATTAAAGACTATTTCTTTTTTTTTTTTTTTAAAGATTTTATTTATTTATTTGACAGAGAGAGATTACAAGTAGGCAGAGAGGCAGGCAGAGAGAGAGGAGGAAGTAGGCTCCCTACTGAGCAGAGAGCCCGATGTGGGACTCGATCTCAGGACCCTGAGATCATGACCTGAGCCGAAGGCAGCGGCTTAACCCACTGAGCCACCCAGGCGCCCCTAAAGACTATTTCTAATTGCTTGGTGAATCAGTTGCCTTCCAGAAAAATTTCAACATTTTTCAAAGATATTGTTTTCATTGTCTTTACAGTCTAGCTTTTGATTTTAGCTTTGACTATAAGGTAAAGCTTATAGTCTTTAGCTTTGGAAAAAAAATAGTGATCAAGCCCTACTTTGAGAAATTCATGAGATTTTCTAGGTACTGGATCATTTTATCTAAGGATAAAGGCATTTTATCTCACTCTCTCTCAAAAGCATTTTTTTTTTGTTTTTGTTTGTTTTTTAATAATCAGGTCTAGTATATGTCTTATTTTCTCTGTAAGTATTCCATGTTTTGTTGCTTTTGTGAAAGACTGTTTTCTTTTAATTTAATTTTCCCAAAGATCTTTGCTAGTACAGTTGCCCCTTGAACAATGCAAGGGTTATGGGTACCAAGCACGTCCATTTTGTATGTCATAAGTGTTAAATAGTGTGTTTTTACAATAAAGCAAGCTAAAGAAATGAAAAGGTTATTAAGAAAATCACAGGAAAATACATTTTATAGTATTGCACTATATTTATTGAAAAAAATCTGTGTATAAGTGGACTCTTGCAGTTGTTCTAAAGTCTATTCTTAAGTCTAAAGTTCTAAAGTCTAAAGTCTGTTGTTCTAAAGTCAATTAAATTTTTGTTTATTGAACTTGCATTCTTTGTTACTGACAAATTAACTTAAAATTTCTATTAGTTCCTTTGTAGACAATTAGGGATTTCTACAGATGAAATCTTGCCATTTTTGCTTTGTACGTCACTGTGCGTGTGTGTGTGTGTGTGTGTGTGTGTGCCCCTTTCACACTATATTGTACCCCAAGAGCATTGTAAACAAAAATGATGGGAGCAGGTGTCCTTGCCTTTTTCACTGCCTTATCAAGAAAAGGATTTATATTTTCGGGGCGTCTGGGTGGCAAAGTCAGTTAAGCAAACGATTCTTGGTTTTGGCTCAGGTCTTTTCCGGGGGTCATGAGATTCAGCCTCCTGCTGGGGTCTGTGCTCACCATGGAGTCTGCTTGAGTTTCTCTCTCCCTCTGCCCCTCCCCTGCTCTCTTTCTGTCAAATAAATAAATCTTTAAGAAAAAAGAAAAGGATTTACTCTTTTGTCACTACATGCGATGATACATGTAGGCATCTTGTGGTGTTCAACATGTTGAGGGAGTAACCTCATTCCTGGCGTGCTGAGGTTTCTGCCGTAAATGGGTCTTTAATTTTATCAGATTCTTTGTATCTATAACATTATGTGATTTTCCTTTTCTTGGGGGAGGTGACCAATCTCATTCCTAGAATAAACTCTACTTGGTCCTGGTATAAACTTTTTACAGATCATTTTATTTGTCTTTCTAATAATTTGTTAATAATATTGGATCTATTGATATATTCTTGATATAGTCCCACAGTCTACTGTGATTCTGCTTTCCTAACCACAAGTCTTTTTTTTTTTTTTTTCTCTTTCATTGCTTTTTTTTTGGATGCTTTTCATTATTGCTTCTTCAAGAATTTTCTGAAATTTTTGTATATATCAACAAAATTATATTTTCCAGTCTTCTGGTATTCATATCCAATATTTTTTTCTAGTAATTCTAATTTTACATCTTCCATTTTTCTCCTGTGTTTATATTTGCTTATAAATCCTGGTGTCTATTTATAATAATTATTTTAAAATTCTTGTCTCATCCTTTTAATGCTTGAGTCTGTATGTATGGAGTAATTTTTTCTCTTCTTTATGGATCATGGATCACATTTTGCAGCTTCTTGCAAGTTTAGAAAATTTCAATTGGATGCCAAATACCTTTAGTATTCTGAATTTTAAGCTTGTTTTAGCATGTAGCTGACTGACTTACTGATCATCTTGGTCATTTTGTGTTAGTGTTTATTCCAAGTTTAGTTTTGTCCTACTATTAAGACATGACCTGTCCTGGATTTCTTCTAATTGCAAGTGTTCTACCAGGTTAATTATTTTCTGGTTGGCAGGGTTTTGAAAGTCTTCCAGACTCATATGAACTTGGAAACATTTCAGACTAAAGCTCGCAGCCCATCTTTCTCGGGAATTATTCAGCCACATAGTCAAGAGGGCCTTTGTGCAGATATTTGGAAATTATTGTCTGCAAAGTTTCCTATTCTCTAGTACTCTGCCCACAAATTTCAGCCACTTTTATCTGCCTTACATCTCAGTTCTGTCCCCTGAAATCCCCACAACGTGTACGGTCTCAGATTCTCTCTCCTGACTCTATGAACGTGACAGGGGTGGTTCTAGACACAGCATTTTTCTTTGTACAAATAATTGCTTTCAAATATTTAGTCAAGACTTCTAACTTTCTTATGGGTAAAGGGAAATGTCTGTCTCTTACTGCATCTTAGCTATAAACATAAATTCTAACATGGACGTTTTCCCTCATAGTATTACTATTTCTTTTGCTTTTTTTTTTTTTAAAGATTTTATTTATTTATTTGCCAGAGAGAGATTACAAGTAGGCAGAGAGGCAGGCAGAGAGAGAGAGGAGGAAGCAGGCTCCCTGCTGAGCAGAGAGCCCGATGTGGGACTCGATCCCAGGACCCTGAGATCATGACCTGAGCTGAAGGCTTAACCCACTGAGCCACCCAGGTGCCCTTTTGCTTTGTTTTTTAATTGAATGAAATTACTACTCTCGAACCTGCATATGCAGTTCAAACAATTTTTCTCAACTTTTCTTCATATATCTGACCATCTGTAAGGTCTAACTCAGGAAGGGTGGGCAAAATGGGTGAAGGTGGTCAAAAGGTACCAACTTCTAGTTATTAAAAAATAGAGAGAAAGAGAGACCTGGAGATGGGGGATGTCATGTATATTAATAGTTAATATCATTAACTATTAACTATAGTTAATGATACTCTATTGTATCATTACTAGATCATTACTAGATCAATACTATCATTGCTAGAAGAATAGATCTTAAAATTTCTCCTCACAAGGAAAAAAGTATAATTATATGTGATGATGGATGTCAACTAGAATTATTGTGATGAACATTTCATAACAGATACACATATGGAGTCATTATGTTGTTCATCTGAAACTAACATAGTGTAATATGTTTCAAGTGTATCTCAGTTAAAAAAAAAGACATTATAGTGCTGTCATAGATT
The DNA here is from genome assembly GCF_020171115.1 of Neogale vison. Lineage (NCBI taxonomy): Eukaryota > Metazoa > Chordata > Mammalia > Carnivora > Mustelidae > Neogale > Neogale vison. The sequence continues at coordinate 131,086,503 of NC_058094.1, forward strand.
CTCAGGTATGTGTGAAATTTGTAGCTTGGGTTCTTCATTAAGGAGAAATGAGCCAATAATAACTATTTGGTGCTTATTTTTCAGTCAAATACCAGAAGGTTAGCCTAAGATCTTCTTTCCCTACTCTTTGGCAATACTTCCACCTATAAACAAGATTAGACATAAGAAACTGCATGGTTTTATGGTTAATAGCACAAATTCTAGGAGATTTATTACCAGCATTCAAACCTCAGCGCTACCGTACCAGGTCTGTAGCCTTAAGAAAATCGCTTAATCTCTCTGTGTATGTTTCCTTACCTACCATAGGGATGACAATGATAATATGGTTATTTTACAGAAAAATGAATAAATGTTTATAAAACACATAGGCATATATCTTATAAAACATAATAAGCAAGTAGATGTTTTTAAAGCATTTAAGTATACTCTTCTACTAAAAAAAATACACTTTTACTTTCTATAATTAAGTTTCCATTGTTGATGCCTAAATTCTAAACCATTATATTCTTTTTTTTTAAGATTTTATTTATTTATTTGACAGAGATCACAAGTAGGCAGAGAGGCAGGCAGAGAGAGAGGAGGAAGCAGGCTCCTCACTGAGCAGAGAGCCCAATGCGGGGCTCGATCCCAGGACCCTTAGATCATGACCTGAGCTGAAGGCAGAGGCTTAACCCACTGAGCCACCCAGGAGCCCCTAAACCATTATATTCTTATATTGCTTTCATAACTGGTCTCCCTGACACCAAAATTTCCCCACTTTTTCTTTTCTTTTCTTTTAAAGATTTTTATTTATTTCACAGAGAGAGAGAGAGATCACAAGTAGGCAGAGCGGCAGGAAGAGAGTGAGGGGGAAGCTGACTCCCCACTGAGCAGAGAAGCCAATGAGGGGTTCAATCCCCAGACCCTGAGACCATAACCTGAGCCGAAGGCAGAGACTTAACCCACTGAGCCACTCAGGCACCCCATTCCCCACTTTTTTCTAAATCTGATTTCACACTGAAATAAAATGATTTTTTTAATGAAATACAATTCCTGTGTTTATTTTACTGAATGTTTTTGGTTTGCTGATTTCCCTAAACTTCCTAATGACATGCTTCCTCTTAATTTGACCTCCTGCTTTCCTCCAGGATGTTTTGGTTATCCATTTTCTTCTCTGTATATCAATTAATTGCAGTTCTTGAACCATAACCTGCTCTCATGCCTTGGTGTATGTGTACTTGTTTTCTTATTAGCTCCTTCATCTACCCAGTAATTGCAATTACTAATGTTTTAACTCTTAGCTTGACCATCATATCTGCTTTTCAGTTTTTCTTGACTATTTAATTCCTAAATAACTTCCCATTACTTGGTACATTTTCTTAGCATGCACAGCACATTTGTATATAACAGTTATCACCACTCGTAAGTACATATAATACTTACTTGAGTTATTTCCTTACCTTTCATAAGAAACAATGCATTTCTTGAGGGTCTTGAATTTTACTTATTTTTCTAATGTTTGTAATACATTCCCTGTGTATAGCACAGAGATTTGCCAAAGCAAAAGTTAACCAAATGTCCACTAAATTAATAGATGAAAGAGTAAAGTTTGGAATGGTAAAGAGTATTCAAAGAATAGCTATCATTTATTACAGACTAAGCATCATTGTAGATAATTCACTAGAAAGGATGAGAATATCCTTTTAAATCTAACCATGAGAATTATGAAAACACACATACAGACACAATCAAGCAAGAGAAGGGATTGCTTTCTTTTGTTTTTCTTTTTGATCAGATATGCCACACAGCTGAATATTTATTATTTTGTACGTGTCCTCTGATATTTTAATCACCTTCAAATATGTTATGATAAGGATAATTAGGAGGTCAGTGATATAGGACATTAAGCTGTTCAATATAGACTAATTCAGGAGAGTAAAAAGATCTTTAATAGTACTTCTTAAGTATGGGGCGCCTGGGTGGTTCAGTGTGTTAAATCCTCTGCCTTCGGCTCAGGTCATGATCCCAGGGTCTTGGGATAGAGCCCCACATCGGGCCCTCTGCTCAGCGGGAGCCTGTTTCCCTTCCTCTCTGCCTGCCTCTTTGCCTACTTGTGATCTCCGTCTGTCAAATAAATAAATAAAATCTTTAAAAAAAAATAGTACTTCCTAAGTAATCACTCTACAGTAAGACATAGGGACATAGAGATAATATTTGTAACAAGGTGCTGACAAATAAATGAACATATTAATTAGATTAATTATATTTCTTCCTGTGAACTATGAAAACTTTCCTTGGCAAAACAAGTAGCTGTTTCTCCAATTAAACACAAATATATCAAATCAATCTGTGAAGTGGTATTTACATGGAAATGTTATGCTTCCAGAAAAACAAATGAAAGTCTCAGCAAATTCTTTCTGTCATTCCTTTGACTCAGCTATAATTATCACAAAACTAACTCCTGATTGCTTCATCTCTTGGTTCTCTGGAGGAAGCTCAAGATGTTCTTGGTCTCTGCTTATAGGAGAAAAACAAAACAAAACAAATCCCCTGACAGAAATGCAGCTCCGGAAGTATTCTGTAGGAACAGGAAATAAGCATCTTGGTATATGCACTGATGCACCCATTGAATATGCTGCCTTGTGAATTGTCTCTGCTACTTCTTTTTGTATCAAAACTCCTTTTGTTAGGGCAATCCCTGTCCCTGACTGCAGTGCTGCAACCATTACCAAAAACTGAGTGATGTTTCTGTACTTCCCAGCTTGCATAGATCAGTTACCCACAATTTAAACTAAATAGACTCAGATTACTTTTCCAATCAGGAATCCATGTTGAAACTATTTATATTTCAATATAAATATATTTATATATATATTATACATTTATATATAAATATTATAAAATGGTAATAATATTATAAATTTAATATATTATATTTAATATAAAATTATGAAATTTCAAAAAAATTACTATCTGTAGTGACCTCTCACCCTGTCTACTTAGCCACAAACCTGATCTCTCAATATAGCATTACCAAGCTGATGAATAAAATGTGACAGGAGTTTCATCCACGATGTACTAGAAACATAGAGAATAAATAATGTTGAAATGCCACCAAGGAGCTCATCCTCTCCCACACCTCCCAACTAAAAAGGAGCCACTCATATTTCAAAGAGCCTGCAAACTGGGACACGTACAGAGATGGAGGACCAGAGCAGACACTCCTTCCCCCTCCATGCCCAGTTGAGGGGTAAAACACTGACAGATAGAACCTAGGTCTGAATGAAATATTGGAGGATGTATAGCCTTAGCCAAGTTAGTGATGGAGGCCAGTGCTTCCCAGCAGAAGAAGAGTCTAGTGATCATGCTTTCAACGTATGTGTGTGTCCAGGAGCTAAAGCTGAAGCACACTGACAGTTACAGAGTCAATGTCAAGTTACACGAGGACAAAACCTTGAATTCTGTTGAGTATTATGAGGAATGATAGAAACTACAATATGGAAAACGCTGAGAGGCAGGAGCATGATTAGGGACTGAGCCTGAATTTAACTACAGGGCTATTGTCATAGTTTAAAAAAGAAATGGTGAGAGTTCTAATTAAGGTAATTTCATAGTGGGAGGCACCAGAATAAGGATGGCTATATGTATATATCAGATTGAATTGGACATATTGGAATGAATCACAAAACAAAGTAGATTTATAGGTGAAAGAAAGAGTTCAGTTGGGACATTTTGAGCTTACAGAGCGAATTGATGTAAAATGTGAATAATAGGAGAGAAACAGGAGACATTTGATACAAATCAAGTTAAATTAAAAGGTCATCAACAAAGGGGTAACATTGGGAACATGGTGCCAGAAAAATATTTTAATAAGATGTTTTATTAATTTTTTTCCTGAAACTGAAGAAGAAAGAAATGAGAATGTGAATAATACATTACAGCAATTAAACCACTCACAGATTTATAGCAATTATGAGGACAAGCACAGATGATGTTCCAACTATTTAACAGCTAGTATAGCCCACACATCTTCCTATCAAAATCGTTGATTAAAACCCCAAAACACTGCCACCAAAATATTGAAAAATACAGATTTTTAAATATTGCTAATTAATTTTTCTGGAAATCATCAAAGTTATTACCATGAAACAAACTACCAGAGTTTTGCTGGACTTTGTTATACTTCATATATTGTAGGATTTATGATATTTATTTTGAATAACATAAGTGTGTTGGGGACAGGGTTTGCTCTCATTTAAATATATAATTTTGCAGAATCCTCTCTAAGATGTGAAAGTCTCCCTTGAGTTGCTACTGTCATGTGTTCTTTGGATGTGAAGAGTAACTCTCCATTTGTTCACTGTCCAAAGTTTTGTCAAGACCCCTGCTAACAAAAAGGTCTGAGATTTTCCTCTTCTTGAAAGCTAACAAGTTAGTCTGCCATGGTTTCATAGATATACACAGGAGACATGAGAATCCTAGGACAGAGAAAAAGGACTTTACTACTCCCAGCACAACAAGTAGTCTGGAATCATGTTTACACTGATTTCTTTGCCAATAGGTCTTTTTGGGGAGACCCAGAATGGCTGGGGCAGAGCTTGCCATGCATCCTCTGTGTAGAAAATGGTTAGGAAACCAGAATTTAGAAGACCCACAATCTTATAAGATTGCTGTTGGCAAATCTGCTCAACCTTTGTTTCAGAGGGAGGTATCTTTCTTATCCTGGTCATGAAAAAAAAAAAAAAAAAGTTGCCTTCAGCCTAGGAGGAAGACTACATCTTCCAAAACTATTTTCTGTGTATGCATCATTGAAATGGATGTCTGTAACCAAAAGTGTCAAGACCTCTTCACAAAAATGTGCAGAAATACAGAGATCCATGCAAGATTTTATCCAAAAATGATCTTTCATTCTCTTCTACCCTTCCTAAGAAAGGCTGCAACATTTTGCCAGGAAATTAAACATTTAGGAATGCTAGGAAAACACTGTACAATAAACATAACTCACAGTTGACCCTGGTGTGGAGCTACAGCCTTTCCTTACCCAGTATCCAGTTTAGATCATGGGTAGAGCCTCCCTGACTCCCAAGAGCAGAATATCTCAAAGTGTTTTTCTACCCGCCCCCTCTTTTTTTAATGACTATAAGGAAGCACTAAGGTGCAAAGGGAGAGAAAGCATGCTCTTGAATCTGATAAAATGGCTAGTCAGAGTCCTCATTTGATTTCTAATGACCAGTCTTTCCTAACAAGTAAGGTGAGGAATGTGTATTTCCTTCAGATGACAATGCTATTCTCCATAAACCCACCCTCTTATCTTTGCCACATGGACCGAGGCAGATTATCACAACAAAGTTCATCACCCCAATGTCAACACATCCCTCAGAAGTGGGTTATTTAGTCTTGGCTACACCAGAAGTAAAACATCAATACACAGCTGCATCGATGTTTGTCTGACCTGTTGCAGATCTGCTCAGATACTGCCAGGTTTCCCGCAGAGAATGTCCAAGTCCCTGAAGGGGCTCGTAAAGTAGACACATAACTTAGACCATAGGGGACCCAGAGACACAATGGAATATTACTCAGCCATCCAGCAGGATGAATACCCAACATTTGCATCAACATGGATAGAACTGGAGATTATGCTGAATGAAATAAGTCAAGCAGAGAAAGACAATTACCATATGTTTCATTTATTTGTGGAGCGTAAGTAATAACATGGAGGACGTTAGGAGAAGGGAAAAATGAAGGGGGAGAGATCGGAGTGGGAGAGGAACCATGAGAGACTAGGGACTCTGGGAAACAAACAGAGAGTTTTAGAAGGGAGGGGGGTAGGAAAATGGGTGAGCCTGGTGATGGGTATTAAGGAGGGTGTGGATAGCATGGAGCACTGGGTATTATACACAAAGAATGAATCACGGAACACTACATCAAAAACGAATGATGTACAATATGGTGACTAACATAATATAATAAAAAAGAATACATGTAATTAAAAAAAAAAACCTTAATCTGTCAAAGGTAGTGTCTGCCACGTGGGCTCTAGTGGGATACCATATTGCTGTGTAAAGAATATGCTTCCCAAAATTCGTATGTTGAACTCCTAACCCCCTGGGTGATGGCAGTAGGGGTGAGGCCTCTGTCAAGTGATTAGGTCATGAGTGCAGAACATTCATGAATGAGGTTAACAACACTCTTGGAGGCCTGAAGAGCATCCTTGCCCTTCCCCCATATATATCTGCTGTTTATAAGCCACCCAGTCCATTATATTTTGTTATAGCGGCCCACATAGACTGACTCATGTCTAGCCTCACCATCATTAGAATTATCTCAGTATTTCCTCTTTATTCAGTCGACACACAACATACGCCAGTGGTTGCAAGCATTTCCCAAGTATGGTACGTCATGGACAAATGCCTGAATCCATATGTTATCTTTCTTCTTCCCTTTTTCACTTGCAATCTACTTAACAGAGAATTGATAACCTTCTGATTACTACCCTTTTCTATTCCTGAATTTTAGCATGCTTTGCCGGAAAGGAGTGAAGATCTGTGCAGGCTCCTCCTTCTTCTCCTTGTCTTCTTCACTGAACTCCTGGTCAGAAACAGCTGCTTGAATACAAATGTCCTCTCTGCCAGGATCGACAGTGGTCTGTGACCAGAGTCCAGCCTGAATTTATATTTAGAAAAGAGTTACTTCAAGGAGTTTGGTACTTTCAAAAACAGATAACCCCTGCTTGACCACATGAAATGATTCAGTTGCTTTGAGCCCCAGAGGAGCTCCATTAAGCTTCCCAAATGTTCTCTCGCCAAAATGGAACTTTGCTTTACATTTGAATACCTTAATGGCAAATGTTCCAGGTTTTCCCAGAGCAAAGGAAGGATGTTTACGCTGAACTAACGTCTTCAGTCCTATCCAGAAAGGAAAAATTTACAGACAATTAATCAAATATTTCCTAGTTTTTACCACTCTTGTGAGATTAAAATTTCTGAGTTCTCAGTTTCAGCCAGATTTCTTGTTCTACACATTTGATGATTTAACCATTTTCTTCTTTGCTATGCTTTATAAAAGAAATACTTTCTACTATTCACTAAATGGTCCCAATTAGAACAGATGATGATAATCCAAAGGGATCAAAATAGGTTCTTCTAAAGTGACAGAGATCAAATGAGTGTAATATTTCACCCATGTCCAGGTCACAATCACTTGACAAAAGCAGAATAATCAGAATATATTTTTTATCAAGCATAACATCATGGATACCACAATGCAAAGTTCATGGCTATCTTTCAAAAGGTAAAAGTAGCTTATTTTCTCAACTTTCTGTCCCTTTTTCCCTAGTCAATTTAGAAATGCAGTTTGCTCCTGAGATAAGAATGAATCACTGCCTTCAATCAAAACATAAAAAGAAATACACATTTAGTCTCAGTTGGGGCCAAGGTATTGGGGTCTTACCTCCTGACAGAGTCTTGTGAGTGAGTCATGGGACCGGTGGGATTCCGATTATGTGTCAACAGACCACCTTGGTCCCTCTCTGTTTCTGATCTACGGCTTCCTCTGGTGGCTCCGTGCTGCTTCTGTAACAAGCCACCACTCAATGTGATGAGGCCAATTTTGTCAGCGAACTGGCACTTAATCAGTTATGTTCCTGCTCTGCCACAGAGATTGGTAGACAGGGAACTTATCCTTCCAAATGATGGAATTTCATAGGAATGGTTAAAGTGGCTCTTTGGTTGAAATAGAACATATACTTCGAAGAGACAGAAGAAGGATTTATAATAGTATTTGTTTTTTTTTTATTTTATTTATTTTTATTTATTTATTAGAGAGAGTGAGCAGAGGAGGAGGGGCAGTGGGAGAAGGAAAGAAAGAATCTTAAGCAGGCTCCACACTCAGCATAGAACCCCATGTGGGGTTTGATCTCACCCCCGGGAGATCATCACCTGAGCCTAAATCAAGAGTTAGATGCTTAACCAACTAAGCCACCCAGATGCCCCAGTAGTGTTTGTTTTTTAATAAATGTTCCAAGGGGGTGCCTGGATGGCTCAGTGGGTTAGGCCTCTGCCTTTGGCTCAGATCATGATCTCAGGGCCCTGAGATCGAGCCCCGCATCGGGCTCTCTACTCAGAGAGTAGAGGTGGGGACCCTGCTTCCCCCTCTCTCTCTGCCGGCCTCTCTGCCTACTTGTATCTCTCTCTGTCTGTCAAATAAATACATAAAATCTTTAAAAAAATAAAGAAAGAAATGTTCTAAGAAAGGGATGTCAGGGACTTAGTGTCAGTGTTGACTGAAATAAGAGGCAGTTTGGGGGAGCACTGGGTTTTTCCAGTCATGGGGGCTAGGTTTTCCCAGGGACTAGATCTTAGGCTGCTGGAAGTCTCCCTAGAGATAGGTCAAGAAGAGTCTTTGTCAAAGTTGAAAGCCATTGGCCATTCTGCACTCCCAAAGGATCTGCAAGTGAAGGGGTTGGTTGCTACTTATATTCTATACTTCCAGAGAGGAAAAAAGGAAAGAAATGGGAGAAATTTAATTTCCCTGTGAATATGATTTGAACATTCTTACAGGCAAATGTTTCTTTCTGACAAGCATAATTCGTTTCCCACCTTTATCACGAGCATTACCTGAAACCGATTATGTCAGCGGTCCTAATTCCTATATCCTGGACTTTCATCTTTTAAGATCTCACACTTAAGAAGTTGCTGTGGTCTTTTGAGGAAGGTTTCCCTTAATTGCTAACATCTGGAAATGTCACCAGGAATTTTATTATATGAACGTTTCTAGGTATTTACACTTTGTATATTTCAGGTCACAAATTAACCATAATATTTCCCAAGCTTGAAGTTCTATTCTATTTGTCACAACTTTGTCCATATTTCCCTCAGGAATTCTAGCTGGCCTTTGCATACTTCCAGTTTAGCATTTTATTTTCAAGAGTATGAGTTAACGTATATCCTTGACAAAAATAAATAAATAAATAAATAAAATAGTGAACCTAAAGCAAGTATGTTTTGAATAATCTGAATGCTTCAGTATGAACATTACAAACAATGGCAAAAAGATTAGCCAATTTTAATTTCTTTCCATAGGAAAAGAAATTTGAAGGTTTTTTGTTGTTGTTGTTGTTGTTTTTAAAGAGAGACAGAGCAGAACAGAGGGAGAGGGAGAGGGAGAAGCAGGCTCTCTGCTGAGCAGGAAGCTGCCTAATGTGGGGCTCGATCGCAGGACCCTGGGATCATGACCTGAGCCAAAGGCAGAGGCTAAATGACTGAGTCACCCAGGTGTTCCTGAAGTAGGTTTTGTACTTCAATATGAACATTACAAACAGGGGCTCCTGGGTACTCTGTTGTTAAGCATCTGCCTGCAACTCAGGTCATGATCCCAAAGTCCTGGGACTAAGCCCCACATTAGGCTAGGGGTCCCTGGGCAGCAGGAAGCCTGCTTCTCCCTCTCCCACTCACCCTGCTTGTGTTCCCTCTTTCACTGTCTCTCTCTCTCTGTCAAATAAATAAAGTCTTTAACAACAACAACAAAATTACAAACAGTGAAAAAAATGAAATAACCTTAATTTCTTTCCACAGGAAAAAGTTTGAAGTTGACTTTGCTTTGTCAAACATTTCATAATTTCCATTTTGCAACCTTTGAAAACTTAAAGAACTGTGTAAAGTGGGTACTGTATTTTTAATACACAGCTTTTACAGATGAAATATTACACAATATAATATTAGAGCTTATAATGAGTAACCAAATTAATTTACTGATAAACAAACAATTAATAATTAATTTTTAATTCATAAGGATAATGATGACTATATTAGAAAGCTATTGGAATAATAAAATTGTGAAAAAATAGTGAATATACACTATAGTAACCATCATGTCACTGAGAACCAGAGGAATTTATTTCCACTCATGTAATTAATTCCTACATGTATAATTGTAATTTGAAAAATCATCTTTATTCACAGTGTTGGAAACGCAGTAAAGTTTTAATTCATAGGATATCTGAACGATATGAATGTGGAATGAGAAATAAACCAGGTTTATTGTGACAAAATTCTACAGACAGAAACAGATCCTGAACATTTATGCATTTATTTGTAGATTATATATGTGTGTATACACACACACACACATACACACACACACATAAAGATATACTATATATAGTATATGTATATATATAGGAATATGTATAAATTGCCAACAAGCAAATATATGTATATATACATACAAGCATAAATGTTTATCAGCACAAATATACATATATGAAAATCTGAACACCATATAAGCTGGTAAAAGACTTAACTTGTAGTAGGAATAATGTGTTCTGTCAAAGATGACTATGCTATAATCCCTGAAACCTATGAATATCCTGTATTGCCTTTCTCTCTCTCAAATCAGTAAATAAAATCTTTTAAAAAAATATTTTTTCTCTAGCTACTTTGTTGTAAGAATAGAGTGTATAATCTGTAAAATGTACAAGACATATGCTAATGAACCATATATATTATCAATAAGGCTTATAGATAAAAGGTTATTACTTATGTTTTTGAGGAGTCAAAAATTATATGTGGATTTTTAACTGCATAGGGGGTGGGGGTCAGCAGTCTTAATCCCCATGTTGTTCAAGGGTCAACTATACAGAAATACTGCATTCAGTAAAGTTGTTTCTCCTAAAGCATGGGCTACCAATTCTGAAACCGCCATACATGTATACTGGGACTGAAAAATAAATGGATAGACAAATCTCTCATTATTAGAGAGCGAAGTAATATATAAGCAAGAGAAGGAGGGCTAGAATAAATCCCTTGGTACTATATCAGAGTCAAAATACTTAGCGTGAACACACAAGTATATGTAAGTATACACATATATGATGTGATACAGAAAAATTACAGATCTATCTGTGTATATGAGTCTGTGTATACATAACCTTACCTCTGCTTATTGAGAGAGCCTGGAAATAGGGACACCTCAGTAGGCATAAATGTATCCAGCGTGCAGTCACTGGCCTCTAAAAGTCATTCTCTAACAAAAGTAATCAGGAGTCCTTGGGGAACTCGTTTTTTTTTTTTTAGGGCTGGAGCAGAAGAAATATGAGATGAATTTAGAATGTATTTTAAAGCAAGAAAAAAAGGAAGTGCTCAATAAACCAAATAATGGATATATGTCAAAGGAATATAACAGTCATTCAGAAAGGTTTCCCAATGGAAAAACTAAAACTACATGCAGGAAAAAGAAAAAAAAATCAATGTCATGTTGGCTTATAACACTAATTCAAGGCCAGTTTGGATTAAACAACCAAAGAATAATATATAAATATATATGGGTCTATTTTGATATAAATAAACAACTGATAAATTAATCAGTCTCCTTGAATGTGGGCTGAATTTGGTGACTCACTCTCAAAGGGTAAAATATTCAAATGGAAAAAGAGGGACTTTACCATACAAGAACCTGTATACCACCTTAACCAAGTATTAAAAGTGAAGGTTTTCAGTAATAAATCATGCTGGTCTGTTCCCCGAATATGATGTGATGCGATATAGTGGAAAGGACACTTCTATCACAAACCCATAACCCAGTGTAATCATGAGGAAATATCAGACAGACCAAAGTGAGGGGACACATAACATAATACTTGACCCGGGCCTCTGAAAATTTTCAAGCTCTGATCAACAAGGGAAGGCTGAGAACCAGCTACAGGGCAGAGGACGTAGGGAGACATACTGACTAGATGTAATCACGTGGTGTCCTGGATTGGAGCCCAGAACTGAAGAAAAGGAGATTAGTGGAAAAACTTGTGAAATCAAAATTAACCCTCTAGTTAAATTATTAATATTTTGAACAAAAGTACTATGGTTTTATAAGATATTATCATTAGGGGAATTGGGCAAATGATACCCTCTACCATCTTTCTAACTCTCTGTAGAGCTTCTTATTCCAAAAGATACATACTTTCAAAGGATTTGGCCAAAAGAACAAATTTATACCCATTTGTAATCCATACCAAGAAAATATTGAATTTTTTCAATGTATCTTCTAAGGAAAATATTTACCTTCTGAATTTTTTTATTTACTTTTTTTTTAAAGATTTTATTTATTTATTTGACAGACAGAGATCACAAGTAGGCAGAGAGGCAGGTAGAGAGTGGGAGGATGGGGGGGAAGCAGGCTCCCTGCTGAGCAGAGAGCCCAATGCAGAGCTCAATCCCAGGACCCTGAGATCATGACCTGAGTTGAAGCGAAAGGCTTTAACCCACTGAGCCACCCAGGTGCCCCAATTTAGTTGTTTTTCTTTAGAAGATAGATACATCCATACATAGAGACAGAGACAGAGAGAGACAGAGACAGAAGTGCAGAGAGAGAGACAGAGACAGAGAGAGAGAGAGCTGATTGAATAAATTGCTATGGCCTCTAATATTATTAATTAAATTGTTCTTTCCATAATTTTTTTATTTCTTTTATTTCTTTTCAGTGTTTCGGAATTCATTGTTTATGGACCACGCCCAGTGATCCATGCATAATATTTTTCTTCATTTCCCTATCACACTTAATTTGTTTGGCACATAGAAGTATGAGGCTCATTAAACATTGGCATTATATACTATTTATTCTGATATTATAACTGTGATGGTTTCCTGTGGGATTATGCACAAAGTAGAACACAAATCTAACTATAAGAGCTAAAACTGTAAAATATGTATTAAGAAGGCATAAACACCACCAGCTACAACTTTAGGTCAAGGACTTCTTATGTGATACCAAGAGTATGATCCATTAAAACATTAGCATCCAAATGGAATTCATCAAAGTTGGACACTCTTTTGCTTCAAGAGATATTTCTAAGAAAATTTAAAAGATAAGACACAGGCTGAAACAAAATATTATAAATCATGTATCTGATAAAAGACTTTCATGAAGAATATACAAAAACTATTGCTATACAGTAACAAGAAAAAAAACAAGACTTATAAGAAAATGGACAAATTGAACAGACACTTCATCCCAATAGATGTATATATGGGAAATAAGAACATAGAAGTTGCTCATCACTAGTTATTATGGAAATGCAAATTAAAATTGTGAGTTCCTATTTTATGTCTATTAGAAAGCTAAAATTACAAAGAAAGGACAAACCAAGTGTTGGCAAAGATGTGGTATGGGTGGAACTCTCTTCTATTGTGGAATTAACTTTAGAAAATAGTATGGGATTTTGTTAAAAGTTAAATGTGTATCTGGCATATGCTCAAAACATTCCACTCTAAGACAGTTACCCAAGAGAAATGAAAGCATGTATAAATAATCACCTGTGCAAGAAAGTTCACGGCAGTTGTGCTAATAGATAAAATAATAGAGACCAACTCAAATGAATAACAAATGAATGGATTTGAATGAATGAATGACAAATGCATTATTTCACATTATGGAATACTATTTAGCAGTGAAGAAGACTGTTTCATGAATGTATCCTATCATATGGGTGAATCTCAAAAGAAGTGTAGGAATTCTAGAAACTGCAATTTACTATATAACAAAAAGTGAGATCAAGTGTTCCCCAAGAGGAGGAACAAGAGTGAAAGAGATAAAACCACATGATTACACAGCAACTCCAGTTACTAATGTGACCCTTAAGTGATTATGTAAAGTTACAAGGAAACTTTAGGGGTAGGAGATGTGATTATTATCCTGAATGTTATGACAATTTCATAGATACATGAATACTTAGAAAGTTTCAATTATGTGTAATTAATCTTTTATGGAATAATTTGCTAATTTATTTTTCAAAGTTTTATTTTCACAAAGTAATTGACAGTTGTTTAAATTCTATTTTCCTAGCTAGATAAGCATGGTTTTAAGAAAACTAAAAACTATTGGGGTGCCTGGGTGGCTCAGTCAGTTAAGTCTCCAATTCCTGATTTTGGCTCAGGTCATGTTCTCAGGGTTGTGAGTTCGAGCCTCACGTGGATCTCCATGCTGACCTGGAGCCTGCTTAGGATTCTCTCTCTCCTTCTCCGTCTGCCCCTCCTCACTTGCACTCTCTTGTAAAAAAAACAAAACAAAACTATTTTTTTAAATGTATGTTGTCCAATTTTCTGAATAATTTTCAAAATATATTTTATAATGTATCTATTTCATATTATAGTTATTAAGTTTGTTTCAGTTACAATACTTTTCATTATGAGAAAATGAACATTATTTTTAATAGTTAAAACACTACTCTTCATTCTACCTCTCTGAATTAGCTAAAATCACCATGAAAATGTGACATCATACCAGACAGTCTTAACTTCTAAATCCATAATTAATGGACATATCTTTTCATATCAATTCATTTAATAGTTAAAATATGAAGATTGCCTTGCCGTTCTTTGTATATATTGCATATTGCCATGTGCTCTCTCTCTCTCTCTATATATATATAAGTATATATATAAAATATATATTATAATAATTTTAAATGTTAATAGCCTTAAAAACACTCAGCTTTTCAGTATATAAATGAAATACAGAGTTAAATATGTCCTGAAGCACGTGGGTAGCTCATTTGGTTAACTGACCAGATTGGGATCTCGGCTCAGATTATAATTTCAGGGTGGTGGGATGGAGCCCTTCTTGGTTGGCGGGGGTGGGGGGTGTACTCTGCTCAGCAGGGGATCTGCTTGAGATTCCTTGTCTTTCTCTGCCCCTTCCCATTTTCTCTTTCTCATTCCTTCTCTCTCAGATAGATACATCTTTTCAAAAATATATGTCCTGTTTAGATGCCCAATTTCAGTATGACTAATACCTGTATAATACTGATAATTTGGATGGATATAGTGCTAAGCTATTCCTTTCTGATTAGGCACAATGAGGTTTGGATTTTATAAAGAAAACTGAGGACTGGCAAATTGAAACAGCTACCTGTGGTCACTAGTAAGTCTAGAACTTTGTATGATACTGGATGATGTCAGTTCAGAATTCATTTCTGCTTATCAATTCATTCTATTGCCATTTAATAAGCTGTCCATATAGGCTGATATTAGATGAGTTGATGTTAATACACATTCTAAAATTCAATATTGGGAAGAACATTGATTAATAAAGGAATTCGAGGTTTTTAGTGAAATCAAAGGTAGAAATCATGAGCAAGAACTTGGTAAATAAATGTAGTTCTCTCTCAAGGGATGGGAAATAAAATTATGGAGGACAATGTAGTCACCATGACATTTTAGGGGTGTGGGATAAGGTGACTTTGTGGATGTCACATCGATCTCAAGAGAGCTGAGGGCAAAGTGCAAGGAGATGGAATGCCCAGTTGTGGCCAAACAGCTCACAATTCCACATTGATACCAAAGAATTACTAAAAGCTACACAGAGGTAAATACGAATCCTGTGAGAAAGGTACGCTGGTGAAGGAATCTGATATCCTGTCAGGGAAGGGGCTTTGGTATCCAAGAAAATCTCTTCAGGATTCCTTGCTCCTGAAAATGCCAGAGCACAATTTCAGCAGAGATGGACTGAATCTGAAAGGCTGTATCTTGGAGAAGTTCTCAGGTAATGGAACAATCTTAGGATTTGTTCAGAATGTTAGTTAAATGTGCTGGTCACTCATCTATCTGAAAATGTGTGAACTATACCTTCATTAAGTCATTTTCACTTAAAAATTTCTTGTTCTAATTGGTCATGTTGAACATGATAAGACATGCTGTATGCATGTGGTCTAACTATGACTTCAAGCAGATGGTCCTGTGCCCCTGGACATTTTCTGAGTCAAAGTAGGCATTCCAAGTAGGAAGCAACCAGGAGTCATATAGCAAGTAGGATTATATGTCCATCACTTAATGAATCAAAAGGCACACAACTTTAGGGAGGCACCAAAAATGGGTTATGGCAGGATACTGAGGTTTAATGATGCAAACTATATTCAGTGAATTTGAGCTTTTCAATTCCCATACTTAACTTTGGTATTGTCCTTTGAAATTTATATTTAGATAAAATTGAAAAAAAATGTTGAATATTTACTGAGTGCAATCCATTATGCAAATCACTATAAATCTCTAAATTATCAGCATATGGAGAGACAAAATTGAAAATACACAAAAAAGTTTTGCTAATAAACTGTTATAGATTATCCTGGTTTGACAAGTTAGATACTTACAAAAAAGACAAAAACAACACTGAAAGAGAACAGTGGCATATCTCACTGCAACACTTATATAAAGATTTTATAAATTCATCTCACATACTTTACTAAACCACATTGTTCACATACTAGGCTGCTTTCCCTCAGGAGATATGAGGTTAAATAAAGTCTTTTCTGCATTACAGAAAGATAGCTAGGCATAATTTTAAAGATGTTTTACACTTTACATTTGGTTTTTGATTAAAATAAATCAGTTATATACAAACAGAGACTGGATTCTTAATTTTTCCCCCCTGTATTGATCATGTTTTAAAAGAGAAACAACTCTTTCAATAGTAATGTATTTCAGATAACTTTCTTTTATTGAACAATTTCTACCTCTAAAAGGTCAAGTCTTAACATTTTAGAAATTATTATTTACTGAAGACATTTGAAACTAATTACTTCAACTTCTCTGTCATTTTGGGGGGATTTAGTATTAGCAGCATTGCCTACTTTGGCAGAAATTAGAGAATCAAAGTATTACCTGAAAATTAAGGGGACAGGGAAATTTTCACCATGAATCTCACTGTTAGCAATTATAAAGTGATCATTTTGAACTTTTCCATGGAAATAGAACTTAAAAATCTCATCTCATGAAGACAATTAAAATACTCTAGAATATTCACATTTATGAATTGAAAGACATCACTAGATAACTTCACACCTTGTAAGTAAAATTCTCTTTTTCATTTGAAATAGGATCTGAATTTAATTACATAAGCATATGCCCCCAGACTCTCCAGGGCCAGAGATTTATTTGAAAGAAATTAGGTTACTGAGACTCAAAATGTATTTGCTAAGAATGTGTATCGTGTGTTATTTAAATGTAAAGAATGGAAGGTAGTAGGTCAATTACAAGAAGAAACCAAGGAAGAGTGACTGTATTTTAGAAAAATCAGTTACACTTACATCTTGGGTTTTGTCATAGTACATAATACGTAATGTCATAATACATAATGACTTCCTCAACTTATACTGAAACCTTAAAATAAATCTATATTTTCAAATAATGCAAATACAAGCTACCCTAATAATTCTATCACTCACCATTTCTCTGATCTCTGTTGCACTCAGAAAGTTTCCAACAAATAAACCATTGGGATTTATTATATTTCTTCATGTAGTAGGACACTGAAGTACTTTCACTGAATTACTTTTTGAGAGCAGTGAGTCAGTTGTCCCACCCACGGTCTTCTCCTGTTGTTTCATCTACAAACCATGGGTTGTCTTGTTCCTATTTCTTGAGAAAATGGATCAGAGAGTTTCCCATTATTTACTGTTTCTCATTCACCACACAGTTCATATTCATGCTTATTTTGAAAGTTATTCTTTATACTAAAAGTTTTGCTTTTTTGTCCATATGGTTTGCTCACTTTAAATTTACATTACTAAATGAACAAGTCCTCTGATGCTTCTATTTTGAAATATGTTTGCTAATTTGTTTTTATTCTAAATGTGAATTTGATTTCAGCTTCTGTTTTTTATGCTTTATTGAATAATAAATACATTGTGTCACACTGTGTCTCAAAGCCTGTTAGGAGGTCAGTGCCAGACCTCTGTGCTGTCCATAAAGACTGTGTACTACAGACTTCTGCAGATGCAAACAGTGTACATGAAGAAATAAAATAAATTCCAAAAGAGCCCCTAAAAGTACTTTTTTTAAAAAAGATTTTATTTATTTATTTGACAGAGATCACAAGTAGGCAGAGAAGCAGGCAGAGAGAAAGGAGGAAGCAGGCTCCCTGCTGAGCAGAGAGCCCAATGTGGGGCTCGATCCCAGGACCCTGGGATCATGACCTGAGCCGAAAGCAGATGCTTTAACCCACTGAGCCACCCAGGCACCCCCTAAAAGTACTTTTTAAAAACTTCAACCTTGACAAAACTGAATGCAAATTTGTAAAGTTTTAAAGAGGATTCTGTTAAAACCATATCAAGCTGTTTGTAGTAGAACACAAGGGGGACTCCGTCACATATCTGTCAAGGAAACTTACACAATGAGGAAAAACAAAACTATTTGAGAATTATAAATGTGTTGCAAAGGTACTGGCATAATATTAATAGCTAAAAATAAAAGTACCGGTGGATAATTATAAACATACCTAAAATTAAATACAAATAAAATAATTATTAAAATTTAAAAATTAAAATATGTAATAAAAAGGATCAAAAGTATAGAAAATAAAATGCACACATTTAAAATTACTAGAAATTAAAAGTAGGTAATTGGAAAAATATTTTAATAAAGAAAAAAATTAAAAATTGAATAAAATACAGAATACAGGCATATCTCACTTTATTCCTTTTTGCTTTATTGCATCACGCTGATACTGCCTTTTTATATATATATATATTGAAGGTTTGTAGCAACCCTGAAATAAGGTCTATTGGCATCATTTTACCAACAGCATTTGCTCACTTTGTGTCTCTGGGTCACATGTTGGTAATTCTCACAATATTTCAAACTTTTTCATCATTATTATATTTGTTATGCTGATCTTTGATCATTGATTATGACTTACTGAAAGCTCAGGTGGTGGTTAGCACATTTTAGCAATCAAATATCTTTTAATTAAGGTACATGCATTGTTCTTTTTAGACTTTACGGTTGCATGCTTAATAGACTAAAACACAGTGTAAAACATAGCTTTTATATGCCCTGGGAAACCAAAACAATTAATCCGCTTTATTGCAGTGGTCTGGAACTGAGGCGTAAATTATATCAGTTCAACTCGAGATTTATTAAATTTTACAGATTAAATTCTCCTATTACAAAGCAAAAAAACATGATTCTCATATTTGATCAAACAAAAATATCTACCCAGAATTTGTGTAAAATGTATGTATCTAAAAGTAAGTCAAATAATTGCAAATAAAATGTTAGGCCATTAAAAGCAAAAACAGTATATTGAATATTTTTTAATGTTAGGGAATTAAAAATCAAGACAAAAAATATTAACTATTTCAACAAGCATCAATATATTTTGTCACAATGTGGAATCATCAGTAATAAATGAAGAATCATGGATATTTATACTGTAATGGAACCCTTAAAACCATTTCCCCTAAAGACAACAAGTAAAGTAAAGTTCAACATGTTTTTTTTTCTCCTCTTTGGATGATAAAATAAGTAAAATGTAAATGAAGTTTACATAGAACTATATATATACATATATATGATTAGTGTTTATATATATACATTAGTGCATATGTATGTGCATATGTGTGTGTGTGTATACACTATATGGTATATATTCTACACACTACTACTGTTTAAAGAGCAGCAGAAACTTGTGCACAGAATGGTTAAGTAACTTGCCCATGGTCACACAGCCAACATGAGAGTGCTGTAATCTGAGACTGATCAAATGGTATTTAGAATCTGTGTTATAATAACACAGGATCATAATAGATATACTAGTAGAAAAACTATCACGCCTGGCTGCCTAGATGGCTCAGTCAGCTGACTCTGGGACTCATCGGATTCTAGCTTATGTCATGATCTCACGGGTGTGAGATCAAGCCCGGAGTCAGGTGCCTCACTCAGTGGGGGGAGTCTGAGATTTTCTCTGCCTCTCTTTCTGTTTCTCCCCCTGCTTGCTTTCTTCCTCTCAAACAAATAAATAAACCTTTTTTAAAAAGATGAATAATCACATCAGCAAATAGTACTAATAATCTATTTTTTTAAGATTTTATTTATTTTATTTGAGAGAGAGAGTAAGCACAAGCCCGGCAGAGGGTTCCTTCTCTGCTGAGCAGGGAGCCCAATACAGGACTCGATCCTGGGCTTGACCCAGGGCTTGATCCTGTGACTCCAGGATCCTGGGACTCTGGGATCCTGACCTGAGCCGAAGCCAGATGCTTAACCTCCTAAGCCAGCCAGGTGCCCCACAAATAACCTATTTTAAACAGAACTCTGTGATTGAGCTCAGTGAAAGCAACCATAAAACTGAAGAATCTGAAAGAAAACTCCAGTCACTGAACGGTTATCCATAGTTCTGGAGGGCTTGATTGATTTATTTTTATTCTTTTTGTATTTTTCTTAGTTTTCTTCAATTTACAAAAGAAATATCTTTCGTAAAGGACACTAATGACATGAGAAGACTAAAGTCACATGCATTTGGGTCATTCACCGGGTGTCACTCAGTGGGGTGTCGAGAATCTTTACAGCGCTCCCCCAACCCCATCACCGCCACCACCACGGCCTCTTTAAAAAGGTCAGCAAATCGTGCATGATGTATAATGGCTGTCTCTCATCCAGGTGTGTGTGTGTTTAAACACACACATATGTTTATGCACCTACATGCATGTTATACTTTTTGTAAACTGTTTCCTACAGCCATGATTTCCCATGATTATATCGTATCTTATCATACAACCGTCCAAGACAACCGCAGACGGCAGCTAAACTAGAACAAACAGATTTTATGCAGTAACCATAGACAGTGGGGAAAGAACTGAGTTAATTCTGATTTGTGCAGAGGTGACCAGATGCTCTGAAGGGAGAGTGACAGAGGGGGTTTGGTGGGGACTTGTGCAGAGTCAAGAAAAACATTACAGAAACTAGGGAGGGGTGGTTCTCCCACGTGACATCTACCTGGGTTGGGGACTGGGGCCTCAGAAGCTAAGCTCCTACAGTCCTACAGGGTCTGGGGTAGAGGGCTCTTCAGCTGCTGAGTGGAACAAACATTGAATGCTTCCGGTAGCCTTCGGTTTTCTCAACCAGGCCCTTTAAGGGGAGGACTGCAGAGACGCGTCCTTGAATGGCTGAAAACTGTTACTGTTGGAGTCTTTATCAGGCAAGTTTGAGGTCTAACCAAGTAGACAGTTCTGTCCTTGGTTAGGAGCCTGGCTAGTGTTTGCTGAAGGAGAAAATCTTTATGTCTGTACACTCTTTTGTGTTAAATAAAATACCTCACATTTATGTTAATTTTTTATTATTTGACTATTACCAATAATGATTTAATTATATATATAATTTTAAACACGTATTTCTAGAATTCATCTGTATTCCAAATTTCCCTACAGATTAATTATACCAATGTGAACTCCAATAGTGGCTCATGAACATTTTTACTTCCTTTATTACCTTTTACTTATTACTTAGCTCATATATTATGGGCAGTTTTTCTTTGATTTTTTTTTTCTACATTATTCCCAGGAATTAGTTTATCTATGATTTCTCACTTGCCTTTTTATTATTACACCAGTTTTTAATAAAAGTGGTGTTATGGATGGAATTGTGTGTCCCTCTCCCCAAATGCACATAAAGTTCTAATGCAGCGTAACTCTGTCTGGACATGGGGCCTATAAGAAGGTAGTTAAGGTTAAATGAGATTGCTGGAGTGGAGACTCTGATCGCACAGGATTAGCGTCCTCATAAGGAGAGCAACCAAGAACTCACTGTCCCCTTTCGGCTCTCTCCATCACGTGAGGACAGAGCAAGAAGGTGACTGTACCCGTACACTCCAGGAAAAGAACGGTCACCAGAGACTATCCTATTTTACTTGATCTCGGACTTTCCAGGCTCCAGAACTATGAGAAAATAAATTTCTACTTTAAGCCATGCAGATTGTGGTATCCGTTATGGCAGGCCAAGAAGATGAAAACAGTTGGTAATTTTCATGTGCTTTAATTTATCGATATGTTATTTTCCATTATTTATGTTGTGGCTGCTATGGGTATAAGGCCAAAGATTAAAAAAAAAAGATGAAATTAACATATTACTAAATAGTTAATAAATAGCCTCAGCATTCTTTATTGTTACTCAATTATGATAAAATTGATCTACTAGTCTATTCCATTAAAATGCAGTGTTCTTGGGCACCTGGGTGGCTCAGTGGGTTAAGCCATTGCCTTCGGCTCAGGTCATGATCTTGGGGTCCTGGGATCAAGTCCTGCATCGGGGTCTCTGCTCGACTGGGAGCCTGCTTCCCCCTCTCTCTCTCTTTCTTTCTCTCTCTGCCTGCCTCTCTGCCTACTTGTGGTCTCTCTCTGTCAGATAAATAAATAAAATCTTTAAAAAAAAATGCAGTCTTCTTGTATATAAATACACTAGAGTTCACTCCTGGGTTCCTGTTTTATTCAACTGACCTAACTATTTTGCTATTTCCACATTATTTCATGTTCTTGCTCTAACATCTGTTTTAATATATGCAGGTTCAAGTCCATTTCCATTATCTGAGGACAATCTAGCCCCATGCTGTCCCATCAATACATAATCTGAGCCACATAGGCAATTTGAAATTTTGTCCTAATAACATTTAAAAAAAGTAAAAAAATATATATATATAAAATATACATACACATACATATATACATATATATAATGTTAATATTAACATTTTATTTCAACTTAAAATCAACAAAATTATCAAGAAGGCATTTTATGCTTTTTTTTAACTGCTGCATGATTCTATTTATATCATGTTTAAAAACAGAATACAAATTGATAATGATGGAAATTATAACACAGGTTATTTTGGGACTGTAATGACTAGAAGATATTTTATGCTTTTGTGTTGTTTTTTGGTACAGATGGGAATCTGTAGTGTATTTTATACTAAACAATGTATATGAGTGTAGTGTGTGTGTGTGTGTGTGTGTTTGAATATTTGGATTTGTCATATTTTAACTGCTTGATAGCTACAGGGACTTACACTATTAGAAAGTGTGGCTCAAGTACTTTATTTTAATGAGAAACATTACAATTATTTATCCCAGCCCTAGAAATATAGTGAAATGAAATTATGTTGATGTTATAAGTGAACTTTTAAAGGATTTAGAAGGTCATATAATCTTTTTTTTTAAATTTATTTAATTTATTTATTTGACAGACAGAGATCAGAAGTTGGCAAGAGGCAGGCAGAGAGAGAGGAGGAAGCAGACTTCCCACAGAGCAGAGAGCCCGATGCGGGGCTCGATCCCAGGACCCTGGGATCATGACCTGAGCTGAAGGCAGCGGCTTAATCCACTGAGCCACCCAGGCGCCCCGAAGGTCATATAATCTTAATTACAGAATTACTGGGTTAATTGCAGACATGGGTTAGACACAACACACAAACAATGCTTACCTCTCAAACAATATTAGGCTTACTGTTCTGTCCTTTTTTGTCACTTAGAGGTTTTTCTATATTGAGGAGTCAAGGAAATAGAGAGCTAAATAGAACTTTTTTACACAGAACACATTTTCATAGGACAGGCTTCCCACAAAAGAATTTAAGTAGCAATTAAAATAATAAAAATTCAAGGATAAAACTTTTATTAGCTACTGCAGAATTAAAACAACTAGTATACTAAAGCACCTGCAGCCAGCAAAACACCATGTAGGAGGCTCTTCAGTAGAGGGATGGGGAATTGCTACATTCTCATAACATTCTACTACTGTTTTGAGTAATTGATGCTCCCAGTAACCTGAATATAGAATAGTGACCCCCTAAATAATTTGAGTTGCTCTTTTGAACTAGTATTATTAAATACTGTGCCATCAAAGTGACGTAAGATAAAGAAACTATGACCTAACCAAGAGTATACATTTATGTTGCAAAGGTCACTGCTGTGGGTTATCTGGAATGCTTAAGGATTGTGACCGGAACAAAGCATTCTGAATTAGAACCACGGCACCTGTTTTTGTGGTGGTGCCTGCGTGTCGCTGTGAGTTCAGGGTCAAGGTGTCAACAGATAATATTGATTCACCAAACGGGGATCTCAAAAGAAATTTCTGGATGCCTGACCGTGCTCTTACAAAGAACATTGTCTATTTCACCATAAAAAAAATATTGAATTGGAAAATGAAGCCAAAGCGTAGAAGACATTTTCCCTGCACATTTTTTGGTTTGATTATTTTCAGTTTGGTTGGATCTGTAGACACTGTCCATTCTACATTTTCATTTTGCCTGTGTGGGCTAAGACTTGAGTCACTGCTGCATGTTCCTACAGGACCGTTTCCCCCTCAATCAGAGCTTTCATTAGTCTTAACAACTGATTTTTGCAAAGTCAATTGGATAGATCCAGCAGTTCATAAAACTTTTTCTGGGCAACAGAAAAAACCATCGCGGCAACATTCTGTCATCCAATATTCTTTTATTGGAGATAGAAACATAGCCGTTCTGTGCTCTCTATGTCACAGTGAGTGATGTCTTACCTTTCATCTTCTAAAAACTTTCAGTCCGCATTAATATTGGCATGGTCCTGAACTCAGCTCTATTTACACGTCAGCTGTTTTTAGAACTAGGTTGTTGTTCATTATTCCAAGTTCGTTTATTCGTATCTTTAGTTGTTTTTAAAATACCACTCATTCCATGTCCCCACTATCTAGGACAAAGCAATGCATTTAGAAGTTACTAAATACGTATTTTGAAATGAGTGAATGAATGAATCATCAATCAATCCATTCAAGGAGTCTGGTTGAAAAGTGACACAATATTTCAAGTAAGAATAAGTATCAGGTCTGTGGTAAGCTAATTTTAGCTCTGCGGTAATTGAAAGGATAAGATATCTCTCATCTAATCTTTTCAGGCTGCTTTTGTGCTAGATCTGTACCTGTTGTTAATATTCCCTCTAATATGCTGCCAGAAAACCTTGCTAACTTGTTGCCTTATTGTCCTTAGCACCAGATAATACCTCTTTCCAAATGTCTTATATGCTGCAGGTAAATTAGTTTTCATACAAAGATATCAGACCTTTCAAATCTCAGGTATTGCCTCTGTTTATATGATAAACTGCTGACCACAGTGGTTAATACATTTCACAGAAGACTCCACCAACCACTCTGGCCTCAACCATTATGACTTCAAAACAGAACCTCTACCAGAGGCAAATGGGTCTGCTACCATTTATATCATCCAGTGGGTGCCTCTTTTGCTTAGGCTGATATCAGCATGGAAATTCTTACCTACAGTTTGATAAAAATGGCCAACAGAGCTTGTATGAGTGATTATAAACAGCTAAAATTTCAGTTTTCTTCTCTTTGGTTGTATACATTGAGTGATAATTGGTAAATTCTCAGGGAAATGACTTCTAAATATCCTGTATCAATGATTACTGATAAATTTCCAGGGAAATTATAACTCTTTCTTTTTTTTCCCCCAGAAAAGTACATGTCCCATGCCAAAAGAAAAAACAAAACAAAACAAAACAAACAAAACACACACACACACACACACACACACACAGACACACACACTCACAAAACAAAAACAAATCAAACCAAAACTACAGAATCACTTATTCGACAGGTAGTCTTTGGGTGCCTGTTGTGTGCCTGGAAAGCTAACAGAAGACCAGGGGAGGAGATAATGGAATTGGCTTTTCCAGTGGACATAAGGATTGGGGGAGTGGTAGGGGGAGTAGGAAATAAAAACAGTCAAACCAATAAATCAACAACGTAATTTCAGATGTTATATATTTGCTGACACCTGACCTGTCTTTTATGAGAAAATCTGGGAATGAATGTGAAAACAAAGGCCAAAAAAAGAAAAAGCAAGCAAGCAAGCAAGCAAGCCACCATTGGTGAGATGGAACATGGACCACTTCTGAAATACCAAGCTCAGAGCTGGTAAGGCTGAGGAGACTGAGGCACTCACTCGCTTTGGAGCAGAATTTAAAGAGATTGAAATAAAACCTCAGGAATCCAGACAGTCATTTTCATGCAGTATTTAAAAACATAAAGACAAAATTAACGTCTAATATCCATAATAAGGAGACTATAAAAATATTATAAAGACAAGCTGTTCTCTGTCATATGAGCCTGCATTATTGTGCAAAAGGAACAGTGTGCTCTGGTCACTCGTGGTTCCCTGCTGCGGGTCCCCTATCACGTGGCTTTAGGAGAGCTGATGACGGCATGACAATAGATTTAGATATAATTTAAATATAATGCTGCTTTTTAGTGTAGAGATTTGATTCACTCTCCTGATTGGTTCAAGATTTGGGAGGATCTTATTTATTTATTTATTTATTTATCTGAGAGAGACAGCAAGCGAGAGAGAGAGAGAGACAGAGCAAGCAAGCAGGAGCATGGGGAGGGGTGGAGGGAGAGAGAGATGAAGACACCCCGCCAAGCAGGGAGCCCAATGTGGGGCTCAATCCCAGGACCCCGGGATCATGACCCCAGACGTTTAATCAACTAAGTCACCCAGGTGCCCCAAGAAGGCATTTGGTAAGTGTATAGTGCATATTTTCTCTTCTCTCTGGTCCCACTGTGGCTCAGTCGCCCACTGGAGCATCCCGTGGGAGTGAGGGGGAGGGTGGGAAGGAGGAAGACAGAGACAGGCGCTGGGACAGGCAGTCACTGTTATGGATTTAGGGGAATTTTACTCTGCAAATGTCCCTGTACATTTAGAGGGTAAATATGAAATGAGTTTTGTTGAAGAGCGATGTTAATCAGTTGATATTCTTTATTATTCTGCTCTTTTATTTTATTTTGTTTTCCAGGTTAAGACAGTAACCATGGGTTATCTGACAGTTCAGAATGTCATCTATTTTGTTATTATATCTGCTATTATCTTTGACTCAAATTCCAGTGTATTTGCTGTTTTGTCCTATAGGCTGAGGCATAAGAGATCTGCCTGAAAGATATTGTCTCTAGTTATTACATCCGTGTTATTCTTTAAATCATTATATTAGTTTAACATTATATCCTCAGAGTGAGTTACTTGTTAAAATATTTTATATAATGAAACATCAGTATTTTAGGAAACAAAATGTGTTATTAACACTGAATAAATAAAACACCGTGTTACCACATTACAAAGACAAAATGTGGTATTACTTAGCTTGACCACTCTTCGAAAGTCTTTTTCAATCCAGGACTGTCGTGTTCTTATTGAACAATACATCTGAAGTAAACTCCTTACAGAAATGCTCTGAATTTCTAACAGCAAATCAAGGAATTATCCTGTTTAATACAGTCACTTAGTTGGCTAAGAACACTGAGAACAGAAATGGAGATTTAAATATACTCTTCATTTTATAAAACATGATGCTGGATATCTCCATTTTGATTTCATTTGATAAACTGTCACCTATGAAAATTAAACTGTAACCTTATTCACCTCCCTCATAGAGAAAGCAGATGTTTAAACTTCCCCACCCTGACATAAGTATATGGAGAGTCACACAATTCGAAATCTAATTAGTGTTTAATAAGCCATTTGAAATGATGTCATTCAACTCTTACAAATTAATCCTGCTCTTTCAACACCTGCTGGTATTTTGCAACAGTAATTATTTCATGACAAAAAGAGGCCTGAACCAGTCCACATTCACATAAGCATCTCTTCAGAGGACTCCATGCGTTTCTCTCTGAGAGATGTTAATAACCTCCTCCCGGCTTAAGTGGAGAGAATCTGGAACAGACATAATGAGACCTGCTCTGAATGGGAGACCATTTGCTATTCTAAAACACAATTTCAAAAGGTCAAAGACAGAAAAGGACCTGCCTCAACCTATAGAGTGACTTTCTGAGATCCCTTAACGAAGCACTTGTCTATTCATTTTTTTAAAAAACAGACTTGCATTGATGGCGTAATAAACAAGGAAATTGAATAGAAAAGTACTCTCACTAAAAGTGGAAATCTTAAAATGAAGTAGTGTATGTTTTTTTAAAAAACAAATTAAAAAGTGATGTAACTAAAACTGTCAAGGATTGTTAGAGCTTCCAGAAACCAACGTTTAATATATCTGTATAACTGACTGCTGTGGTTTAACGTAAATTCAATTTAGGTGTTATCATTTCATGATGAGTAATTTACGTTATAAAATTATCAGTAGCAGAAAAGAGAATAACACTTGATTCACAAAGTTTCTGGGATTAGTCACAGTTATGAATGTGAGAATTCCTCCAACTTACTCGTTATTAAACAGAGGCTTGTGCTTTTCTTAGGTCCATTACTATTCTAGAAGTCCCAGGAAACTCTAGAATTAGGGCAGCTCAAAGTCCATGAATTTGCCTCTACACAACAACTACACCTTTACTGGAAATTCTTCACATAGATTGTTAATCATTACTTTTAAAATCCTGCATTTCTCATTTGAGTAACTCTAATTCATATTCTTTCAAGTAAAGTGGAATGTGTGGTCACATCACTCAAGTCCTGTAATGTGACCACTTTTCCTTTCTCTGAGCCCTGTGATCAGCCGTCTTCATTCACAAGAAATGATTCTTCATTCAAAAGAAATTGGCTCTTTACTTGAGATATTATATTTCTGGTATCTATTTCCTTTTTTTACTTATATAGAGACAGGCCTGTGTTATATTTTACAATCCTCATAAATGAAAAGAATAGAAAGTTAAAAAAGGTACTACTTTTCCAAAAGAAGTTTTTGCTAGAAAGATAAAGCCTTGGCAGAATATGCTTCAGTCTCCCATGTTAAATTGCAAACATTTGTGTAAGCAGTCAAATGGTAGATGACTCACTCGTATGAGTAAAATGAGGACATTGACCATCTGTGTGTGTCTCCGCATGTGTGTGTTGTCTAAACTTTTAAGTAGATGTAATGGAAACTGGTATTTGCCAAGCCAATATCAAATTGGCCCCATGTTTATTCTCATTGTTAAGTATAATGACATACCCAACCTCCTGTGGAGCCAAGGGTGGTAGGTAACTAACAATTCATGGAATGGGTATATGGAGAAGACACAGATCTATTTTATTTTATTTTACGATTTTATTTATTTATTTGACAGACAGAGATCACAGGTAGGCAGAGAGAGGGGGGGGGAAGCAGGCTCCCTGCTAAAGAGAGCCCCATGTGGGGCTCGATCCCAGGACCCTGGGATCACGACCAGAACTGAAGGCAAAGGCTTTAACCCACTGAGCCACCCAGCCCCCCCAAGACACAGATCTTTAAAAGGTAATAGGTGTTCCTCTTTACATGTCTTTATTCCTTTGTGAATCATTGTGCAGCATAAGAGGAGAACTGTCCTGCAATCAGGAAACAAAAAGTGAATGACAAAATCCGGATTCTAAAGTAGGTTGTAAAAAAAATAGGAGCTAGGAGTTCCGGCACTTCTGTAGCCCTCCTTTTCCGGTGGGCACAGACTCCACCGCTCTCGTCTCCCTCCTGTCTGACTTCTTGTCCATGTGGGAAAAAACAAAATCTTGATTGTTGTTATGCTACTGCAAGGGAGTATTCCTAGTACTTGGAGCTGCATTCGGCCCATCCGATGGAAGGGGCTAGAGAAATAATGTCCATTGTATCTTTAACAGCTTATTAAAAGGAATTTTCTGACGTCTAGAAATATTTGCTGAGGCTTCAAGTTGTAGAGCAAAGCCTAGCTTCAGTCCATCTGCACGAGAAGACAAAATAACAGCAGAGAGAGAAGGATTTCTTTTCAGAGGATTGTTCCATTCTAGAAAAAGCTGTGCTTCTCCCTTTTTCAAGCCAAGTGAGGGAGGTTTAAGGAGAAATTGAAAAGTGGGGTTTTCCATCACTATGAAAACAGACGATACCTGCCTCTTCCAAGACAAATAACTTTATGTTTCTGTGTCTGTGCTGTTATTCTTCATTCTAATAGATATTCCTTTATTTTTATGACCACATGCAGGTCAAATCACTTAAACAGCAGAACTTTGTCCTGTTACTTAAAAAAGTGAAGTCTTAAATTTTTAAATAATGTCTTTCCTGTCTTCTACACTTCTAAATGATTCTCTTCCTCTTTAACCCAATTGAAATCCACACTTCTCTACTGTTCAGTCCCTAACGTTTTGGCCCATAGTTTCTGATCCTCTGCATCTTTCCATCTCAAAATTCTATAGCTCAGTGTCTATAATCTTCTTATATATAATCATAATATAATCATTATATAATCTTCTTATTATAACTTCTTAGTTATAGGGAATTTGGGGAAGATGGATCATTTGCAATGTTTATAATGTATCTTCTCAAGGAAAAAGGGTGGTTTACAACTAAACAAAGTATGTATTTTATGTTTTCACTTACTAATTTTCAAATCTTATCAATATTACCATTCATATTATTAACTTACATCCTCATCCAGTTTCCAATTAAACCATAATTATTTTCTGTTTGGATGGTCAGGAGGTAAAAAAATTCTGAATTTCTATTATAGTTGTGGTTTTGCTTTTGTTATTCAAAGAGTTTTTTTGTTTTGTTTTTGTTTTTGTTTTGGTAATAAATAATCCTTCTTTAAATCTGGGCACAGCCTACACGTAAGAAGTGGGGAGTTAGGCTCCACCTCCTTGAGGTTGGGACTATCTGCAAAATTTATTTGGGATTCTTTGCATGACCTATTTGTCTATTCTCCCACATTTATCTATTTCTAAATGTATTTAATTCTACCATTTTATTCTTAGATCTATATTTCACATGTTATATTATAATCAAATACTCTATTTATTTCGTTGTTCTAATGATCCATCCTTGACCTTTAGGAACTTACTCCCTTGGTCCCTGCCTCCCTTTGACTCATCCCAGTCATAATGTTTTATTGTTGTTGTTGTTTTTGTTGCTTGTTTTTTAGCACTTTTTCACTTGTTGGCCCTATAAGGGGCCCTATCATGTGTACTTTTTGCTGTGGCCCCAGATTCAGTCATTTCTCCATGGAATCCTGTTGCTTTTATTGTCAGGATATTTTGCAATTGCATGTTAACCCATATATTTGCACATATTTATAAATATTTCTATATGTAATCACTTATACCTTTATTAAACAAAATAGAACTCATTCTGATGTCTCTGACTCTAACCTAGTAGCACACGGGTCCTTCCAGCCTCTTCCCCTTGCTCATCTGTAATTCCCAATTACAGCAAGGAGACACCTAGTTTGCACCTTGACCAAACATTTACTTACTGGTTTAAAACTATTACGCTCATACAGTGGTTTTACAAGTGTTAATCCATAACTCTGTCAGAAACCATTTTATCTACTAAAGCACAGTGTTTTGGTTTTGTTTTTAAGTGGGCTGTGAGCCCAGCGTGGAGCCCAAGGCAGGGCTTGAACTCACATCGCTGAGATCAAGACCTGAGCTGTGATCAAGACTTGGACACCTCTCCAACCCAGCCACCCAGGTGCCTCCTAAAGCACAGTGTTTATGGTTTACTTGCAAGGTCCTATTGCCTCTAGTCCTACAGATCACATTAATTTCCGGAGTTACTTAGGTCACAATCATTTCAGCCCATCCCCTTCGGTGAGGTTCCTTCTTACATTTCTAATACAGTTAGATTCTGTGTCATAGTCTGCATTCCAACCTGTCATAGCCGAACCTCCTAAATTATTCTAATCTGCATACATCAAGATCCATCCTTTGTTCTGCAAATTCTATGGATTTTCATAAACGTGTGGTGCCATGAATCAACTATAACAGAGTCATTCCTTCTCTTCTGTGTTTCCACTATTCAACCTTCAAGCCTCCATCTTGGAAACGACTGAGTGTTGAGTAGATCTGCAATGCTGATCAAAGACAGGTTGTTGTGTTTCAGTTTTAAGACAGAGTGTTAGTATGATGTATCTTTTCCCATCACTTAATCTATCCTAATCTTTATATATAAAGAGGATTTCTAATAGGCAACATATAATTTGGTCTTATGTATTATTCACACTGATAATTGCTGTTTTTTAAAATTGATCTATAAATTATTCACATATAAAGTTGATCATGGATTTTGAATTAATATCTACTCTATTTGTAATTTTTTTATGTTTATTTTTCTTCTTTCTTGTTCAGCCTTCTGTTCTTAACTGATTATTTTCATATAATTATACTTTTGTACCTCCTCTTTTAACATCTCCATTACACTTCTTTTTTACTTATTTATTTATTTTAGTCTTAGAGTTTGAAATATGCATTTCTAACCATGAGAAAAATCTCTACTTTTCCTTCACATTTGAAGGATAATTCCCTTGAATACAGCATTCTATAGGAGCATGTTTATGTTCCTCTTATCACTTTAAATATGTCATTCTTTTCTTTGCATAGTTTCTGATGAGAAAGTGCTGTAATCTATAAATCATATCTTTGTTCTTTTCTAGGCAAGTGTTTGTTTTCCTCTTCATCTGTAGGTCTTCTCTTTGTCTTTGGTTTTCAGAACTCTGAATACAGTATGTTTGAGTAGAGTTAATATTTATCCTGCCTGGTGTTCTCTGATCTTCCTAGATTTAAACATAATTCTATGTGTTCTTTTACATATTGAGGATCCAAAAATGTACACATGTCCAAAATATTACTTAATTTTTATTAAAAATATGCATTTTTAGTAATTTATATTGTTGATTTGACTGGATGTTAATGCTATAAAAAGTTAAATATCTAACCAATATTTGATGAGCTTATACCTATTTTTCATTTATTGATGGAAATACCACATTTTTTTATGTTTGGTTATAACAGCTTTATAGTCATTCAGGAAAATCATACAAAGTAGAACAATGATATCTTACTGTTGTTAAAGAGACTTCATGTCAATCTCTCATATTTTTAGTAGCAGGAGATTTTTTCAGTAATTTGGACAAAATAGTCTTATTTTTCACTCAGTGCTATAACTAGGGAGATGGAATTACAAACAAATGAATATTTTCTCATTTTAGAGTTTAATAAAAAACACACATACACATGCACCCAGACACAGACACACACACACACACACACATACACACACACAACTCAGCACTTACACATTTACTTATGGTGGACACATTGTCAATTATCAGTGATCCGTTTTATCAATAAAATACACTTGACTTACACAATAGAATGATAAAACTTTCTCTGTCTCTCACCAATTGCACTACAGGTTTTCCTTTTGATGCTTCTAGGTTTTCTTTCTAGGCACAGTTCAAGAGCATATAGAGATATGAAATAATATATTTGAAAAGGGAAAATATTATCTATGCATCTATTATTAGCTAAACATGTAACTTTTTCAAGCCTTAACATCCAGTCAAATGTACAATTATCATTATGAAAGATATATGTTTCTATCAAAATTAAATAATCTTGTAAACATGTAGATTTTGTAAGTCTAAACAGGTGAAAGAACACATAAAACACATACAATTATGTTCTGGAATTACATGATACAGACATGACTTTTTTCAGTTTTCTTTAAAATATCAAAATTTGGATCTTTCCAACTCTTTGATTTGTCAAGGTTTTTTTTTTTCTTTTCTTTAAGTTAGAAAACACCTTACAATCTATTAAAAGTCTTTATTGACTGGATGATAAATAAATTAATATTTAATAGGACGGAGAACATAAAGGTCTTTAGCCAAATTATAATAATATATTAATGACAATGTTAATTTTGTAAAATAAACTTATGATTTATCTCCCCAGTAACTCTTACCATCCCCTTTTCCCCTCTTTGGTTTAGGTTATATAACTAGTAATTTAATGGAGCAGGTAGAGTTGACAAGGAAAGATTCACTTCCAGCAAGTTTTAAATTTCAATGGAGATGAAGATATACATACATATATACATATTGATATAAACATCAATAATATATGTATCATATTTTATATATTATGCATAAATAAATTTATTAAAATTATCTTTTAATTTTAATTTTAACTGCCCAGCATCCTTGCCTACCACTTAATAGGTAACTGGATTTATATTATTTTCTAAATATATTTGCACAAATGGGTACTATATGGTTATCTCTTCTTGAAGCTTACCCATTATATTCCTTTAAAAATGCATGTAAATCTGTTGTATAGCTGTATCCTCAGGTAGTGAAAAGTAAGATTTTTTCATTAAGATTTTCTCAGTTTTTGACCTTACAATTAGTACCACATATAACAATTTAATATGTGTTATTTCACACACATGGAAATATATTAGTAGACAACTCCACTGTAGTGAAATTACAATAGAATTTCAAAAAAATGTTTCTTTTTTCTTTCGTTTTTTTTGACGTCTAACTGACAAAAAAAAATGTAATATATTTAAATTGCACAATGTGTGGGGCGCCTGCTGGGTGGCTCAGTCTGTCAAACGTCAAGCTCTGACTTCAGCTCAGATCATGACCTTGGGATCCTGGGATTGAACTCTGAGCAAAGCTCCCTGCTCAGTGGGGAGTATGCTTGATCCTCTGCCCCCTTCTCTGCTCATTCTCTCTTTCTCTCTCAAATAAATCAATAAAATCTTAAAAAAAAATTAAGTGCACAATGTGATGATTTCACATGTGTATACATGATGAGGGTATTCTCACCATCAATTTAATTAACACATTAATAATCTCCCATATTTACATCATTTTTGGTATAATACTATTTAAGATCTACTCTCTTAGAACATTTGAATCATGCAATACAGAATTTCAAATATAGTCTAGTATGTATATGCTGTATATGATAATCTCAGACTTTATTCATCTTATAACTGAAAGTTTTTACACTTTTACCAACTTCTCCTCATTTTCCTTCCCCCAGCCCTTGGAAGTCACCATTCTGCTCTCGGTATATATGAGCTAATAAATCCCCCCCCACCCAGGTTATTTCACTTAGCATAATGCCCTCCAGTTTTATCCACATTGTTGTAAATGACAGAATTTCCTTTTTTAAAAAAATAGAATATTTATTTATATTTATTTTATATTTGTTTATATTATATATAAATATATATAGACACATGTATAGATATATGTAAAACTAAATAATATTCTATTTGTATACATATATGCATTTTCTTTATTAATTCATCTGTTCACATACATTTAGGTTGCTTCCCTACATTGGCTACTGTGAATAAAGCTGCAACAAACATGGGAATATAGCTATCTCTTTGACACAATTATTTTGTTTCCTCTGGATATACACATAGCAGTGGAACTGCTGGATCATTAAAGAGCTTCCTTGTGTAATTTCTTGAGAACTCCCATACCATTTCCATAGTGGCGATGCTAGTTTACTATCCTACCAGCTATGTACAAATATTCCCTTTTTACATTCTGATGAGCATTTATCATTGTCTTTTTGAATACATATCATAACAGGTGTGAACTGAGGTTTGGGTTGCATTCCCTAATAATTAGTGATGTTAGTCTAGCACCTTTTCATGTACCTGTTAGCTATTTTTGTACATCTTCTTTGGAAAAATACCTATCAAGGTTCTCTATGCAAATATTTATTGGGTTATTGGGGCTTACTTTTACTATTCAGCTGTATGAGTTATATAATTTGGATATTAACCCCTTACCAAATACGTGGTTTGTAAATATTTTTTTCCCACTTCATAACTTGTCTTTTGTTTTTGTTGATGATTTCACTTGATGTGCAGAAGCTTTTTAGTTTGAAGTAAACTAACACATTAATTTTAGTGTTTGTTGTCTTTACATTTCTGTTTTAGGTATAATGTTTAAAAAAATCATTGCCAAGATCACTGTCAAAAAGCTTACCCCTAAGTTTTTTCTAAGTGTTTTTTGTTTTCAGGTCTTATGTTCAAGCTTTAATCAATTTTGAGTTGATTTTTTTTTTAAAGATTTTATTTATTTATTTGTCATAGAGAGAGAAGCGAGAGCAAGCACAGGCAGACAGAGTGGCAGGCAGAGGCAGAGGGAGAAGCAGGCTCCCTGCCAAGCAAGGAGCCCGATGCGGCACTCCATCCCAGGACGCTGGGATCATGACCTGAGCCGAAGGCAGCCGCTTAACCAACTGAGCCACCCAGGCATCCCTGAGTTGATTTTTTATAACACAAGGGTTCAATTTCATTCTTTTGCAAGTATATATCCAATTTACCCAGTACTATTTCTTAAAGAGACTATCCTTTTTCCATTGTGTATTCTTGTTGCCTTTGTTGAAAATTAATTGGCCATAAATGCATGGGTTTATTTCTAGGCTCTCTATTCTGTTCTATTGATCTATGTGTCTGTTTCTATTCAGAACGTTTTGCTTGCTACAGCTTTATAGTATACTTTGAAATCAAGAAAATGGATGTCTACTGATTTGTTATTCCTTTTCAGGATTTCTTTGGCTGTTTTCAGTGTTTTGTAGTTACATGCAAATTTTAGAACTTTTTCTTTTTATATTTCTTTAAAAAGAGCCATTGGAATTTCATACTGTTGTGTTGAATCTGTAGGTTGTTTAGGGTAATATGAACATTTTAGCAAACCTAATTCTGCCAATCCACAGACATGGAGTATCTTTACGTTTATGTCTTTGTCATTTCTTTCATCAATGTATTATAGTTTTCAGTGTACAGGCCATCCTCCTCCTTGGTTAAATTTGTATTTAATTATTGTGTTATTATTGTATACTATATATATTATCTATATTTGTATCAGCAACTTTACTGTGTTCATTTATTAGTGTCAACAATTTTTTAATTAAATTTATTTATTTTCAGCATAACAGTTTTTATTATTTTTTCACCACGCCCAGTGCTCCATGCAATCCATGCCCTCTATAATACCCACCACCCAGTACCCCAACCTCCCACACCCCACGCCACTTCAAACCCCTCAGATTGTTTTTCAGAGTCCATAGTATCTCATGATTCACCTCCCCTTCCAATTTCCCCCAACTCCCTTCTCCTTTCTAACTCCCCATGTCCTCCATGCTATTTGTTATGCTCCACAAATAAGTGAAACCATATGATAATTGACTCTCTCTTCCTGACTTATTTCACTCAGCGTAATCTCTTCCAGTCCTGTCCATGTTGCTACAAAAGTTGGGTATTCATCCTTTCTGATGGAGGCATAATACTCCATAGTGTATATGGACCACATCTTCCTTATCCATTCATCCGTTGAAGGGCATCTTGGTTCTTTCCATAGTTTGGTGACCGTGGCCATTGCTGCTATAAACATTGGGGTACAGATGGTTCTTCTTTTCACGACATCTGTATCCTTGGGGTAAATACCCAGGAGTGCAATTGCAGGGTCATAGGGAAGTTCTATTTTTAACTTCTTGAGGAATCTCCACACTGTTCTCCAAAGAGGCTGCACCAACCTGCATTCCCACCAACAGTGTAAGAGGATTCCTCTTTCTCCACATCCCCTCCAACACATGTTGTTTCCTGTCTTGCTAATTTTGGCCATTCTAACTGGTGTAAGGTGATATCTCAATGTGGTTTTAATTTGAATCTCCCTGAGGGCTAGTGATGATGAACATTTTTTCATGTATCTGATAGCCATTTGTATGTCTTCATTGGAGAAGTCTCTGTTCATATCTTCTGCCCATTTTTTTTATATGATTGACTGTTTTCTAGGTGTTGAGTTTGAGGAATTCATTATAGATCCTTGGATATAAACCTTTTGTCTGTACTGTCATTTGCAAATATCTTCTCCCATTCCTTGGGTTGCCTCTTTGTTTTTTTGAGTGTTTCCTTGGCTGTGCAGAAGCACAATTTTTGATGAAGTCTTAAGTATCAAGTCATCTGCAGATAGGGAAAATTATAATTCTTCCTAATTTAGATCTCTTTTATTTCTCTTTCTTTCCTAATTGCTCTGGCTGGGACTTCCAACAATAATTTGTATAAAAGTGGCAAGAGTGGACAACTTGTCATGTTCTATCTTAATAGAAAAGATTACTGATTTTCACTTTTGCATCTCATGATAGCAGTGGGCTTTTAATATATGGCTTTTACTATGTTGACATACATCCTTTCTCTACTTATATTGTTGAGAGTTTCGATCATGAAAGATGGTGAATGTTATCAAATGATTTTTCTGCATCTATTGAGATGACCATATGATTTTTTGTCCTCCATTCTATTAATTTGGTGTATCACACTTACTGATTTACATATATTGACCCATGCTTTTGTCTTAGAAATAAATGCCACTCCATTCTGTTGTGTATCTTCTG
The DNA here is from genome assembly GCF_020171115.1 of Neogale vison. Taxonomy (NCBI): domain Eukaryota; kingdom Metazoa; phylum Chordata; class Mammalia; order Carnivora; family Mustelidae; genus Neogale; species Neogale vison. The sequence continues at coordinate 131,124,411 of NC_058094.1, forward strand.
AATGTGCTGTTCAATTAAGGTTGCTAATATTTTGCTTAGGATTTGTTCATCTACATTCTTCAGGGATATTGGCCTGAGTTTTCTTTTCTCGTATAAGGGTAATTTGGGCTTCACAAAATCAGTTTGAAACTGTTCTCTTCTATTTATTGAAAGAATTTGAGAAAGATTGGCCTTATTTTTTCTTTAAATGTTTGGTATAATTCAATGTTAAGCCATCTGGTCCTGGACTTTTCTTGGTTGGGAAGAATTTTATTACTAATTTAATTTCTTTATGAGTAATTGGTCAGCACAGATATTCTATTTTACAATAATTCAGTCCTGGTAGGGTTTCTATACCAGGAATTTATCCATTTCTTCTTGGTAATCCAATTTGTTGGCATAAAATGGCTCGTAGTAGCCTCTTATGATCCTTAGTATTTTATGTTATCAGTTAAAATGTCTATTTCATTTAGATTTGATTTACTTGAATCTTCTCTCATATTTATTCTTAGTCTAACTAAAGTTTGTCAGTTTGTTTTTTAAAAAAAAGCCAACTATTAGTTGCATTGATCTTTTCTATTGTCAAGACTTTTAGTCTTTATTTCATTTTTTTTTTCCTCCTCTGATTTTTGTTATTTCCTTCATTCTAACTTTAGGTTGGCTCTGTGGGATCTTTTTCTTCTTCTTCTTTTTTCTTCTTTTGGTATTTTTCATATCTTCTTGATATTTTTAATACATATAGAGAAGAATAGAGAATCTTAAGCAGACTCTGCACTGAGTGTGGAGCCTAACAAGGGGTTCAATCTCATGAGCCTGAGATCATGACCTGAGCTAAACCCAAGAGTCAGATGTTTAACCAACTGATCCACCCAGGCACCCCGATATTTTCTATCTTTGTTAAAATATCATTTAGCTCACACATTGGTAAGCAATTTTAACACCATTATTTTGAACTCTAGTGGGTAAAAATCACTTATCTCCATTTCATTAAGGTCACTATCTGGAAATTTATCTTTTGTTTAGGACATAGCTCCTTGTTTCTTCATCTTTCTTTACTCTGTGTTGCTTTGTGAGCATTAAATAAAACAGTCACCTCTCCCAGCCTTGACAGACTGGTCTCCTATGGGTGATAAACCTCTTCAATCATCCTGGCTTGAGTTCCTATTTGCCATTCAATCTTCTGTGATTTTCCAAGCTGCCATCTTTGTTTTCAGTAGCTCCCAATAAATGAGGATGTGCAAAGATGTCAGTGTCTTAATGGTACATTTGACTGTTCAGGCTTCCAAAAGACTACCAACTGCCTTCCCCTTTAGCTCCCTGACGCAGGCTAATGAGAAACCCAACCTGCAGACATAAGCTGGGAAAGTCAGGATGTTAGATATGGAATATAGCCCCTCCTTCTCAGGGAGAACCTGGGAGGTAGGTGTTTTTGTTACTCATTCTTTGCTGAGATAAGGGAACTGTCTGGGAGTGTTTGTGCACCCAGATAGCCATCTTGTTGTTTTGTGTCCCATGGGATTCATGAATGTTAAGTCCCATCAGTGTTCAGAGCTGAGAGACTTTAGAGCCAGTGCTTCCACTGACAGCCATAATAGTTGAGGTAGTACATATTTGGACAAGCTCCTTTCAGGGAGAAGCTGGAAACCTGATTTTACTGTTGGAATGAGCCATGAGAGATGGGAGGAATTTGCTAACCAGCTTTTTAGGCTATCAGCAATCACATTCAAGATAATTAGAAGCAATATTGTAAGGCTGCAGGTGAGATTTTATAAAGTCAAATACACTTCAGGGAGAAAGTGGAAGATGGATATTTTTATCTGCTACCTCTGTCTTGGGACCAGAGGGAATACTTATAGGAAGTACTTACACACAAGTTTAAAAACTGCTTTTTGTTATTTAATGTTGTCCTGTGGAAGTCATAAATGACAACCCCCACTGGCTGTCAGAACCAAACAATTGGAGGGCTCGTGCCTCAGATGACAGCTGCAAAAGTTAGAATGCTAGATGTGCAGAGAACTTCCTTTTAGGGAACAGTAGGAGACTCAATTTTATTGTTGGCAAAAGCCAGAGAGAGAATTTGGGGAAGTGTCTACCAGTTCTGTTGGCTTCTCAGGAATATCACATCAGAACTAAAATGCCAACTGCTTAGAAGCTAGGTACCCACGCTGCAGCTAGTAAAGGATACTAGTAAAGGATACTAAAGGATAGTAAAGTCAAAACCCTCCCAGGAGAATCTGGGAATTGGACATTTTGCTTGTTTCTTTTACCCTGAGCCCAGAATTACAGCTATAGGGAAGTACTCTCATGCCTATTTAACAACTGCTTACTTGTCTGCTATAGTTCTATGTGATTCATATAAACAAACCTTGATTCTCAGAGTTAGGAAACCTGGGGTCCCATCTCTCAGGTGGGAGCTTTGGGGTGCTACATATGTGGACTAACTCCTTCTAGAGGGGAGCTGGAAACTTGGGTTTATTGTTGAAGCAAGTCAGAGGGAGAACACAATCGTCCTTTTTGGATTGGTAGAAATTTGCCTTCCTACTTACATGTAAGTAAGCCGATCTATCCAGCCTTGGGGGGAAAAAAGTATACTCACAAACTTAACTCTTGTCATTCTGAGGATGAAAGTAAGTAGTAGGTGGATGTTTACTGGGTACAGTTTTAGTTTTTATATATTATATTTCAATGTTGTTAAGCATCAGTTCATACTGTGTGTCTTATACATCTCATTTTCTCTGAAAGGTCTACTCATATTTTGCTCTTTTTTCTATTGACTTTATTATTGACTACCAAGATTTCTTTATAAAATTAGTCATTTGTTGTGATATCAGTTCTGTCATTTGTATTTTGACTTGGTTTTTGGTGTATATGTATGCTGTGTTTTTCGCCACTTCCATCTTATCCATCTGGTCTACCTGACTCTCTGTACCATAAAACCAGCCTTGTGGACTCTGTTATGAGAGTTGTCTTGCCAGTTGGCTTCTTGTGCTCATCCAATAGAAGGAGACTGAGAGTAGGAAGAGAGAGTTGATGCTTATCTCTGAGGGTCACTCTGTGCTCTGTCTTGAGCAATAACTGTCATCTTATCACTTCTCTTTCTGTATCCCCAGCTCTCAGACTCTTGGTAAAATATTTCCTTCCATTGAGACTTGTAGCCATGTGAATGGCAACTAATTTTGTTAGAAACTGAACACCTTAAACTTTTTCTACTTTTCTCTTAAATTCCAACACAATCGCCTTATTTAAGCCTCTGTATTTAAACTATCCTGATGAATCTGGTTTCTATGGACATTCACTAGATTTTTTGTTTGTATGCAATCAAGGTCTTCTACTTGTATTTTCAACACATTTGAAATACAAACCAAACTCTCCTCACTGCTTTGGTTCAAGCCACCATTCTACCCAGAACACACTACTGTCTGGTCTTTCTACTCCTAGTTCTAGTGCTGTCATGTGCACACAGAATATTGACATCACAGGAAGGCATGAATCCTGGCTTCCCAATGAGCTGGTATGGCCTTCCGTGTGAAAACATGAATAATTATACATGCATTTTTTTTCTGCAAGAGGACAAAATTTGTCATTTAATTGAAAGTTTATATTTTTGCCAACTCACAGGAGATAAGCAGTCTTATAGAAAAGAGCAAGTCCTTTTTCCCATGGTTTTCTCCCAAATATTTGACACATTAATGATACTAATAAATACTTGATATATAAATCTGCTTTTTCCAGTACTTTCTCCTATATCTTCTTTCTCAAGCCAAATACAAATAACATAGAAAACAGTATGCTTCGGAATGCTCACTTTTTTGTACAATTTAGTATGATAAGATTGATGAATAAATGAGGCCTTTTTTTTTAGGAAAATAAGTTCGTCAATTATTTTGTGCTTGCTTTAACATAGCAATATTTTTATTTATCTTTCTGTTGTCCTTAGATAACATTCTAGTCTTTTTTTTTTGAGGGAAAAACAACTTTTATTATTATTATTATTATGTTATGTTAGTCATCAAAAAGTACATCATTAGTTCCATGATTCATTATTTGCCTTTTAACTTCATTTGCATTTCTGACCATGTGGAGAAATTACCTACCTCAAATGTACCTGTAAAGCTAAGAAGCACAGTCTTTATGAGGAGATGGTACTTGTTCATCAGGAATGATCTATAGACTCAAGCATCAGATTTTGTACCTAGATTATTATTCTTATTTTTCAGGTGGGGCAAGACATCTTGCTGCTATCAATGAAAAAATGAAAGAACTTGTCAGTTATTAAAGAGAGAAATACTTTCAATTCCTGCCTTGTGGTGAAAAGGAAAGGAGCTCTATGCAGTGTGTGTGTGTGTGTGTGTGTGTGTGTGTGTGGTGATTGTAGAGAGACTGGTAAATGCTTCCAGGTTCAACTTTTAAATTATTAATTTGAACAGGCCCTTTGTATTCTGCAGCAGTTTTTCCTTAATGCCAGTGCATTTTACAGAGCTCTTAAATATGTAAATTTTTTCTAAAAAAATTATGAAAATGCCTCTGGCAATATTGGAGAATACAGACTTATTAGTCTTAGTCCAGAAACAGATACTTCTACAACTTCCACAAGGATTATATATATTGCTGCATGACATTTACTGTCTTTACTCAAGACTCATTCACAGCAGGGCAACGGGGTAGCCTAGTAGGTTAAGCGTCTGCCTTTGGCTCAGGTCATGGTATTGGGATGCCAGGATCAAGCCCTGCCTAAGACATCCTGCTTAATGAGAAGTCTGTTTCTCCATCTTACTCTGTCCCACCATTTGTGATTTTTCTCTCTCTCAAATAAATAAATAAAATCTTAAAAAAAAGAAAGACTAATCCAAAGTTATCTATGTAGAAAGTCAATCTATCATTTTTAATCAGAATCTTAATTATTATATCTGATTTTTCAAATGACTATTTCTTGTATCCAGTAGAAACTTTCAAAACCTGCCCAAGATCCTCATTAAAATGGCATCAGCATAATGAAATTCATGTGATATAGTGTGTGGGAGGAGTGGACATTGTTCCTCCTGGCTGCTGGCTTTAGAAGCACAATATATTTTTAAAAATTGGTCCTATTTGTCAAAGGCAAGCCTTCTCTTCTCCACCTTTTAGAAGCTCTACTATCCAGGTTGGATAATAGCTATGAAATGAAAATTGAGTGCAATACATTTTATTCCATTTCACCATATAAATTCCCATTTCCCAAAACAATCTCCTTTGGGTATCATAATGAGCAGTACCACTTGAAATCACTTAGAGAAGCTGACATAAAAGAGCTTCAAGCTATTTCAAAAAGCTTTTTTTCTTGATCATTTTTCAAAATATCTAGTTTATACACACAGTAGATATTATTCCCCTAACAAATATATCCATAATTTTACATAATTTGTGAATACCTACCTCTCTTCTGTCATGTCTTTCTTCCTCCTCAACTTGTAATAGTAAATAACAAAGCTTATTTAAGCCTTTAGATATAACGTGACTTTAAAAGATAATTCAAAGCTGTGAGAAACTCTATTAACTGTGTTTAAGCTACATATGGTCATCTACTAAAACTGTGGCAAAAATCAAGCTCTTGCACCTACCAAATTGAGAGTTATAAAGACTTGATGAAACCCTTGCAAAGCATTGATATAATCTTCTGGTTTATGAGTCTGAAGATGAAAACTAACTTCCCCTGATTCCTTTGTGACCAGGGTTCTCAGTTCTTGATTCCAGCAATTGGATGTGCACTCAAGAATGACGGGGGCAGAAGTGAATCAACAATCATATTACTGAGCTTATGTATTCCATGAACTCAGTGGCAGAGTCATTCCATCCTTGAGCCCTTGAGGTGGGGTATCAAGAATAGCACCATGAATCCTTGATGAGCACAGATGGGAAAATTCTTACCAAGATACTATCCAATAGGATCCAATAGTACATTAAAAGGATTATTCACCACAGCCAAGTGGGATTTATTCCAGGGCTGCAAGGTTGGTCCAAATTTCACAAATCAATCAATGTGATACAATACATTAATAAAAGAAAGAACATGAGCCATATGATACACTCAAAAGATGCTGAAAAAGCATTTGACAAAGAACAGCATCCTTTCTTGATTAAAACTCTTCACAGTGTAGGGATAGACGGCACATACCTCAATATTATCAAAGCCATCTATGAGAAACCCACAGTGGATATCATTCTCAATGAGGAAAAACAGAGCTTTTCTGCTGAGGTCAGGGACACAGCAGGAATGTCCATTATCACCACTGCTATTCAACATAGTACAAGTCCTACCTTCAGTAATCAGACAACAAAAAGAAATTAAAGGCATCCAAATAGGCAAAGAAGAAGTCAAACTATCACTTTTTGCAGAAGATATACTTTATGTGGAAAACCCAAAAGACTCCACTCCAAATCTGCAAGAATTTGTACAGGAATTAGGTAAAGTGTCAGGATATAAAATCAATGCACAGAAATCAGTTGCATTTCTATACACCAACAACAAGAGAGAAAAAAGAGAAATTAAGGAGTCAATCCCATTTACATTGCACCCAAAACCCTAAGATACCTAGGAATAAACCTAACCAAAGAGGCAAAGAATATATACTCAGAAAGCTATAAAGTTCTCATGAAAAAAAATTAAGGAAGACACAAAGGAATGGAAAAATGTTCCATACTCATGGATTGGAAGAAAAAATATTGTGAAAATGTTTATGCTACCTAAAGCAGTCTACACGTTTAATACAATCCCTTTCAAAATCCCATCCATCTTTTTCAAAGAAATGGAACAAATAATCTTAAAATTTATATGGGACCAGAAAAGACCTCGAATAGCCAAAGTAATGTTGAAAAAGAAAGCCAAAGTTGGTGGCATCACAATTCCAGACTTCAAGCTCTATTACAAAGCTGTCATCATCAAGATAGTATGGTACTGGCACAAAAACAGATACTTAGATCAATGGAACAGAATAGAGAGCCCAGAAATAGACCCTCAACTCTGTAGTCAACTAATCTTGGAAAAAGCAGGAAAGAATGTCCAGTGAAAAAGAGACAGTCTCTTCAACAAATGGTGTTGGGAAAATTGGACAGCCACATGCAGAAAAATGAAACTGGACCATTTCCTTAAATCACACACAAAAATAGACTCAAGATGGATGAAAGATCTCAATGTGAGAAAGGAATCCATCAAAGTCCTTGAGGAGAACACAAGCAACAACCTCTTCGACCTCAGCCACAGCAACTTCTTCCTAGGAACATTGCCAAAGGCAAGGGAAGCAAGGGCAAAAATGAACTATTGGGATTTCATCAAGATCAAAAGCTTTTGCACAGCAAAGGAAACAGTTAACAAAACCAAAAGACAACTGATGGAATGGGAGAAGATATTTGCAAACGACATATCGGATAAAGGGCTACTACCCCAAATCTATAAGGAACTTATCAAACTCAACCCCCAAAGAACAAATAATGCAATCAAGAAATGGGCAGAGGACATAAACAGACATTTCTGCAAAGAAGACATCCAGAGGGTGAACAGACACATGAAAAACTGGTCCATATCCCTGAGCATCAGGAAAACACAAATCAAAGCCGCAGTGAGATACCACCTCACACCAGTCAGAATGGCTAAAATTAACCAGTCAGGAAATGACAGATGCTGGCGAGGATGCAGAGAAAAGGGAATCCTCCTACACTGTTGGTGGGAATGCAAGTTGGTGCAACCACTCTGGAAAACAGTGTGGGGGTTCCTCAAAAGTTGAAAATAGAGCTACTTTATGACCAAGCAATTGCACTACTGGGTATTTACCCCAAAGAAACAAATGTAGGGATCTGAAGGGGCATGTTCACCCAAATGTTTATAGCAGCAATGTCCACAATAGCCAAACTATGGAAAAAAAAACCTAGATGTCTACCAAAAGATGAATAGATAAAGATGTGGTAAATACAATGGAATACTGTGCAGCCATAAAATAATTGAAATCTTGCCATTTGCAATGACATGGATGGAACTAAAGGGTGTTATGCTTAGTGAAATAAGTCAATGAGAGAAAGATGATTATCATATGCTCTCCCTGATATGAGGAATTTGAGAGGCAATGTGGGGGGCTTGGGGTGGTAAGAAAGGAATAAATGAAAAAGGATGGGATCAGGAGGGAGACAAACCATAAGAGACTCTTAATCTAACAAAACAAACAGGGTTGCTGGGTTGGGGTTGAGAGGGTGGTTGTGTTATGGACATTGGGGCAGGTGTGTGCTATGGTGAGTGCTATGAAGTGTGTAAACCTGGCAATTCACAGACCTGTACCCCTGGGGCTAATAATACATTATATGTTAATAAAAAATAAAAAATATATAATAAAAATAATTTCTTAAAAAAAAAAAAAGAATAGCACCATGACATGCCCAAGTGTTTTCTTGAGCTGCTTTATTCCTGGTCGATGGCAGAATATGAAATAACTGATGTATTTTAATGAATTTTTAACTGCTTAAATCATGTTGTATATATACAACAGAATACACTACATGAAAAGGGATAAAAATAGACATGAGAGAGGTGACCACTTAACATTAACCTGAATCATAATGTGTGCTTCTTTGGAGTGGGAGTTAGTGTTTAAATAAAGAAACAAGTTTGTTTGCCTAGTAGATCTGAACTTTAAAGTTTCTGAATACCTACAGTTAATTCTTTTAAAGACCATAAGGATTTCCCCACAATGAAGTCTTAAAAGACCAGCATTTCATAGCAAGCAGTCAACATCCAGGAAGTGGAGGCCAGAGGAATAAATAAGGAAGCAGGGAGAAGAAGAATGGATTTCCCCATGCACATGCAAGACTGTTTATGAACTAAAAGACAGGTAAGGTAAGTGAGAAAAAAAAATGATCATTGTCATTCTCTGGGAATATACTATACAGATGCCTGTCCAGACATGTTAAGGGAAGAGAAGGGATGCTTAGTTACAGGGCACTGAATATTAGGGTGCCCAAATATAAGGAAAATATATACTAATCAAAATTAATTTTAAAAAATTCCAAAAGCCAAGGTCTGAAAGATATATTTATGAGCTGGAGTGTTAATAGAACATGCTGTGTTAGAGGGAGAAGGATTTCAAACAACCTGTTGTATAGAATAGGCATTAAAATAATTCAGGATGTTTATAAAAGAAGAGGAGAATGTGAAATTAATGTTTATATATAAAAGGATAAAGCACACTGAAAAGGGGACATATGGAAAATAAAATAGCTCAATATAATGAACTTGATAGAAAGTCATCAGTTTGATCTAGTTGACACTTGAAAAGGAATATCCCACTTTCATCCTCACATCTGAATGGAAAGTTTGAAGGGAACATAATTTGGGAAGGTCTTCTGGATGGTTAACCAGTTTCAAATACTGAAGTGGGAATTAAGAAATTCAAACTGTTTCCTGTTTTGTTAATTTTGGCCATTCTAACTGGTGTAAGGTGATATCTCAATGTGGTTTTAATTTGAATTTCCCTGAGGGCTAGTGATGATGAACATTTTTTCATGTGTCTGATAGCCATTTGTATGTCTTGATTGTATGTATGAACAGAAGTGTCTGTTCATATCTTCTGCCCATTTTTTGATATGTTTGCCTGTTTCGTGTGTGTTGAGTTTGAGGAGTTCATTATAGATCCTGGATATCAGCCTTTTGTCTGTACTGTCATTTGCAAATATCTTCTCCCATTCCGTGGGTTGCCTCTTTGTTTTTTTTGACTGTTTCCTTTGCTGTGCAGAAGCTTTTGATTTTGATGAAGTCCCAAAAGTTTATTTTCGCTTTTGTTTCCTTTGCCTTTGGAGACATATCTTGAAAGAAGTTGCTGTGGCTGATCTCGAAGAGATTACTGCCTATGTTCTCCTCTAGGAGTCTGATGGATTCCTGTCTCACGTTGAGGTCTTTTATCCATTTTGAGTTTATCTTTGTGTACGGTGTAAGAGAATGGTCGAGTTTCATTCTTCTACATTTAGCTGACCAGTTTTCCCAGCACCATTTATTGAAGAGACTGTCTTTTTTCCACTGTATATTTTTTCCTGTTTTGTCGAAGATTAATTGACCATAGAGGTGAGGGTCCATATCTGGGCTCTCTACTCTGTTCCATTGGTCTATGTGTCTGTTTTTATGCCATGACCATGCTGTCTTGATGATCACAGCTTTGTAATAAAGCTTGAAATCAGGTAACGTGATGCCCCCAGTTTTATTTCTGTTTTTCAACATTTCCTTAGCGATTTGGGGTCTCTTCTGATTCCATACAAATTTTTGGATTATTTGCTCCAGCTCTTTGAAGAATACTGGTGGAATTTTGATCAGAGTGGCATTAAAAGTATAGATTGCTCTAGGCAGTATAGACATTTTAACAATGTTTATTCTTCCGATCCAAGACCATGGAATGGTCTTCCATCTTTTTGTGTCTTCTTCAATTTCTTTCATGAGTGTTCTGTAGTTCCTCAAGTACAGATCCTTTACCTCTTTTGTTAGGTTTATTCCCAGATATCTTATGGTTCTTGGTGCTATAGTAAATGGAATGGATTCTCTAATTTCCCTTTCTGTATTTTCATTGTTAGTGTATAAGAAAGTCACTGATTTCTGCACATTGACTTTGTATCCTGCCACGTTGCTGAATTGCTGTATGAGTTCTAGTAGTTTGGGGGTTGGAAAGGATGTGGAGAAAGGGAACCCTCTTACACTGTTGGTGGGAATGCAAGTTGGTGCATCCTCTTTGGAGAACAGTGTGGAGATTCCTCAAGAAATTAAAAATAGAACTTCCCTATGACCCTGCAATTGCACTCCTGGGTATTTACCCCAAAGATACAGATGTCGTGAAAAAAAGGGCCATCTGTACCCCAATGTTTATAGCACCAATGGCCACGGTCGCCAAACTATGGAAAGAACCAAGATGCCCTTCAATGGACAAATGGATAAGGAAGATGTGGCCCATATACACTATGGAGTATTATGCCTCCATCAGAAAGGACGAATATCCAACTTTTGTAGCAACATGGACGGGACTGGAAGAGATTATGCTGAATGAAATAAGTCAAGCAGAGAGAGTCAATTATCATATGGTTTCACTTATTTGTGGAGCACAACAAATATCATGGAGGACAAGGGGTGTTAGAGAGGAGAAGGGAGCTGGGGTAAATTGGAAGGGGAGGTGAATCATGAGACTATGGACTCTGAAAAACAATCTGAGGGGTTTGAAGGGTGGGTATTATAGAGGGCACGGATTGCATGGAGCACTGGGTGTGGTGAAAAAATAATGAATCTAGAACATATGTATCTGTAACATATAGATACATATATTGTATAACATATATATACATATATCTATGTACATACATACATACATAACATATATACATATATACACACATATATGTTGTATATATGTATGTATGTATATATGTATCTACGTATATACATATATAGTGTATATATGTAATTATATAGACATTATTGCAATTGTATATGTATGTATATATGTATCTACATATATCTACATAGATATATACATACATATAATTGCAATATATGTCTATATAATTACATATATGTATGTATATATATGTATCTATGCATATACATACATACATGTATCTATGTACACATAGATATGTATGTACACATAGATACATGTATATATATGTATATGCATAAATACATATATATACATACATACATATATATACTTTCTATATACATTTTAGGTATAGAGAAAAGTTGGAAAGGTAGTTTACCTATACCCCACACTCAATTTTCCCTATTAATATTTAATGTTGATATGGTAAATTTGTTAAAATTAATGAAGATCTAAGTATTTCTCTTCTTATCTTTTTAATTTATTTTTGATTATATTGTGTTAGTCACCATATAGTACATCATTAGTTTTTGATGTAGTGTTCATGATTCATTGTTTGCATATAACACCCAGTACTCCATGCAATATGTGCCTTCCTGAATACCCATCACGAGGCTAACCCATCCCCCTACTGTCACTCTCCTCTAAAACCCCAGTTTGTTTTCCAGAGTCCATAGTCTCTCATGGCTCATCTCCCCTTCTGATTCCCTTCCCTTCATTTTTTCCTTCCTTCTCCTAATGTCCTCCATGTTATTCTTTATGTTCCACAAATAAGTGAAACCATATAATTGTTCTTCTCTGTTTCACTTATTTCACTTAGCATAATCTCCAGTTCCATCCATGTTGATGCAAAGGTTGGGTATTCTTCCTTTCTGATGTCTAGTAATATTCCATTGTATATATGGACCACATCTTCTTTATCCCTTTCTCTATTGAAGGGAAGTTGGGCTCCTTCCACATTTTGACTATTATGGACATTTGGGGTATTTACACCAAAGATACAGATGTTGTGAAAAGAAGGACCACATGCACCCAATGTTTATAGCAGCAAATACCCAGTAGTGCAATCACTGGGTCCCAGGGTAGTTCTGTTTTTAACGTTTTGAGGATCCCCTACACTGTTCTTCAAAATGGCTATACCAACCTCCATTTCCACCAACAGTGTAGGAGGGTTCCCCTTTCTCCTCAACCTCTCCAGCATTTGTTGTTTCTTGCCTTGTCAATTTTTGCCACTGTAACTGGTGTAAGGTGGTATCTCAGTGTGGTTTTGATTTGAATTTCCCTGATGGCTAGTAATGTTGAACATTTTTTCATGTGTCTGTTGGGCATTTGTACATCTTCTTTGGAGAAGTATCTGTCTCTTATCTTCTGCCCATATTTTGACTTGATTATTTATTTTTTGGGTGTTGAATTTGAGAAGTTCCTTATATATCTTGGGTATCAGCCCTTTGTCTGTAGTGTCATTTGCAAATATCTTCTCCCACTCCAAGGACTGCCTCTGTTTTGCTGTACAGAAGCTTTTTATCCTGATAAAGTCCCAAAAGTTCATTTTTGCTTTTGTTTGTCTTGCCTTTGGAAACGTGTCTTGAAAGAAGTTGCTGTGGCCAGTGTCAAAGTGGTTCTCATCTAGGATTTTTATGATTTCCTGTCTCACATTGAGGTATTTCATCCATTTAGAGTTTATCTTTGTGTATGGTATAAGAGAATGGTTGAGTTTCATTTTTCTCTATATAGCTGTCCAATTTTCCCAGAACCGTTTATTGAAGAGACTTTATTCCACTGGATATATTTTCCTGCTTTGTCAAAGAATAATTGACCATAGAGTTGAGGGTCCATATTTGGGCTCTCTATTCTGTTCCATTGATCAATGTGTCTGTTTTCGTGTTAGTGCCATGCTGTCTTTGTGATCACAGCTTTGTAGTATAGTATGGCAAATTTGTTAAAATTAATGAAGATCTCAGTCAGTATTTCTTGAGACTTTTTTATTTACTTATTTTTCTCTTTTGATGATGTTTTAAATGGTTTTCTTTTCTTTCAATTTCAAATTTCAATTTTTACTGCAGGTTTATGGGAGATCATTTGAACTTAGTTATTAATGTTTTATCCTTTGAACAAGCTATACTCATTTATTAGTTTCAGGGGTTAATTGTAGATTCTTTGAGATTTTTTTAAACTTGCAAAATATCGCATATGAAAATGATAGCTTTAGTTCTTCCTTTGCAATCTAATAACAAGGGACTAAACCTAGAGAAAACTATAGCATAATTAAAACAAAACAAAACAAATCTTTATAATGAGATGTCCTATTATCAGGATCTTTATTTAATTTTTTATTGGTAGTTTATCATTTAATAACTCTTAAACAATTGCATAAATATCTCTCATCCACTTTTGGAACTTTCTTCCCTTTACTTGTTTCTTACTCCAGCTATTGCTCTAATGACCAGCTCCATCATCATCTTTTTCTTCTTCTCCTTCTTCTTCATCTTCTTCTTCTTCTTCTTCTTCTTCTTCTTCTTCTTCTTCTTCTTCCTCTTCTTCCTATTCCTCTTCTTCTTCTTCTCCTCTCCTCCTCCTTTTTGTCCTCCTCCTCCTTTTTGTCGTCGTCGTCCCCCTCCCCCTCCCCCTCCCTCCTTCTCCTTCTTCTTCTTCTTCTTCTTCTTCTTCTTCTTCTTCTTCTTCTTCTTCTTCTTCTTCCTCCCACTATAGAAGAATTCAAGAATCCTTTAGTGAAGCTTCTTTGGAAATGTGCTATGGAAACAAAAGTCAGTTGCACTTAGTAGTGATTAGGTTCAATGGTACCTTCCAAAATGATCTCCCACCTGTCCTGCCTCAATCTGTCCCTCTCTGCTGCTCCCTGGGAATGTGGTTCTCCATCAAGGCCTCAACATCTGCTTTCTGGGAAACCCAGTCTAAACTAAGACAAGTCACAGGTAATGATTTTGGGAAAATAGAAGGAATTATCCTTGTGGGTATACTAGGGATACTTAGTGTCATATGTTCTTCCCAAAGCCAAATTGCTAAACTAACCACGTGTAAAGTTAGCATTTAAATGTATTAGAGCCCAGATGTTGAGTAAAGTTTGAGAAACATTGTTTTATCAGCTTTAAAATTCAAGGAAAATTCAGATGCCTTCAAAGATATTTGTAAGATCAAAATTAACATTCTTCATTCAAACTTCAACCATGTGGACACAAATCTATATGGGGGAAGCTTTTATAAACCTATATGATCCTTAAATTATTTTTATATAGGTATATGGCTTGTATCTTAATAAAAAGGATCAGAATTAATAGTCTCAAAATGTATCTTTCATATTTTTAGCAGAATGCATTGCACTCTACTTTACAATTTCCACATATCTTAATAGGTCAAATCTACCTTAATTATTTAAACACAGTTTTTTTTTTTAAAGATTTTATTTATTTATTTGACAGACAGAGATCACAAGTAGGCAGAGAGGCAGGAAGAGAGCCCGATGTGGGGCTCGATCTCAGGACCCTGGGATCATGACCTGAGCCGAAGGCAGAGGTTTTAACCCACTGAGCCACCCAGACATCCCTAAACACAGTTTTGAATAAACTTAAACTACCCCTTCCTGCTATTCAATGGAATATCATATGGGTTTTCTTCAATGCTAAGTATAAGGTTTTATTTTCATATTGTAAAAGTGGACTCAACAGACAATTAGCTCTGCAACCTCATCAATTTCAGAGAGAATGTCACAATGTCAAATATATTTAAACCATAATACTTATTTTGGCAGATGTCATCCAATATTTAATTGGCTTTTTTCCAACAAGTGCATAAAATATATAAAATCTATAAGTTATCTGAGAGTAAATGTATCGAATAATTCATCCTGGGGTTCACCAGGGAGTGATATTACTTAACAACATTTGTAGGCTTAATTCAGTTTCCTTGTATGTGGGTTTGACTGCAATAGCAATTTCAATCAAAAATTGTCAATTACAATATTGAAAATTCAATAATGCAAAATTTCAGTTTTTCAATTATCATGTACAAATTGATAGAGACAACCTCGTATTGTATCCTTAGAATGAACTCATATTCCTCTCTTAGGTCCTTACTCCATTTTTTCTGTTTAGGAATACACCCATCTGTGTAGCTTCATTTTCAAAGGAGTGATAACTTCCTATTGCATGTGATTAAAAATCTCCATTGATCTATCCAAAGCAAGATTTGGGGGAAAAATATAACCTTAAACTACCTACCTGTTCCTAAATTTTTATTAATAATAATTTTGGAGAAATAGTATTTGTAGACAATTTTCTGATGTGGTATATAGTGTAACATTTTCTCAAATATTCTAAGTTTATTATTAGATTAACTCTATATCATTAAAGAGTTTTTCCTTCAGAAGATTATTTAGTTTTTCAAAGAATATATGCTATTGAAATTTGATTTGCCATTATTTTATTGAGCTATGTCTGATATTTTAACTTTCATTTCATTGTGTTTTGCAAGAATATTATTGGCAATGACTGGATTTAAAAAAAAAAAAGTCATTTACTCTAGATAGTTTAGAAGTGCTGTGTTTCTACACATAGTATGTTCCTCAGTAAAACTCATAAGAACTTATCAGAGAATGCTTCCCTGAACTAAAATGTCCAAATTGCTGTTTGTTTTTTTTCTTGCTTTATGTTTATTGCTCATTTAGCTATTACTAGAGTCTAAAAACCTTATAATCTTTTTCTCCTCGCCTTCTCCACTAGGATTGCAGTAATAGTTATTTTGTAAAGATGTCATGAGTGCCAACTGAGAGTATGAATAGAAATGGCTGTGCTTAAATCTCTAGCCAAGAAGATGTACCCAACTTATCAAGCTTATTATTACTCTTTTGTGCTTTTATCTTCCAGAGGGCAGAGACCATCTTCAAATCATTCTATCACCAAGCACTAATGCTCCAAGGAAAGGGAATGATTCTTGACGTACAATGCTGGTTTACCATTGCCTGGTAAAAAGGAAATCTGCAAAGTTAAGTCAGTGTCTGCTCATGGGTGGATAAATGCTAGTAAGGATATTACCAGAGATCATGGATGTACCTGTACTAGCAGTGGGAACAAGAACTAGAACGGCAGGTGCACTTGGGTGTCTCAGTTGGTTAAACAACTGCCTTCCCATCAGGTCATGATCCCAAGGTCCTGTGATCGAGCCTGACTTTGGGCTCCCTGCTCTATGGGGGGGGAGCCTACTTCTCTGTACCCCTGCTGCCTGCCATTTCTCCTGCTTGTGCTCTCTCTCCCTCTCTCTTTCTGTGTGTCAAATAAAATAGTTTTAATAAATCAGAACAGCAAGTCCTTGTGATTTTACACTCTTATGTTTCTTACTCTTATTTCAACAGTGTTCCATACATGCTTGATCTAGTTCAGCTTTCAGTGCACAGCCCTGAAGAGAACAACAGAGAAAGTTACTAATTTTGAATCACTGAAATTACTGTAGCTAAAAAATATGTTCTTTTAACAAAAGTAATTTGCTTAAACTGTCTTCCTTCTTTATCTCAAGAATGCATTTATGCTCCAATTGGTGTCTTTCCACTGACTTCTTTTGGATGAACCCCAAGTAAGTACATTGTTCCTCTGTTCTTGTTGGTATTCCAAAAATCTGTATAAATTTTTTACATTCATATCTGGTGTGATAGCTGACACAAAAAAGAGCATGCAGCAGAGAAGATGGACAGTCAGGAAAATTTCAGGTATTCTGATAACTTGTTTTCCTTTCGTTTGAGACTCCGATTTCTTGAGTTATGGTTTTATATTAAAAAGGGGGCATCAGGTCAGGAGAAAAACTTGGTCATATGCAAATTATTCTGATACTAAGTTGTCTCTGGAACTGTACAGAATACGAGGTAAGTAAAAGTTTTATTGTAAAACGGAATCCTAAAAATAAGACCTAGTGGGTTAAGCCTCTGCCTTTGGCTCAGGTCATGATCTCAGGGTCCTGGGATCCAGACCCGCCTTGGACTCTCTGCTCAGCAGGGAGCCTGCTTCCCCCTCCCTCTCTGCTTCCCCCTCCCTCTCTGCTTCCCCCTCCCTCTCTGCTTCCCCCTCCCTCTCTGCCTACTTGTGATCTCTCTCTCTGTCAAATAAATAAATAAAATCTTTTTAAAAAACATATAATAGATTATATTCAAGTTTCTTGGGTGCACATAATAGCAATTAGAGCTACTCCTTTTTTTTTTTTTTTTTTTTTTTTTGGTTTTGTTTGTTTGTTTTCTTTTTTTGCTTTGGTTTAGCTAAAACTCACCTAAGGATTTCTTGAAGGTTTTCCTCTCCATCTTATTTTTAAAGTCAAAAATGATTTATTGTCATTTCAGATAATTTAATTGTGGATTTATTTCAGCCTAAGACTTTTGGGGGTCTTATTATTTATCTATGGTGTCATTGTATTCTGTTATGTAATTTTTTATTTTGATTTAATTTTTTTTTTGTATTTTGTTCTTTTAATTTCCTAGATAGTTTGTGCCTTTACCATGGGTGGCAGAGGCACCCTAAGCGACTCCCCATGACTCACACAATTGTGTAATCATCTCCAATTTAATATGGGTTGCCCTGTGACTTGTTTCTAACCAACAGTCTAGAGCAAAGTTGATACCATATAGCATAACTGTAATTAAGTTTTTTAATTTAAATTATGTCTTAGGTGAAAACAGAGACTCTGCAACTGGCTTTGAAGATGCATACGGCCAGTCATGTTATGATTTTCCAATGGAGAGGACCCCATGGCATGGAATGGTGGGCAGCCTCCAGCCAACCACCATGAGTGTCCTGGACCCTCAGTCCCACAGCCACAGAGAAATAAAGTTGGAAGAGGTACCTGTGCTCCAGAAAGCAATTCAGCCTAATTAGTACCTTGATTCCAGCTTGGGAGACACTAAGCAGAGGACCCAGCTAATCTGTGGACAGACTCCTGACCCAGTAAGATTGTGAGGTAAAGGAGTTTGTGTTAAGTCCTAACATTTTTGCATTTCTGTGAATATATATGTGTATATGTGTGTATATTAATACACACATATGTATATATACACTTGTACATGTATATATATCTTACAGTTTTAATTATATTTTCAAGTTTGTGGAATAACTATTTCTGTTAATTATTTTAGTAGAATTTTGTAGAATTTCAGTTTGAATTTTTGTTTTGTTTTTTAGTTACATATATACATACATATATACATAGATATTTATAGATAGATAGATAGATTTTGTTTCTGAATGGGATCCTTTTCAAATATTTTAACAGTCTCGGGGGGGACTTTTAAGATTAATGACTATATTTTAAATGCCCTTTTGATATAACATTTTGTCTGGAAGAAATGCAGAAAAAGGCATAATCTTCCCTCTGTTTTATTGTGTATCTACTGGCTTTTTAATGTGCATATGTAATACCTGTTCTACCCAATACAGTAAGTTAAATTTATTTAGTAGATGTGTGGTTACTTCTAAAAAAGTCATACTAGGACTTCCTTATTCATAAGTTCAAAACTTCCATTTATCTTTTGTGCAGATTTTTAAAAATGTGCACTTGGGGATCAGAGTCCTAATTATCTCTTCCAACCATTTGTCTTTGGCTTTTTGAATACTGCTGGCTTGTGCCTCAAAGCCAGTGAGCTTTCTTAATTATTTCTGACCCAACAGCAGCAATGTGTTGGTTCCTATTTTCAGCAATAATCTTCATGAGGTTCTAGGGAATGATCCACAGTAATAACTGTGATGTCAGTAAGACTTCACATTTTTTTCCAACTTTTTTAACATGGTAAAATATTCATAACTTAAAATTTATTATCTTAACCATTTTTAAATGCACAGTACTGTGGTATTAATTACATTCATATTGTTTTGCAAACATCAGCACCATCCATCCTTGAGAACTCATCTTCCCAAATTGTAACTGCCCCCATTAAATAATAATTCCCAATGCTCCCTCCACCAGCTCCTTGCACCCACAAATGTGCTTGGTCTCTTTAGCCTGTCTCTACAGATATGACTACATCATGTACATCTACATATATGATGCCTCATATAAGTAGAACAATACAAAAATTTGTCTTTTCAGAACTTGCTTACCTCATTTAGCAAAATGTTCTCGAGATTCATCCATGTTGTAGCATGTGGAAGGATTTCCTCTCTTTTTTAATGCCAAATAATATTCCACTGCATGGTGGGGGGCATGTGGGTGGCTCCGCCACTTAAGTGTCTGCCTTTAGCTCAGGTCATGATCTCAGGGTCCTGGACTGAGCCCCATGTTGTGTTGGGCTCCCTGCTCAGCAGGGAGTCTGTTTCTCCCTCTCCCTGCCCCTCCTCCCTGCTCGTGCTCTCTCTCACACACATCCTTTCTCAAATAAATAAGTAAAATCTTAAAAAAAGAAATACCATTGCATCCACATACCACCTTTTGGTTATCCGTTTATCTGTCAATGGACATTGGATTACTTCCACCTTTTAGTTAGTGTGAAAAATACCACTATGAACATGGATGTATAGATACCAAAAATCATGTACAGACCCTTATTTCAGTTATTTGAAGTATATACTCAGAAGTGGAGTTACTGGATGATATGGTAATCCTCTTTTTAATATTTTTCCACAGCAGATGTACCATTTCACATTTCTACCGACAGTCCACTCGTATTCCACTTTCTCCATGTTTTCACCAACCCTTTCATAGTAGCCCTACTGGTTGTGAGATATTGAGAGATTACAATTCAGAAATAAATATTTACAAATACTTTCTCACTCTTCATAAAAATGCCTATACTATTTGGTCTGTATTATTACTATGCCCTATTTAAAAGTTGGTAAAATTCATTTCTCTTAACAAGAAACTCATGGATCAAGTCCTGCAATCCAAGCTCTTTGACGTGAAATCATATTCTCTCCACTACTTTGTTATGTTGCCAACCTCTACATGTCACATAAGGGCTTCCAAAGCGTCAATGACTTACTTAAGTGGCGGTATTTTCATTGTAATTTTGACTAATAACAAAGGCTGCAGCTTCAATAAAAGCAGAGAAATTCCTGATTGAATAGCATATACCATTTTTTATGTTTCTCTCCACAATTTGAATGTAGCCAGTCGGTTCTTTTCAACTGCTTTTCAGAGAAACATAGCAGGAAGCAAAACTACATCTTCAGTGCTCTGAGTAATAGCTTGACACACAGCTTAAAAAGAATCCCAGCTGTGTTGTTTCATAAGTCATATGTTTGAAAGCTTCTGCTGATTTTTCTACATGTGGGGAATGGTTTTGCCTTATTTGCCACTCCAGCTTGCATGATTTCAAACATTCTGCTCAAAGAAAATTTCAAGCACTAAGCCCTTTTCAGAAATCAGGCACACCTGCTCTGCATAGAAAGGAATGTCACTACCAGCCAGCATTTTCCTTGCACAGGTTTACCTTTCATGACAGAATGTGCTCAACCCTTTTGTTCTTTGCTGGTTCTAGCTACTTTGGATCATTCAGTTCTGTGGTCTCTGAGGCATATTCCACGGAATGACTGGAGCAGGTATCACGAGCATGACTGTATGTCACAGCCCAATTATATCTCTGCCTCAGAAACATCTGACCATGGCAGGGCAGACCCTCACCAATGTAAAGGAAACAAAGACCTATGATTTCAAAAGGAATTTCTGTTTTCTGAGGGTCCACATTTCTCTAGTTGTATAGATCTTCAACCCTCGATCCATTGATTTGTACCCCCAAAATTACAAAGTCTGCACTGCTCTATTAAGAGAAACACTTTTAGCTTTTATAGTTTTCCATTTTATGCAATGTAATGATATAGTAGCAGATTAAAAATTGTTCGGTACACCAGGCTGTGTCTACCATGTTTTCTCACTTTCTGTCATTGCTTTAAGCTCACCATGTGCCTTATTCCTTACCAGATTTAGCAGCAGAATGCACTTTGTATTAAATCCATTTTTTCAAAGAAACACCAGAGTTTATTTATGGTCTCATAATATAATATTTAATCAATAGGAGGAAAAAACATTGAGTTTGAATTAGAAAGCTAGTGTTGAAGGAAGTAAAATGTGACAGTAAAAATTTAAGCCCACTTACATCCTTAGGTTTTTCATGGGTAAAAATGACTCTTATTTGGAACTTCTGAAAAGCATATGCATATGTACTTATTGAAAATTAATCTCCAAATATACTCATTTCAATAAATATATTAAGGTATACAATATCTTAAAATACATTCAAAATATAAAGTATATACAAATATATTTAATTACGTTTTTGAAGGTTAAGGTAAGAAGATAAGAAACAACTATGGAACAAAGATAGTTTCTTATTCTGCATTACTTCCATGAATACTTACCCTGACGGGCTTTTGTTTTGCCATAATATATGAATTTTAACTATGGATCTCGCCCTGGGCCCACTAATGCAGATTTTTTTCATCTTATTCCAATACCAAAATTATATTGAGGAAATATTTGTTGTCTGCCAAATGTATACCCATTTCACACCTCTCCCTGAAATGCTGCCTTTTGTCATGTCTTGCTGGATATCTCTTACATCTCAGTTATGCCAAGTGCAAAGAAGTCTCGTCTGAGTACAGCACTCCCTCCTCCAGCAGCCACTTTCTCCAATGCCATGCCCCAGTCCTTTGTTCCCTTTCATTGTTCTTGACAAAAACCATGAGGTCATCCTTGACCCATCACTTTCTTTCACCCTCTAAATCCAAAACCAGTAAGAAATGTTGTCAATTCTTTCATCAAGATGCATCCAGTTCCTGTACCTGCTCTGTGGCTAGTCCTGTGATCATGACTATCACCATGTCACCTGGAGTTGTGCCTTCCCCAGCTAATGGGTATTCCCTCCCCATACCACACAGGGAACATTCACAACACAACTGCAAGTGTGATCCCGTTAAAACATAAATATTCAGCATACCACTCCTTTTTCAAAACCCTGCAATAGTGTAACATTTAACTCAGAATAGATGCCACTTCCTTACAATGGTTTAAGAAGCCACATTTACCTGGATCCCTGTCACCTTCTGACATCCTGTATTATTATTCTGATACCGTGGGTCTCCTGGGCCACATTTCCTTCCTTGCTGTTCCCAGA
The DNA here is from genome assembly GCF_020171115.1 of Neogale vison. Taxonomy (NCBI): domain Eukaryota; kingdom Metazoa; phylum Chordata; class Mammalia; order Carnivora; family Mustelidae; genus Neogale; species Neogale vison. Next base: position 131,146,857 of record NC_058094.1, read on the forward strand.
AAGTGTCAGGCACACTTCCATTGTAGGCTCATTCCACTTGGAAAGCTCTGTCCCCAGGTGTTATTACCACTCACTTTTTCATTTTCCTCAAGTTTTTGATCGATGTCATTTTCTCTATATGGCCTCCTATAACCACTTTATTTAAAATTTCAGTCAGACTTCTCTTCTCTCCTTCCCTGTTTTACACTCTTGCTTTCCAATTCTGTGGCATTTTTCTCCTTCACATATACTATCTAGTTTTGTGTATTTGTTTACTCTGTGTATTTATTCACTCTATGCCTACTGTCTGTCTTCTCCTGCTAAAATGTAAACCACAAGAACAGAGTTCTCATCTAGAAGGGTACCTGTACAAAGCAGATGTTCTATCAATAATTCTTTAATAAATATATGCTTTTCTATAGTGGTCCTAAGCAATAAGGACAAAATATAATTAAATAAATATAATGATACTTATTCACGTTAATGAGTGGGGTGGGGGAAATCCTGATTTTCCAGTGCATTCATATTCTGGGCAATCTTTTACTTTCTCTAAAGAGCAAACAAGGGATTGGGCCAAAATTTTTGTAGTCCATTGTTTGTAAATGTTAGAGCAATTCACACTCAGAAAATCAAGCTCTTCTGGAAAAAGAATGAATGGATGGAAGATACACTGGACTTGGAAGGACTCTTCATAACAACAGTAATTTGGTATCTATCTACAGACATAAGTACCTACATAGGAGATTTGAGATCCAAGTAGGAGATCGTGAAACTGTTGTTTCATTGCAAGACCAACGAGAGACATCTTCAGAAGGCAGGCTCGCACCCAGGTGGCAGACTCACAAACCATGATTTTGGCTATAGACCTAGAAATAGTTCCATATCTCTGAATAATTGTCTATAGCCTTGTTGGCTTTGGTTCCGGGATCAGCACAGTAGAGCGAGAGACCCAGGAGAAGTCATGCCCACCTATGCATCAGGGAACATAAATGCAGACCTCTGTCTCAGCTGTGAACTCTAAAATGACCTGCAAACCAACTCCAACCCCACTCAGACATGGTCCAGGAGTTCCTGGAGATAAGTTCTTCTGACTCAGTCATACTGTAGATTCTGAAAGAGATGTGTAATTGGGCTGCAGCCTTCCCAGCCACAGTCTGCCAATAGTCCTGCCAGAAGAGGAAACCAGAAGGAGACACTCACAACTGAATACACTGAGACCCTGAACTGGTCCTATATGTGGCTCCAGCTCCAACTAGCCAATGCCCACAAGCGTCCCTGTTCAAACAGTGACCAGGCAGGAGAAATTCCTGTCTAGGTCCCCAGAGATCCTGAAAAATCCCTATATATGGTTTTAACCCTCTCACACTAGTGTGCCATCAGTTCTTAGGGCCCACGGTCCCAGTGGCAGACACCCCCATCTGTAACCCCAGAGATTCTGAAAGAGTCTTGTACTTCCTCCCAATTGTAGTACATCTACAGTCCTGCAAACAGAAAGATTCAGCAGGCAACGCTTCTCCTTGCAACCAGGGGCATCCTGAAGAGCACTGTACTTGGCTACAGTCTCATCACAGCTACAGTTGGACATAAGACTTGCCAGCAGAGGGATCTAGTTATAGACAATTCAACCTATCCTCCCAGTGATGCCGAAAGGCCCTATACTCAACTCCAGCCCCTCTAGGCCACGGTCCATAAACAATACTGCTGGTCTAGAAGACCAGTCAGAAACATTGCTATCCATGCCCCTGGAGATCCTGACAGGATGTATATATAGCTCTAGCCCCTCCAGTCACTATCAGGGACCAGTCTAGCTGATCCCTGAACCTGGTTGGTGACTTACCCATCCATGCCTTCAGAGCTAGATTCGTAGACCTCAATCTTTTTTTTTTCCCTAGATTTATCTATTTATTTGATATTTGAAAGAGAGAGAGAGAGAGAGACCACAGAAGCAAGGGGAGCAGCGGTAGAGGGAGAAGCTGGCTCCCTGCTGAGCAAGGAGCCCAATGTGGGAAATCAATTCTAGGACCACTTGAGCTGAAGGCAGATGCTTAACTGAGCCAGGGCATCCCTATAGACCTCAATCTTGGCTGTAGCCATGGGGCAGAGTTCCTGTCTCTCTTAGTCACAATGAAGGGCTGGTCCTGTTGATTCAGAATCCCACCCAAGGTCTAGGCAGCACCCCTTCCAGGGACTTGATGGAAACCACACCAGCTGTGAACTAGGTAAAAAGGCTCACTGCCTCAGGACCCAACTATGAACCTTAAAGTAAATTCTTGTCCCAGCTCCCCCCTACTGAACAAGATACTATTGACAGTCCTATCCAGTTAGGGACCAAACAGATTCATGTGCACCCAAGCCCAAGATAACAAGTCAATCAGTCATGGATCTCACTGCAGATCAAGTGACAGTCCAGTAACTGGCTCCAATCTAGCAGGAGCACAACTCAGGAAGTAATCTCACTGACCTGTGGAGCAGATAGGAAAGTCTTTACCTGCTGAAAATAGTCTAAAGACTAAAAGGGGTGTTTGTTCTTTGAAATACAAACTATGCAATGTTTACACAGATGATGAAGAACAGGCAAATATGACACCATCAGAAGAAACTAATAAATGTCCAGTAACAGACCCCAAAGGAATACAGATCTATAATTTGCCTGACCAAAATAAATAAATAAATAAATAAATAAAAATTAAAAAAAAAATCCAAAATAAACACGTGAAGGAAACTCAATGAAATAAAAAAGAACACAAATAGACAACCATGTGAAATAAGATAAATAGCACATGAACAAAACGAGAGGTTTAAAAAATAAAATTAAAAAAATTGCTCCAGTAATAGACTTGATCATGCAGAAGAAAACTAGTGGACTCAAAGATCACTTGAAATTAGCAAGTTAGAGAAATGGGGTGGGGGGGGCAGTGGGGGCAGAAAGAAAGGAATAACGAAAGCTTGCATGAATTATGAGAGACCAAGATAACAAACATTCACATCATGTGATTCCCAGAAAGAAAAAAAGAGAAAAAGGGGTAGAAAGTTAACTTAATTAAGTAATAGCTGATGGACACCTGGGTGGCTCAGCTGGTTAAGTGGCCAGCTCTGGATTTTGGTTCAGGTCATGATCTCCGGGTCCTGGAATCAAGACCTAGATTGGGCTCTGTGCTCAGTGGAGAGTCTCTATAAGGATTCTCTCTTTCTCTCCATGTGCCACTCTTCCACCTCATTCTCTCACTTTCTCTCTCTCAAAATCAATCAAATACATACATACAGACATACATACATACTGGAAACTTCCTAAATCTCGGAAGTAATATGGAAATCCAGACACAGAAATTTCAAAGGGCTCCAGGCAAGATAAATGAAGGAAAATTATTCTGAGAAATGTTATAATCAAAACCTTGAATGTCAAAGACAAGAAGAGAATTTTAAAAGCAGCAAAAAGAAAATGACTAATCACACAAAAGGTAATCTCCTTAAGGTGATCAGGAAATTTCTCAGCAGAAATCTTGCAGGCCAGGAGAGAGTGGGATAGTATATTCAAAGTCCTGAAAGAAAAAAAAAATGCCAACCAAAAACACTATATATGGCAAACTATTCCCCAGAAATGAAGAACAAATAAAAACATTGTCAAACAAAGCTAAGGGAATTCATTTCTAGACTTTCCTTACAAAAAATGCTAGAGAGATTTCTTCAAGTTTCAGTGAAAGGATACTAAGTAAAAACACCACCACCATCACAACAACAAATTTAAATGAAAGGGTATTTTACTGGTAAGGGGAAATATATAGTCAAATTCAGAATTTCTTAATATTATAATATTGGTATGTATATTGCTAATATCAGCAGGTCTAAAAGGAGAAATAGAGACAATATAATAATAGCAGAGGACTTCGGTTCCCCACTTTCAACATTGGATAGAATATCCACACAGAAAATTTGTAAGGACATAGTGGACTTGAATAACACTGCAGATCAAATCGACCTAACACACATACACAGAAGATTCCAGCCAATAACACCACAGTATACATCTTTTTCATGACATGCATAAGGATATTGTCCAGGTTAGTTTAACCCACTTAAGAAATCCTATCTTTATCTTTTTCTACACAGTGATATGAAACTAGAAATTAGTAACTGCAGGAAAACTGAAAATGTACAAATAGCTGAAAATTGAACAACCAAGGACTTATTCAATTCTGATATACAGAATTGTATATCAATATACAGAATCTGTATATAAATTCTGATATACAGAATCTGTATATAAATTCTGATATACAGATATCAGAAAGTATATTGAGAAAAAAAATGAAAACACAAATACTGAAACTTGTGACATGTAGCAAACACAATTTTAAAAGGGAAACTTCCAGCAATAGATGCCTATAGTAAAACAAACAAACAAACAAACAAAAACCTAAAGATCTCAGGTAAACAACTTTATACCTCAAGGAATTAGAAAAGGAAAAACAGTCCACAGAAGAAGGAAAAAGAAGAATAAAGATTAGAGCAGAAATAAATGAAATAAGGATTAGAAAGACAATAGAACAAATCATTGAACCTAAGAGTTGGTTTTTTGAAAAGACAAAATTCACAGACCTTTAGCTAAACAAGCAGAGAGAAAGAGAGAGGACTCAACTGAACAAAATTATAAATGAAAGAGGAGACATTATAACTGACACTTTGTTGCTGACAAAGACAGTAAGGCTTTTTCTGTTACCAGGTCTGAAGGGTATGGGAAAGAGTCTTGAAAGAAACCATTGAAATGAGATTTAAAGGATGAGTAGGTTTTCACTGTTCAAAATGTTTCAGACAAAGAATCAGCATCTTCATTCTCAGCAGTTACGAGAGTGCCTTATAGAAACAGGATGATAGATTCTTCCCCCAAAATTCTTCTACCATCACAGATTTAATCTTTCTTTTTTTTTTTTAATTTACTTATTTTTTTAAATATAAAAATGGTGCTCCCAGGGGGTTGGGGAAGAAAAACACATAAGATGCTTAAAAAAATAACCTGTTTTGAAAAGGAAGTCCTCAGTGTATGTATCTGTACTGTGTCTGTTTATTTACCAGTCTTATTTTTTCTTCTACTTGGGATTTCAGGCAAGCAGTTCAACATGTTTGCTTGCTCTTCCCTTATACTGCAAAGGTAGATTGACCAATCCATCTTTGAAAGCAAAACTTATAAGAGAATATAGGAAGTGATAAATACAAAGACAGATTTAAGCAAGTACGCCATCCTAAATTATTAAAGCAGAGAAAGTGAAAAATAAATCCATAGACTATCTTATGAACATAGATACAAAAATCCTCAACAAAATATTAACAAATTGAATCCAACAAGGGATAAAAATAATTATAAATCACTACCATGTAAGATTTATCCCAGGTATCCAAAGCTGGTTTAACATTTGAAATCCAGGAGCGCACGGGTGACTCAGTTGTTAAGCCTCTGTCTTCAGCTTAGGTCATGGTCTCAGGGTCCTGGGATCAAGCCCTGCATCAGGCTCCCTGCTGGGCAGGAAACCAGCTTCTCCCTCTCCTACTCCCCCTGCTTCTGTTCCCTCTCTCATTGTGGCTCTCTCTGTCAAATAAATAAATAAAATCTTCAAAAAAATGTGAAATTCAATTAATGTAATTTATCATATTAATAGAGTAAAAATGAAAAATAACATCATATCAATAGATGTAAAAATAATAATTGGACAAAATTCAACAACCATTTGTGATAGAAGCTCACCGTAAACTAGGAACAGCATGGACTAATTCAATTTGATAATAAGTCCATACCAAAAAATCTATAGCTAACATCATACATTCTTGTGAGCAACTTGAGGACTTCCAGTCAAGATCAGGTACAAGGCAAGAACATCCCCTCACCCCTCATCATTTTCGGCATCATACTGTTAGCTTTTGCTGACGAAATTAGACAAGAAAAGGAAGTAAAAGCAAAAGTAGAAAAATATAAAACTGACTTTGTTTTCAGATGACATGAATGGCTTACAGAAAGTCCAAAAGAATACACACACACACACACAACACACACACACAAGTCCTAGAACTAATGCACAATTTAGCAAGATTGTAGAATACAATATTAATACAAAACAGTCAATTGCTTTCCTATACATGAATAATAAGCAAGTGGAATTAGAAATTAAAAGCACTATGACATTCATATTAGCACACATATTAATGAAATGCTTAAGAAGTCTAGTAAAATATGTTTAAGATCTACATGAAGAAATCTATAAAACTCTGATTAATGAAAGCAGAGAAAAGCTAAATAAATGGAGAAACATCCTATGTTCATCGGAAGACTTAATGTTATTAAGATGTAGTTCTTCCCAACTTAATCTATAGATTGAATCAAATCCCAATCAAAATCTCAGCCACTTATTATGTAGGTATTGTCAAAATGATTCCAAAGTTTATATAGAAAAGCAAAGACCCACAATAGCCAACACAGTATTGAAAGGAAAGAGAGAGGGAGAGGATCGATGCTGCTCAACTTCAAGACTTAACTTAAGCTATAGTAGTAATCAATTGTAAAGAGAACAAACAGAGCAACAAAACAGAACAGGGAGTCTAGAAATAGACTGTCGTAAATATAGCCACAATTTTTGGGAAAGGAACAAGGAAATGTAAAGAAGCAAGATACTTTTGCAACAAATGATATTGGAATAACTCAACATTCACATGCAAAAAACAACAAACAGTAGGATCTACTCACAGACCTTACACTATTCATAAATAGTAACTCAAAATCAGTCATAGATCAAACATAAAATGCAAAACTATAAACCGCCTAGAAAATCACTTGGCATAAAACCTAAGTGATGCTTTTTTAGATAAAAGACCAAAGACACAATCCATGAAAGAAATAATGGCTAAGCTAGATTTCATTAAAATTAGACTTCTACTTTGCAAAAAGTAGTATCAAGAGAATGAGAAGAAAAACCTGATTGGGAGAAAATATACATAAAAGATATGTCTGATAAAAGACAGTTGTTGAAAATATACAAAGGACTTTTAAAATTCAACAGTAAAATTGTTGGCTGATTTGACCAATTGAATAATGAGCCAGAGACCATAATAAATCTCTTACCAATGAAGGTATATGAAGGTGGCAAATAACTTATGAAATGATACTCTATATCAGATGTCCTTAGGGAAAGGCAAATTAAAACATGAGTGAGATGCCTCGACACGCCTATTAGAATGAACAGAATCTAAAACAGGTTAACACCATATGCTGCTGGTAAGGATGTGGATCAATGGGGACTTTCATTAATTCCTGTTGGGAATGCAAAATGGTACAGTGCCTACAGATGTTTATACTAGCTTTATTCATAGCTGCCCACACTTGAAAGCAAATCACAATTTCCTTCAGTTTGTTAATTGATTATAAAAGAACAACAACAAAAATAACAAACAAACACAAACAAAACCTGGAAAGGGCACGCTGTATGATTCCAATATATGACATTCTGGACAAGGGAAAACCATGGGGACAATAATCAGTGGCTGCCAGAAGTTTGTGTCAGGGAGATAAATAAGGTGAGCTGAGAGAATTTTTAGGGCAATGAAAATACTTGTTGTGATATTAGAATGATGAAAATATGTCATTATACATTAATTTAAAAACATAGATTATACAGCACCAAAAGTGAACTTTAAGGGAAAATGTGGGCTTTGGATATTATGATTTGTCAATATTGTCTTATCTTTGGTAAAATTGTACCATTCGGGTAAGTTATGTTGATAATGGAGGAGACTGTGCATATGCGGGGGCAAGGTGTACATAGGAAATGTCTGTAACTTACTCTCAATTTTGTTGTAAATCTAAAACCACTCTAAAAAATACATAAATAAAATTAAATTAAAAATAAAAACTTTAAAGAAAAGATGTAAATGTAAAAAATGTTTTGTAGTTTGTGGTTCAGCTTCTTGTTGACTTATTTTTTTCTTATAACAAGGCTCCAGGCCAGCCTTCAAGAATGTCTCCAGTCATTGTCCTAATCAAACAGAGGATGCAAATACAGTACCATTCTCCTTTACATGAAGTGTCTAGGTGTTAGACAGCCTTTTGGGGACAGAGGAAGAAGGTCTGTCTAGTCCTCTCTGCATTTCTTAATTCACTACTGATCCCATTTCACCAGTGCATTGACTGGTGACTTAGCTCATCAGAATGAAAAATTAAACAGATCATTGTATATATGGACCACATCTTCTTTTTTTTTTTTTTTTTTTCAAAGTTGGACCACATCTTCTTTATCAATTCATGTGATGAAGGGCATCTCAGCTCCTTCCACATTTTGGCTATTGTGGTATTTGTTGTTTTGAACATTAGGGTGCAAGTGCCCCTTCTATTCACTATATTTGTATCTTTGGTGTAAATACCCAGTAGTGCAATTGCTGGGTCATGGGCTAGCTCTATTTTTAATATCTTGAAGAAACCCCATGCTGTTGTCCAGAGTGGCTGTACTGGCTCACATTCCCACCATTGACACGGATGGAACTGGAGGGGATTATGCTAAGTGAAGTAAGTCAAGTAGAGAAAGACAATTATTATATGGTTTCACTCATATGTGGAACATAAGCAAGAGCACAGAGGATCATAGGGGAAGGGAGGGAAATCCACAGGGGGAGAAATCTGAGAGAGAGATGAGCCATGAGAGACTATGGACCTCAGGAAATGATCTGAGGGTTTCAGAGGGGAGGAGAGTGGGGGTTAGGGGGTAACAAGGTGATGGGTATTGAGGAGGGCATGTGTTGTGATGAGCACTGAGTGTTATACTTCACTAATGAATCACTGAATGCTACTTCAAAAGCTAATTATGCACTATACAGTGGTTAACTGAACATAATAAAAAAATTTAAAAAAAAAATTAAATGGGTCAGCATATATAAATGTTTTCAGCACATAGGTCTGAGAGAATCCACAAATAAAATAGTCCACAAGGAGACCAAAGTCTAACATTAAACTATCACAGAGGAACTTACGTAAAACTGAAATTTAACATGGATGTTACTTATTCATTTTTCCTTACACCAAATCTTAAAAACGAGTGAAAGGGGCACCTGGGTGGCTCAGTGGGTTAAAGCCTCTGCCTTCGGCTCAGGTCATGATCCCAGGGTCCTGGGATCGAGCCCTGCATTGGGCTCTCTACTCAGCAGGGAACCTGCCTCCTCCTCTCTCTCTGCCTGCCTCTCTGCCTTCTTGTGATCTCTGTCTGTCAAATAAATAAATAAATAAAATCTTTTAAAAAAAAATCTAAAAAAAAAAAAAGAGTGAAAGATGAACAAGCCTGAAGGGCATCAAGGCCTCAGTAAAAACTTTGTGAAAAGCAGAGAAAAGACCATCATCATGAATTTACTATTTACGACTCGTTGTGAACATTTCATGAAAAAAGGTATTTTCAGAAAAGGCAGTTGAACAAGTCAAATCATTTTTCCTTGGTATCTCCCTTAAAAATTATACAACATTAACATACTTTAAATTAAATGAACAGCCACACGTGCACATTATAAATACCTGTGAGTGTAAGCCTTAAGCTGAAATAAAGGAGGATGTTAACTGTCAGTAGAGACCTACCCATATATCTAAGGCTGTGAGAGTTTCTCTCCATGTTGGTTATGTGATGTGAGTAACCCAAATTAGGATGCCACTTATAAAGCAAGGTAGAACAAAAGAATTGCAGATGTCCACACAGACTCAGATATACACCATAGCATATCAGAGATGTCAATGATCAGAGCTTTACAGTCAACCCCCGAGACCTTTTACTTTTTCCCCCTTAAAATTTGGACTTCTTCATTTTGTTGTTTTGTTTCATTTGTTTGTTTGTTTTTCCCACAGAACCATCATGAAGGTAAAAAGGAAACAGGAGAGAACAAAATTAACTATGCTGACCACAGTCAGATAAATATGTTAAAAAAAAAAAAAAAAACAGGAAGCACTTGGCATCCAAAATTTGTCGTTAGCTACACAAACCTTTGGGGCAAAAGAAGCTGTGTACAAGCATGGAGGGATTCCAAAAATGCAGAAGAATACATTAAAAATAAAAAGAAGGTGCCCGGGTGGCTCAGTGGGTTAAGGCCCCTGCTTTTGGCTCAGGTCATGGTCTCAGGGTCCTGGGATTAAGCCCCGTGTCAAGGTCTCTGCTCAGAGGGAATCTGCTTCGTCCTCTCTTTCTTTCCCTGCCTCTCAGCCTACTTGTGATCTCTGTCAGTCAAATAAATAAATAAAATCTAAAAAAATTAAAAATAAAATAAAAAGGACACAGGTAAAAAAAAAAACAGATGGAAGAATTTCTTTTACCTTTGAAGTCCTTTTTTGCTCCAGTTCATTTTCTCAAACTCTTTCCAAAATGCTTACTGCATAAAACAGAATTGATTGTTACAAAAATGAGTTAAAAAACAACAACAACAACAACAACAACAAAAAAAAAAAACCTAGAGGGGCGCCTGGGTGGCTCAGTGGGTTAAAGCCTCTGCCTTTGGCTCAGGTGAAGATCGCAGGGTCCTGGGATCAAACCCCACAACAGGGTCTCTGCTCAGCAGGGAGCCTGCTTCCCACTCTCTCTCTGCCTGCCTCTCTGCCTACTTGTGATCTCTGTCTGTCAAATAAATAAACAAAATCTTAAAAAAAAATAAAGATTCTAATAAATAAATATACATGATAACCATTTCAACAAATAAAATAAATTTCCAAACATTTTCCTACGAAGTCTGATGATCAAGAGATCAAAGAAAAAAATAATATATCAATGAAACAATTATGTCAACAGATAATAAGAGGAATCAGAAGATTTAAAAACATCTGTTAATGAAGTACAGGTTAAATTACAAGTGCACAAATGTAAAATTGAGTTACACAAAAATGATGTCAGTCTCTTAAGAAAGATTTTAAAGGAAATTTGTGAAAACATGAAAAAGCAAAAAAGAAAAATTAGGATTAATGTATATATGAATCCATACATATGTATTTTATATATACATACATATCACAAAGAGGAAATTAAAAATGAAACAAAATCACATATCAGACAGCATGGTACTGGCACAAAAGGACACAAAGACCAGTGGAACAGAGTAGAGAGGCCAGATAGGGATCCTCAACTCTATGGCCAAATAGTCTTTGACAGAGCAGGAAAAAATATACAGTGGAAAAAAGACAGTCTCTTCAATAAATGGTGCTGGGAAAATTGGACAGCTATATGTAGAAGAATGAAACTTGACCATTCTCTTACACCATACACAAAGATAAACTCAAAATGGATAAAAGACCTCAACGTGAGACAGGAATCCATCAGACTCCTAGAGGAGAACATAGGCAGTAATCTCTTCGATATCAGCCACAGTAACTTCTTTTAAGATATGTCTCCAAAGGCAAAGGAAACAAAAGTGAAAGTGAACTTTTGGGACTTCATCAAGATCAAAAGCTTCTGCACAGCAAAGGAAACAGTCAACAAAACGAAGAGGCAACTCATGGAATGGGAGAAGATATTTGCAAATGGCACTACAAACAGCTAATATCCAAGATCTATAAAGAACTCCTCAAACTCAACACACACAAAAATGATAATCATGTCAAAAAATGGGCAGAATGGGGCGCCTGGGTGGCTCAGTGGGTTAAGCCGCTGCCTTTGGCTCAGGTCGGGATCTCGGGGTCCTGGGATTGAGCCCTGCATCGGGCTTTCTGCTCACTGGGGAGCCTGCTTCTCCCCCCCAATCTCTCTGCCTGCCTCTCTGCCTACTTGTGAGCTCTGTCTGTTAAATAAATAAGTAAAATCTTTAAAAAAATCATTTAAAGTCATTTAAAAAAAAATGGGCAGAAGACATGAACAGACACTTCTCCAAAGTAGACATACAAATGGCTAACAGACACATGAAAAAATGTTCATCATCATTAGTCATCATGGAGATTCAAATCAAAACCACACTGAGATATCCCCTTATACCAGTTAGAATGGCCAAAATTAATAAGAGTAAACAACAAGTGCTAGAGAGGATATAGAGAAAGTGAAACCCTCTTACACTGTTGGTGGGAATGCAAGATGGTGCAGCCACTTTGGAAAACAGTGTGGAGATTCCTTAAGAAATAAAAAATAAATAAAAATTTAAGAAAATAAATGAAAAAAAAAAAAAATAACCCTGAAATTAAAAAATAGAGCTACCTTATGACCCTGTAATTGCACTACTGGGTATTTAACCCAAAGATACAGATGTAATGAAAAGAAGGGCCATCTGTACTCCAACGTTCATGGTAGCCATGGCCACAGTTGCCAAACTGTGAAAGTACTAAGATGCCCTCCAACGGACAAAAGGATAAAGAAGATATGGTCCATATATACAATGGGAAATGGAAGGGGGAGACAAACCATGAGAGACATGGACTCTGAGAAACAAACTGAGGGTTTTTTTTTGGCGGGGGTGGGGGGAGTGGGGGTTTAGATGAGCCTGGTGGTGGGTATTAAGGAGGGCATGTATTGCATGGAGTAATTGCATGGAGCAATATTGTTTATGGTGCATAAACAATGAATTTTGGATCCCTGAAAATTAAAATAAAATAAAATAAAATAAAACTTAAATAAAAGAATAATACAAAAAATCGCCTATAGCATGTAAGATGTGCAATATATATCTAGTTTATTCAAAATGGGAAAATTATCTGAAATTCATAGATATTTTTATAGGAATGTTATGCATCATCTACTAACATGATTAATCATAATCCAAGTTTTCTAGTCTTAACAGATATAAAATAGCTTATATTATGACTATCAATTGGCTGAACATACTCAAAGGGAATATAATAAAGATAGGGGCAGGAAAAAATGTCACTAAAATCAAATGATTGATGTTCCTGAAGCAGACTCCATGACAAATGTGACAGAGATAAATAAACATGCACAAATAAAATAACACAGTCACTGAATTGATGAAAATCTCACACTGGATATTGAAAAGTAGCTATAAATTTCAGAACAAATATAGGAACCAATATGTATTTATATGCTACTGGAGCCAAAAAAAACACTATGCATTAAAAAACAAAATATATATAGAAAAAATATGATTTAAGAAAAGAGAACCTAAGGAACAAAATCAGACTTATTCCCCACAATGTCCAAGGCTGTACTATATCCTCACTCACATAATAAGGAAAACTTCTGTTATTTCCAAATATTGATGATTGAGGGATTAAGCTTCCTGAGCCTCCTTTCCAAATTGACTACATGATGAAGAATTTCTGACAACAAAGGCAATTAGGAAGATTTGGAAGAAGTGGAAAAGAAGTTAATGTCTTCATCTTTGAAAGAGGATGCTAAAAGGTAGTGATTTATTTTTAAGTTATGAATAAAGAAAAAGAGACTTTTGGGTATAAGTACTATAAAGATTAGAAAGTCTTTGATCACCAATAGGCAGAAGTGAGGAAATTTTTTAACTGTAAAAAAGGAAGAAGAAATGAAAAGAAAGAAAGGAAGGAAGGAAGGAAAGAAGGAAGGAAGGAAGGAAGGAAGGAAGGAAGGAGGAAGGAAGGAAGGAAGAAGGGAGGAAGAAAGGAAGGGAGAGAGAAAAGAGGGAGGCAGGAAGAGAGGGAAGGAAGGAAGGAAGGACGCCCATCCAAACTGTGCTACAAAGGGCAAAAAACAAGGAAATATTTAGGGGAACAAACAAACAAACAAACAAACACAAAGTTGAAATAAAATGAAAAAATTCAGATCAAGCATAACTGTTAACAGTCTCCCATGACCAGGTCCTTGAGTGTTAATGTTGTTAGAAATGAACACTGAATTCGAGAGAAAGGAAGCAGGCAGAGTTATTAGAGATGGCTTGTATGTGAGGAAGGGAGCTGGCAAGAAAGGAGACTGCTGTTCTCCAAGGGTCACTTTTCCAAAGGGTGAAAGGCGGGGAGTGGAGGAGCATCTTTCCATCCCAGGGTCATTATCTGATGGTCCTTACTTTGCAACAGACGCAAGACAATCACAGGATGCCCTTCTTCATGGTCGACATTCTTTCAGTGCTCCCAGAAAATAGAAACACTTGTGCAAGCAGACTCTAAACTGTTCCTTCTAATTTCGCCCAGACAACCATTACTCCTTACTCCTTGCCAGCTGTTATCTCTCATTTGTTCACTTTCCCAGGAGTTGTCTGTCTTTAAACATATGGGAACATTTAACCCCTGCCTCAGACCAGTGGGTTCACAGGAGGTAAGTCCCTCTTGCTTTCCCTGTACTGTCTCATAACTACATTTAAAAAGTTCAAAACACTGGGGCCCTGGGTGTCTCAGTGGGTTAAGCATCTGCCTTCAGCTAAGGTCATGATCCCAGGGTCTGAGGATCGAGTCCTGGAGTCTGGCTCCCTGCCCAGCAAGGGAGTCTGCTTCCTCTCATGCTCTCTCTTTGCTGATATAAACAAATAAAATCTAAAAAAAAAAAAAAAAAAAATTTAAAATGCCTAACCATTAGAGGGCATCATGCTTAGCGAAATAAGTCAATCAGAGAAAGACAACTATCATATGATCTCCCTGATATGAGGAAGTGGAGATGCAACACGGGGGGTTAAGGGGGTAGGAGAAGAATAAATGAAACAAGATGGGATTGGGAGGGAGACAAACCATAAGTGACTCTTAATCTCACAAAACAAACTGAGGGTTGCTGGGGGGAAGGGGGTTGGGAGAAGGGGGGTGGGGTTATGGACATTGGGGAGGGTATGTGCTATGGTGAGTGCTGTGAAGTGTGTAAACCTGGCGATTCACAGACCTGTACCCCTGGGGATAAAAATATATTATATGTTTATAAAAAATAAAAAATTTAAAAAAGTTTTTAAAAAATGCCTAACCATGTGTTTTGTATGAGAGCCAGATATAATTTCTAAGTAGAAATATTGAAAATTCCTAACAATAAATGAAATTCATTTATGTATCTTATTGAACAACATAGCAAATCATCCTATATATGCATAAAAAACACCATAATTTAAAAAAATACATTTTAAAGTATCATGTCAGTCTATAATGTATCAAATAAACAAAGGAGTCAGGATGTAGAAAATCCAAATAATATAATCATTTAAAAATAATACATATGCATGCTTAGTGTTGATAATAATCAGATATTTCACATACAGTTGCTACTGGGGAACCTATGTCCAACAATTTGAAAGAGCAGAAGTTAGAAAAGACGCCGCAGTAAACTGTGGCATAGCAAATGTAGCAAGCGGTCATGTGATGTTGTAAACATGACATGCTATTGTCATGCTATGTTGATGTTTCATCAATGCATTCCTACCACCAAGTGTACAGGAGAACTCTTAGCCCATGTATGTTTGTACTGACCTATCTGCAGTTAAAAATTCCTAACTTCATGTCCCTTCTGCAGTTTAGAATTTGCTCATCCTTGGGGCACCTGGGTGGTTCAGTGGGTTAAAATAGAATTTGCTCATCCTTTCCGTGACTCAGTTTACAAGACTGAGCAGAAAGCAAGGGCTCTTTATGAAAGCCATGGTGTTTGTGCTTTCATGACCCGTCACCCAATGACTGAAAATGTCACCAAGCTTCTCCTGGTGAGACACATTTTCTTTCCTCCCTGTTTTATTCAGTTATAATTGACATACCTTACTGAATGAAGTGCTCAGAACATTGTTTGACTTAAAAACTTTGTGAAATGATTACCTAAGTAGGTTTAGTTAACATCTATATCTTAACATAGATAAAATTTTTTTCCTTGTGATGAGAATTCTTGGGATTTGCTCTCTTAACAATTTTTCTATGTACCATATAGTCATCTGATCTACAGTAGCCATGATACTTTACCTCCCTAGTACCTAATTTATTCTATAACTTGAGTTTATACCTTTTGACTAACTTCCTCCAATTCCCCCTCCTACCCATGGCCTCTGGAAACCACAAGTCTGATGTCTTTCTATGAGCTTGGTTTTTCATGAGCTTGCGTTTTCATTTTTGTTTTGTTTTATTTTGTTCTACATGGAAGTGTAATCATCAACTTTTTGTCTTTTTCTGTCCTATTTCACTTTGAATAATGCCCTCAAGGCCCATCCATGTTGCCACAAAGGGCATGATTTTCTCAGCTTTTATGGCTGAATAATATCCCATTATGTATGTATACAACTTCTTTACTCATCTGTCAGTGGACATGAATTTTGTTTCTATGGTATTTTCTTTTTGTTTCTCAATGTCTATGTATATTCTGACATTTTATTAATCATATTCAGAACGTTAATGCAACATATTTCCTTTTTTTTTTTTTGGTGATAAAACAGATAACAAAACACTGTCTATCCATTCATCCACTGATATACACCTGCCTCTAGCCTTTGGCGGTTTATGAACAATGCCACCATAAACCGGATGTGCAGGGATGTTTAAGTCCCTGTTTTCATTAGTTTTTGTCGTGTATCTAGAAATAGAACTGCTTGCTTGTAGAGCAATTTTAAGTTTAGATTTTGAGTAAATACCAAATAATTTCCCACAGCAGTTGCACCATTTTATGTTCCTACCAACAAAGCAGCTGGTTATCAATTTCTCCACATCTAATCAATACTTACAGTTCTCCTCTTTTTTCCCGTTTCCTTTCCCTTTTTTTTAATCTTCCTTTACCTTTCTTTCCTCCCTCCCTCTTTTCTTCCTTCTTTCTTTCTCTGTCTTGATCTCATTCTTTCTTTCATCCTAGTGAATATGTAGTGGTTCTTACTATTTTTTTAAAATTAATGTATAATGTATTCTTTGCTTCAGGAGTACAGGTCTGTGATTTGTGAGTCTTACACAATTCACAGCACTCACCATAGCACATACCCTCCCCAATGTCCATAATCCAGCCACCCTATTCCCTGACCCCAACACAACCCTCAGTTTGTTTCCTGAGATTAGGGGTCTCTTATGGTCACTCTCCCTCCCCAGTACCATCCTGTTTCATTCTTTTTCCTCCCTCTCCCCACAATTCCCCACCCTGCCTCTCAAATTCTTCAGAGAGATCATATGATAATTGTCTTTCTCTGATTAACTTATTTCACTTAGCATAATATCCTCTAGATCCATATCTCTACAAATGACAAGATTTCGGGTTTTTGATGGCTACATAGTATGCCATTGTATATATATATATATACCACCTCTTCCTTATCCATTCATCTGTTGATAGACATCTAGGCTCTTTCCATAGTTTGGCTATTGGGAAATTGCTACTATAAACATTCAGGTGCACATGCTCCTTCTGATCGCTACATTTGTATCCTTAGGATAAATAGCCAGTAGTGCAATTGCTGGGTCATAAGTTAGCTCTATTTTCAACTTTTTGAGGAACCTGAACCAGCTTGCATTCCTACCAACAGAGTAGGAGGGTTCCCCTTTCTCCACATCCTTGTGAACATCTGTCATTTCCTGACTTGTTAATTTTAGCCATTCTGACTGGTGTGAGGTGGTATCTCACTGTGGTTTTGATTTGTGTTTCCCTGATGCTGAGAGATGTGGACCACTTTTTCATATGTCTGTTTGCCATCTGGATGCCTTCTTTGCAGAAATGTCTGTTCATGTCCTCTGCCCATTTCTTGATTGGATTATTTGTTCTTTGGGTGTTGAGTTTGATAAATTATTTACAGATTTTGGATACTAACTCTTTATCTGATATGTCATTTGCAAATGTCATCTCCCATTCTGTTGGTTGTCTTTTGGTTTTGTTGATTTTTTTCCTTTGTTGTGCAAAATCTTTTGATCTTGATGAAGTCCCAATAGTTCATTTTTGCCCTTGCTTCCCTTACCTTTGGCAATGTTTTTAGGAAGAAGTGGCTGAGGTCATAGAGGTTGCTGCCTGTGTTCTCCTCAAGGATTTTGATGGATTCCTCTATCAATTTGAGGTCTTTCATCAATTTTCAGTCTATTTTTGTGTTTTGTATAAGGAAATGGTCCAGTTTCATTTTTCTACATGTGGCTGTCCAATTTTCTGAACACCATTTGTTGAAGAGGCTTTTTTCCATTGGACATTCTTTCCTGCTTTGTCAAAGATTAGTTGTCCTTAGAGTTGAGGATCTATTTCTGGGCTCTCTGTTCTGTTTCATGATCTATGTGTCTGTTTTTGTGCTGGTACCATACTGTCTTGATGATAACAGCTTTGTAATAGAGCTTGAAGTCTGGAGTAGTGATGCCCCCAACTCTGGTTTTCTTTGTCAGCATTCCTCTGGCTATTCAGGTCTTTTCTGGTTCCATATAAATTTTAGGATTATTTGTTCCATTTCTTTGAAAAAAAATTGATAGGATCTTGATAGGGATTGCATTAAATGTGTACATTGCTTTAGGTAGCATAAATATTTTCATAATATTAGTTCTTCCAATCCATGAGCATAGAACGTTTTTCCATTTCTTTTTGTCTTTCTCAATTTCTTCCTTGAGTACTTTATAGTTTCCTGAGTACACATTCTTTGCCTCTTTGGTTAAGTTTATTCCTAGGTATCTTATAGTTTTGGGTGCAATTGTAAATGGAATCCACTCCTTAATTTTTGACTCTTTCTTCTGTCTTGCTTTTGGTATATAGAAATGCAACTGATTTCTGTTCATTTATTTTATATCCTGACATTTTATTGAATTCCTGTATGAGTTCTAGCAGTTTTGGAGTGGAGTCTTTGGGTTTTCCAAATAAAGTATCATATCATCTGTAAAGAGTGAGAGTTTGACTTCTTCTTTGCCAATTTGGATGCCTTTAATTTCTTTTTGTTGTCTGATTGCTGAGGCTAGGACTTCTAGTACTATGTTGAATAGCAGTGGTGAGAGTGGACATCCCTGCCGTGTTCCTGACCTTAGCGGAAAAGCTCTCAGTTTTTCCCCATTGAGAATGATATTTGCTGTGAGTTTTTCATAGATGGCTTTGATGATATTGAGGTATGTATCCTCTATCCCTGTACTTTGAAGAGTTTTGATCAAGAAAGGATGTTGTACTTTGTCAAATGCTATTTTAGCATCTATTGAGAATATCATATGGTTCTTGTCTTTGTTTTATTAATGTATTGTATCACATTGATTGATTTGCGGATGTTGAACCAACCTTGCAGTCCAGGAATAAATCCCACTTGAGTGTGGTGCATAATCCTTTTAATGTACTGTTGGATCCTATTGGCTAGTATTTTGGTGAGACTTTTTGCATCTATGTTCAAAAAGAATACTGATCTGTAATTCTTCTTTTTGATGGGGTCTTTGTCTGGTTTTGGGATCCAGATAATGCTGGCCTCACAAAATGAGTTTGGAAGTTTTCCTTCCATTTTAAGTTTTTGGAACAATTTCAGAAGAATAGGTATTAATTCTTTTTTAAATGTTTGGTATAATTCCCCTGGGAGCTATCTGGCCCTGGGCTCTTGTTTATCAGGAGATTTTTGATGATTGCTTCAATCTCCTTACTTTATGGGTCTGTTCAGGTTTTCCATTTCTTCCTGGTTTAGTCATGGTAGTTTACGTGTCTCTAGGAATGCATCCATTTCTTCCAGATTGTCAAATTTGGTGGTGTATAGTTGCTCATAATATGTTCTTATAATTGTCTGTATTTCTTTTTTTTTTTTAAGATTTTATTTATTTATTTGACAGAGAGAGATCACAAGTTGGCAGAAAGGCAGGCAGAGAGAAAGGAGGAAGCAGGCTCCCTGCCGAGCAGAGAGCCTGATGCAGGGCTCGATCCCAGGACCCTGGGATCATGACTTGAGCCGAAAGCAGAGGCTTTAACCCACAGAGCCACCCAGGCGCCCCAATTGTCTATATTTCTTTGGTGTTGGTTGTCATCTGTCCTCTTTCATTCATACACTTTCCTCTCAGAACCACCTCTGCTGTGTCCCAAAGATTTTGAACAATTGTGTTTTCATTCTCATTTGTTTCTGTGATTTTTTTTTAAATTCTTCTTTAATTTCCTCATTGACCCATGCATTCTTTAGTAGGATGTTCTTTATATTTGAGCCTCCATGTATTTGGGTACTTTCCAATTTTCCTCTTCTGGTTGTGTTCTAGTTTCAAAGCATTGTGGTTTGAAAATTTTCAGGGAATGATCCCAATCTTTTGGTACTGGTTGAGTCCTGATTTGTGACCCAGGATGTGATCTATTCTGGAGAATGTTCCATGCGCACTAGAGAAGAATGTGTGTTCTGTTGCTTTGGGATGGAATGTTCTAAATATATCTTTGATGTCCATCTGGTCCAGTGTGTTATTTAATGCCTTATTTCCCTCTTGATCTTTTGCTTAGATGATCTGTCCATTTCAGTGAGGGGAGTGTTAAAGTCCGCTACTATCATTGTATTATTGTTGATGTGTTTCTTTGATTTTGTTATTAATTGGTTTATGTAGTTGGCTGCTCCCATGTTAGAGGCATAGATATTTAACATTGTTAGATATTCTTATTGGAGAGACCCTTTAAGTATGATACAGTGTACATCCTCATCTCTTATTATAGTCTCTGGCTTAAAATCTAACTTATCTGATATAAGGATTACCACCCCAGCTTCCTTTTGACATCCATTAGCATAGTAAATTTATTTCCACTCCTCACTTTATATCTGGGTGTCTTTGGGTCTAAAATGAGTTTCTTTCAGATAGCATATTGATAGGTCTTGTTTTTGTAATCCATTCTCACACCCTGCCTGTTTTGATTGAGGCATTTAGCCCATTTACATTCAGGGTAACTATTGAGAGATGTGAATTTAGTGCTGTTTAGTGCCTGTAAGCTGATTGTTACTGTGTATTATTTCTGTTCCTTTCTGGTCTGTTACTTTTAGGCTCTCTCTTTGATTAGAGGACTGCTTTCAATATTTCCTGTAGGGTTAGCTTGGTGTTTGCAAATTTTAGTTTTTGTTTGTCCTGGAAGCTTTTTATTTCTTTTTTTTCGATGACAGCCTAGCTGGATATAGTATTCTTGGCTGCATATTTTTCTCATTTAGTGCTCTGACAGTATCATGCCAGTCCTTTCTGGGCTGCCAGGTCTCTGTGGATAGGTCTGCTCCAATCTAATAATTCAACCTTGTATATTACAGACCTCTTTTCCCTCAAGCTGCTTTCAGGATTTTCTCTTTGTCACTAAGACTTGTAAGTTTTACTATTAGATGACAGAGTGTTGTCCTATTTTTATTGATTATGTGAGGGATTCTCTGTGCCTCCTATATTTTGATGCTTGTGCCCTTTGCCAAACTAGGGAAATTCTGTGCTATAATTTACTCCAATATACCTTCTGCCCCTCTCTCTTTCTTCTTCTTCCAGGATCGCTATTATTCTAATATTGTTTCAGCTTATTGTATCACTTATCTATTTCTCCCTTCATGGTCCAGTAGTTGTTTATCTCTTTTTTTCTCAGCCTCTTTATTCACCATAATTTGGTCTTCTACATTACTATTTCTCTCTTCTGCATCATTTATCCTAGCAGTAAGAGCCTCCATTTTTTTATTACACTTTATTAATAGCATTTTAAATTTTAATTTGGTTAGATTTTAGTTCTTTTATTTCTCCAAAATGGATTTTATTTCTTCAGAAAGGGATTCTCTAATATCTTCCTTTTTTTTTTTTTTTTGAGCCCATTCTGAACTCTAGTTCTGACATCTTAGTAATGTCCATAGTGATTAGGTCCCTAGTCATTGGTACTGCCTCCTTTTTCTTTTTTTCTGTTTTTTTTTTTTTTTTTTTAAGGTCAGGTTTTGCCTTGTCATTTTATCCTGATAAGAATAGATGAATGAGAAAACAAAATATTAGAAGGGTACCAATGACCCCAGAAAAAATGTACACTAATGAATTTGGAAGAGACCTGAAACTGGTAGAAAAAGAAAGGAGAGAAAAAAAATAGATATATATATAGAACAGAGCCACACACTTGATTTTGGGTGTATTTTGGTTTGTTAGAAGGAACTGCCTCCCAAAATTTTAAAGAAAGAAAAACTTATATATAAACAAAAATAAGGATAAGCATGAGGAAGGGATGGAATATGAGTGTAAATATGAAAATTTTAAGAAAAGATTCTAAAAAAGGAATTGATAAGATAAGAAATTGGTTGAAAAAAGAAATAAAACGGGAAACAAATGTGATCAGGTTGGAGACTAGAACAAGGCATGCTCTAGATTTCGGATATATTTTGATCTGTTAGAAGAAAATGTCTCCCAAAATTTTAAAGAAAGAAAAAATTATATGTATACAAAGAAAAAGGTTAAATACAATGGATAGAATATTACTATAACAATGAAAATTTAAAAAAAAATTTTAGAAAGGCATTAATGCGATGAAATAGTTTTAAAAAGGTTAAAATGGAAACAGGAAAAAATAAAAAATTGAATAAGAAGAGTTTTATAGTATTAACTCTTACAACCATTTTGAGTGAATTATTTTATATAGTGTAAAGGAAGGGTCTAAGTTCAAAATTTTGCACCTCACCATATATATTAATTGGAAAAAAGACATAGTGAAAATTTTTAATGTTCCAGTGTAGTTGCATTAAGAATCCAAGAGGCCATATGCTGAGAAAACATTACTTTGGGAGGTGTTCCTTGGAGCTATTTTTGCAAATTAAAGTTACAACTTTATGATAGAAATATGTTCTAATCCTTGAGCACTTGCAATATTACTTTTCTATTTTTTTTTTCTTTTTTGTAAAAAACTATGTTAGGTCACTAGAAAAACATAAACATATTTCACAAAGTATTTATTCTGTGGATGATATTTGATTTTCATTAGTGTAATAATATTTAAAAATAACAAAAATAGAATTGAAAATACAAGTGCCTGGCAAGTTATATTCACCTTAATTTATTTTGTTGTTGTTGTTGTTTTTGTTTTTGTTTCAAAGATAAACTCAATATCCACTTTCAGAATATCTGGAAAATAACTAAAAAGACAAGAGTGCATATCAATTATAGATATCAGTTTAGCCTGGGTCAGAGGAAACTCTTCTGGATGTTTTAATAGCACCAAGACATACAACCAGCTCTCTATAATAGGAGCCTATATATCTTTTTTTTTTAATATTTTATTTATTTATTTGACAGAGAGAAATCACAAGTAGATGGAGGCAGGCAGAGAGAGAGAGGGGGAAGCAGGCTCCCTGCTGAGCAGAGAGCCTGATGCGGGACTCGATCCCAGGACCCTGAGATCATGACCTGAGCCGAAGGCAGAGGCTTAACCCACTGAGCCACCCACGTGCCCTGGAGCCTATATATCTTGAAGCAGTGCACAGGGTGAGGGACAAAGAAGTGGGGCTTAGCAAGGCAGACTGCACTGGTCACACTTCACAGAGGCCCGGAAACCAGACCACATCAGCACCTCCAACAGAATCCAAGAATTAGAAAGAACATGGGCATGTTTATCTGATGCCAGCTCTTTTCCATCTCCACAGAATACCCACCCAGCACATGCAGAAGAAATACCAAAATGCAGATTATGTATAAGATGAGACAGTTGTTGAAATAAGCTAGGGGAAATGAGACTTGCTGACTTCATTTTTCATCAACAAACTCCAAAGATTTTGTTTTTCATTATTTCTCAAAGTGTGATCTGAATTACTGACATTGGGATGACCTAGCATGCTCATGGAAATACAGTTTCTGGGTCCATCTCAGGCCCTCTTGAATCAAAATCTTTTTGGGTAGAGCTTGAGAGTCAGCATTATCACCAGGCACCCTGACTCCCTTATTTGGAAATTACAGTCTGAGAATCATGCTTTATATTTCTGTTTATGCTTCACCATCCTGAGCTATCAAAGACCACACCCACCTATTAATATCTCTTTATGTTTTAACTAAGCTTCTAATTTTTTAAGCAGTAGTTATGTTTTTTAAATGCCTTAGTGTTCACAGCTATTTTTCTGTTTTTCTCCAAGTTTGGATGGTGGCTGTGGATGGGCTTTGATTTCCAGTCAGCTTACATCTATGTGGTGTAGATGGTAAATGCAGCCATCCATGCCCAGTGATGGAGACCATTACAGCGGAAGTCACAAGACTGAGCTACAGGTAAACGTCATCTGCTGATGAGCTGTACAACTGATGTAGCTCCTAGAAAACCTACTCCTGCTGTCTTGGCCAACAATCCTCCCAATGTTATATAGATGGGAAACTGGTGAAGCTGAGCTTTTGGGATGCAGGTAGATTATCCTGGATATACAGGATAAGATTATCCTACCTGTAGACAGTTGTACTCTTATCTGTGTGTTCTGCATCATTCGTAAATGTGCATGCCAAGTGTAGTGCTGAGGTATGACATCTTCTCCCAAACACTCCTATCACTCCAGGAAAAGCTAACCTTGAGTGAAAGATAACAAAGGCGTGACTGAGAAAGCAAAGGGGAAGGAACCAATTCCAATTCCCCATCCACAGAGTTCAATCCTGATTAAGGAATCAGTTTTATTAAATATCTGAATACTTGGCTTCTACCCAGTGAGACCTCAAGTGTTTATCAAACACTTAGAGCAGTTTTATGCCCCTCCTTGTAAAGTAAGAGAAGAGACAATGTTTTCTGGTGTAAATGCCAAAACCTTTGACTTTTATTGCCATTTCCTCTCCACAAAGCCCTTGTGGATTTGTTAAAAAGTGGTAACACATGTGCCCTAACTGACAAATTTTATCACAGATTATTTTTTCCCATGAAAGTATTTTGAATCCAAGAGTAATTTCAAAGGTTTTGTTTGAATAAAGTGTAAGAATTTATACTTTTATATTCTATTAAAATTCAGCTCTGAAATGACAAACTTCATAAAGCCTTATTTTTCAGAAGACTTGCTCTTAATCAGAGTAGGTGTTACCGAAATATTTTCTGAAGTTCGTTACGTTGCTATGCTATGAGCAATAAACACTCAGTGTTTTAAAGACCTTTGTCTTTAAGAAGACACATCTTCAGATTTAGGAAATATAGGTACTTTTTATTTTAAGGAGAAAGAGCATAAGGCAGGGAGGGGGCAGAGAGGGAGAGAGAGAAAGAATCTCTAGCATATTCCCCACTGAGTATAGAACCTGACTCATAGCTTGATCCCAGAACCCTGAGATCATGATCTGAACAAAAATCAAGAGTCAGACACTTAACTGACTGAACCATCTAGGTGCCCCATAGGAAATATAGTCGCTTTTAAAGCAATTTTTCCATATATAAAAAGTACATTTTTCTATCTAAAGATGACCTCAAAATGCCATCACTAAAAGCCTACAAGTCTACTTTCAGGTACCATATGGCCTTTCTCCCATGTCCATTCAACACAGGGTGTACCACATTGATATTTCCATAAAGTCGAGGCAACTATTTGCATGAGGTATTGACAGAGCTGGGACATGTGTGCTGTTGGGTCCTGATCTAGTATGGCAAGCTCATGATAGACAGAAGGTGTGCTGGCTGTGCCATGTTAGGGAGTCTGAAAATTTTAATTGTAACCTTATCTTCTGGTTTATTATGAAGATATATTTGTATTATAGGTCACAGATAATTCTATTCAATTTTTTAAATTTCTCTTCTTTAGTTGTGTCAGTAATATATAATGATTATAAGAACTCATTATTCCTAGAGATACTGTGAAAATTAGTTATTATATATAATATATAATAATATAAATTATATAAGCATGTTATAGTGTTAATATTAATAAACAGAAAAATATCTGAAGTGATAGCATGTTAGTGTAAACTACAGAGAAAATTTTGTACTCAGTTGAAAATGCTAAAACAGAAATCTAGAAAGAACAGATAGGAAGAATGGAATGTATATAGAAAAGGAGGGAAGAAAAAATTGTGAAATTAAAATCATGTTTTCAGAAACCAGATTGAAAAATAATTATTTTATTTTTGAGATACATGGTTGAAAATAACTTTTGGCCTCAAATATAAAAAAGGCATTCATGAAAATGTATAGCTTTATTTGAACTAGACCTTTAGATAACAAAAATGCCACAGGTTGGGTGGTCCTAGTGATGGATTTTTGATCCCTTAGGACCATTTTTTGAGTTCATGAATGGAAGTGGCTCAGCCATAAATCCCATATTTTCCTGTGAGAAGGACTCCAAATGTCATACATGATGGTTGATCTTGAAAGTTGATTCAAATCTTGAATATTTTTTTTTAATTCTAAGGAAACTTGAGATAATTCTTCTACTTCAAATAAGTTAATGCCTTTGGATGAGGATAAATTTCTTACCTGTCACACGAAAGACCCTTGCAGATACACTCAGGGGGGAATGTGTAAGATTGTGAGGAATTAGAGAGCATGTGCAATGTGTTAGAATGCTAGAGAATGAAAAATAC
This sequence comes from Neogale vison, assembly GCF_020171115.1. Taxonomy (NCBI): domain Eukaryota; kingdom Metazoa; phylum Chordata; class Mammalia; order Carnivora; family Mustelidae; genus Neogale; species Neogale vison. Next base: position 131,173,081 of record NC_058094.1, read on the forward strand.
TGATGTAATTTTTTTAAAAAAAAGTGGACCATTACATGTCACAGATATATAGTTATTAGCTTTATGTAATTCTTAGGCAAATGTCTTAAAGCAATTAACAATATTTTGAGTATTTCTAGAAAAAAATTCTTGATATGGAGAAAAGCTAACCAGTAAATAAAATCCATATATGAAGCTAATTTTCCTTTATTGAATCCTCATTAGATATGGAAATCGGAGCCATGATGTGTGTGAGTATGCATAATGAGTGTATATGTATGTGTGTGGGCCATTGCCTAAATCAAACCAAACCAAACCAAACCAAACCAAACAAAATTGTTCTATTTTAATAACTCCGTTGAGTCACAAACTCATATTTTCCCAAAGAAAACAATTCCAACTCTCAAAATAGTCACCAAAAATTTCTGGGAAAAGCCTGTCATGCCATTTCCAGAATCAGAATCATTTAATGGGGGACTGATGATATAAAAGCTATTCTCTTAAAGCTTCTAAGAAGCTATTGAAATGCTTGAAGAGTCAGTAAGAAATCTAACACAAAAAAAGGTGATTCACTGTCACTTATCTTAGTGGAAAAGATGATTGTTCTAAACTCCATTAGATTTGCCTGAGAAAGGCAAGACTCTCATGATGTCTTTAGAATTAATTTTAATGAACTTTGAGAGCAATAAGAAGGTACAGTCTCATATTCTTAGTGAAAGGCACAATTTTAAATGAAGAATACAGACTTGAACTGTGCTAATTATTGATTCAAGTAGCAGTTCCACCACTAGTTAATTCTGTAACTTGAATGAAATGCTTAACTTTTATCACTTATTTTTCTAATTTGGGATATAATAATACTAGAAATCTAAAATGATTACAGGAAAAGTTAAGTAAAATAAAGATTATAAGGCACCTGACAAAAAGAATAAGATTATTGTGTGAATTACTCTTCTTTTTTCACCTTCAGATTGTTTTCAACATTCTATTGAGAATGAAGTGAGAATTTTCATTATTATGATTTTGTCCCGTAGAGAGCAACCAAGCTTTGCTTTGCATTATGAATTTTAACAAAAATTCAATTCCAAAAGCCCATTTCAAATATTCAAAAATGCTATCTTATAAATGTTAAAACTAAAATAAAATTGACTTGCACTTCTATGAGCAGATTTGCACACTTTCCACAGTAAATGTTAAGTAGATGGATGTCTGGTTTCCTGTCATGCCAAGAGGAGATAAATTTCAATATGGATAATTTATTTTCATACGATGAATTAAAAATAGACTGAAGAAGCCTCTACATTTGTTATTTCATTATCATTAGAAGGGAAAACTAGATTTAACTATACCAAAATCAAATTACTATTAAATTGAAAAATATATTCTGTATTGACATACACAAGACTAAATAAATCCATTCAGCATGTTAATTCAGTATCACATTTAGAATTATGTTTTATTAATGAAATATTTTTATGGGCTTAAAAAGTAATGTAAATTAAAACCAAATGTTTGTCTTGTTATAGAAAAGCAATGAGTAGTACTTGCCCTAAAAATAATCCAGGACCAAACTATCCACAATTTCATTCTGTATAGATTCTCTGGGACTGGAAATGAACTGTCTGCAAATTTGAACATACCCAGGTGAGTATTTTAGGAAAAGAAGAAAAAAGAAGAAAAAAAAAAAAAGATGTTTCTGCTTATAGTAGTATGTGAAGCAGACCTCTGTATTGTATGATCATTTGATTGAGAAGAGATATAAAAATGGCTATGTTTTGAGTTTATTGCCCATTTTATTTCAAAGGTAGGCATAGTAAATCATTTACATTGAATCTGGGGTGATGGCTTCTTGAAGGGTTTGACTCTTTACCAAATAAAGGAAAGTGTATTCTAGAGTGACTGCTCTCATTTTAATAGTCAAAGTCTGTTAAAAATTAAGTCTAAAAGGAAAAGAAATCAAAGACCTACAAGAAGGGCACCTGAGTGGCTCAGCCAGTCTGCCTTTGGCTCAGGTCATGATCCTGAATTCCTGGGATGAAGCCCCACATCCAGCTCCCTGCTCAGTGGAGAGTCTGCTTCTACGTCTGCCCCTCTCCCCACTCATGCTGTCTCTCAAATAAATAAACAAAATCTTAAAAAAAGACCTACAAGGAATAGTAATCCATTTAAGCGAATTAATAAAGGAATAAAATAAGAAAGTTTCACAAACTATTTTTCCTTAAAGAAGAACACATGACAAAAATAAAACAGAGTTATGAAATCTGAAAAAAATAACTTTTCTTAGTGGGCATTTTTAAAAGATGTATTTGTAAATTCTTATATAACCTTTACACATATAGTGAGGATTTAATGTAATAAGAAAGTACATATATACATATGCAGTGAGGATTTAAAATGTAAATTGAAGATTTAAAAGCATACTTGTTTTTACTGGGATTAAATGAGTCCAACAAACTACATAAGCAATAAAAAAATAATGAAGACAATAGGAGGAAAATGTAATAACAGCAGAAACTAATACAATGGAAAACAATTCTACAAATGATTCAAAAGACAGAAATAGTTTTCTTAATAACTAATTTTAAAATATACATATAATATATAAATTATTAAATAAAATAATTTAAAAAGACAAATCTGTAAAAATTTAAACAGAAAGAAAACAAATTTGTAAAAGAAAGGAGGTTCAAACAAACAAAATTCAGAATGAAAATAAGAACATAGTTAAGGATGCAACAATATTTTTTTTTCCAATTTATTTATTTTCAGAAAAACAGTATTCATTATTTTTTCACCACACCCAGTGCTCCATGCAAGCTGTGCCCTCTATAATATTTTTAAAGTTAATAAGAAAATTCAAATTATAGCATTAAATTGATAAATTTGAAAACTTATATTAAACAAAACATCTATAACTTGGTAACATATCATAACTGATTCATGAATATATGACTAATCTCACATTTTAAAATTTTGAATCAATAATTTAAAAACTTACTTACAAACAATAATTTCAAAATAATTTACATTCCAATTCCTTCTATAGAACTAATTTAACTCAAATGTCAAAACCAGATATGGATCATGAGCCATTAGTATAAATGGAAAAATCCTAAACACTATAGCATCAAACCAAGGACACTGACACATAAAGCATGTTATGTGGAAATATTAACTTTTATGCTATCAACAATACTTGAATTAAAAGTAGAATTGGTTTTAGTGAAATGTTATAGTTCACCATTTTTTGAAATAATATAATCATTTCAATATGTGTAATTATTAAATTAATCTCAATACCTCTTCATGGTAATTCTTTTTTTAATTTAAATGGTTTCAGGGGAACTTCTTACTTGGAAACATGTTCTATATATCAGAACATCTATCCAGAGCCATAGAACACATATCCTCATAAATTAAATGTGAGAAACATTCTTTAACAAATCAGGGAAAATATTAAAATGCCAATAATTATAGCTTTTTAAAATACGTTACTGAAATTCCTACCAATGCAGTAAAAGTGACTTTATTTAAAAAATAAATGTGTATGATAAAAAGTTTTAGGCTAATTAGTTTTAACAGCATTCTGTATATCTATGGATGGAATTTTGGCAGAGCATTTTGTGTGGGGAAAACAAATCTATATCCAGAGTACATGTCTACTGCAGTAAGAATAAATTGCTGCTGCTTCCATTATGACCATGGTCCAAAGTGGTCTACTTGCCCCAAGTAACTGGCTGATCACCATGGGGAATGGTCCCATATTGGGACTCGATGTTGGTCTCAATTGATGTCAGATTGAGCATTCAACAGTGGCCTTAGCCAGGTCTGCTTTGGTGAGTGGAAGTCTATTAGGTTAAGTAATGCATAACCTCCATCCCTAGCACACGACCATTTTGATCATGAGCCCATTGAGTGATGACCACTTCTCCAGCCACTGGAGAAGGAACCACTCCAGTGGCTGGAGAAGTGGTTTACTGGTATCTGGTATCCACAGAACTGGTTTCCTTGTCCACTGAATTATTAAAATCCTCTTCTACCAAGGTCAGCCTTTGGTGAGTGTTCACGTGGAACACAAGTATCTTTACATTTGTGGCCATTCAAAGTCTACCAATGAACATCTTACCAAATTTCTTTCTCATTAGCTTTCTAATCACTTTTCCTCCAATCCCTGACCATTCAGCCAAATCATTGGCCATAGCCCATGGTTTCATACATAATCACACATCTGGCCATTTCTCCTTCCAAGTAAAGGACACAACCAGGTGCACTGCTTGAAGTTCTGCCCATTGGCAGAATTTCTTTTTACCACCATCTTTCAGAGATATTCCAGAGAGAAGATATGGTGCTGCAGCTGTCCACTTTCAGGTGCTGCCTCATACCATACAGCCATCTGTTCTTCAGTCTCTCCTGCCTTTCTCAAATGATCATAGAGGAACTCCCTGTGAGACCATAGGTGCAGGCCAAAAGAGAGAGGGCAATGGGAATCACAGACATTACGGCCACTTTTTTTTTTTCTTTTAAATAAAGTGTTGTGTTTTATTTTTTAAGATTTTTTTTTATAACTTTTAAAATTTTTTTTTAAATTTTCAGTGCTCCAGAATTCATTGTTTATACACCACAGCCAATGCTCCATGCAATACTTGCTTTCCATAATACCCACCACCACTTCTTAATTCACTTGGGCCTTCAGGGTTTGCTTGTGCCCAATATCATATACATACCATTTCCATTTGATAGTAGAGTGTTGCTCTGTGTACCTAACTTTTTGACTTGTTGGGTCAGGTCATAGCCAGTTTATAATGGGCAGCTCAGATCACATGGTAACTTGGTGGCCCAGTGGTTATGTGTTTGGTGGCAACTAAGGCCCAGTGGGAGGCCAAGAGCTATTTCTCAAAAGAAGAATAATCATCTGTGGAGAATGGGAGAGCTTCACTCTGAAAGCCTACAGTCCTATGCTGCAATTCACATATGGGGCATGCTGAAGACTCCAGACAGCATTTCTGTCTGCTACTGCCAGTTTGAGAACTACTGGATCTGCTGGGTCACGTGGCCCAAGTGGGAGAGCAGCTTGCACAGTTGCCTGTACCTATCATGGAAACTTCTTTTGTTTTCTGGGCCTAGATACTGCCAACTTTTCACGACTGTTCATAAGTGGGGCAGAATAACACATCTAAATGAGGAATATGTTGTGTTTAAATATCAGAAGAGACCCAGTAGACATTCTGCCTCTTTTATGATTATTGGAGGGACCAGATGCAACAACTTATCTTTCCACTTCAAAGGGATAGCTCAACATGTCTCATACCACTGGGACTTTGAAAGTTTCACAGAAAATCACAGGGTTTGTTTGCTTGTTTGTTTGTTTTTCCCATCTTCTGACTTACAAATGTCTTGCCAATAAGATTTGAGTCATTACTACTTTTTCCAGTAGGTCCAATAATCGTTAATGTCATAGATATAAAGGATCAGCATGATATCCTGTGGTAGGGGGAAGTGATCAAGGTCCCTATACACAAAATTATGACATAGTTATGGAGAATTTATATACTCTTGAGGTAGGACTCTAAATGTTTCTTGCTGGTCTTGTTGGCTGATCAGCCAGGAATCTATTTCTGGTAGGTCTTACAGAGAAGGATGGAGAAAAGGGTATTTGCCAGATGTATAGCAGCATACCAGGTGCCAAGAGATATGTTAACTGGTGTTAGCAATGAGACTACACCTAGCATAGCTGCTGCAATTGGAGTTACCACCTATTTAAACTTTGATAACTGATTCTCATTCTCTAAAATCTGTCTTCTGTACAGGTCAAATAGGAGGGTTGAATAAAGATGTGATCGAAATTACCATCCCTGCCTCTTTCAAGCCCTTGATTGTGGCACCAATTGCTACAATCCCTCTAGGAATGTGGAATTGATTTTGGTTTATGATTTTTTCTAGGTAAATTTCTCATGGCTTCCACATGACCTCTGACATCAAAGCAGCCCTAATTACATAGGTAGGAGAACCCGTATATCAATTCTATAACTGGGTAAGTATTTCTATTCCAGTTATCCATTCAGAAACTGGAGAAATTGCAGGATTCTGGGGCCCACTGCACCCACTCTGAGTCATATCTGAGCTAAAACTCCATGAGACTTTGGTAACATCCTCCTCTAATTGAAAGGTCAGAGTGACATTTTTGTTACCCTGGAATCAGTATTGATTCAGAGCCAGTATCTAGTGGTCCCTTATAAATCTGATAATTTCCTTCTCCCTGGTATACCACTGAAGGTCTCTTTGGGGAAGGATGGGAGAAAGATTACCGATGTATATTTTTGGTAGTGTTCTAGTACCCTTTCTCAAGTGTTTCTGGCCTTCCCTTCATTCATGTGGCTCTGAGTCTGTAAACTGGTTCAAGTCCAGGAATTGCTTGAGCGGCCATGACATTCTGTTTTTATGACTCAGATTAAATTTTTGTTCACTAGACCTGTAAGTTTTCTGTTTATACAGGTCAAGTAAGAACTTAGTAGGTGTATTATCTATTTCCCTTCTAGGAACCCCATGATCAACTACCCACCCATGGGCTTTCAGGAATCGGGTTCATTTTGATTACTGCTTAGATTCTTATGTCCATCCTGGCAACCACACTCATCTTGCATCTGATGGTTAAGTGATACCATTTGGCCCCTGCCCCTCCATGATCCAATTATTTCCATTGCACTAATGTTTCTCAGTTAAGTAACTATATTTCTACACTGAGGTGTGTCTTACAGAGAAGAGCAGTCATGGAGCTCTTAAAGAGTGGTGTGACTTCCGTCCCAAATGTATTTTAAAAGTACTGGTGAAATTTCTGTCTTCTGGACCTTCCCAGTGTGGATGAGTAGGTTTTAAATGACAAATCCACTTGGATACCCCCGTATCCCTAAGCCTTTGAATCCCTTTCTTTACAATGAACTAAGGCACATCCAGCATTTCCAATCTGCTCAATATGGGTCACCTTTTGGGCAATGTTTCAGTCAACCAACCAAGCAAACAGAGCCCTTTCTAACTCACTGAGCTGTAAAATTAAATGAAGAATATTTGCTTAGTGAGCTCATGTAAATAAATTGGGTTTAATACAAGTTTTTTGTTTGTATGTTTGTTTTTTCCCCCACTGTTTTCCTGCACCTTTAGTATCTAAGCTCACATACATTTCCCAAATTTCTATCTATATAAATTAGAAAACTCAAGTGTAATGCACCTCCTTATTTGCTTCACCTTTAGGGTCCTCCTTGAACTTCAGTCTGGTGAAGGCCTATAACCAAGAAAGGGTGGAAGGGGTGGGTCCTGAAGATAATCACCATTGCCTTGCAAGGCAATTGCCTTAGAAGGGGCCATTGCATTTTCCTCAAACAATGCAAGGTTAACACTCTCTGAAAGAGGTAGAAAGACCTGTATCATTGTGGGTAAAGAGGCTGATACTTCTACTGGTGTTGGGAAATTTCTTTTGTGGGTAAAGAAATTTCTTTTGTGGGTAAAGAAGATTCATCAGAATGTAGGGACTCAGTGTACCAAGCTACATTCTAGCCTTCCTACACACCAGCACTCCAACTTAGAGGATTCTGTTTTTTCCAAGTCAATGTCCTAGCTTAATAGTGGAATCTCTGCAAACCTGGGAGTTCAGCTTGTAGTTTTAATTTAGTCATCTCAGGATGAAATTTTGCATTTGATTTTCAGTAATTTCAACTTTTTGACTATAGGAGATAAAGGTCTGCTTCAGGGCACACAGAGAAGCTCCTTGGTCTTTTTATGTGGTGTTTGAGTTGGGTAAAATCACTGAACTCATGCATTCCTTGTGCCATTTGTCCAGCAACCTTAGGAACAACTAGGCAACATCATCATACTCCATCAGCTTTTAATAAACGTTCACTTGAAAATATTATACAGACTCACCCATCTCCTTACTACTTGCAAGTGGTTTATTAAGTGCTTTCCATGTATCTCTATCCCTAGATCACACATGAACCATTAGTGCTCTCTTTATTACTAACTATAATGTCATTGGCATCTCTGAACCTAATCAGATTCAAGATTATCTTCAGTAAACCTGAGAACCAATTCAGAAAACTCATCCTTAACATTCTGTTCTTCTAGAAACACTGTCAGTATCAAAAATCTGTCAGATTTTAGAACTCTGTCAGAGTTCTCCAGAGAAACATAAACATATACATATACATATATGTGTATATAGATATAGATAGATATAGATATATATATATCTCTCTTTTTAACAAATGCCACATATATAACCCTTTTCCCTTGACATGAAATATATTCACATTTCCAAGGGGAGAATAACCTTGAAGTCTATCTAGTTTACCAGTCTGAAGTCTATTACCTATGATTATGTGCAGTCTCAAGCTTAGTGATAACCTATCAATCCCTGCAAGGCTGAGGCATAAAAACAATCATTGCAACAAAAGCCCCATTCAGAATAAGAGTAGGAGACAAAGGCCTCTGTGGCTCATGGAAATCTTGTTGGACAGGAAGAGAGAATACTCTCATCTCTGACCATAGATCCAGGGCTTTGGGATCAAATACGGGAGACTCTGAGTCTGCTTTCTGGGAAGACTACCCCGATCCACAATCAACCATAGCTTCACCTCCATTAGCTTTGGAGCAAAATATCTGGTGAGGCTATCCAGCTTTCATCACAAGTTCTAACTGTGTGGCTTTAATTGCACTTGGCTTTCTTTAAGTGTGAATAGTCAGTGAAGGCAGGTCTTTGTTTTGTTTTCGTTTTTTTTCAATCTCCCAATCCATTTTCTCAAGAATCGATTGGCTTCTTATATATTTTCTTCTGGTCAGTTTCCTTTGTAAATAATCAAGATGAAAGCCCACTTGGAGATCTACCCATTTGTTCCTTTGGTGCCTTAATTTCCCAAAAATGGATGGTTCAAAATGAGGGGAATCATAATAATAAAGCATTCAGCTCCTCTTCTGATGCTTTTTGTAACACCAATCCTTTTTTTCCACTGATTAAGACATTGCTTCTTCAAAATGACAGCATCGGGACACCTTGGTCTCTCAGTCACTTAGGCAGCTAATTCTTGGTTTAGGCTCAGATCATGATCTTAGGGTCATGGAATGGAGCCCATATTGGTCTTTGTGCTCAGTGCAAGTCTGTTCCCTTTGCCCTTCCTGCTGCTTGCTCTCTCTCTCAAATAAATAAATAAATAAATAAATGAAGCATACTGACACCATAACTTACTGAGAGTCCTCAAAACTTCTTATTAGTGGCTTATTAAATTGCATGTCTTAAAAATTATCCTTACTGAGTAACAAATATTAATAATAACTACTCTAACTGAAAGGGCAAACTGGAGGAGACACCTCTAAATTATACCTCTCTTCTCTGACCAAGTAAGTTTCAATAGGCATGCATTATATTTGAGAGAATCATTAAGTAATGATACTGCCATTGGTTCTCAGTAATTAGCTTGCATCAGAATCACCTTGAATGCTTGTCAAAACCCATATGCTGTGCCCCAGCCCAAATTTCTGATTCAGTAGATCTAGGATGGGATTTCAAAATATGCATGTCTAACAAGTCCTCAGATGACCCTGATCTGGTGATCCCAGATGCTTTTAGAATCACCTGCGATGGTGAATTTTATGAGTCAGCTTGACTGGTCTATGGTCAAATATTCTTGATGTTTCTGTTAGGGTGTCTGGGGATGAGATTAACATTTACATTGTTTGTTGGGGGAAAGAAGATTGCTCTTTCTGATATGGATGGTCCTCATCCAATCAGTTGAAGATGTAAATAAAACAAAAAAGGCTGTAAGAAAGAATTCCTTCTTCCTTACGGCCTTCCAGCTAAGACATTGGCTTTTTCCTGCCTTTTGCCCGGTACTGGAATTGAGTGTCCTGGGTCTCTAAGTTGCTGACTTACTCTGCATATCTTGTCAGTCTCTATAATTATATATATATATATATATATATATATATATATGTATAAATTTTTTTTTTTCTCTGTAGAATCCAGACTCATCCACTGCTACTCTAGGAGGCTTGTCCAGGTTGTAATGAGTTATTGGAAATATGAGAGAAGCTGATATTCAGAAAGAGGATGACAGGTTAAAAATAAATAAATAAATACATACTGGAGCCAAGTAGGCAGCAGAGCCAAGGCTTGGAAATCCACAGGCTTTCAGCTTCTGTGCAAATTATTCTTCTTTTTCCCCCTCAGCTCTTGGTAATCAAAATGACCATTCACTGAATGTGTTTGTCAACCCAGCTGCATTGGAGGAATTTTTTTTTTTTTTCTTTCCTCACAGAAGCAAATTGCTCTCTTTAAACAAGTCCCTTCTCAGCGCCCATCCAAGATTCTCGGAAAAGCATAGCGATGATTTAGCCTGCAGCTGTATGTGTGCAGACTCCCCCCATCCTCCTCTGTGTGCTCTCTTCCTTCTGCTGGTTCCACTTACCTTCTCACTCTTACCTGCACTCAGTCTCTCTTTCCCCTTCCATGAATCACTTTGTTCCACATTATGGGTTTGCTGTCTGTCCCACTGGTTTGAGGGCACTTGAGGGCAGAGTCTGCATTTCTTTATGTTTGTGTTTCCTATGCTTTGCTGTGGAACAATTCCTGGCGGATTTTACATGTGTACGGGATGTGACTGCAAGAAATTGCTAGATAACAGAGGGGCTAGGTACACCTGATTATCCTAAACTTCATGAGTCATTGCAAGTGGGGTTGGATAACTCCACTGGTAAATAAACTAAGGAGGAGAGTATTGTTATTTACATTTAAAATGTAAGCAAAGGGAGTCTGGAGGATATGATGACTATACTCTGGAGCTTGACTCATGTAAGTGAGAACTCAGACAATATGCTTCAACTATCTCAACCTCAGTGTCCTCAAAATATAAAATAAAGTCAGTACCATTGCTTCTCTCCTATACAATAGGAATAATATTGCATGTGCCAGAAAGATAAAAACACACAGAGCCTTTAGACCAGAATCTACCTAATATTTATGTATCATGAATTATTATTTTCTCATTTTTTTTAAATTTTCTATGGTCTATACATTGCTTTGTTTGCTCTGAGACATATCTTCCTTACTATTGTGATCAATGGTTAAAGGCTGCTGAATTGATTGTCAAAAGCTGAGACCCGTCTGCTGAATTCAGAATGTCTTAATTTCTGTGGTATGATATTTGCTTAGGTTTTAGAAGAGTTTAACAATTATCTTATCGATTTTTTTTTTTCACAGCTAATGATATTCTCTTCCCTATGTGCAAATGTACTGAGTATGAGGTGGGTTTCATTGGGATGAATATGAAAAAGATAGTTCAGAACACACATTACAAATGAGTTAGTAAATTTTGTTAGATCTTGTCAATTGTAACAGCCCCTGCATCTTACAGAAATTGACATTAAACAATGTTATTACTGTAGGGAGCCTTCTGGAAGTCTTCCTCTTGGCAGCCCTGCATCTTCAAATCACTGGACATGTGATGGGGCGCGATGGCCCCAGTAGAGCAAATAATTTCATCTTCTATGCATCTGATTTCCATCTGCTTGATTAGGAACCATCTAATTAATTTCAGCCCTCCCACATGGCATGATATGGAGATGTTTCATGATTTAGAATTTCTAATGACAAGTAAAATACCCATAGAACCCTGATATATCTTATGACTCTGTTAATCATGCTTTAAAAATTTCTCAATATCATTAAGGATGTTTAAGATGCTGTTATTAGGGGCACCTGGGTGACTCAGTGGGTTAAAGCCTCTGCCTTCAGCTCAGATCATGATCCCATGGTCCTGGGATCGAGCCCCTCATCGGGCTCGCTGCTCAGCGGGGAGCCTGCTTCCTCCCCGCCGCCCACCACCTCTCTCTCTGACTACTTGTGATCACTGTCTTTCAAATAAATAAATAAAAATCTTAAAAAAAAAAGAAGATGCTGTTATCAGTTCAGAGCAATAATCAAAGATTTGATAATCAGAGACAGTTGTTCAGGAGGAAAAGCTAAAACACTGGTTTGAATTTTAAGGTTGGTATCTTGGGGTAGGTTTTAGGAATTCAGTGGTAGAATCTGACTCTTGGGGTACATAATGAGATTTTTATGTGGTCTTGAGATACACACTCTGATCTCTCACCTTGTCACCTGGCACTGAGAAATTTAGGAGCAACTCACTATGTGTGTTTCACTCTGGATTCTACCTGAAGTGTCATTATTTCATGTCCCTTAAGGCCTGTTCACTACTAGGGAACTCCATAACGGCATCTAACCACTTAAATGTAAACCTTTAACTGGCTTACCATAAAAATAGACCGAAACGGAAAGTCAAAATAATTCTTCTAAGGTAGACATTCCCCATTGGTAATATCATTTTAATACTCATGTAAAATGAAGCTTAATTTCATCCAGTGTTTGATCTTCCTACACTCTGGGAATTTATGCATGCTGAGTTCTCTCGCCAGAATACTCCACCACACTCTCCATCCCCACCCTGAGTGTGCTAATCCCCGTTCATCTACCAGATCTAGTTTAGATCCTTTGAAGCTACAACAGAAAAACTTAACTTTCAAAGGATGGTAGTGCTTCCTTCTTCTCTTTATCTCTGCATCTCACTGCTTTGATTTTCTCTCGATTTGTTTTTATTTATGACCAGCCTGGGCATTCCTGGTGGATGGCTGTGTCCCAGTCACTGCTGTAGTCTCAAGCTGAGTAAGCTGCCTCCGAAGAGTAGAGTTTTCAATATTTGCTAACTCGCAAAGAATCCAACTTAGTGAATAAACGAATGAGGAGAGTATTGTTACTTACATTTAAAACTAAAACAAAGGGAGTCAGGAGGATATGATGATTATAATCTGGAGCACTAACCACTCTGCACTAACCACTCTGTTCAATATCAAGATAAAAGGAATTAAGTTTATTTGAAAGTGCTGTATCTGAATGGCAAGTGGTATCTCAATTTCATGTGGCTTAAGGATTTAATTAACATTTATTTATAACTTTGTAAAAGTGCTTTTATGTCCTAGAAATTTGCTGCAATTGATTTACACAGGAACCAAATTTTTTAGAGTAGAAACAATCCAAAAATACCTTACATATTTGGCAATCTACACCTTTTAGTAGTTATTTCCACGAAAATGTAACAAAAGTGATAATCCACATGTTAACTAATAATAAGAATCATCTAATTAAGGTGAGGGAATTAATGCATTGGAGAGAATTCAAAGAGGAATGAAAATTGGTTCTATTGTCCTAATAACATTCCAATCAGAAAATGTGGTGTTCCTCAGGACTTAATTTAGATACATCCATTTCAAGCATTGATTTCTGGAGAATGAGGTAACTGATGAGACATAGCTCAGGGGATAACCCAGGCTCAGAGTAAATCAGTTCTCAATCAATGAGAAACTCTCATAAGTTCATAATGGAAATGAAAATAAAGATTAAAAAAAGAAGAAAGAAAGAAAGAAAGAAAAGAAAGATGGAACACAGATATACACATTTCAGCCACATTGGAAACTCCAGACAAATGTACAAAGGTAGAATGTTTGCTAAACTGTACTGCTTTTGTTAACTGACCGATGGGTCAAGTTTAATCTTCATGGAAGCCCAGTGGCCAGCTGTGTAATTTGCTAGTCTCCATCCTATTTATATCCTCAAGCAACAAAGAAATAAAAGTTTTAAAACAAAACCAAAACATTGAGGCGAAAAGTTTACTACTTGGGAAGACTTAGAGTCAAGATTAATCTTCTCTTTAGAATTATTTTTTTGTCTTTATAAAGACTTTTAAAATTTATTTAGGCATAATTGACATACAATATTTTATTAGTTCCAGGTGTATAATATAGTGATCTAATATTCACATACCCTGAAAAATAGTCGCCACAATAAGAATAGTTAACTATCTGTCACCTTACAAACTTTACAGTTAATACAATGTTACTGACTTTTGTCCGTGCTCCACTATCCATTTAAAAAACATCATTTGCATTTACAAGTGGATAGAGAATTCATCCAAAGAGATCCTGTTTGAAAACATAATAAATTTTTATAGGTCATCTAGTTGAATGACTTCTTTGTTTTTGCTCATCCAGTCAGAAGTCTTAATTGTGAAGTTGGAAGGCACAGGGAAGGAAGAGAAGCCAGAGAATGAATAATAGATTTTGAAAGATACCATGTGCTTTGTGGTCCATCTTCTAAAATAAACAGTAGGCTCCATATATAAGGAATTACTGACAAAATTTAATGTCTTGCCTTCTAACAAAAACCTTTGTCATAATTAGCACAAATTCAATGTCAGTGTTTCAATGCTTTTTTGAACTTCCTTATAACATGGATATTAGTTCAAAAATTTCAAGCCAGCATACTAGTACATCTTAACAAATGTAATATTTTAACACTTGAGGTTGAAATGTTCATTTCCAGTAACAGAAACCCCAAGACCACAAGGAGTTTAGTAACAGGGAGATTTTATTGTGATAATTTATATTGAAAGTTTTGGGGGAACAGTGTAGCTTTGGTATATTTCTTTAAATATGAGCAACATTATGTCACAACATATATGTACATAAATGGTCCTTTTGCTTAAAGAGTATTCAATGAGAAATTATTGGAATGTTAAAGCCTAGCTCTCATCTGATAACATAATTAGAAATTATCTTTTACTCTGTAAACAATCCTGACAAGACATTTGCCATTCTCAAAATAAGAGTACAGTCAAATAGTCTCTTTGATGTTTAGCCTTTCCTATAGGTGGTTTGAATATTAACTTATGATCAGGACACTCTATTATACTTTCTAATAATATAGCTTAATAAGAGAGAACTTCCCAATTGAGATATAAGAATCTATTGAATTCCCCCAAGTTTTCTTTTCTTTTCTTTTCATCTATTTTAAGGTTTTATTTATTTATTTGACAGAAAGAGACACAGCAAGAGAGAGAACACAAGAAGGGGGAGTGGGAGAGGAAGCATGCCTCTCACGGAGCAGGGAGCCCAATGCAGGACTTGATTCCAGGATCCTGAGATCATGACCTGAGCCAAAGGCAGACGCATAATGACTGAGCCACCTAGGTGCCCAGATTTCCCCTAAGTTTTAACTAAAGTTTAAAACACATGAATTTTGGGGGTGCTTGGGTAGCTCAGTTGGTTCGGTATCTGTCTTTTAGCACAGGTCATGATCCCAGGGTTCTGGGATCAAGCCCCATGTTGGGCTTCCCTGCTCAGTAGAAAGTCTGCTTCTCCCTCTGCCACTCCTTCTGCTTCCCTCCCAGCTAGTGCTCTCTCACACTCAAATAAATAAATAAAACCTTAAAGAAAAAATAACCATAAATTCTGGGAATGAGATGAGGTAAATAGTTAAAAAATGAGTGATTTTAAAACAAAAAAATGAGTAACTGATTATTTTTAAAGATTCCAAATAATGAGGAAGAATTTAAGGTAGTGACTGAAAAAAAAAACTGAAATTGTAGTAATAAAGTATAAAACATTTAGGTTGTGATTTTTACACATTCATTTATAAGTATCTTAAGCGCCCTCTTTGGAAGGTATGGAGTAAAAGATACGTAAACTTATCAGACTTTGCTCTTTTATGAGAATTGCCTCATAATAGTCCACAAAATATTTTATTACATGGACTAAAAATGAGATTTGTAAGATCCACTGACTTTCATCACTAGAGATAGCTTTTCTCTTGGATAATTTCAAAATAAAATGCCTGCACAATTGGATAAAATTTGAAAGTTTTGGTCATTCCCTTTTTTGGCAAGTGTTAGTGAAAATCCATAAGTAGTGGTTCTGCACATGAAATGCACAAGGGAAATATATACTTTTCACTTCATTTTCCTGAGTCCTCTCACATGTATGGGTACAATTTTGAGTGAGGCCTATGGGCTTTTATTTTCATAAGCCAATCAGCTTTTCTTTCCCTTGAAGGGCTTTTGGAGTATATATATCTGACTTTTTGTTCTAATAATACAATAAAAATCAAATGTATTGGTATGTAAAATAACATTAAGGTTTACAGGAAGTCTCTATACATCTTGCCGGTACCTTCAATTTCATCTATAGATCCCACCAGACTATCTGAGACGTAACATATTTCAACCTTTTAGAATAACTCATAATAAATTAACTTTCAGTGGTGAATTCAGGTCTTTAGTGAAAATCATTAAAAAACAAAACAAAACAAAAAAAAGAGACACCTGGGTGGCTTATACTGTGAATGTCCAACTCTTGGTTTCAGTTCAGGTCAGGATCTCAGGGTCATGGAATATAGCCCCACGTTGGGCTCCGTGCAGGGTGTGGAGCCTGCTGAAGATTATTTCTTTTCTCTCCCTCTGCTCCTCCCCAGTTACACTCTCTCTCTCTCTAAAATAATAATAATAATACTTTTTCAAAAACCAGTTTAAGAAAAGGAAAATATGCTTAGCTTATTTATGTTAGAATGCATTGCAGGTGTTAAAGGGCCTTTCCTCCTGTTTCCCACATGTAACAGTCCTCCACTCCTACCCAAGAACTGCTACAAAATAGATCACAGAGAAAAATGTATTTTCAATTTTTAGTTCCAGGAATTTATTTTTATTTGATAGATTCTATATTGTTGGCTGTCCACTTAAAACAGATTGGGACAGTGGTTCTCAAACTTAGCAGGCCTAAGAATCACCTGGAGATATTAAAAAAAAAATTATTTTCAGGAACTGTCATCAAAATTTCTTACGCCAGCAAATTTTATCCCAGGAATTTGCAATGTTAATAGGTACTGAAGGTGATTCTGATTTCATCTGTCTTCCACCCTGGCTTCTACCTACACCACAATATTTGTCAAAAGCTGTCATTTAGAGTTTATTTTGAATTCCTTAATTTGTCAATTTCCATGTTAAAACATGTTTCTAGACTCTAACAATTTTGATGGTGTATATCTATTTTAGTTTCAATGTTTGTAGAATGAAATAACTCTCCCTATAGGTTTTGTTTTGTTTTGTTTTGTTTCGTTCTGGTTTTTGCCAAGAGTGCCATGATATTAGCTATTAGGGAGACTGTAGGCAGGTAAATCTCTTAAACTTATTCATTTGCATCTAGTTCATACGAAGTAGTTTTAAAGCCTAATATAAGTGTGTGTGTGTGTGTGTGTATGATATATAAGTAATTAATATTTATTTATATTATTTTTTTTTCCCTTGGTTCTGTAGCTTGAGGTAATCCAGTCATTCAAGGTATATAAGCTACTGTCAGACTCTGCTTCTGAGTATTTCTTTAAAATACATATATATGTATTTTATATGTATGTATTTTATATGTATTATATATATGTATATATGTACATATATGTGTATATGTGTATATATATGTATGTGTGTATATATATATATATATATATATCTTTATTTATTTATTTAAGATTAGGGGGATGAAGGGCAGAGGGAGAAAGAGCCTTCAGCAGACTCCATAATGAGCACAGGACCTGGTGTGGGGCTCAATCTCATCACCCTGAGATCATGACCTGAGACAAAAACCAGGAGCAGACGCTCAACCGATTGCACCACCCAGGCACCCCTGCTTCTGAGTATTCTGTATCTCTTATTGCCATCACTTGTCCCCTCTTATTTCTGTCCGTGATATTTTCTACACCTTTTTAGTCAATTACAAAAATCTATGATCTTCAATGTGTATGTTATTATTTTGTCCTTAAAATAATATTTCTTTAAATTTAAATATAATTTAAATATATATTTTTTGAGAATTGCTTTGATGTTCCAAACTAATTAGTCAGACATTAACATACCTAGTTTTCACCTGTAGCCATACCATGCACTAGTGATTCCTCCTGCAACACAAAAGGTTATAAAATTAGTATCTTTTGATTGAATGTAACATCCAAAAAGTGGAAGAAATTAAAAATGTATGGTACCGGGGTGCCTCAGTCTGTTAAGCATCTGCCTTTAGTTTGGGTCTTCATGCCTGGGTGTTTGGATCCAGCCCCAAGTCAGGCTTCCTGCTCAGCAGGGAGTCTGGTTTTCCCTCTCCCTTTGCCCCTCCCCTCCACTAGTGCTCTGTCTCTCACTTTCTCTCTCTCAAATAAACAAATAAAATCTTTAAAAATAAATAAATAAATAAATCCATTCCTAATCCTTCTACCTTATACATCATACCTGTAATTTTACCTACTGGTTGTGATGTGAGGACAAAGGCAAAAGAAAAAAAAAAATTAAATTTCCTTACTACTTAACAGTCTATTGACAAGTCCTTGAAAGCGGCAGTGACCTTCCTCTAGAAACTCAGCTGCCTGAGTTGGGAAAGGGGTAAAGTATAGTCAGAGAGGGACAAAAGACCCCTGCTAAGACAGAACAAAGACAGAGATCAGGAAAATTTAGACCACGCTATCCCTATTACTAGGGTTAAAACGTTTTTCTAATAATTACGTTGTGGATACAGAAAATAAAAATAACCACAGAAACTGATGAGGCCTCAGAGGAAAAGTTCACCATAAAGATTGACCCGACCTAGCAAAACATATCTGTAGACCGTAGATGTCACAGAAACAAAAACTTTCACACAGTGTATAGCTGTCATGTCTAGTTTCAGGCCACTGACCTGACCACTGGCAAGTTTCCTGGTAAAGTCCTAATAAAAGGATAGAGTTGAAAAACCCTCATTGGAAACCCAGTGGGAACCCTTTTCATTCCTGAGAGCTTTTTATGAATCCTTGCTTAATAAAACCCCTATCCCTTTGCTCACTCTCCTTTGTCAGCAAGATTCATTCTTCAACTCTGTGAGACAAGAACCTCACTCTCCTGCTTCACATCCACGTTAATACTTTGCCAATGGCAAAAGGTAATCTCACCTCAACATCATCCTGACCCCCAAGATCCTATAAGTCTACTTTAACATATAAAAATTCCTTTGGTGGGGTGCCTGCTTCCCCCACTCTCTCTGCCTGCCTCTCTGCCTACTTGTGATTCCTCTCTCTCTCTCTGTAAAAAAAAAAAAAAAAAAAAAAAAATTCCTTTGGAAACTTCCTTAATCTCAACTCCTCAAGATATATTTTAACAATCATCATTCAAGCATATGACCTCTAAGGGCCTGTTTAGCCAGAGAAGCTCCATCTGGTTAAACAGTGATTTTGTTGTTTATGCTGTAAAACTAAAACTGATCCTGCCCCCCACCCCCCAGGGAACTTACTTAAAAGCAAGTCCCAGAAACCAGTCCCAGGTAACAAAGCCCAAATACAAGCGTGGGTCAGTCCAGGTGGAGACACCCAATCAGTGGGGCTCATGCTGTCTCCCTAGCTACCAAGGAATGTGGATCCCACCTTTTGGAAACCAGTTCTGACCAAGGTGATAGGCTAGTTCAAATATCTACTATAGGGTAAATTGTAATTCAATTGGTCACTCGTGTGTGACCTAGCATGACTGTGCAGCTTTCTCTGTGTGTTATAAACTCATTGGCCACCTGTGTGTGGCCAGGCCCAACCACATGGCCCTTTCCCTTTAAAAGTTATTCTGTAAGACAGGGAGGAGTTGCCTCTTTGTAAGAGAAGGCCCTGGCTGGTCAGTTTGATGCTCGATGCTTGGCACAAAATAAAGCTTTGCTTGACCTTCGCTTTTTTATCAGTCTCATTCCTTTGACCATGGACCCAACAGACCCACTGATGCACATCTGAACAGTCTCTTCACTAAGGTTTTATTAGACAGCAATAAATGACATTTTCCTAATAATAGGTATCCCCCTCAAGGTCCTGGAAAACTTGCTTCCAGAATTCCTTAGAGATTTAAGCTATCCCTAACTCCCTCCCAACTTGAAAGTATATAATCACCTACCCATCACAACCGCAGTGCAACTCTTTCTCCCCAGGGGTCCTGTCCCCGCATTTTAATGAAATCTCCTTTTTGCACAGATGTCTCAAGAATTCTTCCTTGACCATGTGCTTCAATCCCCAACATTTCCACCTCAGCTGGAATAAGGTGCTGGAGCAAAATAATCAAGATTAGATGACATGATTTATTAAATGCAGTGTACCAAAGTCATGTATCTCTTTTGTATCCAGTGCAGAGGAAGCAGGGGTGTAGTCTGGGGATGTTGGTAAGGTCCAGAGCTGATGGCTAAGAAAGAAATCTTGAGATGTCTTTGTTACAAAAGGTGGTTTCATTAAAGCATGGGGATGGGACCCAAGGCCAAAAAGAGAGGCTACACTTGGGTAGAGGGGTGACCCATTATATACTTGTGAGTTGCAGGAGATAAGGAAAAAGGAAGGTTTCCAAAAGAAACCTTTCATATGCTAAAGAGGACCTCAGAGGACCTCAGAGCTACAGGAGGACAAGGTTGTTTTTTCCCTCTAGAAAGGTATTAACATTAAGGTTAACATAGTTGAGAGTTTCCTTCTGCAAGTTAGGTTATTGATAAGAATGCTTTTTTCTTGTTAATCACTAAAACACTTGTAAACCTAGGGAGACTGCGGTCTTGCAGGACTGTGATCTCTATTAGTTAACCATTTGTTTTTATCTCCCATAGTGTTAGGGCCTCCAGGAGTGCCTGAGAAATGTCACACAGATTCCACCTGGGTGTGAGAGGCAGGGTTTGTGGGGTGTCAGCCTGTGCTTTGCCCACAGCTTGACCCCTGCTTCCTCATCAGTAGGAAGTATAAAACCACATTTTTAGCTAAATTCTTAGAAACTTACACCTCCTTCTTTAGTACATCTGTTTCAGACTACTGAACTAGAACCTATACGTTTATGGTCTTTAACTCAATTTATACCAGTTCTAATAATATAATTAAAATAAGGCAAACAAACGTTCTAGAAAACAGGATTTTCCCTCAGACATAAATCACAAATCAATCATCACAAATATAAGATGTTACATGACATTTTAAAAACACAGTTGGATGTTTAAAAATATTTATCAATTAATATCATTAGTCTTCTTCCCAAACAGAAGACACCTGATTTGGATAGAAGCATAAGGCTGAATTTGTTGTTTTTAGTATAATACTCTCCATGAAGTAGAAAAACCAAAAACAGTTGTTGATTATATTAGAGTGCATAGAAAAAGCTCAAAAATTCCCTATCACGTATCTACTGATGAAGGAAAGACATTAGAGCTGGAAGCCAACAGCCAAGAAGGAGTTATTGAGATGTCTTTAGTACAAAAACTGAAACATGAAAACAGGACCCATGGGCATAAAGCGCTCCACTGGGGTCATGAGGAGTGGCCCATTGTATACTTTCAAGTTGGAAGGGGGTTAGGGATAGCTTAAGTCCCTAAGAAATTTGGAAGCAAGGTTTCTAGGACATTGATGGGCTTTGGTTGGGAAAATGTCATGTATTATTGTCTAATAAAACCTGGGGTTTTATTAGAGGTCATGAGACCCTTCAGGTATATACTGGTGGGTCATATATGCTTGGTGGTTGATTGCCAACATGTATCTTGGGAATAGTGATAAAGGAAGTTTCCAAAGGAATTTTCATATGTTAAAGTAGACTTATAGATTCCTGGGGGTTGGGGTAAGATTGGCTCTTGTCTGCAGCAATGTATCAGCATTGAGGTGAAGAGACCCCTCTTCCCTTCCCCCTACTTGGACAATCCTCCCTTATCTCAGCACAGCCCTGGAGCTAGGAGGGGCAACGGCATGTTGCGGGGGAGATAGGTACGCTTGTCGCTCGCGGCTTGTAACGCGCAGATAGTCACGTGGGCAAGGGGGGGTCGCCTAAGTATGTGGACCTAGTCACGTAGGCAGGATGTTTCTCTGCTGAGTAATAAGGTCCAACTCCCCCTCCTCACTCCCCCTCCCCACCTTTCTCTTCGCGCGCCGGGGTCCTTCAAAGCCAATCTACAAACACCGAGTATGCCTTACATTCAAACCAGCCAATAAGAACCTTGTAACTATGTTTCTGCTTCTGTACGTATGCTTTCGCTTCCCCAAACCCCATAAAAAGGCCCTGAACAAAGGGCTGGCGCGCGAGTCTTCCTAAGACTTGATCGCCCGCAGGTACCTGTGTCAACTCAATAAACCTCGTGCTGTTTGCATCTGATCAGTGGACTCGGCTTGGTTTTTGGGTCTGGGGGTCTCCTCCTGAGAAGGGGTCCATTCCGGGGTGCTTGGAGCCCCGGGGGGATCTTTCAGAGGCAGTTGAGTCCCTAGAGGAATGTCACTCTGCCTTTTGCAAGGATTTGTCCATGTGCTGTAGATAGTAAGGAAGTTCAGTAATTTTTCTTCTTCTTTGCTTCCCACAATATCCATCACTTTGCAAAATTCCAAAGGTTTTTACTTTTTAGGGGTCAAGACTTGGGACAATTACCAGAGAAATTAAGAGAAATACAGCGAGAACAGGGAGACTTGAAGAGGTACAGGACACTCCAGAATGTGCCACTTTGGCATAAAAGTTATTTCTAGTTAAAAATAATTAAAACTCAGCAGATGCATAGAAAACTTTGATTGCTCCACTGCCTAAATTTACACTGGAAAGGAGGCTTGTACCAGGAAGAACGTTATTGACAGAGATCCCCTCTTTACCTAAGGAACTCACCTGCATGATAGGCAACCCTTTTTCACAAATATCTCCTTTCACCTTCTTGCTAATGAGCTTTCTCCCCTTTGTATCCTCAGACACTTCCCCTCTCCTTAGCTCATATAAGCTTCCTGTTGCTTCATTGTCTTTGGAGTCTCATATCTGTATAACTTCTTGTTAGATATGCCTATTAAACTAGATTTTCTCCTATTAATCTGTCTATGACAGTTTGATTCTAAGTCCACTAGAAGAAACACAGGGCAAAGGCAAGTCTTTGTCCCTAATGGGCTTAAAAGCTTATATTAAAGAACAAAGAACTCAAATGAATAACCTAACTTACCACTTTAACAACCTTGCAAAAAGAACAAACCAAAAACAAAGCAAGCATAAAGAAGTAATAAAGATTAGAGCAGAAAGTAATGAAATGAAGACTAGAAAAACACTAGAGATAATCAAAGTTATCAAAATCCCATTCTTTGAATAGAACAAAAAACTGACAGGTCATTAGCTAAATTTATTAAGAAATAAAGAAGGGGAATCCACTTTAATATATTCAGGAATGGAAGGAGAGGGGACATGGCTATCAATATTGTGGAGTATTATGGGAAAATATTGTAAATTAAATACGAACAACATTATGCTAAAATTAGATAACTTAAAAGAAAGGGGAAATAAATCCTAGAAAGAAAGATACAGAGTATGAAATCTTACTCATACAATGTATAAAAAAAAATCAGGATAAACCTGCAACAAGTAAAAAAATAAATTAATATTTTTTTTAAGTTAATAATTTTTAAACTTTTAATTTTTTAAAAGTCAGTGTCAAAGTAAATAATATCAACTATTCACAAATTCTTCCAAAAAAAAAAAAAAAAAAAAAAAAGAAAGAAAGGTTGTAATCTTCCCAACTCATTCTATCAGATCAGTAGATGGATATTGATGTGGAAATATTGAGGTTTAGCTCTCATAAATATGAACACTAAAATCTTTAGGAAAATACTAGCAAACTCAGTGCAGAAATGTAAAAGGATTATACACAATGACCAAGTAGGAATTATTGCAGGGATGCAAGGTTGTCATAACACCTGGAAATTAACTGATGTAAAAGACATGTGACTATAATGAAGGGAGAAGAAAACATGGACATATCAGATACAGAAAAATCAGCAGCCCATTTACATAAATTATACAAAAGGTCCACAACCAGCACATCTATGGAGGCAGAATTTACATTAGCAGTTAGTTTCCTGTGCTGAGGGTTGGAGATGGCAATCAAAATGTAGTGAGTATTCAATGCAACAGGGGGGTTACACTGGGGGAGAGGTTAAATACTCCAAATAAGATTGTGGTGGGGCACCTGGGTGGCTCAGTGGGTTAAAGCCTCTGCCTTCGGCTTAGGTCACGATCCCAGGGTCTGGGGATTGAGCCCTGCATCCGGCTCTCTGCTTGGCAGGGAGCCTGCTTCCTCCTCTCTCTCTGCCTGCCTCTCTGCCTACTTGTGGTCTCTGTCTGTCAAATAAATAAATAAAATCTTAAAAAAAAAAAAAAAAGATTGTGGTGATGGTTGCACAACTCTTGTTTATATACTATAACTGAATTGTGTACTCCAATCAATTCAATGGTGTGTTAATTTTACTTCACTGAAGTTGTTAAAAGACAAAATTGCAAACACTAAATGCTTAGAAAACCTCAAGGTTTTGAGTAAAAGGAGAGAGAAAAAATACATAAGCAAATATGTAATTGAATCTACTTAATTAATGGGCAGGGTTTTATAATTATACTATTTCAGTTACCATATGAAATTTAGCATAACACAGAAGTCCTGTAAGAAATTTAACTGAATCTAAGAAATCTCTTAGTTTCTCAGTTGAACATATACTCAAATGATGTGCATTTCTTATTCAAATTTAAATGTTATTTTGCTCTATAGGACTCAGGATTTTTTTTTCCTTAGTGCTGAGGAGAAAAAAAAATATTTACTAATATAGAATTTCCTTTACTTTAATAAATACAAATTTTGTAATCCTATCATTAGTTAAGAAATTATATATCTTGGGGTGCCTGAGTGACTCGGTACTTGAGTGTCTGCCTTCCATGCAGAGCTTGATCCCAGGGTCCTGGGATCCAGCCCACATCAGGCTCCCTGTTCAGCAAGAAGCCTGCTTCTCCCTCCTCTACTTCCCCCGCTTGTGTTCCCTCTCTTGCTGTGTTTTTGTCAAATAAATAAATAAAATGTTTTTTAAAAACTATATATTTTAAGACTAGATATTTTATCAGAAGAAATGTTATAAATTATGGAATCTTTAACTTTGTATTCACAGAAAATTTTTAAAAAAATACAACTTTGGAATCATAGAAAATTCTACAATTTTGGATTAAAAAAGAAGACCTAGTGTTTATTTGAATGAAATAAATACATATACATATATTAAAAATATATTGTTATCAAAGCAGAGACCTACTTTTTATTTCTATGATATTATAATTTGTTCCTTTATAATGGTTAGTAGAATAATGAAATATAAAAATGGTAGAAATAATTCTTCAAAGCTTACTCTCAAGCTGAAATTAATAAGAATTCCAAAGAAAAAATATGGTTTACAACTTCACATAGAAAAATTAACATCTTTTATGTACTTTCATTTATATACAAAATATATTTTTGCTTTGTGTATTCATAATCATCAACAGTAACACTGGAGGACTCAACAAATATATTGTAGTCAGTAAAAATGAACTTCAATGTAATGAGATGTTTAGTAATAAAATAGACTAGAGTTCTGCAAATTTAAAAGAAACAATCACAATACATGATGCACTATATTAATTATTTTTTGTATGTTTATTATATTTGTAAAATTAAGATTTTACTGTCAACCTGCTAGGTGAAGGCAAAACAAAATTCATCTCTTCTACCTTGAAAGGGTGAAATTACACTGTCAAGACTAAAATAAACCACCTACATTCAAAAATTTTCTAATTTTCCTATCTTCTAACAAAACTAAATATTCTTTTATTATTTGCTTTTATCATTACACTTGCTGAACACATTTGCTAGTTGCTGTGTAAGTACCTAGAATGATACATATGAGTGAGCAAGTGAGGTAGGTTTTCTGCCTTTTGGGGCTGTTGGTCATGATATTGATGCTTTATCTCCTCCAACTAATAAAAACAATTCTAATATTTTGGGGCATCTGGGAGGCACAGCTTTTAAGCCTCTAACTCTTTGCTTTGTTCAGGGTCATGAGATAACCGCCACCCCCACCCCACAGGGCTCTACACTCAATGTGGAGCCCACTTGAGTTTCTCTGTACTCTCTGCCCCTTTGCCCACATTCTCACGTGCTCTGTCTCTCAAAAATAAATCTTTAAAAAAATAGGGGTGTCTGGGTGTCTCAATCTGTTGAGTGTCTGTCTGCTTTTGGCTCAGGTCATGATCTCAGAGTCCTGAGATCAATCCCCGCATCAGGCTCTCTGCACAGTAGGGAGCCTTACTTCTGTCTCTTCCTCTGCCCCTTCTTCCTGCTTGTATCTGTGGTCTCTCTCTCTCTCTGACAAATAAATAGATAAAATATTTTTTTAAATAAATAAAAATAAAATAAAGAAATACATAAAAACACTATTTCAAAATACTTTTTTATGGAACAGTAACCTCTAACATGAGGTACTTTAATTTTAGTTTAAACTTATTTATTTATTGTTTTAGATTTTATTCATTTATTTATTTTAGAGAAAGAGAGTGCCTATGCACTTTACCAGAGACAGTGTGGAAGGGGCAGAAGAGAAAGGAGAAGGAAAGGGAGAGAATCCCAAGCAAGCCCAGGGCAGGGCTGGATCTCAGGACTCTGAGATCATGACCTGAGACAAACCCAAGAGTGGACTTAACCGACTGAGCTACTCAGGGGCCCTTAATTTAATCTTTTAATATAGTTTTGAAAATAAGACTAAAGGAAATCTGTTGGAGAAAGAATTAAAAAAAAAAAAAAAAACCTGGCAATATTAAGGAGATGACATAAAATTACTCTTATTTGACTCATATTTAAGTAGACAGGAAAACCTATTTTGCTAATCTTGGAAACTCTTTTTAGCCCTATAAAATCCTGCACATAGCACAGTGTTTTAAAATTATGGCTTGCTCCTATGACTTTTCTAAGTCTATAACAGGAACTGTGTTTTTTCACCATTAGATCCCAATTACCACAATGTTTGGCATATATTTAGCCTTCACTAGTGTTTAGAAGAATGATGACCACGTTCAACACCTTTCCTGGTATTGTATTGTAAGGGAAGGGAAACCTGCTTTGCAGCCAAGGAAGTTTAATTCGCAAGGCAGCCAAGGGAGAAGGAAGAGCAATGTCCCCTCCTCCTCCCTCAAACACTCATCAAACATTTTTTGTGGGATTATAGGGAGAGCATGGGCCAACATGATTGTTAGATAAGGTGACTGCTGATTTATGCAGGCCCAGTGATCATCACGTGACATGTTCAAAAGACTGCAGCACCGACAGGATCGTAGTGGAGATTTCAGGCTTCTTGAGGTCAAAAGATTACCCATCAATCTTCTGCGCAGGCCCAGTAAGGTGGGGGTCTCTATGGGTCTGAATTGGTCTGAATTGGTAGACTTGAACCTCTTAGTTCCTGGGAAACAGCATGACTGTGCAGTTTAGGATTCAAGGAGTCTATTGTGAAAAGAACTGGGCTTTAGGTTATAGTTTACTTTTTTCTAACTATCCTAAACTTGAGACAACAATAATTCAGCCTTGCTTTAAGTACATTTAAATAAAAACTTTAATTGGAAAGCACTGGTTTCAGTGTTGGCTAAATACTGGAAGCATCCTAGAATTTCTGAAATTTTCTTGCTTTTAATAATGTGTAATGATATTTGTAGATGAAGTTTAATTATCTTTAGTATTTAATACTTTTACTAATCCTTGATTAGCTGAATATCTCATT
This sequence comes from Neogale vison, assembly GCF_020171115.1. Taxonomy (NCBI): domain Eukaryota; kingdom Metazoa; phylum Chordata; class Mammalia; order Carnivora; family Mustelidae; genus Neogale; species Neogale vison. Next base: position 131,200,511 of record NC_058094.1, read on the forward strand.
TTTTTTTAATTACTCAGAAAAATGCAAACTCGAAGTCAAATCATTGGAATCCTGGAAAAAAATTATTTATTATATTCAAAAATGTTTGGTTGCCTTTTTTTAATTTTAATCTTTAAGAACATCTGTCATTTACACAAAACATACAGGTACATCAGGTATGAGGTCCTGCTTGCATTGACTTAATAAATCCTTATCAAAACTTTGATATGGTTTTATGAAAAAATACTTTAAATTTTATGCATAAGACCTTTGCTTATTTGTGATCTTCAGATATATTTTGTTGTTTTAGTAAGCACTATATGTGATTGGCATAAATATCCAGGCTTGTTAAATGGGAAAACTGAAGTTCCCAGAAGTGATAACTCTTGAAATGAGGGAGCTGGTAAGTGTCAGATCTATAACTGAAGCCCACATCTGAAAGTTAAGGTACTCAAAGGGTCTCCCTTACCATTACCTTATAGTAGATACTTAAAGACAATTAAACATAAAGTCACATTTGTCCATATTATCCAAAGGATTTCAGGCAATGTTTATAATTCGTAGGGATTAGAATATATTCAAAGTAGGTTGTTTTATCTACCACATAGTTAAAATCTTGCTTGTCTTATGTTGAATTAGATATTATTTTTCTGCCTTGGAAATTTCAGTGTATGAATAGAGCATAACATGAGTGATTAAATATTAGACTTTAGATTAATTTGATTGATGCAGACAGGTAATTAATATCCAACTAATTCTTAGCTCCTTCTTCTGCCACTTAAGACAGATGGATTTCTCAATCACCAGGACATCATTTATCATCAGCGACCAATATTTATTAATTAAAAATCAGTGGCTGTGGAGTGTCAGACAAACACGTATTCTTTTTCTCATTAGGTTGCAACTTAAAGGACAGAATATTGTCACAAAAGATTAGAACCTGTGAGATATCTTGATAGTTTATGTGTAACTGTGAAGAGAATGTTATAAACAGAAACTTTCTGGAGAACCTAAGATTATAATCTCCTTGTTTACTGAGAAGACATAGAAGTATATTTTAAAATAGATTTTGGCTCTAAGTTAAGTCTTCTAAATTCACAGTTTGTACTAAACACAATCCAGAAGTCGTATTGTATCATTCTGAAATTTACAAATAAATACATTTGGCTCAAGACTTATATGTCTTACTCTGTGTGGACCCTACTATCTTTCCAAGATTTCTGCTATAAATAGGCCTTACAATACTGTGGTTGTGAACAATAGGTAAATATTGAATTTGCCCAGATTTCCAAACAAGATTGTGCTAAATTCAAAAGGATGCTTCTTATTTTGCCTAGAGAAACATCTATCACTATTGTCATTAATAAGGGTTTATCATCTCTAGATTGAAATGACTGAAGATATTTTCTCCTCTAATTTCCTAATTTTATAGGTTTTTTGTGCCATGTTTGATGTATAATTTTCCATGACCACATTTATAACACTGTTCCATCTTTTAGTGAGTGTACTCTTTTTAAATACATTTTTAAATGCTCAATATAAGAAAGAGATAGACTCTAAGCTTCTATGCTTGGAGAGATTGGGAGGGTAAGGAATCAGTATCTGTTTCCACTTAGCTGTGTTAACCAGGGATCTGCATCCATCTTTGGAACCTAGAGGAACCTTTACATCCACGAAATACCAAGAGTTCTACACAGCACTTTGACATTTGCCTTGATAAAATCATAATAACTCATGTTAAAGCTGTAAGAAGGTGACGTTTTCTTTTGTTTATTTTTTTTAAAGCCATGGAATTACAAGCAGTCTACCGTAACAATACTCAAACCACACTGGTTTAATAAAGTAAACATTTATTTTATTAAACAGTCATCTAGGGATTCCACAAATACTGCTGCATAGATGTCATGAAACCCTTTATAGGAGGTTGGGGAAATGTCTTTGATTAGGTCCTGACTTTACCTTTTACTGCTTTTACCTTTTCCCTGTGGGAAGCCCTTGCTGACCAGATTGCCACTCTGGACTTCTCTGAAGTGGTAATTGCTATGCATGCTTTCTGCCAAGCTCTAGAGCTTCCCAGTTGTCTTCCTGCTAGTAGCTAGAAGACTATTTTGACTCTGTTTTAAACTTCATTGAGCCAAGAATTTTTAGTCTGGGCTCATGTCATCCCTGTCAGATAACTGTGTCAATAAACACAACCAAGATTCTTTCCAGACAATTACAGCCCTAAATTTACACCTTTGCTTTTACCCCAGTTGCCTCTTTCTGTCTCTCTGTCTCTCTCTTTGTCTGTCTCTCCCTCCCACCCTCCTTCAATTCAGTGGAGAAGACCATCAGCAAACAGCCTTTTCAACCCTTCAAGGGCATGGATTCTCATTCTGTTCCCTCATTCTTGCCTGGAAACCAGCTATTCTTTCCTATACCCATATCTTTTATAGCTTCTCTTAGCAGATGCAAATCGAAAATTTTGCCCAACATAATATGAATCACCGTTCTGTCTGATCCATCTGTTTTCTGCTGCCCTCTAGAATACACAATGTCATGTATTTTTGGTGGTTTTGTAAATAAGGTAGTTTAGTGTAATGTTCTAGAAATCAGAAAGGGTACAAGTTCAGATATCTCTCTGTAAGAAAATGAGAGTTTCTTTAATTTGGGAATTTATGCATAGCAAAAAAAAAAAGAAAGAAAGACAAAAGATAAGAAGAAGATCTGATAAAAATAATCAAATGAGAATTGAATAATGATAATGATATCTACAACTTTGTAGCCAAACTATATCTAAGTACTATGGTAAACACATGAAATACTTAACTTCACCCTAAAAGATTCATGACACACGTTTATTTTACAAAGAAATTAAACTTCAGATTAATAAAGACATTTGCTTGGAATCACACACTGATAAATTTTCTTTTTTCTTGTTCATGATTTTTCTGTTGAGCAATGTTGTTGCCCTTCAATTACCTAGTTAGTTGCCCTTCATAACTAGCTGCTGTGAATTTGATTTGAAATTCTGGTAGGTAGAATTCTAAGATGATTCCCATGACTCTTGTATTAATCTCCCACCCCCCTGTATTTTATAATGGTTTGATGTTTTGGAAATCTTGTTGACTGTGGACAGACTGTCTCTCCCAGAGTTAACTAATTCCTGGAGATTATAAATAACCTGCCCAACAATATACTTTCATATACAAACCAAGCGATTCAAAGTTTATATTCAGAACTATCTCCAGATTCTAACTCTCATACATTATGCCATTATTTTTTTGTGTCTTAGATCACCCCAAGCTGGATGATGAACAACTACCCTGACAGCTCAGCACCCTCCCACAAAAAAATACAGTTAAATCTCTGGGCCATGTCATCTTCTTGCTCCATCTGCCTCCTGAAAAAAACTTGGTGCTTCCATATGTGGCCCTTATGGCGTGGTGTGTGCCTCACTTCTCCTGGGAACTATAAGAAATTGTCCTTTCAATGACATTGACCTCAGTCACCTGTATAAATTGAAATCCTATAGGCATAGTGTGACAACCTTTGCATGTGGAAGGGCTGAGGGTATGTGATGACATCTCACCTTTGCTTAGGAAGGAGTTGCAAGGAAGATTATCCTAGACAGGTACGGCATCATCAGATGACCACTACAGAGCAGTGTTTTCTTTAACTGATTGACAAAAAGAAACGCAACAAGAATACACTCTGGGTAACCTTGAAGAGAACAAACATCAATATTGTGAATGGTCTTTGGGGATTAAGTAGCAAGGAACTGTAGGTTACCTCTAGGAGCTGTGAGGTCCCTGGCCAATGACTAGCAGGAAAAGAGGGTTCTTAGTTCCACATCCACAAGAAAATGAATTCTGTCAAAAATCAGTGACTTTGAAAAGATCTACAGCCTAACTTGAATTTAGTCTACCAAGACACTGAGGGAAGAATCTAGCTACTCCTGTGCCCAGATTTATGACCTAGGGAAACTTAAAAAAGAAAAAAAAAATAGATAGATAGATAGATAGATAGATATAGATATATAGCTATATATAATTTATACAAAATATTAAAAAATACAAAATTATATATAAATATACATATAAATACACATTTTTATATATTTTATATTATATATAAATTATATATTATTTGCTATTATATGAATATATGTGATTATATTGTATTGAACTGTATAAAATATATAACTATATTGTATTCAAATATATATAATATTATAATATTATATCATATACTTATATATGATATATTTATATATTATGTTATAAATTATAAATTCATATATAAATAATTGTATAAATAATACAAGCCATGAATCTGTAATACATGAAATATATAATATCATTTAAAATACAAAAATATGAATATATAAATTATAATACAGTTACAATTAGTATTATATATAATATAATAATAAATATAATAATTTAATACTATAAATAGTATTAAATTATTATGCACCATATATATGCATATATGTGTGTGTGTGTGCGTGTGTGCGTGTGTATGTATGTATATATATATATATATATATATATATATATATATATACATATACACACACTGTGGCCCCATCACCCCCTCCATGGCCCTGGGGGTTGGGTCACAAAATCCCCTGCCTCAGTAGCCACAACCCTTGTTGTCCAGAAACTTTGCTCTGGACTGGAGCACCAGCCCACTTGTCCCACTAACCCAGCCTCTCCTGGGAGGTGGGCCAGAGCAGCCCAAAGGCCTGGTCCATTCCATCCATGGGACAGTACTGAGGCTGAGCTGGGACAGGAAACCAGTACTCCTCATCACCTTAATAAATAAAGTAACTTCTACATGGTAAGAAAAAAAGAGGGGGCTCCTGGGTGGCTCAGTCTGTTAAATATCTGCCTTCAGCTCAGATCATGATTCCAGGGTCCTGGGATTGAGCCCAAATTCAGGCTCAATCCTTAGCCAACAGCCTGCTTCTTCAGCTCCCTCTGCCCCTTACTACTGCTTCTGCTCTGTCAAATAAAGAAACAAAATGTTTAAAAATATATAATATATACTATATATAAATCAAATATATAAATATGTAAAATTTATGTATCACAAAACAGAAACATATAAATATACAAATATATGAATATATAATCATTTATTTATTTTATATATTATATATTTATATTTATTTTATTATAATACAATATTACACTTTATTGAAATTATATTGTTTTTATATTTTAAATATTATAATTGTATTATAATAATATACTATATTATTAAACATATAAGATTATATGTTTATACATTCATATAATTTATATGCAATTTAGATATTTTATATAATATATATAAATTTGAAAGTTTATATATAGATATATAATATGTAAAAAATAAATATTACATACTTATATTACATATTATGAGTAAATTATATTTTTGTTTTATTGTAGGAATAATATGTATCAATATAAATTTAATATTATATTTATATATAATAAATATATAAAAATACACACATATATTATATATAATATAAATATACTTATAGATAAAATATATGATATATTTTATATAAATTTATATAATATTTAGCGATATAAACATATCTATGTATGAAACATAAATTACACAACATATAAAATAAAATAAAATATGTATATATAATATATATTTATATATATAATTAATGACATGTTGCATATGATATGTTGCATAAATTATATGTATAAATATTCTATATTTTCTATATAGATATGTAAAGGTACATATATTACATTAATATATAACAAATACATATAATGCATATTATATATATTTATATATAAACTTGTAAATTTATATATAAAATGTGTATATATGTAAATAAATATATATTTGTATTAAATATAATATAAACATGCTATATTTTATTTTATATACGATATATAAATATTATGTTTTTCTGTATTTATAATATAACTCTATAAAATATATTCTATTAATATCAATATTATGAATACATTATTTATATTTATATAATGTGTATTTATATAAGCATATTTATACAAATTGTATATATGATTCTTGCAAATTACATATAATTATTTATGTATGATTATATTATTTATACATATTACACATTATTATACATATTGTACATATTGGATTATTTATATATTGTATTATTTATATAAGTTATATACATATAGCTATATACATATGTTATATATATTTGCTCTCAGCAAATATAAAACTTCCAAATTATTTTTATAAAGCAGGCACATATTTGATAGTAAACCCTAAATACATTTAACATGGAAAAATAATACTGCAAGTCAATATAGCGTAAGTATATGTTATTAGCAAACTCAAGTAATAGAATATTAGTAAGTTACAATTTGATCAAGAAAGATTACACCATCAGGGATACATGGATGAGTGAATTCTGTAAAATATATTAATACATATTATATTACTAATACATTCAATTTTTCTCCATAAATGCTGAATAGGAAATAATAAAAAGATGTATAAATTTTGCAAACATTACATGAAACATAATGAAAAGCAAATTATTGTACTAAGATTAAAATATTGAGATGATGTAACCTCAAAATTAATATTAGACAATAAGCAAATTAGAACATAATAGTAGGGATGCCTGGTTGGCTCAGTCAGTTAAGTGTCTGCCTTTGGCTCGGGTCATCATTCCAGGGTCCTGTGGGATCAAGTCTCTCCTTGGGCACCTTGCTCAGCAGGGAGCCTGCTTCTCCTTCTACATGCTGCTCCCCCTGTTTGTGCTCTTTTTCTGACAAATAAATAGAAAAACAAAATCTTAAAAAAAGAACATAGCAGTAATGAACATACCCCATAAAATGATAAATTGAGATGTCCTTCTAGTGACAATTTGAGAATCCCAAAATATGCATAAACCCATGAGATCAGCAGCACAATAGGTATAATATGGGATTTTTAGTGCCCAAAATGTTTCCTTTCATGCCATTCTTCTAACTCCCCCTGTGCCCTGCCAACTCCTAGTCTGAGACAACCATTGCTTTGCTTTTTGTTATTATAGATAATCCTACATTTTATAAGAATTTTATTAATGAGAGTATCTTTTCTACACTCCTATTTTGATATGGCTTTCTTTCACTTAGCATGATTATTACGAAAGTTCATCCTTGTTTTTTCATATATCAATACATTGGCTGCTTTTTATTGAGTTTATTTTGTATTTTTTTGATAATTACTTATGTTTGAGCATCTTTCAATAGGCTTCATTGCCATTCACGTATTTCTTTTAGTAAAATGCTTATTCAAATTTATTGTCTTTTTTAAAGAAATTAATGACTTATCTTTGAAGATTTCAGTTAAATGTATGCCTAATATATTCTAGATAAAATTCTTATCTGGGTACATATTTTGAAAGTACTTTCTCACTATCTGTGCTTTGCTTTTCACCTTTTGAATGTGTATTCTGATAGAGTTCAACTTTATGTTGTTTCACTTATATTCCATGGTATATGGTGGTTTATGTAAGAAATATTTGCCTAAGTAAATGTCACTAACCTTTGTCTTAAGTTTCTTTTGAAATTATTAGCTTTTGCTCTTGACTTTTACTCCATGATTCATTTTGATTAAATATTATACATGGAATGATGATGGAAAAGTGTTTACTATTTTGTTTCTCATATCCAGTCGTTTCGACAGGATTTGCTGACAAGAATGAATTTTTCCATATTGAATTTCCTTAGCACCTTCACTGAAAATCAATTGACCGTTTATGTTTGAGTCCATTTCTGAATTCTTTTTTCTTTCATTTCTGAATTCTTTAATCTGTTCCATTGAAGTATATATTTATCTTTATGACAAAACTACACTTTCATGCTTACTGTATCTTTACAATAAGTCCTAAAATATGGTAGTGCATGTTCTTCAACTTTGTTCTTCTTTTCCAAAGTTGTACTGGATACTCCAAGTCCTTCTTCCACCTATATAAATTTTATAATTAGATTGGCTATTTCTTCAAAAATATCTGCTGGAATCTTAACTGATCTCAATTCAATATATGGTGAGCATAAGGAGATTTGACATCTCAGAAGCACTGAATTCTTTGATTCATAAGCATGGTATTTCTCTCCACGTATGTAGGTCGTTTTAATGTTGCCAGCAATATATTTTAGTTGTTAATGCAGATATGTTGCAAAAATCCTTTTTTGTCATTTTTTTAAGGATTTATTTATTTATTGAGAGTGTGTGAGAGAGAGTGAGCAGGGGAAGGGGCAGAGAGAGAGAGGGAGAAAGAGAATCCTCAAGTTGACTGGCTGCCCAGAGCAGAGCCCAATGAAGAACTCGATCTTTGGACCATGAGATCATGACCTGAGCTAAAACCAAGAGTTGGACATTTAATCAACTGAGCCATCCAGGTGTCCTTTGTCAAATTTATCTTTAAATGATTCATACTTTTATAGCATTGTAAATAGTTTTGTTTTGTGATTTTAAGTTCCCAAACATCATTATTAATAGAAATACAGTTTTTTTGTTTGTTTGTTTTAAGATTTTATGTATTTATTTGACAGAGAGAGAGAGAGCAAGCATGCATAAGCAGGGGGAGTGGCAAGCAGAGGGAGAGGGAGAAATAGATTTCCTGCTGAGCAGGGAGCCAAATGTGGGGCTCCATCCCAGGAAGGCAGCTGCTTATTTCCTGCTAATTTCCTATATCCTCTAGCCATGCTATATTTGTTTAATTCTAGAAGCAATTTTTATAGTCTCTGTAGGATTTGTTACACAGAAAACCATCTATGTTACAGAGATAGATCATAAATTTAAAGATGTCTCGCAAAGCCTATTTCTCTCCCCCTCTTCTGATTTGGCTAGGACCTTCACTGCAATACTGAATAAAAGGGATGAGAACAGGGGCGCCTGGGTGGCTCAGTGGGTTAAGCCGCTGCCTTCGGCTCAAGTCATGATCTCAGGGTTCTGGGATTGAGTCCCGCATCGGGCTTTCTGTTCACCAGGGAGCCTGCTTCCCTCTCTCTCTGCCTGCCTCTCCATCTACTTGTGATTTCTCTCTGTCAAATAAATAAATATAATCTTAAAAAAATAAAAGGGATGAGAACAGACATTCCTATCTTGTTTATATTCTAATGAGGAAGGCACTTAGGCTTTCATCACTAATTATATTATCTATAGATATTTCATAGATCCATTTTTATGTAAATAAAGTTCCTTTACAAATATATATTTGTGTATATGTATGTATGCATATGTATAGACACATATATACATCATTTTATTTAAGTTTACATTTGACTTGTAAACTGGATGTTGGATTTTATCAAATGGTTTTCCTATATTTACTGAGGTGATTATATTATTTCCCTTTTAGTTTATTAGTAAGGACATTATTATTGACTGAATATTGAATGCCATATTAACTTTTCATTTCTGGAATAAACCATACTTGGTCATGACTTATTTATTATACTTTTATGTAGGTAGGACTTGGTTATTAAATTTTCATAAAAAATGTGAACTTGTGTTGATGATGAACATTAATTTGTAGTCTTCTTTCTTTCTTTTATTATTATTATTATTTTTTATTAACATGTATAATTTGTTCCAGGGTGCAGGTCTGTGATTCATCAGTCTTACACAATTCACAGCACTCACCGAGCACATACTCTCCCCAATGTCCATCACCCAGCCACCCATTCCTCCCACCTCCTCCATTCTAGCAACCCTCAGTTTTTTCCCTGAGATTAAGAGTCTCCTGTGGTTTGTCTCCCTCTCTGGTTTTGTCTTGTTTTTATTTTTCTCTCCCTTCCCTTATGATCCTCTACCTTGTTTCTCAAATCCCTCATATCACTGAGATCATATGATAATTTTGATAATTGTCTTTCTCTGATTGCCTTATTTCACTTAGCATAATACCCTCTAGTTACATCCACATCTTTGCTAATGGCAAGATTTCATTTCTTTTGATGGCTGCATAGTATTCCATTATATATATATATATATATATATATATATACCACATCTTTTTTATCCACTCATTTGTTGATGGACATCTAGGCTCTTTCTATAGTTGGGCTATCGTGGATATTGCTGCTATAAACATTCAGGTGCACATGTCCCCTTCATATCACTACATTTGTATCATTGGGGTAAATACCCACTAGTGCAATTGCTGGGTCTTTTATTTATTTATTTTTTGATTTGGTATCAAGATAATGTAAATCTCATAGACTGCAATGCCTTTTCTCTTTCTGGAAGATATTGTATGGAATTGATAATTTTTTGTATCATTAATAGCTTTCTTATAACACAAGGAAATTAAAACAGAATGTCCGTTGAATCAGTAGTGATGTCCTTCTTTTCAAATCTACTGTGAGGAATTTGTACTCACTATTTTCTTTGTCGGTCAGGTTTTAGTTTTATCAATTTTCTTGATGGCTAAAAACCAGGTAATGATTTCATGTGGTTTCTCTTTCTCTCTCTATCTCTCTCTCTCTTTTTTTTTTTCCTGTTTTATGTTCTATTTATTTTGCACCTTGTGTTTACCCTGCTAACGCTTCCTTGTTCCTGAAGGTAGCCTCTCAGTTTGTTGATTGTTAATGGTCTTTCTTTCTAAGGCAAATATGTACAGGTAGCGTATACATTTTTGTCAAAGTACTACTTTTCGCAGCACCCACATACATTTTGCTTTTCTTAATTTTCATTCAAGTTTTTTTTTAATTTCCATTTTGATATTTTTCTTTGATCCATATTAAAAATAGGATTGTATTGTTTACTTTATGAATAATTAATAGTTTTAAAGGTAACTTTTATTTATTGATATCATGTTTAATTCTATTAATGTTCAAAGAATTAGCAGCTGTTGAGAGCTGCTATTGAGCAGTTGACCAAAACTTTAGGGAAAAAAATCATATTTATTAAAGATTGAATAGAGAGATAAATCTACAAATTTACAAGAATAGGCTGTTCTATTTTATAACCAAGGCCAAAAGGGATTTCAAAGTTTGGAAACAAAAATAACTCTAAAGAAATAGACCATAAAATTTCAAATTTTAAACAAAGATATATTCTGAATAATTAAAAAAAAGATAAAGGATAAACTGGGAGATTAAGCATTATATAATTTCAAACAATGTCAGTAATATGTAAAATAATATGTAAAAGAAAATTTTATAAATAAATAAGGAAGATATGAAATAAAACATTTTAGACAAAGATACAAACCATGAACCAGCATTTTTGAATAGAAGAGTTACAAGGGTTAGATTTTGTGTGATGAATCACAGACCTGTACCCCTGACATAAATAATACATTATGTTAATTAATTTAAAAAAAGAAGAGTTAGAAGGCATCAACAATATTTTCAAAAGATATTCACTGAAAATATATAAATTTTAAAAAGGAAGAATTACATATATATTTTATATTGTATTAGCTTATATGTGTTCTTAATACTTGGATGAAAATGTTGGACTATAATTAGGATTGCTCTGATATAGGGAATCAGATCAGCTATACAGAGTACAGACAGCTATAATTTTATTACAATCTCTATTACATCATAGCACTAATGAATTATATTATGCAAGAAAACTAATATATACATGGTGAAAAACTTGAATAAGAAATCTGAATGGACAAACATAAAACTGTAGTGAAAATTAAAGTAGGGTACTATTTCATAATCCAAAATTTTCCAAAAAAACAAAACAAAACAAAAACAGAAAACTACACTATTATGTGTTTGTAAAGATGTAAGAAAAGTATCCTCTTACACAGAGTTGGCAGAAGTGTTAATTTTTACAAACACTTTGGAAGATAATTTCAATTAAATTTTCAGTAGACATATGTATGAAAAAGAATTCCATATCTGTGAATGTAAATTTGAGACATGTTTCTCAAACTAACATCAGTAAGGGAACATTTTTTTCCAACCTCTTATGAACATATATTTTTATAAAATACAGTGAAATAAATTCCTTGAAATCAAAATAAAAAATATATCATACACTGCCAAATATTTATTTATTTATTTATTTATTTATTTATTTATTTAGAATTAGCATATAATGTATTATTTGCCCCACGGGTACAGGTCTGTGAATCTCCGGGCTTACACGCTTCACAGCACTCACCATAGCATATACCTTCCCCAATGTCCATAACCCAACCAGACAAATATTTATTTTTAATACAAAGATAACTATATAATTTTTCTACCAAGTTGCCAAAAACATTCTAAATAGTTATTTTCAGTTTATGTGTTAATGACACCATGGAGAGTTTGCAGACCATACATTTAGTGGTAACATGTTAGATAAATCCTAGTACATGAGAGCTAATTCTTGGAAAAAATGTTTCCATATAAGCACATGTATTGTTCAAACTGCTAAAATGCTGAAAACTGGGGATCCCAAATGTTCCTATAAAGTAAATAAATAAATGACATGTTAATATGACAGAACAATATTTAAAAGTAAAAATTAATAGCCCTGAGAAGCATTTCAAGATGTGCCTTCATACATCTCAGAAGGCACTTTGAGTAGAAACAGGAAATGGGAGATCCAACAAACAAGAAGTGAAAGATGAAATGACAGCACATAAAAATATATATATAATATACCACCACATATATGAATACCAAAATACAAAAAAATATGTAATTATTACATAGAGATACAACTTTATGAAGCTAAAATAATGAAAGGCAAAGGAGTAATTACCACAAGGTGTTTCAACCTTTGCATAAATTTAAAAGGAAATGTTGTGTGGAACTATTTTCAGAAAATATTAATATGTCAGCTTGGAAATTCCACTTATTTCAAAAGAAATAAATGAATCATTCTACAAAATTTACAGGCAAGCTATTTATTTTTATTTTGTTTATGAAATACAAAATAGCATGATCTTGTCTACTTAGCAATAGTAACTAGTTTGAGCTATGATATAATAATTACACAGTGGAACATACTGAAATTAAAATTCTGTACACTCCAAGTAAAATAAAAATAGAAATCTATATTTACTTGAAAGTAGCCTTGTGATACATCAAAATGTAAAATATTATAGATATAAAATATTTGAATTCAATAATAGTATTCAATTTTTAAAGAAATTCACACACATATGAGATAGAGAGTAATAGAAATATCAAGTAACCAACAAATAATAGAAATACCAATTTGAGGACAGTGATTGTGCAGAGTAGAATTTGGAATTAAAAATTATTTTCATTTTGTTATTTATAACTTTTATGGTTAACTTAAATAGTAATCTCTAATTTTGTCAGAAAATGTATTTTTAAAGTAAATCTCAGTACACATTTAATATAATTCAAGGGCATTTTTCTGCTAGTCTGAATAAAAATATTTGTTATTGTGGGCACCTGGGTGTCTTAGTTGGTTAAGCATGCAACTCTTGACAGTCTCAGCTCAGGTTTTGATCTCAGGGTTGTGAGTTCCAGTGCCACATTGGCCTCCATGCTGAGTGTGGAGCCTACTTAACATACACACACACACACACACACACACACACACACATGCATGCATGTATTTGTAGTTAACTACATACAATAACAACATATCATGTGGTATTCTATGACTAAATGTGTGATCCTGATTTTGCTAATAATAACACTTCACTGAAGATATTTGTATTTTTTTTCCTTTGGTATATTTCTAAGAGTGTTTCTGCAAAATTAATTTCTAGAAATAAATTTCTTTTTGACAGATATAGATGCTATTTCCATTCCTACAAAAACGACATGATTCAAAGACACATTAGTAAGTGTATTCAAAGTGTAGCAGAATTTAAATGTGTTGGTATGCCATTTTGTATCTCACTTTAAAAATTATTATAAAAAATCACACAAAAGCCTACTTTATGGTTTTTGTGTCTGGAGAATCTGGGTCAAACAGAATGGGTGAAAACAGACTAGTTTGCACTGCAATTAAAGATTTTATGTTTGAAACATGGTTTATCTTAATTACCTTAAAAGCTAAAGAGAAGAGCAGTTTCAGGCAAATAGCAGAACCCCTTACATTATCCTATGACTGCACTATGATTTTTGAGAAAGGATATCATATAGAGTGAGCAGAGAAGAGAAATAGGGCTTGCTGCATCTTGGAATATAAAAATGTATGAACCATATGCTTTGGGTTATCACCCTATTTTTACAGCTTAAAAACAGCATATTTGACACAATAGATATACACACTGATTTTATATATAGTCATTGCATAAGAAACCAAATTTCGGCCTTTAAAAGTACAACTTGACCAAATCTTGACAAAATGAGTCTACAATAAAATAAATTTAAAAAAACAACTAGCACAATTTCACTATGATGAAAAAGGTGACTATAAAATTCATTTTGAAATTTATCCACTCTGACATTTACAATATTCTCACATTTGTAGCTAAAACCTATTGTGATTGTTCTTAGAATTTAGATAAAAAATGTTTCAGAAAGTTTGAGGAGAATAATTTGAGCCAATTTTGAGTTGTTCAAGCATGAAGAAATGGCATTTCATTGACATTTTAAAAAAAGATTCTCCTTATGAATTCCAGTGTTTCAAAAATACCTTTTTCTAACACACTAAACTAGGAATAGAATATGAAAGGCTGATTTTGGGTAATACGGTACATTTTTGTAAAAGCATGGGCTTATAGTAATAATAGCTGCTCTCAAAGCATATCTAGTAGTTTTCCCATGAATTGTAGTGACTTGATTCTGTAGGACTTCAATCATTCATTGATATCTTATTACATTTGAACCATTTTTAGACAAAGATGATTTATTGAGAATTATCTAATCTTTCAAGTATTTAGAAACTATACTGATAAAAAGTATGCTGATTGAACATTAATGTAATATTAAAAGATAAAGTATTTTTTTCTTTATACACACTTAGAGAATTGAGATTATTAATTCAATGTCAAGGTTTGCAAAATAATTTCTTTGAAATATTCTAATGTTTTTGGAAGTGTGTGTGTGTGTGTGTGTGTTTGTGTGTACAGTTGTTATTTTTTACTGGATTTCAATATTATGGAAGTAGCTTAGTAAAATGAAAGGAATCATGGAGATGTTATGTTACTTATTATAAAAGAAAAAAATATCATTAACTTAGGGTCCAAATAGTTATGGGTTTGAAATCAGCTCTACATTTCCTAACTATATTGTTATGTTTCTATACTACAAAATGGGAGAAGGTAAATTACATATATACATATATATCATTATATATAATGACAAATATAGTGTATATATATATATGAGTTTATCAATTCATGAGTAGACAAAATGTATATATTTATATATAACATTTCCTGTGTTTATTCATGTGTGGTACACTCTTAGGATATTCCCATTTATTGAGTATTGTGAATAAAGTGCTAGAAAGAACATGGGAGTGCAGATTTTTCTTTGTTACAGTTATTTTATTTCCTTTTTTTTTTTTTGGTCTTGAGTTCTCTGAGTTCTTTATGTTCTCATGTATTTTGCATGTCGGTCCCTTATTAGATAAATGATTTGCAAATGTTTTCTCCATATTTGGCAGCTTGCCTTTTAATTTTATTGATTTTGTTATTGTGCAGAAGCTTTTAGCTTGATGTAGTCCCACTTTATTATTGCTTTTCTTGTTTTTGCTTTCAATGTCCAGTACAAAAAAAAAAAAAATCACTGTCAGGACTGATGTCAAGAAGCCTGCCTCCTATGTTTTCTTCTGGAACTTTTATGATATAGGACTAATATTCAAGTCTTTAGTCCATTTTGAGTTGATTATCCCTTAATGTGAAGACATGAGCCCAGTTTCACTTTTTGGCATGTGTCTGTCTAACTTTCCCAATACCACTTATTGAAGAGACTGTCCTTTCCCCATTGTATGTTGTAGGTTCTTTTGTCACAAATTTATTGACTATATGTCTGTGGGTTTATTTCATGGAAAACCAAATTTTTTGCTGTCTATCAGTGGCATATTTTATCTGTAAAAACATGATTGATTAAAAATTAAATAATTTTAAGACATGAACTATAAATCAGAAGACAGGTAAAGGGACAGATTAGTAGAACAGAAATTAGACTTACGAGAAAGGTATGTAACCAGAGCAAACAGATGATTAAAATAAGTAAATGTGTTAATACAAATAGTAATTTTTCAATAATATAGAACACATTTAATGCAGGTAGGGCAAACAATATATTTTCTAGACATATTAACATGAAAATAAGGTCAGTGGTCAAAAGAGAAGGTGGGAAATCCCAATTACTTCTGGAGATATAAATACTATATTTTCAATAATGGATTGAGTTAATATACGATAATAGATAACAATATAAAAATTTGAGAAGTATAACCAAGCAAATTAATCTACAGAACATTTATAAAACAGTATATCAATTAATTATAAAATCCAAAGCTTTTTAAGGACACATGAAACATTTACCAAGTTAGGCCTTATTCTTGGCTCTAAAAATAAGATCCCCAAAATGTAAATGGCCAATTTAAAAAATGCCAGCAAAATTCCCAAATACTAGGGAACAAATTACTCTTTTGTAAATAATATATGGATACAACAAGAAGTAAGACAGGACAATGAAAATTATTTGGGAGTGACTAGTCATGGAAACAATGATTTCAGACTTTCTGGGATGATTTAAAAATAGTATTTCAGGGGGAATTTAGAGCATTGCATACTTGTATTAGAAACAAAAAAAAAAATGGTTTAAAGTTATTGTCTAACCCTCCAGCTTCAGAAGGTGGGATATGAAGGAAATAATTAAATCTGATTTATGTGGAAGGAAGGAAACAGCACAGTTATAAATGGAAAACAATGAAAAAGAAAAACATAAGAAAACAAGGAAAGTCAACAAACCAAAAGCTGATTCTTTGAGAAGGAGAACAAAATTGATGAACAACTATCTACACTAAATTTGGGGAAAAAAAAAAACAAAGAGCAAATGTATATACATACATACATATATATACATATATATATATATATACACACACATATATATATGTATATTTATTTCAGGAGTGAAAGAACTGTTAATTCCATTCTTGCATAATTAAAAAAGAAATAAAATATTTTTTTAAATGAGTACAAAATCTTTTCACATGTGATGTTCGAGTATTACTGCAATGAAATGATTGGCAACAGATGTTGGCATTCCTTTACAAAGAATTAGAAGATAGTAAAAAATATGAAACAACTGTTTTAAGAAATAGGATGATAGGCATACAAAACTGTGGTTAGTGACATGAGAAAACTAAGTGAGGTGAGGCCTGTGTTCACCACAAATTACTTCTTGCAGCACATTTCTGATTACCCAAATAGCAAGGAGGCATAACAGGGGCAGAAGCACACCAATTCTAAAATTAGTACAGAAATCCGAAGGACCTAACATAGTCAAACAAATTTTAAGGTAGAAGAACAGGAATATTTACACTGAACATAAGATGTGTTCCAAAGCTATAATATTTAGATGAGTGTGGAATGAGTTTGAGTTTGGGGATATAAACCAATAGAATTGAATACGGAGTTCACATAAGTGATCAATCCATGAGTACACCATCGACTAATGTTCAAAAAAGACAAAAACATAATTCAGTTGGGAGAGAAAAGATTTCAAGAATAAAAGGAAAATGAACTTTGTTTCCTACTATATGCAGAGAACAAAATTCAGTTTATGATATTACATTGGCCTAAAGATAAAAGATAAAATGATAAAAGCTTAAGATAAAAATATAGGCAAATATATTTATGATCTGAATATAGAGAAAAACATGTTAGGTACCCAAAATTATTAAGAAAAATGATAAAATATTTTTATAAAAATGACAAATTTGGATATTCAGATGACAGGGATAAGAAAGTAAGACAGGTACAGTGTGGAATAAAATATGGCAAAACATACATCTAATAAATTACTCATATCCAGAATATATAAAGAGCAACAAACAACATTAAATATTTAAGAGCAACAAACAACATTAACAGAAATGGAAATTCTTGAAATAAGCTTCTTACAAAGAAGATGAATTAGTGGTCAATATTTTCAAGAAAAAATTCTCAACATCATTGGTCATTGGGGAAATACAAAGGAAAAGGATACCTAAATATTGCTAAGTAGACTAGAGAAGCTCAAACTAAAAAGACTGGCAACATTTCGTTTCTTTTGATGGCTGCATA
The DNA here is from genome assembly GCF_020171115.1 of Neogale vison. Classification (NCBI taxonomy): domain Eukaryota; kingdom Metazoa; phylum Chordata; class Mammalia; order Carnivora; family Mustelidae; genus Neogale; species Neogale vison. The sequence continues at coordinate 131,218,650 of NC_058094.1, forward strand.
GGGTATGTGCTTTTGGGTAAATTGGAAGGGGAGATGAACCATGAGAGACTATGGACTCTGAAGAACAATCTGAGGGGTTTGAAGTGGCGAGGGGGTGGGAGGTTGGGGTACCAGGTGGTGGGTATTATAGAGGGCACAGCTTGCATGGAGCACTGGGTGTGGTGAAAAAAATAATGAATACTGTTTTTCTGAAAATAAATAAATTGGAAAAAAAATAATGCATAAACAAAAAAATAAATAAATAAAAAGACTGGCAACATCAAAAGTCCATGAGATACAGAATAGACTATGGAGGAAGGAAAACAGGAGCTAAAGGCTATAGTCCCTTATTGAATAAAGAGATGCCACTGAATCAGCCTTGAGGGGAGCACGTTCTGAGGAGTGAAAAGAGTGTGGTCGGATGCCTCCCATTGTTCCTTGCTTCAGCTATGCAAGGTCAGTAATGCAAGGTCATGCCTTTCACAATGCCATCTATCCCCAGTGCCTGACATGGGAGTCTAAGGAGGTCTGGCTTTAGGACAAGTCTGATGGATCACACTCATGCTTGATTTTCTGAGGATTTGTGGGTTTACATCTCATTTCCTCCTCTCTCTCTTCTCAATTCTGCTTCTCCACCTCTTTTCACATGTTGGTCCCCATTAGACATTGGCATCCCAAACTGTACTTGTACTGGGCCAGCCAAGTTGCATTTCAAGCACCAAAGCTAAAAAGAGGAGCTTTAAACATGCACAAATTCGAGAAATTCTATTTTCATTAGACTCTTTTAAAGAGTCTTGGAATTTCACTATGTGAGTACTATGTGAGGTGGTGAGTTTTATGAAATGATTAATTGTGAGTATACTTAATAGTAGGTCTAAGAGTAAATGGTGCAGTAAGGATGGAAAGAGTATTAAAATCGAATATTCTGACATAGAGAATGTAGTAGATCGTCTCCTGGGTGCTTGGTGGAACCCCAACACCTGCAGTCAGTTATTTTGTTTATTTTGCCCAGTTTTTGCAGATGTTTTCATCAAGGTTGGTCCAACATAAACAAAGAACTACCAGAATGGGAAGACCTCGTCACTTATCCTCTACTGTGTAGATTACAGTGTTTGTCTTTGTCTTGTTTTGGTTTTGTTTCTGTTTTCTGGGAGACTTACTCCACCATGTGCTACCTCATCATGGTAAAGTGGAAGAGATCATTATTAATGTGTGCAAATGCTATGATTGTGCCTTTTTCTATTTCAGATGTGCTTTTTTGTGCATTTGCTTCATTTTTTATCACTAGTCACACTAGAGGCATGTTAGTTTTATTATTATTCTCAAAGTCTGAATTTTTGGACTTTTAAACATATGTTGTCTGTTAATTTACGCCTTTTCATATTTTATTTTTCTCAATCTATATTCTACTTTTCTCTCTCTCACTTATTCATTTTGTATTTCTTGCTAAGTAGCCCAGTTGATGTTAGAAATATTTCTATTTCATATTTTAGGTGTATTACACAGTCATTTGTTTAATTTTTCATGTATCAATTATTCACATAAAATATATTGAAATATTCATTATAATATCTTTGACTCAGATTATTTAGCCTTATTTTTCTGGTTTTGTTTCTTTGTTATTTGTTACTATTCATTTCAGATTCATGGCATTTGGTTAATTTTGCTAATCAAATTGCTTCTTTTAGTGCTCAATATTTTAATTCTTTTTTCCCCTATGACTGAAATGTATGTTTAAAATGTCTACAGTGATTTGGGGGCTTACCCATTTCCCTTTACACTTCTGATATTTTTGCTTTATGTAGTTTTGGTATGTATATAAGGCTAATTGATATATAAATCATCACATTTTCCCAGTAAATCTAAATTTTATAATAAAGAATAATTTCCTTATATCAATAAATGTTTTCACTTAAATTCTTTTGCTTATCATTGCTATAACAATGTCAGCTTTTAAAAATATTGTATTTGCATAGCATGTTCCTATTTGAATTTCAATCTTTTTGTAATCTTGGTAGTCACTTGTAGCAATCATAGAGATGGATTAACAAAACAAACAAAAACAAAACAAACAAACAAAACTCTTCAGCCAATCTAGGTATCCTAAGGAAACATTGTCTATTTATATTTAAGGTGATCTTTGATAGTTTATATCTATTCTTACAATATGTGTTTACTTTTTTTTCTTATATATATTATGTCTCATTTCTTTCATTTGTATTATTATTCCCCTCTTTCCCCATTTTTGTTGTTAAATTATTATTTTATTGTTTTTACTATTTTTTAGGAATATAATATAAAAATGCAAAATGCCTAACTGATTTATCAATATTCTGACATACATAATATAATGCTTATCCATTTTTTAAAATATTTTATTTGTTTATCTGAGAGAAGAGAAGGAGAGAGAGGGAGAGAGAGTACACACCAGGGGAAAGGCAGAGGGAGAGAAAGAGAGAGAAGCAGGCTCCCTGCTCAACAATGCCAGGCTGGATTCCCGGACCCTGGAACCATGACCTGGAACAATGACCTGCGCCAAAAGACGTATAACTGACTGAACCACCCAGGTGGCCTCTGCTTATCCATTTTAAATAATTTTGATTTAGATATATTCATATATTATAAAATATTGTGCTCTCTATTCATTCTTTCATTTTAGAAATTATACCTCTTTGAAGTATATCTGTTCAGAATTTCTTTGAAGAAGAAGTGGGAGGGTTCTGCTGGTGGGATTTTTGTTTGCCTAAATTTTGAAAGGGTAAGGGTCCTGGTTCAATGGATATTATCTTGGCTAAGGACTCTATAATGACGTTTGGTTCTTTTACCACATGCTATTGTGTGTTTTACTTTCCATTGGTTCAGTTAGAAAGTCAGGTTTCAGTATGATTAAAGGCAATTTGATTTTTTCCCAATGAAAATATTTTTACTCTTTGTGGTCATTTTCAGTTTCACTGTGAGCACATTGTCTTCCTGTGTTTTGTCTGGAATTGACTGAGTTTTTAAATATGTAGATTAGTGTCCTTCAAAAGCATGGAGAACTTTCTTTTTTTTTTTTTAAGATTTTATTTATTTATTTGACAGAGATCACAAGTAGGCAGAGAGGCAGGCAGAGAGAGAGAGAGGAGGAAACGGGCTGGCTCCCTGCTGAGCAGAGAGCCTGATGTGGGGCTCAATCCCAGGACCCTGAGATCATGACCTGAGCAGAAGGCAGAGGCTTAACCCACTCACTGAGCCACCCAGGTGCCTGCCTGGAGAACTTTCTTAAAAAATCTTTAAATATTGTCCTTTCCCCATTTTTTTTTTTTCTCTCAGATTAGAGTGTTCATTACACATACATGGAGCATTTTCTCACATCATCCTCTACATTCTTACAAATCTATCCACATATTATGTCTTCTCAGAATACCTGTCATGCATTCTGAAATATTTACTTTGGCTTACATTGCACTTTGTTAACTTTTGCTTTAGCTATGTCTGCTGCGCTAAGTCCATCATTGATTTTTTAACTTAAAATACTATATTTTTATACAAGTTATTTTTCAAATTTGCTAGGTCATTTTTCAGTCTCCTAAAGATATATATTTGTAATGTAATAATGATATTTCCAGTAACAGAATTCTTTGTGCATCTTTTTTATATATTTTCTGCTTTTTTAAACCAACCATCATTTCCTTGTGTATTTGGATGTTTTTGAGTGACTAACATTCATTTTTATTAGAAAATTGTTTGTGTGCATCTTGAGGATTGGTGTGAAGGCAATGGAGCAAAGACGACTTGAATTGGCTTCCGTGAGTCTTTTAGAGACATCATTGTTCAGGGACCACGTTATACTAATTCTTCACCTAACAGCTTCCTGGATTTCCCAAGCGGCATGTTTGGATGCCACACATCAACAATGCCTACATTGCTGCTATTAATTCTTAATTCTCTTTTAACCTGTTCAGTTTCAATTCAACTTTACTTACACTTTCCTGGGGGGAGAGGGTGAATGATTTATTGCTGATTCATGTTTACATGGAGATTTTAATCTTCTGGATCATTCATGAGGGATCCCCTATGTGGCTCCCTATCTTGGAAAAGGCTTGATATTTGCATGTTATCCTATCTGCTGGACGAAACCAAGCAAACCTAAACCTATTCACTCTAGGGCTTGTCTTTAGGGCAAAACCAGTTCCAGTGTGGGGTATTTTTCACTTGGTCCCTGATTTCAGATCTTTGCCTAAAGAATTTACTACTTAATGAGACTATTAATGCTTTTACTTTTTTCCCTAGCCACGGACTCAACTATATTATCAGAATTAGAATGATAGAGACATTTTGCTAAAACTCAAAATTTTATATTTTCCTACTCTAATTGGCTTTTATATACCAGTAAAACCTCTTTTTGCATTTTGGCTACTTCTGACCCTGTTTTCTGCTTGTTTATTCTTCTCCACATCAGCGTACTTAAGGAATTTTGTACACTCTTATGTTTCAAGCTAAATATAAACAAAACGTATTTTGCGATCTCCTATATGTAAGAGCTCAAATATTCCAGACTTAAATTTTCTTTCCCCTTCACTCTTACTGTACGCTTAGTGTTCACACACACAGTATTCTAATTATACTCATACTTCTCACCTACCACAGATGTAGATTCAAATTTCTACATTATTTATTTATTTATTTATTTATTTTTAAATATTTTAAAATTTATTTTAGAGAGAAGGTGAGAGGAGAGAGAGAATGCACAGCTGGGACAGGGGGTAAAGGCAGAGGGAGACAAGTGAGCTTCCCACCCCTGCCAGAAGCCTGTCCTGGGTCAGTCCCAGGACCCTGAGATCTTGCCCTGAGCCCAAACAATGAGCTGGGTGCTCAACTGGTTGAACCACCCAGGTGTCCTTACATCTTTTTTAAATAGTATCTATTATTTCTCACTGTTTTGATCTTTCCAATTACGCTCCAAAATTTTCTAGTGTTTCTTGTCTAGGTTCAATTTATTTGCAGTCTCTCATTCTCCTAAGCACAATCATTGGAATGCTGTGTAAGACAGAGTTTATGTGCTAATGGATCAGGCAATTATTGTTTTTGTTTGGTTGACAGTAGTTAATCTTTTTATTCTTCATTTTCTGTGTTCTAATTTCCCTTTACTTGGCATATAATTAACTAACATAAAAAAGGCACACATTTTTATAAACAAAAGCAAAAATTCACCTAGAAATAAAATGCACAAATAAAATATATAAGTAAGCACAACCTACCCGTTTGATGTTTTTAGACACCTACTTTTAGTACATTTTTAGTTAAAAACTATATGTTATCTATTATTCCTTACTAATGCTCTTTTTCTCAAAAATGTTTTACATTCAAAAGTCTCTGTGTCATTGTAAACTACCTTGGCAGGGCTTGAACTCTGGGGAATTATTGCTGTCCCAAACTGTGTCAGTCAGAATATTTCACCATCCATAATTCTTTCAATCAATCTCAGGGGAATAATAAATTTCAAAATTGTTTAAGGTACTTATTTCTAGTTCAAGCACACTTGACAGGTATAAACCTGTAGGCAGACTTTAAAAAAAATTTTAATTGACTCAAAAATATATGGAAATTTAAAAAATCTACCTATCTTGTCAACCTATACTTCTCTTTCTTATGAAATAATTACTTTTTACTCTTTAGATAGAAGAAATTAGGTTAATCTTCAAATTTCAGTTCTCTGTTATGAATAAAACAATGTTACAAAAGGAGATATTCATAAAATGAATCCATGAGTTTTTCAATTCAGGGATTATATATGTAAAAATTCTTAAGTATCTAGATTTTTCTAAATATAACTATATTAATAATTTATTCAGCATATGACAATTTTCCCTGGAAGCAGTGTCTCCCTTAAAATAATCATGACATTCAAGTGTCCATATTAACTCAAAAGGGGTAATGGCTGTTTTGCTTTTTAAAAACTAAAGATATGAATATATATATTTTTATTTTATAATAATTAGTTTGACATTATGTGTTTACCATCTTAATATGATTAGAGCCTCCAAGGCTTTTACAGTAAAAGATTATGTCTTCAAATGTTATGCATTTGTCCCAGGAATTCAAAAAAAGAAATGTGGGGTTTTTTTGGGGGGGGGAATGGAAATGATCTCAAAAACATGAGAGAAGGATACTAAAAAGGAGAAGAGGAAGAGAGGGAAAAAAATAAAACCAGAAAATAGAAGAGCCAGTAATGCATATGTTATTGAACAAATACTTGTATTGGACACCAAGACTCAATACTTTTGGAAACCAGGTGGAAGATGCCTCAAAACTGTAGTACCAAGGAGGGAAGCCTGTGTATTTACCTCTCCTTAATTGTAGGTGCCTCTAAGATGTTAGTTTACCCATTTTTCTCTTTCCGTCTCCAGTAACTAGTTCTGCTGCTGCTAGAGATGGTCCTTAGGTAGAGATGGAGTTTCCGCTGCTGGAAGTTATCCTACCATAGTGTTGAAAATGTTTTTCTTCCCAGCAGCTCTGAGTGAGAGGACACAGAACAGACCATTAGAACATCAGCTACAAATACATATCTATATCCTTTATTCTCCATTTGGTGATCCACATTGTATTTCAGAATTTAGAAGATGTAGAAATGCTGCAGAAGATAAACATAAAATTTCTTAGTTTATTATTATTCATTCCATCAGTTCCAGGGAAAATGTTTTGGGGGTTGCTGATGTAGAGAATGTAGCAAAGACACGGGTCAAGTTGAGGGGGTATCACTAGGGAAGGGCATATAGGGCTGCTAGGAAAGACATCAACGACCTTGCCATCTTCTCATGCACTTGGCTCTGCCATCATGCTGGAGATTTGTTTTAAAGGATGGGGTCCCCGTCCTCCAATAAATTAAAAGAACACAAATTGAGAACTGAGTTTAGGAAACAGGACTAAATTATCCTGCTCTCAGGTTTTACCTCAGTTTTAGAAAACAAGTCTTTCAAATTAAGTGCTTCCAAGCCATCTACAGAGAAGAAACATGAAGCCTAACATTTGTCAACATTTGGTAAGGGTGTTGCATAGGAATCACTAAATATGCCCCAGAGCCTCATTTTATCAGACTTAATCAAATCTAGCATATTTCAAATTTTTGTCTTTGGCTTGGGTTATCAAAGTTTCACGGACAACTTTGGATTGAAATTGACTCTATATCTCTACTCCCATTTATGATGATGATAATAATGATGATGATATTGCTGTGTAAATAATAAAATTTTATAACCAAGAATATCTAGGCTCTAGGTATTGAATTTCATCTTAGGTAGCCTTCTATTTTTATTGCCTCAAACCAGGGACATATTTTTCCTTGCTTAATAAAAGGATCAGAATTCAGCAGTTTTAACTAAACTAGAATTTACTGAAATTGGTAGGCCCAATAATATTAATTAAACTTAACAGGTAAATGTGTCCAAAATAGCTTAGAGTGGAGTGACTTGAGATACGACCTACAATGATGAAATGTAGGAATTTTATAAACAGAAAGTTCAAATAAAAGTATTATATAAATATTTTACAGCATTTTGAAATAAATGTAAGAGTACTTGGGAAACCTCTTAAATAGTTCAGATATTCAACTGAAGACTTATATAATTAATTACATTTTTTTAGTTCTCATTTTGAATATAAACTGAGTATAATATTCAGTTATATGTAGCCTTCTTGTATTAAAAATATACAAATTAGAGATTGGGACAAGATGGCGGGGTAGTAGGAAGAGGCGTCTTTTCAGCTGGTACCCCAAAGTGAGCTGATTACCTACCAAAGAACTCCGATCACCCATGAAATCAGCCTGAGATCAGAATTATACACGTCTGGATCTCTACAAGGGCAGAAGACGCCAGTGAGCAGGTAAAGCGGAATGGGAACGGCGGACTGATATCGGAAGATAAACAAAAGGGGGAGGGAGCCACCAGAGGCGACCGGTGCAAAAGTAATACCCCGATACGAGCGAGAGTGCCCTGCTTCTGGGGACCAGCAGTAACTTGGAGACTGGTTGAAAGTACTCCAAAAGAGCAAAGGATCGCTGGGGCAAATTGTGGGAATCGGGGTGGCTAGGGACAGGGGCTTAACTCCCCGGTCCCAGACGGCCTCCCCGGCGCGGAGGCAGAGAGAGTGCGGCAGGGAAACCGGCTCCTGGTCCCTAAGCCGCCAGCGCGCCCCAGAGCGCGGGGGTTCCGGCTCCTGTGAGGGGATGGGAGCTGCGCTGGTCTGCAGAACGCGCGCTAGCCCTACCACAAAGCTTGAGATGCGCGCACACGTCCCTCCAGCTCTCCTGGGTTTCTAAGGCCCGGGGGCGCTTCTTGACCCGCTCCATTGTTTCAAAGTCTAAGCCGCGCGCGCGCGAAACTCTTCCCTGGACAGAGGTGCGCAAAAGCCCAGCCTGCGGCTTACGGACCAGCGCCCCGTTCTCAGTGCCCCAGATGCGCGCCCGACCCCACAGCCGCCTCTGAAAAGAGGTGCGCGCAAGCCGGGCACTCCCAGCCCGGGCCGGCGGCAAAATCTCAGTGTGCGATCGCTGCTTGGAACCTCTCTGGCGGTCAGGAGCTCCCAGACAGCCGCCACTGCCTTGGCTTTGGGGACGAGCAAAAGATCCTGCGCCCCCAGGGTCTTTAACTTGGAACCTGCACTGCCAGCGTCCAAGGGGGAATTTATTCAGCTTCTGCACCCAGACTGAGGCTTCTCTCTGAGACGGAGATCAGGAAGTGTTCCAGGGTGCACCTTGACTGCACCAGAGTTGATACATCCAGCTACATCGGTTCAGTCTTCTCCCACCAAAATGACTAGGAGGAGGAATGCCCAACAGAAGAAAAATACAGAGGATGGACCTTCTGCAACATAGCTAACGGCTATCAACATAGACAATATGTCGGAAAGAGAATTCAGGCTAACAATTATCCAGGCAATAGCTAGGTTGGAGAAAGCCATGGATGACCAAACAGAATTGATTAGGGCCGAACTGAAAGCGACCAGACAGGATGTTCACAATGTTAGGGCGGAGCTTAAAGCTACCAGGGAGGAGGTCCACAATGCTCTCAATGAGTTCCAATCCAATCTAAACTCTCTCAAAGCTAGGGTAACTGAGACAGAAGATAGAATTAGTGATCTGGAAGACAAACAGATAGAAAGAAAGGATCAGGAGGAAGCCTGGAACAAACAGCTTAGATCCCACGAAAGCAGAATCAGGGAAATAAATGATACCATGAAGCATTCCAACATCAGAATTATTGGAATTCCTGAAGGGGAGGAGAAAGAAAGAAGTCTAGAAGATATCGTGGAACAAGTCCTTTATGAAAATTTTCCGAATCTCGCAAATGAAACCAGCGTTCATGTACTAGAGGCTGAACGGTCTCCACCCAAGATTATACACTCCAAAAAAACATCACGACACCTGATAGTCAAATTGAGGAATTATAATTGTAGGTATAATCTCTTGAAAGCCGTCAGGGCAAAGAGGCTCCTTACTTACAGAGGGAAGCCCATCAGAATAACGTCAGACCTGTCCACAGAGACCTGGCAAGCCAGAAGAGGCTGGCAAGATATATTCAGGGCACTAAATGAGAAGAACATGCAGCCAAGAATACTTTATCCAGCAAGACTGACATTCAAAATGGATGGAGAGATAAAGAGTTTCCAAGACCGGCAAGGCTTAAAAGACTATGCAACCACCAAGCCGACACTGCAGGAAATATTAAGGGGGGTTCTATAAAAGAGGAAAAATCCCAAGAATAGCATTGAACAGAAATATAGAGACAGTCTCCAGAAAGAAAGACTTCAAAGGTAACTCGGTGTCAAAAAAACGTATCTATCAATAATCACTCTCAATGTGAATGGCCTAAATGCACCCATAAAACGGCACAGGATTGCAGATTGGATAAAACGGCAGGACCCATCCATATGCTGTCTACAAGAGACCCATTTTGAACCTAAAGATACATGCACACTGATAGTGAAGGGGTGGAGAAGCATCTTTCATGCCAATGGGACTCAAAAGAAGGCTGGGGTAGTGATTCTCATATCAGATAAATTAGACTTCAAACTAAAGACTGTAGTCAGAGATACAGAAGGACACTACATAATCCTTAAAGGGACTATCCACCAAGATGATCTAAGAATTGTAAATATCTATGCTTCCAATATGGGAGCAGCCAATTACTTAAGAAAACTGTTAATCAAGATAAAGAGTCATATGGTATGAATACACTAATCGTAGGAGATCTTAACACGCCTCTTTCAGAATTAGACAGATCATCGAAGCAGAAAATCAATAAAGAAACAAAAGCATTGAATGACACATTGGACCAGATGGACCTCATAGATATATACAGAACATTCCACCCTAAAACAGCAGAATACTCATTCTTCTCAAGTGCACACGGAACCTTCTCCAGAATAGACCACATACTGGGTCACAAATCAGGACTCAGCCGATACCAAAAGACTGAGATGATTCCCTGCATATTCTCAGATCACAATGCTTTGAAACTGGAGCTCAATCACAAGGAAAAGTTCCGAAGGAACTCAAACACCTGGAAGCTAAAGACCACCTTGCTTAAGAATGCTTGGATCAACCAGGAGATCAAAGAAGAACTGAAACAATTCATGGAAACCAATGAGAAGGAAGACACTTCGGTCCAAAACCTATGGGATACAGCAAAGGCGGTCCTAAGGGGAAAATATATAGCCATCCAAGCCTTGCTCAAAAAAATTGAAAAATCCAGAACACACCAGCTGTCTCTACACCTTAAAGAACTGGAGGATCAACAACAAATCAAACCAACTCCACACATAAGAAGGGAAATCATCAAGATTAGAGCTGAGATCAATGAGGGAGAAACCAGAGATACAGTAGAACGTATCAATGAAACTAGAAGCTGGTTTTTTGAAAGAATCAATAAGATCGATAAGCCACTGGCTACACTAATCCGAAAGAAAAGAGAGAAATCCCAAATTCATAAAATTATGAATGAAAAGGGAGAGATCAAAACTAACGCCAAGGAAGTAGAAACAATCATCAGAAGTTATTACGAACAGTTATATGCCATTAAGCTTAGCAACCTAGATGGAATGGATGCATTCCTGGAAAAATATAAACTACCAAAATTGAACCAGGAAGAAATCGACAACCTGAATAGACCGATATCTAATAACGAGATTGAAGCAGTGATCAAAAACCTCCCAAAAAACAAGAGCCCAGGACCTGACGGATTCCCTGGGGAATTCTACCAAACCTTCCAAGAAGAAATAACACCTATTCTCCTGAAGCTGTTTCAAAAAATTGAAGCAGAAGGAAAACTTCCAGACTCTTTCTATGAAGCCAGCATTACCCTGATCCCCAAACCAGGCAAGGACCCTACCAAAAAGGAGAATTTCAGACCAATATCACTGATGAATATGGATGCTAAGATTCTCAACAAGATCCTAGCCAACAGGATCCAACAGCACATTAAAAAGATTATCCACCATGATCAGGTGGGATTCATCCCTGGGCTACAAGGATGGTTCAACATTCGCAAATCAATCAATGTGATACAACAAATTAATATGAGAAGAGAGAAGAACCACATGGTCCTCTCAATTGATGCAGAAAAAGCATTTGACAAAATCCAACATCCGTTCCTGATTAAAACGCTTCAAAGTATAGGGATAGAGGGAACATTCCTGAACCTCATCAAATCTATCTATGAAAGACCCACAGCAAATATCATCCTCAATGGGAAAAAGCTTGCAGCCTTCCCATTGAGATCAGGAACAAGACAAGCATGCCCACTTTCACCACTCTTGTTCAACATAGTATTAGAAGTCCTAGCAACAGCAATCAGACAACAGAGAGAAATAAAAGGTATCCAAATTGGTAATGAAGAAGTCAAACTCTCTCTCTTCGCAGATGACATGATTCTTTATATGGAAAACCCAAAAGACTCCACCCCCAAACTACTAGAACTCATACAGCAATTCAGCAGCGTGGCAGGATACAAAGTCAATGTGCAGAAATCAGTGGCTTTCTTATACACTAACAATGAAAATACAGAAAGGGAAATTAGAGAATCGATTCCATTTACTATAGCACCAAGAACCATAAGATACCTGGGAATAAACCTAACTAAAGAGGTAAAGGATCTATACTTGAGGAACTATAGAACACTCATGTAAGAAATTGAAGAAGACACAAAAAGATGGAAGACCATTCCATGCTCTTGGATCAGAAGAATAAACATTGTTAAAATGTCTATACTGCCTAGAGCAATCTATACTTTTAATGCCATTCCGATCAAAATTCCACCGGCATTCTTCAAAGAGCTGGAGCAAATAATCCTAAAACTTGTATGGAATCAGAAGAGACCCCGAATCGCTAAGGAAATGTTGAAAAACAAAAATAAAGCTGGCGGCATCACCTTACCTGATTTCAAGCTTTATTACAAAGCTGTGATCACCAAGACAGCATGGTACTGGCATAAAAACAGACACATAGACCAGTGGAACAGAGTAGAGAGCCCTGATATGGACCCTCAACTCTATGGTCAATTAATCTTCGACAAAACAGGAAAAAATATACAGTGGAAAAAAGAGAGTCTCTTCAATAAATGGTGCTGGGAAAACTGGACAGCTATATGTAGAAGAATGAAACTCGACCATTCTCTTACACCGTACACAAAGATCAACTCAAAATGGATAAAAGACCTCAACGTGAGACAGGAATCTATCAGAATCTTAGAGGAGAACATAGGCAGTAATCTCTTTGATATCAGCCACAGCAACTTCTTTCAAGATACGTCTCCAAAGGCAAAGGAAACAAAAGCGAAAATAAACTTCTGGGACTTCATCAAAATCAAAAGCTTCTGCACAGCAAAGGAACAGTCAAAAAAACAAAGAGGCAACCCACGGAATGGGAGAAGATATTTGCAAATGACAGTACAGACAAAAGGTTGATATCCAGGATCTATAATGAACTCCTCAAACTCAACCCACACGAAACAGACAAACACATCAAAAAATGGGCAGAAGATATGAACAGACACTTCTCCATTCAAGACATACAAATGGCTATCAGACACATGAAAAAATGCTCATCATCATTAGCCCTCAGGGAGATTCAAATTAAAACCACATTGAGATATCACCTTACACCAGTTAGAATGGCCAAAATTAACAAAACAGGAAACAACATGTGTTGGAGAGGATGTGGAGAAAGGGGAACCCTCTTACACTGTTGGTGGGAATGCAAGTTGGTGCAGCCTCTTTGGAGAACAGTGTGGAGATTCCTCAAGAAATTAAAAATAGAGCTTCCCTATGACCCTGCAATTGCACTCCTGGGTATTTACCCCAAAGATACAGATGTCGTGAAAAGAAGGGCCATCTGTACCCCAATGTTTATAGCAGCAATGGCCACAGTCGCCAAACTATGGAAAGAACCAAGATGCCCTTCAACGGATGAATGGATAAGGAAGATGTGGTCCATATACACTATGGAGTATTATGCCTCCATCAGAAAGGATGAATATCCAACTTTTGTAGCAACATGGACGGGACTGGAAGAGATTATGCTGAGTGAAATAAGTCAAGCAGAGAGAGTCAATTATCATATGGTTTCACTCATTTGTGGAGCATAACCAATAGCATGGAGGACAAGGGGCGTTAGAGAGGAGTAGGGAATTTGGGTAAATTGGAAGGGGAGGTGAACCATGAGAGACTATGGACTCTGAAAAACAGTCTGAGGGTTTTGAAGTGGCGGGGGGGTGGGAGGTTGGGGTACCAGGTGGTGGGTATTATAGAGGGCACAGCTTGCATGGAGCACTGGGTGTGGTGAAAAAATAATGAATACTGTTTTTCTGAAAATAAATAAATTGGGAAAAAAATATTAGATTATAAACATGCTTTGAGGTGGCATGTAAAAAAAATTTTTTTGCCTAATCTGAAGTCTACATCATTAAATTTATTGACATAGTATTTATAAAATTCCCCTGGGGTTGCCAGGGTGGCTCAGTCTGTTAAGAGACAGACTCTTGATTTTGGCTCTGGTCATGATCTCAGGGTCATGAGATTGAGCCCCGTGTCAGGCCTTGTGCTCAGTGCGAAGTCTGCTTGGGATTCTCTCTCTCCCTCTGTCTTAATTTTGTTGGAGAACGGGTGTGGATGGTATTTATTTGGGAAACAGAGGCAATATTCCCAAGTTTGGAATAGTCAGCTTATCAGAAGATGCAAAACCACCGTTCCGTTCCTAAAACAATCATCAAACCTCTTTCTTTGGGGAATGGCCAGCAAGCGTCTTCAGCAATTATACCAGTCAGAGGAGAAATTCCCATGAGACATCCATGAGCCGAAAATAATCTGATCTTGTTGGCAAACTGGAAGGCATTTCCAGCAAAGGTGGCTTCACACACAGAAGCAGCAGCACTGAGGGTCACAGTACGTGGCAAACACCAGACCCTTCCCTTCCCCACTCTGCTCAGTGAAGCTCATTCACCCTGGAGACTAACCCTAATTCTCAGATCCAAGCTGTGGGGCAAAGAAGACACCAAGAGGGGTCTTCCTGTGAACCTGATCACGCACGCACATTGCACTTGCAAACAGGTGAAAGAGCCTGAAAAGGCTTTGGGGTTCTGTTGTTGCTGTTGTTGTTTTGTTTTGTTTTATTTTATAGTCTTTAAGTAATGAGAAAGCTTATCAAGACAGGGAGGAATCGCTAATCCAATATGGCAAAGAAACTACTTATGCAGGTAAGTACATAAACTGGGAAGAAAGGCTTGCCCTAAGGGTATTTGCTAAGCCCAGAAAATTTTAGATTTCCTTCTGACACCTAATGGGCCAAAGGGGATAGAAATGACAGGCTTGGCGAGGTCTATTTTTTTTTTTTTTTACAGTAATGGAACTTTTCTAAGCTCATTGTGATGGTTGTGTAATTCTATGTATGCTGAAATTTGTGGAATTGTACACTTAAAATGGATAAATTGTGTGGTAGGTAAATTGTATCTCAATAAAAGTGGGGGTTATGCAAATGCTGGGTTTTACACCAATACAACACAGGTTGAGTTTCAGAGAAAGTTGACTAACAACATGCATACTCTCTATGATTTTTGCTCAATTTTTCTGTAAATCTAAGACCGCTCTTAAGAAATGGTCTAATGAAAAGAAGAAAAGAACCCAGTCTCTCTATAGGCATTTGGCCGTTTCCTGCCCACATCACCAGCTGGCCAGAGCCTCTGCCCTCTCCCATGCAGCCCCTGTGGTCTGGACGTTAACAGTCTTCAGGACCTGCAGCCTGGCCTCAGCTGGCAGTTCTCTTATTTCTCCATTAGGTAAAGGGACTGAGGACAATTTGCTCCTGAGGGTGCCCCAGGGGATGGACAAGGAGGTTCTGAGCTGTGTCTGCCAGAGACGCCTGGGGAGTGAGACAGGGTTTAATGAAATAAAAGGTGGCAAATTGAGACCCCAAAAGGATCTGCCCTCTCCCCAGAGGCCGCTTCTGGAAATGACTTTGTGGACCAGAGACCCTCCTGGGGGCCATCTTGGATCTTGGGGTTGATGGGCTAAAGATGGAGAACCACATGGACCACTGCAGTCACCCCTAGAGCAGAGTTAATTAATCCCTTCCAAATATTCTTGGACAAGCTGGCTCCACGGAAAATTCATGAATTCATGAGACTCTGCCAACTCCAGCTGATTTCTTCTGACTTGCTAGAATTAGAATCCATGTGTCTTAATTAATACCTTTGGGGAGACCCTTTCACTCCTGGGAAGCTGCCTGCCCAGAGTGGCTGAGGAGACCTCAAAGGAGACAGATCCCTGAGACCTTGGAGGACAGTGCCAGGCTTCTCTGAAGCGGAAGGAAGCTTTAAATCAGGAGAATGAGCCTCCCTCACAGATGGGGGCCCTGAGAGAATGGTCAAGGTCTGGCCCTGTTTTGACGTGTAGGTTTCCTGTCGGGTCACGTGGGCCTTGAGTGGCCAGGCACCTGGCTACAATCAGTGCTTTTCACCTCCCCCCATGCCTGAAGAATTGAGATCACTTTTTATTTCAGGGCAAAGTTAGAGGGCAACTGTCTCCTAGAAGCTGGCTGGCCTCCCCATCCCCCAATGCAACTGGTTGCCAGGCAACTGTTTACCTTAGAGGGAGAGCGCCCCCCAAGGTTCTGAGCCTTCAGTGGAGACCCAGAGAACACTGGCCTATGGAGGCAGAGCTCAGGAGCTCTCCACAGCCGTGGATGGCCTCCTGCCTGCCATAGATCCACTTTCCAGTTGGTCCTAGACCACCTGTGCAGTCCTCCGCTGGTGATTTCTGAAAGCTGGAGACACGTTTCAGGTCTCCGTGGATTTCCCTGGGAGATCGTGATATAAACTGTGATACTGGTTTTGCCAGTGAAGAAACAACACATTGTGAGAAGTGGGAAGGTGTCAGGCGAAAGGTGTTTCGCCCACGCTGAAGTCTGTGGGAAAGGCAGTGAGAATATGGAACCGCTGACACAAGCTGATGGTGCCCAAGGTCAGCCTGGGGCGGAGACCAGTCTTCCCACCTTAAAAACCTCATGCTTATCAGCGGTAAAAACAAACCGCTGTAGGCTGTCTCTTCAGAACACTGTTGACTTTCTGAAAAAGTTCCTGAAGGGCCAGCCTCCTAAATCGTCTCAAGAGACTGGTGACAAACCCATCTTCAAAGCATCAGAGAAGAATGGAGAAAAGCTTTGGAAGAAAACCCTGGGTGATATGAATGGAAACCCTCGTGATCTACAGAGTCCAGAATGGCTTGCCCAAGAAACTGCGAGATGGAAGCAGAGACTCCAAGAAATGAAGCAGGAGAAAGAAAGGCTAGAACAGTCAAACGCAGGATTCCAACAGGCCCTGAACGAGAAAGTCAGCCAGTTAGTACCGCTGGGTGAAAACCTGCTGAAGACTTTCCCCGGGCCCACTCACCTTGGAGATCATTTGGGTCATGTCAACTGTGAGGTCGAGGAAAAGAGGGAAACAGAAAATGACGATGGCCCCATCCACGGGTCAGAGGGTGATCTGAAGGGTGTCACTGAGGATGCTGATTCTAATGTGTCCCTTCAAAGTGCTGAAGCGAAAAAGCAGGAACTAGCCAGACAACTGCAGGAAGGAAAACAAATGAATGAGGAGCTTATGGGACAAATAACAGATCTTCAAGCCAAGGAGGCCTCTTTGCAGCATGAAAATTCACACCTTGAAGAGGAGATTCAGCAACTGAAACAGAAGCTTCAAATTCTGCCTCATTTATATCAAGAATGCATCAGCTTCGTTGAGAGAAAATGGTCTGAGGCAGATGAGCAGTGCGCAGACATGAAGTGGAATCTTTCCTGCACACGTAGAAACATCAAGGCCATGTCTCAGACTCGAGACTTATACAAGGAGATCGCTGAAGACACCAGGAGAGAATTGGAAGAAAATACCTTGCACTATCGAAAGGGGATCCTCTTCCATGCAAAGAGAGCTCAGGAAAGCTGGATGGCGGCTGTGCTGACCGAGAGAAGCCTCAAGGAGCTAAAGAAAGAAACGGATCACAACAGGCAAATGTTGGCCAAAGCAGAGTCCAACTTCCAGCTTTTCCCAAGTGGCCGTTTTCCTCCTGCTCCTCCACTAGCCGCCCACAGAGGCCCAGAAGTGTCAGAGAACCCCTGGATCATCAGCACCCCCAGGAAGGAGAAGAGCCAGGCCTTGAGGGCCCAGGAAGCTGGGCCACACCACCAGGGACCCCTGCGGATTTGACTGAGCTCACCGCAGGCTGGTCCTGAACTCCCACAACCACAGCAAAACATCTGCATGTGTTTCTGTCTTTAAAGTTATTTGGACTTATCTCTTTTTAGTTTAGGTATTATTTAGATAGACAGTTAGTTAGGTAGTTATTTAATTGATATTAAAATTGCTTTTATTCAAGTAGATTTAGCATTATAGTTTTCAGATAGTATTTTTCCATTAAAGTGTCAGTTCCCGTAAAAAAAAAATAAAAAAAATAAAAATATACAAATTAGTGAATGTTTAATGACATTGTGATTTGCCTGTAAAATTTTTAAAATATTTGTATATTATTACCTATCAGTGCATGTTTCATCAATAACAAAAATATACCATTTAAATTGAAAAATGAACAAAAAATGTACTTACTACTTTTTATAAAATCATATCCATAAAAGCAGATACGTTATGATATTCCAAACATGTCAATCATACAGTCTATGTATACTTTATATGTGAGCATTATAATGGAAGAGTGTAATTTCTAAATGCTAAATCTATCACCATGTTTATCTAAATCTAAATCTATCACCAATTTCTAAATGCTAAAATCTATCACCATAAACCATAAATTAGTTAAGTTTTTATACTCATTAGTTAATTAAGATAGAGTATTTTTCTTTTATTTTATTATTATTTGTTTTGCACGTCACCTATTTCACACATTCCCCTCCCTTTCCCCCTTCCTCCCTTCTGGCAACACCAGTTAGTTCTATCTACTTATGAGTCTATTTTTTTTGCTTGCTGGTTTGTTTGTTTATTTGTTCTGTTTTTTAGATTCCATATATAAATGAGATCGAATGGTATTTAATTTTTAAGAGATCATATAGTATCACATTTCTCCAACTTTTTATAAATACTTTATGTAAAGTATAATCTATCTGTCTATATCTATCTATCTATCTATATCTATGTGTGTGTGTATATATATATATAAAGATACACAATCAATTCATATGTATATGCACGCATACATCTACCGATGTATTGATGTACACTTTGGTTGTTTCCATATTTTGGCTCCTGTAAATAATACTCCAATAACATAGAGGTGGATACATCTTTTTGATATATCAAAATGTGTATCAAAAAATTCACTTTTTGAAGTAGTGTTTTGTTTGTTTCAGGTAAATAACCATTACTGGGTCATATGGTAGCTCCATTCTTTTTTTTTTTTTTTAAGATTTTATTTATTTATTTGACAAAAAGAGAGAGATCACAGGTATGCATAGAGGCAGGCAGAGAGAGAGGGAGAAGCAGGCTCCCTGCTAAGCAGAGAGCCTGATGCGGGGTTTGATCCCAGGACCCTGAGACTGTGACCTGAGCTGAAGGCAGAGGCTTAACCCACTGAGCCACCCAGGCACCCCTAGTAGCTCTATTCTTAACTTTTTGAGGAACCTCCACATGTTTTCAATAGTAGCTACACCAATTTACATTCCCACTAATAATGCACAAGGGTTCCCTTCCTCAACACCTTTTTGACACTTGTCACGTTTTGTCTTTTCGATGCTACATATTCTGAGAGGTACAAGGTGATATTTCATTGTGGTTTTAATTTACATTTATCAGATAAGTAGTGTCATTGAGCATCTTTTCATATGTCTATTGGCCATTTGTACACTTCCTGGGAAAAATAATTATTCAGGTCTTTGGCCTATTTTTTATCGGAGTGTATGTGTGTGTGTGTGTGTGGTGTTGAATCATTCACATTCTTTATGTATTTTAGATATTAACCCCTTATCAGATACATCATTTGTAAATCTCTTCACCCATTCAGTGGGTTGCTTTTCCATTTTGTAATCTCTTCACCCATTCAGTGGGTTGCTTTTCCATTTTGTTAATGGTTTTCTTTACTGTGCAAAAGCTTTATATTTAATGCAGTCACAAAAGTTTATTTTTGCTTTTATTTTCCTTGCCTCAGGAGACAGATCCAGAAAAAAAAATATTGCTAAAGCCAATGTCCCAGAGATTATTATTTATGTTTTCTTTTAGGAGTTTTATTGTTTCAGGGCTTATATATATTTTTTTAATTTGGATGATGTTAAATAAAATAATAAATGTTAAATACTAGAACAATAAAATTATAAAGTGTCTATGATTTTTGTTTTATTATCTTTTACCCATTATTTAATTTTAAAGGAACCTAATTATAAATTATTAATGTGTTCATTTAATCAAAGTGGGGTGTTTACATTTATAAAAAAATTAATCCACAATTTTATATCATTCATCTATTTCACAATAGGGTTATAAGCCTGGCAGATATCTCATGATTTGATGCTATTATCAAGATAGATGGCCCTACTTGTTTTATAAATTTATTGTCTTTTCTTATCTCTATCTTGCTGGCTTCATTCATTTTTCTTATTTTCCCTTACTGTGGACATTATCCTGTCTATGGATTAATCAATGGTATATATTATGGGAGAACAAAAAAAGAGACAGAGAGAGAGAGAAGCACTGTGATCTGCTGGATATTTCTCAAAGAAATGTTTTTTTCAGTGTTTAAAGTATTGATGATCATACGAGTCTGATTAAATCAGAACCCAAAGCATTCAGGATGCATGTGGTATTTATGCTTTTTAAAATCAGTAATTTTTGAATTACATTAATAAATGCCAATCTTTTCAGAAAAATTGTTTAGTCTTCAAGTGCTCACAAATGTACAAGTTTCAGAACCATGAAGGGTAACAAAATTATGAACTAATTAAAGGTAAGTGATTGAGAAAAGAACATCTATTTTTTATCTGGCAGATTACTTTGTGTATGGAATTAATGCAAGTTTTGGAGGAAAGTCTAAATTTAAAAATAGCAAAGACATGCATACCATGAGTTTACTAATAATTGATATTTAATATTCAATGATACTTGATATTTTCCACTGTCATATATTTATTAAGTACATGTTTTATACTCACATGATCTAAACATATTAAATGAAATTGTAGAATCTCATAGCCAAGGGTACTTGTTAGAATGCATACACTTGCCTTTCACATACATATGCACCCACAGTCACATATGCACACACTCAGAAATACTACTGTGTGTATGTGTTTATGTATAAATATGAATTTGCTAATTTAATAGCAAATTAACTCCTATTATATTTATATAATTATATAATTTATATATAAATATATATTTATATAATTTATATAATTATATAATTTATATATTTATATAATTAATTTATATTTATATTTATAGGAGTCAAAATGTATAATGTATGTTGTTGAACATGTAAAATATATATTACATTAATATTTAAAATGTACAAATAAATAAATTAAGCTGAATTTTAAAAACCCTAATAATATACAATTTACTTTATTAATAGTTTATTATTATTTATAAATTCTGACACTGGATAAATACTGATTTTTATTTGTGTCGTAATCAGTAATATGTGGGTGCATGTTTTTTTACTATATATTACTTTATTTTTGTTATATACTAAACTACTCAAAAATTGTTTTGTGTGTGTGAAATAAAAATCCCTCTCACGTGATTTGAACATGTTTATAAGCCCAGATGATCATGAGAAGGAGAATATGTTGGCTTCTGCAGGCTGATTTTATAACATTATACTAGTAAAACCTGTGAACTTCTCAAATATGGGCTACTCCGGTAGAGTTGAGATGAAGGTCTATTTGGTGGGGAATGTATCACATGGAAGCATGAAGGGATGTTAAAAAAATGCATATTTATTTTCTTTTAGTGACTAATCAGGTAGCCATCCAGGTAGCAAGATTGGTAAAAGCCTTGTCTGATGGCAGTCACTGAGGTTTGTTGGAGACAGGGTAAGGGAAATGGCCTTGACATGCTGTACAGACCACCTGGTTCCCGTTCACACTTTTGGAGAGTCAGCTGATAAATTCTCCCAATCTGTGTTCCTAGGGGAAAAAAAACAAACTAACAAACAAACAAAAACCATGATGTTAGTTGGGGGCAAATCTGAAACCAGAGTTAGACAAATTGTCAGGATGAGATTACAGACCTCCAAACTGGACAAGTGTGCCCCAAACTTTGACCCAAACTACAGACTGTTAAGGTCTGGATACAAAATAAGAGAGAAGAGCCCCATGAGACCAATCTCAGTTTGTAATCCTTCAGTTTCAATAATCAGACAGGACACAAAAATAAAATAGTGAGGGAAATTACAGCTCGTTCCCATGCTATTCTTAAATTCTAATGCATGGTTGAAGCAATAATTATAACAACATGTAATGTGGGTTCAATATATGTAGAAAAATAAGTAAATAATTACATTTAAAAAGTGGGGAGGATGGGTGCTTGGGTGTCTCTTCCTTCAGCTCAGGTCATGATCTCAGGGTCCTGAGATTGAGCCCTGCATCAGGCTCTCTGCTCAGCAGGGAGCCTGCTTCCCCTGCTCTCTCTGCCTGCCTCTCTGCCTACTTGTGATCTCTCTGTCAAATAAATAAATGAAATCTTTAAAAAAAAAATCCTTAAAAAAATAATAAAGTGGGGAGGGTAAAGGAACTTAAATGGAAATTCGATTTTTTCACATCACTGGAAGGGATACTATTACACTGTAGCTGGTTTTATACATCTGTATATATATTATGTGTATATATATATTATTGTACATTTCATATAATATGTACTTACACTATTCACTAACCCTATATATGTTACCAATATATAATATACATTGAATTACTGTCTCTCTGTTATATATACATATATTTAACAACCACAAAAAAAGTATTTAAACTGATATTGTCAAAAGCATTAACAAATAAAAACAAACCAAGTTGGAATACTTTAAAAAATAATAATCCATAGAAAGACAAGAAAAATTGTTCCATTGAGATATAGAGAAAACAAATAGAAAATACTAAAATGACCGACTTAAGACCTTACATATCCATAATTCGTCCAAATAGCATAAATAATTTAAGCATCCCAATTAAAAGAAAGATTGGCAGCATGGAAAAAAATGTAGTATGCTTCATCAACATGCTATCTTAAGGAAACATATCAAATACAGCAATAAGTAGTTTGGGAGTAAAAGTAAGAAAAATACCATGTAAACATTAATATTTAAAAATTTGTACATATGACAAAACTGTATAGTACTGAAAACACATATGTGTATACAAAACTAATGCATTTAAAGCAGGCAGAACAAAGATGTTAATGAATTATATCTATGTCAATTTCTTAGTGTAATGTGCTATAGTTATCTAAGTGTGGGAAACTCTATATAGGTTATCTGAAATCTATATGTATATTTTTCTTAGAATTGAAAATGAGTCTGTAATTATGAAATTGAAGCATTTACATAATAAATTAGAAGATATTCTGAATGAATGAAATGATACTTAGGAATATAAGCCTATAATTTTCAAAGTCAAATTTTAAGACAACATCTTATGCAGGATGTCTGTTTTCTAGCATGGGCAAACTGTTTTCAGGCATTGTTTTCATAATGAGCACAGGCAATTCTGCATCCGTTCAGAAATATTATCAGAGACTTCCAATTGAGAATGAAAAAATTTACAAAGGAAATATATGGGCTATAGAAATTCCAGTTAGGGGCGCCCGGGTGGCTCAGTGGGTTAAGCCGCTGCCTTCGGCTCGGGTCAAGATCTCAGGGTTCTGGGATCGAGTTCCGCATTGGGCTCTCTGCTCAGCAGGGAGCCTGCTTCCCTTCGTCTCTCTCTGCCTGCCTCTCTGCCTACTCGTGATCTCTCTCTGTCAAATAAATAAATAAAATCTTTAAAGAAAAAAAAAAAAGAAATTCCAGTTAGCTTGGATCTATGTGAAAGAAAAATGTCCTTTTTTTTACATTATATAATTGTTTTGCATTATGCTTTGGTACATCACAATTTTGGACCAAGTGCAAAGGGATGAAGAGATTAAATCTTAAGATATGAAAAATTGAAAAGAGAAGGAAGGTTGTCTTTGAAGGTTATCGATGTAACATTTATCATCTGTTGTCACATTTTCCATCATTCCATGTATGCCTATGGACAGCTGTCACTCATGCTCACAGAGCATATAATGACTAGCTATCAATTAAGCATTATGGAGGAGACTTCTGTTCTAATAAGACTCAGCTCATGCATTTCAAAGATGCATTTTAGGAAATGTTTGTATTAGAGTGAGCCCTTCTTAGATATAGAAGATACAGGAAGTATATATTTCAGACATGGATAAAGATAGTCCACAGGGAGAAAAACACTTATTCAACAGCTAAAAAATAAGAAATGAAAAGGAGATATTATATTCAATTCCTTTTCCACTTACTTTCTTTATCTCATGTAACTCAACTTGATTCCCTTCAGTTTCCAGTTAAGATGGGAAATTTCATGTTCATTATTTTAAGTTTCCAGCACAATGAAATATTTTTTTTTCCGTGAACTGTATTGTAACTGAAAAGTAGGAAGAGTGCCCAATATCATATTTATTGCTCAACAAAACATTGCTTCTCAGGTTAAATTCAATTTAAAGAAAGAGAATTTATTGAATGCATAGCACATACATAATAGGCAATAAAGAAATGGAAAGAAGGGAGGATCTTGAGTTATATAGACTTAAATGCTGAGTTCTCGCTCACTAAGTTACTTTGCCCTATGGAGGCTAAATTTCCTCCAAAGTAAGATGGAAATGCCAATGGAGACTACACAGGTGTATTACAAATATAAAACTTGATATTAAGATAACTCTACAAAGCTTAGTAAAAGCCAGGAAATAAGTAGATGTAATATTAATAAATAGCTTATTACATTTGCACACTACCTACTGAGTAGATAAAGCCAAACACACAGCCCTGTGCTTTACCAGCGTTATAAAAAAATACAAAACAAGGCTACACATAATCACATGCATCAAATTGAGTTCTCTATGAGTAGTCTTATGCCCCACACACAAAAGGTTTTCTCAGGCATTTGATTTTTTTTTTAAGTATTCCATATGAGGTATCATTTTTTAAAATAGATTTTTTTACTTTTTTTTAAAGATTTTATTTATTTGAGAGAGAGAAGGAGAAAGACAGAGGACACAGTGGAGGGGAGGGGCGGAGGAAGAGGGAGAAGCAGACTCCCTGCTGAGCAGGAAGCCAGATACTGAGTTTGATCCCAGGACCCTGAGATCATGACCTGTGCAGAAGTCAGATGCTTAATGGACTCAGCCACCCAAGCACCCTATGAGGTATCATTTTTAAACATCTCTTTTTCTTCCTTTCTTTCTTTTTTTAATATAGTCAACATATTGACATTTTTAAAAAATTTATATTTATTCATTTGACGGAGAGAGAGAGAGAAAGCATATGAGCAGGGGGAGCTGCAGGCAGAGGGAGAGGGGTAAGTAGGCTCCTTGCTGAGCAGGAAGCCTGATGCAGGACTTGATCTCAGGACCCTGGGATCATGAGCCACGCTGAAGGTAGATACTTCACCCACTGAGCCACCCAAGCACACCAAAACTTCCCTTTTTTAACTGTGTTTCCAATGTGTGTTTTTTCAGGTAGAAGAAAATGATCACAGATGGAACCTCAGAGGTACAGGGACAAATGCTGGAAATCGGAAGGATAAATGTGTGTGAAAATCTAAATGAATACTAACTGAATAAAGCCATAAGGATAATGATTTCTTCCTATCTATCTGTCCATGCATCCAGTGATCTTCTGTCTGTCCATCATCTCTCTATCCACCTATCATCCTCAATTGAAATATAGAATATTTAGAGTGCAGAAAACAGAATGGAAGTAAGTAAATTTAAAGTTTTAATATTCTTAAATGGTCTCTGATCATCATTATATGAAAAGAAATTTGTGAGCCAGTATCCCTTATATACATAAAGATAATAATTCTAAAGAAACAATTCAAGTATATTGATTTATAAAATGAATACATCCCAGTCTGGGAAGTTGGGTTTATTTTATTGCAGGTATGCTAAAAAGCATATTTTTTTTAATTTAAAAATAGAAAAATATGCATGTGATGACTATATATGCAATATATAATATATATATCTTGTTTGTATATATAACATATATAACTTAATGAATAGAATTTAATTAAAAATAAAATATAATATATATATAATTAAAAAAAGATTTTAGGCCAGACCAAATATTTATAATGAAATAAAATTGAAAATTATATTATTGGATGATACTTTCCTAATAATTATGGTGTTGAATCAGAAGTCAAATTAAAATTTCAGATGGATTAAGAAAATCTCAATGAAATTTTAAAATTTTATTCTATTCAATTTTATTATTTCTTATTATTTCCATTCTATTTCTCAAAATTTCTTTCTTGAAATGCATACAATTCTAAACTTTGGTCTCTGTTTTCTTTATTCAGGAAATAAGTCTTTATATACTTTTAATCTCATATTTTAACTTAGTTATACTTCTCTCCTGTTATTTATTTATTTGACAGAGAGAGAGTGAGAGAGCACAAGTAGGGGAAGAAGCAGAGGCAGAGGGAGAAGCAGGCTCCCCACTGAGCAGGGAGCCAGATGCAGGACTCGATCCCAGAAGCCTGAGGATCATGACCTGAGCCAAAGGCAGACACTTAACCAACTGAGCCGCCCAGGCACACTCCTTGCTGTATTCTTATTGGAGTTTTCACGTTTGTATTCAACAATTTTTGAGTCCCCATATTATCAATTCAGCTCTTTACCTCTTTAATATTTGGAGATTCTTTCTGCTATGAGCATTTCTGCACACCCAGTTTCCTTCTCATCTTGTGTGAGTGTCTGCATTTCATCTGGTTTTCTTTCAAGCATTACATTTCTTCCCATCTTAAGCTATTCTCCTTTATGATTTGATTTTGTTTTGTAGAGGCTATACTTCCTTGCATTTTATAGAAGTGGTCAAAAGTTTGCGAAAATTCCTAAAGGATGCATCAGATCAAAGTATTTTCATAAATTCTCTTAATTGAAGTATTGAGGTTCTTTATATCACCCAAATCAGTCTTGATCCCTTCATACGTTAGCAGTAAGTAGATATTTGTCCAGACTCTTGCTCTGGCTAAGTCACTTTGGTAATGTCCCATGGCTGTGTTCAAATAATATCTCCTGAATGATAAAGGTGGACTTTCAAAAATAAAATTCATTCTGAGTTTTTGTTTGTTCGTTTTTTGTTTTTGTTTTGTTTTTGTTTGTCAGAGAGAAAGGGAGAGAGAGCAAGCACAGGCAGACAGAGAGGCAGGCAGAGGCAGAGGGAGAAGCAGGCTCCCCGCTGAGCAAGGGGCCCAACGTGGGACTTGATCCCAGGACGCTAGGATCATGACCTGAGCCGAAGGAAGCTGCTTAACCAACTGAGCCACCCAGCCGTCCCTCGTTTGTTTATTTTTGTTTGTTTGTTTCCTAAAGATCATCTCCTTAAAAATGACTAAAATGAGGACTTGGCCATGGCAGTGGTATAAAATTCTTAAGAATTTTATGTCATGTAGAGATTTGCATATTAAGGGACTTAACTCAGGTGACAAACTATATAAGTAGAAAATAGTTACTTGGGATTGCTTAGCTCTTTCTTCAGTATATTTTCTCTTTCCATGACTTTGAATTTTACAAATCTGACTTTTTTTTTTTTTCTTTTCTTTTTGGTGTGGTGCAAATGATAAGTACTAATTTTCATCTAAGATTTGTACAACATATTTGCTTTGACAGGCCATGGCCAGCAACTCACTTCACAGCAATTTATAGCATTTCTACAATCAGTTGAATTATTTTTAACTAGATTGCCTTTGCCTTAATAAAAATGCAGAAAAGCAATAGCCTTTTGTTAATTAGGTTCAAAAGTTGACATTCTTTCTCTCTTGGAAAGGATAATAATATAAAACTTTTTAATAGCTTGGTATTCTTTTACAAACACACACACACACATCATAATACCCAAAGTTCATTATATTCTATAATCTTATTTATCTTACACAAAATAAAGTGATCATGATATATACTGACAATGAAATTCTATGTATTATAATTATATTTTATTTGCAAAAGATTAGAGTGCCTTAGGAGTTCTTTTTATATTAATTTGGAAATTAACTGATCATTAGAAAATAGGTAGACTTTTACTTGTAATAATGTTACCATCAAAATAAAAGAATGGTGGTATAAATAAAAATGAGGAAGTTGGAGGGGCACCTGGGTGGCTCAGTGGGTTAAGCCTCTGCCTTCGGCTCAGGTCATGATCTCAGGGTTCTGGGATCGAGCCCCACATCGGGCTCTCTGCTCAGCAGGGAGCCTGCTTCCTCCTCTCTTTCTCTGCCTACTTGTGATCTCTATCTGTCAAATAAATAAATAAAATCTTTAAAAAAAATTAGGAGATTGGAAATCTGTAAGCAAGTTTCTACCTTTGCCATGCCATAACTTTGTGATCTCAGAAAATCTTTTTACATATTACCAACTCTATGTACACTTCTTTTTTTTTCTTTTTTTTTTTGTTATGTTAACCACCATACAGTATACCATTAGTTTTTGATGCACTGTTCCATGATTCATTGTTTGCATATAACCCCCAGTGCTCCATGCAATCCGGGCCCTCCTTAATATCCATCACCAGGCTCACCCATTCCCCCACACCCCTCCCTTCTAAACCCTCAGTTTGATTCCCAGAGTCCATAGTCTTTCATGGTTCATCTCCCCCTCCAATTTCACTCCTTCATTTTTCCTTTCTTTCTCCTAATGTAGGCAGAAAGGCAGGCAGAGAGAGAGAGAGGTGGAAGCAGTCTCGCCACTGAATAGAGAGTCTGATGTGGGGCTTGATCCCAGGACTGAGATCATGACCTGAGCTGAAGGCAGAGGCTTAACCCACTGAGCCAACCAGGTGCCCCCTATGTGTACTTCTTTTATGTTTCAATAAAAGCTTGTTTCATGTTTATGAAGTACTAGTTACTATAACGATTATTTAAAGTTACAATAAAGCAGAAACACATAGACTTTATTTGCAAAATATTGAACATCTAGTTAGAGATTGGGGTCTTGACAATAATATTCAAAGGGATATGCAAAGGCAGTAAGAATCAGTGTTCATCTTATTAGTGGAAATGGGGCATAATTTAAGAAAAGGCAGACATATTTAATAAGGATTTGTAGTGATACCTGGCAATGCAGTCTCATTCACAGTTGTAAGCAAAACAAATTGTGTTTGTGTGTTTTAATATGGTTATGTAAGAGTCATCAAAGAAACTGGTTAATCCAACATGGAAGTTACTAGCCAGAAATAACGCCCCAAATCATGTGACCATGTTGTTCTATAGATAACACTCCTGCCAGTGCAGAGATCTTTCTCTGTTTTGTATTGATCCTTCGATTCTGCTTCCATGATTTCTACAATGGCTGTCACAGGAAAGGTGATCTCTTGACTACTTCCATTCATGAAGGGGAAGCTTTTTTTTTTTTTTTTTTTAACCTCCCCACTCCTAGGGTCAATTAAAAAAAAATAGTAAATGTGGGGTGCCTGGGTGGCTCAGTGGGTTAAGCCTCTGCCTTTGGTTCAGGTCATGATCTCAGTGTCCTGGGATTGAGCCCCACATCAGGCTCTCTGCTCGGCAGGGAGCCTGTTTCCCCTCTCTCTCTGCCTGCCTTTCTGCCTACTTGTGATCTCTCTCTCTGTCCAAAAAATAAACAAAATATTAAAAAAAAAGTAAATACCTTTAATGGGCAACATTTTGTTCCCATATTCATGAAACAGACATGAAGGAAACATGAAGTGAGTACCTGTTCCTCACCAAAACTCATATGGGGGAATATTCTCCCCAAGGATGGAGAAGGGTGGATGATGAATATCCAAAATAATAAACAACAAAATGTTAATGTAGCTCACATTTTGCCCACATGAAGAAAAGCAGTGAGGATTATCCAGTGAATGAACACGGAGCGTCACCCAGAACTGGCTGAGATTGAGAGTCTGCCCCCTCCCTCCCCCGTCTGTGAGAGGCTGTATTTCTTACAAGCTGTGCTTCTTCAGGGTCTTGGGGCTGGAATTTCTCCACTAATGATACATGAAACCATGCATGGTCTTGATTTGAACTGTCTGGTCCCACAAGGCTATGCTCTGTCCACCACGTAAAACAGGAGAGCAGGAATAGGATCATTTAGCTTCACCCTGACTCAAATATGTCTCCCACTGGAAGTCAAGAAATGACCTCAGTGCACCTGCAACTTTCTATTCCAGGGTTCTGGTCTGAAACAAAGGATGTCACCATCATTTCCTCAGAGACCCTTTAGATCCAATGCCCAAGAACCTAACATCTACATTCACTCTTCTTTACATCTTTGCACTTTGAAAACCTAATTGTATACATATATGTGCTTATCAATCTCTAGCTCTACCTATCCAAAAAAAAAAAAAAAGATTATCACCAATTTGACAGGTAAGTATTTGGGGCATATTTAGAACAATCTTTCTTGTATTCTATTTTGTGAAAATTTTTTTAACAAGTTACTGTCATTCTAGGTTTTTATATTAATTGTATTGATATTATATAAAAATATAATGTATTATATATTATAATAACTTGACTAATAGCAATTAACAACTTAAAGTTTATAGCAGGAAAGCTGTAATCTCTTGTGATATGTGTATTCTTGTGATTAGATAGTCCATACAGATGTCAATGTCATGTAAGATTATACAAGGCCTTGGAAATAGATATATAGATATATAAACCTATAGATACCAGTATCTACTTCTACTGCTTTTGTGTTTCCTGCCTTTATGTTGTCACTTTTCATCTCTCCTTTCCACTCAACGTGTCTTTTCTAATATTTCTTTCATGGCTGGCTTAGTAACCATCAACTCCTTTAGTTTTTGTTTGTCTGGGAAATTCTCTCTCTCTCTTTCTGTTTTGACTGTTAGCCTTGCTGTATAGAGAATATTTTTGGCTACATATTTTTCCCATTCAGCACTTTGAATATATCATGTCACTCCCTTCTGGCTTGAAAAATTTTACTGAAAAAATCCCCTATTGGTTTAATGCGTTTCCCCCTTGTCTGTTACTGTCTCTTTCTGTCTTGCTTTTTTTTTTTTTTCTTTATCACTATATTTTGCCAATTTCATTATAATGTGTCTTGGTGTGGGTCTCTTTTTGTTTATTTTGATAGGGGTTCTCTGTGCCTCCTGGATCTGAATGTCTGTTTCCCTCTCCAGATTAGGAGAGTTTTCAACTATTATTTCTTCAGATAAATTTTCTGCCCCTTTTTCTCTTCTGGGAATCCTAGAATACAAATGTTGTGTTTGTTGGAATCACTGAGTTCCCTAAGTCTATTCTCATCTTGTATAATTCTTCCTTCTATCTTTTGTTCAGCTTGATTATTTTTGATTACTCCATCTCCTAGGTCATTAATTCATTCTTCTGCTTCCTCTAGCCTATTGTTCATTCCATCAAGTGTGTTTCTCATTTTATTTATTCAGTCCTTTCTCTCCATTATTGTATTTATTTCTATGTTAAGACTCTCACTCATGGGTACCTGGGTGGTTCAGTTGGTTAAGCATCTGCCTTCAGCTCAGGTCATGATTCCAGGGTTCTGGGATCAAGTCCTGCATCAGGCTTCTTGCTCAGCGGGGACCCTGTTTCTCCCTCCTTCTGCTTCCCCTGCTTGTGCTCTGTCTCTGTCTCTCTCTCTCTCTCTCTCTCTGACAAATAAATAAATAAAATCTTAAAAAAAAAGATTAAGAATCTCCCCATTGTCATCTACTCTTTTCTCAACTTCAATGAGTATTCTTAAGATCATTGCTTTAAATTATTTATCAGACATGTTACTTACATCTGTTTTGCTTAGATCTCTCACCATGGATTTATCCTATTCTTTCATTTAGGACAAATGTCTTCTCATTTTGTCTAAGTCTTTGCACCTGTTTCTCTGTGTTAGGAAAGTCAGCTATGTTTCCTGTTCTTGAGGGTAATGGCCTAACAGAGAAGAGGTCCTGTGGTGTCCTGCCATGCAATGTCCCTTGTTTTCCAAGGCCTGGCACTTCTGAGAGTGTCTCCCATGTGTGTTTTGTGTGTTCTGCCATTTTGTTTATCTCTCTTTTTCCTTTAGGCAGCTGTCTGCTGAAGCCTTTAGCCTGTTGCGGGCAGTGTTTGGTCCCTGGCCAGAAAATAACACATTTTAAATGGGTGTGATCTGGTCTCTTTGTGAAATGAGACTTATGATCACTACTACCAGAACTGAGGCTCCATTAAACTCCCATGTTGGGAGACATGGTTTGACCAGGGGTTTGGACCAGTCTTCTGGGAGAGGAAGCTCACCATGCTGGGACTGAGGCAAGTGTGACTGGGAGGGGCAGTTCTACAGTGCATGGGGTTGGGGCTTGGTGTAAGCAAGTTAGGTAGCAAATGTAGGTACTGTGTTGATTCCCACAAGAGGTTCTGTGCCTATGCTGAGGGGTAAGACAGGAAAATGGCACCAGCCAGTTCCTTTTCTCCTGGAGGGGTCATTTTTTTAAAGCTATCCCTCTCGGATGCATTCTGAGGGAGTGAGTAACTTCCTACTGTGTGCCCCAGACACCCTTCAGATTGCTATTTCTATGCTGTATGTCCACGGGTGGTTGTTTGCCTGCTTTTTCAGCAAGACAAATGCAATGTTCTATTGGCTCTATCTAAGCCAGGCCCGCTGACCTTTAAAAACCCAGGCTTTAAGACCTGTTGGTTGCAAGAACTCACAAAATTTGGACCCTCTTCCTTTCCAAGCCAATTGCTATGGGAATTCATTTCCCCCATTCATGATCCTTGTGTGCTAGTCTGTCTCTTGCCTTCTCTGCGTCTGTGGCTCCCTTCCTACGGCAGTGGCCAAAATCCATTTTTTTTTTCCCCGAACTGGATCTCTGTTCTTCCTACCTTTTTTGATGTGGCCTCTTCTATATTTTTAGTTATGAAATTGGTTCCTTTAGTCATTGGTTCAATTTCTGGGGGTATTGAGGATGATTTGATAGTTATCTAGTTGTATTCATGGGATGAAATGAGCCTAGGGTCCTCCTACTCCACTGCCATCTTCCTAGATCTATATATGGTTATTAGTATTAAGCTTAATCCCAAATGTGTTCAGAAATCACTCTGAGCCAAGTACTTATCTATATGACTACATTTATCTATACCTACATTGATAGATAGGTATGTCAGTTTTGTTAATCTAGCTACTCATTCTTGCTGTTCAATCATGCTAATCTTCTAGTCCCTATGGATTTTTTTTTTTTCTGTTAACTCTATCAGTAACTCAGAGAGCTGAGTTAAAATTTTCCTGTAGGATTATCATTTATTTATTTTCCTGGTAGTTTTGTCAATTTATTCTTAGTATAATTTAAGATACTTTATTGGCATATATCAAACATATAGAAAAGTACCCCGATAAAACATGCCAGTGAATTTAATGAACCTCCAAAATGAACCCATTCATTTGTCCAGAAGCCATAGGTGACAATGAAGCTTACTAAAAATTAGTAATACCTTTTCTGCTTCTTCCCAAATACCAAACACTCTTTGGTATACTCAACTGATTTATTTCATCATAGAAAAACATTTCTTCTTCTTCTTGTTTTCAAAATTGATTAAATGAATTGGAGTGTAGATTTTTTTCAGGCTATGTCTTCTTCTGTTCATTTATTTTTATTGCTCTTACCTGTTCTACCACTAATAATCATTGTAGATTAAAGGTAGGTGCATCTATTTTTATAATTAATATACTTTCTGAGCAGTTTCAGATTTTAAAAATATTTGAGGAGTGCCTGGGTGGCCCAGCCAGTTAAGCATCTGGCTTCAACTTAAGTTCAGGGTCCTGGGATTGATCCCTTCATTGGTCTCCTTGCTCAGTGGGGAGTCTGCTTCTTCCTCTCCTTCTCTCTCTGTGCTCTCCCTCCCTCTCTCTCTATCTCTTTCTCTCAAATAAATAAATAAAGTCTTTAAAAATGCATAAAAAATAAAGAATACTTGAGTATAAAGTACAAAAAATTTTCATATAACCACTACATGAGATCCAGTTTCTGTTATTAATATTTTGCCTTGGTGTAATACATTTATAACAATTGATGAACCAATATTAATGCCTTATTATTAACTAAAGTCTATGGTTTGTATTAGAGTTCAATATTTCTGTTGTATGTTCTATGGGTTTTGACAAAGGCAAGCACAATATTATATATCCACCACTGCAGTACCACACAGAATAGCTTGACTGCCCTAAAATTGTCACGTGCTTCACCAACTCCTCTCTCTCTCTCCCTATCTCCAACCACTGATCATTATACTTTTCTGTATATTTGCTTCTTCAATAATGCCTACAGTTGGAATCATAAGGTATGTAGCTTTTTCAGATCAGCTTCTTACACTAACGATATGCATTTACATTTCCCCCATGTCTATTATGGCTTATTAATGTTGTTTTTGTTTGGTCGTTGTTATTATTGCTTAACATTCCATTATTTGTGTGTACCACAGTGCATTAACCTACTGAAGGACATCTTTGTTGTTTCCCAGTTTTGTTTTGTTTTTTTTTCCCATTTTGAATATAGCCATTATAAACATTCATGTGTGAGTTTATTGTGGACATAAGTTTTAAACTTATTTGAATAAATACCTAGGAACACAACTGCTGAATAGTGTAGCGGGGCTGTGTTTCTCTTTATAAGAAGATACCAAACTGTCTTCTGAAGTGTCCATGTCATTTTGCATTCTCACTAACAGTGAATGAGAGTTCCTGCTGCTCTACATTCTCACCAGCCATTTTAATAGGCATATAGTGGTGATATTCCTCCGTGGCTTTAATTTGCGATTTCTTAATGACATAGGAGGTTGAGCATCTTTTCGTATGGATATTTCCATATACCTTATTAATGAGGTGTCTGGTAGCATCTTTTGCTCATTTTTTAATTGCTTTGCTTATCTTCTTATTGTTGAGTTTTAAGAATTATTGGTATATTTTGGATACCAGTACTCTATTATATATGTACCTTATGAATATTTTTTCCCACTCTGTGGCTTGTCTTCCGCTTCTTTTTGTGTCTTTTGCAGGACAAAAGTATATACTTCTAACATTCCTGTCTCATGAAGTATCATTTTTCTTTCTCTTTGCAGTTTGCGAATTCCATGGCTTTTTGATTAACAGAATATGAAATGTGAAACTGGGACAGGTTTTTGTCCCAGATATTAAAAAAACAAAGAGCGTTCACTTCTTATCTTTTCAGACACTTTCTGAGTGCCCTGAGTTGGCATAGAAAACATTTATTTACACTGTGATGTAATCACTGTGATATGGAGATCTCATGTAGGTGCACAGGCTAACAGTCCAGCTGAGTACAGTCTTCCAGACATACCCACTAACTGCCATGCAATGAAGCCATTTTAAACTCCGCAGAATACCTTGCCACTAGTTGACTATTGCAAAGTGACCTTGGCTGACAGCACGTGGAGAAGAGTTGCCCAGATTATCCCACTCCAGAGACACTACCGATAAAATTTTGAGGTTAAATAAAGATGTTGCTTTGAACTCATTCAGTTTTGTAGTGGATTCTTATGCGGCAATAGATAAGAAGAAAAGTTTCCAGTTAAGGGATAATTGTATGGTGTGTATGTGTGTGTTTCACACGCAGTCATTCTGTTTGGATCTGCCAAACATTTATCTCAAATGTTTTGTTTTGTTTTTATCATTTTATTTTCCATATATAAATTATCCAGTTGAGGTACATCTTTGCCCACACTAAGTATTAATACTAATACTAAACTTTTTTTTATATTACCATTATCATGAATAAGAACTAATAGAGAGGTTTTAATTTTCCATTCCCCTGCATTTCATCAGGTTGATGATGAAAGTTTCACTGGAAAGTTGGATATACTCTTTTTTGAAGTACTTCTGAAAACTTCCCATTTATTCTTCAAATATAGGTGAAGTCTTTTGTCTTCTAATTATCTAATAATATATTACTATCTAATGATGCATACATTAGATAATCTGGGGCAACCATCCTGCTCAGAAAAGAATCAAATATGGATACGTTTTTTGAATTATATTTGAAGTCATCAGAAAATTGGAATGGCAGAGAAGAATTAAATGTCCCAAATCATAAAAAGAAAATAAATGAGTGTATAAAGGAATCCCCAGAGTAGGAGATTAGAATTTACAACTAAATTTTTTTCCCAATTTATTCATATGTTCTGTCTGAGATCACAGGCAACCTAAGAAGAGCTTTAAATGTAACTATAAATTGAGAAAGAGGTGAACGGAGACATTTGAATTACAAGGCTTGCCAAGGAGGAGGAGACATCAGTAATTACTTCAAACTTTACACTGCACCAAATTAGCTGGTTTATAAATAAAGGTAGGCAGTAAATAGACCAGCTTTTGCAGGGGCTTATGAATTGGTTTTAAATATCTCTGTTCTTGATTAGTTGGAGAAAAACAATGATTGTCAGGCTTAACCTCCTGTAGAAGACAAATATAAATCCAATCAGGAGGAAGTTAGCATCAATCTAGGCCTCAAATTATATCTAAAATTATTTATAATAAATATGCAATATGCCATGGAAAATATCCAGATGAAGGAAAAGATAGCACATATTATTAGAAACAAATAAAAACAATACATACCAAAACCACATAGGATCCAGAAAACAAATTTATTAAAATTGACTTTTAAATAATTTAAATTATAGTTAAATAAGTACAAGACAAGATTGAGAATTTCAGCAAATATTTAAATATTATGAATTTAAAAAAGAAGAATTTTCTGGATTTGAAAAGTACAATGATAAACATTTTGGCAAGAGTTCATTGTATTTGAGATCATAGTAGAAAAAGAAATGTGAAATATAAAGTAAGTCATAAAACCATTTAGACAATTAGAAAAAGAAAATGAACTGAAGGAAAATTTGGAACATATTGCATTAGAAATAATGATATACACACATTTCTCTAATGATGAGTGGTATTGAGCATCTTTTCATGTGTCCATTGGTCATCTGTATGCCCCCTTGG
The DNA here is from genome assembly GCF_020171115.1 of Neogale vison. NCBI lineage: Eukaryota > Metazoa > Chordata > Mammalia > Carnivora > Mustelidae > Neogale > Neogale vison. The sequence continues at coordinate 131,255,339 of NC_058094.1, forward strand.
GGGGGGGAAAGTCTGTTCATGTTTTTTGCTCATTTTTTAAATTTTTTTTTCTTTTGCTTATTTTTAACTGGATTTTTTATTTTGGTTTAGTTTGAGCTGTATAAATTCTTCATATATTTCAGATTTAACCCCTTATCTTATGTATTTTATGCAAGTATTTTCTCCCATTTAGTGGTTTGCTTTTTTGTCTTTTTGATAGTTTCCTGAATGAGCAAAAATAAATTTTTTTAAAGATTTTATTTATTTGACAGAAAGAGAGATACCAAGAGAAGGAACACAAGCAGGGGAAGTGGGAGAGGGAGAAACAGTCTTCTCGCTGAGCACGGAGACCTATGCAGGGCTTGATCCCAGGGTCCTGGGATCATGACCTGAGCTGAAGGTAGACACTTAACAACTGAACCACCCAGGCACCCCAGTATTTTTATTTTGATGTAGTTCCAATAGTTTATTTTTGCTTTTATTTCCCTTACATTAAAAAACATTTAGAAAAATATTGCTACAGTCAATGTAAAAGAAATTATTGCTTATGTTCTCTTCCAGAAATGTTTTGGTTCTAGGTCTCACATTTAGGTCTTTAATCTATCTTCAATTTTTGTGTGTGTATATAGTATTAAAAAGTGGTCCAGTTTCATTCTGTTGAATGAAGCGGTCCAGTTTCTCCAGCATCATTTAATGAAGCAACTGTCTTTTCCTCATTTTATACGTTCTTGCTTTTTTTTGGTCATATGTTATTTGGGCATATAAGCATGAGTATATTTCTGGACTCTTTTGATCTATGTCTCTATCTTGATGCCAGTACCACATGGTTTGACTGCTACAGCAATGTAATATATCCGAAATCTGGAATCGTGATTTGTTCTGCCTCAAAATTGCTTTGTTCTGCCTCAAAATTGTTTTGGCTATTTGGGTTCTTTTGTGGTTTCATACAAATTTAGTTTTATTTCTTTTGGTTCTATGAAAAATGCTGTTGGTATTTTGATAGGGATTCCATTGAATCTGTTTATTATTTTGGATAGTATGGACATTTTAACAATATCAATTATTCAATCTGCATGCAAGGGATATATTCCCATTTGTTTATTTCAATTTCTTTCATCAGTGTTTTATTGTTTTGGGAGTACAGGTATTTCACTTTCTTGGTAAAGTTTATGCCTAAGTTTTGTTTGTTTGTTTGTTTGTTTTGTGCATTTTTAAATGGAATTGTTTTCTTATTTTTTCTTTCTGATACTTTGTTATTAGTACATAGAAATGCAACCAATTTCTGAGAAAAGTAAATCAGAGCCACAGTGAGATATTATCTTCAGATATATTCAGATATATTTTCAGAGAAATTACACTTCTGGATAACTAGAATCAAAAGATAAGAAATAACAAGTGTTGATGAGGATGTGAAGAAAACCCCTTGGGCTTTGTTCGTAGGAATATAAATTGGCACAGCCATTGTGAAAAGAGAAACAGAGTTTCCTCAAAAAATTGAAAGTAGAAATACCATATGACCTAATAATTCCCCTACTGGGTATTTGCCTGAAGAAAAGGGAAATAATAAGTCAAGGAGATATATGCACCACTGTTTATTGCAGAATTATTTACAATAGCCAATATATGGATGCAATCCAAACATCCACATGGATAATGCATATAATATATGTAATGGAATATTACTCATCAATTAAAAATGCTAAGATCTTGCCATTTTTGAACATATGGATGACCTACAGGATATTTTGCTAAGTGAAATAAGCCAGACTAAGAAAGAAAAATGCCACATGATTTCACTTACATGTGGAATTAAAAAATAAAACAAATGAATAAACAAACAAACAACAAGAAGAATCAGATCTATGAGGACAGATAACAAAATGATGGTTGCCAGAGAGAAAGGGAGTGGAGGCAAAAATGGGTGAAGGGGAGTGGGAGATAAAGTCTTCTAGTTATGGAATAAATATATCATGGGGATAAATGCTACTGAAAAGGGACTATGGTCAATGTTGTTGTACTGTGTGGTGACAGATGATACCAATGTTTGTGGTAAGCACAGTATAACTTGTTGAATTACTCTATGGTACACCTGAAACTAATGTAGCATGTGTGGCGACTAAAGTCAAAAAATTTAAAAAAAGAAAAGAAAAGAAAAATAAAGATTAAAATTTAAATAAAAACAAAAATAAATAAAATAAAATAAAATAAATAAATATTTAAATAAATAAATAAATAAATAAAAATTAAAGGGGAAAGAGCATGAAAAACACAAGGATATAGTTAGCAGTCTAATGCATTAGAATTCCTGGAGATGGAATATAACTGATCAGAGTAACATTTTATTTTATTTTATTTTATTTTTTTTAAGAATTTATCGATTTGACAGAGAAAGATCACAAGCAGGCAGAGAGAGGGGGAAGCAGGCTTCCCGCTGAGCAGAGAGCCCGATGTGGGACTCGATCCCAGGACCCTGGGATCATGACCTGAGCCGAAGGCAGTGGCTTAACCCACTGAGCCACTCAGGCGCCCCCAGAGTAACATTTTAATTGGAAATGGTAATTTCCACTTGAATTTACCAAAAATGACCAATGAGATCAGGGCAAAATATCAAGAAGCTCTACAAATAAGGGAGAAATAAATACTTACATATACAATCAGTAACATTATAGCAAAACTTCTAAAAACTTGTGAAAAAGAAAAAAAATATGTAAAGAACAATTAGGGAAAGGCAAGGCTAACTTGTAAAAGAGAGAGTTAAATTGACAACAAAACTTTTCAAATTAAAAAGTGCAAGCCAACAAGTGGTTTATTGATACTTTTAAAGTTCTGAAATAAAATAAAATGCCTTTATCCTTGGCAAAACTATCCATCAAAAATAAAGACAAAATAATTTGTCACCAACAGACCCACAGTATACAAAATACTAAAGATTAAAAAGTTAAACTGATGAAATTTGATAGTTATAAAGATTTTTAAAGGAAAACTTATGAGAGAAATTTAATTGGATATTGATTATATAGCATAATACATCTCATGAAATATTAAAATGTATCAAATACACTAAATATTTGAACAGTTTAAAATGTATCAAGTAACAAAGAAATAGCATATAGCTTTAGAGTGGGATAAATTGATCTAAAAATATTGTAAAGTATTACTTTTTGCAAATAGACCAAAGTATCAATTTATATTATACCTTGAAGGGTCAAGAATGCACACTGTAATTCTATTAACTGATTAAAATATTCTGAGACTGGATTTCTTTTGAAGGAACACTTTAAAGATTTTAGAATTTATATGTATGTTTTACATAGGGTGAAATTAAATGATGAAAAAGCATGCAATGCAAACATGAACCAACCAAAGCAACCAACTTTCAATGCATCTATATTAACATAAAATGTAAATAAATAAATAAATACATAAAGACACAGTTATGTCTTAGCCATTTCCCATACAACAGAGGCAAGCGTGTAACTTATATTATGTTCTTTTCCTGATTACGTAACAGTAAAGGAAGATTTACATGAGATACTGACAGGATGAGGAAACATACACACACACACACACACACTATATATATATATATATATATATATATATATATATATTTATATATTTATAATACAGAGATACAGTAAATAAGATTGGATTTATTCTGTCACAGTAAAAGAAAATGTGAGAGAGAGAGAGAAAAAAAAAAAAAAGAAAACTGGCCAAAATATATGAGACAAATATTTTGCAATATTCCACATCAGGCACCGTAGGACTATAGTCCTTGAGAGAGGACAAGAACCAAGATGAGTCCTGCTTTCTCCCTAGGCATCTTATGCGAGCAGTATTGCAACTAACTCTAAAGGAGAAAAATTCCAGAGAGGGCAGGGGCTCTGACTTGAGAAAACAGATCAAAACTCAAAGCTTAAGAAGATGGAATTTATAGGAGAGTGAAAGAGAAATAAGAAACCAAAGATCAAAGATCAACACAAGCATTCCTCCACAATTCTTGCTAAATCCTAAACCAGACTTAACACAGGATAAATTCCAAGAAGCTCAGCAAGGAACAGCTATCAGGAAGTTGTCAACTGAGTAATTCTCAGATTACATTGTAGGATGGCATGGTGGCTTTGGCTGGACAAAGTGGAGAATCCTCACTAATTATCCAGAATGCTCAGCAGATACTATGGAAGTAAGGGTCATGGCCAAGAAATAACACTAAACTAGCTCTGAGTTGAAGACTGCCCTAAATTGACCTAACAAAATGTAAAGAATAACCTCAATGCACACACATGCACACACACACGCACACACACACACCCCTGATTCTCAGGTTAATAAAGAGCTTGCTACCAAAAAAAACAAAAAACAAAAAACAAAACAAAACAAAAAAAAAACACCTAATACTCTCCAAAGGCAGGCAATAAAATTTAGGTACTCAGTAAGGTACTATCCATTAAATGTAATAATCCAATAAAAGTAATATCCATTATCTGATAAAAAAAATAATCTAATGCCAAGAAGCAGAGAAATAAAGCCCATAAACAGTAGAAAAGTTAGTGACCCATAAAATGACAGAGAAGAAATAATTTGTAGAATGTTAAAAGTATTATAGATGTAGATATTTAAATAAAAGATGAACCTAATAAAGATAAAAATATAAGATATAAAACAAAAATGTAATATATAGAGATGAATGGTGATTTCTGAAATAGTGAAAATTTCACTGGATTAGTAATGTATTATACACTAAAAAAAGATCAGAAAATTTGATGGCATAAAAATTATACAAACTGATGTACAAAAAGGGTAGGGAAACCCATAAAATCATTTATATATTAGACAATATCTCGCAGTATAGCATATGTGTAATCACTAACTCAAAACAGGATGAGGATAAGAAGAATATAGTTGAAGAGATAATAAAAGAAAAATCCAAGTCATAACAGAGAGATCTAAGAAATTCAACCAAAACCAAGCAGACTAACTTCTAGGAAGAACACACCAAGAAAGACAGAAAACAAACAAACAAACAAACAAGCAAAATATATATATATATATATATAAAATTCAAAGGATAACCCTAGGCATTTAATCAGAAATTAAGCAGCCAGTAGATAATGGATTGAAATTTTTAAATACCTGGAAGGTATCAAGTGTGAAGACCTACTAATTTGATATGAAGTGAAAATGTCCTTCAAAAATGAAGTCAAGGGGCGCCTGGGTGGCTCAGTGGGTTAAAGCCTCTGCCTTCGGCTCAGGTCATGATCCCAGGGTCCTGGGATGGAGCCCCGGATTGGGCTCTCCGCTCAGCAGGGAGCCTGCTTCCTCCCCTCTCTCTGCTTGCCTCTCTGCCTACCTGTGATCTCTGTCTGTCAAATAAATAAATAAAATCTTAAAAAAAAAATGAAGTCAAATAAATGAATGAAAAGACAAATCCAGGGCTCAGATGAAATATTTGCAGAATACATATCTGATAAAGAACTCATCCAAAATAAGCAAAGAATTCTTGAAACTCAACAATAAAAACTTAAACCAAGCAATTTAAAAAGAGAAGAAAAGATCTGATTAGACATGTCATCAAACAAGATATACAAATGACAGGTAAGCATATGAAAAGTTATTTGATATCCTATATCATTAGATAATTGCAAATTACAAAGAGAGAGAGAGAGAGAGAGAGAGAAGATACCACCACACACCTACTAAAATAGCTAAAATCCAAAACATTGAAAATACCAAATGCTGAAAAGGATACAGATAAAGTTTAACGGTCATTCATCCTTGAAGAGAATGAAAAATGCACAACCATTTTGGAAGATTATTTGGCAGTTGCTTATGAATGTTAAGCATTGTTTTGTCAGACAACAAAAAGATCATGTTTCTTGATCTTAGGAGTATCATGAGATGAAGCTTGTGTACACCCAAAAACCTTTAGACAAATGTTATAGCAAAGCATGCAAAGTTTTGGAAGAGGCAAAACTATGGAGACAATAAAAAGATCAGTGTTTGCAAGGGGATTTGGAGGGAAAATGGAAGAGGGAGCACAAGGAATTTGGAGAGCAGTAAAACTATCTTTTGTAATACTATAATGATGGACTGGAAATGACACACTTGTCAAAATTCACAGAACCGGACAACACAAAGATTAATCTTTTTTTTAAATTTTTTTAAGATTTTATTCATTTGAGAGAAAAAGAGAGAGAGAGCGAGAGTGAGAAGGGGGAGTGTCAGAGGGAGCAGCAGACTCCCTGCCAAGCAGGAGCCAGATGTGGGACTGATCCCAGGATTCAAGGATGATGACCAGAGCGGAAGGCAGTCACTCAACCAACTGAGCCACCCAGGTGCCCCCAAAGATTTATCTTTAATGTAAGTTATAGACTTTAGTTAATAATGTTGTGTCTGTATTTTTTTTCATTATTCGAAACAAAGGCATCACACATGCAAGATGTCAATAACAGGAAGATGGAAATCTTTGCGTGTGTCTGTTGATCATTGTATGTCTTCTTTGGAGAAATGTCTGTTCATGTCTTCTGTCCATTTTTTGATTGCATTATTTAGGGGGTTTTTTTGTTTGTTTGTTTTTTTGGTGTTGAGCCGTCTAAGTTCTTTATATATATTGAACACTAACTCTTTATCAATTACGTCATTTGCAAATGTCTTCTCTCACTCAGTACTTGTCTTTTATTTTGTTGATTGTTTCCTTTGCTATGCAGAAGATTTTTATTTTGATATAGTCCCAATCATTTAATTTTTCTTTTACTTCCATTGCCTCAGAAGACATATCTAAGAAAATGTTGTTATGACCAATGTTAGAGAAATTGCCACCTGTGCTCTCTTCTAGGATTTTTATGGTTTCACATGCAACATTTAGGTCCTTAATTATTCATAATCAGGAAAATGCAAATCAAAACCACAATGAGATATCCTTACACTTGTCAGAGTGGTTGAAATTAAACACACACACACTCACACACACACACAAAAACAGGTGTCAGTGAGGATGTGGAGAAAAGGGGCACTCATGCACTGTTGGTGGGAAAGCAAACTGGTGTAGCCACTGTGGAAAATAGTATGGAGAGTCCTCAAAAAATTAAAAATAGAAATACTATATGTTCCAGTAATTGCACCACTGGGTATTTACCCCGAGAATATGAAACCACTGATTTGAAGGAATATTTGCACCCATATGTTTATAGCAGTATTATTTATAATAGCCAAAGTCTGGAAGCAGTCCAAGTGTCCATCAATTGATGAATGGATAAGAAGTGGTGCATACATATATGACATCTTTCCATTTATAACAACATGGATAGAGTTAGAGAGTACATTGCTAAGTGAAGTAAGTCAGCCACAGGGCACCTGGGTAGCTCAGTCTTACACCTGGTTTTGGTGCATGTCATGATTTCATGAGTCATGGGATTGAGCCCCATATCTGACTCCATACTCACTGCGGAGTCTGCTTGGAGATTTCTCCCTCTGCCCATCTCTTCTGTCTCTCTCTCAAATAAATAAATCAACCTTCAAAAAAATAAACAGTCAGAGTAAGACAAATACCATATGATTTCACTCATATGTGGAATTTAAGAAACAAAACAACAAACATAGGAAAAAAGAAAGAGAGGAGAACCAAACTGATGGTCATGAGAGGGCAGGTGGATGGGGGGATGGGTTGAAAAAGTGATGGGGATTAAAATTACCCTTATCTTGATGAACATGGAGTAATGTATAGAACTCCTGATTCACTATATTGTACACTTGAAACTAAAATAATACTATATGTTAATTATACTGGAGGGGAAAAAAGAAGCAAATTATTAATTATTAATATATATATATATATAATATTTACTGTTATGTATATATTTATGTATATATCCACACATCCAGTGTGTGGAGCCCAATGTGGGGTTTGCACTCATGATCCTGAGAGCAAGAACTGCACTGAGATCCAGAGTTGGACACGTAACTGACTGAGCCACCCAGGCACCCCAGAAAATAATATTTTTAAACATATGAGTTATGACATCTGACTAGATAGGAAAATAGAATCATTTATTTATTAACTAATTCACAGATCCAAAATAAATATTGGGTTGCTGTATCAGTTAGTCACTGAATGCAATGTGATGAACTCCTTGCTTTTTTAGAGTTTATAGTATAGTAGGAAAGAAAGACAAGTCAATAAAAAATGAATAAGCTTAAAAACACAAATATATATTTAAAGACAAAAAACTGAAATACTATGATGGAAGTAAAGAAAAATGAGCATAGATAAAAAGTGCTGACTGATTTAAGGAGTGGGCATAAAATTTCCCACTGATACAGAGTGTCTTTGGGACCTATAGAATGAAAACAATTTGTATTTTGAGAACTTGATGTTTTATTTTTTAAATTTTTTAAAATTTTATTTCTAGTACAGTTAACATACATGTTATATTAGTTTCAGGTGTACAATGGAGCAGGTGATGTTTTTAGTAAGCAACTGTTTCATGTCTATATATTGCATTGTTTCTGTTCTAGAAACAGAGATAAGCAAGACACAGAGTTTCTCTTCTCAAGCAGTTTACGTTTTAGTTAGGAGACAAAGAATCAATATAAAAAAATCAGCAAATAAATTTGAGATACAACAAAATCTATAAAGAAATTAACATGTTGTCTCAAAAGACAGTATTCTTAACCACAGAAAACTAACCCTTATCCAGGTTGTAGGCTACATGATAATAAAGCATAACATTCATAAAATATCTCTGATTATGTCAATGACTGTAGTTAAAATTCCATTTAAAATTTAGTAAAATGATTATCTTTCCATAGACAAAGCCAAAAAAAATTCAGCCTACTTTTAAGGAACATACTCTTACATAAAGCAAAGGACACTTTGTTTCTGGAATATAGATTTGGTTAAGACTATCCAATTATAGATGAAATGGAAAGGAATAAGGGATATAAAAGAGGGGTGTGGGGACACCAAAATCTGTATTTTAGAACCTAAACTTTGTAGAAACATTTTCGATTGCTTAAACTAACTCATTACACTTTGCATTTCTCAACTTAGAGACTTGTTGATTTTTCTTCTTTTTTGCTTTAAACAGAGAAGTAATCCAGATTATTTGAGGTCTATCAGACAGCACTGGACACAGCATTCTCTGAGCAGAAACTAGTTGAAACATGAAGTCAGTATTTTCAACTCTTTTGTGCTCCAAAGACACAATGGTCTACACCAGGAGTTACATGAGGTGTAGAAAATAGCCTGAAGTCTATCACTTGGAATTTCAGAAAAAAAGACCAGTCAACAGAGTAGTCCTCTGAGTACTCCAAACATTTGCCACTAGAGCTTGGCAGAAATCCATGTGTTTCCCAGTATCCATAAAGTTGAAGTTTTTTGCCACTACTGCCATTGTTTCTAATAGAAGAACTTAAAGCATTCTCAGCTGGTAAGACAGGTAGGAAAGAATACTTCCTCAGAAATAAAACTCTTAACACACCTGTAAATTCCATGGGGTGGTGGGGGAAGCAATAATCAGTTTGAATTTTTAGTCTTGACAAATAATGCACTAAAAAAATACATGGAGAAAAATACAAGTTTAAAATAATTAACCAGAAGAAGACAACTGTAGATTTTTAAAACGCTGATAAGATTTTAATTTGCTCCAAGTTGAAAATAACTATATTGCTGGTGTTTTAAGGCACATAATGAGCAATTATATCACACATGATAGATTCAGCAGTGAAATATTATCCGTTAACAGCTGGAACTCATAAAAACATAGCACAGTGTGAACACGAAGTTTGTTAGAATAAACCATCTGCTGAAAAATACTATTCTGCAAATTAAAAATAAAGTTAAAACATTATTTGCCTTATTTAATAGATCTGTGAAAAAACAATGAGATATTGAAAAGAGGGTACTACCTTCATTAATTCCCTGTATTAGACAGTTGGTTATAGTAGTGCCCAGTGAGGTACTGCATATAAATATTGCTAAATTTCCCACACATATATAATGTATTTAGCATAAATTATTTGAATATAAATTTCATAGTTAAAGTAGTAAATGCATATTCAAAGTTTTTACTACATATTGCAAATACAGCTGTATAAAGGTTTCAGCACTTTACATTCTAAACAGTAGTATTAGTCACACATATTTCTGTTTTCCCTCCACACTTGCAAGGCTTGTTTTGTGACCCTTAGTCTTCGCTGTTTACAGAAGGAATGACATGGCTTAAGTTTCCCTTGTACAATGTTTCATGTAGTTAAACGTCTTCCTGTGTTTGACCATGTTGCATTGTGTGTGTGTACGCGCGCGCGCATGCGTGGGTGTGTGAACTTGCTATGGTTGGCCCTCTCTTACTGAAGACTGCTTTCTCACTTAATGATCACTAAAGTAAGAATATTAACCACTGATATTGCAAAATGTATGTTTTTCAATATTTACCCATATTCTTATATGCTTTGCAAGTAATTATGCCACCATAATGCATATTTCTAAAAATTTATTGTATTCCTCGGTCTCTTTATTTTGGTGTCTGTATTTGAACCTATGCTAATAAAGTCCTATAACTGCAAAGGATTATATACACCATTATTTAGATTTTAAGTAGTTTCCTTTCCTTTTTTCCCATTTTTTCTTCTTATTTTTAAGTAGTTTTCTAATTATTTTCTGAGTTAAAGATCTACTGTTCCTTATAAACTATCACATTATCCAAAAATATGGATTGCCTTTTATATGACATTATAAAAACTTGGGATTTATTAATTTACAAAGATTAAAATATGAGAAGTGGATATTTAATCATAGTATTTAATAATCTACATATTAACCTAAAATTTAAAAGAAATCTGTGAGTTAGAAAGTCACTATAGTAAGAAATAGAAAATATTAAATATATAGGATAAATATTAGAATATCTATAAGAATATATTCTAAATGGAATGGCCATTTAGAATATTATAATAACATTGTTTATTATTATTTATTAATTGATTGATTTACTATTTTATTTATTATCTATTAATTATTATTTTATTTATTATATATTTAATATTTTAATAATTTAATAAAAAAGACTAAGATATTAAAGCCTTGTAAAAGGTCTGACAGTACCTGAAATAGGAGTACCAATAATGCAAAGTGGATATGTGTCAAGAAACCTTTCAAGAAATGTAAAGGAATTGGGGCGCCTGGGTGGCTCAGTGGGTTAAGCCGCTGCCTTCGGCTCAGGTCATGATCTCAGGGTCCTGGGATCGAGTCCCGCATCGGGCTCTCTGCTCAGCAGGGAGCCTGCTTCCCTCTCTCTCTCTGCCTGCCTCTCCATCTACTTGTGATTTCTCTCTGTCAAATAAATAAATAAAATCTTTAAAAAAAAAAAAAAGAAATGTAAAGGAATAGCCACAGAAGCAGTAAATAAGTTAGAATAAAAGTGTCAAGATAATGTAGCTAATCATGTTATCTAAATAGAGAAATATATATTTAAATCCCCTGATCTTTGAGGATACAGTAAAAAACACATGCAAAATCTAAAAAATTATCTATATATTAGTCCTTGGCAAATATCAATAGATATTTGAAGAGTCAGTAAACTTAGAAACTAAGAAAACACTTAGATATTAAAAAAATAAAGAAAAAAATTTCAATAACTGAAGAACTCAGTTTATGATTGCCAAATATTAAGGACTGTGGTTCTCAGCTTGTGGTGATTTTGTTCCCTAAGGGACATTGGTCAATGATTAGACATATCTGGGGTTGTTAAGGTAAGTGGGGGGTTTAATTCCAGAGGGTGGAGGTCAGAACGAGCATCCACCATTGCACAGGGCAGCCCTCCTACAACCAAAGATTATCTGTTCTTACATGCCAATAGTGCTAGTGTTAATAAACTCTCATCTGGAAAAAAGAAATATGTATTTTTAGCTGTTTGAAAAGCTCGGGAAAAAACATCAATGCCCAGAGGGAAAAAAGTGTTAAGCATTTTAATTGCTGTGTGAAGTTTCAGAAATCCATGCAACACATGAAAAGGAATAAATATACAATGGTATCTTCTAGAATCAAGTAAGTGGAGTATTAAAAATCCAATCTGATCAGAAATATGGAAAAGAAGTAGGCCATACAGATTTTTTTTTAATTTGTATTTAAATGATACTATGAAGAAATTATTTTAAGATAGTAAGAATCAGTTTGGGGGTTTTTTTGGTTGTTGTATGCTTACAGAACATAAAAAGTAATAAATCTTTTGCCAATTCCTTTTAGAAATCCATCGATGCAATAATTACAAAATGCAATTATACTGTAGAAAAAATACATATGTAAAATACAATATCACATAAATATTGATACAAAAGTGCCAAATAAAATAAATGTAATCTCCAACAACATCTGAAATATTAACATACACACACAAATATTAAACAAATTTTCACCCTAGGAATTCAAGTGTGATTCTGAATCAAATGATATAAATAACTTTATTAATTAGAACACATTTTAAAAAGTAGATTCTTAATACTTGCTGAAAATATATTTATTAAAAAGTAATATTAATGTCTATAAAGATCATTAAATCTATAAATAGTTTGATATTTTATACATACACATTTGTGTACATGTCTAAGAGAAGGGGAGAGAAACATTGTTATTTTCATATTTTACTTACTAGAAATAGAGAAATGGATATATAGAAATTAGTTTGCACATGCACAGAGAAAAATCACATAAAGTTTGGTGTCATACTTAAAGGAAATTAAAGACAATTAGAAATTCAATGGTAAATAAAATAAAAGTACAATCATGGATTAAAGTTGATACAAATATTTGAGTTTATGCCATTATATTTATATAACAGGAAAATTGAAATTTAACATAAAAGTTTGTAGGAAATGAGAAAAAAATGAGGACATTATCTCCCCTTAAAGAGTTAAATAGAGGAGAGTGAGTGTTAAACTACCCCATCTATATCTTTTTCTGTTTGTCAATATTTGTATCTTTTTACTCAAGTATATAAATGTAGACCCAAATAAATAGAAAAACACAGATGATCCTTAAAAAAAAAAAGTATTTAGTATCATAAAGATAAATTCTTTCCAAATTCATCTCTCAATTTATTGTAAGCTAAAAGAAAATTTCATCAGTATAGTTCACATATTTTAAATGACCCCAAGATTCACTTAAAATAGCAAATGTGTGTACTAGCAATTTAGAGAAATTAGTGTACACCGCAGTCAATAGCTATTAAAATAAACCATTAGGCCTTACTAACTAAAGCTATGAAGTATTGATTTAAGGATAGCTATATTGGAACTAATAGCTAAAAATAGACCCATGTGTACATGCAAGTTTAAGATGTACTTTCTAGATAACATTGCCAAACAAAGGGCAAAAGTTGGTTTTTTCTTATGGTCTTACTGTCTTGAGGAATCAGAGGAGAGTCAGGGTGACTGGGGAGCTCAGTTGATTAAGCATCTCTCTTTGACTCAGGTCATGATCTCAAGATCCTGGGACAAGGCCCCACATTGACCTCCCTGCTCAGTGGAGAGTTCTGCTTCTCCTACTCCCTCTGACTCTCTGCCTTGCTCCTGCTCCTTCTTTCAGTCACACTCACGTACTCTCTTTCTCTCAAATAAATAAATAAAATATGTAAAAAGAAATCAGAGGACATTGGGGAGGGTATGTGCTTTGGGGTAAATTGGAAGGGGAGGTGAACCATGAGAGACTATGGACTCTGAAAAACAATCTGAGGGGTTTGAAGTGGCGGGGGGGAGGTGGGAGGTTGGGGTACCAGGTGGTGGGTATTATAGAGGGCACGGCTTGCATGGAGCACTGGGTGTGGTGAAAAAATAATGAATACTGTTTTTCTGAAAATAAATAAATTGGAAAAAAAAAAAGAAATCAGAGGACAGTCAAGAGAGCTATGAGAACAATAGAATAAAACCGTAAGGGAAGGTATAAAGAAACCTACATATTTCACATATCATTGTGTCAAACATTTTAAATACATTGAAAATGTATAAACAGAAAAATATATACAGTTGACTCTTGAACAACACTGATTTGATCTTATATGTGTTTTTTTCCCAAAAAATGCAGTACAGTACTGTAAATGTGTTTTCTCTTCCTTATCATTTTCTTAAGATCATTTTCTTTTCTCCAGCTTGCTTACTTTATTGTAAGAATTGGATATGTAATACATATAACATCCAAAATGCATGTTAACTGTTTATATTATTAAGTAGGCTATGAATACTTAAGGTGTTTGGGGCAATCAAACCACATCAAAGCATTCAGAAAGTCAGCACCCCTAACACCTGTGTTGTTCAAAGGGTGACTATATTATAACCTGTAGACCAACCACTAAATTAATAAACAATAGGTATGGCTAACATGTCAAAAGGAAATTAAAATAAATTTCTAAAAACATTATTGAGACCCATGATTTCCTAAATATATTTGGGAACTAAAACTTATTTTAAATTCATTAGTGTTTATTTGGTTAAAAAATAATGTATGAAATGATGTTCAATATCACTCATCATCAGAAAACTGCAAATGAAGACTACAATGAGATATCACCTCTCACCTGTCAGAATGACTGAAATCAGAAAGACAAAAACCAAAACATGTTCGCAAAGATGTGGAGAAAAAGGAACCCTTGCACCCTTATGGGGGGGAACACAAACTGGTGCAACCCACTCTGGAAAACTGTGGATTCCTCAAAAAGTTAAAAATAGATCTACCCTTGGGTATTGGAGAGGGCACGGCTTGCATGGAGCACTGGGTGTGGTGAAAAAATAATGAATACTGTTTTTCTGAAAATAAATAAATTGAAAAAAAAATAGATCTACCCTAACCACCCATTGATGTCACTACTGGGTATTTATGCAAAGAATACAAAATACTGCTTTGAAGGGATACATGCACCCCTATGTTTATTGCAGCATTATTTACAATAACCAAACTTTGGAAGCAGCCCAAGGGCCCATCGATAGATATCTGGATACAGAAGAGGCGGTATAGATCCACAGTGGAATATTATTCAGCTGTGAGAAGAATGGAATCTTGCCGTCTGTAACAACATGGAGGGGTCTAGAGGGTATAATGCTACGCCAAATAAGCCAGTTACAGAAAAATGTCATATTATTTCCCTTATACGTGGAATTTAAGAAATAAAACAAATGAATAAAGAAAAAAGAAAGAGAGAGAGAGAAAGACAAACCAACCAAAGGACTCTTACTACAGAGAACAAAACTGATGACTACCAAAGGGGAGGTGGATGGGGGGATGGGTAAAATAGGTAGTGAGGATTCAAGAGCACACACTTGTGATGAGATCTGGGTGTTGTACGGAAGTGCTGAATCACTAAATTGCACTGAAACTAATATAGCACTATATGTTAACTGTACTAGAATTAAAAAGAATTAAAATTAAAAAAACTTTTAAAAAGAAATAATAACAATTATAAGAACAATAGCAAGAATAATAATAATGACATTTTTTATCTTTTCCTCTTTCTTATGGTTCAGAAATTTTCACAAGTGTATTTTTTTTGTAAATCCTAACATGTATAATAAGTTGCTATTAAAATAAGTGATCGAAGATGCATCAAGCCTTCCTAGTCATCATAACATTCTAGATCTCTCATATTTACCTAGATAGTTAATAATTGGGACTTATCTTACAATTTCATTGATTCAGTAGTGACATTTTATTTCTCTATAGGGTGAATTTCTCTGACTGGTAATATGTCTTATGTAGAATTTCATTTCTGGTTTCTGTGTGGCCTGATTTCTGGTACCACTCCGTGTGGGTTTGTGGTCACATCCTGACCCTTGGTAGAGAAGCCTGGTGGTGGAGAAGCTGTTCATCATGGGCAGAGTGAAATTCAGATCTTCATTTCCCAGGACGGCTTTGCTGTAGAAGTGTTCTTGTTTTGTTTTGTTTTTGTTTTTAATTTTCAAATATGCTCCATTTTGTATGATAACTTGTATGGTTATCTGAGGAAGAGATAGGGGCTGGAGGAAACATTACCTCACACCAATTTTCTATCTGGTGAGTCATGCTTGTTTTCCTACCACTGTCACCTCTAAATCCTACTGCTCCTACACAACCAACAGCACTGAGCATGGATATCCCTTCACTGGATTTGTCTTTGTGCCATTAAGCTTAGCGCTTAATGGGGTTTTTGTTAGAATTTTTCTACTTAATTTCCCATAATATTTCAGTCTTTTCTTAGTATGGAATCATGGGTGATTTTCTTCCATCTGGGTCCACCTGTACCATATTGATTTGAAATCACATGCTTATAGAATGAGGAATGTAACTTTTCAATTTCAGTGATGACATAATCCCCCCATTTTTAATTTGTGTACTTGTGAGAGTCATCACTTATAGTTAATCAATGGTGGGAAGAGATAATATCATTCTATTCTCATAGTTTGATCTTTCCCCAAAGGACTAGTTTTTATTAAAATATTTGAGCTTAATGAAACTTTTAAAATGAGATGTAACAGAGTATTGTTTGACCATATTCTTTATTTTTTTAAACAGATTTTATTTATTTATTTGACAGAGAGATCACAAGTAGGCAGAGAGGTAGAGAGAGAGAGAGGAGGAGGGAAGCTCCCTGCAGAGCAGAGAGCCTGATGTGGGACTTGAATCCAGGACCCTGATATCATAACTTGAGCAGAAGGCAGAGGCTTAACCCACTGAGCCACCCAGGTGCCCTTGACCATATTCTTTATTTCATTTCTACTTTTGCATAACTTTCTATCATTGTTTCATCCTTACTTGTACCAGAGTAATTTATCTGAAATCTATTTTGTCATTCTCCCTGTCACTATTTGTAAATGAATAAGTGAAGTGAAAAACTAGAATGTATATCTGTATCTGGGACAAAATAAGAATCATCAAATCTATAGTCACCAATAAAATCAACCAGCCAATTCTGTGGATAATTATTGTATATTTTAAGGGTACCATGCACCCACTGTCAGAAAAATGATCACTTCTATCTATATGAACATCACTTGTAGGCACCTGTGCAAAAATCAAAGGAGATTAAGTTTTCAAATACTGAATCATATAGATGACAGTATACAGAAAAACTAGAAGGCACCAGCCTTCATGGTAAAGGAAATAGTGAAAATCGTTCACTTATGTACATGAGGATATAAAATTGGGGAGGAGAAAAAATTAAGCAAAATTGATGAGTTAAAGCCATTGATAAATTAAGGCAAATTTAATGCATTTAACAAATGTTGTCTGGGGTGACATTATGTAGGTATCCATGGTTTCTGTATTCACAAATGTACCAGAGGGAAAGATTTCTCAGAGGAAACCAAGACTCAAATTAGGCTATATGTGGTCTGAAAAGAGAAAGTCCAAGATGTCTGAATATTTTAGATGTCGGATAAAAGAGAATGACAGATATGCTATGATAATCAGCAATGGTTGTTAACACAATATATCAGATCACTATATGAATTAGCTTTTGAATTACAAGGACAAATGGATCAAGTCCTAAGTCTTTAATAGATTCTTCTTCTTATTATGCTGAGATGTCTTTTTCCCTGTTTTTCCACAAGGAGATTACAAATTTGCAAACCTCAGCTGCTCTCATTTTATGCTCCTGCTAAGCCAGAAGCTCTTTAGTTCATCAATCAATGTCTCTAAGTGCTCACAAGTTATATACAGTTTGTAGCTTAAAACTGCCTTTCCAACTTCCTAAATTATCACCTTCAATTATTCTTGTTTTTTTTTCCACTATGACTTCCTGATTAATCATAGTGAAATTAAAAAGGCAACTCCTTATGCCGTTATTGTGAATTTTAGTCAAATCTCTCCAAAGTTAATAATCTTTGAATTCTACTTGCTTTTCAAAGAATAAATTCATCTGAGTAGAAGTGAATGTGTGCTTTGTATTTGCATTATTATGGCATGAATTTGCTATATTCCTCCATACAGACACAAGTAGAGGTATATCCATACCCACAATTTCAAACATCCAACCAAGGAGACAAAAGGGTTGAAGTTGTAGGACCAGTGGTAAATTATAGTCCCCTCTCTCAAGATAGATTAGTGTATTAGCTTCCTTGCATAACAAATTAACACCAATTTAGTGAATTAAAACAGAAATGTTATTATCTTCAGGTCAAAGTCTGAAATAGGACGCAAAGTCAGAAAAAACAAGGTTATGGGCAGGGCTGCTTTTCTACAGGCTTAATGGGAAAATCTGTTCCTTAGATTTTTCCTGCATGAGGGTGTTGCCTGCATTCCTTGGCTCATGGCCTCATTCTTCCATCTGTAAGTCATCAATGGTGGGGTCAAGTATCTCTGACGTTGTCATGTTTTCCAGTTCTCTCTCCCCTGTTTCCTTCCACTTCTAGGGAAACTTGTGTTCGCATTGGATCTGCCCTCCAGGAAAACCTCCCAGCTCAGAGTCAGCTGCTCAGCAACCTTAATTCCACTTACAATCTAACTCCCCACTGTCATGTAAGCTAATATAGCTCCAGATTCTGAAGATTAGGACCTGGGCATTTTAAAGGTGCCATTATTTTAACTTCCATAGTTAGAGATAAGTCTATTTACCTATAGATTAAAGTGATTTCTATTCTTGTGTATTCTTCGTTTTCCAGAAGGTCTTTGTATGGAGCATAGAGAGTGGTAAAAAGGAGGAGGAGGAGGAGATGGAGAAAAGGAAAGAAAGAAGAAAGAGGAGGAGGAGGAGGATGAGAAGGGGAAGAAACAAACCAGTGACGTTTATCTCTGAACAGTGAGTTAATCACTCCTTTTCAATCGGTATGACTGTATGTATGTATGTTTTTCAATGTACTTTCTAGTGCTTATTTAAATTTAGTTTGCTTTTGTTTCAGGGGGATGTTTGAGGTACTGATTTGAGAACTTTCTAATAGAGCATTTAATTCTTCAATTCCCCTCAAAACATTGCTTGAACTGCATCCTAAGTTTATAAATACTTTATTTTCAGCCAGTTCAAAACATGTATTTTAACATTTTTCATAAGACTGTATTTTTAAACATTTTTTAAAGGTTTTATTTATTTATTTGACTGACAGAGATCACAAGTAGGCAGAGAGGCAGGCGGGGGGTGGGGCTGGAGAAACAGGCACCCCACTGAGCAGAGAGCCCAATGTGGGGCTCAATCCCAGAACCCTGAGCCGAAGGCAGAGGCTTTAACCCACTGAGTCATCCAGGCACCCCCTTAAGCCTGTATTTTTAAATAATGCATTACTTAGTAATGTTTCATAAAATGTCCATATATGTGCAGATTCTTTAGATATCCTTTTGTTAGTGATCTTATATTCTATCATGGTTTGAAAGCATACATTGTATGATTATTATTTTAAATTTGTTGAGATGTGCTTATCCCCCAGAAACTGATATTAGTGAATATTCTGTTTGCACTGGAAAATATGTTTGCTATTGACTACTGACTGTCTTGTAGTTCAATAGTGTTGTTCATGTCTTCTATATCCTTACTGAGTTTGTGTCTATCTCCATCAATTATTGGGAGAAAAATATTGAAGTCTCCAAATATAATTACAAAATTTTCTATTTTACTTTTTATTTCTGTCATGTTTTACCTCAAGCGTTTTGAAGTTCTGTTGTCAGCTGAAGAATACACAGTAGGATTTTGAAATGCGCTTGATAACTGACCCTTTTATCACTTGTAATAGATCTCCTTATCCCTGTAATATTCCTCATTCCAAACTCTACTATATCAAATATTAGTAAAGACCTTCCATATAGTTCTTTTTGTTAGTGTTTGCATAAAATATGTTTCGTCATTTTAAATCTACTCTATCTTTATATACTGGCATGAAGATACGCTTATGAGTATAAAATACTAAGTAGATATATTAAAATTTTTTTAAAAAGCATTTTAAGGAAGATATTATTCTTCATATGTGCCCTATTTGACATTCCCTGAGTTTCTTGTATTTGGGATTTGATGTCTGTGATAATTTTTAGGAAATTTGACTATTTAAAAAAATTATCCAGTCTTATTCTTTTTCTCTTATTTTTCTAGAATTATTATAAGTATGTCAGATCATTTGATGTTGTCACATAACTTTTGAATACTTGGTTTTGATACTGATGATGTTAATGGAGATGATAATGACTGATATAGGAAAGACATTAAGGTTCAAAGCCAACAGCAAAGAAAGAATTCTGAGATGTCTTTAGTTCAAAAAGGTGGTTTTATTAAAGCATAAGAACAGGGCCTGTGGGTAGAATCAGGTGTACTGGGAATGGGCCATTATATACTTTCAAGTTGGGAGGATTTGGGGATACTGTAAGCCCCCCAGATATTTTGGAAACAAGATTTCCAGGATCCTGAGGGGACTGGCTATTGTTGGAAAAGGTCACTTATAATATTATTTAGTAAGACCTTAGTCATGAGACCCTTCATATGTGTATCAGTGGGTCACATGCTTGGAGGATGATTGCTAACATGTATTTTGGGCGATAGAGATAAAGGAAGTTTCCAAAGACATTTTTATATGCTAAAGTAGACTTACGGGGTTCTAGGGGGTTGGGCTAAGATTACCTTTTGCCTGTTTCGAGGACTTGTCAATGGGCTGTAAATAGTAAGAAAATTTAATAATTTTCTTTTGTCTTTGCTTCCCATGCCAATGATTATGTCTTTTTATCTTTCAGTTTGGGAAATTTCTCTAGATCTATATTCAAATTGCTGCATCTTTGTGTATTTTGTCTACTAGTGATGAAATAGCAAAAGCATCAAAAAATACTGTTTTTTTTTGGAAACTGTGATGTTATTTATCAGCATTTTATTATATACATTCTCATAGTCTCTATTTCTCTGCAGAGATTAATCATTGATCTTATATAGTGTTCACCTTTCCCTTTAGAGTTGTTAACATGTGGACAGTTAAGATAAATTCTTTCCAAAGCTGTTGCAACATGTGTGTCTATATCTGAGTATAGATTCTAGAATATAGAATCTAGATTCTATATCTGAATCTAGATTTGATTTTTGTCTTTGTTTAAGGAGCACATTAGAGTTCTCCAGGGAAATAGAACCAATAAGATATGTATACATAGAGAGACTCATTTTAAGGAATTGGCTCAGACATTTATGGAGGATGGCAGGTCCCAAATCTGTGGGTTAGAAGCCATCACACCAGAGACCTAGGGAAGAGCCACTGTTGCAGTTCATGCCTGAGGGCTTGTGCTAGCTTGGTGACTTCTTGTTCATACAAGGTCAGTTTTTCTGTTCTATTCAGGCCTATAGCTCATTCAGTGAGGCTTACCCACATTATGGGCGATCTGCTTTTCTCACACTCTGTCAGTTTCACTGCCAATCTCATCAAAAACACCCACACAGAAATGGCTGCAGTCATGTTTGACTATATATCTGGGCATAGGGACTCAGCTTAGTTGACATATAAATTAACCATTGCAATCAGTGTGTATGTTTTTCTTGCTTACCTAAATTCCTCACTTGTAGTTGTTGTTGACATTTGGGCATCTTGTGTAGGACAATATAGTCTGAAGTAAAGAATTTTTATGCCTTGAAATAAAATATAGCCCGCTCATAGAAACAAATTAAGTTGACAGACAGTGCCCCTGAAGAAGTCCAAGCATCAAACTTACTAGACTAAGACTCTAAAACCACTGGCTTAAATATGTCCAAAGGGCTGATGGAAAACATGAGAAAAGAAATAAGGGAATCAGAAAACAACATATCAAAAAAGGGAATATCAACAAAGAGATAGAAATTAGAAAAAGTAACAAGTAGAACTTACAGAGTTGAAATCTATAGGAGTGGGAAATAAAACCCAGCAGAACAATTTAACAGATGTGAGCTGGTGGAAGAGCACGTCAGTGAACTTGAAGATAAGACAATGGGCGTTAGGAGTTTGGGGAGCAGAAAGAAAAATGAATGAAGGATAGTTAACAGAGACTAAGTGGCCTCTGGAAAATCAGCAAGATGTCACCACCTCTCTCTCTCTCTCTTTCTTTTTCTACCTTTCTTTTTGATTATCTCAATTACTAAGAGATGTGCTACGGACCCTCACTGTATTAGTAGATATGGTTATTTCTCTCTTCAGCTTTCTTCAGGAATTGATAACAATTCTAAGGAAAGAAAAAAGCTACCTGTATGAGCAATGGACTGACTATTTGTGCTCCCCTAAAATTTGCATGTTGAAATCTTATCACATGTGTGACACTAATAGAAGGTGGGTCTTTGAGAGGTGATTATTACATCATGAGGATGAGATCCTTTGGAATGAGACCAGGGCCTTTATAAATGAGACTCCACAAAGCTTTCTGGCCTCTTTCTGCTGTGTGAGTATATAAGCAGAAGTCAGTTATCTAAAAACTGGAAAAAGACTCTTATGTAAACCTGTCCATGAGGGCACTTGGTCTTGAAATGCTAGCTTCCAGAACTGTAAGATAAATTTCTGTTGTCTCTAAGCCACCCACTCTGGTGCTTTGTTGTAGCCCAAGCTGACTGAGACACCAGACAGGCTTCCATACCCTCCCTAACCTTGGTCTTATAGTTCTTCAGTGCTTTATTACTTACTGGTGCTTTCATAAATATTTCTCAAAAAGCTATTGTTTTCTTTAGCAAAATGTTTATTTTGAATTATCCAGTCCACATAGCAAGTATGGTAAGTTTTGATATAAAAACTATTATACTGGGGACACCTGGGTGGCTCAGTGGACTAAGCGTCTGCTTTCTGCTCAGGTCACCGTCCTCGGGTCGTGGGATCGAGTCCCACATCTGACTCCTTACCCAGTGGGGAGTCTGCTTCTCCCTCTCCCTCTGTGTGCTTCTCCCTTTGCCTGCTGCTCCCCCTGCTTGTGGTGTCTCTCTTCCTCTCTCTCTGACAAATAAATAAAGTCTTTAAAAAATAAAAAATAAAAGTTATTATACTGATACTTGTGAAATAATTTATTCATCCATTTTACAAATCCATTAACTACCAAGATGTGACTAGGGACCTGAGCATACAACAATAAAAATGACTTATAGTCTAACCTCATTGAGTTTATGTAATAAAATACATAAACAATTGAGTAATTAACTAACTAATCAATTAATATTACAAAGAATGGAAGTCATATACAAAATAGAGCATAGTAAAGGGGTAATGAATGATTAAAGCTATTATATTTACATAGAAAAAAAGCTTTTGAGAGTAGACTTGAAAGAAATAAGGCGAGCCCCATGTGAGGAAAGAGAGTGTCTGTGGATAAAGGAACAATTGAAAAATTCATGAGTCAAGAGTTTTTGAGCAAAGACAAAGATGTGAGGATTCCTTATGATACAGCATAGTAAAAGACAAATCAGAGAGACATCCTAGAAACAGACCATGACTGGAAAGAGCATATAGGGTCTTGTCAACCATGGTATTTTTTTTAATAAATTTTAAATGTGTTAAGAACACATTACATAAGTCTTCCATGAGATAACATAATCTTGCTTATGTTTCAAAAGAATCTTTCTGGTGACTTTGGAGAAAATTGGTACAGAAAAGAACCTGAGAAACAAGTCTGGGTGTTGGGTTGGCTGCTCTGGGAATGCAGGAAGAACAATAAAAATGGCCTCCAGGCGGTCATCTTCTAGGATGCCCTCTTCCTTTACCCATGACTCTCCTGCCAGAAGGATGTATGCTGAGGACAGTTCACCATAAGTAAACCAATACCTATGCAGGGAACAGGAACATCAGGACTCCCCCAACACTCCACTCACCGAATACCTTACCTTATATGGCTGTGAACCTATGCCCTATCTTAACCCAAATAAAAGACCCACTCGACACCCTCCTGGACATGACTTCCCAGACTCTCCTCTCCTGAGTCGGGGAACCTTGCCCGAGGGCACCTTTAATAAACCTTGCTTTGCACCTATCTCACCTGGTGTCGTGTGTATCTCGCCTGTAAAACCTTATACTGGGGGCTCTAGAAGTCCAGAGAAAAAGGGCAGTGACTTGGATTGGAATGGTGGTGGTGTGGGCGGTGGGAAGTGGTTAGAACATGGACACATTTTGAAGGAAGTTCAAAGAGGACCTATGGATAAATTGTATGAAGGGAGTGAGAAAAATGGAGGGTTCGAAATGGCATTAAGGTCTGGAAGATAAGTCCCATCAGAGTGGAAAAAGGATGGTGACTTTTATTACAGGACACTTGGAGAGTGGCATATTCAAAATAAATAAATAAATAAATAAATAAATAAATAAATAAATAAATTGAATTCTGGTTGGCTGCCTCCAGAACCAATGATTTAGTATCCCATGGTAGCCCATGACTACACAGACTCCAATACAATCCATTAGAGTGAAGTAAATTACCACAAAGGCAATTCTGGAGCCAGAAATTAGTGCAACAGCATTCTGGTCTGCAGGCAGCTTCCTTTCAAGCCTGAGATTCATTTCTAACGCTCAGCCAAGAGATTCCACCATCATTTCCAACATCTGGGTACACCTCCAACTACTCATTCAATTCCTCTGTGCTTGTACTCATCAAAACAGTTTCTCTGTCTATAGCTGTGTCTTTGATTTGCAATAATTATTCCAAAAGTGGCTACAGCTAACAAACCCTAAAGGATGGGAATCTGAATTAGGTTATCTGATTTAGTTAGTCTGGAAGACAGAGAGGATCTGCATATGATTTACTAAGGAATAGAACACCTGGAATGAAGTACTTATTGAAAGCACAACCTAGGGGCACCCAGGTGGCTCAGTGGATTAAGCCTCTGCCTTCAGCTCAGGCCATGATCTCAGGGTCCTAAGACTGAGCCCCGCATGGCGCTCTCTGCTCAGTGGGGAGCCTGCTTTCCTCTCTCTCTCTGCCTGCCTCTCTGCCTACTGTGAACTCTGTCTCTCTTTCTCTCTCTCTCTCTGTCAAATAAATAAATAAATATTTAAAAATAATTATTAATAAAAATAATTTTTAAAAAAGAAAGAAAGCACAGCCTACCCTTATATTTTCTACTTAAGCCATAGTCAGAACCTGAATTTTCTCTTCATTTTTTTCTTAACAACACACCCAACCATCTCAATATTAAAGCAAATTTAATTAAATATCAGAGAGCAAATCTGATCTTGAAGACTGCTAAATTACAACAGTAATTCCAAACCTACCTGTATTTTTGAGCAGATAAAATCAGGTCTTTGTTTAGGAATGAATGATATTTTGAAATTTTGAAACAGAAAGATTTGAGAAAACTCAACTCCAAATACTCTAATCCTTAAACACCACTGAGTTCCTTGTGTTCAAAAGTAAACATTCTGGATACAGCTGATCTTTCCTGATTGAGGACCATATGTTTGCCTTGCAAAGATACATATATTATCCTCATGCACCAATCTCTCCTAACATTAAGGAGGTTTCAGATTTCTAAGTAGTGCTGGATAATACCAAACGCAGCTGTATATTTAAGAGAGGCCAATTACAGAAATAGCTTGGAATAAGAAATCTTAGGAATACAGACTTTTTTCCAAGTTGTATTTACAAAAACCTCTGGATGTGTCAGAGAATGGATTCTGGTGTGCTCAATCCAGCAGGGAAACATAATTTTAAATCAGGGAGTGGAGCACTTTCTTCATAACAAAATAGGAAAAGATAATGTAATATCACATCACAAAAGGCATTTCATAAGCCACTATCAACATCAAACCCTTAAAATATGAAGGGTAATGATTCCCAGCAGATTCACAAATAACCCCTGCATTAATTTTGCCCAGAGAAGAGATGATTCTGGGAGAATAACAGTGAATTAACATAAGCTGGTTTAGCTGGTGCTTCCAATTACTACCCCTGATGTCCTCTTTTTGCTGAACAAATTAACAAGGTTCTTGACATGTGGTATGCAGTTATTGATAAAGTTATTGATTTTTTTCTCTAAACTTGCATTATTTAGTATGGTAGATGCTAGACAAATATGGCCCTTTAAATTTAATTACAATTAAATAAAGTTAAATGTTTATGTTCTCAGTCACTGTTTGGCTCATTAAACAGGATCTCCAGCCATAACCTGCATAACCAAAGATACTCTCCTCTGAAGATCACTGGAGCTCCCGTAGTTAACAGGCTTTCTCACAGATGTTGAAGCTTTTGATTCCTAACATGTTTTCTGCTCACAGAATACTTATGAACCACTACCTAAAATCAACACCAAAGGAATTATTTCATAACTTGGTTCATGGTGAAAATTTATACTCTTTAACTTTTTGAAATATTAATTTCCCAGAAGTGAAAATCAAATCTATAAAATATCATAGGACAATGAAAGTCGAGACATTCAAAACTGAAATGATGTGTTTTATAAGAGGTGGTAAAACCACCCTCTAAGTGAACAAGAATTGATCTTAAAGTTCTGCCTTTCTCTCATCCCTTCAACTAATCAATTTTCAGATCTTTTTATTTTACCTCCAAACGCGTGTTTTCCTGCCAGCTGGTGTCTTGTTTCTAAATTTTCCCTATATCCAAGATATTACCCTTGCCTCCTGATCTCTCTTCAAACACATTATCTGCACATCTGCCAAGGGCGAGTATACAAAACAAATATGAATGTGGCAGTCTCTGATATAAACTGATAGTCACAACTTCAAGGTAAAATCCAGGCTCTTGGCTGCCACACACTTCAAGCTTGCTTGCATCTTTTTCACATTCTTCCAGATCCTTCTTTTAACATCGTACTCAAGGAATGATGCGCTCTATGGGGCTTCTGTTTTGTTTTCAGTGTATTTGGCCAATACTTAACCTGAAATATTTTATTTTATTTTCACATATTTTATTATACTGGATAGCTCTTTTTTTTTTTTAAGATTTTATTTAGAATTGGGAGAAATTGGAGCAGGAGACGAAGCATGAGAGACTGTGGACTCTGAGAAACAAACTGAGGGTTTTGGAAGGGAGAGGGGTGGGTGGTTAGTTGAGCCTGGTGGTGGGTATTGAGGAAGGCACGTATTGCATGGAGCACTGGGTGTGGTGCATAAACAATGAATCTTGGAACACTGAAAAAAGAAATAAAATTAAAAACAAACAAAAAAGGAAAAACAAAACTAAAAATAAAATAAAATAAAAATTAAAAAATAAAAGATTTTATTTATATTAGACAATACAAGTAGGGCAGAGGGGAGGAGGGACAGGCAGACACACCAATGAGTGTGGAGCCTGACGCAAGGCTGGATCCCAGGATACCCCAAGAGCATGACCTGAGCTGCCTAGGCAGCCCTCCACTGGTTGGCACCTTAGTTGTCTTTAATAATACAGTCGTACAACTAAATAAGATGTGCTCCATTTTGGCCAGACCTATCCTTAACATTTCCAAGTGTCCAAGGCACATTACACACAGAGTCCTGCATATCATATAATTAAAATCAGAAGTGTTAACTAAAAAGTAGCCCCCTTACAAAAATGGCAAAAATATCTGAATAATAACAAATTTAAAAATATTTGTGGATCTATGCCTGTGTCATCAAAAGTTGCCAAAATACCAAGGGCCATTGTACTGGTTGATGATTGATTGATTACACATGTCTGGATATTCTGTTTATGGACAGGAAATGTTTGAGTGAATAAAATAAACACATACACTTAATTTAAAATTTTGTGTTAATTTCACATAATTTATTTCTCCTACCTGCACAGTATCAAAATTATAAATTATGTTATTTTTGTCAATATGTTTACATAATGTATGTACTATTGAAAGTAATGATCAAAATATACAAGATGTAAAAATTTGAACATATTTTCAAAAATAGAATAATTAAAAAGTTAAAACATTTTAGAATGAAATCTTGCCATTTGCAACGATGTGAATGGAGCCAGAATGTATCATACTAAGGAAAATAAATCAGTCAGAGAAAGACAAATACTGTATGATTTCACTTGTATGTGGAATTTAAGAAATGAAACAGATAAGCATGGGGGGGAAGAGATAGGAAAATCATAAAACAGACTCTTAACTTCGGATAGCAAACTGAGAGCTGCTAGAGGGGAGGTGGGCAGTGAGGGGGTGATGGGTTAAATGCGTGATAGATTAAATGGGAGGGCATTTGTGATGAGCGCTGGGTTTTGTATGCGAGTGATGAATCACAAAATTCTACTACTAAAGCTAATATTATACTATATGTTAACTAAGTGAAATTTAAATAAAAACTTTAAAAAAGAAAAGAAAATAGTTAAGACATTTTATATAGGAAGCTTCGGTGTCTCAGTTGGTTAAGCCTCTGCTTTCAGCTCAGGTCATGATCCCAGGGTCCTGGGGTCGATCCCCACATTGGGCTCTCTGCTCAGTGGGGAGCCTGCTTCCCCCTCTCTCTCTGCCTACTTGTGATTTCTGTCTGTCAAATAAATAAATAAAATATTTTTTAAAAAGATATTTTATATTGGTTTTCAAAGTTATTTTTCTTCAAGTATCCAAAATTGTTTATTATAATAGGGAGGCAGATACAAATTTTAACTAACAAACATTTAAAAATTAAATCCAAACCAAATAGAACTAATATTTTTATTTTTTATGATTAATTAGGTCTCATTAAATGTTATATAGGAATAAAAATATAAATAAATCAATGTGAAGACATGCAAATAATCAGTATGACACTTCAAGCATGTTGCACACATGACTGCATTTATGCAAATTTAATCATATATATATTACTTAATACAGTATCCCTACCTTGTCTGCAGGAGATATGGTTTAAAACCCGTGATGGATGCCTGAAGCCATGAATAGTACCCAACTTTACATACACATTTTTTTCCTATACATACTTACCTATGATAAAGCCTACTGGATAAATTAGGCATGGTAAGAGATTAACAACAGTAGGTAATAACAGGATAGAACAATTATAACAATACAATGTAATAAAAGTTATGTGAATGTGGTCTCCCTCAAAATATCTTATTGCACCATACTCATCCTTCTTCTTGTGATGATATAAGATGATAAAACACCTATGGGATGAGATGAAGTGAGGAGAATGACGTAGGCGTTGTGAGGTAGCCTTTGGTGGATCATCTCCTTCTGGACCACAGGTGACATGGGTAACTGAAACCATGGAAATCAAAACTTCATGTAAGAGGGGTCTACTTTCTGTATTTCAAAATACTCCTCAGGATTATTTTCCATAAATAGCATAAGTGGAATGGATTCTTACATAATGGATTATCACTTTGGAGTAATGTACAGCATCCATTTTCATGCTTCTCAACATTTCCAGATTTATGGGTCCTAAGGTTCCCAGGAATTATTGTGGTCATCACAACAGTTGTGATTTATGAAGAAGAATTTAACAAGTTAAACAATTTATCTTTCTTTTCACCGAACACATTCAAACTTTCCTAAACTACTCACACTGCCCACTCCATAAACCTGACATATATATGATTTATTCACATTAACCATTGCTTCATTAGATGTACTTGCCTTCATCCATGTTGGTACAGGCACAAGGCACACACTCTTCATGACACTTTTTTCTTTGGGGGACATAAGGGAAGAGATGGGGAGACGCAGGTTCTTGGGGACTGAATGGTGTTACTTCCAAGGTTGGATGTTCATGATATGGGTCACACTGAGCCAACAGTGAGCATGGAATCCCAAGTCACAGTGCTTCCTGCATGCTCTATGTTATTTTATTACCTACTTATTTATTCATTCACCCATCCACTAAATCATTCACGTATTTGTTTATTTGAATGGAGAGCGGTATCTGGAGAGGCCATTTCAAGCACAGACACCAGAATGGGGACCTTTCTTGTCTGGGTCTAGGAATTGTGCTGTCAACTGAAAACTGGTAATAAGTTTTTTAAAGAAAAGTATTTCACGGGGCGCCTGGGTGGCTCAGTCATTAGGCGTCTGCCTTCAGCTCAGGTCATGATCCCAGGGTCCTGGGTTTGAGCCCCGCATCGGGCCCTCTGCTTGGCTGGAAGCCTGCTTCTCCCTCTTCCATTCCCCCTGCTTGTGTTCCCTCTCTCAATGCGTCTCTCTCTTTCAAATAAATAAAATCTTGAAAAAAAAAAAAAGAGTGTATTTCCTACTGGGAACATCATTAAACACATCACCATGGCATCTTTTATAAGCTGATTGTCAGAACAACTCTGTGACAAAGGCAGTCTGAAAATCACTCACCACCTACTGAATTAATATATTTGAGGGCTCTGCTAAGGAACTTATATTTTTAACTGCAGTAAAGACTGCAGAATACAGTTTGGGAAACTTGTCCACACATCATCAGCAACTTTAAGTCCCATGACATGTTTTACTCCCTTTGCTTAGTGGGAGCCTGCCTCATAGCAGGTGCTGAAGAAGAGAAGTCTACGTCAGCAAAAAGTAGTTTGACTTTCCACAACTGGGTGCGAATACTTTTCAGATAAACAGTGGCAATATAGTCTTCCATTACAATAAGAAGAGGTTATTACTGCCAGACGAAAGTGGGACATCTTGAGACAAAAGAAAAGAGTAGTGGCCACTGGGCTCTACAACTAAAGAAAGACCCTGTAGAGCTATGATGTTTGCCCAAATTTTATGTTAATAAAAAGAAAAATCACAGAAATAGTACATAAAAGAAATTTCCATTTTGTTTTGTGACATTTGGACTAAATTCAAGGAAAAGAATTTTAAGAATTTACATGGACAATCAAGAATAATATTTTAACTTAGCTAGTACATACTGCATTTTAAAAATCTTATAATTTTATTTTAGTAAATGTATTGATTATAAGAACAAAATACAAAAAATTGAGAAAAAAGTGCATGCATGTATACATATATGATTGTCTATTTACTTCTTTATCAATTCTATAGGAATTCTTATAAAAAGCTATTTTAATGCACTTAGGATACTTAGCAAGAATTGCTATAGATATTTCCTCATTAATTACTTGTACATACAAACATTAATTTTGATTTTTTGAAACTATATTTTTATCTAATCCACGCTAATAGAAGTTGAGCTTATTTCCAGTATTTTACTATGGTACATCTTGTAACTAATTTTTTTTTCAAATTAACTTAATTATAATGTTAAGAAAAATTCTTATAAGATGGCTGTCAAATAGCATGCATTTTTTTTTTAAAGCTCTGATTACATGTTTCCACCCATGTTGCCATTCCAAAACATACATTGTTTCCGGTCCCAACATCAGTGTTTGAGACATCCTGGGCTCTCATTCTTGATATATCTCTCTTCAATGTAAGCCTTACTTTTCTGCACAGCCTGGAGAAGGAAGTGATATGCAGGGAATAAATATCACATAGGATTGCTCAAGAAACTGTAGTTGTAAGCTCTGCTCTTGGACCACATGACATAGAAATAAACTTCTCTGACATTCTGTAACAGCTGCTGACCTCATTTTATTTCGATTTAGGGTTAGGATCAGGATGATATTAGTTAGGAGTACATACAGGGCACAGATGTATACTGTCAGTGCTGTTTGGGGATAAATATGGTATTATTGTGACAAGTCAATCATAACTTTGAGATGTGCTATTACAGCTTACAACCTAAGCACCTTGGATAAATACCTCTGTATGCATGAAGACAGTGGACTCCTCTCTGCTGAAACATGGAAAATGGAGTCCTGCCTCTGGGCCTTTGCACCTGCTCTTCCCTAAGCCTGAGATTCTCCATCTCCAGGTGTCTTCTTTACTTACTTTATCATTTCAGTCTATTCTCATTAGCCATTTTTTAAATACTTTTTTCTTACCACCTGATTTAAGGGAATATAATTGGAATGTTAAGTTTGGGTCTTCTTCACTCGTACATAATTGAAAACCACAGCCAAGATAGAGACTGTGACTTCCACTGATCTTTCAGATTCTGTCCAATCTAATTCTTCACCATATTCTCTGAGTCTAGGCTGGTTTTTTGCTTTCTTATATTGTGGCATTAGGCAGCTTTTAAAAATTATTTTGAAAGTAATGTTACTGAAGGTGTATATTCTCTTTTAATGTGATTTCTACCTTGGAATCAATCCAGAATCACATTAGCTCCTCTATCTCCATTATTACCATATGACACCGAATCACCATCATCTCCTACAAAGACCATTGCAATATGCACCTACTGTCCACCTGTATTACTTCCTTACTTAAATCCTTCTGGTGTCTTCCCTTTTCATCCAGAATAAAAGCCAAAGATCCCACATGGACTTAAAGACTTTTTATTTGGGTTCCTGGGACCTCTTTGACTTTAGCCCCATCTGCACTCACTTAGTCGGACTCAGCTTCATTAGCCCCTTGAGACTTCTAAAACAACCCCCTCAAAAAAAAGTTAAAATAAAAAAAAATAAAGAAAAAACAAAAACAAGCCTAAGCTCACAGGTGCCTCAGGGCTTTTGCACTTGCTTTTCTTTCTGTCATATTATTCCTTTCAGAAAACCAGGTTTTACCCCTTCACTTTCTGCAGATCCCGCCACAATTGTTGCCAAATCAAAGAGGCATTTCCCTAAACATACACACATGTGCACACACCTGCACACACCTACACACACACTATCATCTGCCAATCTCCTACCTACTTTTTCTTAGAACATATAATTAGCAGGGATGATATTTGCTTGTTTATTGCTCCCCTCCTACCTTTGAATACAGCTTCTTGAGAACAGGACTGCCTGTTATGTTTCCTACAGTACCTTTCAGCCAATGATTAATGTTCAATAAATATTTGTTGAATAAATGAATTAATAAATTCTAGTGGGATCTAAAACATTTTGACATGAATTAAGTCAGAAATATATTATTTTCTTGCATTTGTAGAGTCCTGAGGGTCTCTTGACATGGTCTAATTAAAAAGCTGCATTTATTGCTTCCATCATTCTGCAAGATTAATGTGGTCACAAAGCAGATGACAGAAATAAGTTTTTAAATTCTTGCATTATAACTTCAGATTGAGGACCAAGCTTAAAGAATAATTTATTTACTGTCAGAAATACAACTGTCATTACACTTTTATAATTCATTCCCTTTTCCTTGCTTTATATAGTAAGAGTTGTTTCTTTTATACATTTAAGTTTAAATCTGTATACTTACTTAGGTAAATGATTATGGAATCAGTAAAATGATTTTCTTGGATTATTTTGAGATGGACACTGACACTGATTATTACTACTTCATTATAATGTGCTTTAGTAAAATTATCCCATTTAATTCTCATAACAGTCCTTTGGAGTGAGTCCTATGTATAGTTAAAAGAAACTAAAAACCTTGAATAGCTACCATGGCATCATAGAAATTAAATGTGATTTCATTGTGATTGAAATCATTGCTTTTTTTCCTTTAATTTCACATCTTTCCTACTGTTATACCATAATTTTATAAGAATATGATTTTTTTCTAGCTCATAATCCTCTAAAAATTTAAGAGAATTATTGCCATCTAAAAAGAAAAAAAAAAAAAAGCAAAACTTGTGTCCTGATGTTGTTGGATAAAATTTGGAAAATATAACAATAGGAAAACTCATTTACATACATACAACAAACTGCCTTCATCTCACAATTTTCACGAAGCTCTTAGCCTTTCAAAGGACATACGTAATTATGTAATTTAGGTTTTTATTTCTTGGTTTGAGAAATAACATCAACCACGAACTTTCAATTTGAATCAGTCAATATTCTTGTTGTTTCCTGAGCACAATATATGCACTTTTGTTTTTGTTTATGGAGGTTTTGTCTCATATAGTCTCTTGACTTTTGACACACACACCCACACTCTTCTGAATCCTACTGATCTTCAGGGATTTTTTAAGATCTCCTTCACAAAATCATGAAGTTTCGAGTCTACAATGAGCTATCTAGTCTCAGAAAGCATGTATTAATCTGCTTTAATTTAAAAATATATTAAAATCATACATATACATATATAGGCATTTATGCACACGATATGTTTTGTATCCATTCTCCATTTCATTCTTAATCTCAGTTCCCCCAGAAACTATGTTAATCATGATCTCAATATAAAGTTTTTTACATTTTCTACAAAATGTGATACGTAACCATATACTTATGGCACTACTTTGTGTGATTATTAAATTTTCAAAAATTATGCCATAGTAGACACGTTACTGGGCAATATTTTTTTTCCTTTTTATTTTTTTCTTTTAATTGGGTTCTAAAAATCTTTTTGCTTGGTATTTTTATTACAATGGAATTAAGTTTATAATCATTATAGTATCTCCTGCTTGAAACATTTTAATAGTCTTGCAAGGACCAGTAGAAATAGGAAAATCTCGGGTGCTTGGGTGGCTCAGTTCGTAAAGCAACTGTCAGGTCCCAATCTGGAGTCCCAGGATTGAGTCCGGCATAGGGCTCCCAGCTCCAATAGGGAGTCTGCTTCTCCCTCTGACCTTCTCACCTCTCATGCTCTCTCTCACTGTCTCTCTCTCAAATAAATAAATAAAATCTTAAAAAACAAAACAAAACAAAACAAAACAAAACAAAAAAAAAAACAGGAAAATCTCTTGCTATTTGTTGATGGAAAAATAATAGTAAACACAAACCTCCAAAATGTCATTTGTAGGCTATGGGAGCATGAGCATAACCATATGGGAAGAAATAATGTTACTCCCTTCATATATATTCTTTTTCACTTCCTTGTTATACCCTCCCAAAACAGAGACGTTCAAAAGTAGTTAGAATGGCTATCTCCCAACATTAAAAAAAATAATAATAAAATATCTGCACCACCCAATGAGTAAACATAGTAGAGTAGCAACCTAGAGTTGCACTGGGTGAGCCGCTGCAGAGCCTTAAGTCTTCCAGTTTCAGAGTGATGTGTCTTCAACTTGTATCATTTTTAGTGGAAAAACATAATTTAATTTTGGTGAAATGAGATTCATCTCCTGACAGGATTGGTAACAACACTCACTGAATTTCACATTCTTCTTTTGTGAACTGTGAAGAAAATGAACGGCAGCCAGAAGATCAACAGAATTCCAGCTCCAGCTGCAGAAAGAATACAGATTACCAGGACAAAAGCATCTATATTTTTATTTATAAAGCTAACAACAGTGTTAAATCTACAACTTAATTACAGACCAACTACACCACAACATTTTCAAATGGCAAAACTACAAAAAAGTTAAGTGTCACAAAAATATTTCGGGAAAAGTGAAAAGCTATTCACTTTTCCTGGAATATTTTTTTGGAAAACTATCTTGCTAAAGGGAGTTCAGCTTGGAAAAATTCTTACCAAAGCTAAACATTTTTATTTTACACAAGCTATACTCAAAAATAGCTTTATGAGACTGATTTCTTGCTAAAAGTATCAAAGAGTTTATTAGTCAAGAAACAAATAACTGGGCAGCTGGCTGGCTCTGATATTGAGCCTCTGCCTTGGGCTCAAGTCATGATCCCAGGGTCCTGGGATGGAGCCTGGCATTGGGCTCCCTGCTCAGCAGGAAGCCCTATTTCTCCCTTTTACACTCCCCCTGCTTGTGTTCCCTTTCTCACTGTGTCTCTCTCTGTCAAAAAATAAATAAAACCATAAGAAAAAAAAAAAAAAAAACCAGTAAACTTAATTGACATGATTGGATAAAAAAGAAACAAATAAACTGCCTACTCCAAAAATTTGCATTCATTAAGATTTCTGGAGTGTGATGATGCTAACAGATCCTTTAATAGCAGAATGTGATGATCATGAGATTAATTATTGCTAAACTAGTTTTAAAAAAGAAATAAAACAAATTAAACCTGTCATAATCTGACCAAACATGTGTCAATGTAAAGTTTCAAAGTTATTTTTACAAAATACCTACATTTACACAATAGGTTCCTGGCAGCATTTTCAGACAAGGTTCTTTTAATTTACCCTGACCTGCTCTAAATGAATAAATTACACTATTTAAAGAATTACTGTCGATAATTGTTCTTTCTCTTGGGTCAGAAAGAGGCAAGAGTGCATTTAAGATTGAGAGGCAGTGCTCATAACTGAGGGAAAAGCACAGGGGCTTAGGGAGGGTCAGCAATCACCTGAACTGCACCGATGGGATGCTCTCCAAGGTTAAGAATCAATCTGCTCAACTCCAATTAAAAAAGAATTTAAAGAAAAAACTACAAAACGGTGGTTAAACCCTTAAGGCTTTCAAACAAACAAAAAGAAAGAAAGAAAGATTGAAATAAAAAATCTGAGGAAAAGTCGTAACACTAAATCTAAAATGATTTGCAAAGGATTAGTATGTAACAAATGGTTTGAAGTAACCTATTAAAAAATTGGAGAGATTTTGATTTCATTGTGAGAGTCAGCAAGGCATTTTTGTTGTTAAAAAAAACCCTCATTTCCTTATAGAAACAGTTTTTAGCTTTTAGTGAACTTGTAAACAAAAAAAAGCTCCCATTTCAAAATGAAAACAAAATCCAAATCATATAGATGTTTACAGCGATTACATTTATCTAAATAATGTACATAGATGGTCAGTTGTAAGATGTTAACTGAATTTCTGTGACAATTTTTTTTTAAATACCAAGAACATTAGAGAGTTAATGCAGTGTCCTAAGGGTAATCTAGTAATCACTAACTTTTTCTTAAGTCTTTGGCTTTAGATTCTGATATTTCTAACACAGGTAATCAGGCAGAGTCTATTCTATGCTCAAATACTGGAATCTGTGGTTGCTTCCGTATCATCTGTCTGGCAAACAAGAAATCAACGAGTTTAAGAATGTTTTAAGTGAACTTGCAAACCCCAGGGATGGATAAACCCTAGGAATGCACAACCGTGAGCATTTACAACCATCAACCCTGTCGCTGGAGACTGTTCATGCCCTTCTTCTGAAATGAGATCTCAAAGCAGTAGAGCTCAAAATAAAAGATTTTTTAACAACAACAACATATTGGCATATGCACAATTTCTCCACCAATTTGTGTGCACCAACCACTTAGTTAACTTTTCCCCTTGAAAAAATGTGATAGGAAACGACACCATATTTCACTATCTCCATTAATATTCACAGTAGCAGCGGCTACTCAGGATAGGAGACACAGGACACTCGGGACACAGCATCACCAAGGCTGCCCAGAGTTTATTCTGAAATTCAATTTATTCTGAAATTCAGTTCTTTATACCAAGTAAATGGTATAAAGTGGTTCACAACCACTGACTAGTACACATAGGAACTAAAACTAGACTTAGGGAGAAACAGATGCTGGTCCAGTCATCTGGCGCTTCTTCTGTTCCTTGATCCAAGCTCAGAAACCTTTCAAGTTACTTACTGTTGGTGTTGTCATTTTGTTGCCTGTCCCTGCCCCCTGGAGAGGCTGCCTGCTGGGCTGCTTTTTGCTTTAAGGTCGTCCTGTCGCCTGCGTAGTCATACCGGTGGTTCAGGGTCCCCAAGAGACCAGGAAGCGCGGCCTCAGATGCATGCCGTCCAGGGCTTCCTCAAAGCGCGGCCCCCATGGGTGAAGTACTATTTTGGTAACCCCTTAGATAAAACTTCAGCAGGCGTGGACATCATCTTTCCACTGATCTTTTCATATTTTTGCTTTTTTGTTGCAGACTTTCGTCCCTGCCATGGCAGACTGGTTCTATGAAAAGACATTACAGCACACCCCAATGATGCCACATCCTCTCGGCGACTGTTCGATACCAAGATGTGCATCGATGCTGGCCTACGGGGCAGTGCCAGCGACATCTGTACCTTCTCTGTGCGGTGTTACCTTGTCCTGCTGTCCCTGCGCGTTCTGGCCAAACCCGGATCAGTAAGGACTGCCTTATGACAGTGACGCCCAAGACGCACTACGGAGTTACCTGGTTGAACGTCCTCGGGTATAAAATTCTGTTTGCACATACTCAGTTCTACCGATCAGCTAACGTAAGTACAGTTTTCACTGCGAACCCTCTGGAAGGGAAACTGCAGAGGTCTTAGGCTGGCCCAAGAGGCTGAAGGACTAGCACATCCTGCCCACGCCGCCCTGTGGGTGGGATGCCTGCCCCCCCTGGAGGAATTTCATAGGTTTTGCTCCCGACCAGCAACTGGGGATGCCTGGGCTTTTATGAGTCGAGCTTCGCTGCCACTAATGCGCCAGATCAATGTCCCCAAAAGAAAAGGCGCGTGGTGGTTTCGGGCGGTGACCCGGCCGCCACCGCAGCAGCCCACTTCCGCTCGGTGGGACCCTCTGTTCCCCGTGGGCGCAGCCATCTTGTTATTCGTCTCCAATGCAAAATGGGCGCCACCTGGAAATGTTTTCTAAATGATCGCTGTTACCAAGATTTAAAGTTGACACGTGTAGGGTCTAGTTGTCTTATATTATTCTGAGACGATATTGTAACATTTACGTTTATTGCTAAATTTCAGTTGCTAGAATTGGATTTTTAGGGTCATGTGTACTTCATCTTGAATCTTGCCATGTGTGCCTTCCAAATATGGACTTCCCAATGTATGATCCTCTCCACAGAACATGTGGATTTCTGGAATTCTGCCTCTTTTCCAAACGTTTTAATGTGAAACCTTTTGCTTAGGTTTGCATTTTCTGATTATTAGTTTGAGCATCTTTTCCTATGTTTATTGGTCATTTGGTTTTCCCTTCCTCTGTATTACCTTTGTCGTTATCTGTGCTAGGGTTTTTTTTTTTTTTTCCCTTATTTATGTAAAATTCATCTTTAGATAATCTCAGATTATTTTCATCAAGGGTCATAATGATATTTCCTTATGTTTTCTTCTTAAAACTTCAGTCAGATATTTATACCCTTAGTTGGTCTATAAATCATTCTTTTAATGTGTGAAGGGATTAAATTTCTTTTCCCCAGAGGATATTTTCCCAGAGAAAATATATTTTATTGTCCATTCTTTACCAGCATCGCATATTGCAATGCCTGGTTAAAAAATTTGGTAGCACCAGGTTGACTCAATGCCTTCAGCTCAAGACACGATGCTGGGGTCCTGGAATCCAGCCCTGCCTGGGGCTCCCTGGTCAAGGGGGAGCCTGCTTCTCCCTCTCCTTCTGCCCGCTGCTCCCCTTGCCTGTGCTCTGTCTCTCCAATAAATAAACAAAATCTTAATTAAATAAAATTTTTTCCCCTATCACCATGATAATTCTACACCATTATAATGATTACTGCTATATAACAAGTCTTTAGCTCATAGGGAAAATTTATAATTATGATACTTTTAAACTAAACATAGTATGCATGTGTGTATGGGTAGATTTCAAATCTTTAATATGCTTACTAGTTTTAAGTGTTTGATTAATAAATTACTAAGAAAGTGGACTTTGAATTTTCATTGCTTAATTTATTTATACATTTCTAGTTATTATTTTCAAAATTATCCATTGTATTTATACACTTGTATTTTGAGGAGGGCCCGACTGAGAATTTAATCTACCCTATTGTCATCTTATTCTTAAACCATGTATGTTGACTTTGAATACTGTTATTGTTTTCTACTGTTTTTCTGTTGTTTTCCATTGAACATGACATGTCTCCCTTAGTAAATAGTTTATACAAAAGTGGTATTATAGTTTATATTATTATACTCACATTGTCCTGAAGATTTATATATATATATAATTTATTTATTATAAAATTAGACAACTTTAAATGTAGAAAACAGAAATAAATAAAATAAATAAAATATTGGTCCACCTCTTGTTCTTTAAACATTATAGTATTTTGTTACTTCATTATTCTATTTAATGTTCTACATTAAGTTCTATTTAGATATGATACAACTATATGTATTTCTAATTGTAAGCTTCATTTTTATTTGCAAAGTGAAGTGAATTGGTCTTGGATAAATCACACACATACTGGATAGAAACCACAATAAGTAAAAGTAAAATGTCTCAATATAATGTTAACACTTAACACTAAAGAATCAAATTTTCAAAATAAAAAAAGTTGGTTTCTCAGGAATTGTTAAAAGGATCTCTTATAATAACCTATTTCATTAACTTGTGAATTGGTAGGAATAGTGAAAAATAATGTTTTGCTTCTTTATAAAAGAAACTCTTATCTGAAAAATTACTTTTTATAGAACATTTCAGTTTTCTTTGTCATTTTTCCTCCATGTAGCTGTGTTTCACAATGTTGATATAGTTTTTGTGATTAAAATAAGAAAACAAACAAAAAGCTATTTCAAGGCCCTGCTTCATATCTGTTTAAGACAACCAGATAAATAAAGTACAAATCCTTTGGTCTGGTATTTTCAATCTGCAAACTTCATTTTCTAACATCATTCACACATATTTCTTTTTTCTTTAACTATAGTTGAAATACAATGCTATATTAGTTTCAGGTATACTACATAGTGATTTGACAAGTATAGCTACTCTCTGTCTTCACACAAAGTTATTGCAATGTATTGACTGCATTTTTTTTCCTGTTCTCTTTATCCCTATGACTGACTTATTTTATAACTAGAAGCTATACTTCTGAATCTCCTTCAGGTATTTTGCCCATCCTCTCACCCTTCCTTCTGGCAAGCACCAGTTTTTTTCTCTGTATTTGTGAGTCTGGTTCTGTTTCCTTGTTTTATTTTAGATTCCACATACAAGTAAAGTTATCACCCTTATATTTACAGCAGCACTATTTACAATAGCCAAGATATTGAAGCAACAGAAGTGTCCATCATTAGATAAATGGATAATGAAGTTTTCTAATGGAATATTGTGCAGCCATATGACAGAACAGGGCAACAGGACGGCAGCATAAATGTATGCCATTTGTGGCAACATAGAGGGACCTAGTAGGTATGATCCTAAGTGAAATAAGTAAGACTAAGTAAGACAAATACCATATGATTTCACTTGTAAGTGGAACCTAAACAAAACAAATAAATAAGCAAAAAGCAGAATTAGACCTATAACTATAGAGAACAAACTGATGGAGCCAGAGGGAAGGGGAGTGAAAGATACAGGCTTCAGTTATGGAATCCATAAGTCATGGTGATACAGACTATAGGATATGGAACTTAATCTATGATATTATAAGAGTTTTATATGGTGACACATAGTATCTACACTTGTAGTGAGCATAGCATAAAATATAGAAATGCTGAATCACTATGTTATCAACCTGAAACTAATGTAACACTGTGTGTCAACTATACTCAGGTAAAAATGTAAATTTAAAAAAAAATAAATCTTGTCATTTGTGACAACATGGATAGATCTAGAGGGTATTAAGGTGAATTAAGTCAGGGGAAAAAAATCCTGCATAGAATTTAGATTTCATAATCACATTGTCCTGGAGTATCACTGGACACCCTCCTAGGCCAGTATAGCCTAGTACTAATGAATTTTCAAGGATAAAGTTTGGTTTACTCTTGTTACTATTATGCAATCTAATGAATAATATGGTATTTAAATCAACATCCCAAAGCTGCCATGAAAGGGAACACATTGCTCAGTCTAGAATGATGAGTTAGTGACCTGCCCACTGGAATGTCTATAGGCATGTCTGTTTGAAGAGGAATTTGTCCTTTGCCACTTCTGAGCTTAGTGCTTCTACTCTGCAGTCCTTTGATTGGATGGTGTCAAGGTGTAGACGTCCCACTATCTCCCAGTAAACAGGACTTCTAAATAACCACAGTCTTAGGATTCAACCTTCCTAGTCTCTTGTCTCCTACAGAACTGGGTCTAGTCTGTATATTCAGAAGGCGGTGACCATAAAGCTTCTGAAATCTAACTGTGCTATCAGTTGCTGCTGACATTCCTTTTTTCCTAGGCCGGACCAACAATTTCACATTGTTGTGGAGCTAAATGGGGGTGGGGCTACTGAGGAGGGAGGGGCTAATGCTTAAAATACAGACCTATGAAAATGTTCCTTTTTTTTTTTTTTTTTAAGATTTAATTTATTTTTTGACAGAGAGATCACAAGTAGGCAGAGAGGCAGGCAGAGGGTAGGGAGAAGCAGGCTCCCCGCTGAACAGAGAGCCTGATGTGGGGCTCGATCCCAGGACCCTGGGATCATGACATGAGCCGAAGGCAGAGGCTTTAACCCACTGAGCCACCCAGGCACCCCGAAAATGTTCTTTTCAAAATAATTACAAACTCTTCCAGAATGCACAGTAACCACTTCTAATAAAAAAACAAAAACAAAAACAAAAAACAGACATTTTCTCTCATGTTCTTTTTGCATGTTTTAAAAGCATTTTTCCACTTCATGTTATTCAAATTCCAATGTAATGAATCTTATGTTACTGGATTATCTGTTGTTCTCTACCTGATGGTCACATAGCAAAAGCATTTGCTTACATTGTGCTTCTAGACCAATTTAGAATTTAGCACAATTTACATTGTGCTTCTAGACCAACAACTTTCAGTTGTTTAAGGTATATAAAAGAAAAGAAATGACGAAGTATGTTGTCAAAGGATAATATTTTTAAAAATGTAAAATTATAACTCTCATATGAATAAAAATAATAAAATACCTAGAAATAAATTTAACCAAGGAGGTGAAAGGCGTATACTCTGAAAACTATAAAACATTTTTAAAAGAAATAGAAAATGACACAAATGGAAAGATATTCCATGTTCATGGATTTGAAGAACAAATATTGTTGTTTCTACTACCCAAATCAATATACAGATTTAATGTAATGCTTATCAAAATACTAACATCATTTTTTCACAGAGCTAGAATGTATAATATTAAAATTTGTGTGGAATCACAAAGCAATTTTGAAAAGGAACAAAACTAGAGGTATCACAATCTCAGATTTTAAGATTTGATTACTACAAAGTTGTAGTAATCAAAAGAGTGTAATACTGGCACAAAAAATAAATTCACAGATGAATGGAACAGACAAAAAAACCCATAAATAAACATATGCCAATATATGGTCAATTAATCTTCAACAGAAAAGCAAGAATATGCAGAGGGAAAGAGAAAGTCTTTTCAACAAATGATGTTGGGAAAACTGGACAGCTACATCCAAAATAATGAAATTGGACCACCTTCATATACCATACACAAAAACATATTCAAAATGGATTAAGGACTTAAATGTGAGACCCAAAATCATAAAAATCCTAGGAAAGAGCACAGGGAGTA
This sequence comes from Neogale vison, assembly GCF_020171115.1. Lineage (NCBI taxonomy): Eukaryota > Metazoa > Chordata > Mammalia > Carnivora > Mustelidae > Neogale > Neogale vison. Next base: position 131,298,299 of record NC_058094.1, read on the forward strand.
ATTTCTCTGTCATCAGTCATAGCAACATTTTTCTAGTTATGTCTCGTAAGGCAAGAGAAGAAAAGCAAAATAAACTATTGGGAATGCATCAAAATAAAAAGCTTCTGTGCAGTGAAAGAAACAATCAATGAAACTAATGAAACTAAAAGGCAAACTACAGAATGGGAGAATATATTACAGAGGACACATCCAATAAAGGGTTAGTACCCAAAATATATCAAGAACTTACACAACTCAACACACACACACACACACACAAACACAAACACACACACACAAAGAGAAGATATGAATAGACATTTTCCCAAAGAAGCCATACAGATGACCAGTTGACACATGAAAATACCCTTGACATCACTGATCATTAAGGAAATGCGAATCAAAACTACAATGAGATATCACCTCACATCTGTTTGAATGGCTAAAATAAGAAAACACAAGAAACATCAACTATTGGTAAGGATGTGAAAAAAAAGGAACCCTTGTGCACTGTATGTGCAGCCACTGTGGAAAACAGTATGGCTATTTTTCAAAAAATGAAAAATATAATTACCATATGATCCAGTAATTCCACTGCCAGTATTTACCCAAGGAATATGAAAGCACTAATTCAAAAGGATATAAGCATCCCTATATTTATTGCAGCATTAGCCAGAATAACCAAATTAAGGAACAACCCAAGTGTCCATGGATAGTTCAATGGATAAAGAAGATGTGGTATATATACATATATAGAATGAAATACATAAATATAATATATAAGAAGAAGGAAATTTTGCCATTTACAGCTTCATGGGTAGATGTAGAGGGTACAATGCTAAGTGAAATAACTCAGTAGGAGAAAGACAAATACCATATGATTTTACTTATATGTGGAATTTAAGAAAACAAAGTGGTGCACCTGGGTGGCTAAGTCGGTTAAGCCTCTGTCTTCAGCTGAGGTCATGATCTCAGGATCCTAGGATCAAGCCCTGCATTGGGCTCTCTGCTGAGCAGGGACCCTGCTTCCCCTCTCCCTCTGCCTGCCTTTCTGCCTACTTGTGATCTCTCTCTGTCAAATAAATAAATAAAATGTTAAAAAAATAAATAAAAATAAAGGGCTATATAGTAAATGTTTTCAACTTTAACACCTCTATTGAAACTTTTCAACTCTGCTATGGTAGCATAAAGCACCAACAGCAATATGCAAACAAATGTGTATAGCTGTGCTTCAGTAAATTTTTTACTTAAAAAACAGAAGGCTGGCCTGTGGGTGGTAGTCTGAAGACCCTCCCAGGAAACCACACCACTGGCATTCCAAAAGATACTGTTTATGTTTATGTCCCCTGAAATTCCGTGTTGAAACCTAATCCCCAATGTAGTAGTATTTGGAAATGGGTCCTTTGGGTAATGATTGGACAACAAGAGTGGAGCCCTTAGGAATGGGATTAATACTCTCATAAAAGAGACCTTGAAAGACTCTTTCATTCCTTTTTCTGTGTTAGGACAAGGAGAACATGAACACCTATGGACCAGGAAACGGGTTCTCATCAGAACCGAACCACTTTGACACCCTGATCTTGGACCTCCAGGTCCAGAATTGTAAGAGATAAATTTCTGTGATTTATAGCCACCTAGATTATGGTATTTTTATTATAGCAGCCTGAATGCACCGTGACAGAAAACTGGCAAGAGGGGTAGGTTGTTGCTGTAACAAATACCTAAAAATATAAGTGTCTCTGAAATTAAGTAATAGAGGCTAAAAGACCTTTGATGTACATGCTAGAAAACCCCTATATGGCTGTGAGTAGGTAAGGGCTCAGAAAGAAAGGAGGAGAGCTTTCAAGAAAACTCCATTCTTCTTAGTGATCAAGAATAGAATTTCAATAGGAATATGGTTCACAAACGCCAGTCAGATGAGGTCTCAGACAGAATTGAGGAATACAGTGTTAGAGGAAGGAGAAAAAGCCATTCTTGTTATAAAGTGGTGAACTATTGGACTGAACTGTGTTCATGTTCCAGTGTTTCACGGGAGGTATAACTTGCAAGTGATGAAATTGAATATTTAGCTGAAGAGATTTCTAAGTGAAATGTTGAAGGTGTACCTGAGCTCTGCCTTGCTGCTCATAATAAAACATAAAGGAGAAATGACTTAAAGATGGAAATGTTGGGGCACCTGGGTATCTCAGTCAGCTGAGCATCTAACTCTTGATTTTGGCTCAGGATCATTGGATCGAGCCTCATGCTGGGCTCCAGATTCAGCAGCAGAGAATCTGCATGGGATTCTCTCTCTCCATCTCCCACTGTCCTTCTCCACTATGCATGTTCTCTGTTTCTAAAATAAACAAACCTTTAAAAAAATGGAGATGTTTACTGAAATGGAAGCAGAACATAAATATATGGGAAGTTCTCAGCCCACATATATTAGAAAATGAGAACACTAAGTGCCAAGTTATCTTTGATAAGTAGAATACTATGAATCAGCCATCTTGACTTCAGAAGCTTTAGGCACTATTCTTCAAGACAATGGAAGAATGGCCAAAAGTCAATGCATAAAGGAATATTCTCAGACCTTAGGATTTAATGTCATTGGGACCAATTACCCTTTCTTTTTTCTTATTTCTCAATTTGGCTTAGTATGTCTCTCTTATTCCTATCCCATAAGTGTATTCTGGAAGCATATAAGTCATTAGATCCCACAGGCTCATAGCTGGAGGGGAATTTGCCTCTGGATGAACCATACCCTGAGGGTTACCTGATGTGGAAATGTTGGGGTTTGGAGCCCATGGCCAAGGAAGAATTCTTGAGACACCTTTGATGCAAAACGAGTATTATTAAAACTTGGGGGGCAGGACCCAGGGGCAGAAAGAATTGCACTGGGGTTGTGGGGATGGCCCATTAAGTACTTTCAAATTGGGAGGAGTTAGGGATAACATAAATCTCCAAGGAATTTTGGAAGCAAGTTCTCCAAGACCTTGAGTAGGCTAGCTGTTGTTGGGAAAAGGTCATTTATTACCTTCTAATAAAAGCTTAGTCATGAGACCATTTAGATGCATATCAGTAGGTCATATGCTTGGGGAGGATTGCTAACATGCATCTTGGAGGATGGAGATAAAGGAAGTTTCCAAAAGAATTTTATATGTTAAACTGGAATCACTGTTTATGATCCTGCACTTGGAGTAATGTTAATCTAAGATTGCCTTTTGCCCTTAGAAAAGTATTAATATTCAGCAGTTGAGTTCCTTGAGGAAGGTCACTCTGCTTTTCTCAAGGATTTGTCAATGGCTGTAAGTAGTAAGGGGATTTTTTTTTTCTTTTGCCTTTGTTTACCGTATTGTTACCCATACCTGAATTAGATGACATTAAATGAGATATTAGAATAGGCTTAAGAGTTGATGCTGATACAAGACTCTAGGGGGTTTTGGGGTAGAATGGATATAACTTGCTTGTGAGAAGGACATAAATTTGGGGGGCAGAGTGGAATAATGTGGACTGTATGTGTTCCCCAAATTCATGTTGAAATCTAAACCCCCAATGTGAATTCTTAGGGGGTGGGGCCTTTGGACTGTGATTAAGTCATGAGGGAGGAGTCCTCATGAATAGGATTAATGCGCTTATCAGAGAGATTCTTGAGAGCCCTCTTGTTCTCCTTTGGCCAAAGGAGGACACAGCATAAGGCCTTGCATAATTGATTTATCCCTATATCCTGTAAAAGGAAGGACATACTCTTACCAGACTCATGCAAATAACTTCATTGCAATAAAGGATAAGGAGACTCAGTAAAAGTCTGAATTCCGGGACATGAGTGGAAAATCGGGTCTTACTTGAAAATCTGTCATTTTAATTTACAAAGAAGACCCTACTAAATGATCTCCTAAGTGGTTCACCACTTGCTTAAGAAGAAAGGTCTTCCTCATACACTCAAAAAAAATGGACATTAAACCAACATTAAGAAGATTCAAAACAAAAGCAAAACGAAACCCTAGTGTAGTTTTCCTCATCAGTTCATCCAGACTTATATAATAGACCCTTGTTCCACTGCATCTTGGATTAGCAGTCTGCTAAAAGAGCCAGGGAAATCCCAACTCAGTCCGCTGATACTGTGTGGAGCGTGCCAACTTCTAGTCTACTCTTGGAAAGGGCAGTAGTTTGGAGTAAACCGCACAGTGATCTTCCATGGGATTCTGAAAGAGTCTTTTGTTGAAGACACAAAATCTGGCCTATCCTTTACAGCAGAGTATACAAGTCATGAAGGATAGTTGGAAGAAAGGAAGGCAGGGACAAGGGGCCTCCCCCAGGGATAAGGGGGCCTCCCTGCCATAAGGGGAAACCACTCTTAAAAGGATTTTACACCACCCTGGAAGGAGCCCTTCACCCTTTCCCATGTGACAGATGACAAAAACCTGAGTGGGTGACTCGGGCTCATGGAGGGTTAATTAGATTAAAATAGCTCTCCAACAAGCCCATAAGAGCCCCTAGACTTAGAAACTTCTGTGGCAACACTCTCGGGTCCCCTACTTCTTCAGGAACTTTGTACTCTATCATTCAATAAACATTAATAATACTCAATAGACTTTGCTTTGCTGTCCACCACTCTTTGTCTGGCCTACATCTTCATTCTTCAAAGTGGCATGTCCCAGAACGATGTGCGTGGAAAAAGAAGAAATCCTGTAATACAGGAAGCATCGAGAAAATTAAAAAAAAAAAACAAATAATAATAATTTTTTTAAAAAACTCATTCTTCCAGCCTATTAATGAAAGTGATTTATTTATTACCATAACTTCTTTTTTTTTTTAAAGATTTTATTTATTTATTTGACAGACAGAGATCACAAGTAGGCAGAGAGGCAGGTAGAGAGAGAGTGGAAAGCAGGCTCCCCGCTGAGCAGAGAGCCCAATGTGGGACTCAATCCCAGGATCCTGAGATCATGACCTGAGCCAAAGGCAGAGGCTTAAACCACTGAGCCACCCAGGCGCCCCATTATTACCATAACTTCTAATACTAAAATAAAGTATTTTGGGAATTAGAACATAACTATTCATGAGTTTTGATCAGTGTTTTTCCCCTAGGGCTATAATATGATATAGATGGTGAGGATCCTGAAAAATCTCCAGGGACTTCCTATAAAGCACACAATTTCTGAAATATTTATGTTAGTACAATTTTACTTATAGAAAATTAGGAGGGACTAAATATTTCTTCAAATTGGAACTTCTTTTTTTTTTAAAAAAAGATTTTATTTATTTATTAGAGAGAGAGAGGGAGAGAGAGCAAGCACAGGCAGACAGAATGGCAGGCAAAGGCAAAGGGAGAAGCAGGCTCCCTGCCAAGCAAGGAGCCCAATATGGGACTCGATCCCAGGACGTTGGGATCATGACCTGAGCCGAAGGCAGCTGCTTAACCAACTGAGCCACCCAGGCGTCCCTGGAACTTCTTATATATATCTTAGAGTAGTAACATAAAGAAAAAAAAACTAATAATTTCTAGCATCTCTATTTAGGAACTGAAAGAACGAATATTTTTTGTTTGGGGGGGTTTTCTGGCAAATCTCAAAGATCATACTATAGAAAATAAATTCAGAAAGTTATCATTATTATTAACATTATTTTAGAATTAACTAAATGATCATTAGGATATGAATTGTCATAGGATTTGTAAGCAGTTGACTAAGGAAGCATCACAGGTATTAGGGAAAAAAAATACTCTGTCGAGTACTTCAGCAGTGACAATACACAATTAAACTCAACATAAAATCAGGTAAGGCAGAAGACCATGTCTTGTGTTTCTGTATCAAACATTTAAAAATAAAAATAGTGCTGAGTAAATTTTAATAAAGGTGAAAAATGATTGAGAAATAAAATAGATTCAGGGTCAGTATTGTTAAGTACCCAGGTAAAAGGCAGTTCTTAAATATATGTTTCTTTACTCATTCACCCAGAATGGACATTGGACACAATGGAAATAAAAGATAAGCCATATATATGCAGTTTTAAGTTTCAATTAAAAATGTAAATGAAAGAAAACAGGGAAAATAATTTTTACAATATCTTTTAAAAATTCATTCCAGTATATGGAAAAAATATTGTGATTTCAGTATTAGTTATGTAAATATAATAAGATATTTTACATTTTTTAAAAGATTTTATTTATTTATTTGACAGAGATCATAAGTAGGCAGAGAGGCAGAGAGAGAGAGGAGGAAGCAGGCTCCCCACCGAGCAGAGAGCCCGACGCGGGACTCGATCCCAGGACCCCGAGATCATGACCCGAGCCGAAGGCAGCAGCTTAACCCACTGAGCCACCACATCTCAGTATTGGTGTGTATACAGATTACATAAAGTAAGAGTTGAAAAATTAGAGTCACATATCCACTTTGGTCCAAAAAAGTTGTCCAGTAACTAAATCAAGTATTAGTCTTCTATTTAAATTATTGTCAAATATCAGCTCCTCACTTACCCTAGCGGTGTTTCAAATGCTCAGGAGCCACATATGCTGGTGGATTTTTTTCCCACACATACCTCAGCTGCCTTGATTCCCCTTTCCTGTTTCTCTTTCTTACTGAAGGCAAGCATCAGGTTTCATCAATCTAAGAAAGCCCACGTGATTGCTGAAGGATCAGGGGAGACAGGCAGAGGGAGAGGGAAGCAAGTTTGTCTAATTCTAATAAAGAAAGTAGAGCCAGGGTTCCTGGGTGGCTCAGTGGGTTAAGCCTCTACCTTCAGCTCAGGTCATGATCTCAGAGTCCCGGGATCAAGTCCCGCATCAGACTTCCAGCTCGTCGGGGGGCCTGCTTCCTCCTCTCTCTCTGCCTGCCTCTCTTCCTACTTGTGACCTCTGTCTGTCAAATAAATAAATAAATTATTAAAAAAAAAAAGAAGAAGAAAGAAAGCAGAGCCCAGCTTTTTGTGAAGTGGTGAAATTCAAATGATGGTCAGACATTTTTAGACTTGGGTGTAAATGGGTGTAACATGTTCCTGTTATGCTCTTGGAACTGCTTAACCATATCCAGCAGCTGCATGCAACAGACAAGGCATCAGTCTATCGGGGTCAGTAGGTTTGGAATACCAGCTTGTCCCACTCTAAGTCTCTGACCTTGGGGGAAATAATTTGTATTGATCCGAGCTTCAAAATTCTCATCTGTAAACTGAGAATAATAGTATCCATCACCCTAGTTTATTTTGACACTCAAATGTGATGGTAGTGGTGACTTAGCTTTGTAAACCATGAATTCCTGTACAATTATTTTGCTATCCTGATAGTCTCCTCCTTCTAGTTTGGGGTTCTTCTTCATGAGTATATTAAGCAGGCCCTTCTGGCCCCCAAAACCTTTCCATTGATTTCTCACCTCTTTCAGTGGCACCTTTGATCCCATGAAAATTCACATATTCCTGGGGCACCTAGAAGACTCAGTCAGGTAAGCATCTGCCTTCAACACAGGACATGATCTCAGGGTCCTGGGATAAAGCCCCATATCGGGTTCCCTGCTCAGCAGGGAATCTGCTTCTCCCTCTTCCTCTGCCCTTCCCCTGCTCATGTTCTCTCTCTCTCATTTGCTCTAGGTAAATAAATACAATATTAAAAAAAAAATCACATAACCCTTTAAGAGAGACATATAGTGTTGGTGGGAATACAACCTGGTATAGCCACTCTGGAAAACAGTATGTAGGTTCCTCAAAAAGTTGAAATTAGAGCTACCCTACGACCCAGCAATCGCACTACTGGGTATTTACCCCAAAGATAGAAATGTAGTGATCTGAAGGGGCATGTGCACCCCAATGTTTATAGCAGCAATGTCCCCAATAGCCAAACTATGGAAAGAGCCTAGATGCCCATCAAAAGAGGAATGGATAAAGAAAATGTGGTGTGTGTGTGTGTGTGTGTGTGTGTGTGTGTAGACACACACAATGGAATACTATGCAGACATGAAAACACAGAAATCTTGCTCTTTGCAAGGACGGGGATAGAACTAGAGGGTATTATGCTAAGTGACATAAGTCAATTAGAGAAAGACAATTATCATATGATCTCTCTGATATGAGGAATTTGAGAGGCAGGACAGGGAGTCGTGGGGGGCAGGGAGGGAAAATTGAAGCAAGATGGGATCAGGGAGAGAGATAAACCATAAGAGACACTTAATCTCAGGAAACACAGTGAGGATTGCTGGAGGGTTGGGGGTAGGGATAGGGTGGCTGGGGTGGCTAGTGGCTGTCCCAGATGGACACTGGGGAGAGTATGTGCTATGGTGTGTTCTATGAATTGTGTAAGACTGATGATTCACAGACCTATACCCCTGAAGCAAATAATGCATTATATGTTAATTTTTAAAAAGTGTTTAAACCAAAAAAAGAGAGAGAGAAAGAAAGAGTGGGAGAGAGAGATATAATTTCAGCATGCTTCAAAGGCAAGAAAGTCACTGGGAAAATTATCCCCTTTGTGGATTTAGCTGTTCTCTCAGTCACCAGCTAATGGACATTCCTAAATATCTCTCAAGGCTTTAAGAGCACTTAGAAAACCAAATTTTGGCTCTTCTCATTGAGACAGTTTATGTAGTGGAAGGAACACAGCCAAAGGGAGAATCTGGTCCTTTTCATCTATATTCATGATTTACTTTGTGATTTAGTACAAATCACGGTGAAACAGAATAAATGAAAACTCCTTTAAAGTGGAGTCAGGAGGCAAAAGGGAGAGCTCTGGGGCCTACCACCCATGGTCAATTGCAGACCCAATGAGAAGAGACTTACCTTACATTCCCAGTAGAGAGTGGCCCCCTTTACCACCCCTGCAGGAGGAAGGAAGATTTTCTCTTCCCCAGCAGCAAGCTTAGCCAATAAGAAAATACTGCAGTTGGGCCAATGAGAATCCATCACTACCCTGAATTCCTGCTTTCTTCCAAAGAATGTTTATTCAGAGCAACTCCTCCCAACTTTGTCCTTCTCTCTATAGAGTCATGTTCCTCTCCTTTGATCTCTGGACTTGGCTACCAGGGGTTGCCAAAGCTTGCCTGACCCAAATTGCAGTCCCTCTGTTCTTTCCAAACAAACCCATTTTGCTAATGAAAGAACCAGTCTGTTTGACCTCTAAGGTCAACATCACTGATCTTCCCCGAGCTACAGTGTTTGTTGTTGATGCTTTGATAGTGGTTGTTGTATTTACTATTAAGAACAAGAACAGCTGTCTTCTATAACATTTAGAAATGATGTAACAATCAGTTAAGATGCTGGGATCATGAGATATGGAAGCATATTGTTTATTTGTAAAGCCTGCTACAGAGGAAACTAACTTCCTTTTTTTCCTTCCTCCCTTCCTTCCCTTTCTTTTCTTTTTTCTTTTCTTTTCTTTCCTTTTCTTTTCCTTTTTTCTTGCTTTTTTTCATTCTTCCTTTCTTTTTTGATTTTTTTCTTGTTTAGCTAATACACTAATATAGTGACGAGGACATCCATTATATCCCTAAATCAATGTCTTTTAGGACACAATACAGATAAATAGAAGGTGGATTTTGGTTCTACAAAATAAACCAGCACAGAGTTTCCCTCCAAAAGACTCTCACAGTTTGTTCTAACCTTTTAGATCCTTATCTATATATTTTTTGGGAAATTGCAGTAAAATAAAAACTGCTGTCAAAAGCATTTCAATGGCAAGTGGACTTCTACTGAAATTGTAGTGCTTTATTTTATTTTTTTAGAGCAAAATTTATCTATTAAAATGTGTCCTTTGTAAAAGTTCATCAGTGAAGATCATTATAGTTTCCTTAATTGAACTTTTAATTAGACCACAGAGATTATTTTAAATGTTTCTTTTGATTACATGTTGAGTACTGTGACTTGTTGCCTTATAGAAATAGCAGAATTGACATTTACTTCCTTATCTCCTTGAAGGCATTCAGATAAGGATAATTTCATTAGTTCCTGTCTAAATGATGTTTCACATCTAGGCCCTAGAGCTAAGAAAATGGTTTTCAATAGACTGCACAATTTAGTCTACTCATGTAGACTAATTAACTTATTCACAATACTTAAGAAAAGCCTCTCAAAATCCATAATTATAAACAATAAAAAAATTCTTCAACATTTTCTTTGAAAAAAGATCATCACACCACGAAAAAATATATATAACATATTTAGAAGAAAAGTTTCAGTTCTTGTCAATCTTTAGCGAGTTTGCCAAAAGGAAATGTCAATTACATGCTGTTTTTTATCTTTAGATATTTGCTTTATTATCCACATAATCAATTATTTATTCTCTACCTCAAACTAGCCTTTTTGTAAGAAAAGTATCTTAAAGTCGTCATATTCTTCTAATATTAATGTCATTATGTCAAATAAATCAAACGTGCATGTGATGATGAGGCATGAGAAGGTTTGCATTAGCTGATGGACAATTAAAAGTCAGTGAAATCCAGCTATCAAATTGCTGGGGCACATTAAAGCAAGGCTCATTATTGAATTTTAATGACCTTTAAAAAGAAAAGTATAAAAACTGTTAAACCTATTTTTGCTGGATTTTGATTTAGGGCTAAACCGTTAGCATGAAATCAAAAGATACTCTGGCTTCAACTTCTTATTCAAAATGTTGGGTCAAAAATATTTGACCACATGCACAAAAAAAAAAAAATATTTGTCCACAATTTGTATATCAAATTAAGTATGATGATATAGACAGATAAATGGTGATAGATAGATAGATCATGTATACATATATACATGCTAGCAAGATGTGAGGAATGATCATTTTGAAATCCTTAAAAAAAGTATATATTGCATGGAAACCTTTTTACATCAGAAATTATGGATGTGTATTAAATGAAGAAACTTAAAATTTATGTAATATGCTTAGAATAACCTTTACTACATTTTTTCTTTATTACATTTTCTATTTTTCATTTATTTTAACAATTGAGTAGAAATGAAACCATAAGGTAGGAACACAATGTTGCATATTTTTTTTCCAATTCAAGCAGTACCCTTCCTTATGGAGTCTCAGAAAACCATAATATAAAGCGTGTTTGCTTAAGCTTAAGCTCTGTTCTGATGTCTGTGAACCCACTCAAAATTCAGCCTGCACTGCGATCGGTTCTCTTTGTGTATGTATTTGTGTCGATATTTTATCCCCCTTTGGGTTGGGAAGGCTTATGAGACAGGAGTTGGGTTGTCCTGAGTAAGCGTGGTAGGACAACTTGTGGGAATGTTATTGCTGCAGGCAGAAAACCTCCTCCCAAGACGATGTTTAGGTCATTTTTTTGTTTTGTTTTGTTTCGTTTTTCCTCTTTTGTGCCATTTTCACTGACACCAAAGCAACTGTGGCAACCACACCCTGATGGTCTCCACATCTTGTAACTCTGGAAAACAGAATTTATTTCCGATTTCCTCACTGCGACTTATTTGTGAGGTAGGGAAGATTTGAAGGAGGCTAACCGGCAGTCCCGAGACTCTGTAGCTGCCATAACCACAATCTGGAACGCTGCATCAGATAAATTACATGAAATTGTCAATAAGACAGAATTCTTGAGCCCATTGTTCATCCTCTTCCAGAGATCTGGGCGCTAGAATGTTATCCTTAAGTCAGTGTGAGGCACTTCCATTTCCTCTGTCAGGTGGCCAAGAAGCGGGTTTGTCTCACCCTTCTCCCTCTGTGTCAGGAGGATGTTGGAAATATTAGACAGTGTTCCAAGATAGGGCCTGGCCTTCCTACACCGCTAGCATCCATCTTTCAGTTTTCTGAAGTACTTACCAGGCACCAAATATCTGTACTGTATGTAGTGTCTTTAATCCCCTCGGTTAGTAATATCAGCTACCCAGCTTTCTCAACTAGGTGTCTCATATTTTATTTTCATTTAGAGAAGGAGAAGGAAAGAAGGAAGAAAGAAGGGAAGGAAGAAGCGAGGGAGAGGAAGGAAAGAGCGGGAAGTAGAGGAAGGCCAAGGGAAGAGAAAAAAAGAGGAAGAGAGACAGAGAGACATAGATGCAAAGAAACAGAGAGAGAGAAAGATGGGTGGTTGCCAGAGCTGTCATGTAGACTAGAACGTGTTGGTATTTCTTGTTGCAGCCAAGACTGACAGCTGGCCCGAGTCTCTTCAGGGATGTAGACGCAAGTTATTTCTGTGGCATATAATGTCGACAGCCCTCCACTCTGTCATCCCTGAGGACTCAGTCAGTCCCTGTCTTGGCAGAGTCCTTAATGCCAAATTTAAGCATGTGCTTAATTTGTCTCTGAAAGCTCTTTGCTCCAGCACAGAGGCATGCCAAAAACAAATCGGAGGATCTTTCACATAAGCAAATTCTTTTATTCATGCCATAAATATGTACCAAGCCCCTACTACGTGCTTGTGATTGCTTCAAGGGCTGCAGTTACAGCATGAGCCAGAATTCCTCTCCTCAGAGCTTGCATTCTATTGGACACATTTATCTGTGCATAGTTTTCATCAATGTTGTTTTTGCATAATGGAGAGTTTATCCATGTGAGGGACTCTGTGTGGTCATGTTTACTTCAGACACAATAAGCAATCTGGAATTAAAAAGCAAAGCAATATTTTGTTCTGTTTTGTTTTGGTTTTCTGCGGTTAGCATGCTAAACTTTTTACAGACTAAATTATTAAAAACCTAAACCATATTTATGAATTCTCATTTGTAGGTGAGGAAAGTGATTTAGAGATGGGTTAAGACACTGGTTCGAGAGTAAAGAGAAAGTGATTATCAGAAATTCAAATTCAGGGGTGCCTGGGTGGCTCAGTGGGTTAAGCCTCTGCTTTCAGCTCAGGTCATGATCTTAGGGTCCTGGGATTGAGCCCTGCATCAGGCTCTCTGCTCAGCAGGGAGCCTGTTTCTCTCTCTCTGCCTGCTTCTCTGCTTCCTTGTGATCTCTTTGTCAAATAAATCAAATCTTTAAAAAAAAAAATTTAAAAAAAGGAGAAATTCAAACTCAGCTGACTAAATCTGTACTTGGCTTTATGCACTACAGGCAGCTAGCCACACAGGTCATTGCTCAACTTCTCCATTTTTTGGTCTTGCTGTCTCTACTCTCTCTTGTATTCTCTGCGATCACTTTGGAAGCCATCTACTTTTTATCCTATGTTCCTCCTCAGAATTTATCTCATTGCTTTCATGCAACCAAACACAGACTAGATTAGTAAGAAGTCATCCTAACCTGGACGAAAGCCCAGACCATCCAGATGAAGTCAGCAGGGTTCCTCCATGTGTCCGTGCTTCCATATGCCTCTGCTTCCCTCCTGGTAAAAATGGATCTGTTAATAAAAGTTTGGATGTGTCCCTGGGAAAAGATGGTGGGATCGGGAGACATCTTTACAGAAATACAAACTATCACTGCTTCCGTGTGGATTAGATGGACAATGATCTTACTGTCTGGAAAGCATCTAAGAGATTTCTGCCAGGTCACGTGAACAGAATGTGAGCTATCCCCACCCGACATGTGCAGCCTGTGGTGATCCCATCTCTTGGTACAAAGCATGTCTGTTCTTCATATAAACAGACATGGCAAATCGGAAAATATGTTCTCAGTGACCATTTAAAACTTTTCACTTTTAAAAATTTTTGTTACTATAATATTAGAATAAAATAAGAAGTGATGTCAAGTGATTACAGTCTATGTTAAAACAAATGCAAGGCATTAGTTGGGATGCCAAAGAACTGTAAGGCATGAGTCTGGGTACACCATGGAGGCAGAAAAAACTAAAACAAGCCATAACAATTCTTGACTTCATGGAAACAGCACTTAAATACATAACTTCTTGGGGTACCTGGGTGGCTCAGTGGGTTAAAGCCTCTGCCTTCTGCTCAGGTCATGATCCCAGGGTCCTGGGATCAAGCCCCATATCAGGCTCTCTGCTCAGCAGAGCGCCTGTTTCCCTCTCCCTCTCTGCCTGCCTCTATGCCTACTTGTGATCTCTGCCAAATAAATAAATAAAATATTTAAAAATTAAAAAAATACATAACTTCTTGATGGGTAAATAACACAGATAATATGTGACATTATTAAAAATACTATGAAGAGTAAAGCTAAGCACTATCACAGTGGGCTAAATGTTTAGAGAGATATTTTATATTTAGAAATAAACCACAGTGATATTTGAGAATAAAAAAAAATGGACAAAGCTGAAATGTGTTTATTCATTTAAGAACTCAGTGGAAATACACAAAATAGAGAAAAAAATGGCATCTACATTCCATTCATATAAATCTTAAAGATATTGATTGTTTTCAAGTATTACTATATTAAAATGTGATTTTCAGCTCTCTGGTATTTTCAAACATGGAGCACTGTAACTACTACTTAGAGTGACTAAGATAATATAACCTACATTTTGAACCCCAAATTATGGTACAAGGCTTATAAAAATAGCTAATATTCTCAGTTGGATTCTTTCTTCTAGGAAATTCTCACATTTAATTCCAATATTGGGTAAAAACACATACAATAAAATAACAAATGTCATGCTCAGATTAAATGATTTTTCTATGCAGAACTTTAACTTTTCCTTGACTCAGAACTTCAGCCAGCTTGGCTAAACATCATTAATTGTTTTCAATGATTTTTATTTATTATTTATTTGAGAGAGAGACAGAGGGAGACAGGGCACAAGCAAGGCAAACTATAGAGGGAGAGAGAGAAGCCGACTCCCCGCACAGCAGGGAGCCAATGCAGATTTGCTTCCAGGATCCTGGGATCATAACCTGAGCTGAAGGCAGATGCTTAACCAACTATGCTACCCAAGGCACCCCAGGTTGTTTAAATTTAACAGAAGTGAATTTTTCTGTCTTTTCTTTTCAGTTTCTCCTTCACCATGCTGACCCTGATGCTGTGTCTGCCCATCTTTCGGCAGTCCACATAAGCCACATGGCTGAGGGACCCGTTCGTGAAGGGAGAACCGTGCTGTTAAGATACTCAAAACATCCCATTATAAGAATTATTGAGTAAAGGGCAGAGTTTTTCTGTATTTGTGTGTGTGTGTGTGTGTGTGTGTGTGTATGAAGTATGACTATTGATAGATGGTTCTTGGCTAAGGGTCTTACTTGGCTGGAGAGGAATGTGTTTGCTCAAAGATTAAAAGACACATTCAACAGAGGGGAGGAAGAAAAAGGAAGGATGGCAGGGGAGAGACGGGGTGGGGCTCGTGCATAACACAACTGCCTGCCAGTGGCTGGAAGAACAGAACACAGCGCACTGACGGTGTCTTTTGTTACTGGGCCTCGAAAAGGTAATTGAACATTTTTTAGTATTATTTTAAGTGTAAAGGCTAAACAAGGGACATCTGAGTGACCCAGTCGGTTGAGCATCTGCCTTCAGCTCAGGTCATGATCCCAGGGTTCTGGGAAGAACCATGGGTTCCCTTCTCACCAGGAAGGTGCTTCTCCCTCTCTCTCTGCACTATCTCCACCCCATGCCCCCCACTCCCAATTAAATAAATAAAATCTTTTTTTATTTATTTATTTTATTTATTTATTTGTCAGAGAGAGGGAGAACGAGAAAGCGAGCACAGGCAGGCAGAGGCAAAGGGAGAAGCAGGCTCCCTGCTGAGCAAGGAGCCCGATGTGGGACTCGATCCCAGTATGCTGGGATCATGACCTGAGCCGAAGGCAGCTGCTTAACCAACTGAGCCACCCAGGCATCCCTAAATAAATAAAATCTTTAAAAAAAAAAAAAAAGTTCAAGAGAGGTGGGCTATTAATTCAGGTAGAATTACACTATTGGGTGGGTTGCACTTACTTGAAAATGAGGAGGTGCAAGAGTTGTGTAGATAAATTTTGATAATTGGTTAAAAAAAAAAAAAGAAAGAAAGAAAGAAAGAAGAGAAAAGTCAATGATCTAAGTGATGAAGTTCTAGAACCTAGGTGAGATTTGGTGGGCCGAGGTCTGGAGCCGATGACCAAGAAAGAATTCTTGAGACATGTTTGGTGCAAAATGGTGGTTTATTAAAGCATGGGGACAGGACCCATGGGCAGGAGAGCTGCTGCCCCGGGTCGTGAGGGATGGAGGTTATGTACCCTTCAGTTGGGTAAGGTGAGGGGAAGGGAGGTTTCAATGGAGCTTTCATATGTTAAAGAGGGCCTACAGGGTGCCAGGATACCAGAGGCCTATAGGAGGCCTTGCCCTTGGGGCTGGATCAATGTTGTCTTTAGGCCAGCCATTAACATTAAGATGGTTGGGAGATTTTTTGTGGGGTGTCACAATCCTGCTATCAATCGTCTTTGTTAGTGAGATTTAGGTTTAGAAGAGATCTAACAATATTTACATTCTCTTCTACCTCAGCCTCCTTCAGTTTTGTTTATGGTGGGGAGGGAGACATTAGGACTTGAGGATCTGAGTTATTTGCCTCTGGAAATTGTGCTATTGATAAGGTAACTTCTTTATTTGTAATCTCTAAACCAAGGGAGACTCCGGTCTTGTAGGATTGTGGTCTCTGCAAGTTAACTATTTGTTTCTTGCTTATGGCAGTCAGGGGTGCCTGAGGAATGTCACACACATTACCGAGGGGAGCGGGTGGAGAGGGGGTGCAAGGTGCCAGCTTTTGCTTTGTCCTCAGCCAGCCTCCTGCTCCCTCATCATAAGCATCCCTGACTTTATTTTACAATGTAATTCTCACCTTGAAGCCTTTGTATTTTTCTTGCATTAAAATTTAAGTAAATTTTGGGGGTACCTGGGTGGCTCAGTGGATTAAGCCTCTGCTTTCAGCTCAGGTCATGATCTTAGGGTCCTGGGATCAAGCCCTGCATCCTGCTTTCTGCTCGGTGGGGAGTCTGCTTTCCTCCACCCCTCTCTGCCTGCTGCTCTGCCTACCTGTGATTTCTCTCTCTGTCAAATAAATAGAATCTTAAAATAAATAAATAAATAAATTTTCCATAAATCCCTATGGGAAAAAGCAAAATCGTAATGATAAGCTCCCTTTTCCTCTTCCCCTTTTAGAGGCTAACCACTTTTTTTTCACGAAGACAGCAGAAGTAACTAGAGGAGTAGTTCCAGGTTCCACATCATCGGTCCCCACAGGGTCCTTCTGTTCCTTTGGATGCCCTTGTGAGGCTCCTAAGACCCCCCCTCTCCACGCCACTCAAGTGCGGGACAACACGCCAGCCCTCCACTCAAAGACACACTCCAAAATCGATGGCCTTCGCTCTGGCACATCATTTGTTTTCCGAACACAGATTCGTTTTCATCTACATGTAAACATGCTGCAGTTAATCCCTTTAGAAAAGAAAATTCTGTCTTGACCACGCCTCCCTCAACAGCCAGTCCCATTTTTGCTTCTACAGCCAACCATCTAGGGAGGATCGTCTAATAAACTCAGATTCCCTTGAAGCCAGTTCACCCAAGCCTTGGAATTGCCAACTTACATTGTCCCCCGTACTTTCCGTGATTTAAATCCAGTAATCGATTCTCAGCCCAGATTCCTCTTTCCCCATTGAAATACTCTCCTTATATAGTTTCTAGAGTTTCACATTATCTTGTTCCCCCACCTCCCTACGTCCCTGGCTGTCTCTGACTCATTTTTGCTTGTTGCTGCTCAGTTTCCCTACACTCACAGCTTGTGGGAATTCGTGACTCACAACTCAAAGTCCACTCCTCCAGGGAACTTCCACATCCTCAGGTGTTTAAACACTCCCATGCACTAAGGACATCCAAAAGCATATTTCCAAGCCAGATTTCTTCCTTAAGTATGGATTTCATATACACCTGCTCATTGTATCTTCCTAGAAATGTCTACCAGGGATCCACTTTCAACACTTAACCAGTCTCAACTCTTATAACTCCTCTTCTTTCGATGTTTCATTTTTCCTTTTTTTTTTTTTTTTTTTAATGTTTTCTTTATTGGGGCACGTGGATGGCTCAGTCAGTTGAGAGTCTGTCTTGGGCTCAGGTCATGATCCCAGGGTCCTAGGATAGAGCCCCAGCTAGGGCTCCCTGCTCAGGGGTCTGCTTCTCCATCCCTGTTCCTGTCTCTTTTTATCAAAAAATTTTAAAAATATTTAAAAAATTTTAAAAAATGATCTTCTCTATTTGACAGAGAGATAGCACAAAAGAGCACAAGGAGGGGAAGCCCCACAGGGAGAGGGAGAAGCCCACTCCTCGCTGAGCAGGGAGCCAGATATGGGGCTCCATCCCAGAACCTTGGGATCATGACCAGATGGGAAGGCAGAGGCTAACAGATATAGCCACCCAGGTACCTCTCTTTCAATGTTTTCTAACTCTGCAAATAATAACTCCTTTTTTTTTTAAAGTTGCTCAGGAATCCTATTTGATTCCCTGCCTTATTTCATATCTTAGAATGCAAATTCAAGCCACCGCTGACTTTCCTTGGTTTATAAGAATAATCTCAAATTATGCTCACTGGCTTTTATTTTTATTACTTGTAACATGGTATACACACACACACACACACACACACACACACTACAACAGTATCCATAATCTTATTTTATCTTTTCTAGTCGCATATTCTACTGGAAGGCCCAACCTCAATTTGTTAGCCTTTCAATTCTTGATAGATATTTTATTTTCAATTTTTGCCATTAGAACTATGCTCCAAAAAGTGATCTTGCATAAAATGTCATTTTTCTTGTGTTAATGAATTTATGCAAAGTCAGTTCCTAGGTGTTGGATTATTAGGCTAGAGATTAAATTAACCTATAGTTGTGATCCCCTCCCTCACTAGGTGTTACAGCAAATTTTATTCCTGCAAGCAACGTATAAGAATATTTGTTGCCTACAATTTGCCAACAGAGAGCATTATCAAACATTTAAATTTTACCCTTCAATTTACATAGGTGAAATTATGTCTTTGAAAGTTCAATAGGTATTTCTCTTATTATGTAAGAGTCAATATCATTTCATGCTTAAATATCACGAATATTTCCCTCTTCGTGAACCTTAAAAAAAAAATCTTTTGCTTGACTTTCTTTGGACATATTTGTCTTCCTAATGGTTCCATGGAACTATTGAAATGTGAGAGAGTAGCCCTTTGTGATACTATTGAATCTATCCTCTCCACCACCATTTCTCATCTGTACCATTGCCAATGATATCTTTTTTTTTTTTTTTTAAGATTTTATTTATTTATTTGACAGAGAGAGACATCAGAAGTAAGCTAAAAAGCAGGCAAAGAGAGAGGGGGAAGCAGCCTCTCCTCTGAGCAGAGGGCCTCATGCGAGGCCTCATCCCAGGACCCTGAGACCATAACTTAAGCTGAAGGCAGAGGCTTAACCCACCAAGCCACCCAGGCGCCCCTGTCCATGATGTCTTAAACACACACAAAAAAGAGTTCGTTTTCTTTCGGTTGTGGTTATTGTTATTTTCCTAATGTTCTCTATTTCAGTGGGCTCAACATTTTCCTTCATGAATTCTGGAATTTGGTATGACAATAAGAAATTTTATTTCAATGTCCTAAAGTCCTCCCAAGTTTTCCTCCTCAGTTTAATGGTTTCGTATTTCATATTTAAATTGCTCATCCAGGAAATAATTTTTGTTATAAGCTATGATGCATTAACCTAACTTTGTTTTGTTTTCTAAATGGCTATCCAGTTATGGTCGCATCTTTAGTAAATTATGATTTCACCTGTCCTAGTTACCCTGCCGTAAATCCCTATATGAAATTGTGTGTACTGTTTCTACTGTACCAGCTTTGTTATGGTCTCCCTTTGCACTATGGAAGCACACACTTTTCATACGTGCAGTTTATTAGTATGTCCTCATATATGGTAGGGTTAGTTCCACTTATGATTCCCCCCCCCCCAAATCTCTGCTTTAACTTTTTTGCTTAGAGTTCTGTATAAACTTTAGGATTAGATTTTCTAGTCCAATGATAAGGTATCTATGTTTCCTTTTTTTTTTTTTTAATTTTAAACATTTTTATTTGAAAAAGGGAGAGAATGAGCAGAGGGGAGGAGCAGAGGGAGAAGTAGACCCCCTGCTGAGCTTGAACCAGGGAGTGGTCCTTCATCAAAACATGCTGGAACCCTGATCTTGGACTTCCTAGCCTCCAAAGCTGTGAAAAATAAATATTTGATCTTTATAAGCTATACCTGTTTTGGTATTTTGTTATAGCAGCCTAATGGACTAAACTAGTAGACTAAGATGGGACCTTATATATGTATGACTTTTTAAAGTATCCCGTGAACTTTAAAAAAGAAAAAAAAAAAAGTCCCTATTGGCATAACATGTAAATTTTATGTCTAATTATTAAGATAGCAACTAAAAATGTTTTTCTTGTTTTTAGAGTTTTTGTAGATTTCTGACCTGATTTGTCTTATTTTAAAACATGATTTGTCTCCCCAACTCTGCCCCCCATACCTTGCAGCTTGCTGCTGCAGGGGAAGCACAATTTTGTCTCTACCATCTTAGGCTCTTTGGCTGGGTCTGAGAATCTGACATAGATTAACAGTAGAAAAGCATACATATTTATTTAATATTAGTTTCATGAGACAAAAGAACCACTATAGGAAAATAAAGACCCCAAAATGTGGTTAAACTAAAATACTTTTTTATCCTAGGTTGTAGAAGAAAGAGAGGCAGTTGACAAAAAGTAAGTGCATGGTGAGGAGGGAAAAGGAAGATGAGTTATTTTAACAAGGTCTCTGTACAGAATTCTTTAGCCTCCACTCCATGTCTCCAGTGGTAAGAATGTTTCTTTCCTACTGGAACAGGAAGGACATCTTTCTTTCTTTCTTTCTTTCTTTTTTTTTTTTTTTTAAAGATTTTATCTATTTATTTGACAGAGAGAGATCACAAGTAGGCAGAGAGGCAAGGCAGGCAGAGAGAGAGAGAGAGGGAAGCAGGCTCCCTGCTGAGCAGAGAGCCTGATGCGGGACTCGATCCCAGGACCCTGAGATCATGACCCGAGCCGAAGGCAGCAGCTCAACCCACTGAGCCACCCAGGTGCCCCAAGAACATCTTTCATATGGAAGCTTGATCTCTGCTTTTGGGAAGAAAATGGAAGGTCAGAATGTTCTCTGTGCCTGCTGTTTCTTTTTTGTTTATTCGTTTTGTTTTGTTTTGTTTTGGGTTTTTTTGGGTATTCTTGTTTTTGTTTTTGTTATTGTTTAAGTATCTTTACCTCAAATAATCTTTAGGCCAAAATGGCATATATGGGGGTGGCAGATCCTTCCACTCTTCACTGATTTGTTGATTATTGTCTTTTTATCACTCTTAGTGGTTTGGGCAAGTCTTATATGCACTTGAATTTCAAATTTTAAAGCTGTTTAGCTTAGCTGAAAATGGAGTTAACAGATTATTCTTGCATTAGCAACTTTTGTTTCTGTGTGACATCCAGGAGACAAAAAAGGAAAATCCTTTCCTTATGCCATTGTTTCATATGAGAATCATTCTTGTTCAATTTTATTGTCTTCCTTCTTCCAATAAAATAGGGATTTCACATGAACATCAATTTTTGTTTATTTTGTTCACTACTGAATGTTCAAACTTCACAATTGCACTTGGCATGAAACAAGTACCCGGTAACAATATAATAGGTAAATTAATAAACATGAGCAGTCCTGACTTGGATTATTTATCTATAGATTATTTATCTATAGATCTCAATGTTAAAGAAATTCATCAAAGAGAAGATTCAGTTTGACTCAATTAACATTATAAGAAGCAGACCTGTTTGTTATTTTTCTTTTCTACAGTTTCCTTTCCAATTGAATTTTCAATCTATCAGTTTTTTTGGTGCAGCTGGTTGATTCGTGTTCTTAGATATTTTTAAAAGAATTCAAATGAAGGTTCTATGGATACCCATGTGCAAGTCTTTATATAATCATGTGCTTCCATTTATTTGGGGTAAATTTCAAGTAATGAAATGGTTGGATCACATGGTAGGAATATATATGTCTTAGTTTTTTAATTTTGAGATAATTGTAGACTTTGTGTTAGAGAATGATCTGGTGCTTAAACAAAAGTCCCATTACAAAAGTACCAGCTTTTTGTATTTTGTTATAGCAACCTGAACAGATGAAGACAGGTCTGTCCACTTTCATTACTTTTTCTTACTGATGCTCACATTTGTTAATTTCAGCTTCCTGTCTTCAGGTGTCTGGAATCTTTCCTCAGTCTACTCAAATCTGCTGCTGTAACCCTCTTATAAAGTTATCATTTTAGTTACTGCTATTTTGTGGCTCTAAAATTTTCGTTCAGTTTCTTACTATAATTTATGTCTCTTCATTGACATTCTAATTTTATTCATATATTTTTATTGACTTCCTTTAGTTCCAAGTCCTTGTTTCTCCTTAGCTCTTTAGCAAACTTAAGACAATTGCTTTAAGGTCTCTGTGCAGTAAGTTTAATGCCTGGGTTTCATGTGGGATGGTTTCTGTTAATTTATCTTGGTCATTTGGATGAGCCACATTTTTCTTCTTTGTGTCCCCTGGTTCAAGGGAGTAGGGGTCCTGGAGATTATCCAGTCACCCGCTCAAACAAACTATGACCTACACTCTGTTGGGAAGGCATGAGACAAAGGGAACAAAAATGTCATGAAACTTTTCTACCATTTTAAAAATGACTTTTTCTCAGTGAACCATTTATTTAGTGTCTGTCACCCTTTAACTATCTTCTGGAGAGTTTACAAAGTTGGTTTAGACAACATCTGGGGTTTTTTTTGATATTTCTGTTAGGGAATGGAATTTGGAGCTTCCTACTCTGCCATTTTGCTGACTTCATTCCGGTAGAGTAATATTTTTAGAAAGCTCTGTACTCACAAGAATGTGCACAGCTTTAGAGGAAATAATTATAATACATTTCAAAGTTTGGATTGTAGGTGATTATGTGCTAACTGATTTATGGGGATCACAAAATCAAAATCCCCAAACAGAAAGTAGGGAGATATAAGAAATGGTATCACAGGGCACCTGGGTGACTAAGTCGGTTAAGCCTCTGCCTTCGGCTCAGGTCATGATCTCAGGGTCCTGGGATCGAGTCCGCATCAGGCTCTCTGCTCAGCAGGGAGCCTGCTTCCCCTCTCTCTCTGCCTGCCTCTCTGCCTACTTGCGATCTCTCTCTCTCTCTGTCAAATAAATAAATAAAATCTTAAAAAAAAAAAAGAAAGAAAAGAAGAAAAGAAAATAAATGGTATCATTACCATAGAGTTTCAGGAATTGAAAACACCATAAAGGCATTAATAAAAACAAAATAAAAACAAAAGTCATTGCAAATTCCTTAGCCTTTCCCACCCCCCCCCTTACCTGCTATTATCTGTATAACACAGAAAGTTTCCTGGAAAGAAAGAGATGGCTTAACCACTTGGGAAATTGATAAGCATTTAAACCTAGGGTTATTTACAAAGATATGGGTACACACCCTGGATAACAAAATCAGAAAGCCTTTTCCATTTCTAAACACACATGTCAAGTGGAACGGTTATGGAACCACTTGTAAATCTATAAGGAGGCCACCAGACAAGGACTATGGTTTTCAGTAGAGAAACACTATCGCCAGGCTATGACTCACAAGGAAGAAGCCAGAGAAATGAATACTACCCAGACCTCTCTCTCCAAGTGGCTTTCTTTCTATGGCCATTTAGTCCCATTGGCTGAAGTGAACCAACAGACAGAAGGTAAAACTTCCAGTTGGTACAGTCCATAAAGATCAGCCTCCAAGGTCAGAAGTGAAAGAGAAAATGATGGAGAATACATTGGAAGTAGGTAGTATATCATAGGTCTAAAAACGGCTTGAAAAGCAGTTACCCGGGTGCCTGAGTGGCTCAGTTGGTTAAGCAACTGCCTTTGGCTTAGGTTATGATCCCAGAGTCCTGGGATTGAACCCTGCATCTGGCTCCTAGCTTTGCAGGGAGTCTGCTTCTCCCTCTGACCTTCGCCTCTCTCATGCTCTCTCTCTCAAATAAATTGAAAAAAAAAAAAAAAAAGGCAGTGACTCCCCCAAATAGTTTCTTTTGTGCTTTATAAAATCCAGCTTCTAAAGTTTTAATTGGGGGTGTCTGGGTGGTTCAGTCAGTTCAGCATTTGCCGTTGGTTTGTGTCATGACCCCAGGTTCCTGGAATTGAGTTCTGCATCTGACTCCTTGCTCCGTGGGGTGTCTGCTTCTCTTTCTCTCCTTCTCCCTTTGCGTGCTTATTTATGTTCTCTCTCTCTCTCTCTCTCTAATAAATAAGTAATAATAAAAAGTTTTAATTGGCTTATCATTTTATCCATTTTAATTTTTCAAATAAAACACTAAATAACTTATTCTACTTAGAATAGGTTAGGAAATTAGTAGTTATCTGTGGGACTTTCTGTGTATCAAGAATACAGATGGTGGGGCACCTGGGTCGCTCAGTGGGTTAAGCCTCTGTCTTTGGCTCAGGTCATGGTCTCAGGGTCCTGGAATCCAGCCCCACCTTGGGCTCTCTGCTTGGTGGGGAGCCTGCATCCTCCTCTCTCTGCCTGCCTCTCTGCCTACTTATGATCTCTGTCTGTCAAATAAATAAAATCTTAAAAAAAAAAAAGAATACAGATGGAAATTCATTGTAATGTTCTTACACAGTAAATATTTGGTGTTCACATTCAAAAAGTTATGCTTCAGCTTCTTTTACCTTTTGGATGCATGTTTCTTCCATAACTATTGATGCCCAAAGCAAATTATCTGAACAAAACAGAAAAAGGAAGCCAATTTTATACTGTTGGGAGGTAGATCTCTGGGTTTCTCGCACTGGCTGTCCTTTGTTCTGCACTGTCTCTTCAAGAATGCTTGCCTGGTAGAGAAATTTGAAAAGCAGAGAGACCACCACTCCCAGACCAAAGGGTGGTCTGCTCACTGCCTGATATAATAAATTTGATATCTTTCTCCAAAGGAAAATGTAGTCATGCTTATTTCCCATTATAAACAATTTTCATGTTCTCCTGGAATATAACTCATTACCGGTGAAGGTGTCACCTGGCCTTTTTTATGTTACTGTTACAATGGGGTTGGGGAAACCAGAGGGGGTGGGGGGTAAGTTGATATTCTGACTATCACTTTTGTCATAATAAAAATCCTTTGTCTCTGACACAGAAACTTTGTTTCTTCTGTCAGCACCAATTCAACTAGGGCAGTTGATTTGCTAGCTTCAAAGGAATGTAAAATAACAGAGCCTTCATGGTTCTTGACACTTTTGTCAACAGAGAAGGGAAACTGAGAAAAACGTGTTTTCTGGAAGAGGAGGGATGAGCACCCAGTGGACTTACTAATGGGGTTTGAAGGAAGTCCAAGGAAATCAAGAGCAAACATGTTAACCAAATAGTATCCCTAACTGGGATTGAATGATCCTCTAATTATTGCCTTTTAATAAGGAAGAATCAAGAAGTGGTTGGAGCTGAACACAGGAAAAAAGGTTTGAAGACAAGCTGTATCGGAGTTGTTCTAGTTGTTGTTTGATCTCCTCCTAGGAGGAGGACTTTCTTACAAAGCTGGCAGCCAGACTCAGATTTATCTCATTGTACCACTTAGTGCTAATGATCGCCCTGAGCAGGCAGAAGGTTCAGACTTCTTCCAGGCAAGAGTTTTAGAGATGCGCACCACACAGAGTATGAAAGAGAGGGAGGAGGGGGAAGGAGGTTGAGAAAGAGGAAATTTGTGAACACTGTGAGCAGAAATCAAAGAAATTGTTAGAACCTTGGCTTTTGGTTGATTTACTTGGGAGATGAAGGGCCAGTGTACATAATGCTTTTTTAGGAAGGGGAGTGATGCATGGACCATCTGCAGGCTTCCTTCAGTTTAACTTACAGAACTTAGATCCATTTAGATAAGATAGTAACAAGTTTTGTTGTGGTTCTTATTATTGTAGAGAGTCCAGTTGCTATAAGAAAACATAGTCCTCTCAGGAAAATTTCCCTAATACAGACACACTGCCATGGGATACCAGAGATAAAGAGTTGACTCACCCCCTCTTGTTCACAATATATTTTGTTTCTTGTGTTTTGGGTGTCAATCCAAAAAAAAAAAAAAATCATTGCCATGACCTATCTGTATCAAGGAAATTTCTTTTTTTTTTCCTGTTTCTTCCAGAAATTTTATGGTTCCAAGTCTTACATTGAAGTCCTTGATCCATTTTTAGTCAATTTCTGTGAGTGGCATAGGATAGGGGTCAAGTTTCATTGTACATGTGAATATTCAATTTTCCTGGCACCATTTATTGAGGACACCATCTTTTCCCCATTGAGTATTCTTGACCACCTCATCAAATATTAGCTGAAGGAATATGAGTAGGTTTATTTTGGGGCTCTCAATTCTGTTCCATTTGTTTATGTGTCTGTTTTTATGTCAGTACAATATGGTTTGTATTACTATAGCTTGAAATCAGGAAGTCTGATGCCACCAATTTTGTTCTTTCTCAGGAACACTTTGGCAGTTTGGAGTCTTTTGTGGTTCCACATACATTTAGGATTTTTTTTTTCTACTTCTATAAAAAAGTGTTATTTGAATCTTGATAGGGATTGCATTAAGACTATAGATGACTTAGTAGTATGGACATTTACAAATATTAGTTATTTTAACCCATGAAAATGGGATATCTTTCCATTTATGTGTGTTTTCTTCAATTTTTTCATCAATACTTTTTGGTTTTCAGTATATAGCTCTTTCACATCTTTGGTGATATTTATTCCTAAGTATTTTATTGTTTTTAATACTATTGGAAATAGTATTAAAATACTATTGAATAGTATTAAAATATTATTGAAAATAGGGATCATTTTCTTCATTCCTTTTTCAGATAATTCATTGTTAGGGTATAAAAACTACACCAAATTAGAAAGCTTCTGCACAGCAAAGAAATAACAATCAAAGGAAAGGCAATTTATGAAATAAGAACAATAATTGAAAATCATTATCTGATAAGGGGTTATATACCAAACATATAAATATATATATAACTCAATAGCCAAAAGATAAATAATTCCACTTAAAAATGGACAAAGAATTTGAATAGACACTTTTCCAAAGAAGATATAGGAATGGCCAACAGGTACAGGAAAAGGTGCTCAGCATCACTAATCATGAAGAAACTGCAAATAAAAGCTACAGTGAAATAATACCTTATGCCATTACAAAAAGACAACTGATAGCAAAATACTGGCAAGGATGTGAGAAAAGGAAACCTTTGTGCACTGTTGGTAGGAATGGAAATTGGTGCAGCGACTCTGGAAAACAGTATGGAGGCTCCTCAAAGTTAAAAAATAGACCTACCCTCTGATCCAGGGATTTCACTTCTGGATATTTATCTGAAGTAAACAAAATGTCAATCTTGAATGCTTTTTGCACCTTATATCCCTTTCAGCATCATTTGTACTAAGGAAGACATGAAAACAATCTAAATGGCCATTGATAGGTAAATGGATAGAGAAAACACGATGTGTATATACATATAATGTATACAGATATATTTCTATGGAATATTATATATACATATATATATATATAATGGACTATGTATAATGGAATTTATACACACACACACACACACACACACACTGGAATATTATTCATCCATAAATTTTTTTAAAAATGACATTTTCAAGGACAAGGATGAACATTATGCTGAGTGAAATTAGAGAGAAAAAGAAATCACCTATAACCTCTCTTACATGTTTCTAAGAAAACAAACAAACAAACAAATATTGAAACAGAGAACAGATCAGTGGCTGCCAGAGGCAGGGGGTGGAGGATGGAGATGTTCAAAAGGTGTAAGATAAGTAATTACTAGGGATGTAATGAACATTATAATGCTTATAGTTAACACTGCTCTATGGCATATTTAAAAGTTGTTAAGCGATTATATCCTAAAAGTAATCATCACAAGATTAAAACAACAACAAAGATGCCCCACTTTTGGGGGAGTTATCTATATGAGCTAATGGATGGTGATAAACTTACTGCGGTAACCATTTCACGATATATGAAAGTCAAGTCATTACGCTGTAAGCCTTAAATGTATATACAGAGTATATGTGAATTATATTTCAAAAAAATAGAAAACAGAACAAAAACAAAAAACCTGGTGCTCAGGTTCAATCTCCCTTTAGCAGAAACGAGGTGGAACACTACATTAGAAAGAACATCAAACTATCGGAGTAGTTGTGTGGTGTTGGGAAGAAGGCTGTATTTTTTTCTAGGCATGAAATAAACTTGGGATGAGGAAAAAGTGAATGAATGAAGAGACCTGGTTTTAGGTCTGTATTTCTGACTTCCATTGACAATTTTCCAACAGAAGGAGATTCAGTTCCCATTTTTAATCTCATTGCAGTGATATGCCTGTCACTTACAGGTTCCTTTTGAGAATTGCTTAGTTCCTGGTTTTCAGGTATTTTTTGTTTGTTATAAATCTTTAAATGGGGTACCTGTGTAACTCAAAATGTTATGTGCAACTTAAAAGGTATATGTGATATAAACTTGGAAATTATGTCTTTAGTTATTTAATTTTTTAAAATGGAAAAAAATGCTTATTAAAACTTCCAGGGCACTAAATCACAATGGATTTTATTGAAATTCTAGAACTATATCATATCTACTTTATTTTTTTATATGCCAACTTCGTTAAGATATGAGCACTTTTACCGATAGAACACACCTAACAGAAGCATGGAAAATATAAGGAAAGCAAAGGTGTCTAATTTTAATTCAGGTTTTTAATTTCAAGATCTTAATTCAGGTCTAGTTCTGAGCTCCCCAAATATTAGGATGGGAAGGAAAATGGTTTTCAAATTCTTCACTCCATATGTCCTTCACCTTAAAGTCCATTTTGATGTTTACAGATTTGGGGCATCTCCCCCTCTAAGGCTTTCCGATCTAGCAGAGATGGCGAGAAATCAATGGAAGCCACATGAAATTTGATTTCCTCCTGACAGGTTTGGATCCTAGCTCTGACCTCACTGGCTATCTCCATGTTTACATGGCTCAGTTGTTCTCCTGAAAATAACTAACAATAGAACAAGTTTAATTAAGCATAATTATAATCCTATAAAGTTTATTAATATTTGTTGCTTGTTCATTAGATGTGAGGCGAAGTGTCAAGCGTTTATCACAACTTATCATTACAGTACCCATCATTTTTTTTTCATTTTACTAGCAGAGACAGTTTTTCTCAGGTAAGATAATAATTTGGGACTGTGTGGACTTTAGCTCTGGGCCTGGCTTCACTAAGCAACACAATACTGTCCCTCACGGGACATTTGACACAAGGTTTGAGAAATGATGCCTTCCTCTCCTTCCTATCCTTCAAGATACTTGAAGATTTAACTCCAAAATACATCAGATCAGAAGAAAATTGCATTACGCCATTTTTTTCACAGAATGAATGGAACAGAAAAATGAGATGTTGTGCCCAAGTTAGTAAAGGTGTTTGAATTTTTTTTTTTAATTTTCTCTTAAGAAAAGTCTGATTTTTATCTTCTAATGGCCCTATAGATGGACCCAATAACACTGCCCTTTCAGAGGATATTTCTATCTCCGGTGAACTAATAGTCTCCCATATGATGAAGACCACTCACTGGGTAATACTGATGGTTTTCTTTGAGTACCTATTAATCCTAATAAGGTTAATTTATACATAGACCAAAGACATGGACTTCACCCCAAATATATCTTGAACAGAAAAAGCATCTCTGAAAGCATGATTCTTTTTCTCTTTGTGTGAGTGTATATGTTTACATGTGTATAAATTTAATGAACTGAAAAATGCTCACATCCTAGACATGCTCCACTGACCCTATTATAGGCCCTATGATGGTGTCTTTTATTGTTCATTTGAATATGTGTTATCTTCTCTGTGAGCGCAGAATTTAAAGCATTGTCATAAAACGGAAATGTCGATATTGATATATGGTTCATGCATCAAAATGTCTGAGAACAGAAATGTACACAAAAGTCTCGAGGAGGTCACATAAAAAGACTAAGGGATTTTTATTTTGCTAATTTTAGAAGAGAGAGATACATAAACATTAATTTTACCAACACTAACGAGTCAAGGAGCTTTTAACACATGGCGACGGAGGACTTTAGCAATTGATTCCGATGCTTTACTTCAGAACGTGAAGCCCAGCCCCAGTCAGGCAGGGGGAGGCAGCTGTGATGAGCTGCTCCAGATAATTGAGAGGCTGTCCCTACCCCACCAATGACCAGATTTACTCTCTGAAGTTCCTGGAACATAGTCATGAGGTCCTAGCACACCGTGGCAGCTGAGACAGTACAATGAGCGTTCATTTTCACTTCAGCTTCAATTTTTCTAGCATGAGTATTTCTTGCAATCCTACTGCTAATTCCTACACAGTTATGAGTCTATCTATACATATACTGATCCTTTCATAAGTGCTCTGGAAGTGTTAATGGCAAAGGAAATACAAAACCAAAGTAAATAGGATGGACCTTTTTTTTTTAAGATTTTATTTATTGATTTGACAGACAGAGATCACAAGTAGGCAGAAAGGCAGACAAAGGGAGAGGGAGAAACAGACTCCCTGCTGAGCAGAAAGTCCAATGCGGGGCTCTATTCCAGGACCCTGAGAACATGACCTGAGCCAAGGGCAGAGGCTTTAACCCACTGAGCCACCCAGGCGCCCAATAGGATAGACTTTTAAGGGATGTTGTTCTTTATAAAGGAATTGTATTTGGACAAGAAACTGCTGCTTTATACCCCTTTTGGATTTTACAATTTTTATGTCACTGACTTACTCATCTGCTGCTTTGTTTCTTCTGATGTCACACTGAAACAACTTCACTGGCCAACAATAATTCTGTCCTATTAGTTGGGTATGTTTATATGCAGCTAAAATATCTGTCTCTTATCCCAGACAGTCTCAATTTGGGGAAATTTTATAAGAAACTTTATCGAGAAACAAGGAAAGACTTTGATACTCAGCATTCCTGTCTAAGACTTTATCTTAAGTAACTAATCAGGTAAGTGCATAAACACGTGCTGGAATGCCTAAATAAGGGATGGTAAGTGGATAAGATTAAATAATACAAGGGCACCTGCGTGGCACAGTCCGTTGGGCATTGGACTCTTGGTTTCAGCTTAGATTATGACGTTAGGGTCATGAGATTGAGCCCCATGTGGGCTCTGTACTCAGTACTAAGTCTGCTTAAGACTCTTTCTCTCTACGCTTCTCCCATTTTCTCTTTATCTAAAATAAATAAATAAATAAATCTTTCAAAAAAGAGAGCAAATGCTACATAGCATAAAATATGATTATATGTAGCAATGCTTACCTACAGGAACTTTGTCAACAGCATACTGAAAGTTAAGACAGGTAGTCCATAAATTATTATGTATTGAGTCTTTATAATTGTTAAATTATATATTTACATATATACATAGTGATAGAAATTAGAAAGGTACTCACCAAAATGTTAAGTTTCATAATAGAATTATGGGTGGTTTTTAAGGGTCCTTTTTTGTACACTTAGTGTACCATTAGAATTATAAGGAAAATACATTAAGTGCATGGTCAAAAATATTAGAGCAATTTTCATTCCTCAAAGATGAAGAAAGCACATTAAGAAAACAAAAGTTACATAAAGAAAATAGGTTTTAAAAAGATACCATGGAACATATAAAGTATGATCTTTATAGTCTAGGGCAACAAATCTCTTCTCAGGTTGAATTACTATCCACAAATATTTGTGCTGTTTCCATGGTATTTCTGGTAACATTTAAAACCCTATACAAGGATGAATTGAAATCGAACCATAATGGGTTTTCTAATACTAAAAGTTAGGAAATTAGAGCATTGTTCTCTTTCTCACTTCCAGTGTGTGGATGATCCTGATCTGTGCTTTTAGCCTGAACGCCTCAAACTGTGCTACAGACCCGTCCACTCACTCTCCCAGGTGTCCTGACCTTTCCTGATTCCCCCATGTGTATTATTGTTGGAGAAAAACTCTTTCCTAACCAGCCTAAAGAGTCTCCACTTGACCGTGGTGTCACATCTGACCATGACACCAGATGGACCTAAGAACTCAGAGGGCCTTGAGCAAAAGCCCACCCGTAGAACAAAAACCTAGAAGGTTACAAAGAGGACTGGAGGCATTTTAGGGCAGCAGGAGCGTACTATGGATATAAGAGTCAAAAGAAAGAGAAGATAAGTTATGCACATATTTAATCATAATTGTGGGTCATTCTCCAGGGGCTAGAGAACAACTCTTTTTCAGTGAAATTTGAAGGAGGCAAAAACTACTGATAATTTGAATTCATTGGTTAATGATAAAACAAACATTTTTAAGATCTTTAGCATTCTAAATCCACACGGATACCTACCTGCACCTTCCAGGTAGAATCAACTTGTCCTCATCAAGTAATAACTATTGAGATAAGGGAACATGTAAGGAGTGTACTGGTAAGGAAAGGGTGGTGGGATGATCTTAATTAACTCCCAGTTAACTCACTCCCCCAGATCAGCTCACAGACCCACGTGAATGTTGAAACAGAACTGTGGAGCAGGGTAGAAACTTGTAAGTCAAACATTCTGCACCCACCTGAGAGAACCTGGTTCCCTTGGCCACACCTATGCGACTAAAATATGCCTCCCAGGTCAAATGGGGGATTGGAAAAAGTGGACAGTCCTCTCAACATTAGATATTTAGAGAAAATTTTATTGTCACGGAGAAGAGTCAAATCTATTCCTCGGTTTTAGTTTATCAGAATTATTAAAGTCTAGAATGTTGATAATCCATTTTATATAAAACTTTTTAAATTAAAAAAATACGTAATTTCTAACTTACAAAAGGGTGCTTTATTTTTAAATCCAATGCTTAATATAAGGATATTTTAGCTTTCCCAAGCATTTTAATATGCTTATCTCAATAGCCTAATAAAGTGTCTTGGAAACCCCTTACCTGTGGTGCATTCATACCTCATATCTTCACATTTCACATGTGCAAATTAGAACAAGGTGCAGGAATTGTAGATTAGAATGTCAAATGGCTAGTGATAATATCCTATATGGTGCATTGTCTCTGCTAATATCTTAATTACTTATGCAAAATAAATTTCTGAAATACGTTCATAGCATAAGTGTTTCTTCAGCTTTAGTGTGTATGAGGATCAACAAGGGAGCACATTAAAATACTGTTTTCTGGGTTCCACTCTGAGATAGTGAATTAATAAATCAAGAAGACCCTGCAATCTGCAATTGTGACAGAATTTTTTAAGGTAATTATAAAGCAGAAATTCAGAAACTAAACTTTGTGGACTGTTGTTCTATAGATTGGTATATGACTCCATTATTGAATGTATCCACAATTTTTTTTTTTAATAACAGCTAAAGTAACTTTTTTTTTTTTACCAGTTATTTCTTCTTACTGTTTAAGTACATGTTATGAGCCAGATGTTGTATGGGACACTGCAAGGAACACAAGGAAAAGGGGCTAACTCTCTAAATGACAAGTATATTACTCTGTATAATTTATAGATTACAACACTTTATAAGTCTGTATAGATAAAACAGATTATAAAATCAATGTCATGAAAATTAGGAGATTGGTTAGCTGCATTTGATTAGGAAATAATGGCCCCATGGAAGAAGGAACACTTAATGCTATCTCTATTTAGGGAGATTGGATTAAGTTTTGTTCAAGAAATAAAGTGAAGAAAAATGTGGAGATTAGAATTTCAGGATGGCTGTGGGAACTGGATGCAGTCTGTTATGTCTATATTTGGAGAGCAGGCTGAACTATGACTTTTTTTTTCCAATTTATTTATTTTCAGAAAAACAGTATTCATTATTTTTTCACCACACCCAGTGCTCCATGCAAGCCGTGCCCTCTATAATACCCACCACCTGGTACCTCAACCTCCCCCCCCCCGCCACTTCAAACCCCTCAGATTGTTTTTCAGAGTCCATAGTCTCTCATGGTTCACCTCCCCTTCTAATTTACCCAAAAGCACATACCCTCCCCAATATCCATAACCCTACCCCCCTTCTCCCAACCCCCCTCCCCCCATCAACCCACAGTTTGTTTCGTGAGATTAAGAGTCACTTATGAACTATGACTTTTTTTTAAAAAGATTTTATTTATTTATTTGACAGAGAGAGAGAGATCATGAACAGAGAGAAAGGTAGAGTGAGAGAGGGAAGAAGGATCCCTGCTGGGCAGAGAGCCTGATGCGAGACTTGATCCCGGGACCCTGAGATAGTGACCTGAGCTGAAGGCAGAGGCTCAACCCACTGAGCCACCCAGGCACCCATTAACTATGACTTTTGACAAGAATTTCAAAATGTCAGCTTGATACTTTAGAAAATGTGGACATAGTTTTTTTTGTTGTTGTTTGTTTGTTTGTTTGTTTGTTTTAATATCTATGGGTAGGTGAAGTGTTCTGTTTTGTTTTAGAAGGAAATTTCCCTTAGCCAGGTGCACTCTGGGTTGGAAAATGGGAAGAGAGGATAACACAAGTGGAATGGTGGGGGCGAGTTTGGGAACATACAAGGAAAATGAATACTGGGGATCAGTTCTGAAGCAGAGTTGAGGCACGCTGTGACTGATTAAATGTGAAAAGCATAAGCACTTGAGGATAGAAATATAATCTGAAGTTTCTAACTTAAGTTTTAGAAAATATGTCTATGCCCTTAATGCAGGCAAGAGGGCATTCAGGGGAGCTGGAGGCATGATGGTAAGAGCACAGGGACATGCGCGTGGTGCCGGTACCCCTTCATCACCCTGCTGCTTCTCTATTCCATGTAATTGAATAATTCCATTTCATTATTCAAGACCCAAGCTAAAGGATCCTCCCCTCTATAGAACTGTTATCATTCTTGTGTTCTTGGATTGAGAAACTGTTTGTCCGTGTAGTCATCAGAGCAGAAACACACTCTGTAATTAAACCCCCTTGAAGAAGATGCCAAGGAGTGGATACTCTCAACATCACCGTACAAAATTTTTGTCTCTTTGCAGAAACTAGAGAAGTGAGAAATAAGAGGCAGGGTTATTTTTATAGTTTCTCTATACTAAATAGAAAAACACAAATTATATATGTATGCAGTTATAAAAGCAAACTGTTAAATTCCCATTTTCTGAAAAGTAGAAGATGGCTGTGAAAGTTTTTTTTTTTTTTTTCATATTTAACTTTTTTTATATTGCTGTGACTTTAATGTCAATGAAGTACCTTCTGGTGCTTTTGATATGAAAATGTGATTGCTATTGAACATTAAACAAGGGATGCTGGTAATTTTATGACAATTATGTTTTATCTTTCCATACCAAAACAATGGTAATCAAATCTCATGCTTGAGAACTTCAGCTGATTGTCATAGGGAGAAGCACCCTGCCACCAATGGCGTAATTATAGAGGAACATTAATGGGATATTTCACCTTCCTTTGAAGGGTAGGGCTAAGTCGTTGTAACAGATATAATGCAGCTATGGGCTGATGGGCTGATGTAGCTTATCAAATCGTGTGCTCAGATGTATTTGCATTATATTCTATTTAAATGTCATGTATTATAATTCAGTTACATTTCCATGTTTAAGGAGATGAGCTTGATACTCCCATCTGCTACAGGGTATATGGGTCTTCTGAGAATAGAAAAGAAAGAACTACTCTTGTATGCCATTTCACATATCCTTGGAATGAGACTTGTCCTCATTTGTGTAGGATTCTAAGCAAAATTGCTGCTTTTATTACTTTTTTCTCACCTTTTATACCAATAGAATCCTCAAACCTATCTTACTGGGAGAAGGGCCCTTTCTGTCATCCGGAAAAATAGGTCAAATGCTGCAGAGACACTGAGTATGTGTGAAAAGTATGTAGGAATCAACATACTCCTACCATACAATTCAGAGGTTACCATGGAATTTATTTTCATAATGTAACAAAAATAAAATATGCAAGAAAAAGTTTGCCAATGTTTGGTCTGCATTTTAAATGTCCCTGTGAGTTCTGTGTGCATACTTATGATTATAATAGGTCACAAAAACTGGTGCCAAACCAAAACAAAGCAACAGGGATTTTACATTATGTTTTAAAGGTAATTTTGCCAGGGAAGATTTTAACTTGTGAATAAAAGGATGATTTCTTAATGCACATAAGCTTCAGCCCTAAAAATATATAAACATTAAAAATATATCTGTATAAGTACAAAAGCATATCCCTGTAAATTAGGTCTTTTTATGAACCCAGTGATCCCAAGGTTAATCAGACCAGAGGGGACCAGTACATGGGTATTAGCAGTCATCATAAGTGGCAGCTCTCTTGAAGACCATACTCAAACTGTAGGGAGT
Source organism: Neogale vison (assembly GCF_020171115.1). Classification (NCBI taxonomy): domain Eukaryota; kingdom Metazoa; phylum Chordata; class Mammalia; order Carnivora; family Mustelidae; genus Neogale; species Neogale vison. Next base: position 131,334,457 of record NC_058094.1, read on the forward strand.
AATTATCAGGATACATTTGAGCGCTACTCTTAGCAAAGGAATTTAGAATCTTTAAGATGAATAATGATGATTATAGCTAACATTTAAGAATTTGTAATGCATCACATGCTTTATATACCTTATCTCACTTAATAAAGTCATCCTAAGGGATAACTGTTATTTTTACCAATTCTACAGATGTAGAAGCTGAGATGTACAGAAGAATAAGCAATTTGATGAAGTTCATTGAATTTGTATGTGGCCAGGATTCAACTGCAAGCTTGTTTAATTCACTGGTGTGATGCCAAATGACTAAAAAGTAGCTCTCAAAGAAAGACCATTTTTTTGTAGGCCTTTGCCAACATCCATGGTATGAATACCCTTACCATGACCAATGCAGAATAAAAAAACAAAAACAACAACAACAACAAAAAAAAACTAAGTAAAACCTATTCTCATAAACTTTGAGTGCTTCCTTAAACATCATTGAATTTTGACTTCAAAACCCATTATTTTTACTATTAAGTTATACTGTAAGTCCTAAATAAAATGATAGAAAAGACAGAAAGAGCAAAAGAAACAAAAAAGTAAACTCTTCAGTGGGATTCTGATAAAGTTCCTCTAATTACTAATCGTGTAGAGGAGTTCTTGTTCAGATCTTACCTCCAACCAAAGGTTCATCATCTTAGAGGAACTTTCCAATAAAATTGGCTATGTCTAATTTAGTATGAGCCTCAATACTTAGGAATTAATATCTATGACACATCTATGTGTCATACCCATTTATTAGAGATCAACACAATATGAGAGATAGAAGAGTAGGTGATTACTTATGGAACATAAGGACTAGCATGGAGGGCATTAGGAGAAAGAAGGGGAAAACGAAGAGGGCGGCAGTCACAGACGGGAGATGATCCATGAGAGACTGTGGAGTCTGAGAAACAAACTGAGGGTTTCAGAGAGGTTGGGAGGTGGGGGGACAGGTTGTCCCAGTGATGGGTATTAAGGCGGGCATGCATTGCATGGCACACTGGAAGTTATACATGAACAGTGAATCTTGGAACACTACATTAAAAATTAATGTGCACTTTGTGGTGACTAACATAACATAATAAAAAATAGTAATAATTAAAGAAAAGAAGAGTAAGTGAGTCAAAAGAGAAGAATAAAAGCTTGAGAGGCTCTTCCTGGAAAAGCTACTAATAATTGGGTGAGATATTTCTAAGACGGTTAAAAAGGTGATATTTGACTGATGTCTCCCACTTCTTGGTGACCCTTTATATTGGTTAGACTATTAAATTATCAAAATAGTGTTTAAGGGACATATTATTATGGTGCAACATTTACAGATAAGCAGAAGGTGGATGTGGTTTATGCAGGAAAGTAGCAGAGGGCAACTCCACCTCAGATTTGCTTTAATCATCTGTATTTTGTGCTGTTTCCCTTGGTCCAAAAATGAGCAACATCTCTCCAGTTTGTATCCACACTCTCATACACCCCCATCTTCTTCTTTATGGATGCTGTTTATGTTTCTCACATCTTGATGCAACTTGGTCCTAGGTTTGTTTAAAGGAATTTCCGTTCTTTTTCAAAGGAAACCTGTGCTATGGGATTCTCCTGTTTTCCAATGCATTAGATGAACAAAATGTACATGGAGAATATACAACTGTATTTGTTAAATGATTGGTTTTTCTCCACTCTGCTCTTCATTCCCTCATAGTCTTAAAAGAAATTAACCTTTTCAGCCACAAATTTCTATTTTCACAACAACATACTCCTACTGGAACATCTATAACAACCTGCCCCCATTTGCCAAGTAAAATTTTGATCTCCCATGCTGAGTGCTAGCACATAAATGGCTTCACCTCTTTTTTTTTTTAATTTATTTATTTATTTGAGAGAGAGAGAGAGAGTGGGGGAGAGTAGCAGAAGGAGAGAGAGAGACTCTCAAGTAGAACACAGAGCCTAAAGAATGGCTCGACCCTAGGACCCCAAGACCATGACCTGAGCTGAAAACAACAGTTGGATGCTTAACTGGCTGAGCTACCCAGCTGCCCCGCTGGCTTCATGACTTTTAATTTTCTTTTTCTTCCTTTTTCTTTCTTCTTTCTTCTTCCTTCTTTTTCTTCCACCCCCATCCCCAACCTTAGAGTCTGTAAATATGTAGAGAACACATGCTAAATAAATGGTTGTCACCTGGTCGATAGGAGACTTTGGTGATTAAATATTGAAGAGAGGGATGGAAAAACTATTAAAAATGCAGTGTATTTTAATGGAATCACAGACTATGCTTTGGCAGGAAAAGAGAGAAGGTCTATTTTAAACTTTTCATTGAATAGTGAGGAAATTGGGAACAGAGAACATTTATTCTTGCTGGAAATTAATTTTAGAAATATATTACAAAGAATTAAAAATTTAAGCAGTAACTTTTAAAAGGAATCACAACAAATACACATAATTGTGAAAAATAAATTTTTTTGAGGTTACATATATTTTGGGACAAAATGAGATCACAATCTAATATCTGTAATGTATTAAGACTTTAAGTGCCAGACAAAGGGCAAGTATTTTCCACCAAGTGTTATTTTAAAGTTGGTTGGCAATAGGGGCGCCTGGATGACTCAGTGGGTTAAAGCCTCTGCCTTCGGCTTGGGTCATGATCCCAGGATCCTGGGATCAAGCCCCATGTCTGGCTCTCTGCTCCGCGGGGAGCCTGCTTCATCCTCTCTCTCTCTCTCTGCTTGCCTCTCTGCCTACTTGTGATTTCTCTCTCTCTGTCAAATTAAAAAAAAAAAAAAGTTCATTGGCAATAAATTATCTTACTTTTCCTTTCTCTGAGAATGTCTTGATTTCCTTTTCACTCTTCCTGAAACACAGGAAGTATCATTTTAATGCTTACAACAGCCCAACCTGCTGAATACCGTTATTATCCCTTCCTTTAAAATGCAGGAACTGAGGCTTAGAGAGATGGGCTCAGTCCTCAGGGTTCCCAGATCATAACTGAGAGGGCAGGTGTATAAATCCTCCTCTGACCCCCAATTCCAGGATTGTGAGCCCTATATTAATTATGTTAATCTCATTTGTTTTAACCATGTTTGTCTCAATTCCAGACTCAGTTAAGTTCATTCTAGATGATTCTCAGTTGGACCAGGAAGGTCTGTCTATGTCTGTTGGAGGTATTGGTCTTGATCCTCTGGCCTGACTCCAGATCTCTCAGATAATATTTCTTACCAAAGCAAGTTCTGCCATCAGAGGTGCCCACTGATGGGGAAGTCCCTACACAGATGCATCAGTGTGCACCACAGTGGGTTCACTAACACAGAGGTATCAGTGACCACTGATGGGGTCATTCAACAGCACAGACACATGAGTGCCCCCACAGTGTATTTACCCACACGGATACACCAGCGCCCACCATGAGGTGTTCACCAGCACAGACATCTGCTAGACCACTGCTATTCCTGCCATCACCCATTGTCCATATCTTTCCTGAAGGGGCTGATGCCCAGGGCCTCTTCCTGTCAGGGTAACGAGAAGGTTGCCTCCAGGCTTTGCCAGGCAGGCCTCATGGAAGGATGGTAATGTCCCCACTGCCCCACTGAGTCCCCACTCAGTGTAAAATGGATACATCACGGCTCTCTGAGGGAGTAGTCATTAAGGACTCTGGCCTCCCTGCACCTTCTCTGTTCATACGCATATCTGCATTCCAAGTCCAGTCACCCCCTTATTAGGAGGCCTCCTTATTGGAGGGGGGTAATCTTACCTTCTATAGATTTTATTTATTTATTTATTTATTTATTTATTTATTATTTATAGAGCAGGAGGAGGAGGGAGAGAGGGGAAAGGGAGAGAGTTTTCCTTATGGTCTTCTATTAATTCCTATGACTCACTCATTCCATAACTGGAGGACTGTATCTCCCTTTCCCTGTCACCCTTTTTGCCCCAAATCCCACACCCTTCTCCTCTGGCAACCATCAGTTTGATCTCTTTAATTATAGTTCTGATCTGCTTTTTGTTTGTTTTTTTGTTTTTTCTCCAGCAGACGGTACACTTGAGTGTAGACCCTCTGTGGGGTTCGATCCCATGATCCTGAGATCATGACCTAAGCCAAAATTAGCCATCAGATGGTTAATCAAACGAGCCACCCAGCTTGGCTGGGGGTCATTTTATTGGGGACCTTTATTGAGGACGTCCTTATTGTGAGACTGAGCTGAGGCCCCACTGATGTAGTCCTTTTCCACCCTGCTCTTACTCTCTCCTTCCTCCTGTGTCCCACCAGTGGTGTCCCACCACCTGTAATCAGCAGGGAGTTAGAGAGTTCCCCGGCAGTGAGATGATCCTTGTCTACACTACCTGCCAATTACTCCTACCAGCTGCTGTTCCACAGAGAGCAATAGAACTGAGGGGCAGCCCTCCTCTGGGCCTCTGGCCGGCATTCTCTGCAGTAAGTTTAAGAGGGCTTGACTATGGCTTTCTGTGTAGTATGCACTCATTGCCACCTGCTCATTGACCTGACGGTCCTACCTGCTCATTGACACCTGACTGCTCCCACTGGTGACTCTACTGATGTCCACCACTGTTGTCTGCACCTTAGGATTTTCCACCTACTATCCTCAAAAGTTTTGCTGTGAAGGTTATGAAAGCTTTCTCCTCTTAATATCTTAAAATAGTTCATGGGAAAGCACCTTCTGTTTCACTGTTTTATTGATCACCTTTCTACCCATAGGATTCAAAGCTGGAGCAGAGTTCATTCTATCTGGCAGATGAAGTTCTGTGTTTTGATCCATGGCATTGCCCGTGGCCCTGTTCCTCTTGAATCCATACATGCTTTAATATTTTCTTCCATTTGGAAAAGTTTTGGCCAAGAGAGTTCATGGAAAGATATACTCAGGATTCTTTGCTTCAGTTGGAATTACCAGTGTTCCTGTTAGATTCAGACATGTTTAAACCCGGAGGGAAATCAGCTTGGTGAATTGGTGAAAACCTGTCTCCCTAGCACATTAATTAATCAAAAATATTGTGTTCTTACATAACATTACCATAAAGCTCTTTTATAACATTTTCTCATTTCAACTTTAAAACAACTCTAAAAGAGGAATAGCAGGGGCGCCTGGGTGACTCAGTGGGTTAAAGTCTCTGCCTTCGGCTCGGGTCATGATCCCGGGGTCCTGGGATTGAGCCCTGCGTCTGGCTCTCTGCTAGTGGGAAGCCTGCTTCCTCCTCTCTCTCTCTCTCTCTCTGCCTGACTCTCTGCCTACTTGTGAGCTCTGTGAAATAAATAAATAAGATCTTAAAAAAAAGGGGGGGAATAGAAAAGAAGTATTTTCTATGTTGTAGATAATGGGATTAAGCTCACTGCTGTTCCATCTTTGCTTATGTGCCATGGATTTTAATTCAGTGCTCTCAGATAAAATTCATTTTAAAAATTTTCTAAAATTTTTTATTAACATATAATGTGTTATTAGCCCCAGGGGTACAGGCCTGTGAATCACCAGGTTTACACACTTCACAGCACGCACCATAGCACATATCTTCCCCAATGTCCGTAACCCCACCACCCACTCCCTCCCCCCTCCCCCCAGCAACCCTCAGTTTGTTTTGTGAGATTAAGAGTCTCTTACGGTTTGTCTCCCTCCTGATCCCATCTTGTTTCATTTATTCCCTTCCTACCCCCAAACCCTCCACATTGCCTCTCAACTTCCTCATATCAGGGAGATCATATGAAAATTGTCTTTCTCTGATTGACTTATTTCACTCAGCATAATACCCTCTAATTTCGTCCACGTCATCACAAATGGTGAGATTTCATTTCTGTTGATGGCTGCATAGTATTCCATTGTAGATATATACCACATCTTCTTTATCCACTCTTCTGTTGATGGACATCTAGGTTCTTTCCATAGTTTGGCTGTTGTGGACATTGCTGCTATAAATATTTGGGTGCACGTGCCCCTTCAGATCACTACATTTTTATCTTTAGGGTAAATACCCAGTAGTGCAATTGCTGGGTCATAGGGAAGTTCTATTTTCAACTTTTTGAGAAACCTCCATGCTGTTTTCCAGAGTGGGTGCACCAGCTTGCATTCCCACCAACCATGTAGGAGGGTTCCTCTTTCTCTGCATCCTTGCCAGCATCTGTAATTTCCTGACTTGTTAATTTTAGCCATTCTGACTGGTATAGCTGGTATCTCGGTGTGGTTTTGATTCGTATTTTCCTGATGCCGAGTGATGTGGAGCACTTTTTCACGTGTCTGTTGTCCATCTGGATGTCTTCTTTGCAGAAATGTCTGTTCATGTCTTGTGCCCATTTCTTGATTGGATTATTTGTTCTTTGGGTGTTGAGTTTGATTATAGATTTTGGATACCAGCCCTTTATCTGATATGTCATTTGCAAATATCTTCTCCATTCTCTCCGTTGTCTTTTGGTTTTGTTGACTATTTTCTTTGCTGTGCAAAAGCTTTTGATCTTCATGAAGTCCCAGATAAATTTCATTTTTATTTCAACTAAACTGTTACCACTCTCTCTTCAAAATACATAGTTCTCCAAACTGAAATGAGCAGCAGAGTTTTTTGTTTGTTTGTTTGTTTGTTTGTTTTTAATAATAAGTTTGAAAAGTGTGAGTTAGCAGGGAAAATACTGTAAAGCAGCAGATTTGGTTTATTGGTTGAGACCTTGTGCTGAACACTAGAGAGAAATACACAGCAAATATTAGATATGATTTCATTTTCAACTGGAAAAATAAATCTTGAAAGAAAAGATTAAGTGAACATGAACATGAACATACCAACTGCATCCATCGTAACAATCATTGACTGACCAGCAACTTGAGGCACTGGGTGGTATTTGACAAGGGCAGATAATTAAGCATTAGGATCAAAAGGAATAATTTTCATTTTTCTCTCTTTTTCAAGTCATGTGGCATGAAGATGTGTAAATTAATAGATGTTATGGGCACCCTAGGACATCTCTTCCAAGCTAAATTTTAGAAAGTCCCTCTGATATTTCTTGATTAACCGAAAATACCAATATATTTTCAAGAAAACACATCAAATTAAGTCAGTATTCCATTACTTATGAATATAGTAAAAATACAAAGGGGACGTTGTAAAATGAAATCACACAAAATTAGCCTTAACATTAAAATGTTTGCATTTTACCTCGCAAGCATCTTCTAAAAATACATTTGATGAAACATACTATCAAAAATTGTGAGCTACCTAAGGGTCCTAATTTTATATCTTTAAGGGTAAATGTCTTATAATGTTCCCTTAATAAAACACATATTTTAAACATTAATTGTTCTCCCTTCTGGTGAATTAAATGATGTTTTAGACCACTCAAGACTATAAGAAATTGCTGGAAATATCAAATCATAAAATTAATTAGAAAATATATTTTTTTGCATCTGCAAGATTTTTTTCCCCTTATTCCTCTTATACAAAGCTACACATATATGATCCATCTAAACTCTATTACATAATGAAAACACAAGATGTGAAGAGGAAGAAACATCTGTTGTTCTGCTATTTTGGTGACTGTTAAATAGATTTAAGTAAGCAGGCTATCTCTAGTCTTCAGAGAGTCAATTTATTAAATAAGTTTAAGCAACAACAGGTTAAATAATTTAAATTTTATAAACACCACTATCCCCCTCATGACAACCTTCATATATATTTTTTTTTTCTCTAGTTTTGGTATACTGCAGATCTGAAAAATAAAATTTTGGTCATTAAATTTTTGTATGCCCAATTTAATAGAGATTATTATCAGAGTCACTAATTTATTATTTTATTTGTTAGTTTAGATTTTAATATCTTCTACAGCTAGAACTGAGTTCTAGGTGCTGACAGTTGAATGAAGTTAGCCTTGTCCTCACTAAGCTCAAAACTGGAAGGAGGAGAAAGAGGAGAAAATCTGACTTTTCTTGTTCTGTGCTAGCAGTTGAGGTAAATGTGCTCAAAATGTTCTTTGGCATCTAATATTGCCTAGATAATGAGTCAGAAAAGGATTACAAAGGTAGTGATAATTAGGACACATCTTTTTATTTTATTTTGGTTTGATTTTTGCAGATGTTACTTTAGTCTCAGGTATATAACTTAGTGATTTAAAAAGTTTGTACATTATGCTATGTTTACCACAAGTATAATTATCATTTGTCCCATTACATTGCTGTTACAATATCACTGACTGTATTCTTTATGCTCTGCTATTAATTCCTATGACTCACTCATTCCATAGCTGGAGGACTGTATCTCCCTTTCCCCGCCACCCATTTTGTCCAAATTCCCACACCCGTCTCCTCTGGCAACCATCAATTTGATCTCTGTATTTATAGTTCCAATTCTGCTTTTTATTTTGATTTGTTTTTTCTTTTTTCTTTTTTTTAGATTTTATTTATTTATTTCACAGAGAGATAGAGAAAGAGAGCACAAGGAGGTAGAGCAGCAGACAGAAGGAGAGGGAGAAGCAGGCTCTCCACAGAGCAGGGGGCCCTATAGAGGGCTCGATGCCAGGACCTAGGGATCATGAACTGAGCTGAAGGCAGCTGCTTAACTGACTGAGCCACCCAGGTGCCTGAGGGTTTTTTTGTTTGTTTGTTTTATCTTTGTTTTTTTTTTTTTTTTAGATTTCATTTTATGAAAGGATACCTATGGTACTTGTCTTTCTCTGACTTATTTCACTTAGCATAGTACCCTCCAGGTCCATCCATATTGTTTCAAATGTCATGATCTCATCATTTTTATGGTTCCACCATATATATATATATTTTTTTCCCATTTTCCTTCTCCATTCATCTTTTAATGGACCCTTCAATTGCTTCATGTCTTGACTACTGCAAATAATGCTGCAATAAACATGGGAATGGATATATCTTTTCCATTTACTGTTTTGATTTTCCCTTGGTAAAATAGTGGAATTATTAGATTATATGATATTTCCATTTTTAATTTTTTAAGGAAAATATCTACTGGTTTCCATAGTGACTGCATCAGTTTGCATTCCCACCAACAGTGCACAAGGGTTCCCTTTTAACCACATTCTCACCGACACTTGCTATTTCTTATGTTTTTGATTTTAGTCTTCTGACACGTGTGAGGTGATATCTCATTGTGGATTTGATTTGCATTTTCGTACTAATTAGTGATGTTGAGCGTCTTTTCATGTGTCTGTTGGCCATCTGTATGTCTTCTTTGGAAACATGTGTATTAGGTCCTCTGTTCATTTTTTAATCAGATTTTTTTGGGGGGTATTGGGTTTTATGAGTTTCTTATATATTTTGGATATTAACCGTTTATCAGCTCTATCATTGGCAAATATCAGTAGGTTGTCGTTTATTTATTTATTTATTTACTTTGCTTGCAAACACTTTTCATTTTGATGTAGTCCCAATAGTTTATTTTTGCTTTTGCTTCCCTTGCCTTCAGAGAGGTATTTAGAGTGCTAACATCAGAGAAATTACTGCTTGAGTTCTCATTTAGGATTTTATGCTTTTAAGTTTCCCATTTAGATCTTTAACCAATTTTTAGTTTATTTCTCTTTATGATGTTGTAAAGTAGTGAGTTTCATTCTTTTACATGTTGTTGACCAGCTTTCCCAGTACATTATTAAAAACACCATTTTTCCCCCATTGTATATTCTTGCTTTCTTTGTCATAGATTAACTGATCATATTTCTAGGTTCTCTGTCCTGTTCCATTGATCTAGGCATTTTTTTAAAAAATATTTTGTACCAGTACCATGTTGTTTTGAGTACCACAGCATTATAGAATATCTTGAAATCTGGAATTGTAGCAGCCATAATTTTGTTCTTCTTTCTCAGGATTGTTTTGGTTATTCAGGGTCTTCTGTGGTTCCATACAAATTTTAGTATTATTTGTTGTAGTTTTTCAAAAAATGCTGTTGGCGTTTTAATAGACATTACATTAAATCTGTAGATTGCTTTGGGTAATATGGACATTTTGACAATATTAATTCTTCCAATACATGAGCATGGACTATCTCTCCATTTGTTTGTGCCATCTTCAATTTCTTTCATGAGTGTTTTATCGATTTTGGAGTTCAAATTTTTCACCCCCTTGGTTAATTTTATTCCTAGGTATCATATTCCTATTGGTACAATTATAAATGGTGTTGCTTTTTAAAAATTTATTTTTCTGTAAAATTGTTTATAGTATCAAGGAACACTACAGATGTCTGGGTATTAATTTTGCATTCTGCCCTTTTACTAAAACTATTACTTCTATTTAATACTTCCAGACAGTTGTTGTTGTTGTTGTTTTGTTGTTGTTGTTGTTTGGTGAAATCTTTAAGATTTGCTGTGTAGTATCATGTCACCTATGCATAGTTATAATTTAAATATTCTTTATGAATATGGATATCTCCTTTTTTTTTTCTTGTTTGATTGCTCTAGACTAGGACTTTTAGTACTAAAAATGGTAAGAGTAGACATTCTTGTCTTTTTCCTGACCTTAGAGGGAAAACTGTCTTTCACTATTGAGGATCATCATACATGGCCTTTATTATGTTCAGGTATTTTCCCTCTGACACCATTTTGTTGAATTTTTATCATAAATATATGTTGAATCTTATCAAATGCTTTTTCTACATCTTTTAAACTGATGATATGATTATTATCCTTCATTTTGTTCATGTGGTGTATGATGTTGTTTGATTTACAAGTATTGAGCCATCCTTGCATCCAAGAAGTAAATTTTACCTGATCATGGTGAATTATCATTTTAATGTATTGTTGTATATGGTTTGCTATGATTTTGTTGAAGGTTTTTGCATCTTTGTTCACCAGGGATATTAGCCTGTTGTTTTCTTTGTGGTATCTTTGTCTGGTTTTGGTGTCATAATAACTCTGGCTTCAGGCAATGTACTTGGAAGCTTTATTTCCTCTTCTATTTTTTGAAATAGTTTGAGGAGAATAAATATTAACTATTCTATAAGTGTCTGATAGAATTCACTTGTGACTGTCTGGTCCTGGACTTTTATTTTTTGGTAGTTTTTTTCATTACTGATTCCATTTCATTACTTGTAATCAGTCTATTCAGATTTTTATTTATTCCTGGCTCATTTTTGGAAGATTGTATGTTTCTTAGAATTTATTCATTTCTTCTAGGTTGTCCAGTTGGTTGGCATATAATTTTTCATGGTATTTTCTTATAATTTTTTTTTATTTTTGTGGTATCTTTGTTACTTCTCTCTCATTTCTGATTTTGTGTCTTTTTCTTAATGAGTCTAAGGATTTGTCAATTTTGTTTACCTTTTCAAAGAACCAGCTTTTAGTTTCATTTCCTTCCTTCCTTCCATTCTTCCTTTCTTTCTTCCTTCCACATATTTATTTTTCTTTTTTATCTGTATGTTATTTATTTCTGCTCTGATTTTATTATTTCCTTTCTTCCTCTCACCATGGGTGTTGTTGTTCTTTTTTCTAGTTCCTTTAAGTATAAGGTTGGATTGTTTATTTGATTTTTTTTCTTCTTCTTCTTTCTTTTTTTTTTCTCTTTTTCTTTCTTGAGGGAGTCCTGTATTGCTATCTACTTTCCCTCTTAGAACTGCTTTTGTTGTGTCTCAGAGATTTTTAGACCATTATGTTTTCATTTTTGTCTTCATGTATTCTTTTGATTTCTTCTTTGATTGCTTCAATTTCAATTGCCCTTTGGTTGTTTAGTATCATGTGGTTTAGTCTCCACATGTTTGTGTTTTTTTTTTTTCCAGTTGTTTGTTTCTTTCTTTCTTTATTCCCTTGTGATTGTGTGTGTGTGTGTGTGATTTATTTCCAGTGTTATCCTTTGTAATTGGGAAAGATTCATGGTATGATTTCTATTTTCTTAAGTTTATTGAAGCTTGTTTTATGGTCTTATATGTGATCTATTCTGGAGAGTGTTCTATGAACACTCAAAAAGGATGTGTATTCTGTTGTTTTGGGTGAACTGTACTGTATATATCTGTTATGTACATCTGGTCCAATGTGCCATTCAAAGACATTATTTCCCCATTGGTTTTCTGTCTGCATGATCTACCCATAGATATAAGCAGAGTGTTAAAATCCCCAACTATTATTGTATTACTATTAATTTCTCTCTGTCCACTAATATTTGCTTTATATATTTAAGTACTACAACACTGGGTGTGAAGCTATTGACCATTGTTATATCCTCCTGCTGGAATGACACATTTATTATGATGTAATGGCTTTCTTTGTCTCTTGTTGCAATTTGTGTTAATGTCCATTTTCTCTAGTATAAGTATTGCCACATCTTGAAACTACAATTCATGAGCTGGCTGTACCTATTTGTTTATGTTCGATCTATGGCTACAAGAGCAGAGTTGAATACTCATAAAAGTGACCATATGGCCCACAACTGAAAAATATTTACTAAGTGTTCCTTTAAACACAGAGCATAATAAATACTTTAGATTTTGCAGACCTAGTGGTTGCTTATCACAGATACTCAAGTCAGCCATGGTAGTGAGTAGGAAACTACAGGCCATACCTAAATAAAGGATGTGGCTGTGTTCTAGTAAAACTGTGCAAATGCAAGCAGCAAGTGGGCAGCCTCTAGTCTGTGAAGCAGTAGTTTGTCAAATTGTTGTGTGGATAAAGTGAGTGTGGTTAGATTTATGGAGAACTCTTTTACCTATGTTGTTTTTTTTAAATATTTTTGGTATCAAATGATAGAATTTGAATAGAGAAATTAGATGATAAATATGTATTAAATTGTTTTATCATAACTCAATTCATACTTTGTCATTGTGATCCTCAAAATTTGCTCACCCAACTTTTTACTTAATTTCTGCAAATTTAAACACTCATAAAAGTCAACAAAAGTATTATATAGAAAGAGCATATGGCAATGACATTTGTTACTTTTTTCTCTCTTGCTCTCAAATATTATAACACTATTTCTGTGTACATTATGATGTGTCTAAGAATAAGTAAGTTCTTCTAAATAACCATATGAAACTTGAGAGAATAGAAAAAACATACATTTCCATGAGCCCTTCTTCCAACTTCTCCCCAAAGATGACCTATTGTATACTGTAGTAGAATATCAAAACCAAGAAACTGACAATACTAGTAAAATACTGTTAATGAGATTACAGTCCTTGTTCACTTTTAGCAGATTTTGTATGCAGACATGTCTACACAAGTGTGTAGTTCTATGCATTTGATGTCATGAATAAATTTAGGTAAACACCACAAATACCAAATCACAGTACTGTCCCATCACCACAGTGGAGTTCTCTCATGGTACCCCTTTACAATTGCTTCCACCCCTGTGTATGTACCCTGCCTGACAAGCAACAATATATTCTTCATCTCTGTAGTTTTGCCACTCTTTAAAAAAGACATATGATGTGCACCAGGGTGGCTCAGTCAGTTGAGCATCTGCCTTTGGTTCAGGTCATGGTTACAGGGTCCTGGGATCAAGACCTGCAGTGGGCTCCCTGCTCGGTGGGGAGTCTGCTTCTCCTTCTCCGTCTGCTTTCCTCTCCTCTCCTTATGCTCTTCCTCTCTCTCTGTCAAGTTAATAAATAAAATCTTTTAAAAAATGGCATATGAATGGAATAATACTATATGAAACATTTTGAGATTGGCTTTATTTCATTGACAATAATACCCATCCCAGTTATTTCATGAACTATTTGCTCTATTCTATGGATGAATAAGTATTGTTCTATTCTGAGAATATTTATTTGAATTTTTTATCCCTTTTCTTGTTGACAGGCATTTATATTGTGTCCAGTTTGGGAAGATTATAGTAAAAGATGCTATGAACATTTGTATGTGTATTTCTGTGTGAGCATAAGTTTTTATTTCTCCAGGATAAACAGCAAAGAGCATGATTGTTGGTCATATGGTAAGTGCATGTTTAGATTTTTTTTTTAAGAAACCTCTGAAACTATTTTCCCAAATAATATCACTTACATCCTATGAACAATTTATAAGAGATTCAGCTTCTCCATATGATTACCAGAACTTATCGTTGTTTTTATTATTTTTTAGGTTTATTTATTTATTTATTTTTACATATTATTTTTTAAAAGCCATTTGAATGTAGTAATACCTCATTATTTTTTTTTTAAGATTTTATTCATTTATCTGACAGACAGAGATCCCAAGTAGGCAGAGAGGCAGGCACAGAGAGAGGGGGAAGCAGGCTCCCCGCTGAGCAGAAAGCCCGATGTGGGGCTGGATCCCAGGATCCTGTGATCATGACCTAAGCTGAAGGCAGAAGCTTTAACCCACTGAGCCACCCAGGCACCCCTCATTATGGTTTTAATGTGGTTTCTTCTAATAGCAACATGTTCTTTTGCCATCTGTATATCTTCTTAAGTGAAGTGTCCTTTCATATTTGTTGTTCCTTTTCTAATTGAGTCATTTTAATTGTCTTAACTGTTAAGTATTGAGAGTTCTTTATGAAGTCTTAGATTTGTTGTTTTGTCAGATAAGTGGTTTGAGCACATTTTCTTCCAGTCTTTTTACTAATTAACCATATCCTTTTTTCAGGAAAAAGAAAAGAATTTTGATAAGCATACTTTAATTTTGAGAATCTAGTCAATTTTTCTTTTAATGATTATGATCTTAGTGTCATGTCTAAGAATTTTTCACCTTCAGGTGCTAAATTTTTTTTTTCTACAGTATTTCTAAAAGTTTTATAGAATTTTAAATTTAAATTCATGATCCATGTGTAAAGTCTTTTTCTATGAGATACAATTTGATTCTATTTTACTTCAATATTTTATTTGCCTATGAATGTTCAATTGTTCCAGCACCTTTTATTGAAAAGACTATTTCTTATTGAATGGCACTTGTATCTATGACAAAAATAAGTTTTGTATATTTCTGTAGGCCTATTTTGGAGTGTCTATCCATTCACTAATAACATATAGTGTTGATTACTGTAGCTATGGTAAGTCTTACTACTGGGTTGAATGGTTCCTCCCAATTTATTCTTCTTCTCCAAAATTATTTAGTTATTTAATCCCTTGTTTGTCCATATCACTTAGAGAAAGCATGTCTATCTGGGGGGAGGAGAAAAAAGGTTTGCAAGAATTTTGCAAAACATTATGTTGGTCTACAGATCAGTTGGGGAGAATTAGCCATATCACCATGTTCATCTTTCAGTCCCTGACTTTGCAATTCATTTATGAAAGTTTTATATAATTTCTTTCATCTGGGTTTCATAGTACACAAGTTTTGTATTGTTTAATTAGGTTTATAGATAAGTATTACATTTTTCGAGCTATTGTAAGTGGCATTGCACTTTTAATTTACCTTTTCTGACATTCATTGTTAATATATATAAATATATTTATATTTGTGTTGTTTTTCTATGTTGATCTGCAACCTTATTGAATTCACTTATGAGTTCTAACTTTTCTTTCATTTTTTGGAAGATTTTTGGGGATCTTATTCAAATGTCATCTATAAACAAGGACAGTTTGGTTTTTTCCTTTCTAATCGGTGCAAAATTTATTTCCTTTTCTTGTCCTATCACTTTGGCTTTACTTATGGTACTATAATGAATAAGAATGGTAGAAGCAGGGCACCTGGATGGCTCAGTTGGTTAAGCAACTGCCTTCAGCTCAGGTCATGATCCTGGAGTCCCAGGATCAAGTCCCACTTCGGGCTCCCAGCTCCAAGGGGAGTCTGCTTCTCCCTCTGACTTCTCCCCTCTCATGCTCTCTCTCTCTCTCAAATAAATAAATAAATAAATAATCTTGAAAAAAAAAAAAAAGAATGGTAGAAGCATACGTCCTTGGTTTTTTTTTTTTTTTTTCCTGTCATTAGTCAGGGAAACATTTATTTTTTCTCCATCAAGCATGATATTTGTTATGTGGTTGTAGAGATGTCCCTTATCAAGATGAAGAAATCATTCGCTATTTCTAGTTTGCTCAGTTTTTATCATGAATCAGTGTTAAAATGGTACTTCTTTTGCAGCTCATGTATGTATCTTCTGTAGCATTGGTATAAAGTATTGTACTGTTTGATTTTCAAATACTGGACATGGCCTGAATACATGGGATACAATCCAGTTGGTTGTGGTGTATAATTATTTTTTGAACTGATGAATTATATCTGTTAATACATTGTTAAAAATAATTTTTTTGGTCTAAGTTTTTGAAAGTATTTGAAATGCTTTGTGTGCATGCTGCAGTCTGCCTAGCTATGGTAACAGGGTATTATTGGCTTTGTGAAATGAGTTGGAAGTTATTTCCTCTTATATTTTTTAGGAGAGATTATGTAGAATTGACACTAATTCTTTTTAACCTTTTGGTAGAACTAAAATTCTTTAATAGTTATAGAAAAATTTGAACTATCTACTTCATATTTAGTGAAATTTAGTGCATATAACAGCAGTAGGTCTATGTCATCCTTCCTGCCATATATGTGGGTAGAGCTGTTTATAGTCTTCCAGTATCTTTTTAAATGCCTGAATGATGCTTTGTAATTTTCCTTGTTTCAGTCCTGATATTGAAAAATATCTGTATCAATAATCTTGATCTTTCATCTTTGTCTGTCTTGGAGAAAGTTTATCAATAATAATTAGACATTTCAAAGAGCCACTTTTTGTTTGTTTTTGTCTTATCTCTTGTGCTTTCAATTCAAATGATTTCTACTTATTTTTTCATTTCTTCTGTTTCCTTTAGGTTTGTTTTGCTTTCTTTTTCTAGTTCCTTAAATTAGAAACTGACATAATTGATACAATATTGTACCCTTTACTGAGTGTAAACATTTAATGTACAGATTTCCCTTTCTTCACTTCTTTAACTGCATCCCATAAATTTTGTTGCCTTTTCTTTTTCATTTCTATGAAAATTTATTCTTCTCTAGGTTGAAATAGTTCTATGATATTTCTGCAATTTTTATAACACTATTAGCGCTATATTGCTGTGTAACAAATTGCTACTAATGTGGCAGCTTAAATGCTCATTCATTCATTATCACACAGTTTTGGTCCCATGTCTGATATGGAGAGGCTAGATTCTCTGCTCAAGATCAATGAGCTGATTCTGCAATATCATGTGGTCATGCTCACTCATGGAGCTTGGTTTGCCAAGCCTTTTCTTGCCAGATTTTAGTTTCTTGCACTTAGAGGATGGATGTCCCTGTTTTCATGCTGCCTATTGACACAAGGTTGCTCTCAGCTCCTCAAATTCAGCTCAGGTCCCAGCCACATGACCCTCTATTGACATGGCAGCTGATTAGGGGCCCTTACTATATCTGTAAAATCTCTTTACCTGTGCCATACTCTTATTGATAGAAACAAATCATAGGTTCTGTCTGCATTCAAGAGAAGGGGATTATACTAGAGTGTGGCTCACAGGGAGTCTCTTCAGGGTAAATCTGCCCTGATAATCTAGAGACTTCATAAAATTACAAGCCTGTTGTCCTTCTGTTTATGTCTCTCTCGCATTTTAGTATAAGAAGTAAGGAGAAACCAAGTCAATCCTTCACAATTTGCTCAGAACTCTCCCAAGTTAAATATCCAGTTTCATCACTTACAAGTTCTGCTTTCCACAAAACACTAGAACACAGTTCAGCCAAGCTCTTTGCCACTTGATTAAAAGGATCACCCTTTCTCCATTGTCCAATAACATGTTCCAAATTCCTATCTCAGACCTCACCAGGAAGTACATTTAATGATTATATATTTACCAATATTCTATACAATATTACTTATTTAATAAAAAGGGGGGGTTTTCTCTCTAGTTCTCCTTTTTGTTTTGTGAGTGCTCACCAGTATTACCTTAATGTGCATATATTTTTTCATCAGCAATCCTTTCAAGGCAGTCTAGAATTCTCCTTGCCACACCTCAAAACTCCTCCGGCCTCCAAATATATTACCCAATTCCAAAGTGTCTTCCATGTTTTTTTTTTTTTCCAATTTATTTATTTTCAGAAAAACAGTATTCATTATTTTTTCGCCACACCCAGTGCTCCATGCAAGCCGTGCCCTCTATAATACCCACCACCTGGTACCCCAACCTCCCACCCCCCCCGCCACTTCAAACCCCTCAGACTGTTTTTCAGAGTCCATAGTCTCTCATGGTTCACCTCCCCTTCCAATTTACCCAAATTCCCTACTCCTCTCTAATGACCCTTGTCTTCCATGCTATTGGTTATGCTCCACAAATAAGTGAAACCATATGATAATTGACTCTCTCTTATTTCACTCTTATTTCACTCAGCATAATCTCTTCTAGTCCCGTCCATGTTGCTACAAAAGTTGGGTATTCATCCTTTCTGATGGAGGCATAATACTCCATAGTGTATATGGACCACATCTTCCTTATCCATTCATCCGTTGAAGGGCATCTTGGTTCTTTCCATAGTTTGGCGACTGTGGCCATTGCTGCTATAAACATTGGGGTACAGATGGCCCTTCTTTTCACGACATCTGTATCTTTGGGGTAAATACCCAGGAGTGCAATTGCAGGGTCATAGGGAAGCTCTATTTTTAATTTCTTGAGGAATCTCCACACTGTTCTCCAAAGAGGCTGCACTAACTTGCATTCCCACCAACAGTGTAAGAGGGTTCCCCTTTCTCCACATCCTCTCCAACACATGTTGTTTCCTGTTTTGTTAATTTTGGCCATTCTAACTGGTGTAAGGTGATATCTCAATGTGGTTTTAATTTGAATCTCCCTGAGGGCTAATGATAATGAGCATTTTTTCATGTGTCTGATAGCCATTTGTATGTCTTGATTGGAGAAGTGTCTGTTCATATCTTCTGCCCATTTTTTGATGTGTTTGTCTGTGGGTTGAGTTTGAGGAGTTCACTATAGATCCTGGATATCAACCTTTTGTCTGTACTGTCATTTGCAAATATCTTCTCCCATTCCGTGGGTTGCCTCTTTGTTTTTTTGACTGTTTCCTTTGCTGTGCAGAAGCTTTTGATTTTGATGAAGTCCCAGAAGTTTATTTTCGCTTTTGTTTCCTTTGCCTTTGGAGACGTTTCTTGAAAGAAGTTGCTGTGGCTGATATCAAAGAGATTACTGCCTATGTTCTCCTCTAAGATTCTGATAGATTCCTGTCTCACATTGAGGTCTTTTATCCATTTTGAGTTGATCTTTGTGTACAGTGTAAGAGAATGGTCGAGTTTCATTCTTCTACATATAGCTGTCCAGTTTTCCCAGCACCATTTATTGAAGAGACTCTCTTTTTTCCACTGTATATTTTTTCCTGTTTTGTCGAAGATTAATTGACCATAGAGTTGAGGGTCCATATCAGGGCTCTCTACTCTGTTCCACTGGTCTATGTGTCTGTTTTTATGCCAGTACCATGTTGTCTTGGTGATCACAGCTTTGTAATAAAGCTTGAAATCAGGTAAGGTGATGCCGCCAGCTTTATTTTTGTTTTTCAACATTTCCTTAGCGATTCGGGGTCTCTTCTGATTCCATACAAATTTTAGCATTATTTGCTCCAGCTCTTTGAAGAATGCCGGTGGAATTTTGATCGGAATGGCATTAAAAGTATAGATTGCTCTAGGCAGTATAGACATTTTAACAATGTTTATTCTTCTGATCCAAGAGCACGGAATGGTCTTCCATCTTTTTGTGTCTTCTTCAATTTCTTTCATGAGTGTTCTATAGTTCCTCAAGTACAGATCCTTTACCTCTTTAGTTAGGTGTATTCCCAGGTATCTTATGGTTCTTGGTGCTATAGTAAATGGAATCGATTCTCTAATTTCCCTTTCTGTATTTTCATTGTTAGTGTATAAGAAAGCCACTGATTTCTGCACATTGACTTTGTATCCTACCACGCTGCTGAATTGCTGTATGAGTTCTAGTAGTTTGGGGGTGGAGTCTTTTGGGTTTTCCATATAAAGACTCATGTCATCTGCGAAGAGAGAGAGTTTGACTTCTTCATTACCAATTTGGATACCTTTTATTTCTCTCTGTTGTCTGATTGCTGTTGCTAGGACTTCTAATACTATGTTGAACAAGAGTGGTGAAAGTGGGCATCCTTGTCTTGTTCCTGATCTCCATGGGAAGGCTGCAAGCTTTTTCCCATTGAGGATGATATTTGCTGTGGGTCTTTCATAGATAGATTTGATGAGGTTCAGGAATGTTCCCTCTATCCCTATACTTTGAAGCGTTTTAATCAGGAACGGATGTTGGATTTTGTCAAATGCTTTTTCTGCATCAATTGAGAGGACCATGTGGTTCTTCTCTCTTCTCATATTAATTTGTTGTATCACATTGATTGATTTGCAAATGTTGAACCATCCTTGTAGCCCAGGGATGAATCCCACCTGATCATGATGGATAATCTTTTTAATGTGCTGTTGTATCCTGTTGGCTAGGATCTTGTTGAGAATCTTAGCATCCATATTCATCAGTGATATTGGTTTGAAATTCTCCTTTTTGGTAGGGTCCTTGCCTGGTTTGGGGATCAGGGTAATGCTGGCTTCATAGAAAGAGTCTGGAAGTTTTCCTTCTGCTTCAATTTTTTGAAACAGCTTCAGGAGAATAGGTGTTATTTCTTCTTGGAAGGTTTGGTAGAATTCCCCAGGGAATCCGTCAGGTCCTGGGCTCTTGTTTTTTGGGAGGTTTTTGATCACTGCTTCAATCTCGTTATTAGATATCAGTCTATTCAGGTTGTCGATTTCTTCCTGGTTCAATTTTGGTAGTTTATATTTTTCCAGGAATGCATCCATTTCATCTAGGTTGCTAAGCTTATTGGCATATAACTGTTCGTAATAACTTCTGATGATTGTTTCTACTTCCTTGGCGTTAGTTGTGATCTCTCCCTTTTCATTCATAATTTTATGAATTTGGGATTTCTCTCTTTTCTTTCGGATTAGTGTAGCCAGTGGCTTATCGATCTTATTGATTCTTTCAAAAAACCAGCTTCTAGTTTCATTGATATGTTCTACTGTATCTCTGGTTTCTCCCTCATTGATCTCAGCTCTAATCTTGATGATTTCCCTTCTTATGTGTGGAGTTGGTTTGATTTGTTGTTGATCCTCCAGTTCTTTAAGGTGTAGAGACAGCTGGTGTGTTCTGGATTTTTCAATTTTTTTGAGCAAGGCTTGGATGGCTATATATTTTCCCCTTAGGACCGCCTTTGCTGTATCCCATAGGTTTTGGACCGAAGTGTCTTCCTTCTCATTGGTTTCCATGAATTGTTTCAGTTCTTCTTTGATCTCCTGGTTGATCCAAGCATTCTTAAGCAAGGTGGTCTTTAGCTTCCAGGTGTTTGAGTTCCTTCAGAACTTTTCCTTGTGATTGAGCTCCAGTTTCAAAGCATTGTGATCTGAGAATATGCAGGGAATCATCTCAGTCTTTTGGTATCGGCTGAGTCCTGATTTGTGACCCAGTATGTGGTCTATTCTGGAGAAGGTTCCGTGTGCACTTGAGAAGAATGAGTATTCTGCTGTTTTAGGGTGGAATGTTCTGTATATATCTATGAGGTCCATCTGGTCCAATGTGTCATTCAATGCTTTTGTTTCTTTATTGATTTTCTGCTTCGATGATCTGTCTAATTCTGAAAGAGGCGTGTTAAGATCTCCTACGATTAGTGTATTCATACCATATGACTCTTTATCTTGATTAACAGTTTTCTTAAGTAATTGGCTGCTCCCATATTGGAAGCATAGATATTTACAATTGTTAGATCATCTTGGTGGATAGTCCCTTTAAGGATTATGTAGTGTCCTTCTGTATCTCTGACTACAGTCTTTAGTTTGAAGTCTAATTTATCTGATATGAGAATCGCTACCCCAGCCTTCTTTTGAGTCCCATTGGCATGAAAGATGCTTCTCCACCCCTTCACTTTCAGTGTGCGTGTATCTTTAGGTTCAAAATGGGTCTCTTGTAGACAGCATATGCATGGGTCCTGTCGTTTTATCCAATCTGCAACCCTGTGCCGTTTTATGGGTGCATTTAGGCCATTCACATTGAGAGTGATTATTGATAGATACGTTTTTATTGACATCGAGTTACCTTTGAAGTCTTTCTTTCTGTAGACTGTCTCTATATTTCTGTTCAATGCTATTCTTGGGATTTTTCCTCTTTTATAGAACCCCCCTTAATATTTCCTGCAGTGTCGGCTTGGTGGTTGCATAGTCTTTTAAGCCTTGCCGGTCTTGGAAACTCTTTATCTCTCCATCCATTTTGAATGTCAGTCTTGCTGGATAAAGTATTCTTGGCTGCATGTTCTTCTCATTTAGTGCCCTGAATATATCTTGCCAGCCTCTTCTGGCTTGCCAGGTCTCTGTGGACAGGTCTGACGTTATTCTGATGGGCTTCCCTCTGTAAGTAAGGAGCCTCTTTGCCCTGGCGGCTTTCAAGAGATTATACCTACAATTATAATTTCTCAATTTGACTATCAGGTGTCGTGATATTTTTTGGAGTGTATAATCTTGGGTGGAGACCGTTCAGCCTCTAGTACATGAACGCTGGTTTCATTCGCGAGATTAGGAAAATTTTCATGAAGGACTTGTTCCACGATATCTTCTAGACTTCTTTCTTTCTCCTCCCCTTCAGGAATTCCAATAATTCTGATGTTGGAACGCTTCATGGCATCATTTATTTCCCTGATTCTGCTTTCGTGGGATCTAAGCTGTTTGTTCCAGGCTTCCTCCTGATCCTTTCTCTCTGTTTGTCTTCCAGATCACTAATTCTATCTTCTGTCTCAGTTACCCTAGCTTTGAGAGAGTTTGGATTGGATTGGAACTCATTGAGAGCATTGTGGACCTCCTCCCTGGTAGCTTTAAGCTCCGCCCTAACATTGTGAACATCCTGTCTGGTCGCTTTCAGTTCGGCCCTAATCAATTCTGTTTGGTCATCCATGGCTTTCTCCAACCTAGCTATTGCCTGGATAATTGTTAGCCTGAATTCTCTTTCCGACATGTTGTCTTGTTGATAGCCGTTAGCTCTGTTGCAGAAGGTCCATCCTCTGTATTTTTCTTCTGTTGGGCATTCCTCCTCCTAGTCATTTTGGTGGGAGAAGACTGAACCGATGTAGCTGGATGTATCAACTCTGGTGCAGTCAAGGTGCACCCTGGAACACTTCCTGATCTCCGTCTCAGAGAGAAGCCTCAGCCTGGGTGCAGAAGCTGAATAAATTCCCCCTTGGACGCTGGCAGTGCAGGTTCCAAGTTAAAGACCCTGGGGGCGCAGGATCTTTTGCTCGTCCCCAAAGCCAAGGCAGTGGCGGCTGTCTGG
Source organism: Neogale vison (assembly GCF_020171115.1). Taxonomy (NCBI): domain Eukaryota; kingdom Metazoa; phylum Chordata; class Mammalia; order Carnivora; family Mustelidae; genus Neogale; species Neogale vison. The sequence goes on from NC_058094.1 coordinate 131,357,626, forward strand.
GAGCACCTGACCGCCAGAGAGGTTCCAAGCAGCGATCGCACACTGAGATTTTGCCGCCGGCCCGGGCTGGGAGTTCCCGGCTTGCGCGCACCTCTTTTCAGAGGCGGCTGTGGGGTCGGGCGCGCGTCTGGGGCACTGAGAACGGGGCGCTGGTCCGTAAGCCGCAGGCTGGGCTTTTGCGCGCCTCTGTCTGGGGAAGAGTTTCGCGCGCACGGCTTAGACTTTGAAACAATGGCTCGGGTCAAGAAGCGCCCCCGGGCCTTAGAAACCCAGGAGAGCTGGAGGGACGTGTGCGCGCATCTCAAGCTTTGTGGTAGGGCTAGCGCGCGTTCTGCAGACCAGCGCAGCTCCCATCCCCTCACAGGAGCCGGAACCCCCGCGCTCTGGGGCGCGCTGATGGCTTAGGGACCAGGAGCCGGTTTCTCCGCCGCACTCTCTCTGCCTCCGCGCCGGGGAGGCCGTCTGGGACCGGGGAGTTAAGCCCCTGTCCCTAGCCGCCCTGATTCCCACAATTTGCCCCTGCGATCCTTTGCTCTTTTGGAGTGCTTTCAACCAGTCTCCAAGTTAATGCTGGTCCCCAGATTCAGGGCACTCTCGCTCGTATCGGGGTATTACTTTTGCACCGGTCGCCTCTGGTGGCTCCCTCCCCCTTTTGTTTATCTTCCGATATCAGTCCGCTGTTCCCATTCTGCTTTACCTGCTCACTGGCGTCTTCTGCCCCTGTAGAGATCCAGACGTGTATAATTCTGATCTCAGGCTGATTTCATGGATGATCGGAGTTCTTTGGTAGGTACTCAGCTCACTTTGGGGTACCAGCTGAAAAGATGCCTCTTCCTAGTACTCCGCCATTTTCGAAAACCCCGTCTTCCATGTTTTTAAGTACATATTAAAGTCACATTGGAAGGAACTGGAGGCTAGGGCTTCACCATAAGAATTTGTGGGGACATAATTCAGCCTGAAGCCATCATGTTTAAAACAGTTACAATTTTTTTTAAAGATTTTATGTATTTATTTGACAGAAAGAAATCACAAGTAGATGGAGAGGCAGGCAGAGAGAGAGAGAGAGAGAGAGAGGGAAGCAGGCTCCCTGCTGAGCAGAGAGCCTGATGCGGGACTCGATCCCAGGACCCTGGGATCACGACCTGAGCTGAAGGCAGCGGCTTAACCCACTGAGCCACCCAGGCACCCAAAACAGTTACAATTTTTAAAAATTGAAAATTGAGGAGATCATTTGGCCTCAACCCTGATGTCTGTAAGTAAATTTTTTAACATTTTGTTTATTCATTAGAGAGAGAAAGAGATAGATCATAGAGGCAGTGGGAGTCGGAGAAGCAGACTCCCTGCTGAACAGAAAGCCTAACACGGGGCTTGATCCTAAGACCCCAAGATCATGACCTGAGCTGAAGAGAGAAACTTAAATGACTGAGCCATCCAGGTGTCCCAATGGCAATGGCTTTAAACCTTTGCCAGTCCATCTTGATACCAGGTGTGTTAATATTCCTATAAGCAAGCATACAATTTTAGAAGATTTGAAATAAATATCAAATATACAGTCATGAGCATACTAGTTACAGAGTGTGTTTATGGATGGTTGATCACCAGGAAATTAATTTTATGAAAGAGATTTTGAGGACTATGTAAATGATTGAAGGGAAGTGTCTTTCAGATATCTGAATCATTCATACAATGAATAATCATTCATACAATGAAGGGACTGAATTTATTCTCCCTTGTTTCATAGGGCATATTCATCCAAGGTCTTAGACTATAAGCACAGGACATATAATTTACCAAGGGTTAATACGTGCCTGTCTTGATGGGTACTTTGGAGACCTCATTCCAGTTATTCCCCACAGGATATCTGTGAAGTGCTTAATTATTACTAATAAATTAATTTCTAATCCCAGCTTTATTGCAAATTACTTTTCTCCATTTTCTTACTTGTAGCATTTATCCTCTTCCTTCTAGTACACATTTATATTTGTTCATCCCCAGGAGCAATCAGAGTGAAAAAAATTAAAACAAGTTACACTTTAGCTTGCCAACTTAGTAAACACTTAAAACTTGTCTGAGTATCTTTGTTCTATGTCACATGTGTATTTGTGTGCATGTATGTGCAGAAGTACATTGATAGCAAGGGACAAATGAAATAAGAACATAAATTGATATGCTAGTATACATGGTGCAAATTTTTTGCCAATTATTTAACTATCAACTAAATATATATATTAAAAGTTATCTAAAATAAAGTACATATTTCAGGTACTAATGTATTCTTTATGTTATTTATAATAAAAATGTTGAAAGCATAAAAATACCTAAAAATAAGGGCATGGCCAAGTAAATTTTCATGCCCATATAAAACATTGTATTATAAAAATAATAATTACATAAGAGTTTCTAACAAAATGAAAAGGGATTATACTAAAATTAAATTAAAATAGCAGCTTACAAAATTAAATGTATATCATCTCAGCTGTGTAAAATATGGAGCTTAAAATTCTTGGGACAAAATGTGATGAGAATAACTATGTAGGTATTGTGATTATACCGTTTTATTTCTTCTGTTGTATTTTTCATGTTCAAAACTATTTTTTAAAGATTATTTTAAATAATTAGGAAAAAATAAAATAAATTCCTATAAAGAAAGAGAGATGAATACCTTGACAAATCCTACTGGAGACCTACACAGGTTAATGCATCAAGATCTTCTGCAAAGGAAAATTGATTATCTTGTTTCAACATCTGGAGAGTAAACCCGTGTACACACACACACACACACACATATATACACACACACACATATTTAGTATATTATATATACACACAGAATCTATATATAGTGTATACAGACATAAATATATACATATAAACATAGAAGTGAGATTGAGATATGATATGAAATAAAATGATTAAAATAATTAAAGTACACTTTACAAAGTCTCTAGAATTATATTGGAAGTTGCAAGTGCTGATGCCATGAGGGTAGACCTTCCCTTGGTCACCACCTGCCATGTAGAAGGATGTGGTATTAGTTCCACTATAGATTTAAAGCTTGGCCGTATTGGAAGAAAGAGGACTTTGGCCAGGTCAAGATCAGCAAAAGAAGAGGAAGTAACGATTCACCACCCTCCCATAGCTCCAGAGAAGCAAGAGGTTGTCTGAAGAAGCCTTGGTTCTACGGGAGCAATGTTGAACATTGTCTCTTACTAAGCACAGGCACTAGTGGTAAGGAAATGTCCTTCTTAGTGGAAGACTGGTCAGACTCCTTTAATGACATGCAGTCCAAGTTCAGGTGACAGTGATTCATTAGGGCATCATTCCAACACCTGTAAATCATGAAGTCTATTGAAAGTAACACCGCGCCCCCCACAACACACACACACTTGTGCGAGAAGAAACCACAGATGCTGTGAGAAGTTGAATTTGGGCACTGCACTCCTATAGGATGAACAGGGCACTGATCTCAGCTAGCTTCTACCCTAGGAGTCACAGAATGAACTTCCGGTCTATTTGACCATATTTGATAAGGGAGGATGTTTTGGAGGTATTAGAAGGTACAAAAAATTAAGCAAATACGTTTTATTGGTGAATGTGTGATTTCATTTGTAGCAAAATAATTAGCTTCAACTGTCCATGCACATAGTAAGTAAGTTGGTGAGATAGGAGTCGGCAGAAGACTGGAGAAGCATTAAAGATGGACTGAAGCAGTACTCAGCTTCTGTAAGGCATATAGAATCATCAGCAGTAAAGTAGGCGGGAAGCCAGAAAGATTCATCATGTCCTTAAGACAGTTCCTTAATGTAAAGAAGAAAGAAGGGTAGAAAAGAGAAGACCTTAACAGCAGTGGGATATGCCGTGAAAACAAGGACGTGAGAGGAGAGAGTGGAGGTGAAAATTGTACTGGCTGTGCACTTAGCTCTGTAGGTGACAAATCTCATCAAAGACGTCCAGTAACATGCCTAGAGGCAAGGAGGGGTGATTCAGTAAGGGAAAGTTAGGAAGCTGCTTTTTACACAGTTTGGGTTGCATTCCATGATTGAAGGAGGGATTCGGGCATTGAAGTCAGGACTGGATTGTACACTTCAAGATGCAGGATAATTCTGTGATTGAGCATCTTAATAATTTTTATCGAAGAGACAGGAGGGTTAAGGTAGGAATTGGAGTTATCATTGCTAAACAGCAACCATTACTCAGAGAAAGGTAGAAGATAGGAGGAAAGATAGAAGAGGATGGTTAGTCACTTTGTTATCTATCCATGCTTCATTCTGAGCAGTGTTTAGGTTAGCATCAGGAATGCTCTTTTTTTTTTTTTCCTTTCCCTCAGAAGCCAAACAAGACATTCATTGGCCAGATATGCCAGAAGAAGTTGCTCATTTCCTTTATAATAGAGTCAGGGAAACCACACATCCCATTTCATCTTATAACCAGTGCCATTTTAGGGAAGACATGAGAGGAGTAATCAGTAAGAGAGACCAAGAATTTTTTTCTTTCTTTTCTTCTCTTTTCTTTTGACTTTCTCTGAAGAGATTTAGAGATACCCTAAATTATTAAAACAGTCTCATCTAAACAAGCACAATATCCTGGAAGTGAGGACTCAGGAAGATGGCGTGATTATTGACAGATGAATCCCATAGATCACATCCTAATTTAGGTTAGGTAAAATTCTGAAGTGATCCTTTAAAGAAAACAACTCTCCCTGGTGCATAGATAGCAGTGTTTACATTTAGGCATCTAGAATACAAACATACACATACACAAAACCGTTGACTGTTAGACTGTGATGACAGACTAGACGCTTGGAATGGGGGATACAAATATGGATGGAGACATTCTACCTTTAATTGTGTGTTATGATTTTTTCATAGACTGTATGTATTATTTTTATCACTTAGAACTGGTGACATTTAAGCATTTTAAATAATACATAATCTTAAAACTGTATATGTTTTATATTTAGAAAATTTTAGATGATTAATAAGCAGTTAATTCTGATTATTTTATTGAGTTGTTTCAATACTTGGTTCAGTTGCATTAGAAAGTGTAACAGCATGGTATAATCATGTGATGTTTGCTTTTTCAGTTATTGACAAGGTAACACTCAACAGTTTTTAGACTATTCATTCACAATTGGGTGCCAGATGGTGATGGTATAATCTCGTGAAGGAAGTTACCTCAAATTTAATGGGTTAAAATAATAAAAGTTTATTTTCTTGAAGTTCTGGATGCTGTAAGTCTGACCTCAGTTCCACCGGGTAGAGATCAAGGGCTGGGCTGGGCTTACTTTGGAGGCTCTAGAGAAAACTCCATTCCTTGCTCGTTCAGGTTTCTGGTGGCTGATGAATTCTTTGGCTTCAAGCTGCCTCACTGTAATCTCTGCCTCAGTGGGCACACTGCCTTCTCCTCTTCTCCGTGTGACAAACCTCCCTCTGCCTCTCCTATAAGAACAACTGTGATTTGACTGAACGACCATGCAGACAATCCAAGATAATCTCCCTGTCTCAAGAAACTCAATTGCATTGGCAAAGATATTTTCTCATAAGGTAACATTCAGAGGTTGGATTGATTAGAATTTAAAGTCTTTCAGTGGTCATTATTCAGCCTGTTACAGTGGTGGACTGAGTAAGGGGAAGGAAGCCAGTTTTGATAATAAAAGTCAAATCCCGCCCGCCTTCCCACATAAGAATTCAATCACACAACCATTTGAGAACATCTATGATTAGGATCATAGCTAATTCTCCAAACAAAAATTATCCCTTTGGTAGAGAGGACTATAGAAAATTTAAAAAGCAGTAATTTTTTTGTTCTTAAATATTACCTGGATGGGTACTCTTGTTTTCAGTATTTGGAGGACAAGGAAATTTCTTCAATATAAGCTAAAATTATGCCTAGGACAAGGAAATTTCTTCGATATAAGCTAACATTATTAGCCAGACATTTTATAGTATCTTTACATACTAATATTAAATAAGAACTTCTTCAATTTAATAGAAGTCTTGTCTAACCTATATAGTGTAAAAAGAAAAAAAATGAGAATTTTATAAAAATGCATTTTCTTAATTTATTTTGACCTCCAAATAATTTAAGAATTCCCCAACAATATATAATTTCCAACCAAAATTACTTAATGTATGTTGTTACTAATAACTGGTTTGACTAATGATATATTCAGGGGGAGGTGAAGAATCAGCAAAGAATCTCATTAATTTTATAATTTCCAAAAAAAGAATAAATATAAAACAAACAGTATACTTATAATTTTGACTTTTTGATCAGGGACTGGTCCTTACATCTTTACTTATAAATTTATAAATAATTAGTGGCCAACATTTAATCAATACCTTGGGACTCCAAGGACCGAATGCAAAGTAACTGGAAATTATAGCGCTATAATGTCTTGAGATCCCCAGGGGTAAACACAGTATTGATAAATGATCATTGCCAAGCATTACCAAGATGGAGCTAATAATATCGCTTTTAAGAGCAAATAATGGATTTTGGAGCTGAAACTAAATTGTAAACATTTATTTGGAAACTCTCTGTGGAGCACTGATAGTGAGCCATCGTAGGAAGTTACAGTGAACAACATAAACCTTCAGTTGCTAAGAAGTCTCCCTATTCTGTATCTATATACACAAGCTCTTCCAAGGGTCAGGCTTGTCCTAGAGAAATTATTGGATTTTTCATCCCAGGTGACTCTAAATAAAAAAGTAATTAACCTCATAAATAAGAGTCACATACAGAAGAGAAATTTATTCACATATAAAGTGATGGGAAAGGCAAAGAAATCTTGCCAATCTATATAAATAATTACTGTCTTAAAATATGCACTGAGACTCCATTGATTTGCATGGTAATATAAACAGAAGTATCCTGAGCCATCTTTCTCACTCAAAGGCGAGTAACATTGGTTTCATTTCTCCTTTCAATATTTGATCATTTTCTGTTAGGGATATAGCATGCATTTTTTACCTTCTTTTTTCTTCCCCTGTCATGTAAAGCCTCGTTGAAGCCCTGCAGGTGCCATGCCTAAGTGACTATTACAGAATGAGTTTTGCATTGACACCAAAGCCCCAGGTGTGATTTTTTGTACTTTGTTGTACTGCTTATGTGTCCATGAATTTGCTGGATATTAGTTGGTGTGCACGCCACCTTTTTGAGACTGGACAAAGGTGTTATCTGTGGATTCCAGCCACTGACCGTGGGTTGGAAAAGCTCAGAGCCAGCAGCTGGCCAGGGGATTGTGTGTCCTGGGAAAGAAGGCAGAGAACAGTGAGCAAGAGGCTGAAAAAGTCACACACGCTCCACGGGTCTTGCTGTGGGAATGAAGCCAGCCACCTACAATCAGTGACTTGGGAGCTCTACTTATGAATAGTTTTAGCGTATTAGGGGTCTGAATCTGTCTGAAATTTCAGCAAAGGCTTCACCTTTGGTAGAAGGACAATGTGTAAATGAGCTGGATGTTCATATCCTGTATGGAAGAGGTATTTTTTTTTCTTTTTAAAAAATATTTTATTTATTTATTTGAGGGAAAGAGAGCATAAGCAGGAGGAAGGGCAGGCAGAGGGAGAAGCAGGCTTCCCTGCTGAGCAAGGAGCCTGATGCAAGACTTGATCCAAGGTCTTGAGATCATGACCTGAATTGAAGGCAGCAGACACATAACCGACTGAGCCACCCAGGGGCCCTTATATTATTTTATTTTTTCTTTATCTTCCTTTCCAAAGGGTTCAGTTCAGCTGCAAATGATGGTTGTTGAATGTGGACTATAATAGGCATAATTCCTTTTTGACCCACAGATATTTGAGAATAATAGCACATACCTATGGTAGTGGTAGCCTAACTTTAATAATAACATCATATATCATTAACTTAATTTTTAAGTGGAAACAAATGTGCTCCAGTATAAGTGGGACACAAAAGGTGGAGTGAGTAGTTGAACTAATTTTTGGACTATATGGATGAATTTGTCGTGAAATCGTGACTTCTTACCTGGCCAAGAGGCAGAAATATTTAATTATGAATAGTAATAGTATTTTTTAAGAAAAATAAATATAATCACATTTAAGAAATAACAGTTACTACAAAAATATGTTCCAAAATATATTTTAACAATTCAAGTTTTCAGAAACCTGTTTGAAAACTAAACTACTTTGATAGCCTTCCTGCGCAGCCTGAAAATGCCTTGGAGATTTACCAGGTAATTTAAGTTGAGCAAGAAAAGATAAAAATAAATCAATGTCTCTCTCACTTGCTCCATTTCTTCACAAGGAATACTAAAGGAAATTAAACGATCAAAAAGAACAGCATTTGTATCCTTTGTCTGTATCTACATTATTTTATACATCGTATTTGTGGCTCTAAGTCTTATGTTACCACCAGCCCATGAGACTGACAAATGTTGAGCCTTTACAGGTTAACTCCAGTGATCTCTAAGTTTAGGTAACACAGGACCCCAAGTGAGCTACCATGATGAATAATAAGTCACCATTTTTATTCTTTTTGGGAGCACAAGCATTAGCTTATATTAACAGCCGTGACCACAGTCCATATTCTATTTACAACACACATTTAATTACGAAACAATTGAACAGATTGTCACAATACCCATAGATTGTAATTAAATATGCAAATGCTATCCTAGACTTGATAATATGAGTCAGGTTGAATTATCAGTCTGTGGCGCACCACTTTGAAGAGAGGAAGATAGTTCAAAAGGGACAGAGAAAGACAAATTTGGAACAGGCTCAAAGCATTACAAATTTTATGTGTTTGGGGGAGGTACAATTAAACTTGTTGATAGAAAAATCAATGAATTTCTTATAATAGGTGATAAAACAATCATACTATATAATCTCGTAATATTGAAAATAAAAGAACTCAAGGATGTTCTCTTCAGTTGTCTTAATTTTATATAAAAATGTGGGTGAGTAATGCCCTACACTTTGCTGATAGCATTCTCCTGGGAAAGTAAATCAAGTGACATAGACTGAAACAGATATCAGAGTTTTATGATTTCGGAAATTTATTTTATACTCTCTGCAACCTCATTTGCCTACAATTCCGGTAACAATGCAATGGTATTTCTAGAGAAAAACAATTCATTATGATAGAAATTTTCAAGAATATTACTCCTGTTAATTACTTTAATGAGGTAGGTGTAAACATGCTTGTCATTATATTTTAGATGGAGGTAAAATATTTGTATCTAATAACAATGACAATTATATTTTTTTTAAAGATTTTATTTATTTATTTGACAGAGAGAGATCACAAGTAGGCAGACAGGCAGGCAGAGAGAGAGGAGGAAGCAGGCTCCCTGCTGAGCAGAGAGCCCGATGCGGGACTCGATCCCAGGACCCTGAGATCATGACCTGAGCCGAAGGCAGCGGCTTAACCCACTGAGCCACCCAGGTGCCCAACAATGACAATTATATTAATAAATGTCCTCAAAGGCCATAATGTAAAGAAATTTTTCATTCATTACTTCTTATTTCTAAAATAATTCTGTGTTATGACTAAGAAATGATTGCTAATTTTCTTTTTATACTGACAAGGATATCTTGGTTATATTTCTTAATAAAAATGTGTTATCCTTTACAGATAAATACTGACATATTTATAAATAAAATGAAATATTTGTATCAGTGAAGTAACTCATGTTCAAAGAGACAAAACATCTAAAATGCCATGAGTAAATATCAGTTATTTGACTTTACATGGTTGTATCAAAATCCCTCATCATAGTATTTTCATTGCTTTGGACAACTGCTCTATGAGAGAGTCATTTACAATATTTTTCTGTCTTCCAAGAGATTTTTTCCCTAAAGCCAAATGTCTTTGTTCAATTAACTTCATTATTAGCATGGATTACACAAAATGACTGCATATTCAAACTTTATTCCCCTTGGGGGGGTGGACAAAACAAAACAAAAAAAAACACCAAACCTGGAAAATTCTAGAATCAAAAAGTAAAGAGAAAGACTTATGCCGAATTTGGGAAAAGTGTAGGGGTTTTATTGATCTGAAGGTCCACACAGTGTGTAAGTTAAATTTTACAAATTAACTTATCAAAATTTTAGAAGGAACTTGTAAGGGTGTGCTACAATACTTGAATGTAATAGGTTAGAAAAAAGAAATACAAGTTGCACAACTTTCCCAGAGTCACAGAGGTGGTAAATGGCAGAACCGGGAATCCAAGTTGCATTCTGAAGGACTAATGATTCCTCCATGATGCGTGATAGCTTGCAGACTAGTTCTTAATGGGACCAGGATTTTCCTTCTCTCTCATACAGACACTGTTTCCCACACACCCTTCATGTGAGCCAAATGCTTACGCAAGGTAAGTTCCTGAGACTATATAGGTCTGGACCCTTTACACCATCTTACAACTACTTTCCTCTTTGCAAAATGTAACAACTATTAGATTTTAGACATTGCTTTTAAAGATTTTTTTTTAAATTTACATATTTGACAGAGATCACAAGTAGGCAGAGAGGCAGGCAGAGAGAGAGGAGTGGAGGAAGCAGCCTCCCCGCTGAGCGGAGAGCCCGATGCGGGACTCAATCCCAGGACCCCGGGGACCATGACCCCAGCAGAAGGCAGAGGCCTTACCCCTGAGCCACCCAGGTGCCCCTATCCATTGCTTTAAATAGGATAAGCCAATGGTGCAATGGAGCTGATACATGTCGCCTCACAAGACAACTAATAAATTTTTAAGAATTTCACAAGCCAGTTTTTAAACAGTCATTATCAAATATAGATTACATAAACATAAAATTAAATAAATTTTACTGAAATCAAAGCCAATGAATAATCAAGATATATTACTTCCTAACTGGTTCTGCAACATTTCACTACATACATGCCCTTGAGAATAGAATTATGTCGTTTCTCTGTGGTGGAAAAAGCATAGAATGGTGGGCCATCGGGAATCTTCTTCCACCTGTATATTTAGTGAAGGCATATTGGTCACTGAAATTAGTCCTAATGGGAATACATTATCACAGAGATTTTTCAAATGCCAAAACCAGGGGTTAGTTTGTCATTTTGTTGAATGTCTGAACTTAAAAACATGAAAGAGAAAATTTCAATAATTCAGATTAAACTTAAAATTGTGTTGTGTCTGCAGCCATTACATTGTGAATACAGTTTGTTTGTTTGTTTATTTTTTAATTTTATTTATTTATTTGACAGAGTTCACAAGTAGGCAGAGAGGCAGGCAGAGAGAGAGGAGGAAGCAGGCTCCCTGCTGAGCAGAGAGCCAGATGTGGGGCTTGATCCCAGGACCAAGCCGAATGCAGAGGCTTTAACCCACTGAGCCACCCAGGCGCCCATGAATACAGTTTTAAAAAAAGGAAATATAACAATATTTGCAATCTGCGATCTTGCTCAACAAAAAAGTTGCTAATGTCATTGAGAAGTTGAGTGAGGTTCCAACATATTCTCCCTTGTTTCTCTTTCACCACATTCGTTAACATAAAATATTCATGTTAAGACTGGATTCATTCACTGATGACATAAGTGCTGAATCAGGTAGAAGTCAAGCATTTCTTTGTGGTCTGATTGTATTAATCAATGGGTAACTTGCACCATAGATTTATAGATACACATACAAGGATTTATAAAATTTACAAATTTATATCGAGTGTTATACATTCTTAAAACAGTAACATTTATAATAAATTTAGATAAAGTTTATAGTAAAATTTATAATAATGTTATTTATAAGAACACACATGCTTTTTTTTCCCCCAAGAGAGCCATGTAAACATTTGTTAGCACAGTATTGAGTAACTACCTCATTTTGCCTGAAAAGAGAGAATTCTTATTTAATTAGATTCAGTGCGTATGGAGCTTGTCCATTTGTACCACAAATAAGGCAAAAATAAGTTATAATTGAATTTCACTAACTCTGCCCTGCTAAGAATAATAAGAAGATCAGGGAAAAACTCTTTATTCACTGTAACAGGTATCCAGAACTCCTTACACTGCCATTGATTTAGATTGCCAAAAACTCGCTTTCCAACTTCATTAACAGAAAAATGTCAGCTCCAGACTTCAGACATATACTAGCTGATGTATATTACCAGCTCAGGTGTAACTTGATATTGCTTAGCCATTGTATTTAATAGAGATGAAATTTTAAAAAGAAAAAAAATGAAAAACTTGGTCTCAAGTTGTCAGAAAAATGAAGGAATCATTATGTCAGGCTAGGAAAGGAGAGAAAACATGTCAGACATTTTCTACCATAGTCCAATTGCATCAACTTTAACAATCACACCAAGAATCCTGTTCTGACTTTTTTTTTGGTCTGGAAAAAGATAGCCCCTTGGCCACCTGTCTCCATATACATGTTGTTAGTTCCATAAGTGAGAATATTTCAAGGAAAAGTTTAACCCTTCCGAGGATAAAGAGCCTCGGCTGTTCCTTTATGGCTAATCCACCTCGAAGAGGATGTTGAGACGAACTTTCTTCACAGTCAGCTAAAGCCACCACACATCACATTCTTGGGCTTAATTACCCCAAGAAGTATAAGACAGTCCACTCATGAGGCTTTGGTCCCAGTCCTGCTAGGCTGGTTCATCCCTTACCCAGCTTGTTGCTGCCAATTCTAGACAATCCCTATTCTACCAATCTCTGAAAGCATAAATAAATCTATACATATGTATGGATTTATGAATGAATTTATTTATGAATGAATACATAAATAAACATTCTCAATTTTTAAATTTATTTTGCTACTCAGTGCTCTTCTTTGCTTTTTTTTTGTCATCTATTGCCAACTTGGCTACTTTTCAATCACTAAAACATTAGCACATGTCTTGTGAACTCCCTCTATACTATACTCACATCCCTTCCATCATCCTGAATGAGCTGAAGACTTGTGTTCATGACCCATTCAACAACTTCAGACACATTAGCTTCTTACCTCCTTACCTCTCGTGACCCATTTCACCCAATTTCTGTACCTCTGCATGTTCACATTATCAAACTCACACTACTTTGTTCTTGTTACCGCCTGGAACACCAAACCCATACATTTCACTCTGTAATCTTGCCCTTTATTCCAGATGGCTCGATCAATTCTTTCCAGTAGATAGGTGTTTTAAGCTCTGTGTGAGGACCAGTCTACCAATCTTTTCAGCTTAGTCTCATACAGGAGTCCTTGACAGTATCTGCTTAGACTCCTAATTGCAGAAGTTTGATCACTCTTTTTGCCACTACACTACCTTAACCTCTCCTGTCTCCTTTCCCCTCTGCTGTATCTGTCAACAGTCATGTTCTGGAAGAAGCCAGTGGAGAGTTGACTCCCTACTTGTGGCCAGGTTGTTGAGTTAAGCTGACAAAAATTTCATACTCACGAAAAACAGAGCTGTTCTAAACTCATGGTCACCAAACACTGTGTTACACTGCATACTGGTTGACTTCTTATTATACTTCTGTGCCAGAGATCATATTTGTCCTTTAGTATCTTCCCTCAGAGAGTAAGAGTTTAATTTTCAATCAGCCACTATTCGTTATCTTCCTTGTTCCTTGTTCATCCGTGAGATAAAGAGCTCCAAGACAGAAGCAGCCTGGGTCCCAGAATGGACTGATGAAGCAGAATTACCATACACTTTAAAAATAGCCTCATTTTAGCTAGGTGTAATAGACAGATGAGTGTCAGTCTGCACAGTGTTCCCAGCTCATGATGGGGAATGAGAGACAAGTAAGGCTACTACATTTAGAGCTGTCCATAGCCTGTTGACTTCCCTGAGATATTGTTTATTGTATTTCCCAAAGAGATCTTTCTATGGTGAATTGGAAAAAAAAATTACTTGCTATAGTGGTTTAAACAGCATTATCAATTGTTACATAAAAGAGAAAGACCCTTCTAAGTAAGGTAAGCTGCTGTAATTTCAGGTCTCCATAGCGTCCAATTAGATACGGATCTCAGCAAATACACTTTACTGAGTGTAACTGATTTCCCTCCTTTTCTCCACAAAATTATTTTAATTGTTTAATATCTTTAATTTTCCATTACTACTTATGCCCATACTCACTGTTAGGATATTACTTGAGTTTCTATTAACAGAAGTAAGAAGAGCAGCCCGCATGGAATCTTTTTCACTTTATATCATCAGTCACAGAAGTATAACTGCTTTGGAAACAATGTCATTCTAGTTATCTATATTAGACAGAATTCTCCAAAGAAAGAGAACAAATAGGATATATATAGATATATAACCAACAACATCTATGAGAATTGGTTATAGGAATTTAATATGGAAGCCAGAAATTCCCATCATCTGCTGTCTACAAGCTGAACAACAAGAAAGCTGGTGGTCTAGTTCAGCCCAAGTTTGAGAAACAGGGGAGGCAACAGCAGAGGGCAGCAGAAGATGGATGTACTAACTCAAAAAGAAAGGGCATTTGCCCTTCCTTCATATTTTTGTTCTATTTAGGCCTTGAAAGGTTTGGATGGTGCCCATTTGCACTGGTGAGGGGGATCTTCTTTACTCAGTTTAGAGATTCAGAAGCTAATCTCTTTGGAGACATCTTCACAGACACACCCAGAAATCATGTTTTAACAGCTATTAACAACTAAGGAGTGAACATCCTTAGTCCAGTCAAGCGCGTGCGCGCGCACACACACACACACACACACACGCACGCACACAAATCACAGTATATTTTCTTCAGTCTGGGACTGATTCCCTGACTCTCCATTGCTGTCCTGGAATTTTCTTTGCCTGGCCGCTCTCTTCCCTCTATGTTTAAGTCACAGCTTGTGTTCTTCCCTGACCTTGTTCATTTTGTTTCATTTTTGTCTCCTCCTTTCCTTTGATTTAACAATGTAACCCTAGCACCTCACAGAAACTGATTTCCTGAGAATGCCAATACTTTGAAATTAATTATCCCAGTGAACACATCTTTATTTTGCTAGACCTTCCGACAGAACTGTCACTCTTGTCTGCTCTTGAGCTCTTGAAATATGTTCTTTCCTGGGGGCCTCCATCAGAGCATTCTCATGTCACCCTGTTCTGGGGACCTCTCCAACCTATAGTTCTTAGCTGCCTTTGCAGACTCCTGCTTTATTCATTCCCAGGGTCATGGTTGATAAGCATTCTGACATAGGCACAGAGTGCTTGAAAATATTATCCCACTACTTTAGAAAGAGTTTCAAATTTCTTTTTGTTGTTGTTTAATCTTTTTTTTTTCATTTATTTTATTTATTTTCAGTGTTCCAAAATTCATTGTTTATGCACCACACCCAGTGCACCATGCAATACGTGTCCTCCTTAATGCCCACCACCAGGATCACCCAACCCCCAACCCCTTCCCCTCCAAAACCCTCAGTTTGTTTCTCAAAGTCAATAGCCTCTCATGGTTCATCTCCCCCTGTAATTCCCTCCACTCACTTCTCTCCATATCCCAATATCCTCTGTGTTATTCTTTATGAAATAAGGATAACTTATAGGATAACTGACTCTCTCTGCTTGACTTATTTCACTCAGCATAATCTCCTCCAGTCCCATCCATGTTGATACAAAAGTTGGGTATTCATCCTTTCTGATGGAGGCATAGTGCTCCATTGCATATATGGACCACATCTTCCTTATCTATTCATCCATTGAAGGGCATCTTGGATTTTTCCACAGTTTGACAACTTGGGCCATTGTTGTCATGAACATTGGGGTACAGATGGCCCTTCTTTTCACATCTGTATCTTTGGGGTATTCAGTAGTGTACATCCCCTCAACCACCTCTCACCAAAATGACTAGGAGGAGGAATGCCAGCACAGGAAAATTCAGAGACTGTGACCTCTCCTTCAGAGCTATTGGATATGGACATAAACAGTATGTGAGAAAGGGAATTTAAGGTAACCATTATCCAGGCAATGGCTAGGTTGAAGAAATCCATTAATGACAACATGGAATCAATTAGGGCAAAAGTGAAAGCTGCCTGAAAAGAAGTTAAAAATGCTATCAATGAGATCCAATCTAATCTAAATTCTCTAACAGCTAGGGTAACTGAGGCAGAAGATAGAATTAGTGACCCAGAGGACAAACTGATAGAGAAAAAGGATCAGGAGGAAGCCTGGAATAAATAGCTTAGAAGCCATGAAAATAAAATTAGGGAAATAAATGATGCCATGAAACGTTCCAATATCAGAATTATTGCGATCCCTGAGGAGGAAGAGAAAGAAAGAAGACTAGAAGATACACTTGAGCAAATTCTCCATGAAAAAAAAAAAAAGTTTCAAATTTCTTAACATGCCTTTTGGTTTTTCCTACAACTTTAGCTCACTATGCCATCCTTGAATTCTAGGTTTTAGTCACAACAATATTTTATATATATCTACATATGTAATATATATGCATATATATATACATATTTGTGTGTATATGCATATGTTATATATATGTATATATGTATTTTTATATGTGTGTATATTTTATTTCCTAGACTATTCAGGACATGCCACATGCTTAGAAAATGCTTTTATCAACCTTCTTTAGTATTCTTTCAAGCTCCAAATTAGAAGACTTTCTGCACTTTCCTACACTGAGTGAGCAGCCCTGGCTATGGACTTCCATCACGGACTTCACCATTCATATAAGAGACTTACTACATTACCTTATCATGTAAATTGCTTGTTTTGTTCTGTTTCCCTCTAGATTGCAAATGGAATTACAGAATGTCTGAGTCCCTCTGGTCAGCTTCACTAGCTACAGTACTTAGCACAGAGCCTGGAACATAATATGGTTGATGAATACTTGCTGAATAAAAAAATGCATTAATATTTTCGGAACTGAGCTGGCATTTGCACCCTAGAGTAAAGAAGGAGCTGGAATCTTAGCTCTGAAATGATTCAAAAGAGTTTTACAACAAAGGAGATACATACCCTTCCATAGCCAAATATTTATGCTATTTTTAATCATCCCTAATCTATTTTTCATCACATCTGACTTACCCATTATATACACCCAGTGCTTTTGGACATTACTTTTATATTGATTGAAAAGAGCAAAATTTATAGGAAAGATATTTCACTGTTTTCCCAAAATTTTATCCTTTATGTTAAAAAGCATGATCTAAATTTTAATGTTTTGCTTTTAGAAGACATATCTTGCAATTGAGGAGGAGATCAGACATGTGTTTTCTTAGCAAACACACAACCCTCCCCCACACACACACACCACAGATTTACTTCTATTCACCAATAGATTTTTAAGGCAATTGTAAGCTATGGTCCAGTTGCTTTAGTCAATAACGTAAAATGAAAGTTTTGGCTAAGATCAAGTGAAAGATAAGGTATTTATCTAAGCCAGATGTAAAATACAATATGTTGGTAGAAATGACCTGTAATATTTCACAGATGGCTGTGCACATTACACTTAAAATCCTTCCCAGAAGCTGGGATGCACATTCCCGCCGGCTTTGCTCCTTGTCTAGGGAGTGTCGGGAGCCAAAGGGGCAGACGCTGTGTTTGTCACCTTCACATCTGTTTGCCTTCTCTCCATGACTCATTGCATCCGCCCACTGAGAACAAGACAGGGAGAAAGCTTCTAAGTATAGGAGATGTGATGTTAGTGACACTCTCAACAGCCTTCACTCTTACAGCTGGAATTTCCCAAAGAAGGGAACCCATCCAGAAGATAACAGCCTTGTTATCAATACTGTTCTACAAAATCATGAATTGTCAGGTTATGTTGACATTTAAAAAAAATCTCAATCTGACATTGCCTGGAAGGATTGAATACATGACCTCTTCCCCTGCTGTGCACAATTTTAAATAACGTTCATATGAAATACATCTAAATGCACTTGTATCTTTACCAACCAATCATACCCTCTGGAGATGTTTACGAATTGCTTTGGTAATGAGCTGATTTTTCATACTTGGTTTTTGCAAGCATGTTTTCCAAACATAGCAATCAATATGTAGAAATTAGCTTATGTCAGAAGTGGAGATCTTATGCTACTTGGCATACCCACCAAATATGTTACATAATGTAGAAAATGTATTATCAGAGCTATCATTACCTCCCACTGCAAATGCTTATTGACTTGCATAGTACCTTATAAGTTTCTTTTCAATTTGTGTCACTGTTATTGTTTTACCCTATTAAGATTATAAATTCCAGGGGTGCCTGAGTGGCTCAGTCGTTAAGCATCTGCCTTCTTCTCAGGTCATGATCCCAGGAACCTGGGATCAAGCCCCACATCCGGCTCCCTGCCCAGTGAGAAGCCTGCTTCTCCCTCTCTTGCTCCCCCTGCTTGTGTTCACTCTCTCCCTGTGTCTCTCTCTGTCAAATAAGTAAACAAAATCTTAAAAAAAAATTAAAAAAAGAACAATATCACCTTTAAAAAAAAGAATGTAAGTTCCACTAGACACATGCGTAGTTTGCTTAATTTGTTTATAGTGTGTTGGGTTATCTAGTACCATGTATGTGCTGAATGGCAATATTTGGGTTAATAGATACATATAAGAACAATTGGATCTCAAAGGAATATTTCCGGTTTATTTCAACTGATGTGTCCATAAGCAGAAAAATAGAAGTAATCTCCAAAATATACTTTTTTTTTGATTCACAGAGACACAGAATATGGAGATCTTGCTTTTCAAACATGAATTTGTCCAAATGTTGCCTTATCAGTTAGTGTGATTGTAACAATCACATGAAAGCATGCCTTCAAAGTTTTTTTAAAAAGAGGTTATTGACAATAAAGAGGAACTAAATTAAGTTTTTAACACATTTACATGATATGAACATAAACGATTTGCATAAACCTGAGCTTTTACATTATCTAAAAATAAAGAGAAAGAGAGATTTTCACAGGACAACATTTATGACATTTATAGTAAAGATATGTTTTTCAGTCGTCCCAAAGACATAAAAGTGCCAGAGGGGAGAGGCCAGAAATAGGAAACCATGTGGCTTTGAAGTATGGGAGGATGTTAGCTACAGTGGGTTGACCTGAGGTGACTAAAGTTGGCATTTGTAGATTGATTGATTAGTGACAGATTGATTAATTTTTATTTTACCGACTGCTAAAGGAACCAAAATCCATCAAAAGACTCTGAATTTCCCCCTCTGTAAATAAAAGGGACTAATTTAAGATTTTATCTTTGGTGCCTGAGCATCTGACTCAGTTTTAGCTCAGGTCACCATCAGGGTCACATGATCAAGCCCCATGTTAAGTCTTGTGTTGGGCTCCATGCTCAGCAGGAAGTCTGCTTGGGATTCTCTCTCTCCCTCTCCCTCTGCCCCCCCCAAACATATAAATAATTTTTAAAAATTTCATCTTAAATGTCATTTTTCCCCGATCTAACTGTATTTTCACCCAACAATCTTCCCAATTGTTCTGCCTGTTCTTCTACAAATTCTCTAACCTTTTCTTTCTTTCTTTTTTTTATTTCTTTTTTCTTTCTTTTTTTTTAAATAAAGATTTTGTTTATTCATTTGAGAGAGAATAAGGACTAGAGAGAGAGAGAGCACACACAGAGAAAGCAAAAGAGAAGCAGACTCCCTGCTGAGCAGGGAGCCTGACACAGGGCTCAATCCAAGGACCCTGGGATCATGACTTGAGCCAAGGTAGACATTCAACAGACTGAGCTACCCAGGCACCCTTCTGTACTGGTTTTTACGCCTGGTCTTGCTTCCTCAATGATTTTGCCAATTCGTTATATTAGCAACAGACTATATTCAATGCAGTTGTTTCAGGTCGTTTAATGAGGTGTCAGTCCTTAGGTATGGGATTCAAAGCCCCTCCATCCCTTTAACTAATTCCCAAGAAGACCCGTCTTTCACCATGCACCTCCCAGCATGCTTTGTGTCTCACCCACACATCACATGCCATCTCCCCTCTGGGTGATTCCAGGTACACCTGCCCATTGGAATGGAAGTCTTCCCAAATGGCTCCTACTTATGAGCTCTCTGTCTCTGCACACCCTCTCTCATAAGAGTATCTCTTAATAGTACCTTCTATTTGGTTCCACATTATAAAATAGTTGTATTCTATACACCCATTACTCTAAATAATTTTAGAAATAATTAGCAATGGCTCTGGTAGGCACCTAATTATCATAAGATATAGAAAATGGTGAGTCTTTCGGCCATTTTTCAAGGATCCATGAAGAAGTATCTAGTTAAAGTAGTTTCTAATTGGAAGTAAATACAGCTGAAAAGCGCACTGCAGGATATCTGGGATGGGGGGAGGGGATCTAAGCACATCTTCATTATGGGATCATTTGCATTATTCCATAATTAGCCTTTTGCTTTTACCTTAATGAAAACAGGTGATGTAAATAATGATGATAATGATCCTTTTCCTCAAAACAGATTTAAATCTAGTCCCATAAGTCTAGTCCCACATGGACTGAATGATAAAATCAGAAAAATAACAAAATGGAAGGCTAAAAGATAACAAAAATCATAATATCATGGCTCTAACACATATTATATATTCTAAATAAGTTATACACATGCACAATGTATGACAGATAAAACACATGTTAAGGATTTTAACTCTATATTGAGGAAACCAGGCAAATGTACCAATAGAGTCAAAGAATAAATCAGAGAAATATATGTACCTATATACAGATATATACCCCTATATACATCTATACACATCTATATCTTCATATAGACGTGTATAGATACAGACACAGAGCCACAGGCCAAATCACTAAAGACCGTATCATCCAACACAGACGGCCAGAGTCCCCATTGTCAGCCTCTCCCTCGTGGCCGTTTTATGTCTCTCAGACAACTGAGAAACATGTCTTCACCATGGAGGTAAATAATGCTGTCCTCTGAAAGCATATCTTCTCTCTCTTTTTAGTTTCATATCTTTATATGTCTATATCTACATCATCTGTATCTATACATAGAAAGAAGAGGATATGCATCTTTCTTTAGACTCAAAACAGAGTCTACACTTTTGGGGATAGAGGAGAAGGTTTTAGGGAGGTTCCTAGATGAGAGAGTGAATAAAATCTCCAAAGAACAGGATTAATTTATAAGTCCATAAGCAAGAATTAAACTGCATTGCTATCAGTTGTTTACACAAAATTATAGAATAGCTCAAAGGTAATGAAGGCAACTTGAAAATGTATGCCCTAAGCAATGAATAATTTCCCACTGGAGACATCGAGTGATCTTTTTGGCTTATACCAAACTTCCTTACAGATATAAGAATGTTACAATTTAATAAACACATTTCAGAGATCAAAGAATTTCCCAGCTCTAGCTGAACTACATTAAAAGATATTCCTGCTAATTGCTTAACAACTCACTGATTATAGTGGAACCAGCTTCAACTTCCCCAAATTTGAACAAAGGCAGTTCAGGAAAGAGTGCTGGAAAATTTTATTCCCCACTTTAAAAAGTCACAGCAAACAAGGCATGATGATATTTTAAATACAACTGGGTAAATATGGGTAAGTAAAAGTGGAAACATGTAAACATATTGTTTACCTTATTTTTGTTTTAAGAAGTGGGAACACATGTCCATTGTCCTAAATGTAAAACCTCCAAGGCTTGTCTGCTGTTACACAAAGAGCTTGGAACTGGGATTTACAACCCTGAGAGGAACACTCCCTGAAAAGGCTTTCCACTCACCTGGGGACCCTACCTCGCACTGAAAGTCTTTGCAAGAATTCACCAGCAAGAATGTAACAACAGTACTGTCATCCGGTTATGATTATTTGTAGTGGAATGAGCAAAGTTTGATAAAGATGATGTAACAGAACATTTCATTAAAACCAGAAATAGACCAAAAAAAAAATCCATTATCATTGTTGATTATCCTGACCACACTTTAAAGATATTAAAGCAATGAAAGCAATAAGGGTAAGAAATTTGTCCAGCCTCATTAATGAGCCAAACATTTAAATTAGAATGTGATGCCATGGTTTGTCTACCAAGTTAGCAGTTTCTTGTTTGTTTAAATGTATGTATTCTAGATCATTTAAATGAAAATATATAGTATTCCTAAGAGAGTAGTTTTCAGATACAGTTAGGGAATTATAAATTATTCTGATCCACTCCTGTGAATTATTTTCCTCTTTTTGTCTCTTCATTTCAGTTTAAGGGGTATCTAAGAAGGTTTTAAGTTCTATAAAAATATTAATACATGAGACTATCCATTGCAAAATTAGGGATAGCAGTTACAAAACAGAAACAATAGCATGTCCAAAAATATTTCACTGGATGGAAAAGCCAATAAAAAGTTATGTGTGAAAAAGACTATGAAAGGGACTTCTGGGTGGCTCAGTCGGTTAAGCATCTGTCTTCAGCTCAGGTGACGATCACAGGAATCTGGGACTGAGTCTTGCGTTGGGCTCCTTGCTCAGCGGGAGCCTGCTTCTCCCTCTGCCTGCTGCTCCCCCTGCTTGTGCTCTCTCTCTCCCTCTGAAAAATAAATTTTAAAAAAATTTAAAAATATATTAAAACTAAGGGAATGGTCATGAGATAGTGTTAAGAAAAAAATAAATCAGCTTCACATTATGATTCCAAAAGTGCATTATTGAAGAGAAGTTGAGGATAATCATTCCTGAATCCCAGTCCCCACATGGACTAGAGGTTGGGCCCTCCACAAAAGCTGAGCTGCATGATTTCTGAGGTGCACAGTGGTTTGCAGACCAGGTTTAGGGAGACACCTGCTTTGAAGAACAAGGAGATTTTGATCCCTTCCATACCTGCAGTTCTGTCACCTTTCCTGTGATTATACAAATCTCTGAATCCTTCTTATTCAAGTCTTGGTTTCCTGGTAAACATAGAGTGTTCTCTATGTTCAAACTCTGATAGTATCAGAATAACAAAGGTAATCTTACTTGAATGTGGACATTC
Organism: Neogale vison; assembly: GCF_020171115.1. NCBI lineage: Eukaryota > Metazoa > Chordata > Mammalia > Carnivora > Mustelidae > Neogale > Neogale vison. The sequence goes on from NC_058094.1 coordinate 131,380,471, forward strand.
AAGAAAAATGCTCCTCCCACATACTACAGGCTCTGTCATTTATTATAAATAACTGGGGATTTTCAGGGCATGATCAGACTTCTATAGGAATCATTCTTCAGCAGTCTCTGAATGGAATACAGAATTTCTTTTCATTCAAACAGTCTGCCCCTTTTAAATTCAACCTCCTCCTAAACTAGGTTAAAATAGCCTGTTTTGGAGGCTATTTTGCATATTAAAATCCATTTTTATCATTTATATTTTATTTCCCTCATTTTTCCCAGGATAAAGAAATATGTGCAGGATGGAAACACAATTTCCCCTATGACAACAGGAAAGGGATACCCACTAGGTTTTCATACGGGCATTGATGAACAATCTTGACCAGATGCTGTGTTTGTGATCATGTGGGAGAAATCCACTTTCTTCCATTGTTGGTGATGGTCTATTGAAAACTTTATGCTGGTAATTTGGTAATATTTTTATATTATAAAGACACATATTCTTTGCCTTATCAATTCTACTTCCAGAAATTTAGCCTAAACTTATACAGAATGTACAAAATATCATATGAACACAAATATTCCATCCATCATTTTTTTAAAGAGGTGTATTAGGAACAAACTCCAATTAAAAGAAAATAAAAGTATTTGCATAAAGTAGCTGTGGGAGATACATAAATAATATGCAGTTCTGGTTGCCTCTAGGCAGCGGTATTAGGAGATAATCAGGAGGGGGTTATTATATTTTTTATAATTTTTTAAAAATTCCAGTGTAGTTTACACACAGTGTTTTATACACACACAGGGTATATATATATATACAGGTGTATAATATAATGACTCAATAATTCTGTGCATTACTCCGTGCTCATCAAGATAAGGGCCCTCCTTAATCCCCATTACCAATTCACCTAATCTCCCCCACTCACTTCCCCTCGGACTTATTTTTTCTTCTGGCTTATTTTGCTTAGCATTATATTCTCTAGCTCCATCCATGCCACGGCAAATAGCAAGATTTCATTCCTTTTTATGGATGAATAATATTCCATTGTGTATATATAGACCATATCTTCTTTATCCATTCATCAGTTGATGGGCACTTGGGCTGCTTCCATGGTTTGTCTATTATAAATAATACTGCTATAAACATAGAGGTGCATGTATCCCTTTGGATTAGAGTTTTTGTACTTCTTGGGTAAATACCCAGTGGAACCCAGGATCATAAGATAGTTCTATTTTTAACTTTTTTTTGCCAATTTATTTATTTTCAGAAAAACAGTATTCATTATTTTTTCACCACACCCAGTGCTCCATGCAAGCCGTGCCCTCTATAATACCCACCACCTGGTAACCCAACCTCCCACCCCCCCGCCACTTCAAACCCCTCAGATTGTTTTTCAGAGTCCATAGTCTCTCATGGTTCACCTCCCCTTCCAATTTACCCAAAAGCACATACCCTCCCCAATGTCCATAACCCTACTCCCCTTCTCCCAACCCCCCTCCCCCCATCAACCCACAGTTTGTTTCGTGAGATTAAGAGTCGCTTATGGTTTGTCTCCCTCCCTATCCCATCTTGTTTCATGGATTCTTCCCCTACCCACTTAAGCCCCCATGTTGTATCACCACTTCCTCATATCAGGGAGATCATATGATAGTTGTCTTTCTCCGCTTGACTTATTTCGCTAAGCATGATACGCTCTAGTTCCATCCATGTTGTCTCAAATGGCAAGATTTCGTTTCTTTTGATGGCTGCATAGTATTCCATTGTGTATATATACCACATCTTCTTGAGGAACCTCCATACTGTTTTCCAGAATGGCTGCACCAGTTTGCATTTCTACCCACAGTACATGAGTGTTCCTTTTTCTCCACATCCTCACCAACATCTGTTGTTTCTCGGTTTTTGATTTAAGCCATTTTGACATGTGTGAGGTGATATCTCACTGTATTTTTAGTTTGCATTTTCCTGATGCTGAGTAATGTTGAACATCTTTTCATTTGCCTGTGGGCCATCTGTATATCTTTGGGAAAATGTCTATTCATGTCTCCTGCCCATTTTTATTTGTTTATTATTTTATTATTTGGATGGTGACGATGATCATCATCATCATTGTTTTTTGGATGTTAATTGCACTGAGTTCTTTATATATATTGGCTACTAAGCCTTAACTGAATATGTCGTTTACAAATATTTTCTTCCATTCAGTAGGTTGCCTTTTGGTTTTGTTGATTGTTTCCTTTGTTATGTTCCTTTGTTATGAAGATGGTTTTTATTTTTATGAAGTCACGATATTCTATTTTTACTTTTGTTTCCCTTGCCTCAGAAGACATATCTAGAAAAATTGTTCCTGTTGGAAGAGATGTATTTTCCATTGCATATACTTTTTTGCTTTGTCAAAGACTAATTGACCATATAACTGTAGGGCTATTTCTGGGTTTTCTATCCTGTTCTATTGATCTATGTGTCTATTTTTGTGCCAGTACCATACTTTTTGATTACTACAACTTGGTATTATCACTTGAAGTCTGGGACTGTGATACCACCAGTTTTACTTTTATTTTTCAAGATTGCTTTGGTTATTCAGTGGCCTTTTGTGTTTTCATGCAAATTTTAAGACTGTTCTAATTCTGTGAAAAATGCTGTTGGTGTTTTGCTAAGAATTGCATTAAATGCATAGATTGCTTTGGAGGCTATAAGCATTTTAACAGAATTTGCTCTTCCAAACTCTGAGCATAGAATGTCTTTCCATTTTCATGTGTCATCTTCAGTTTCTTTCATCAATATTTTATAGTTTTCAGAGTAAAGATTTTTTTTTAACTTCCTTGATTCTATTTTATTCTTAGGTACTTTATTATTTTTGATGTAATTATAAATGAGATTGTTTTACTAATTTCTCTTTGTTTTATTTCACTATTTGTGTATAAAAATGTAACAGATTTATGTGCATTGGTTTTGTATCCTACAACTTTACTGTATTCATTTAACAATTCTAGAAAATTTTTGGTCGAGTCTTTTTTTTTAATACATATTATCATGTCATCTGCAAGTAGTGACAATTTTACTTCTTTACCAACTGAATGCATTTTATTTCCTTTTGCTGTCTGATTGCTATGGATGACAATTCTAGTACTATGTTTAATATAAGCGATGAGGGGGGACATCCTTGTCTTTTTCCTGATCTTAAGAGGAAAGCTATCATTTTTTCCCTACTTAGTATGATGTTAGGTACAGGTTATTCATATATTGCCTTTATTAGGTTAAGGCATGTTCCCTCTAACCCTACTTTGTTGAGGGTTTTTTTAATCTTGAATGGATGTTGTACTTTGTCAAATGCTTTTTCTGAATCCATTGAAATGCATATGGTTTTTATCCTTTATTTTATTTATTTTTTTTTCCAATTTATTTATTTTCAGAAAAACAGTATTCATTATTTTTTCACCACACCCAGTGCTCCATGCAAGCTGTGCCCTCTATAATACCCACCACCTAGTACCCCAACCTCCCACCCCCCCGCCACTTCAAACCCCTCAGATTGTTTTTCAGAGTCCATAGTCTCTCATGGTTCATCTCCCCTTCCAATTTACCCAAAAGCACATACCCTCCCCAATGTCCATAACCTTCCCCCCTTCTCCCAACCCCCTCCCCCCAGCAACCCACAGTTTGTTTCGTGAGATTAAGAGTCACTTATGGTTTGTCTCCCTCCCTATCCCATCTTGTTTCATGGATTCTTCTCCTACCCACTTAAGCCCCCATGTTGCATCACCACTCCCTCATATCAGGGAGATCATATGATAGTTGTCTTTCTCCGCTTGACTTATTTCGCTAAGCATGATACGCTCTAGTTCCATCCATGTTGTCGCAAATGGCAAGATTTCGTTTCTTTTGATGGCTGCATAGTATTCCATTGTGTATATATACCACCTCTTCTTGATCCATTCATCTGTTGATGGACATCTAGGTTCTTTCCATAGTTTGGCTATTGTGGACATTGCTGCTATAAACATTCGGGTGCACGTGCCCCTTTGGATCACTACGTTTGTATCTTTAGGGTAAATACCCAGTAGTGCAATTGCTGGGTCATAGGGCAGTTCTATTTTCAACATTTTGAGGAACCTCCATGCTGTTTTCCAGAGTGGTTGCACCAGCTTGCATTCCCACCAACAGTGTAGGAGGGTTCCCCTTTCTCCGCATCCTCGCCAGCATCTGTCATTTCCTGACTTGTTGATTTTAGCCATTCTGACTGGTGTGAGGTGATATCTCATTGTGGTTTTGATTTGTATTTCCCTGATGCCGAGTGATATGGAGCACTTTTTCATGTGTCTGTTGGCCATCTGGATGTCTTCTTTGCAGAAACGTCTGTTCATGTCCTCTGCCCATTTCTTGATTGGATTATTTGTTCTTTGGGTGTTGAGTTTGTTAAGTTCTTTATAGATTTTGGACACTAGTCCTTTATCTGATATGTCGTTTGCAAATATCTTCTCCCATTCTGTCAGTTGTCTTTTGGTTTTGTTAACTGTTTCCTTTGCTGTGCAAAAGCTTTTGATTTTGATGAAATCCCAAAAGTTCATTTTTGCCCTTGCTTCCCTTGCCTTTGGCGATGTTCCTAGGAAGATGTTGCTGTGGCTGAGGTCGAAGAGGTTGCTGCCTGTGTTCTCCTCAAGGATTTTGATGGATTCCTTTCTCACATTGAGGTCCTTAATCCATTTTGAGTCTATTTTTGTGTGTGGTATAAGGAAATGGTCCAATTTCATTTTTCTGCACGTGGCTGTCCAATTTTCCCAACACCATTTATTGAAGAGGCTGTCTTTTTTCCATTGGACATTCTTTCCTGCTTTGTCGAAGACTAGTTGACAATAGAGTTGAGGGTCTATTTCTGGGCTCTCTATTCTGTTCCATTGGTCTATGTGTCTGTTTTTGTGCCAGTACCATGCTGTCTTGATGATGACAGCTTTGTAATAGAGCTTGAAGTCCGGAATTGTGATGCCACCAACTTTGGCTTTCTTTTTCAATATCCCTTTGGCTATTCGAGGTCTTTTCTGGTTCCATATAAATTTTAAAATTATTTGTTCCATTTCTTTGAAAAAGATGGATGGTACTTTGATAGGAATTGCATTAAATGTGTAGATTGCTTTAGGTAGCATAGACATTTTCACAATATTTATTCTTCCAATCCAGGAGCATGGAACAGTTTTCCATTTCTTTGTGTCTTCCTCAATTTCTTTCATGAGTACTTTATAGTTTTCTGAGTATAGATTCTTAGCCTCTTTGGTTAGGTTTATTCCTAGGTATCTTATGGTTTGGGGTGCAATTGTAAATGGGATTGACTCCTTAATTTCTCTTTCTTCTGTCTTGTTGTAGGTGTAGAGAAGTGCAACTGATTTCTGTGCATTGATCTTATATCCTGACACTTTACTGAATTCCTGTATAAGTTCTAGCAGTTTTGGAGTGGAGTCTTTTGGGTTTTCCACATAGAGTATCATATCATCTGCGAAGAGTGATAATTTGACTTCTTCTTTGCCGATTTGGATGCCTTTAATTTCCTTTTGTTGTCTGATTGCTGAGGCTAGGACTTCTAGTACTATGTTGAATAGCAGTGGTGATAATGGACATCCCTGCCGTGTTCCTGACCTTAGTGGAAAAGCTTTCAGTTTTTCTCCATTGAGAATGATATTTGCAGTGGGTTTTTCATAGATGGCTTTGATGATATTGAGGTATGTGCCCTCTATCCCTACACTTTGAAGGGTTTTGATCAGGAAGGGATGCTGTACTTTGTCAAATGCTTTTTCAGCATCTATTGAGAGTATCATATGGTTCTTGTTCTTTCTTTTATTGATGTGTTGTATCACATTGACTGATTTGCGGATGTTGAACCAACCTTGCATCCCTGGAATAAATCCCACTTGGTCGTGGTGAATAATCCTTTTAATGTACTGTTGGGTCCCATTGGCTAGTATTTTGGTGAGAATTTTTGCATCTGTGTTCATCAAGGATATTGGTCTATAGCTCTCTTTTTTGATGGGATCCTTGTCTGGTTTTGGGATCAAGGTGATGCTGGCCTCATAAAATGAGTTTTTGTTTTTCCTTCCATTTCTATTTTTTGGAACAGTTTCAGGAGAATAGGAATTAGTTCCTCTTTAAATGTTTGGTAGAATTCCCCCAGGAAGCCATCTGGCCCTGGGCTTTTGTTTGTTTGGAGATTTTTAATGACTGTTTCAATCTCCTTACTGGTTATGGGTCTGTTCAGGCTTTCTATTTCTTCCTGGTTCAATTTTGGTAGTTTATATGTTTCTAGGAATGCATCCATTTCTTCCAGATTGTCAAATTTGTTGGCGTAGAGTTGCTCATAGTATGTTCTTATAATTGTTTGTATTTCTTTGGTGTTAGTTGTGATCTCTCCTCTTTCATTCATGATTTTATTTATTTGGGTCCTTTCTCTTTTCTTTTTGATAAGTCTGGCCAAGGGTTTATCAATTTTATTAATTCTTTCAAAGAACCAGCTCCTAGTTTGGTTGATTTGTTCTATTGTTTTTTTGGTTTCTATTTCATTGATTTCTGCTCTGATCTTTATGATTTCTCTTCTCCTGCTGGGCTTAGGGTTTCTTTCTTGTTCTTTCTCCAGCTCCTTTAGGTGTAGGGTTAGGTTGTGTACCTGAGACCTTTCTTGTTTCTTGAGAAAAGCTTGTACCGCTATATATTTTCCTCTCAGGACTGCCTTTGTGTGTCCCACAGATTTTGAACCGTTGTATTTTCATTATCATTTGTTTCCATGATTTTTTTCAATTCTTCTTTAATTTCCCGGTTGACCCATTCATTCTTTAGAAGGATGCTGTTTAGTCTCCATGTATTTGTGTTCTTTCCAAACTTCCTCTTGTGGTTGAGTTCTAGCTTCAGAGCATTGTGGTCTGAAAATATGCAGGGAATAATCCCAGTCTTTTGATACCAGTTGAGTCCTGATTTAGGACCGAGGATGTGATCTATTCTGGAGAATGTTCCATGTGCACTAGAGAAGAATGTGTATTCTGTTGCTTTGGGATGAAATGTTCTGAATATATCTGTGATGTCCATCTCATCCAGTGTATTATTTAAGGCCTTTATTTCCCTGTTGATCTTTTGCTTGGATGATCTGTCCATTTCAGTGAGGGGAGTGTTAAAGTCCCCTACTATTATTGTATTATTGTTGATGTGTTTCTTTGATTTTGTTATTAATTGGTTTATATAGTTGGCTGCGCCCACGTTGGGGGCATAGATATTTAAAATTGTTAGATCTTCTTGTTGGACAGACCCTTTGAGTATGATATAGTGTCCTTCCTCATCTCTTATTATAGTCTTTGGCTTAAAATCTAATTGATCTGATATAAGGATTGCCACTCCTGCTTTTTTCTGATGTCCATTAGCATGGTAAATTCTTTTCCACCCCCTCACTTTAAGTCTGGAGGTGTCTTCGGGTTTAAAATGAGTTTCTTGGAGGCAACATATAGATGGGTTTTGTTTTTTTATCCATTCTGATACCCTGTGTCTTTTGATTGGGGCATTTAGCCCATTAACATTCAGGGTAACTATTGAGAGATATGATTTTAGTGCCATTGTATTGCCTGTAAGGTGACTGTTACTGTATATTGTCTCTGTTCCTTTCTGATCTACCACTTGTAGGCTCTCTCTTTGCTTAGAGGACCCCTTTCAGTATTTCCTGTAGAGCTGGTTTGGTGTTTGCAAATTCTTTCAGTTTTTGTTTGTCCTGGAAGCTTTTAATCTCTCCTTCTATTTTCAATGATAGCCTAGCTGGATATAGTATTCTTGGCTGCATGTTTTTCTCGTTTAGTGCTCTGAAAATGTCATGCCAGCTCTTTCTGGCCTGCCAGGTCTCTGTGGATAAGTCAGCTGCCAATCTAATACTTTTACCATTGTATGTTACAGACTTCTTTTCCCGGGCTGCTTTCAGGATTTTCTCTTTGTCACTAAGGCTTGTAAATTTTACTATTAGGTGACGGGGTGTGGGCCTATTCTTATTGATTTAGAGGGGCGTTCTCTGAACCTCCTGAATTTTGATACTCGTTCCCTTTGCCATATTGGGGAAATTCTCCCCAATAATTCTCTCCAGTATACCTTCTGCTCCCCTCTCTCTTTCTTCTTCTTCTGGAATCCCAATTATTCTAATGTTTCGTCTTATGGTGTCACTTATATCTCGAATTCTCCCCTCATGGTCCAGTAGCTGTTTGTCCCTCTTTTGCTCAGCTTCTTTATTCTCTGTCATTTGGTCTTCTATATCGCTAAATCTTTCTTCTGCCTCATTTATCCTAGCAGTGAGAGCCTCCATTTTTGATTGAACTTCATTAATAGCTTTTTTGATTTCAACTTGGTTAGATTTTAGTTCTTTTATTTCTCCAGAAAGGGCTTTTATATCTCTGGAGAGGGTTTCTCTAATATCTTCCATGCCTTTTTCAAACCCGGCTATAACCTTGAGAATTGTCATTTTGAACTCTAGATCTGACATATTACCAATGTCTGTATTGATTAGGTCCCTAGCCTTCGGTACTGCCTCTTGTTCTTTTTTTTGTTGTGAATTTTTCCGCCTTGTCATTTTGTCCAGCTAAGAATATATGATGGAGCAAGTAAAATACTAAAAGGGTGGCAACAATCCCAGGAAAATATGCTTTAACCAAATCAGAAGAGATCCCAAATCGTGAGGGGGGATTTCTCCCCCCTCATGATTGGGTGAGGGATCTCCTCTGATTGGGATCTCCTTTGATTGGGATCTCCCAATCTCTTCTGATTGGGATCTCTTCTGATTTGGGGATAAAAAGAGGTTCAAAAAGAAAGAAAGAAAAAAAAGAAAAAAGAATTAAAAAAAAGAGATTGAATTAAAAATTCAATCAAGAATTTAAAAAAGAATTAAGAAAAAAAAATTGAAGAGATTAGGATCTCTTCTGATTTGGGGATAAAAAAAGGTTCAAAAAGAAAGAAAGAAAAAAAATTAAAAAAAAGAAAATGAATAAACAAAAGTATAAAAAAGAAAAATATATATATTAGATAATCTAGTTAAAAAACGTTAAAAGAGAAAAGGGTAAAAGTTATAAAAAATTTTAGCAGAAGAAGAGAAAAAAAATGAAAAAGAAAAAAATTAAATTAACTGCAAGACTGAAAAATCACAGGCAGAAAGCCATGAGTTCCGTGGTTTGTTTTCTCCTCCTCTGGAATTCTCCTGCTCTCTCCTTGGTATTGAAACTGCACTCCTTGGTAGGTGAACTTGGTCTTGCCTGGATTTCTTGTTGATCTTCTGGGGGAGGGGCCTGGTGTAGTGATTCTCAAGTGTCTTTGCCCCAGGCGGAATTACACCGCCCTTACCAGGGGCTGCGCTGAGTGATCTGCTCGGCTTTGCTTTCAGGAACTTTTGTTCCCTGAGCGCTTTCCGTAGAGTTCCGGAGGACGGGAATACAAATGGCGGCCTCCTGGTCTCCGGCCCGGAGGAGCCGAGAGCCCGGGGCCCCGCTCCCCTGTGCACCCTCAGCGAACAGCTCCCAGTAACTCGCGTCTGCCCAACCTCCGGCCGCGCTCCGAGCTCACCGAGCTTGCGACCGGTTCAAGGCAACTCCAAGCTGCGAGCTCACTGTCGGCTCTGTCTCTGCAGCCGGCTTTCCTGTTCCAATATCCGCAAGCTCTGCGACACCGGACACCCCCGATCCTTCTGTGACCCCGCAGGACCTGAGGTCACGCCGACCCCGTGTGGGCTTCGCCCCGGTCTAGCCTCCGGAGCGATGTCCCTCAGCGGAACAGACTTTTAAAAGTCCTGATTTTGTGCTCCGTTTCTCTGCCGCTTGCCGGGAGCCGGCCCCTCCCCCCGGGGTCTATCTTCCCGTCGCTTTGGATTCACTTCTCCGCCAGTCCTACCTTTCAGAAAGTGGTTGTTTTTCTGTTTCTAGAATTGCTGTTCTTCTTCTCCTCGATCTGCCGATGGATTTGCAGGTGTTTGCAATCTTTAGATAAGCTCTCTAGCTGATCTCCTGCTAGCTGAGGTAGTCTCAGCCTGCTACTTCTCCGCCATCTTGACTCCTCCCCTATCCTTTATTTTATTGATTGATGTATCACATTGATTGATTTGTGAATACTGAGCCACCCTTGTATCCCAGTAATGAATACCGTTTGATCATGGTGAATGATTTTTTTAATGTATTGTTGAATTCTGTTTGCTAGTAATTTGTTGAGAATTTTTGTATTTGTGTTCAACAGAGGTATTGAGATAATTATCTTTCTTTTGTGGTGTATTTATCTGGTTTTGGTATAGTGGCCTTGTTGAATGAATTCAGAAGTTTTCTTTCTTATATTTTTTAGAATAGTTTGAGAACAATAGGTATTAACACTTTTAAAATTTGCTTGTGAATTTGTCTGGTCCTGGACTTTTTGTTTGTTGGGAGTTTTTTGATTACACATTTAATTTCATTGCTGGTTATTGGTCTATTGAGATTTTCTGTTTCTTCCCACTTCAGTTGTGGTAAGTTATATATTTCTAAGAATTTATCCATTTCTTCTAGATTGTAAAATTTCTTGGCATGTAATTCTTTGTAATATTCTCTTATAATTGTATTTCTATGATGTTGTTATTTCTCCTCTTTCATTTGTGATTTTGTTTATTTGGGTCCTTTTCCTGTCTCTCTCTCTGTTGATTGACTGTTGGATTGATGAGTTTGGTTAGAAGTTTATCAAATTTGGGGGCCTCTGGGTGGCTTACTTGGTTAAACGTCTGACTTCAACTCAGGTCTTGATCTCAGGGACCTGTAATTGAGCCCCACATCAGGCAATGTGCTCAGTAGGGAAGTCTGTTTCTCCCTCTTCCTCTGCACCCCCACATGTGCTCTCTTTCTTTCAAATAAATAAATACAATCTTTAAAAGAAAAAGTTTATGAATTTTGTGCAGTTTTTCAAAGAACTAGCCATTGATTTCATTGATTTGATCTATTGTTTTGCTTTGTTTCTAAATCACTTATTTCTGCTCTAATCTTTATTATTCCCTTCCTTCTGCTAGATTTCATTTTTTGGTTCTTCTTTTTCTAGCTATTTTACATGTAAAATTAGGTTGTTTATTTGATACTTTTCTTGTGTTTTGAGGTAGGGCTGGACTGCTATAAACTTCCTTCTTAGAACCAGTTTTGCTGCATCCCAAAGATTTTGGACCAGTGGGTTTTTGTTTTTGTTTTTTTCATTTGTGTCCATATATATATTTTTTAATTTCTTCTTTGATTTCTTGGGTGACCCATTTATTGTTTAGTAGCATTTTATTTAACCTCCATGTATTGGTGGTCTTCCCAGATTCTTTTCTTGTGGTTGAGTTCTAGTTTCATAGCATTGTGGTAAGAAAAGATGCATAGTATGACTTCAATCTTTTTGAATATATTGAGACTGGTTTTGTGGCCTAATATGTGATGCACTGTGCAGAATGTTCCATGTGTACTTGAAAAGAATGTGTATTCTGCTCTTCTAGGATGGAATGTTCTGAATACATCTGTTAAATCCATCTGTTCTAGGTGTCATTCAAAGCCACTATTTCCTGTTGATTTTCTGTTTGGATGATATGTCCATTGATGTAAGTGTTTTTGTTAAAGTCCCCTACTATTACTGTATGACTATTGCTTCGTTCCTTAATATTTCTTATTAACTACTTTATGTATTGGGTACTCCCCAAATTGGGTGCATAACTATTTACAATTATTATATATTCTTGTTGGCTTGTCCCCTTTATTATTATATAATGTCCTTATTTATCTCTTGTTAGAGTCTTTTTTTTTTTTTTTACAGTCTAGTTTGTCCTTTATAAATATTGTTATGCTGGCATTCTTTGGACATCTTTTGCATGATAAATGTTTCCATTCCTTCACATTCAATTTCCAGGTGACTTCAGGTCTCACATGATTCTCTTATAGACTGCCTATAGGTCTTGCTTTTTATTCACTGTTACCCTATGTCTTTTGATTGGAGCATTTAGTCCATTTAGTCATGGACTAAATGTACTCATTGCGAATTTGTCATTCATTTTGTGGTTGTTTTGTGTTTACTTTCTGATCCTTTCTTTGCTTGCTCTTTCTCATTTTTCCTTGGTATTCTCTGGTGGTGTACCTGGATTGCTTTCTCTTTATTCTTTGCATATCTATTACTGGTTTTTGATTTGTGGTTGCCATTAGGTTTGTATAACATCTTGTGCATTTAGCAGTTTATATTGATGGTTGCTTAAGTTTGAACCCTTTCTTGACTCCTCTCCCCCACCGTGTTTAAGACTATGGTGTCATATTTTAAATCCTTTTATTTTGTAAATCCCTTTAATTTTTTTTTTACATAAATGTTTATTTTTACTGCTTTTGCATTTCTTACTTTTCATACTCTCACTTATGGTTTTTCCCTTCCTACTTAAAGAAGACCCTTTAACATTTCTTATAGGACTGGTTTAGTGGTCAGAAACCCCTTTAGTTTTTTTTGTTTGTTTGTTTGAGAAACTCTTTATCTCTCCATTTATTCTGAATGCTAGCCTTTCTGGATAGAGTATCTTGGATGCAGATTTCTTTTTTCCCCTTTCAACATTTGAATACATCCTGCCACTTTCTTCTGGCCTACAAGCTTTCTGATATAAAAGTCTCTGATAGTCTTATGGAGATTTTCCTTGTATGTCCTGTCTTCGTTTTGCTGGTTTCATTTTTCTTTTCTTTATCACCACTTTTTGCCATTTTAATTACTATATGTCTTGGTGTGGACACTTGGATTGTGTTTTAGGAGTGTTGCTGTGCCTATTGGATCTAGATATCTGCTTCCTTCTCCAGATTTGGAAAGTTTTCAGCTATTATTTCTTCAAGTACATTATCTGCTCCCTTTACTGTCTTTTCTTCTTCTGGGATCCCTATAATGGGAATACTATTATACTTGATGTAGTCAGTGAGTTTCCTAAGACTATTCTTAATTTAGCATTATCTTTTTTTTTTTTTTCACTCATTTGCTCTGCTTGATTACTTTCCACTACTCTGTCTTCAAGGTCATCAATTTCTGCTTCTGCTTTCTCTAACCTGCTATTTATTCCATCAAGTGTATTTTTAAATTTCATTTATTGAGTCTTCATCTTTGGTTTGTTCCTTTTAGTGTTTTCTATCTTTTTGTTGAGAGTTTCACTGGTGTCCTCCACTCTTTAACAAGTCCAGTGACTATCTTTATGATCATTACTTTAAATTCTCTATCAGGCATATTATTTATGTCTGTTTCCTTTAGATCTCTTGCTGTGATTTTGTCCTTTTCTTCCATTTGGGACACATTTCTTTGTCTCCTCATTTTGTCTAACTCTCTATGTCTATTTCTTTGTGTTAGGAAAGTCAGCTATATCTCTTGCTCTTAAAGATAATTGCCACCTGAAGAAAAGCTTCTGTATAAATAAATAAATAAATAATATAAAAAAGCTTCTGTAGTGACCTTCAGTGCAGTGTCTCTTATTCCCCAGTACCTGGCATTCAGGGAGTGACTCCTGTGTGTATTGCATGTCCCCTTTTTTGTTCTGACCAATTTTTTCCTTCAGTCCTGTTGTCCACAGTTTCTCTCTTTACCTGTTTTGGGCAGTGTGTATGTGGTCCCCAGCTTGGGAAGTGTTTTTTAACAAAGTATGCATCAGACTTCTCAGTGAGACCCTGAGTCACTGCTGCTGGGACCAGGCTACCCTACATAGATTTGCAAATTGAATATGGGTAGGGCATGCACTTTTGACAAGGTGTGCCTCAGGCTTTTGCAGCTCCTACCACTGCTGGGAGCAAGGGCCTGCAAACACGGGGGTCAGGAGACATGATGTTGGTGCATTTTAGCCAATTTTCTGGGTTTGAGCACTTCCAGCACTAGGAGTAAGGCCAGTGTGACTAGAAAGGACAGAATCCTCAGTGTGGGAGAGACAGGTAGTCAGGTAGTCAGTGTTAGTGCTGTTCCCACAATTGGCCAGTTGTTTATATTGGGGGATTCACCAGACAGCTCCTTTGTTCCTAGAGTTCTCTGAAATTCCTAGCTATCTGAGACAGGTTCTGAGGTGAGTAAATCACTCTCTCTCCCTGTACCCCAGGTGTTTTTCAAACTGCTAGTTTGGGGCTGTATCTGTTCAGGTATTTGTTGTGCTGTCTCATTAAGAGTCCCTCTTTAAGGGACTCCACTTCTCACCACCCTGCAAGGTCTCTCAGAGATTTTTTTGAATTCAAGGCTTTAGGTCCCCCTGGTGATAAGAAGTCACCAAATTAGGATCTCTCACTTTCAAAGCCAAATGTTACAGGGGCTCATTTTCCCAGTGTGGGTTCCCTGGTGTGATCATATGTTTCTGGCTCTTCACCATGATTCCAGCCCTTCCCTTCCATGGTCCATTTAGGTCTCATATCAGGTCTCTACCTTTCCCACTTTCTTTTATGTGGCCTCTTCTCTTCCTTTGGTTGTGGCGTTTATTCTGCCAGTCTTCAGATCACTTTCTGGGTTATTCATGCTGCCATGAATAACAATTAATAATGGCTAATAATAACCATTTTTAATAATAACCATGCTGCCATTAATTATCTAGTTGTATCTATAGTACAAGGGGAGTTTAGGGTCCTTTTACTATCATTCTAGCCTCTCTTTGGGAGGGGGAATTTTAGTTAAGGCCTTTCTGTCTCTTGAATTTTGAATTACAAAAATCGATTTCCCTGCTGAAAAGAAATTAAGTGAAAAATTCAAAACTTATAAAGTTAAAAATAAAATCTCTCCTCAGTGTTTTCCCCATAGAAGGGTCTTGTGGTCATAATGTAAAGAAGGAGAAGAAAGAGGAGGAGGAGAAGGTGGTGGAGGGGGAGGAGGAGGGGCAGGAGGAGGAGGAGGAGAAGAAGAAGAAGAAAAACAACAAGGAGAAGGAGAAAAGAAGAAGAAGAAAGGAGAAGAAAGAGGAGGAGGAGGAGGAGGAGGAAGAGGAAGAAAGTAATTCCTGACTCCCACGTCCTAGTGTCATCTGTTTCCTTAAAAAAATCTTTCAGGCTGAAAAACACTGGAATGTCCTCCTTTGCCAACTGCCTTCTATGAAACTGGCTTGTCCAGATCAGGAGCAGGATTTAAAAGAGAGGCATTATGTAATGAATGGTTGGGACTGTGTCCATAGCAAGCAGATTTGCCCACAGGGTTGCTAACCTTGTCCTCTAGTTACCCTTCCAAGCTGTTAATATGTGAAAGGAGTAGAGAGAGAAATTTAGGATGGTCTCCATATCAAATGTCTAGCTATTTTAGTACTATTATCTTGTATAAATTTACAATTTGAATGTTAAAAGCTTAGTATTAACTGTTCATATTTGAATTTAAACATCAATAATTCTAAACTTTCCTGAAGGAAATGGATGTCTCTAGACAAACAAAGAAAAATCAATGTGGAAAAGCAAAACAGAATGGCTCATTTGTTCATTTCAGACTACTCTTTTTTTTTTTAATATTTTATTTATTTATTTGACAGACAGAGATCACAAGTCTGCAGAAAAGCAGGCAGAGAGAGAGGGGGGAAGCAGGCTTCCTGCTGAGCAAAGAGTCCAATGCGGAGCTCGATCCCAGGATCCTGAGATCATGACCTGAGACTAAGGCAGAGGCTTAACCCACTGAGCCACCCAAGTGCCCCTAGACTACTCTTTTTTACTCAACAACGTTGTAAAGATACAATTTGAATACGATAAAATTCACTCATTTTATGGGTATAAATAAATTATTTTGACTAAATTTATGTAAAATCTGTTTTAAAGTAGTCCTAACACCTCAAAAAAGTCCTGGTGCCCATGGGCAGCTACTTCTTATTGCCACCTCTTCCCAGGCAATCACTAATCTGCTTCTGTCTCTATAATTTTTACTTTTATGACATCATTTTATGTAAATGAAAATCGTCTAATAGATGGTGTTTGTCATCTGCCTTTTTTCACTTGGCACAATGTTTGTGAGGTTCATTCATGTTTTACATGTGTCAAAACTTTGTTTTTATTTCTGAATAGGATTCCATTGTTATGGATACACCACATTGTGTTTACAATTCACCCATGGGTGGACAGGTAGATTTTTGCCATCTTTTGGCTATTATGAATAATATTACTATAATCATTTATATCCAATTCTTGTGTACATCTGTGTTTCATTTCTCTTTAATAAAACTCTAAGGGTCAAATTTTCTAGGTCATATAGTAATTTTAAATTTAACTGTTCAAAACCTGCAAAACTGTTTTTCCAGATGGCTTTGCCAGATTGCTTCTCTGGCTGCAATGTATGAGGGTTCCAGATTCTCTACCTTCTTGCCAACACTTGTTATTGTCTGTCATATCATTTATATTCATTCTATTGGGAGTGTGAAATGGTACCTCGTGGTGATTTGAATTTGCATTTCCCAATGACGGATGATGTGTAATTTATTTTGCTACATGTTTTGAGATAGTTGTATGTATCTGAAGGTTATTAAAAACAAAACAAAACAAAACAAAACAAAACAAACAAACCTGGACAATATAGCAGTGTTTTTCTCTGTATAGTGAAAGCACAAGTGATTTATATTTTTAATTCATTATTTTCTATTTTAAAATTTTAAAGTATTTTATATAATAAAAATGTATTGTAATAACTATCTATTATAGCTTTCTTTTTACCAGATTATATAATTTACTGTTAAAAGTCAGTATTTTTCAGGGCGCCTGGGTGGCTCAGTGGGTTAGGCCTCTGCCTTCGGCTCAGGTCATGATCTCAGGATCTTGGGATCGAGCCCCACATCGGGCTCTCTGCTCAGCAAGAAGCCTGCTTCCCCCTTCTCTCTCTGCCTGCCTCTCTGCCTGCTTGTGGTCTCTGTCTCTGTCTGTCAAATAAATAAATAAAATCTTTAAAAAAAAAAAGTTAGTATTTTTCAAGATGAAATTCTAAAATCAACTGCTTCTCTATTGACAGTTGATATGCTCAGTTATATCTTTTCAGGACATCCATTAATAATGGCCTTAGACTTTTTGCCAAGTCTTAATTCCTCAATTGACTTTGATTCTATATACTTCGACTATTTATGGGTCAGGCTCTATGCACTAGTTCTGGCACTGATCCCGGGTATATGATTCTTTCCCAAAGTCTATATACAAAATTATTGCCAAGATTGGTAGTAGTAATAATGATCTTTTATAGACTTCTGATTTTATATGGAGTTAAATAAGGGTACCTTATGACCCTTTCTTTTGAACCAGTTTGTAGGTGAATTGATTTCTTCTCTCTACCCAACTTACCCCAACTTTCATTATATTTCTCTTACTAAAGGGTAATTTGGAAGCTAGTTTAGAAAAATAAAGCAACAGGAAAGCTTAGTCAAGGAAAGATTGGGGAAAGTTAGAATCAGAAAACCGTTCTAGTTAGAGAAGAAATATAAACATACTTTTATCGTATTCCTTCTTACATTCAAACTTAGTAAGACACAAATGCAAAACGAGAGGTGCAAATTTTAGTTGAGTTTACCAAGGAAGTATTGATAATAAAACTGGAAGAGTCGAGGGCTTTTTTTTATCTTTTTATTGAGAGGGTGGATTTTAACTATCGGATATTTTTTCTTTATGTAGTAGAGGCCTTTTGAGGCATCTTTGATGCTTTTGGGAACAAGTAGTACTGGGTTCCTGGGACATAAACATCCATATTACAGTTCACATCTGACAATGGTCCAGGAGAAAACAATGAGAATCTTAAAATTTTATAACACCAGGTCAAGAGTAGAAGTAGGGATTGACATAGAGCATTTTTTGGAAAAGTATTGCCCATTTTTAGCATAATTTCTCATGTTTTATTGCTCTTGGGCCCTGATTTTTATTGACAGGCATAAGAGAGAACACTCTTTTTTTTTTTTTAAAGCTTTTATTTATTTATTTGACAGAGAGAGATCACAAGTAGGCAGAGAGGCAGGCAGAGAGAGAGAGGAGGAAGCAGGCTCCCTGCTGAGCAGAGAGCCCGATGCGGGACTAGATCCCAGAACCCTGAGATCATGACCTGAGCCGAAGGCAGCAGCTTAACCCACTGAGCCACCCAGGCGCCCCCAAGAGAGAACACTCTTGCAGTGGAGTTACCAACAGAAACTAACTTTCATTTCAAAATGGCATTAAACCTCTTAGCAAATGACTGTTAGAACACTCAGTCTCACTCACAAAATTGTTTAAATTTTGACTTTTTAAAGTTGAATTTTAATAGGATCTTTATAGCTGCTGGCAAAGAAAAGTCCAACCTCGGTTTTCCATGTGCTTAATTATAACTCGTTAGATGCCCAACACAGAACTTCTTATTAGTTAAAAAGCAAAAGATGTTGTGAACTCTTTATCTCATCACGTGTGTGATTATGTGTCCTTGTTTTATCTTCTTTATATATAAATAACTAGTTCGTTCTTTTTGTATTCTCTGTGTCTGTACAATATTAGTGACCTGTGGATTTATTTCGCCTTTAATCATCTACTTCTTCTTGGCTTATGTCTTAAAAGAAAAATCTATATGCCACCTCTGACTGGAGTTTGTTTTAGGAATTCAGGCAATTCTTTTTAAATCATACTAAGTATGCTCTTACAGGCTCAGCTGACATGAAGAGGCCTTAAGATTGCTGTCAGACCGATGTCTTCAAGATCCCTGCAGGTCAGACACAGAGACATAACATAATCAAAGGTAGAATGGTAACTTCTCAGGAATAAAAAGGATAACACAATCCTATGGATCCATTCCTTTTCTTGTTCTGCCTTCAGGCAAACTAGCCTTCCCTGGACCTCCCTGCATGCCTAAATAAACAGATAAATCTATCACTTTAAATTCCTCATTAGGTGATGACAGAACAGAGCTGTCAAATAAAGATGTTCTTGTAGAAATATTTCTTTGTCCTTTTTCTTCTACCACAGCAACACAAGGAACAGGAGTGATAGCTGTGTATGTTTGTTGATTAACTATGCAAATATGAACAAATCTCAATAGCTACATGTATCTCTAACTATATGGGTATTGACTGATGACCGGGTGCGGGCACTTACATACTATTGTATTTCATCTACAGAACACTCTCAATTGAATAATATTAGGTCTGTGTTATGGATTAGTGATAGGAGACATAATTAACCACGTTCAAATCTCTTTGCTTAATCATGATATGTCAATGAATGGTCTCTGGGATGCATCTATAACTTTGATATTCTTCCTCAATCTCTTTTTTCTCACTATACACATACACACACACACACACACACACACACACTGCACAACTCACATATCACTCTGCGTTTGGATATACAGGACGATCCAAAGAGGATCTTTTCAAGAACATCAAGCTCACCCACCCAAAATCAAAGTATCAGGATTCCTACTTCTTCTACCCGCTGATGATTGAGTCAGCCCATCCAGTCATAAATTGGATCCATATCCCCTGTAGTATGTACAGACCACAGAACTTACGCTTTCTTAGGAATGTGCATATAATTTAAAATTCAAACCAAGCCATTTTTGATTGAAAGGAGACACAAATTAGTCAGGCATAAGCAAGGTCAACTGAGACTCTCTCCAACAAACCTTTGTGTATTCAACCATTCCAACTCAGATCAGAACTTGTTTGTGACATTAACACTATTCACACTCCCCAATGGCTATCTAAACTTTACATGGTCCAAAATTAGGTCTTTTTCTGTTTTCACCCTTTTCCACTCCACATCATTTTTACCCAGTTAACTTCTACTTATTCTAAAAGTTTTAGGATTTTTTTTTCTCCTAAATCGTCTACATTATTGTATTCCTTTTTACTTGTGTCTTTTATACATTGACATAGAAATCTGTGCTTGCTTTTATAATAAAATTTGTCAAACTGCATTGAATTCTCTTTCTTCTAGGATTCTTCCCACAGATCTTTCATTCCTTGGTGCCTTAGTTGCCATCATGTCCCTAGTGCTTAGCAAAATACTTGGATCAATACAGATTTTCAATAAATAGGAACACTGAACAAATGTGGTATTGACTGCAAATAGGATGATACAATTGCCCAGATACTTAAACTCCTTTCACAACCTAAATTTTAGTTCTCTTCCCCACTTCATGCAGTCCTGTTCCAGTCTGGCTTTTGTGCCCCCACCGCCCCTATCAATGGTAATATATCAGTGTCCCTCATATTTAGTAGCACCCCTTATCCTGAGGGTCTGCATTCCCATTGAAGCAAAATGAAAGATGCATTTAATATGCATGACAAAAACACACAAATGTGATAATTTTTGAAACTATACACTTTAACTTAAAGTTTCAAGCTATGAGTCTTTTGGTAATATCTTCTTTCTCCAAGATATCTTTGACTCACTGTAGCTTTTGGAAAAGCTGTTTTTACCTTAAGAGACATTTTTCAAAACTGCCAAAGGCATGAGAAATACAAAAATACTGAGACTATCCCAGGATAGAGGCATCTAAGGAGAGATTATGATTTAATGCAACCAGGCACATTGGATTGGATCCTGAAAGAGAAAAGACATTGATGGAAACACTGACGAAATCTAAAGTCAGTAGCTAAGTTGAAGATATTATACAAATATGACTCTCTCAATTTTGACAAACATCACATGGTTCCGAAAGATATAATACTAGGGGATGCTGATTCAGGGTTAGTAGGAATTCTCTAAATTTCAGATTATTTTAAAATAAAATTTCCAAAAATGTAGGCCAAATTACAGGGCTGGATGATGGACACGTGACATAGCACTAAGCAAGACAGAGTAGAAGCCCTCCTAGTAGCTTAGGTCAGGAGATGGTGTGAATGAGAACTGGGGTTCACCTGCAAAGCAGAGTTATAGTAATAAGTGACCCATCAATAAGAGGCAAAACGAGAGATGCTCATGCCCTCCTGGGAGAATATTTGAGAGAATATGGACCCCAAACCTCAACAACAAATTATCAGATCTGCAATAAGAAGTAGAATTTGAAAGCAGACCATTTGGATCCATTTCTTGGGTAAGATTTGCCTCTATCATTGTCTCTCTGGGGAAGAATTAAGACAATTCTTATTGGAATTGGAAGACAAAAGCATCACCTTAAAAAGGCAGCGTTCTGCCTTTCCCTACAGAATGTTCTTTCCCATACACTTTATAAGTTGATCATCTGATACATGTCTCTATTTCAAGGACACTTAACATTGATCCTGTGTGAATTTTGAGTTGACAAAATGCAAAGAGAAATGAACTCTACTGTTGAGCTCCCTGGGGCTGATGATGTTAGGCAGGATCCCTATCTACATTTACTCATATTTGTCAGTTAATTGTAGTGCAGAGCTGCGGTTGAGAATAAATAGGTTAAGAAAGAAAGAAACTCAAGGAAAACGAGGCAATATTCTATAAAAAGACTATTAAGTTAAAGTAAATTGCACCTTCAAAAATAATACATTCTGAACATTTTACTATACTACTTTAAATATTCCTCTTTTGAAAGTTTAATAAAACATATTTAATTGAGTATAGCATAAGATGGTAAGCCTGTGATGTGAGCTGTTATCATAATTATTATTTTCCAAAATCAGGAAATGTTGAGGGTTATAATTCTTAAGTGATTTTTATTACTTTTGCTATTCAATATAATAATTTCACAATCTCTTAGAAAAATGTCATATATTTAATAAAAAACATTATATTTTAAGTATTTTAAGTACATGTGAAAGAAGTCATTCATGATGTGAACTATTTTTACATTTTTCTAAAGTATAATAATGCTATTTTTTAGAACTTTTGTTTTTCTAGAGAATGATAAAGCTGGGATTTAAAAATTCTGCTAAAAAAATGAAAAAAAAAGAAAAAGAAAAAGAAAGAAAGAAAGATGGGCACCTTTCTGGGGAAGCAAAACAAAACACCACAGAAACAGCTCTGTTTAGGACATAAGTAATATTGAGGTTTGCTCTGTGGTCACCAATGGAATGATTGAGTATGCTAATAAAAATATACAAGATACTATCATTTTATCATTTGAGTTAGAAAAACAAAACATGACAATTAAGCCAATTGTGAATTAACACTATAATCAAAAATTAAGATGAGATTATTGGTACTTTTGTTGATTTCAATATAATTATTTCTAAAACATGAAATATTTGAAGAATGTTTGGTCTGAGAAAATATGTGAAATCCAAAGAATATTCATTCTATGTCCAGAGCTATCACTGGAGCCTTATTTTGTCTATACTGACTTTTTTTACTTTGATTTTTTTCCTGATCACAACACACCTTATTTCTCTGTAAATATTCTTCCTTAATGAGCTAATTTAATTCTGTGGCTTGGACTACCCATTCGCCCCGGAGGAGCTGAAATTTGTTATTACTCTAACGTGTTAATGGACTTCCAGCCTATATTAATATCTAGAACATGTGTATATGTATGTCTGTTTATAATATATATTGCTGTATGTAATAGGCATGTACATACCTGTATTAGGAACATGTTGTATTTGTGTATACATGTATTTCAAAAGCGCTATCTGTATGCACAGATGTATGTACATATAAATATCAGTTTATTTCTACATATATATTTATATTTTGTATATCTCTTTATGTATTTCTCCATATATATATTTATATATTGCACTTATACTCTGCCCATTTAATTACATTCTTTTACCATAAATGCATTTGAATATGTTACCAAATTGGTCTACAACAAACTTTACACCTGTATTTCATCTAATCATTTCATAAAAGAATGAAGCATAAGTGCAGAAAGAGAATGGTTGTTTCTTTATAGTAATTTAGAAAGACTTGAGTTGTCCAAGACAATTCTTCTAAGTTGGGCAGGAGCAAGTTACCTGTTAAACCCCGGGGGAAACT
Source organism: Neogale vison (assembly GCF_020171115.1). NCBI lineage: Eukaryota > Metazoa > Chordata > Mammalia > Carnivora > Mustelidae > Neogale > Neogale vison. The sequence goes on from NC_058094.1 coordinate 131,403,270, forward strand.
GACAAGTCATGTGATTTCATATTGTTGCTTGTATTGTTTGGAAATACCTGAATTCTGGCTTCAACCTAAAGAACCAGAATAGAAAATAATGATGTTGTAATGTGGGTATGGTTGATGCAGAATTCCTAGCAGCAGATTCTCCTGCAAAGAAAAACCTGGAGTTCTCATTAAAACATTGGCTAACAGGGGCGCCTGGGTGGCTCAGTTGTTAAGCATCAGCCTTCGGCTCAGGTCATGATCCCAGGGTCCAGGAATCCAGCCCGCATCAGGGTCCCCGCTCGGCAAGCCTACTTCTCCCTCTCTCGCTGTCTGCAGCTCTCCCTGCTTGTGCTCCCTCTGTAAAACAAATTAATAAAATCTTTAAAAAAATTTGACAAACATATAGGCATATACATTGAAAATTTAAACAATAGGGCACCTAAGTATCTCAGTCGTTTGCGTCTGCCTTTGGCTCCCATCGTGATCCCAGGGTGCAGGGATGGAGCCCTGCATCTAGTTCCCCACTCAGCAGGGGAATCTCCTTCTCCCTCTCCCTCTGCCCCTGCTCCTGTGCTCTCTGTCTCTCTTGCTCACCCTCTCAAATACATAAAATCTTAAAAAAAAAAAAAAAACCTTAAACAATATGTTAACTTTTGTGTTTCCTCTAGGCACATTTCAGTCTAACTGACCAAAATACTCAGAGCAACAGATAGAAGAATTGTATATGTTTATGTATATACACAATTTACATGCACACACACACACAGACACATATGTTGTACATACACACATGCATAACACTTATGCACATGTATGCCTGCTTACTTGTGTCTATGATAATGTATATGGGTACACATCCACACACTCCACGCTGCGCTGCTTTGAGTAGTACTAAGTGAAATTTTAGATAGTTGACACTAAATTTTACTGTATCTCTTCTCATTTGAAAGGAAGCCCCTGAGTCTTTGACACTATAGCAGACAGGGACTGGGGGAGTGGGATTTAGGAATAAAAGAATAATGGGTTTAGCTCAAGACAGTTCTCCAGGTTCCACATTTTCTTTCCATTCATTTCACAGGCTCTTTTCTTTGCTTTTTCATGCCATCACATGTGGACTTGGGAAAAACCACAGGACTAGGGAATAATAGTGAGGAGAAAACAAGTCCTTGGGGTTCACGTGTCAGTATTGAATCAGGTTCTTTCAAGTTGGAACTTTCCTATTGGGTTTGACCGTTTAGGATCCATGTTATACATTTTTGTGCCAATGCCTAAGTGACAAAAGTGCCTATTCTTACTGTTTTTCTTCTCTTTCTCTTTTTTGTTTACTTTTTTTTTTTAAGATTTTATTTATTCATTCCACAGAGCCCAAGCAGGAGCAGAGGGAGCTACAGAGGGAGAGGGAGAAGCTGAGCAGGGAGCCTGATGGGGAGGTCTATCCTAGGACCCCGCGATCATGACCTGAATGGAAGGCAGATGCTTAACTGACTGCACCACCCATGTGGCCCTTTTCTTGTTTACTTATTTGTGTTTGTGACTAGATCTCAAAGCTGTGCTAGTACCTATTTCATGGCTCATATCTTTACAGCATATTTCATCATTTATTAAAATTAAATGCAATGCCAAAATAAAAGAATAATTACCAGGTTACACACAATGAGAATTTATAGACTATCATTCTCATTAATTTACTAAATTAACATGAGATTATTTCTCCTGCAATCTTGCCACAGATGAATACCCTTTTTTTTTTTCCCCCAATGATGGATATAAATACCATTCATGGGTAGGTATAGATATTGATATAGATATATAAATTTCTCTGAATAATTAGGACACACTGAATATTATATATATATATTTGTTAACAATTTGATTTCTTTCTTACATTAGCTGTCTAGTTATATTTTTATTAATTCCTCTTTCTTTTCTTTCTTCCTTTCTTCCCTTGTTTCTTTTCCTTCTTCTTTCCCTTCCTCTCTCCTTTCTTTCTTTCTCTCTCTCTCTTTCTTTCTTCTTTCTATCTCTCCATTGATATTAAGTGGTTCCTTGTATTTGTGGAATAGTAATTTGTGAACTGCTCTGTGGATTACTAATGTAGCCTCCATTCCTGTCATTTGCCTTTGAAATACTTTTCAATTACAGGTTAGGTTTTTAAAATATTAGCTATTACAAACTTTTCTTTTGTGGTTTTGGGTTTTTAGCCTCCTGAAGAATGTCAAAGGAGGAGATTGGTGGAGGGATTTGAACATTATGTGTAAAGCTTAAATTTTTAAAATTTACTATGGGTGTAATTAAACTTCATTGACGCTTGGGAAAAAATAATTCCTTCAAATTTAAAACTTTTTTGCAGTTTTGATTTTTTACATTTGTGTTTTGCATAAGAGAGAGCAAGCGAGCTGTGCTCTATTTCCCAATTGGAAAGCTGATAATTGCAATTCACTGTTTCTAGTAGTTCATTATTTTCACACAGATTTTAAATGTTAGCATTATCATATATTAAATGTTTACACATCTGCTTTAACAAACTCTGCTTTTCCCCAGTGACTCATTTGTCTCCCCATGTCCCACATGGCTGGGCCTCCGTGAGGTAAGGTCAGAGGCCTCATTTTGGTTGGGTTGACCATGCAGTCCCTGTAGACCCCCCACCCCCCACCCCGTAAGGCTGGTTCACAGGAATAGAATCCCTGTGTGCTCTTGGTAAATTCTGTTTATATATTCCAGATAAGTATTCTGTCCTATAACTTGACTGAGAGACCATGTTGCTCTGAGGCACTGCTGTGAGTAACCCCATCAGGAATCTCTTCCCAGGCTCACAAGGTCCCAGCTCACTCCCATCCTGTGTGCCTTGCAAGCCCTTGGAAACTCCTGATGAGATGTTAGAAAATCCCCACACCGCTCAGTTCTCATCAGCTTCCCGCCCACGCTGATCACACACCCACTGTCCCTCCGCTGAAAGCAAACCCGCTCTTCCTCCCATGTTCCAAGTCGCTCCTGGCATGCCCAGAGAACAGGTACACTCTTGCACATGTGTACTCCTCCTACACTATGATCTGTCTTTGTTCTTTTAAAAATCTCCACTACTTTGAAACTCATAATGTTAGAAACCATGTGCTACCTTCCTTGCTGTCATGAAAATTTGAATTCCTTCCTCATGACTTTCCCCGTTAACCCTGTTCTGGTCACTATTCATAGCACCTTTAACCTCTATCCACCACGTTTCTTGACCTCCTCGGGAACACAGACAGATTTCTGTTGCCTTCACCTCATTCTCACACCCTTGGCACCTGTCATTAAGACTCTGATAGTTTTCCCTGTAGTTCTCCTTACCTAGGTCCCTCTCCCAACAAATTCTCTCTTAACCAGTTTGATTCTATAATCCAAATTAAAATTATTCCTTTAAAAACACCGTCATGGCTAATTTTATGTGCCAACTTGCTTGGGTGATAGGGTCCCAGATATTGAGTTAAACTTTATTTCTGGGTGTGTTTATGATGTTTCTGGATGCACTTAACATTCGAATTGATAGAGCGCATAAAATTGATAGACCCCCCCCCAATATGCAGGAACCTCCACCAATCCTTAGAACACCCAGATAGGACAAAAAGTCTGAGTAGGAAGGAGTTCTCTCTCTCTCTCCTCTCTAACCACCTCCTCCTAGACACTCATCTTCTGACTACAGACATGGACTGGAGCTTAACCCTCAGCTCTCCTAGGTCTGCAGCTTCCCAACTGCAGGTCTTGGGACTTCTCAGGCCCCACAATCACATGAGCCAATTTTTTTTTTTTTTTTTAAGATCTGTTTATTTTAGAGACAGAGAGAGCACGAGGGGGGAGGAGCAAAGGAGAGGGAGAGAGAATCTCAAGCAGACTCAGAAAAGTGAGTGTGAAGCCCTATGGTGGGCTCCAATCCCATGACCCTGAGATCATGACCTGAGCAGAAACCAAGAGTCAGATGCTCAACATACCGTGCCACCCAGGCGTCCTGAGCCAACTCTCTATAATCAGTCAACCTGCCTTGCCCTCCCAGACCCCATCTCCATGGCTGAGAACAAATGCACACACACACATGCATACACACACATACACACATACACACACTCTCACACTGGTTCTGATTCTCAGGAGAACCCTGTCTAATACACACCTTAACTCATTCACTTCCTCCCTCTTTATTAAATTCTTTTGGACTCAGTTAATAAAATATTGGATAACATGTAGTGGTTAAAACCAATCGTGGACTCAATCTTCATTGGTATATTAGCTCAGGTAAAAAAAAAAAAAGTTTTTTTTGAAGAAGAGTAATGAATCATTTTTCCTGATTTCCAGTTTCATTTGAAGAACTTAACCCTGAAACAAACGCTTTGATATTTTTCCTCAGAATTCTTCTACATTCTCCAAGTCTTTTCCCCTTCCTCCTTGTATTATTCTGTTTCGCGTGTTCAGCCGTTTTGTCAAATCTCGAGTATTTCCCTCCTGCCCCATCTCACATAGACTTGTTTTGTACTTCCCTGGTAGACTGGAAGACAGAGAACTGATGTTCCCACTCGGGGGCCAGGTCCCCTTCCCTGGCTCCCTCCACACCACAGCCACTGCCCCTGGGCCCTGCTGCCGTCAAGGGTCAAGGGTCTGAGAGCAACTCCACCCTCCACCCGCACTTAACAGTCCATCCCTCCCGACCCTCCCGAAGATCCCTTTGTTGAACATATCCCCTGTCTTTTTTTTTTTTTAATTTAAAGATTTTTATTTATGTATTTGACAGGCAGAGAGGCAAGCAGAGAGAGAGGGAGAAGCAGGCTCCCTGCTGAGCAGAGAGCCCGATGCGGGGCTCGATCCCAGGACCCTGGGATCATGACCTGAGCGGAAGGCAGAGGCTTTAACCCACTGAGCCATCCAGGCGCACCCCCCCTTTTTTTTTAATAAAATTTCAGAACTAAGTAAAACTGCCTCCCACCTTCCCACTTGCCTGCTCTACTTCACAATAAACTACCAAATGATTTCTCCAGACCTTGCCTCCACATCCACTCCTTCTAATGTCTTCCATTTTAATCCAGGCTTTCCCTCCAACACTCCAAAAGGATTCCTCTTTCCAAAGTCAGTGTTGGAATATCTCAACTTCTCAGTGGCTGCCAACGTGGGTGATAAAATCCACCTTCTAAAGCTCTCCCCTCAATGTCCTGGCTGCTTCTGACTTGTCTCCCACCTCCACGGCTGTGCTTTCCCAGGCTTCCTCTCTCTCCCTCTTCTTTCTTTTGCCCTTTAAACATCAGAGCATGATAGGGCTCATCCTTGGCCACCTTCTCTGTGTTTTTTGCTTGGTGAGCTCATGTGGCCCCCGGCTTTACGCACCATGTGTTCATGATTTCTTTCTTTTTTTTTTTTTTTAAGATTTTATTTATTTGACAGGTAGAGATCACAAGTAGGCAGAGAGGCAGGCAGAGAGAGAGAGAGAGAGGGAAGCAGGCTCCCCACTGAGCAGAGAGCCCGATGTGGGGCTCGATCCCAGGACCCCGAGATCATGACCTGAGCCGAAGGCAGTGGCTCAACCCACTGAGCCACCCAGGCGCCCCGTGTTCGTGATTTCTACATCTCTCTCTCGGACTTCAAGCTCTGCACTGAGTGCCAGGTTCATGTTTCCAACTACACAGGAGACAAATTCACTGGGATAACAAATGGATGCATTGAGGAAACATGACTGACTTAGAACCTTAGATATCTCATATTATGGTCTCCATCTCAATAAGTGGCACTGTCATCCCACAAGTTTTGGAACCTTAAGCTAAGATTCTTGGATTCCTCTGCTTTCCTAATGTTAACATCCATTGCATTAGGAAGCCCCAAAATATCCACCTTCAAGACACACCTCAAATTCATGTGCACCTTCTACCTGCATCGTTTCTCTTTCAGACCAGTCTGCCCTCATCTGCTGCTTGAAACGCAGCACTGGGCTCCTCTTGTTTCTGTTTCAGTTGCTGACTTTGGATAATACACTCTCCACACAATGGCCAAAACGACCAGTTTAAAACACATTAACCTGATTAGTCTCACCTCTGCATAAAACCTGTGTTTCTGGGGCACCTGGGTGGTTCAGGGGGTTAAAGCTTCTGCCTTCAGCTCAGGTCATGATCTCAGGGTCCTGGGATGGCGCCCCGCATGGGGCCCTCTGCTCAGCGGAGAGCCTGCTTCCCTTCCTCTCTCTGCCTGCCTCTCTGCCTACTTGTAATCTCTGTTAAATAAATAAAATCTTAAAAAGAAAAAAAAAAAAACCTCTGGTTTTTAGAATAAAACTCTTCCATGACCCCCCGATGCTTTGTATTACTTCTTTGTTGTCTGTGTCCCTAACCTCACATTCTCTCTCACCACCCTCTAGTTTTACTGAACTTCAAATAAATAAACGTTATTACCAGTGCCAGATCTTTGCCCCTGCTCCTGATAGTCCAGAACACGTTTTCCTATTATTTTTACATAAAAAGAGGTCTTTTTAAAATATTGTTATTTTTAATAAGATTAAATCTTTATACAAACTGGGCAAAAGGGAAGGTGGGAGAAGAAGAACACTTTCCAGGGAAGGAAGGGAAAAGGCAGAAAGGTGTGGGCAGGCAGGGGGAGGCAAGGGGTTTAACATCAACAATCTTCAGTGTGGGCTCTCCAGAGTAAGGACCAGCAGGTCAGGGGACTGCAGTAGTACTAGGACAGGGTCCCCCCGAGGGGTAGAGCATGGGGTCAACAAGATGAGAATAAATATACAGGTTTAAGTTTCAGCAGGTAGGTAGCAGGGCCCTGACTCTTAGGAGTCAAAGGGGCAGCAGGCTGGGCATCCTGGGGGAATGGGGGCAGGGAAGAGACCCTCCTGGTGCTGTTCTTATGCACTGGAGGAGGGTGGGAGGCCCCAGGAGCATTGCATCTTCTCCCAGCTCTGCAGCTGAGGATCTGGGCCCTGGGCGGACACCACCCCTGCAGTGGGGTGGGCCGCAGACGGTAAAGACTGGCCATCAGGCTGGAGTTCAGCAACTTCCCTGCAGACATTGTCGCTCCAGGAGTGAAGGCTTCTGCTCAGAGGACCTGGCCTTGGCACGAAGGAAGGGACCACACCATTTCTGATCAGGGGCTTGAAGGCAGATGGCCTGGGCTCCAGCTTCTGCCTCCTGCTCATGCTCTCTGGGATCTCAAACCAGAGGGGCCCATCAAACTTCCTGTTCCCCTTCTGGCACTGGCTGAGAGCCCTCAGCACGGTCTCCTTGGCACAGGGGTCTGAGCGCTCTTCTGCGGGTGGATGCCCTGCAGGGCAGGCTCTGGGAGCCTGTGCCCGGGACACCCAGGGGCTCCCTCTGTGTTCAGGGGGCGCGATTCTGACCGTCACAGGGCTCCAGATCCGTCTTGGGTGACGGGCACTCCAAAGCCACCGCTTCATGTAACTTTCCCAGGCGCTGGAGAGATCTGGCCCAAGGATGGTCTCAGGGGGAGGCTTGGCAGGAAAGCGTCTCCATGCCTCAGTGACCACCCTCTGCGGCTGGGAGTGGTCCCAGTTGGGCGGCATCCATGGGAGGGGTCTGAAGCGGATGCGGGGCCCACCGTCCTCGGCCTGGGAAGGCCTGGACCACGAGTTCGGGCGCCCTTGAGTGAGGGGTTGTGACGCGGGCTTGGGTGTGCTCAGGTAGCTACCCATGGGAGCGGGCGTCGGGGAGGGTGCCTTCTAGTGGGGATTCGACTTCCAGAAGTTCCCAATGTCGCCAGAGGCAGCTGCAGCCGAAGCGCCCAGGGCTCGGATGACCGTTGGCGGCTGTGTGCATGGAAAGCGCGTGGGCCTGGGCGCTGGAACCCTCCACATCCCGTGGGCGCGTGAGGCAGGAGAAGGTTGGCAGAGGGGATGCAGGAGAAGTCTGCAGGCGCAGCTGCAGCCCGCGTGTGCATGGTTATCTGGAGGCCACAGCCTCCAGTCCCTGTTCTTCCCGCTGCTGAGAGCAAGAGTTTGGCTGCAGAGAGAGGCTTAGGAGCTCAGCATCTCCACTCCCCAACCCCCAGCATCTTTATCGCAACATCGTTTATATACCATAGAGTTCGCTCAAAGAGTACAGTTCTGTGACTTTCAGCACATTCATCGATTCGTGCACCCATTACCATAGTCAACTTGAGGATATCGTACTTCAAACAGAAAGCCTGGATGCTATGAATATCACCCTCCCATCCACCTGCCCTTCCCCCAGCCTTAAGCCACCACTAATTCATTTTCTCTCCAGTTATAGATTTCCCTATCGTAGGCTTTGGTATAAACGGGATTATGTAATAGGTAGTTCTTTGTGACTGGCTTCTTTTGCTTCACATACTGTTTTCCAAGTCTATTATGCAGTAACAGGTAGCAGCTTTTCACTCTTTTTATGATTCAGCAAATAGTCGATTGCACGGATAAACCACATGTTGTTTATCCTTTGCCAGTTAATGGGCATTTGGGTTGTTTCCACGATTCTGATATTATGAATAATGTCATGTATGAAAGTTTGTGTGCACAAATATTTTCATTTCTCTTGGGTGTATAGCCAGGGTAGAATTGCTAAGACATACCTTAACTTTTTTTTTTTTTTTTTTTTTTTTTAAGATTCATTTGTTTGAGAGAGAGCACGGGGGAGGGGAAGTTGGAGAGGGAGAGAGACTCCTCAAGCAGACTCCATGCTGAGCAGGGCACCCTACTTAGGGTTCAATCTCATGACCCTGAACGCATGACCTCAGCCAAAATCAAGAGTCCCAGGCTGAACCTACTGAGCCACCTAGGCACTCCTTCACTGTTCAACTTTTTGAGAAATTTCCAAACTACTTTCCACAGTGTCTGTACAAGTCTACATCTCCACCAGCTGTTGTCTCTATTTTGGTACTTGACTTTAGATGGAGAAGGTATAATAATTTTTGCAGTTCATAAAAATTACAGATTGCATATTGACAGACAGCCATTCTCTTTCATTATCATAAAAACTAAACATAATTCACTTGAATGCTCTTTTAAGGAAAAATAAATAACTAGGTTTTGTTTCTGTAAATGTGATACATGTTTTATTCTTCTAGAATAGTTGTTAATGTTACTTTCTGCAATTTTCCTGTTAAGGAAATGGTGCCAGTAGACCATGATTTATGTTTTAGTCCCGACAACGTTGGTTTTAAGAAGACTGTCCTATAATTTAGGTTTCATACATTCATATATAGATTTTAGTCTTTCAAACGTTAATGCAGTTTCTCTTTTTCTTCCATTTTTACTGGTAATCCATGTTTAAACAGTAGTGGCTCACAATTCCAACTAACAGTTAAAAGGCACCTGGGTGGCTCAGTGGGTTAAGCCGCTGCCTTCGGCTCGGGTCGTGATCTCAGGGTCCTGGGATCGAGTCCCGCATCGGGCTCTCTGCTCAGCAGGGAGCCTGCTTCCCTCTCTCTCTGCCTGCCTCTCCATCTACTTGTGATTTCTCTCTATCAAATAAATACATAAAATCTTTAAAAAAAAAGCATCTGACTATAAAAACAGGGCTTGAAATCTATTTTATTTATATATATATATATATATATAGAGAGAGAGAGAGAGAGAGAGAGAGAGAGAGAGTTTGGAGGTCTGTTGAAGGTGTTGTAAAGCAAACTGTTCTCCAGAATGTTTTCCTCAAAAGCACTTGCACAAAGTGCCTGCTGAGTTAGCCAGTAAAGGTAGAGAGAAATAGAATCTAGCAAATTCAAGAGCAAGCAACAGGTGCATTCCGGATCTCAGAAGCAAACAAGTGAAGGTTGAGGACATTAAAAGGAGCCTACTGAAAGCTTTATAAGGCTTCAGCAGTTTGGAAAGAAGTCACTTGTTGAAAAGGTAGGTGTGGCGTCAGCCAAGAGATACTGGAGGGTGAGGTCCGCGATACTTCCTACTCACTAAATCATTTTCATTTCTTCCACTTTCCTAATTTATGAATGATCCCACAGAATATGATTTTGAAAACAAAAACTTCCTATGATATAATTTTCTTCTTAATAAAACATTTCTTGATAATGATAGCAATGACTTTTATAGCTAAGAAGCCTCTTAAGACAATGATATCATTACCATCAGAATGGACCATTAATGCAATTGAATATAGATTTCTTAAAATGTATTTCAATCCCCAGTATTGACAGAGTTTCCACATCCTATCTGCAGTGTAATCCAATGGGTGTCACTTTGGTTTGTTGTGAAACACTCTTCCAAAAACCACAGTCTCTCACTTCTAAATGCATTTTCACCAGTAAATCAACATGTTTGTTGATTAGTCAAAAGTTATTTGCATAGACATTGAATATGTCTGCTTCTCCTTCTCACACACAAAGAACTAACAGGTTTATTTTGGTTAGCTGACATTAATAATTAAGGTAAATCAGTGGTTCCCAATTAGAGGCAGCTTTGCAACTTTCCAACCCCTGTCCCAGGGACATTAGAGAAAGTAGGCTGGGGATAGGGGTAAAGGCCAGGGACGTTGTTCAACATTATATGGTGCACAAGACAGGCCCCACAGCAGAAAATGATCTGGCCACGGATGTCAGCCCTGCAGGAATTGAGAAACTCTGCCCTCAGTAGTTCCCTTATCTTCCCTTAATGTTATTAAGTTATGTCGCTATGGTAAGTTTATCAAAACTATAAAATTAACTTCAGTTCAATGTTGTGAAACAAATCCCATTCTCTGTTTAAATTTTACCAGTTGTTCCTTTTCTTTTTTAGGAACTAATCCTTTTCAGTCTGTTCTAATCTATGAGAGTTTATCCATCCTTCTTGTTTTCCATGACCTTGACACTTTGAGAACATTGACCAGGTATTTTTTAGAAAAGCTCATTTTTTTTTTAGCAACTTAATTGTTTTATATTTACCTTTAATTTAATTATACATTCAGATAGCTTGAAGCTCTAAACCATCCTAGAATTCTTATTGAAAACACTGAAAAAAATATATATATATACACACACACAAGCACACACAGTTTATCTTATTCTCTTTTCCTCACAGAAATCTGGTTTCATTATTATCCATTTCCTTTTATTCATTTTTTTCCTAAAGTGCTACTACAAATATTGTAGTTCTTTTCGTTGTTCCCATTGACCTGAGCTTGGTGATCTTTACATTTATCTCATGCTGGTAGAGTGGACCACTTCCTTATACTCAGGACCTTGGGGCCGAATTTGGATCACAGATTCTATTTCTTTGGTTTTATTTGTTTACTTGTACTTATCAAGTAACCTTTTTTTTTTAAACAACTGTATTGAGATATAATTTATATAGCATGCAATTCACTCATGCAGAATTCATTGGCTTTTAATACATTCATAAATATGGATGTTTTAGTATTTCACAGAAATGGGAATTTATTTTTTAATTTAAGTTTTAATTAAATATAAATTTTTTTTAAGATTTATTCATTCATTTTAGAAGGGGGAGGGGCACAGGAAGAAGGAGAGGGAGAATTCTCAAGCAGACTCCTGCTGATCAAGGAGCCCAACACAGCGTTTGATCCCACGACCCTGAGATCATGACCTGAGCTGAAATCAGGAGTCAGCCACTCAACTGACTGAGCCACCCAGGCACCCCAAATTTTAATATTTCCATTACCTGAGAGAGAACCCTCACCCTTTACCTATCACCCTATTATTCCCCTACACCGCCACTTCTCAGCTCTAAACAACCACAAATCTACTTTGTCTCTACATAGAACCCCATATTGTGGGATTTGAGAGAGATAGAATAATATAATATGTAGCCTTTTGTGATTACTTCTTTCCTTCAGCATAATATTTCCAAGGTTATCTGTGCTGTAGCATGTATCAGTACTTTATTCTTTCTTACGACCTAACCTTATTCCATTGTGTGGCTAGACCACATTTTGTTTATCTTTTTGTTAGCTGATGGACATTTAGGTTGTTTCCACCTTTTTTTCTATTAGCAATAATGTGCTCTGAACATTCATATTAAAATTCTATATAGGGAAATGCTTTCATTTATCTTTGGTATATATCTAGGAATGACTTTTTCTCAGTCATTTGATAACTATATATTTCATCATTTGAGAAACTGTCACATACTTTTTCAAAACGGCGGCACTATTTTTTAGCTCTTTCAGCAGCAACTGAGGGGCCCAATGCCTCTCTGTCTTCTCCAGCACTGATTATGATCTCACTTTTCCATTCTAGTCATTGTGGTTTGTGTGAAGTGGTATACCATTGTGGATTTGACTTGCATTACCCTGATGATTAATGGTTTGGAACATCTTTTTATGTGTTTATCGGTCATTCATATATCTTTCTTAGAGAAATGTCTGTTCAAGTTTCTTTTGCCAGTTTTTGTTATTGAGTTCTAAGACTGTGTTGTATTATTTGGATACAGATGTCTTAACAAATATATGATTTGCAAATGTTTTCTCCCATTTGGTGAGTTGTCTGTTCACCTTCTTCTTATTTTTGTTTTAATGTTAAGAAGATCCAATTTGAAATTTTTGCCAAATCCATGGTCATGAATGTAGATAGGAAGAAATATATATCTGTATGAATACATACAGATGTAAAATACACTCACAAAACATGATTTTATTATGTTTTTATTCAAAAGGAACCACAAGAACCATAGTCATAATATATCCCTACTTACTGGGCAGGGTTGGTTACTTTGGTGTTGCTTGTTTTGTTTTCTCTCTTCTTTCTCCCTTCCTTTCTTTTTGAATCTCTAGTGGTTCATGAAGTTCAGAATTAACTCACTACCCATTTGGGGCACCTGGTGGCTCAGTGGGTTAAGCCTCTGCCTTCAGCTCAGGTCATGATCCCAGGGCCTGGGGATCAAGTCCTGCATTGGGCTCTCTGCTCAGCAGGAAGCTTGCTTCCTCCTCTCTCTCTGCCTGCCTCTCTGCCTACTTGTGATCTCTGTCTGTCAAATAAATAAATAAAATGTTTTTAAAAAAACTCCCTATCTATTCTTCTTATTTATATCATTTACTTCCTAACCTTATAAACCCTCCTTAGTACATCATTAGCTATTTAGATTAAAAATTTTTAGAATTTTGCATCTATTCAAATTTCACTATTTTAACAAGTGTGGGAGGACTGCGTCAATTGTTTTTGAAACTGGGAATAAATATCCTAAATTATTCTAAAGACTGTCACAGAACTCCCTACAACTCTTTTTGTTTATTCTGGGATTTCTCTGCATTTCACTTTCACCTCAACTCCAGGGTATGTGTGTATGTATTTCATAAGTTATCCCCATCCATTTTGTATAATCTAGGAGTTCCTTAAAATATTTTGCCTGCTGATGTTTCCCCATCTCATTTTCTAATATTGTTATCTATATATATTTATATCTATATCTATATCTATTTTTAAAATTTCTTTGATCTCATTTTAAAGGAGTTAAATATATTTAAAGTCAATATATTTAAAGTCAATAGTTCAGTTCATGTATCTTTTAGAAAATGTGTTTAACTTCTACATTCTGATAAGTTACAGTATTATAATTTTGTGGGTTAGTGGTTCTAAAATATGAGTGTGCAGCACCAGAATCACCAGGACATTCTGAACAAAGATTGTTCTCACCCACAGTAGCTCTGCAGGGGTTCCAACAACTAACCTTTGTTAGAAATCTTCCCATTTGACACAATAACACCTGCCTTGTGACCACACTTTGAAAATTGTTGCTATAGGCTTAATAGCATGTGTATGTGGTTTTAAGACCTAGTGTTAATTGCAACTACACCAATTTAAGTTAGATATCAAAGAGAAAGGAGACTATCATCTGATATCGAAATTATACCAAGTATCATTTTTGTCACTTGGGAAAAATGCATATTTTTTAGGAGCATTTCTGAATATTTAATGTTTATTAGAATCATCTGGAGATGTTAAAATGTAGATTTTAGTTCAGTAAGTCTGAGATGTGGCCTGTAATTCTGCATTTCCAACAGATCATAGGCTGTCCAAAGACTGGCAATCTCAGTCATACCCTGAGTGTCTGTTTGAAGGTAGGGCCTCAGACCTATCCTAGATCAATCACCTCAGCATTTGAACATGTGTATTTTGAAGTGTGGGACACATGGGTCTTGATCCAAAGTTCTCAATCCCAGTTGCATATTAGAATGACTTGCAAAACTCCTTGTCCTGCTATGGTGTTTAAAATGGTCTGGAAAAGATTTGTGAATAGGTAATACAAGTTTTCAAAGTCCTCCCAGTGAATCCAGTTGTCAGCTATGGTCCAAAGTGACCGGGCTGGCTGGTTTGGGGCTGGGAAACATGACCTGCTGTGGATTCTGGCATCCCATTTGTTGGTCAGCATTGATTTAATTGATGTGCCTGATGGTGCAACTTCTTTCCATCCTGCTCCATGTTCACTAGTCCAAGGTTTTCCTCTATTAGAAAATTACATTCGTTTATATTCAGGTCTAACCTTGGATGAAGAAAGTCACACACCTGCTCCCTTACATACATATGACCAACTCTCAGAATATAAGCTCGTTCATGCATTAAGTCCGTATTACCAGACAATAAAGACAGCATGGAGCATAGTAAGTGGCACATGTATTGGTACTTAATAAATGCTCATTGAAAGATTATTTCCTACATTTGCAAAGGTTCAGCTTTTGCCTTCCACTCAAGTATTTAGTTTCTAAAAATAATAATAATAATAATAATTCCTTTTAAGATTTACACTTCTGGAAAGTTTCAGAACATAATCTCATGGTATTGCATTCTTTTTAGAATGATCTATTACGTATCTAATAGTTTGTTAAATATATACAGAATGAAATGTGTGCCTTCTAATATCTCATTCGGATATAATTCTATAATCAAAACTTTCAGGTCATAAAATGAAAATAGAGGTGGCACTTTATGCTGAACTATTTCCTCCTGAAAATGAAAGTTTTAAGGGCAAATATTATGTCTCTAGAGTGCTGCTGTATACAATATCTTAGCTGCCGTGGATGCCCAGCCCTCGTAAAATGAGAAATTCACCTCAAGGTCCTGTAGTTAAAATTTTGATCAACTCCCCCAAAAGTGAGCCTAGATGATGGAGTGGACGGCAGGGACGGGGTCTGCCTGGGAAAGCAAGATTGGCACGGTTAGCTGCCTGAACTGCAGCTAGTTTTGTTCTCGTAACTCTCCCAGATCCATAATTCAAAGTCTCACAGCTTGCATAAGATTCATCAGACAGAAAACAGTAATTACAAAGACATAATGAAGGGGTGATTTCTAGAGAAGGCTCTTTGGAATATTGGATGTCGCAGTAGGAAACGTATTTTTGTAGCTTTTAAGACAGATGAGCACCACAGGTGTTGGCCTTGTAGTGCATGCTCTTTGGCAGCCAGATCTTCTTTTATTAGGATCATTTCTGATAGTCTTGGGCTCACCTGAAATTGAAAAGTCAGCCTAAAATGTATGAAAAATAATGTAAGTCAAGAACGATTCAGCATCAGAAGCCGTGCGTGTTTCCAGTTGACTTGACTACTAATAGGCATTCTCATGAATGATTCATTTCATGTAAAATAAATGAAATAAAATGAATGAAATGAAACAGTCCCACTGAGGAGCCAGCATGGGCTTTGCCTTGATCACACTTAACTATTATGTCAACGGAGTCACACTACTGAAAAAAAATAGTACAGTCTAATAGATTAGACAATGTCTAAAATGTAAGGGTTCAGTAATCCGTGGCATATGGTATGTTGTCATCTTCAGGGCAATGCTAGCAAAAACAGACAATGAAATGAGTGCACACCAAAGTTTGTGGGTGGATGGTTATAAACCGTGCAACACATGCAAACTAAGTAAGTGGTTGAATGTTCAGGCATTGGTTATATTGAGTTAATCTATCACAAGTTATCTTGAACGCCAAACTACTGGTTATTTTATCCTTGGCTGAAAATACACATTCCAGCAATTTCAGGACAACATCATTTCCTGAGAAGCTGGTTGGTCAAGCTTTGTTGACCAAACCAAACTTATTTGGGAAAAGAATGTCACTTAGCATTCAAATCCACGCGTCCAGTTTTTCTTTCAAACTCATTATTGTGCCCATCACCTCACCAGTCTGATCTACAGATCAGTTATTTAAATCATGTTTGCAAAATGACTTATTGATGTCTCAACAGACACAGCAATATGCTTGTACTGAATTTATTTTTAAGGTTCTAGAGAGACTTTTTGGTAAATTTTGGAAGATACATAGTTAAGGTACCCGATTCCTGATCCAAAATAAAAATATGAAATTATGGCCATAACCTAAAATTACAATTTCCATAAAACTACTTGACTCTAAACTATTACTCAAAAAAACATGGGTTTGTTTTTTTTAGCTAAGATAATGATTTTCAACCAAACTCTTATCATATGTTTTGAATGAATTAAAATCAACTTTAAAGGGTACACATTTTAAGAATTATAAATTAATATATCATAAACATTAATTCTTATTAATAAATTATTATATCTTGAGGATATAATTATATGAATTAAGGGGCTATATAATATATTAAGTATCTTCACATCTACATTAATATTTTGACTCATTACATTTTAAAATCAAACCATGAAAAACTTTATTTCTTTTGTCCTAAAATATTATGTCACAGATTACTGAGCACTTTAAATGAGATTTCAGGAATTCTACAAAAAAGAACTGATGTTGGATGAGGTAGTCTAAGCAAATAGATCCAATTTCAAGATCATAAAAATGTTCAGTGCTGTAAAGGACTGATGAGTTTATTTTTGTTAATTGTATGAATAAATAAATAAAAGCAAATATTAGCAGAAAAAAAAACTTCAGTCCACTGACAGAAGGCATGCCAATATAAATTCCATATAGGTAATATACATAATAGCTAAGAGAAAAACAATAGGTATATTCCATCTGGAATTCAGAGGCCATGGGACAAGAAACGTGAGACAAAGTCTTTGTATCTATCCGTATCTCAAAGGCAATACAACTTTAAAAATATTTGCCTTTTAATGACATTAAGTTTGTGCATTAAATGCAAATTTAAGTATTGCAAACAAACAGAACAACCCAGGCCATGCAATTAACAATTTTTCTCAAATGAATAAGGTGACATAAGAAGGAATCAAGAATCCTAACGTGTGGCAATAGTACAGAACATGTGGAAAGAGGAAACCAAGATGTAGAAAGTTTGTGGAAAAAGAATGGAAATTTGCCCCATTTGCATACCTAGCAAAAATTGTCATTGATGAATACTGAGCTAAAGTCAGTTACATGGAAATAAGGTAGACTGGTGTTTTAAAGATGGAGAATCAGAATAGTCATGAATAATTCCATGGGACAAATTATGGGTCTCGGCTAAATTATCTTGAATATCCAGGCTTCATGCCTGCAGTGACACTGTTTCTTTTAAACCAACACATGTGTGTAGTCCAGTCTACTTACTTTACCTCATGAAAGCATTCCAGTTTAGTAAGGAGGATGCATGTATTTTAATGGGTCTTTAGTAGCACTGAAACAGTATTGTAATAGGGTCGATGATGCTCCACAGAGTGATTTGTAGTGCAAAGGACATGACATCAGTATTGACAAGGACCAGGAAGATTAAGAATGAAAGGAGGTATAACAAAGGAAATCATATGTACAAAAAGGTTCCCCTTGTGCAGTGTTGGTGGTATAGTGGTGAGCATAGCTGCCTTCCAAAAATGTTCCCCTTGGTTCTCTACCATTATGAAACATGACAATTCAATTAGAAGGAAAATTGAACCTGACGTTTCCTTGGCATCTTCAAGGTTGTACAGCCCACCACCCCACCTAAAATGATAATTGTCCTCTGATCCCATCAATAGTTGACATATAAAACGGAGCCTAGTGACACCTGGCACCTGAGTTGCAATAAAGCTACATAGTAAAGGTTTAATATTAATCTACTGATGTTGAAATAATGATACTATTTTATTGCAAATATCTTCTTTTTATTTTCTGGTGTTTTCCTCATTCTAAATAGACGATCTTTCTCTGCAATGAAGTTGGTCTACATGTCTTTTATAGATGTTTCTTTTCCTGTCTTTCTCTATCCCCAGAATGAAAACCGTGTTTTCCTACTTTGTGGGTTTTCATTCATCTGCAATTTGGTAAGAATAGGTTGTGTTCTAAGATTCTAGTTTCATACTTATCCACCTGAAAAGCCAAGTGCAGCCTCATCTAAGTGATAACCTGTCTTTTTTTCACTGACTTTAATGCCACCACCATAGTTTTAAATACATTTATCCCTGTGTGTGTTTCTAGGGAAACTACTACAGTCAGTCGCTGTGTGTAACTTTGCCTTAGCACTTCCTTGCTCTTTTAACTACTGTTCTTTTACACCTGCTGTTATGGGCTTTCTGGAATGTGAATTCACTATCTTTATCCTTCCTCGATGCTGTCTCAGATATTCTTGACCACTTATTCATCAGGAATTATTGTGACATCTTTTTACTGAAATAATGATAAAAAAGCCAGTGGCAGATGGACTAAAATTGCAATTGACTTACAGATGGAGGAAACATTGCCATTCCTCATGGCGTTTTTTCTAAGTGCAACCATAAGAACACTCTATCTCATGCAATTCTTCTTTAAAGCCCTTTAATGTTTGATAATTCCTTTATGAAAGTCTTTTATACCTTGTGTTAGATTTATTTCCGTACCTTATAATGTGCTTCTATGGTAAATGGTATTATTTTTTTAGAAATGTTTTAAAAATAATTTTGTCAGAATTTTTGTCAAAATTTCCCTATATATAGGAATGCAGATCTTCCTTGACTTATGATGGGATTATCTCCCAATAAACCCACTGTAAATTGAAAACACTGTAAGACTAATGTATTTAATACACCTTGTCTACCAAACAGTATAGGTTAGCCTAGCTTACCTTAAATATGCCCATAATGCTTACATTAGCCCACAGTTGGGCAAAATCTAACAGAAATCCTATTTTATTATAAAGTGTTAAATGCCTCATGTAATTTATTGAATACTGTACTAAATGTGGAAAACAGGATGGCTGTCAGTGTGTCAGTTGTTGGCCATCAAGAGCAGGGGTTGGCTGGGAGCTGTGGCTCACTGTCACTGCCCAGCATCGCTACATAGGATTATACTGCGTATCGACAGCCCAAGAAAAGATCCGAGTTCAAAATTTGAAGTGTTGTTTTCTACTGAGTGAGTGAGTATTGCTTTCACACCATCATAAAGACAAAAAACATAAGCTGAACTGACTTAAGTCATGGACTGTCTATACTATTGATTTTTGTATTAGGACCTTGTATTCAGCAACATTAATGGACACCTGAGTTCTAATCATTAGCCTGTGGAGTCTGTTTTGTAGATACAAAAACCACCTCCAAAGACCGAAAATTGTTTTTATCTCTATTTAATCTATATTCCACATGTTTCTATTTTCTTAAAGTACTTGTTTTCTTTTGCTTCTAAGAAAGCACTTACCTATTGAAAATAGGCATCATTTTATTTTTTCTAATAAAAAAATAAACTCTCTTAAAGTTTTATTAAACAATGTTTGTTATACCTTGGGATCCTCATATCACATTAATAAAGTTCCTGGTTTTTTAGGAGTATTTGTGTGAATGTGCACTGAATTTTATAAATATTGTTTGTGTATCTCTTGATACATTTGTGTATTTCTTCAACATTGAGCAGTAATTATATTGATCTGTTAATGTTAAATCATCTTTATATTTTTGTGTTAAAAATTAGTTCATGGAGGGAGGTGGGAGAGATGGGGTGCCCGGGTGACGGACATTGGGCAGGGTAGGTTCTATGGTTAGCGCTGTGAATTGTGTAAGACTGATTAATCACAGACCTGTACCCCTGAAGAGAATAATACTTTATATGTTAATTAAAAATGCATATGTAAAAATTTAAGAAAGACTAGTTCATCAATGGATTTCTTTTTCAATTCATTATATTGCTATTCATCTAAAATATTTATATATAACTTGATAAGTTAAAATTGACCTTTTTCTTGTAGTACCCTTGAAAGTTTTGGTGTCAAACATACACTACCATAAAAAACTGAGTTAGAGAGCTTTCATCCTTTTTCCATTGTTTGAAACACCTTTTATGAAAGATATGGAAATTTGAATCAAGTTCAAAAGGTAAGTATAGATAGTCCCATTCATGTTTTCTATTTCTGCACGAATAAATTTTAGGAATTTTGGCCTTTTTTAAAACATCTACTAGCTGTAATTTCCAAAAATTTTGTTTAATATATATATATTTTTTGTGCTTTATATTGGTATTGAATGGTTTGTTTAGATTTTTTCTGTGGTCTTGACTAAGAGTAAATTAATTTTTGAAGTATTAACCAAAGTTTAGCATTTGGTTTTAATCTTTTATTTTCTATCTTACTAATTCCATCATTTCTTTCCTTTTTATTTTAACCCCAACACCTGTTTCACCTATTTCATCATTTTATAAAGACTTCTTTATTTATTTGAGAGAGAGAGAGAGAGAGTTGGGGAAGAGGCAGAGGGGGAGGGAGAGAGAATCTTATGCACACTCCACCCTGAACGCAAAGCCCAACGTGGAACTACTGGACCTCACCACCATGAGACGAGGACCTGAGCCAAAACTGAGTGGGACACCCAGGCACCCCTATTTCATCATTGTGTTTGCTTACTTACCTTCTTAACATCTATAGTTGAATTCATGATTGATTTGTTTCTACTTTTCTAACACATGGATTTTTCTCTTTTTTCTATTGGAGTATAAGTAACAATACATTACTCAGTGCTTTAATACATGCCTTTTAATCTATATATTTCTTTATACATAATTTTATTTAAAAATCCAAAATTTAATATACATTTTGTTTCTCAAGATCACTCAAAATTTTGTTTTCTTAATAATTACTAACAAACTAGCAAACTTTTATTTATTTTCATCTGTCCCATTTTGTTAACTAAATATACCCTGTTGTTGGCTAAATATATCCTGTAATTTCATTTTGTTTTATAGTTTAGAGACTTAATTTGCACCTTCATTTGATAATGTTTTCTGACAAGCTTTTTTTATGTGTATAGAAGAAAATATATTACCAATTATATTAAAATTGGTAATAGTGTCATTCAAATACTCTTTCATTTCAATATTTCCTATTTTTCATATATCATTTAGAAATGTATCTGGTGGGGCACCTGTGTGACTCTTTCTTTAAGCGTCTGCCTTTGGCTCAGGTCATGATCCCAGGGTCCTGGGATCGAGCCCTATAATGGTCTCCAGGCTCTGCGGGAAGTCTGCTTCTCCCTCTCCCACTCCCCTTGCTTGTGTTCCCTCTTTGGCTGTTTCTCTCTGTCAAATAAATAAACAAAATCCTGAAAAAAAAATGTATCTGGTTTAAAATTTCCAAAATGATGGACAATGTATCAGTCTCCTTATAATTTCCCTGATCTCCATGAGCTTTAAATAGTATGTACTTAAATAAGATATTTATGTGATTCTGATAAATTTTCTTTTTATAATTTTGAGTGATCTTATTCATCCCAAACAAATTTCTTAACGTTACATCTATTTTGTCTAACAATTTTCTTCTGGTCAGTATAGGATAAATGTAATTTATTTTTCACTACTTTTGCACTCAATTAACTTTTGGTTTCTCTATGTCTCATAAATAGAGCAGCTAAATTTTCTTTCTCAACTGAGACTTTGTTTCAAAGACCAGAATTGATCTCTTTACATTTATTTGTTTACATACGTACTAACTTGCTTATTTTATATTTGATATATAACATTAAATTAGTTTGTGGTCCACAACATAACAATTCAATATTTGTATGTATTGCAAAATGGTGATCACAGTAAATCTAGTCACCATCCATCATCATACATAGTTACAAATTATTTTCCTATGATGAAAACTTTCAAGATCTACTCTCATGGAGGTTTTAATTTTTTTTTTAAGATTTTATTTATTTATTTATTTGAGAGACAGAGATCACAAGGAGTCAGAGAGGCAGGCAGAGAAAGGGGGAAGGGGAGCAGGCTCCCTGCTGAGCAGAGATCCCAATGCAGGGCTCTATCCCAGGACCCTGAGATCATGACCTGAGCTGAAGGCAGAGGCTTAACCCACTGAGCCACCCAGGTGCCTCTCTCTTATAGCAGCTTTTAAATAGACAATATAGTATTATTGGCTATAGTTACTGTGTTTTACATTGCATTTCCATGATGTATTTATTTCATAACTGGAAGTTTGTATCTCTTCATCCTCTTTACCCATTTTACCCACCCACTCCCCCAGGCAACCACCAATCTCTCTTCTATTTCTAGGAGTTTTGTTTTGTTTTGATTTGTTTGTTTGTTTTTTTCTTAATTCCACATACAAGTGAAGACATGGAGCATTTGTCTTTCTCTTTCTTACTTATTTCACTTAGCATAATTCACCCATGTTGTCACGAATGTCAAAATTTCATTCTTTTTTATGGCTAAGGAGTATTCCATTGCTTACATATACCAGATCTTCTTTATCCATCCATCATTCAACAGATATGTAAGTTGTTCCCATAAAATAATGCTTCATTAATTGTGGGGGTGCATATATCTTTTCAAATTAGTTTCTTCATTTTCTTGAGATAAATACCCAGAAGTAGTATTGCTGGATTATAGTAGTTTTGATTTTCATTCTTTGTGGAACCCCAACTGTTTTCTGTAAAGGCCATACCAATTTATATTTCTACTGACAGTGCAATAAGCGATCTCTTTCCTCACGTCTTCACCAACACTTGTTATTTTTGTCTTTCTATACTAGCCATTCTGACTGGTATGAGGTGATTTCTCATCCTGGTTTTGATTTGCATTTCCCGGATTAGTGATGTCAAGCATCTTTTCATGTGCCTGTTGGCCATTTGTGTTTCTTCTAAGAAAAAGTATATTCAGATGTTATGCCCATTTTTAAATTTTATTGTTTTTATTGTTGTTTCTTTGTTGTTGTTATTGAGTGGTATAAATTGTGTTTTGGATGTTAACCCTTAATTGTATATATGATTTGCAAATTTTTGTTTTTTCCATTCACCAGATAGCCCTTTTAATTTTGTTGTTTCCTTTGCTGTGCAGAAGCTTTTTGGTTTAATGTAGTCCCAGTCACTTATTCTTGCTCTTGTTTTCCTTGCTTTTGGTGTCAGGTCCAAAAGATCAATGCAGGACTGATGTCAAGAAACTTACCATCTATATTTTCTTCTAAGATCTTTATAACCTCAGGTCTTACATTTGAGTCTGTAGTTTATTTTGTGTTAACTTTTGTGTATGGTATATGAAAGTGCTCTGACTTCATTATTTTGCATGTGACAGTCCAGTTTTCCCAGTACCACTTGTGGAAGAGATGTTTCTTTCTTCATTATATATCTTTGCCTTCTTTGTCATAAATTAATTCACCATTTATGTGTAGGATTATTTCTAGTATCTCTGTTTTGTTCCATTGATCTATGTACCTGTTTTTATGCCAATACTGTACTGTTTTTATTACTAATGTTTTGTAATATAATTTAAAATCAGGGTTCATAGTGGCTCTAGCTTTATATTCTTCTGAATATTGGTTTTGCTCTTCTGAGTCTTATGTGTTTCCATAAATATTTTAGAATTGTCTGTTGGTCAGAATCCTTTCATTTGTTTGTGTCTTCTTCGATTTCTTAATCAATGCCTGATAGTTTTTGGTACACAGGACTTTTACCTCCTTGGTTTAATTTATACCAAGGTATTTTATTATTGTTGATACAAATATAAATACTGCTACTTAATTTTTCTTTCTGATAGTTCAGTGATAGTATATAAAAATACAGTAGATTTTTGTATACTGATTTTATACATTGTAACTTTACTGAGTCTGTTCATTAGTTGTAACAGCTCCCCCCACCACCCCAACCAAGGAGTCTTTAAGGATTTTTATATATAAAATCATTTTGGTCACAAATAGCGATAGTTTTGCTTCTTCATCCCCAGTTTAGATGCTTTATTTTTCCTGCCTAATTGCTCTGGCTGCAATTTCCAGTACAATGTTGAGTAACAGTGGTGAGAATGAGTATCCTTGTCTTGTTTCTGGCTGGTCTTAAAAGAAAAACTTCCATTTTCTCACCATTGAGTATTGATGTTAGCTATGGGCTCATCAGATATGGCCTTTATTACACTGAAGTATGTTCTTGCTATCCTCACTTGTTGATGTGTTTTCATCATGCTATCACTGAAATTTGTCAAATGGTTTTTCTTTCTCTTTTGAGATAATCATATAATTTTTATCTTTTATTTTGATTGGTTTAAAAATGTTGACCTATTTTTACAACCCTGTTATACATCACACATGATCCTGCTGTATGATCCTATGATCCTTTACATGTACTGTTGAATTTGATCTGTTAATGCTTTGTTGAAGATATTTACATCCATATTCATCAGAGATATTGCATTGACCTGTAATTTTCTTTTCTTCTATGTCTTCTTCTTCGTCATCATTTTTTGTTTGTTTGTTTTGTTTTGTTTTGTTTTTCCCCTTTTCTGGTTTTGATATCAGGTTCATTCTGGCCTTGTAAAAAGAGCTTGGAAGATTTCCCTCATCTTCAGTTTTTGGAAGAGTTTGAGAAGGATGAACATTAAATTTTTGACTTTTTGGTTAAATTCATGAGCAAAGCTGTCTGGTCTTGGACTTTTGTTTATTTTGGGAGGGTTTTGATTATTGATTCAATCTCCCTACTAGTAATCTGTCTATTTTCTTCATGATTCAATTTGGGAAAATGTATATTTCTGGGAATTTATTCATCTCTTGGGTTTTTCTTGGTTAATTTGTTGGTGAAAATTGTTCCTAACAATCTTTTATGATACTTTTTATTTCTTTGGTATCCGTTGTAATTTCTCCTCTTCAATTTCTGACTTTATTTGAGCTTTCTCTCCTTTTAAGTCTAGTTAAAGATATTTCAATATAATTTCAAACAGCCAGCTCTTAGTTTTATTGATCTTTTCTATTATCTTTTTAGTCTCTTATTAATTCTGCTATGATCTTTATTTCTTTTTTCCTACTATTTTGGGTTTTATCTATTCTTCTAGTTCCTTTAGGTATAAAGTTAGATAGTTTCTTTGAGATTTTACTTGTTCCTTTATCACTATAAAATTCTCTCTTTAAAATGCTTTTGCTGCATTCCATAATTTTTGGTATGTTGAATGTCCATTTTCAGTTGTCTCAAGGTGTCTTGTTGTTGTTGTTTGATTTTTCCATCAATCCAGTGTTTCTTCAGTAGCATCCTGCTTAATCTTCACATTTTTTTAATTTTTTTCTGGTTTTATTGTTCTTATTGATTTCTAATTTCACATTACTGTTGTCTGACAAGTCTATAAGCTTCATTCTGTAGTGAGGCCAAGATAGAGTCTTATTCCCTGAGCACACCTCTATAGCCTCTAGCTGTGGTAAACCTGAAGGTTGTTTCTCAGGCTGAGGCTCCAACACATGTAAATGGGCCTTTTTCACAGAAAAACTGGAGATGTGTTTCAGTCTGATGTCTGTGCAATTCTCTGGGGGGTGATAACCTGCCCAAAACTGTCTCTCTGATTGTTTCAGATCTGTGGGGCTCAGGAAACTCAATCTCCCATTGGCCACCAGAGTCAGTCATGGGGAATGCTCTTTGAGGACTGTAGCTCCCCACTGGCTTTGATGGGGTTGTAGGAGCTATCCAGGAACAGGACACTTACCCACCAACCTTAACAGGCTGCAGGAGCAACAGAGGGATAGGCGTTCACCCTCCAACTTTAGCAAAACTAGAGGTACAGGGTCAGAATTTTTGCCTGCCAGTTTGAGTGGGGCTGTGTGAGTCAAGCTGGAATGGAGTGCTTGCCCAGCAGCCATAGAACTCTAGCAGGGCTCCCTATGGAGTGTGCCCACTGGTGCTAGCATGGTAGAGGAGGATTGCAAAAATTGTGCCCACCAGTGCTGGTACTAATGTAGGACAAAAAGAAAGCAAAGATGGTGCCCACCAGTACCGTCATCCCAAGACAGATGCCCAACAAACTGCTGATTTCCAGCCAATAGTTTAATATTGGTAATGAATCTCTTTCACATATGGTGCATTTCAAAGTGGTACTTTTGTGCTGGGTTATGGGCAGATGAGTCTATGTATGAGCTTTTTAAGAACAGACTCTCTAGTCTCCACGGCTCCACGGTTCTCTTGGATGTAAACCTCACTGGTTTTCAAAGTCAGATGTTTTGGGGGCTTGTCTCTTTGACATATCTCCCAAGGATTGGGATGCCTGATGTAATGCACAAATCCCTCTGCAGGGAGAAACTCCTTATGAAATCCCTCCCAATTGTAAGTTGCTGTGCTGGGAAGTTTTTAGCAAGACCATATTTCTTCCTCTTCTACCCATCGTGATGTGACCCTTTAATCCCTTGTTGTGGCAAAACTGTCCAGTTAGTTTTTGGGTCTTTTTCAGAGGAAATTTTTCCATATGTAGCCATAGATTTATTGTGTCTGCAAGAGGAAGTGAGTTCAGGATCTTTCGACACCACTATTTCGAATTGCCTCTCCCTGGACAATTTGAGATTTATATAAAAGCTGTGCGGGAAGTACAGATAGTTTCCGTATGCCCTCTGTACATCTGCACACAGATTCTCCTATTATTAATATCCTGCATTAGGATGATGCATCCTAATGATGATGCATCCTATGCATCATCCTAATGCAGTTGATGAACCAATGTTGATACATAATTATTAACTAAAGCCCTTAGTACGTATTCAAATTCAGTGTCTGTTGTACATTCAATTCAATTGTACATTCAATTTTTTTTCAAATGACATATATTCACCATTTCAATATCATACAAAATAGTTTCCATCCCTATAATCTCCTTGAGTCACCTTCTCATTCCTCCCTCATTTCCAAACCTGACAAAAATTTCTTTTTCTGTTTTTACAATATTTTCCTTATTTATCTAGAATGTTACATAGTTGGAATTATACAATATGTAACCTTTTAAAAATGCTTAGCAACATGCAATTAAGGTTTCTTTATATCTTTTCATGATTTAATAGTTAATTTCTTTTTAACACTGAATAATATCCCTTGGTACAGATATGCCATAGTTTGCTTATTCCATTGCCTATTAAAGGATATCTTTGTTTCTTGCAAATTTTGGCAATTATGAAAAAAAGTTGCTTAAACATTCACGTACAAGTTTTTGTGTGAACATAAATTTCAGCTCATTTGTGTGAATGCCAAAGAACATAATTATTTGAATATAAGAAAATGATGAACTTTTTTTTAAAGATTTTATTTATTTATTTGACAGACAGAGATCACAAGTAAGCAGAGAGACAGGCAGAGAGAGCGAGAGGGAGAAACAGGCGCCCTGCTGAGCAGAGAGCCTGATGCAGAGCTTGATGTCAGGCCCTGGGATCATGACCTGAGCTGAAGGCAGAGGCTTTAACCCACTGAGCCACCCAGCTGCCCCGAAAATGTTGAACTTTATGAGAAATTACCAAAGTATCTTTCAAAGCAGCTGTACCATTGTGCACATATACCAGCAATGCCTGAGAGTTCCAACTGTACCACGTTCTGGCCAGTATTTGTTGTTAGTGTTTTGGATTTTGTCCATTCTAATAGTCGCGCAGTGCTATTTTGTTTTGTTTTGTTTAGCTTGCAGTTCCTTGATGATGTACAATGTTGAACATTTCATATGCTTACTTATCATCTGTATGTCTTTGGTGTGGTATCTGTTCAGAACTT
Organism: Neogale vison; assembly: GCF_020171115.1. NCBI lineage: Eukaryota > Metazoa > Chordata > Mammalia > Carnivora > Mustelidae > Neogale > Neogale vison. The sequence continues at coordinate 131,430,954 of NC_058094.1, forward strand.
TTGCCCATTTTCAAATTAGGCTCTTAGAATTTTAAGAAACCATTCTACATCTTGTATTCAAATCATTTATTGCATATGCATTTTGTATATATATTGTCCAAGGCTGCGACTTTTCATTTTCTCAACAGTGTCTTTTAGAAGCAGATAATTTTAATTTTAATAAAGTCCAACTTCACATTTTTTCCTTCATAATTCACACTTTTTGTGCTGTAGCTACATCACTATGTCCAAGGCCACTTCAGTGTTCTGTGTTGTCTACTAGAAGTTTATAGTTTTGTGTTTTAAATTTGGGTCTCCATGTCAATTTCAGTTCATTTTTGTGATAGTTCAAAATCCAAAAACTGAAATTTTAATTTGAAAGCTCAAAGTCAATAATCATTACTGATTTTTTGTTTGTTTGTTTTGGGGGGTATTTTTTAATATTTTATTTTTTGATTTGACAGAGAGAGAAAGAGCACACAAGCAGGGGTAGCAGCAGAGGGAAAGGGAGAAGCAGACTCTCCACCAAGCAGGAAGCCAGTCAAGGGGCTCATGACCTCAGCATAAGGTAGATACTTAACTGACTGAGTCACCCAGGGGCCCCTCATTACCGTTTTATTTTTTAAATCTTTTTTTTTAAAGATTTTTATTTATTTGACAGACAGAGATCACAAGTAGGCAGAGATGCAGGCAGAGAGAGGGGAAAGGAAGCAGGCTCCCTGGTAGGCAGAGAGCCCGATGCGGGACTCGATCCCAGGACCCTGAGATCATGACCTGAGCCGAAGGCAGAGGCTTTAACCCACTGAGCCATCCAGGCGCCCCTCATTACCATTTTTTATGCAGCCAATCCTTAGTTCACTTTATGTCTAGATTTTACATTTTACTAGTTCGTTACTTATTGTATCTCACCCCTACAATCTGAGTTTATTTTCCTTCTTCCTTAGGTGTGTCCTTTCTTTGTTATTAGCAAGCACATATCAGTGATAAATTCTTTATGTTTGTTCTCTAAAAATGTTTTTATTTCACCGATACTCTTGAATGGTAATTTACAAAGATATAAATCTTTAGAATGGCATTACTTCCCTTACCTTTTTCCCATTTCTTCTAAATAGTTGAAAAGTATTCATCAGTGTGCTTAAGGGGTCAGCAAGTTCCCTTTAGAAGGAAAAACAATAAATATGTCAGGTTTTTCAGTCCTATGGTTTCTGTTAACTCTGCCTTCTTTACGCAAAAGCAACCACTGGAAAAATGTTTTTTACAAAACCAGGCAGTAAGGATGTTGACCTCTAATTCATATATATATATATATACACACACACACACACATGCTATTTGACATCTCTTTAGTTACAAATTATTAATGTGTATTTCGAATTAGTGTTGGAAATACTAGTGGCTGAGAGGGGTCCAGTGGACCAACAAGAACGAGTCTGGACAAGAGTGCATTTATCTATGCAGAAAATATAGATAAATCATGATCCAGAGATCATACTGCTGCTGCTGCTTCTTAAAGATTTGAAAGGGAAAGAAAGAGATAGTGAGAAAGAAAGCAAGAGCAGGGGTTGGACAGAAGGGGAAGCAGACTCCTGCTGAGCAGGGAGCCCAATGTGTGGCTCGATTCCAGGACGCTGAAATCATGGTCTGAGCTGAAGACAGACACTTAATCTACTGAGCCACCCATGTGCCCCCAGAGTTCATGATGCTTCTGAAGATAGCTGAATGCTAATTTGTTGGGCAGTTCTGTAGATGATCAAGCTCCTGTTGAAATAAGTTGAATCCCACTGAGTTACAGAGTGGACAACTGCGTAAAGTTAGAAGTTGAATACCTCTCCCCAAACCAAGTATATAGATGATGACTTCGGGATGGGGTGTGATGGATAAAATGATTAATTACCTGAGTTTAAATCTGGAACTACTCAGGGGGAACAAGGAAGAGTTGGCTAAGATCATATTTTCTGGCACGATGCACATTAAGTATATAAAGATAGTATCAAACAACTAACAGAAAAATAAATTAGTTAAAACATCTATATCAATGTTTACAGCTTAGAAATATGATGAGAGGTTTGTTTCACAGCATATGTGTTTGAATGTGTACCCTAATTCAAATAATATATCTTCTTTTTAAACATATTTTATACCTCTGTTCTATTTTTTATTTATATATAATAGGGACCATATGGTATATTTGTGAACATCATTAATTTTAGAATCAAAAGTGTCATATCAGGACCCTAAATCTAGCAGTTATTATAAAAGAGTCATCCATACATCATTCATTCATTCATCCTTTCAAAAATAAATCTTATAAACCCGTGCAAATGTGGCTCCAGGTCAGTGATAAACAAAGGCTACAACAATATCTTAGACACTGCATAGCCTTCCTGAATTTTTTGCAGTTAAGGGAAAGGGAAAAAGGAAATCTGAAATTGCACAGAACGATAACTAATGGCTTTAATTTGGGACATGATCTCACTAACCGTTTTAGAGGTTTTCTGAAGAAAGTGTCATGTAAACTGGTTTTGAAGTATCATTAAAAACCATATAAAGATTGGTGGGGATGGGGGGACATTCAAAAGAGTGAGTTAGATGTCCCAAGAGCTACAGATAAAAGGAATTACGGAATAGCACATACTGAGTACTTGCAAATAAATTATTGAAATTTTGATTGGCTGTTGAATTTTCAACAAAGAAATGACCTGAATGAATGCACATTTTGAATGGAAATTCTGGGTACACTGTTCATAACCAGTTGTGGAAGGTACAAGCAGAGGTAAGGAAACTACTGGAAAGATTCATCAGTTTTCAATGAGAGAGAACAATGACCGACATGATGGTTAATTTTATGTGTGACATTGGCTTTGTCGCAGGGCCCAGACGTGTAGTCAACATGATCCTGCATGTTTCTGTGGCAGTGCTTGTGGATTACATTAACATTTAAATTAATGAACTATGAGTGAAGCAGATTGGCCTCCATGATGGGGATGGGCCTCATATGAACAGCTGAAGGCCCTACCAGATCAACAGACTGACGTCTCTCAAGCAAGAGATAATTCTGCTAGCAGACAGCTCTTGAATTTGAGTTGCAACATGAGCTGTTCTAGGTCTCCAGTCCACTGGCCCATCCTGCTTCCACGATGATGTGAGTCAATTCCTTAAATCTCTTCCGGTGCCTGTAAAATACCTTGTGTTGGTTCTTTCTCTGTGGGTGACCCTGACTAGACTTGTATAATTAAATAAACCACATGAACAGTCGTATGACTGATGATATGTGGACGGACTTAAGAAATAAGTTTAGTCTTACAGTGGATGGCATGGGTCAGGGGAAGAGGGAAAAGATGAAATAGGAGAAGGGGATGTTCAGATTCCTGGTTGGGGCAATCAGATAAACGCCAACGATTTTCACAGAAATAGGGAATATATATAGAAGGAAATGAAAACCCCACGCATCAAGGAAGGACTCAGTTTTCCTCCAGATATGTGTTTAAGGCAGCCAAGGGACCAAGATATTTAATAAGCTTATGGAATCAGTGCCCTGAAGAGGAGAGAATGCAGCAGGGATTTTAAAAGTCATTTGTGCTTGGATCATAACTGAAGTAGCTGACATTATTTCATGTTGTAAGAGACTAATTTTCAGCTTTAAATAGTTAAAGTGGAAATTACACCAGCCTTCAAAGAAATCATCATGGAATTTTGTCATTTTAATTCCTCCAGCAACTTGCATATCATTTTTTTTTCTTTTTCTTTTTTTTTGGGGGGCGCGGGGTAGCTGGCCCATTTCTTTGCATATCATTTTTGATGCTTACTATATGTAAATACTCTTGGAGATGAAGAATTCACAATTTGCTGTTGTGCATCAGATCACAGTTCTCCAAGGAATCATGGACAGTCCAACAGAGGAAATTCAAAGGAAAACGTCAGTCAGATTGTGAAAGCCATGTGGCTACAAGTTGTACTTCACTAAGGTTTATTTTTTCAAGCTTCAAGTGCCATTGTGATGTGATTCATTAAAAAAAAAAAAAAATGGTAACCTCGGACAGTGATTTCAGTCATTTTTAAGGGCAAATTTGATCTTGGTATATGGGATAAAGAGAAAGTCCCTCTGACAGTAAAAGCGTTAGTGAAATCCGAGCCAAGCAGTACACTTCTTCCTGTTGGGAACGAGAAGTTGTCTGTACAAAGAACACTAGATTCAGAGAATTGCTGTCAGACCTCCAGTAAGGGCCCACCTCCTGATTGGAGGCTCGGGATTTGCATTATATTCCAAACCAGTAATAGCAAAGAAGTAGTAACACCTTGTTTGTGATATTAATCATCCGTTCTTAAAGAAACACTGTGCATTTGCAAGTGATATTTGAAAGTGGGATTACCCAAATTAATGCATGATTCAACAGCAGTAAATGCACTATTTAGGCATCTGAGTACACAGTTTAATGCATTATTTCATGAAATATTAATATTATGACATTAATTTAAATTGATTTATATATACACACTCTAATAGGGGCAAAAAAAATTGAAATGTTATTACGAAATCATCACGCCTTGCTCTGTGCCGAACTGCTGGCAGGGATGTTGCTTGTTCAGACCTATTTAACATCTTCATTAATGAACTGTAGCAGGGAATCAACAACAGATTAATGAAACTCTGAGAAAATTGTAAATCAGTAAATATATTTAGTGATCAGAGATGCACAGTACTAAAGGTCTTTGATAATGAAGACAAAATGAGTTAGTTTCTGAAAGTGCATAGAGAATATTAAGTCAAAAAAAGTATGAAAGAGAAAAAAGAAAGCAAAATACAGTCCCAAGCCTTGTTAACTACTGCCATGTAAAAGTGCAGACTCTTTTATACCACATTCTGCACCTTTTCTATATATATGTGTGTGTGTGTGTATAAAACATATATTTATATATATTAAATATATATATGCTTAATTTTTTAAAAAAACATTATTTATTCATTTGAAAGATAGAGAGGCAGAGAAAGCTCAAGCAGGGGGAGCAGCAGGCAGAGGGAGAAGCAGGCTCTCCACTGAGCAGGGAGCCTGATGCGGGGCTCGATCCCAGGAGCCTGGGATCATGACTCGAGCCAAAGAAAGAGGCTTAACCCACTGAGCCACCCAGGCGCCCCTTCTGTACCTTTTCTAAACAAGACACAAATTGCACGGAAAACACATGGTCGCATATGGTGTGATCTTAGTACATACACTTGCTGTCGTCAAGCTGTAACTCACATTATCCTTACACCGTCTATTTTCTTGGAAAATGAATATTGTCCTCAATTCTCAGCCACTTACTAGAGTTTCTGAAAACAACAGAACAAGAACAGTTTCTGTCTTCTGCATAGCTTTGCTGTGCGTATTTGCTTCATCCAATGATATTTCTGTTTACTAGACAGGAACACTTTTAGTTTCAACTATAACCTTGCTGAAACTAGATCCCATCTGGTTATTATTTGTAGTGAAGAAACTTTTCACTCCTCATTGTGCAACATATACACACCCATGTGCGCTCACACACACACACACTCATAGGTGGGGTAGGATACCATTAATTCATCTGGTTGAAGAAAACCAATAGGGTTAAAATTTATATACACAGAGTTTGAAAGAAAACTGTAAGTAAAATTTGAAACAAATATCCTTTGTCTCTTTCTTGAGGTTGTTTTTTGTTGTTTTTGTTTTTGTTTTTAATCACTCAGCTAACTAAATTTTACTGCAGGTTCTTCTCCCACAGCACTGTAGAAGCCAGAGAATATGCTAGACAGTATTCATATCCTACAGGATCTTTTGTGTTTGTTATTTTCCTTCTCACTGTCTTACATGTTCAGGGCTCTTTTTTTTTTAATCTCTCTCTCTCTCTCTCTTTTTTTTTTTTTTTTTTTTGGTGGTTGTTGTTGCTGTTGTTGGCAGTACAGTAGAAAGCTTGCAAGTTCAGATGTAAAGGAGCAAAACAAATACTTTGGACAGGTCTGGGATTAGATTCTAGGGACATCTTTTACTTCCGCCATAGAAAAATCTCCATATGGTCCACCCTAACTCTATAGGATTTGAAATAAGAATGTCAAGATGGGGCGCCTGGGTGGCTCAGTGGGTTAAGCCGCTGCCTTCGGCTCAGGTCATGATCTCAGGGTCCTGGGATCGAGTCCCGCATCGGGCTCTCTGCTCAGCAGGGAGCCTGCTTCCTCCTATGTCTCTCTGCCTGCCTCTCTGCCTACTTGTAATCTCTCTCTGTCAAATAAATAAATAAAATCTTTAAAAAAAAAAAAAAAAAAAGAATGTCAAGATGGAGTCTATGTCTTACTTCCCACTATGTCCTGTACATATATTTCTTTAGAGAACTTTTTTTTTTTTTGTGAGAAAACAGGCTTTTTAAAAACATGACAAAGGTGTCTCAAGGCCTTTAGTTAAAATACCATAAAAATCTCATTTCATTGTGTTGGAACCAAATTTTTCTGGCTTACTATTGAAGCTCTCAAATATTCAATAGTCGAGATATTTAAATTTTCTTAGAAAATATGTACCTTTTTAAATAATGTGATCAGAATAGATTTCTTATGAGCATTTCTAAGTTTAATTTTATTTTTAATGATTTTATTTATTTATTTATTTGAGAGAGAAAGCACAAGCAGGGGAAGAGGCAGAAGGAGAGGGAGAAACAGGCTCCCTGCTGAGCAAGGAGCCCAACACGGGGCTCGATCCCAAGACCCTGAGACCATGACATGAGCAGAAGGCAGATGCTTAACTGAGCCACCAGGCGCCCCCTATGAGCAGTTTTTAATCACTGTGTGTTTGTGATAAATAAACATCTGTTTGGTAACGCCAATACATTCATAAAGCGTAGAGATATTCTCTTGGTTATTAATATATACTATGAAATTTCAGACCAAATCAAAGTTTTGTTTTTGTTTTTAAAGATTTTATTTATTTGACAGACAGAGATCACAAGTAGGCAGAGAGGCAGGCAGAGAGAGAGGAGGCAGCAGGCTCCCTGCTGAGCAGAGAGCCCGATGCGGGGCTCGATCCCAGGTTTGTTTTGTTTTTTGTGACTTCTCAGAGTTGAGTAGAACATGCCTAAAGAAAATGCAGAAATTGGACAAATCATTACAAGGTGAACACACCCTGTGCTTATTGTCCCAGTCAGGAAATAAGACATAACAGTCCCTCTGGAGATCACTTTTATGACTGTTACTATTTGGTGGCCTCCCCCCAAATGAACAGAGTTTTAGTTCCAATACCATCGGCATTTGCCAGTTTTTATATGAACGAAATCATACTTTTTTTTTGCTTCATATTATGTTTACAACTTTCTCTCATGCTGTTTCATGCAGCTTTGTTCATTTTTATTATTGTACACCATTGTGTTGTATGAATATGTCACAATTTAATGAAGCGTTTTATTGCCGGATGCTTTTATATTGTCTACTGTTTGGGATGATTATGACTAAAGCATCTATGCGCATTCCTGTAAGTATCATTTGAAATACATACATATACATTTTCTTCTGGCTTATAACAAGAAGTGGAACTCCTGGGTCATATTCAACTTGAACAGATACTGCCGGATGGTTTTGTAGAGTAGCTTTGTCAATTTATGCAGTCCTTGGTAATCCATGTGGTTCCAATTGCCTCCATTCCTCACTACACCGGTACTATTAGTTCTTTTAACATTTGCCATTCTGCTGTGTGTGAAGTGGTATTAAGCTCGGTTTAAAATAATGTTTTCATGATTTCTAATGAGCACAAGGAGACTGAGCATTGAGCATGTATATGACCTTTTTGTGAAGTGCTTGTTCACTTCTTGTGCTCATTTCTAAATTCTGGTTATAATTCTTTATTTTTTTTAAAGATTCTATTTATTTATTTGACAGATAGAGATCACAAGTAGGCAGAGAAGCAGGTAGAGAGAGAGGAGGAAGCAGGCTCCCTGCTGAGCAGAGAGCCTGATGCGGGGCTCGATCCCAGGACCCTGGGATCATGACCTGAGCCGAAGGCAGATGCTTTAACCCACTGAGCCACCCAGGTGCCCCTATAATTCTTTTATTAATTTCATGAGGAAAAAATAAAAAATTTCATGAGGAACCTATGCTCTCCAGTTCATAGCCTTCCTTTTCACTCTTCCAAATGGTACATTTTGATGAACACAAGTTCCTCATTTTAGTGTAAAGCTAGGTGGCATCTCTTTTAAGATTTTTTTAAAGTTTTTGTTTTGTTTTGTTCTGTTTTGTTTTAACACACAGAGAGAGAGAGAGAGAGAGCACAGGCAGGGAGAGAGGGAGAGGCAGGCTCCCCACCCACTAGGAGCTTGATGTGGAACAAGATCCCAGGACCGTGGGATCACAACCCCAGCTGAAGGCAAATGCTTAAAAGACTGAGCCACTCAGGTGTCTGGGTAGCATCCCTTTTCTTCACAGTGTTTTTGATATAGCTGACCATGGTTAAGACCTCTTTACCTAACATATTTCATGATGACTTTTTCATATGCTATCTTTTTTATTGTCTTAGCTTTCACACTTTCATCTTTAACTTAGCAGCTGTCAATTTTTGTTTTTGATATGAGATGAGGGGTAATTTTTAACTTTTTCCACATTAGCATTCAGTGTAATTTATTGGGAAGAGCACTGTTTGCCGATGGTCCACACTGTCACATTTATCTTAAATAGAGCTCTTATCTAGATTTATTTATTTATGTGGACTCTTATTTAATTGGCTTATTGGTTATCTTTGGATTAACAGGACCCTCAATCACTATAGCCACAATAAGTCTTAATACCTAGTATGTCCTTTTTCTTCATTCTTTATATTAGTCTTAATTATTCTTAGGCCTTTAGGTTTCAGGAATTTTAGAATCAGTTTGCAAATTCCATATATATAAAGAAAGTCGCTGGAATTTTTATGGTGATAGCATTGTATGTCTAAATCAATTTTGAGAGGATGGACATTTCGACAATACTGAATCTTTCAATCAATGGAACATGATATCTAATTTAAGTCGATTTAATTTCTGTCAATGTAATTTTTAAGCTTTTTAGTGCAATCTTGTCCATTTTCCATAGATTTATTCATTGACATGAGAAGTTTCTGAAGTTATTATGAATTATTTTATTTAAAAATGTTGCTTTTCATTAATCTTCCCAATATCTAGATATAAATTTGATTTTTGTATATAGACTTTATATAAAATACCCTGGTAAATCTATTTATATATTTTTTCCTTTGAGAGGGGTAGCTCTAATATTTCAAGTCTCTTGAGGTAATCTAAATAAAGCAGAAATCTATTTATGCATTTTTAAAGAATTACTAATATATTATTTATATCATTAGATAACATAAAAATATTTTTAAAAGCTTCTCATATATAACTGACTCCAGTATGATATAATTTCCATATAACTATCATGAGAATTTTTTTTGTAATCACATAGTATTTTTGGTATTTTTAAAAAGTTGTTTTTAGGAAAGTTGAAAGAAAAGCACAATTCTCCTAAACTTACCTATCTAATATTCACATTTGACAATATTTGCTTTCTGATTAGACATAGAAGAAAGGAATTATTTTTGCCAGTTATTTAAAAATGCTTTTATGAAACTGCTAAAAACAAGAACTTTTACCTACATTGCCACAGGATGATTTTCACAGCTAAGGAAAAGAGTGTTAATTAAATAACATCTTCTAAGATACTTGCATGTACTTCTTTTTTTTTAATTTTTAATTTTTTATAAACATATATTTTTATCCCCAGGGGTACAGGTCCATGAATCGCCAGGTCCACACACCCCACAGCACTCACCAAAGCACACACCCCCCACCAATGTCCATAACCCTACCTCCCTTCTCCCAACCCCCCTCCCCCCAGCAATCCTCAGTTTGTTTTGTGAGATTAAGAGTCACTTATGGTTTGTCTCCCTCCCAATCCCATCTTGTTTCATTTATTCTTCTACTACCCACTTAAGCCCCCATGTTGCATCACCACTTCCTCATATCAGGGAGATCATATGATAGTTGTCTTTCTCTGCTTGACTTATTTCACTAAGCATGATACGCTCTAGTTCCATCCATGTTGTCGTAAATGACAAGATTTCATTTCTTTTGATGGCTGCATAGTACTCCATTGTGTATATATACCACTTTTTCTTTATCCATTCATATGTTGATGGATGTCTAGGTTCTTTCCATAGTTTGGCTATTGTGGACATTGCTGCTATAAACATTCGGGTGCACGTGCCCCTTCGGATCACTACGTTTGTATCTTTAGGGTAAATACCCATAGTGCAATTGCTGGGTAATAGGGCAGTTCAATTTTCAAAATTTTGAGGAACCTCCATGCTGTTTTCCAGAGTGGTTGCACCAGCTTGCATTCCCACCAACAGTGTAGGAGGGTTCCCCTTTCTCCGCATCCTCGCCAGCATCTGTCATTTCCTGACTTGTTGATTTTAGCCATTCTGACTGGTGTGAGGTGATATCTCATTGTGGTTTTGATTTGTATTGCCCTGATGCCAAGTGACATGGAGCACTTTTTCATGTGTCTGTTGGCCATCTGGATGTCTTCTTTACAGAAACGTCTGTTCATGTCCTCTGCCCATTTCTTGATTGGATGATTTGTTCTTTGGGTGTTGAGTTTGCTAAGTTCTTTATAGATTTTGGACACTAGCCCTTTATCTGATATGTCGTTTGCAAATATCTTCTCCCATTCTGTCAGTTCTCTTTTGATTTTGTTAACTGTTTCCTTTGCTGTGCAAAAGCTTTTGATCTTGATGAAATCCCAATAGTTCATTTTTGCCCTTGCTTCCCTTGCCTTTGGTGATGTTCCTAGGAAGATGTTGCTGTGGCTGAGGTCGAAGAGGTTGCTGCCTGCATTCTCCTCAAGGATTTTGATGGATTCCTTTCTCACATTGAGGTCCTTAATCCATTTTGAGTCTATTATTGTGTGTGGTGTAAGGAAATGGTTCAATTTCATTTTTCTGCATGTGGCTGTCCAATTTTCCTAACACCATTTATTGAAGAGGCTGTCTTTTTTCCATTGGACATTCTTTCCTGCTTTGTCGAAGATTAGTTGACCATAGAGTTGAGGGTCTATTTCTGGGCTCTCTATTCTGTTCCATTGATCTATGTGTCTGTTTTTGCGCCAGTACCACGCTATCTTGATGATGACAGCTTTGTAATAGAGCTTGAAGTCCAGAATTGTGATACCACCAACTTTGGCTTTCTTTTTCAATATCCCTTTGGCTATTCGAGGTCTTTTCTGGTTCCATATAAATTTTAGAATTATTTGTTCCATTTCTTTGAAAAAGATGGATGGTACTTTGATAGGAATTGCATTAAATGTGTAGATTGCTTTAGGTAGCATAGACATTTTCACAATATTTATTCTTCCAATCCAGGAGCATGGAACATTTTTCCATTTTTTTATGTCTTCCTCAATTTCTTTCATGAGTACTTTATAGTTTTCTGAGTATAGATTCTTAGCCTCTTTGGTTAGGTTTATTCCTAGGTATCTTATGGTTTGGGGTGCAATTGTAAATGGGATTGACTGCTTAATTTCTCTTTCTTCTGTCTTGTTGTTGGTGTAGAGAAATGAAACTGATTTCTGTGCATTGATTTTATATCCTGACACTTTACTGAATTCCTGTACAAGTTCTAGCAGTTTTGGAGTGGAGTCTTTTGGGTTTTCCACATATAGTATCATATCATCTGCGAAGAGTGATAGTTTGACTTCTTCTTTGCCGATTTGGATGTCTTTAATTTCCTTTTGCTGTCTGATTGCTGAGGCTAGGACTTCTAGTACTATGTTGAATAGCAGTGGTGATAATGGACATCCCTGCCGTGTTCCTGACCTTAGCGGAAAAGATTTCAGTTTTTCTCCATTGAGAATGATATTTGCGGTGGGTTTTTCATAGATGGCTTTGATGATTTTGAGGTATGTGCCCTCTATCCCTACACTTTGAAGAGTTTTGATCAGGAAGGGATGCTGTACTTTGTCAAATCTTTTTCAGCATCTATTGAGAGTATCATATGGTTCTTGTTCTATCTTTTATTAATGTGTTGTATCACATTGACTGATTTGCGGATGTTGAACCAACCTTGCATCCCTGGAATAAATCCCACTTGGTCGTGGTGAATAATCTTTTTAATATACTGTTGAATCCTATTGGCTAGTATTTTGGTGAGAATTTTTGCATCTGTGTTCATCAAGGATATTGGTCTATAGCTCTCTTTTTTGATGGGATCCTTGTCTGGTTTTGGGATCAAGGTGATGTTGGCCTCATAAAATGAGTTTGGAAGTTTTCCTTCCATTTCTATTATTTGGAACAGTTTCAGGAGAATAGGAATTAGTTCTTCTTTAAATGTTTGGTAGAATTCCCCTGGGAAGCCGTCTGGCCCTGGGCTTTTGTTTGTTTGGAGATTTTTAATGACTGTTTCAATCTCCTTACTGGTTATGGGTCTGTTCAGGCTTTCTATCTCTTCCTGTTCAGTTGTGGTAGTTTATATGTTTCTAGAAATGCATCCATTTCTTCCAGATTGTCAAATTTGTTGGCATAGAGATGCTCATAGTATGTTCTTATAATAGTTTGTATTTCTTTGGTGTTAGTTGTGATCTCTCCTCTTTCATTCATGATTTTATTTATTTGGGTCCTTTCTCTTTTCTTTTTGATACATCTGGCCAGGGGTTTATCAATTTTATTAATCCTTTCAAAAAACCAGCTCCTAGTTTCATTGATTTGTTCTATAGTTCTATTGGTTTTTTGGTTTCTATTTCATTGATTTCTGCTCTGATCTTTATGATTTATCTTCTCCTGCTGGGCTTAGGATTTCTTTCTTGTTCTTTCTCCAGCTCCTTTAGGTGTAGGGTTAGGTTGTGTACCTGAGACCTTTCTTGTTTCTTGAGAAAGGCTTGTACCGCTATATATTTTCCTCTCAGGACTGCCTTTGTTGTGTTCCACAGATTTTGAACCGTTGTATTTTCATTATCATTTGTTTCCATGATTTTTTTCAATTCTTCTTTAATTTCCCAGTTGACCCATTCATTCTTTAGAAGGATGCTCTTTACTCTCCATGTATTTGGGTTCTTTCCAAACTTCCTTTTGTGGTTGAGTTCTAGCTTCAGAGCATTGTGGTCTGAAAATATGCAGGGAATGATCCCAATCTTTTGATACCGGCTGAGTCCTGATTTAGGACCGAGGATGTGATCTATTCTGGAGAATGTTCCATGTGTACTAGAGAAGAATGTGTATTCTGTTGCTTTGGAATGAAATGTTCTGAATATATCTGTGATGTCTATCTGGTCCAGTGTGTCATTTAAGGCCTTTATTTCCTCATTGATCTTTTGCTTGGATGATCTGTCCATTTCAGTGAGGGGAGTGTTAAAGCCCCCTACTATTATTGTATTATTGTTGATGTGTTTCTTTGATTTTGTTATTAATTGGTTTATATAATATAGTTGGTTGCTCCCATGTTGGGGGCATAGATATTTAAAATTGTTAGATCTTCTTGTTGGACAGACCCTTTGAGTATGATATAGTGTCCTTCCTCATCTCTTATTATAGTCTTTGGCTTAAAATCTAATTGATCTGATATAAGGATTGCCACTCCTGCTTTCTTCTGATGTCCATTAGCATAGAAAATTTCCACCTCCTCACTTTATATCTGGAGGTGTCTTCGGGCTTAAAATGAGTTTCTTGGAGGCAACATATAGATGGGTTTTGGTTTTTTATCCATTCTGATACCCTGTGTCTTTTGATTGGGGCATTTAGCCCATTAACGTTCAGGGTAACTATTGAGAGATATGAATTTAGTGCCATTGTATTGCCTGTAAGGTGACTGTTACTGTATATGGTCTCTGTTCCTTTCTGATCTACCACTTGTAGGCTCTCTCTTTGCTTAGAGGACCCCTTTCAGTATTTCCTGTAGAGCTGGTTTGGTGTTTGCAAATTCTTTCAGGTTTTGTTTGTCCTGGAAGCTTTTAATCTCTCCTTCTATTTTCAATGATAGCCTAGCTGGATACAGTATTCTTGGCTCCATGGTTTTCTCGTTTAGTGCTCTGAAAATATCATGCCAGCTCTTTTTGGCCTGCCAGGTCTCTGTGGATAAGTCAGCTGCCAATCTAATATTTTTACCATTGTATGTTACAGACTTCTTTTCCCAGGCTGCTTTCAGGATTTTCTCTTTATCACTAAGGCTTGTAAATTTTACTATTAGGTGATGGGGTGTGGGCCTATTCTTATTGATTTTGAGGGGCGTTCTCTGAACCTCCTGAATTTTGATGCTCGTTCCCTTTGCCATATTGGGGAAATTCTCCCCAATAATTCTCTCCAGTATACCTTCTGCTCCCCTCTCTCTTTCTTCTTCTTCTGGAATCCCAATTATTCTAATGTTTCGTCTTATGGTGTCACTTATTTCTCGAATTCTCCCCTCATGGTCCAGTAGCTGTTTGTCCTTCTTTTGCTCAGCTTCTTTATTCTCTGTCATTTGGTCTTCTATATCGCTAATTCTTTCTTCTGCCTCATTTATCCTAGCAGTGAGAGCCTCCATTTTTGATTGCACCTCATTAATAGCTTTTTTTTAATTTCAACTTGGTTAGATTTTAGTTCTTTTATTTCTCCAGAAAGGGCTTTTATATCTCCCGAGAGGGTTTCTCTAATATCTTCCATGACTTTTTCGAGCCTGGCTAGAACCTTGAGAATTGTCATTCTGAACTCTAGATCTGACATATTGCCAATGTCTGTATTAATTAGGTCCCTAGCCTTCGGTACTGCCTCTTGTTTTTTTTTTTTGTGGTGATTTTTTCCGCCTTGTCATTTTGTCCAGATAAGAGAATATGAAGGAGCAAGTAAAATGCTAAAAGGGTGGCAACAACCCCAGGAAAATATGCTTTAACCAAATCAGAAGAGATCCCAAATCGTGAGGGGGGAGAAAGGGGATAAAAATAGATTCAAAAAGAAAGAAAGAAAAAAAAGCAAGAATTAAAAAAGAAAACAAATAAAGAAAAGTATAAAAAAGAAAAAATATATTAGATAAACTAGTTAAAAAGCATTAAAAAAGAAAAGGGTAAAAGTTAAAAAAAATTTTAGCAGAAGAAGAGAAAAAAAATGAAAAAGAAAAAAATTAAATTAACTGCAAAACTGAAAAATCACAGGGAGAAAGCCATGAGTTACTTGCTTTGCTTTCTCCTCCTCTGGAATTCTGCTGCTCTCCTTGGTATTAAAACCGCACTCCTTTGTAGGTGAACTTGGTCTTGGCTGGATTTCTTGTTGATCTGGGGAGGGGCCTGGTGTAGTGATTCTCAAGTGTCTTTGCCCCAGGCGGAATTGTACCGCCATTGCCAGGGGCTGGGCTGAGTAATCTGCTCAGGTTTGCTTTCAGGAGCTTTTGTTCCCTGATAGCTTTCCGTAGAGTTCTGCAGGACGGGAATACAAATGGCGGCCTCCTGGTCTCTGGCCCGGAGGAGCCGAGAGCCCGGGGCCCAACTCCTTAGTGCGCCCTCAGAGAACAGCGCCCAGTAACTCCTGTCTGCCTAACCTCTGACCGTGTTCCGAGCTCACCGAGCCTGCGACCGGTTCAAGGTAACCCCGAGCTGTGAGCTTACTGTCGGCTCTGTCTCTGTAGCCAGCTTTCCCATACTAATTCCCGCAAGCTCTGTGACACTCGGACACCCCCGACCCTTCTGTGACCCTGCAGGACCTGAGGCCACGCTGCCCCCGCGTGGGCTTTGCCCCGGTTTAGCCTCTGGAGCGATGTCTCTCAGCAGAACAGACTTTTAAAAGTCCTGATTTTGTGCTCCATCCCTCCGCTGCTTGCTGGGAGCCGGCCCCTCCCCCCAGGGTCTATCTTCCCGTCGCTTTGGATTCACTTCTCCGCCAGTCCTACCTTTCAGAAAGTGGTTGTTTTTCTGTTTCTAGAATTGCTGTTCTTCTTCTCTTCGATCTGCCAATGGATTTGCAGGTGTTTGCAATCTTTAGATAAGCTATCTAGCTGATCTCCTGCTAGCTGAAGTAGTCTCAGCCTGCTACTTCTCCGCCATCTTGACTCCCTCATCCTGTACTTCTTTTTTTATTTAAGATTTTATTTATTTATTTGAAAGAGAGAGAGCACAAGTGGAGGGAGGGGCAAAAGGAGAGGGAGAAGCAGACTCCCCACTGAGCACAGAACCTTATGTAGATCTCCACAGGCATGGGGCTGGATATAGCGCTGGACCTGGGGCTGGACCCAGCTCCCTGGGGGACTTGACACAGAACTTGCTTCTGGGCTCAATCCCCAAACCCTGAGATCATGACCTGACCTGGAGTTAGATGCTTAACTGACTGAGCCACCCATGTGCCCCAGTTGCATGCCTAAAATATTCTATAGCTGTTTTTTCATTCAATACACAAGCATAGTTTTAATTTCATTTGGTTTACATCTCTCTTCATGCTTTTTTCTAAAACCTAAAATGATACTCTTATGCTTCTGTTTTTATTTTTTCTCAGAAATTTTGGGAAGGTGTAAAAAACATGTTTTTCTGTAGAAAACCCTATATTTTAGGTTTGTCTATGATTATATACAGGTTAAATATATTGGAAAAATTAAAATGGAAGTGATGTGTATTCATTATTGAATCACATCAGGAGGCAAATTGTATTAGGTCACTTGTTTAAAATTAATGGATAGGCCCTTTTGACTATAAAAGTATCTTCTGCAAACTAGGACATCATTGTTTCATTTGTAATCCTCTTGAGTTCATTCTGTTTTCTTGTCGTATTCTGTTAGAACCTTCAGTAATAGAATTGAAAGCAAATAATGACAAGGAGCATTCTTGTGTTCTCAACAGAAATGTATTACAACATTATGTAGTGCTTACTGTTCTTTTTTTCTTGTTTTAACTTAGCTTTGTTTTTGTAGATTAAGGATTCCTTTTCACAACTCTACTTCGGTGGAGTGTTGTATTAATGTCTATTGGGTTAATTGTATCATCATTTTTCTTTCATTACACTGATATCCTAATGTTAAACTAACCCAGAGTTTATAGAGTAAAATGGACTTGATTGTGACAGAGTATCTTTGTATATATTAATAAAAATACATATTTTGTTGTTGTTATTATTATTATTATTACATTCTTATTCATTTAAAGAGCTGAAACTGCAAATGTTCTTTCTTTTGGATTCTTGTCTGGTTTTGATGTCAAATTCTGCTATCCTCAGAAAAAGACAGAAAAAGAGGAAACAGAGAAAGAAAGGAAAGAAGGAAGGAAAGGGAATGAATGAAAGAAAGGAAGGGAAGGAAGGAAGGGAAGGAAGGAAGGGAGAAAGAAAGAAAGGAAGGAAGGAAAGAGAGAGTGAAGGAAGGAAGGAAGAAAAGAAAAGAAAAAGAAAGAAAGAAAGAAATGGGGAGAAGAAAAGAAGGAAGGGGAAGAAACAAAGGAAGAAAGAAAGAAAGAAAGAAAGAAGAAAAAAAAAGAAAGAAAACGAAAAAAAGAAGGAAATGAAAGAAAGAAAAGAAAAAGATTTGTCAGTATGGTGTTGTGGCAGGTGGCATGGCCCCAGTGTTCTAATCTGTCATTGTGCTTTTCTCGGTTTTCCCACCATCCTGAATTTATTATTTAACATTTTGACTTTCAGTTTTTCAGACCTTTGACTCTGGCCTGCTTCATTATCAGTCAGTGGCTTAAAGCCTAAAGCTGATTTTTACTAGGAAGTAATCTTCCCTGAGTTCGCTGAGCTCCAGGATACCAGTAGTGACCATAGTTACGTTCTTCCAATGATCTCCTCTTTGATTTGATTTTGTGCCTGTTCACCCTCTATCCCAATGGCCGTTCTCCTCATTCCTGTGTTTTGGGTCTACTCCGGGCTTTATTTGTTTATCCATAGCCAGAACAGATTCCAAAGTTCACCAACTTAATTGTGTCCTGGGTTAATGTCTTTGATTATCCTTTGTTCTCATAGTCAAACAGATACATGTCACCCACGATAGTCCAACATTATTTTATCTTGTTCTTTTTGCTGCCCCTCCTAAGCTGCTGTTGGCATACCTGTGATTATCAGATCCACCACAATTTCACGCTATGCAACTCTGGCCACGGTTCTAGAGACACTTGGCAATGCTTCTTGTCACCTCTAATTGATTCATTATAACTCTTCTCTTAGCAGCTGTTCAAGATAATCTCCGCTGTTCTCATATCCCCAACCTACTCGCACACCACACTCCAGGTAAAGGTTCTGGTTCCTATTTCACTATGAAGATAGATGACATTCTACAAGCTACCATCTGTATGATGTTTCTAAAATTAAAGAAATACATTAATCACATCACTCCTATTGCCATTATCCGGCTACAGCTGATGTCTTTAGACACTTACATATTTTAATGCTTTGTTTGGATTTCTTCAGCTCTCCAACTTTGACATGCTTTCTCTTCCTTTCTTGCCTCTACTCCCACTTCCTAGAATTTTATTTACTCTTTTTCTCTATTTATCTCTTCCCAGCTCACCCTTTAAGATTCGGCTTAAATGTCATCTTCTTGTGATATCCTTCCCCAAGCCGATTTAGATGCAGCTGTCCATAATGCCAGCACTCTGGTTCCAAAACCAGCTTGAACATGCCCTTATTATACTCATCCCTAGTATATA
This sequence comes from Neogale vison, assembly GCF_020171115.1. Taxonomy (NCBI): domain Eukaryota; kingdom Metazoa; phylum Chordata; class Mammalia; order Carnivora; family Mustelidae; genus Neogale; species Neogale vison. Next base: position 131,449,537 of record NC_058094.1, read on the forward strand.
CTTAGCAATTGGAAGGGCAAGATGAGTTTCTATTTTATGACCATTTTCTTCAAGCCTGTCATTCTGCCTAACATAGAATAAATACCCAGGAGATTATTAATATATTAAAATGATAATATAGTAAAACTAAACTTTATTAGCAACCCTATCAAAATGTATTAATAGGTTTACCAAAAACCTCATTTCTTCTCTTCCTCATTGTTTTCTTTTCCTTTCTTTTTTTATCTACTTTATTTTTATCTGCTACCCCTGTATCCTTCACTCTCTTATTACAAAAATGTCAGATCCTGTGAGCCTGTGGTCGACTGATTTCTCAATGGATTGGTGCATAATCTGTTTTGTGTGTGTGTGTTTCTGTTTTGTGCCTACCTTATGTAATGTCTGTTATTGATTGATTAACATTGGACTTAGCACCAACAGTGCTAGAAATGCTTGCACAAACTTACTGATACCCATATTGAAAGATCCTGGAGTCGCACCCAAGAATCAGACAGCACGCCTCCACTGGATGCAAATTGCAAGAGGTTTATTGGTTACACAGGCGCCTGCGGATGCATCAGCCTTTGTGGGCTGAGCGTGCCGGGCTAAGTTGGGGAGCAGATTATATAGGGCAAGGTTGGGGTGGCAGGAAGCGAGTTTACAGAAGCAGATGCTTGGTTACAGGGATCTGATTGGTTAACCTAAATCAAGCATTGTTAGGCACTGTAACGGTTTGTTCTGGTGGGAAGCGGTGGCGGGAAGCGATCCTACATAAGCAGATATGCATGGTTACAGGAGTCTAATTGATTAATTTGATTCAGGCATGATTGGGCGTTGGGGTCAGGGCGTTCTGGCGGTTCCTTGGGACAGCACTCTGGAAAGTCCCGGTACATTTCGTTTCTCATTTGTCTCTCCTTTGACAGACCGGGTGACCACAGACAATGTGTTGCCATCAGGCTATGGGGACAATAGGTTGCTAAAACAAACCTTACCAAGGAGGAAGGGGGTCTTTCATTCCCCCCTTTTTCTTTATCATGGATAGAATCCTATATCCATTCGCTTTGTTCATGAAGTAAGTCAGTTTGAGAGCCGGTCTGTTTAATTAGTTGATATTGCTGTGTCAGCACCATTGTCTGGATTACTGACAAGCGATCTTTCATGAACTGTACGAGTTTATTTAAGATACAAGGGCTGATTGAGAGAATTAGTAAAAGTATAATAAGGGGCCCTAAAATGGTGGACAGTAATGTGGTGAACCAAGGAGATCGATTAAACCAACCTTCAAACCAGCCCTGGTGGGATTCAAAATCTTTTTTCTTTGGGCTAGTCTCTTTCTGAGTTTATCCATGGTTTCTCTAACAATCCTAGTATGATCAGCATAAAAACAGCATTCTTCCTTGAGGGCTGCGCATAATCCTCCTTCTCTTAAGAACAATAAGTCTAGTCCCCTCCTATTTTGCAGAACCACCTCAGAGAGGGAGGTTATGGATTTTTCTAAGGCAGTGATTGATTTTTCTATAGCTTAAGCTGGTTGCTTTGGAGTAGGGCAGAAGTTTCCGTTCCGATACCTGCCGCTATTTCCCCAACTCCTAGTAATATAGCTAATGTTAAGGTAAGGGGCTCTCTTCGATATCTATTTTGTTTCTCATAGTCATAATTTTCCTTATAGAGTCTAAGGCCCCAGCTATACCCTTTTGTCCAGTGAACTGCTTTCTTTTCAGACTCTGTGAAGATAATCTTAAGGGGGTGACACCATGCATTTTTACAGTATTTTCCGTCGTTTGCTCAGTCCCAGTACCCAGGACGAGCCCCCGGGGACTTTTTTATCTCATGGGAGTAATTGGCTGTAACAGTGATAAAATCCCAATGCGAGGTGGGTTTCCAATAGACATCACCCATAGTTTCACATCCCCAGGCTGCGCAGTAGAAGTCATCAGGGCCTTTACATTTATAGGCCCGTCCGCTAGCAATACTATTTCTTGGCACGGGGCAGACATAAAAGGGGAGTGCACTAAGTTTGTAGTGTCATGGTTCATTTCCACATCCCTGGTTAGGGGGCAACATTCCTTTACTCGTAGGGGATGTTGGTGGCTTATGGGGATCATCGTGTTGGCCTATGTCCCAAAACCCCATAGCCAATTTACAGAGATCCGGATACAGGGCAGTCAGGGGTGCCTGTGAAATGTCACATATATTACCAAGGGGAGTGGGTAGAGAGGGGGTGCAAGGCGCCAGCCCCTGCTCCCTCTTCAGCCAGCCTCCTGAACAATTTTGATCCTTAAATCTTTAAGGTGGTTGAAGGTGGAGGGTCTCATCTTCTGTAACTTCTTCCTGCTGAATAGGGGCATAGAGCTGTCTCTACCTACTCAGGTCAACATTGATCAGTGGAGGAATGTATAGGGGAGTTACGAAAGGCGGAGGCAGCTGAATCCAGCGCTGACAGTGAAGAAGTATCTTTGCGCGTGGTAAGGATCATCTGCCGTGGTGAAGTCATTGCAGCAATGGAGTCTCGGCACCAAGTAGAGAAACACTGAACAAAGCAACATATTAAAGTTAATAAGGCGATAAGAATGAGAAGCCTGAAAAGGAGATTTGGCCATAGCCCTCCTTTAAACCAGGAACTTAACTATTTACTGAGAGAGACTTAGCTAAAGCATCTGTTTGCAATTGCACCTTAACAGAGGTGGCTTTTAGGATAAATATGACTAAGGGATGAAACCAATAAGAAGACCTTTGAGTGGTCCAGGCTTAACAATATTCTGACTACAGAGGATCACTGGCAAGTGAGAAAACTTGTCAAGAGATAAGGGGAGTCCCCCATGCATTTTTTTAATCCACTCATAAAGAAAGTGGGGTCATCCATTGCCTCCACAAGTCCATGGTTAATCCTATGGGGTGTGAAAGGCTGGCCTTTAGACAATTTCATTATCCCAGCCATCAACAAGGTGTTAGTTAAGTTATACAATTGTAGGGTAATTAATTCCATTTTTCCAGTTGTTTAATCATGTGCCGTGGGTTTCTGCTAATATCCCCACAAAATAAGATCGACTAAAGAAGCTATTGTGTAACTTCTCTCAAGTTTACCTCAAATTGTTTAGCTTAGGTAAAAAAACATTTAAAGACAACCAAGTCTAGAATTTAACATCCATAAAGGTGTGTTACTAAAACATGATTTTTTTCTCTAAAATAACCTTTATTTTCAGAGATAGCCAAATCAGGACTAATTTACTTGTGAAACAAGTCCAGTTTTAACAAATTTGGCCCATTATTTACATAAGCTCAGCAAGAACAGTGAGTGTGATCAATAGATCTTTTAGAATCTGCTTTGCTGGAACTTCTTATAAGGAATCTCTAGGTTGAACTTCTAGTAGCCTCTCCAGGCCAGAAGCCAAGCCATGTACTTGCCATCAGGCATGCCTGCAATACCTGTCGATTTGGGCATATGCCTCTTCTGAGACTGCACCTACCAAGGAGTGACATTCTTTACTCACCTGGTGAGGCTGCTGGGAACTCTGTAAGCAAGGTATCAGGCCAACAGTCCCAAGGGGCTTTATGGCTCCAGGTTTTATAAAGTCAACCTTAGTTTCTTAAAGCTGTCTGGTCATATCCGAAACTTTTCAAATATGACATCCCAGTCAAAGCCTTGGTAAAATAACCAGTTTCCAATGCTGTCCTGTTACAAGGAGAACAGATTCTTATTGAACTTATGCAAATGACTGATTGCCATGGAAGAAAGAATACTTACTGAGACCTTTTGGTTTCAGAGGGTTCAGATAGAGAGAAAAGTTGAATGCCTTGATTCGTTTACAAATGAGCACTTTTACATCTCTATAAGTTACAGATAACTTAAGAAAAAGTATCCCTAGTCTGGAAGAGCAAACATTAGAGAACCAGCAATGTCTAAAACAAGACAAAACATTAAGAGACGTAACACTATAATCTTTTAGTTCATTTAGTCCCATTTTACTAAATCTGGTGAATGCAGCTTTAGTTAGTTTTGGAAATTCTTACCCATTTCAGTTTTAGGGTTTTGAAGTATATCAAATATCTATTTGTCTTCAAAGTCCTTTATATGAATCTCCTTTAGGATAAAACTCATTTTACAAGAGAATTAAAACCATTATAAATAACAAAAACTCGGAATGTATATGGTTAGAGCTGAAGAGACAGGAGTTTACAATTTAGCTGCAAGGAAATCAGGTTACTTCTGTGACATATAGCATTTCCGTAATTACAATATCAAGTGATGATCTTTCAAAACATTAAAACTTTAGGAAATGTATAGAATCTCTAGAATAATTATAGCATTTTCCCAAATGTAACCCAAGGTTTATTATTGGTTTAAATCTTGTCAACAATTGCTAAAACCTTAGAAAGTTTTAAAACACATGCCTAAGTATAATTAGGGATGTTAAACACCTGATAAAACAGAACATAGAAGTTGGGTTTTCTGGGCTGGCAAAGAGAAAACCATTTACATTTTTTTTTTTTAAACAGATCAATTAATCTAAGAAAACTTTGCCCTTTTAAACAGAAAGAAAACCAGATTTTTATGCCAGTGTCTTTCCCTTTTTAATTTTATTTTTAAGTGTGCAGTCTTAAGATAGGAGTTTTCTGGGTTTCCCTCCCATCATGAATGATGTTGCAGACAAGGGAGGGGAATCTTTCAGGTGCTGTCCTGCTCGCGTCCCTCGCGGGAACTTAGGAGCGTCTTAGCTAAGGTCTATCCGTATAAACCCCGGACCAGGCTACTCCATGGAGTAGATGACCGTTATGCCATATGACGCTCCGCGAGACTCAGGGTGCAGCCCACTCAGACTCCGTAGCCAAAGGCGGTGGAGCCACATAAACATTCATACAGTCATGCATTCCTCAGATTCAAACGGATCAGACATTTTTCCCTAAACAGAATGTTACCTTCATAACTGATGCAAAGAACATATAGACACTTAGGACGTCGACAGGACAGTCTGGACACAAGAGACAAAAATACGGTCAGGAGGAACGCGGGATCCTCCCTGACCGACAGGGTTACGGTCAGGAGGAACGCGAGATCCTCTCTGACCCACAGGTGGCCCAAGATAATGGACCTCTTCAGACACCCCGAGGCGTCCCCCGGGGTGTTACAGATCCCCGAGGCGTCCCTCGGGGTGGCAGGGGAGAAGTCCGAGTTCGTCAACTCCTTCTCAATCCTGCCCCAACTACAGAGCAACAACGTTGTTGTACAGAACACAAAGACAAGAACATAACATACAATCAGAGACAGAGACACAAATGACAGAGACACAGATGACAGAGACACAGATGACAGAGACACAGATACTGGCCAGCTTACTTCCCAGTGGGGACCGGCTAGAGTCTTGGGTGGGACTTCATGAGATCTCGGTGGAACCTCCAAATGAAAGATCCTGGAGTCACACCCAAGAATCAGACAGCACGCCTCCACTGGATGCAAATTGCAAGAGGTTTATTGGTTACACAGGTGCCTGCGGACGCATCAGCCTTTGTGGGCTGAGCGTGCCGGGCTAAGTTGGGGAACAGATTATATAGGGCAAGGTTGGGGTGGCAGGGAGCGAGTTTACAGAAGCAGATGCTTGGTTACAGGGATCTGATTGGTTAATCTAAATCAAGCATTATTAGGCACTGTAACGGTTTGTTCTGGTGGGAAGCGGTGGCGGGAAGCGATCCTACATAAGCAGATATGCATGGTTACAGGAGTCTAATTGATTAATTTGATTCAGGCATGATTGGGCGTTGGGGTCAGGGCGTTCTGGCGGTCCCTTGGGACAGCACTCTGGAAAGTCCCGGTACATTTCGTTTCTCATTTGTCTCTCCTTTGACAGACCGGGTGACCACAGACAATGTGTTGCCATCAGGCTATGGGGACAATAGGTTGCTAAAACAAACCTTACCAAGGAGGAAGGGGGTCTTTCAATAGGTTGCTAAAACAAACCTTACCAAGGAGGAAGGGGGTCTTTCAATATTTTCTCCATGAGCCACATCAGACTTCTGCCCTTAAAGACCTGAGATGACACTTGAACATGGTGCTTCAGGGCCATCACAAGCAGGGAACTGCTTAACACAACAAAAGAACTACAGAAACTGGGAACTAACCAGACCACAAAAAGAACATTAGTTTATGGTATGAGAGTGGAGACGAAAGAGCTGGGAGCCTACCCTTTGGATGATTTATTATAAGTTCACACTCTTAGCAGCTTCCCAGGTGAGATCTGAAATCAGCCCCACTGGTGGATGGTAGGGAGAGACTGAAGAAAGAGATGGGCCACCCCAGATAGGCAGGCAGCAGCTAGAATAAGGAAAGGGACTTACATACAAAGTGGGTGTTGGGTGCCACAAGATGAGAGCATCTCTGCCCCTGCCCATGGCAACTTAAACACCTTAATTAGGTTTAGTCCTAATGTACCATCCAGATGGTTCCCAAACCACATTATGAGCACAAGGCTGTGTCCTTGGGGCAGTTTTCAGGGCTGGGGAAGACAAATTTTTCCTCTTAAGAGTCCCAAAACCACTCCTCTGAACTACTGACTGATGAGGTCTCCTGGACTGGGAGGGTCAAATCATTCAGAACTTTCACATGTGTCCTCACACTACTTAAAAAACAGGATACATTTGCAGACTCATCATATATGAACATACAATATTCTACATGGATAATGATATAGGTACTTCCTTATGAGGCAGTAATAAAAGCTAAGGCCATCGTATTTTGGAGGATGGCTTTTCTTTTCTTTCCTTTTTTAAAATTTTATTTATTTGACAGAGAGAGATATATCACAAGTAGGTGGTGAAAGGGGTGGGGAAGCAGACTCCCCGCCGAGCAGAGAGCCTGATGCAGGTCTCAATCCCAGGACTCTGAGATTATGACCTGAGCCGAAGGCAGAGTCTTAACCCTGTGAGCCACCCAGGTGCCCCAAGGATGGCTTTTCTTATCAGAGACATTTCAGTGTTCAGTAAGGATGGGCTTTGTCAGCTATCATTTAAGTCTAAAGTAAGGGCTTCCATGTGTGCTAGAACAGATTCTCCCTTGTAATCAGGGGAAACCCATGGTGTAACGACCCAAACAACCAGGTGGAAGCCATGACCAAGGATTTGTGCAACACAACTACTGGGTCCCATCCAGGGCTACCCAGTAAATACCTGCGTGGTATGACCAGTTACTGCCACCATCACACAGTTCTGGGGTATTATATCATTTCTGGCACAATTAGATTGGTTCTACTTAGAGGGATTTTTCTGTTCCTAAGACAGGTGCCCAGATGTTCAAATGTCCATAAGCTGCAATGAGCCACATAAACCCATTCCCAAATCTGAGCATACTCGCACATGGACTTAATAGTGGTATTTCTAGGACTTTTCCAGCCAGCCACTTGATGGGCTGCCAGTAGAGTTTGACTGACAGAAAAGAAGACCCATGCCCAGTGTCATCAATAGTGTGTGCCACAGTCCATTTTTCTGGATCAGTACTAATAATAACAGATGCATTAAAGTACTGGTCCTAGCTTGTTCTTCTTTAATGTACCTCATCAGGACCTTCCAATCTCTACCTTGGAGTAGCAACAGCCACCATGGCCATCCTGACGAACTAGAGAGGGACGGCTAACGACATAACCAATAGTTGGACGAATGTCTTTGTTGGGCACATAAACTGACACTCTGTAAACAGGTATTTCCATCAGGCATCATCCTGTGGCCACAGGTGCAACAGATTTCTAAGGTCAAGAAGACAGATATTTAGTAGGAATTTGTAAGGGGAGGTCTTCTTTCTTCTATAAGAATTACACTTATGGCCTAATCCTTACATGTTAATGTGGTTTCAGCTTTGGGAATTTGACCAGGTGATGCATACCATACATTTGGGCCAGGGGAGGCAGCGCTGTCAGGTGTGAGGTAGGGGATATGCCAGACCAGGATCCCCAACTTTTCCCATCTATGAATGGTGCAAATTCCATTCTAGACACAGTGAATTTCAGCAGGTCTGGTTTGCAGCAGGACATAGAGATCCTTGGGGAGTCATGTGGCTTCCGCTCTCCCAGGGGTGCAAATTAATTCATTCATCATGGCAGGATGTATTACAGCGAATTCCAGTAGATAATCTCTGCCCCAGACGTGATAGGGCCTGTTGTTCTCAGCAGCATGGCACACCAATCCACGGTGAGAGTCAGGACAACAGGTCCCCTGTGACTTTCACAGGACTGGTGTCTCAACCAGGGTCCCCAGCCTGACATAAGAGGCCCAGGAGGAGGTCATTCAAATGTATCAAAGCCTGGGACAATACTTCAGTTAACTCTACAAAGTTGATTCGACCTGTTAGTAATTCAATCAGCTACATTAATATTCCTTTTTTTCTACTAACCCTGCTGCTTGTGGATGATAGAGGGATGGTTTCTCAGTTCAGGATCATGGGATTTTCCTCAGTTGGACACTTCCTGGTCTTTGAAATGTGACCGCCTGATCACTATGTGTTCAATGAGAGCATCCATACATGGCACTTGGCTTCTTGAATCCCCTAACAGTGGCCCCTTGTTTGCATAGCAACAGGGATAACTTTGGTTTAGGCCAGCAGAGGTGTCCTTACTTTTTGTGTGTGTGTGTGTGTGTGCCAATTTGCCAATCCTTCCCTGGTTGAACCTTTGGTGAATGCCACAGACCGCTTTGGCTTGAGCATTGCTGAGAACACAGGCTCTTATTGCCTTAGCCAAGTCACTGTATTTCAGGGCAGTCCAACATCCTTGGCACTGTGCCATCCCACCTGGCCACTGAGGAGGTCACTCCTTCTGTACTTAGTTTCCATCTACTGAAGGGTCAGTTGCCAGGGCTTGTTATTCCCAAGCTAGGACAGCATTTTCCTGATTGTCAGGCACTATCAGTGTCTTCTAAGCAAGGTTGTAGAAGAAAATGAAGACTTCCTTGGGCTCCTGCAGGTGGACCCAAATAGCCCCAAACACATCCTGGCCCCACAAGAGCTTATTCATGTTCATCTGTCCTTTGGCTTCCTATTGCCCAAGCCCTGGTTTTAATCCTTGTAGAATAGCCTAACCGTCTGTGCAGAAGGTTTATGTTTAGGTCAAGGCTCATGACTGATCACCCGGCAAACCACTCTTGAGTTCACTCTGCCGGCCGCTGAAGTTTGCTTCTGTTTTCACACAGATGGGGTCAATTTTGGGCTGAGCAACTGTTGTCCCTGTAGGTGGGTTGCCAGAGTAGGGTCACCTGTACGCCAGGCTATAGCAGGAATTTCCCCTGATCCTTCCCTACAAGCCACAGGGGCTGCCATGGGAATGAAGACAGGGGCATCTGGAGGGGCTACATCCTCTTCAGACCGACTTGCACCCTCATTTCTAGAGACTGTGGAGAGGGTGGACAGGGTGCTCCTCTGCTGTGGATAGGCCACTTAGTCAAAATGAAGGTTTGAGTCATGGTATACATAGGTCAATGGAATATATTTTCAGCCCATCCCTTAATAGGCAGGGAAGCTCTTGTCATGATATGCTATTCCTTTGTGAAAGGCTCTACCTGGAAGAATGCTAGGAGCTATGATTCTGTGTGGGTACATTTGGTTTCTGCTTCCTGCTGGAGCCGGGACCAAAATCCCAGGGGTACTCTCTCCTTTTAACTCTGTCATCTCCACAGTGCCTGACCTGTACCTTTCAGAGTCACAGACACATCTGACTCAGAATGCTTGGAAGATGTCCAGAGGTCCAGAGCTTTAACCTGTTTTACTAGAGTTTTTGTCTTCTCAAAGGTGGCTTGCTCCTCTGACTCAAAATTCCACATGCCCTTTCTTTACCAGGTTGTTAAGGGATGGCAGCACTGGGTTAGGTGGGAAATAAAACTCCTCCGAAAATCTCAAAATCCCTACCAAGTCTACCTCTTTCACATTCACAGGGGTTGGATAAGCTTGCACATTTTTTTTTTAAAAGCTTGGAGTTTTTCAAGCATAACTTCTGGAGAAATGCAAGTCGTATCCAACCCAGACGCATTTCAGAAAATTTATGGAAGTGCCTGGACTTTGAATTTTCTGGGGGTCACTTCCCATTCTCTCCCAGATGCTCCAGCAAAGCTTATAGGCTGTCCTGCAACAGAGACAAGTCTTTCATAAGAATATTATGTCATCAGTGTAATGGGCCCATCTTACTGAAGTGGGAAAGGACAGGTCCTAGGCTACCATCCTGACATATGGTGGGACTCTGTAGGTAACACTGGGGAAGCACTTGAAAGGTCCGTTGTTGCCCCCCACCCCATGAAGACAAATTGATGGGACTCAGTTTCCAGAGGTATACTGAAAAAGGCTCGTGCTAAGTCCAGCCCAACATGATACCCTCCTAGGACCATGGACAAGGTATCTGAGGTACTGGGAAGGTAGGACACAGCCAAACAGATGGAACACAGCCTCGTGCACAGTTTGACCTTGTAAGACACCCATGCCCATATGTTCTTTGGTATTAAAGAGAGGAAAACCTCATAATCTCAAGTGGGACAGTGTCCAGGTTGCAGTGTCAAGGGACCTTCCTGACCACAACTGCTTGCCTCCATTAATCATCATGGCACTAAGTAGGGCAGAAAATGTCTAATGGGTACCGTGTGTTACAACGCATCCAGCTTCAGATTCCACCAGAGCCACCACCTTCTGTTTATTTCTGGAAGACCTGAGAATAGTGAATTCAACATGAGGCCTCCTATCACCTCCAATGGCCTTTACCTGCAGGCAATCTTAACCTGGATCCTGTCCCCAGGCATGGGAGACAGGTATCCTGAATAGGACTGTACTCCTGAGGCATCTTCTGGAGACCTTTCTGGAGCAGAAAGGTCTGCTCCAGAAGAAGCCCTTCATCAGGGATGGTAGGTGCAGATGAGGTCAGTCTAACCTACTGTTTAGGTTTTAAGGCTTTTCGTAGTTCAACCTACAGTATGGAGTTGTCAGTCTATACGTTTAGGTAGGGGCCCAACAGTAACTTTTACGGATCCTGGACTGGATTCTGGCCAAAGAACCAAACAGCACTCAGAGATCTTGGAGGATCAGAGGTTTGTATGATGATGGGAGGCTCAGAGGAGAATAATCTCCCAAGATCTGAGCCCTGAGCACACACAAAGAGGGTAGTTCACACACTTTTACTTTTGTATCTGTGCCACTCTTGCGGCAGGAGCAGAAAACCCAGAACGGCCCTGGGGCAGGGACTGGGATTCCCTGCTGGATTGGTCAGCCACCTTAGAAAACAGGTTTCCCTGATCAAGATGAGGTCAAACCACATTTACTTTCTGGTTATTCTAATCCAACACTTTACAGTTAATTGAAATGGCCTTTCAACTTTCTGAGCTTCCTCTCCTTCTTGACTTTTTCTCACAGCTCAGACCTGTTGGTGGGATTTGTCAGTTTTCCCCAAACCAAGAATCACGTGTCCAGCATCATAAACATCCCCCTGTGACAGCATCAATGTGGGTATCAGGCGCTCTGGGAAAACCTGGAGGATCAGTCCTGCAGTGAGCATGGCCCCATCTGGGTCTTCAGGGACAGGGACCTGTCTCACTCCCAGATCCCTAAGATTTTATTGTGCCTCGCTATGGATTTCCAGGTTCCCACATGCCCAGGGAGGTCCCTCTCACTGGCCAACAACCCCTTGCAGGATACAATAAGCCAATCCCATAAAGCACGTTGTTCCATGAACTCCTGAGCACCACAGAGGCAATGCTGCTCATTTTCTCTGCCTCCTGACTGGTCTGAGAAATGGCATTGCTTCTGTATCCTCACCGCCACCCTAACTACACCTGAATGTTCTCCTGGCCTTTTGCTGGAACTTGGCCCCTCTAACACTGAGCTCAGTGGGAGTACATTCATCATGAGCCTTTCCTGATCGGAGTCAGCCTCCCTGGCTGGGGTTTCTGTGGCTTTGCTCTTGCGTTTCTCTGCATTAGGGGCCGGGGAGTTCGGAGACCTACGTGATTCACTGTCAGGCACCACAATACCCTCTTTTCTCTGTCCCTGCTTTCTCACAGTGGGTTTAGACAGTCCCTCCAAGGGCACACCGAAGCAGCTGGAGCTGGGGACACGCCCCGACTCACACAAGGTCCACAAGCATCTGCCGCACAGACCAGCCCTCCCCATCGAGCAGTTGCCCACCGCTTTGGGATTTCCCCAAGACAGCCTGTTTTCTAAGGCCCATTTTTTCTAGTCTTCCAGATGGTTTGCTAAATGTGGGTTCACGCTCTCGGGAGCTTCCCAGGTGAGATCTGAAATTGGCTCCCACATGCACAGTGCAGAGAGAGACAGAGAGGAGCCTCTCCAGATGCTCCCATGGCAGGTGTAATAAGCAAAGAGACTTACAAACGAGGATTAGCCCCAGGGAGCTGCAAGACATCTCCCCACCAGTCCCCAAGTCTTAGTTTCTATAGATGCCTTATTGGGGTTCAGACATATGCTCTCTGGATAGTTTCAGCACCATATCACTAATTTGGGGCTCTGTTCTAGGGCAGTTTCTGGGAGCAGAGAAGGCAGGTGGGAAGCAATTTCCAAAGAGAGGAGAGAGGGTTAGGAGCCTACCAGAGCTGGGGTCCACTCTAGGATCAGTCGGTGGTCATGTCCTCTCAGTGACCCCACCAACACTCTTTGTTTTTGTTGTTCTGTATGTGTTCACAAAGGGTTGTGAAAGCATTCCAAGTATTGATTTTGGGATTACAAATAAATTTCAGCAAGTAGGTGAATTTACACACACAGAATCCATGACTAATGAGGTTGACTTCATGTGCATTTCTGCTGCTTTCTTTGCTTACTTACATTCACTTAACTTCTGCGGAGCTACTTTGAAACTCGTGCCTGCCTCAGGACATTTTCTTCCTTTCCTGGGCTAATTCTCATTGTAGCAACATACCTCCAGCCAAATCCTGACTTTTGCTCATTCAAACCTCATTTTCCTCCCATCCCTGTTTTCTAATGGTTTAAATATTCATGTAATCACCAGGTCTAGAAGTTAACATTACATCACTCAATGTTTCTCTCTTTTTTCTAATATAATTCATTCTTGATATTCCCATCAGTTTTATTTTCATAAAATAGGTCAAAACTCCTCTGTGCACCACGTCTTTTAATAGCTTCATTTTTTTATACTCACATTTATGTATTTCAAAAAGCCCGAAGTATTTTTCTGCATTAACTATATACTTAAAAGAAAGTATTTTATGTTCCAAATATGTTGCAAAATCTCTCATTCATATTTTTTATTTAAATTCAAGGGAGTTAAAATATAGTGTATTATTAGCTTCATAGTGGAGTTTAGTTATTCATCAGTTGCATACAACCCCCAGTGCTCATTGCATCACGTGCCCTCCTTCATGCTCATCTCCCAGCTACCCCATCCCCCCCCACCTGCCCTCCAGCAACCCTCAGATTGTTTCCTATAGTTTAGAGTCTCTTATGGTTTGCCTCCTTCTCTGTTTTTTTTTTTTTTTTTAAAGATTTTATTTATTTATTTGACAGAGAGAGATTACAAGTAGGCAGAGAGGCAGGCAGAGAGAGAGAGAGAGGAGGAAGCAGGCTCCCTGCAGAGCAGAGAGCCCGATGCGGGACCCGATCCCAGGACCCTGAGATCATGACCTGAGCCGAAGGCAGCGGCTTAACCCACTGAGCCACCCAGGCGCTCCTTCTCTGTTTTTATCTTATTTTATTTTCCCTTCCCTTTTCCAATGTTCATCTGTCCCATTCATATTTTACCAATAACTCTACACAAATATAAATATTATCCTGATCTTTAACACCGTTTTTGCTGTTTTGGGGTCATTGTAATTGAGATCATAGAGTATACTGATTTGTGTCTCGTTTTTCTATTCTGCTATCATATAATGGAGCACGGAAGGATTTTGTTCATGTGCATTGCCACAAGATATTTACTGGCCAATTGTTGATGGAAATATGACCATTTCCACTTTGGTTTATACTTAGTGCTGCTATGACCGTCTTCTTTTATTTGTCTCTTTGTGTAAGCATGTACACGTTTCTGTGGTATATACACCTACAAGTGATATTTCTGTATCTGGAGCCCATATATATCTTATATTTACTATTGCAGATACCTTCATGGTATTCTAGGTTCTTTCAATTTGCCTTCTCAACAGTAGTTTTTTTTTGTTTTGTTTTGTTTTTTCTGTTTGTTTTTGTTGTTGTTGTTGTTGTTGTTTTTAATATTACAGGCCAACCTTTGGAGTATCTACCTTTTTGAATTTAATCAAATTCTGCATAATGACACATTAGTGTCTTCTACTAATTATTTCCTTGATAACTAATGATGTTAAAGATCTTCCAGTACATAGTCTAGTAATTTGGATAAATATAAGAATAAAGCCATGTAAAATGTCTTAAAATACTGGTTTTATTATTATTCAAGTATGGTGAGGCCACCAGATCATGAGATGATGGTCACTGAAAATGTTGTGAGGTACTCACAGATCTCAAAGGAAAGGGGGATATCACCCATGCAGGGCAACTTGGGGGAAGCTTCAGGATCACACAGGAGGCAGAGAAAATGGGAAGAGATGTAAGCGGAAAATATGTGACTTTAGTAGGAAAGGGACGGCATGATAGGGTGAGCAGGTTTAGGGTCAGCTGGCTTGAATAACTTCCCTGGGCTCTGGGTCATAAATGTTATCCTTGATTGTCTGCACCTGACCCTGGGATGAGTAGGACAGGGAGGAAGTGGCCCCAAGCGTGAGAGGCCAACAGAGGAAGAGGCCAGGGGGTGAATTCTAGATCTGTTGGTTCGTTTGTGAAAGCCATGCTCACAGCTAAATTGTTTACTATCTCTAGAGACTGCACAGCTCTGAGAGGTGAAATCCCTCCAGGGTCAACAAGGTCCCAGATGTTAAAGCATCAGAAATACAGAAAAAAAAAAAAAAAAAAAAAAAGACAAGTTTAACAGAAGGAGATTGTTTAAGGCTTTTGTTTACATTTCTTTTGGATTGTTTCAGTTAGGTTTTAAATCAAGAAATCAGCTTGTTATTCGTTATAAAATATTTTCTTTTACCCTATGGCCGACCTTTTCACTTTTTTCTTAATATTTTACTTATTCATTTATTTACTTTAGAGAGAGAGAGAGAGAGAGGAGTGAGAGTGAGCAAGGGGGAGGAGCAGAAGAGGGAGAGGAATAAGCAGACTCTGAGTTGAGTGTGAGCCCTTTGCCAGGACTTGATCTCATAACCCTGAGATAATGACCTGAACTGAAAGCAAGAGCCAGAGACAAAACTGACTGAGCCACCCACATTCTCCCTTTTTCAGTTTCTTTCTTTCTTTCTTTCTTTTTTTTTTTTTTAAGATTTTAATTATTTATTTGACAGACATCACAAGCAGGCAGAGAGGCAGGCAGAGAGAGAGGAGGAAGCAGGCTCCCTGCTGAGCAGACAGCCCAATTTGGGGCTCCATCTCAGGACGCTGAGATCGTGACCTGAGCCTAAGGCAGAGGCCTAACGCACTGAGCCACACAGGGCCCCCCTTTTCAGTTTCTTAATGGTGCTTTTTTCCCACATTTTTGTTATAAAGATATAATTTACCTGTAGAAAAATGTACTTCCTTTAGTGCAAAATTCCGAGTTTTTTTTTTTATTTTATTTTTTATAAACATATAATGTATTTTCATCCCCAGGGGTACAGGTCTGTGAATTGCCAGGTTTACACACTTCACAGCACTCACCAAAGCACATACCCTCCCCAATGTTCATAACCCCACCCCCCCAAACCCCATCCCCCCAGCAACCCTCAGTTTGTTTTGTGAGATTAAGAGTCACTTATGGTTGTCTCCCTCCCAATCCCATCTTGTTTCATTCATTCTTCTCCTACCCCCTTAACCCCCACCATGTTGTATCTCGACTTTCTCTTATCAGGGAGATCATATGATAGTTGACTTTCTCCAATTGACTTATTTTGCTCAGCATAATACCCTCTAGTTCCATCCATGTCGTCGCAAATGGCAAGATTTCATTTCTTTTGTTGGCTGCATAGTATTCCATTGTGTATATATATCACATCTTCTTTATCCATTCATCTGTTGATGGACATCTAGGTTCTTTCCATAGTTTGGCTATTGTAGACATTGCTGCTATAAACATTTGGGTGAGCATGCCCCTTCGGATCACTATGTTTGTTATCTTTAGGGTAAATACCCAGTAGTGCAATTGCTGGGTCGTAGGGTAGTTCTATTTTCAACATTTTGAGGAACCTTCATGCTGTTTTCCAGAGTGGTTACACTAGCTTGCATTCCCACCAACAGTGTAGGAGGGTTCCCCTTTCTCCACATCCTTGCCAGCATCTGTTATTTCCTGACTTGTTAATTTTAGCCATTCTGACTGGTGTGAGGTGATATCTCATTGTGGTTTTGACTTGTATTGCCCTGATGCCGAGTGATGTGGAGCACTTTTTCATGTGTCTGTTGACCATCTGGATGTCTTCTTTGCAGAAATGTCTGTTCATATCTTCTGCCCATTTCTTGATTGGATTTTTTGTTGTGTGTTGAGTTTGCTAAGTTCTTTATAGATTTTGGACACTAGCCCTTTATCTGATATGTCATTTGCAAATATCTTCTCCCATTCTGTCAGTTGTCTTTTGGTTTTGTTAACTGTTTCCTTTGCTGTGCAAAAGCTTTTGATTTTGATGAAATCCCAATAGTTCATTTTTGTCCTTGCTTCCCTTGCCTTTGGCGATGTTCCTAGGAAGATGTTGCTGTGGCTGAGGTCGAAGAAGTTGCTGCCTATGTCCTCCTCAAGGATTTTTGACAAACACACACAGTCATATAACCCGCCACCATATTGAAGAGATAGACTAGGTTCAACACCCCCAAACCCTCCATGTCCCTTTGTAGTTTAAAAAAAAAAAAAAAAGGTCTGTCTTAGCAAGAATATCATCTAAATGAAATCATACATAATGCTGCCTTTGAGCCTGACTGACTTCACTTACAATTGGATTCACCCATCTGGTTTTGTGTACTAGCAGTCTGTTCCTTCCTATTGTTGCATAATATTCCATGGTGTGGATGTAATTCAGTTTGTACATTTATTTATTCTCCAGTGGAGGAGAAGTTGGATAGTTAATGATATTTGGTGATTCCTAATAAAACCCATTTACATCTCTGCATATGGATTTGTATGAACACACAATTTTCCTGAACACAGGTTCTCAGTTGACTTAGGAAATACCTAGATGACGAATTGCTGAGGCATGTTTAAATGTACAGAAACTGCAAAGCTGTATTTTGTAATCTCTGTACCGTTTTGTATTTCCACCACCAGTTATAAAAGTATTCTCTAAATTTATGTTTCCTTTTTTGGTCAAACATTTTAGATTTACGTTTGCTCTAATACACAATGCATTCCTGCTAGTTTTGCCTTGGAATCTTACTGGTTTTCTCATTTTTCTCATTTGGTGAGAATATTTCAACATATAATTATATGTGTAATTATCCCTGTAAAATTTTGTAAATTCTGTATCCATAATTCCACTTACTATCTATGTTATATTTTGTTATATGTTTACACTCGCCTCCTAGAACTAGCTGGGATGTGTTTTCTTATGTCCTATTGTCTGGGATGGTTAGAGTGACATCAGTGATGTGTTTTCCACATTTATTTAGAGAAGATTTTGGAAAGTTTTTTTTTAATTAAGATACTTGAAAAAGAATATTCCTTTTTTTTTCTGCCTTACATTCGTTTTAAATATTATCTGTCAGTCCTACCATTTCTCTGAAACTAAATTTATGCCTTACTTCTGGTTGCTTTTTGTATTTAATATTTTTTTGGTTTACTAAAAGCTTTGGATTCCACCGAAGGTATTTATACATATCTATCTCCCACATGCATGTGCGCGTTTATGTGTGGGGTGTGTGTGTGTGTGTGTGTGTGTTTGTGTAAGTTTCAATTATTTCATTTGGATTTTATAGAGTTCTTTATTGTCTTGGTTTGTATAATCCATCAATTTTGTAAACCTCCCAGCCCTTACAGCTTTACACCTTCCTCTTCCTAATTCTCTCTTCTCTCTCTCCCCTTTGAAAGATTTTATTTATTAGAGAGAGAGAGCACACGCTTGTGCATGCACAAGTGGGGGCAGGGGCAGAATAGAGTGGGAGAATAGAGACTCCCCGCTGAGCAGGGAGCCAGAGGCAGGGCTTGATTCTGGGACCCTGAGATCATGATGGGAGCCTGATGCTTAACTGACTGACTCAGGTGCCCCTCTCTTCTCATTTCATAGCTAATAATACATATATATATGTATATATATAATACACAAACATACTCACACACACACACACACACACATATATATATATATATATATATATTTTAAGATTTTATTTATTTGTTTGGCAGACGGAGATCACAAGTAGGCAGAGAGGCAGGCAGAGAGAGAGGAGGAAGCAGGCTCTCCGCCAAGCAGAGAGCCCGATGCGGGGCTCAATCTCAGGACCATGGGATCATGACCTGAGCTGAAGGCAGATGCTTTAACCCACTGAGCCACCCAGGAGACCTCCTACATTATATTTTTAATACATTCCATGTATTTTTAATATTCCTTCAGTCCAGGACAATCTTTTATCTTCTTTACATATCAGTATGAATTTTCTCTACTTACCTGTTGTCTCATTCACAGCTACCTACTTGTGCTATGTTACTGTTACTGTTACCTACTTTTGCTATGTTACTGTTACTGTTACTATGGATTCTGAATTTTAATTTACTTTTGTTTATCTACAATAGCCATATATCATCCATAGATATTTGAACTTCATGTTTGTTATTATATATAGGTTATAAAACAATTCTTTTTTTTTTTAAAGATTTTATTTATTTGACAGAGAACACAAGTAGCAGAGAGGCAGGCAGAGAGAGAGAGAAAGAGAGAAGCAGGCTCTGCACTGAGCAGAGAGCCCAATGCGGGGCTTGATCCCAGGGTCCTGGGATCATGACCTGGGCCGAAGGCAGAGGCTTTAACCCGCTGAGCCACCCAGGCACCCCTATAAAACAATTCTTGTTTTATCTCTTAGTTTTAAATCTTTGATCATGATATTTATGGGACTGCATTTCCTCATTGAAAACCAGTTATCATGTTTCTTGTGTATAATTCATACGGTGCCAGAAATTGTCTACAAATCGAAGAGGGTTTTACTGATAAGTTCTTTCACCAAAGAACTTTCTTCCATTCTGCTGGGAACAATAAGCAGACAGAACCAACTGAAGGTTGTTTGCCAAGAATTTTGTTTCCATTATGTGTCTTCTGCTACTGTTACGTAATTTTCTCAATTTTCCAGTTGAGAGCATTGGGGGTTCTCTGCCCCTACGCCACTGTTCTGTATTTTGAACTTCAACACCTGTTCCTAGTACAGGACTGTCATACCGCAGGCATGTTTAGTGCTTTGACAAGGGTAGACTGAAGCCCTCATCTCATATTGCATACGGAGCAGAGCACTGTTTTAAAAACTTAAAATGTATCAATAAACAAACAAAAATCATTTATCCTCTAGAAGATTAATCTAATTAGAGAGACAGGTAATAAAACTAAATATGAAATGATGGAAGAACAGGGTGGCTGTTCTGAAGAAAAAAAAAAAAAAAGTAAAAAAATTAAGGGTAAACCTGGTGATAGTTTCGCAGAAGCCTGAGTGAAGTGGATAAGACAAGTGCACAGACATCCAGAGAATTTTTAAGTAGGGGTGAAAAGAGTAAAATCAAAGACTCCAAAGCAGGAGAATTCTTGGTCTTTACAGGTAAAGTTAATAAGGCTAGTGTAGTTGGAATGCATTCAGCTAGAGGACGAGAAGTAGGAAAACAACTCAGAGATTTGGGGGCCAGACCTTGTATGTCTTTGTAAGACTAGTGAATACTTTGTATATTACTGGAGTAAAATGGAGAGCTTTTGAAGGTATTGGAGATGTTTTATGCTTTAAAGACTGACTGCAAAGAGAAAGATGTCAAGAATAGAAACAGAGAGACTAATAAGTGAGTCATGGACATAATGTACATCATAAGGAATATAGTCAATAATATTATGTCATGATAAGTTTGTAAGGTGTCATACAGTAACTAGATCTGTCATAGGGATTTCATAATGCATAAAAATATTGGATCACTATGATATATACCTGAAACTAATGGGATATCATATGTCAATTATTTTTCAATATTTTATCTAACTGGAAAGTTGTAAAAAATCAAGGACTTACTGTGATCATGTTAATCTGTTTTATGACCTTGCTGATACAGTGATCACTCTGGGATGGACTAACTATTGACTATATAGACTACTTTCTCTATATATATATTTTTTTTATTTTTATTTATTTTTATTTTTTTAAATGATTTTATTATTTATTTGACAGACAGAGATCACAAGTAGAGAGGCAGGCAGAGAGAGAGGAGGAAGCAGGCTCCCTGCAAAGCAGGGGATATATATATATATATATATATATATATATATATACACACACACACACACACATATATATGTATTATAGATATATGATATATATTATTTATTTATAAATATATTTTTATTTATAAATATATTTATATCATATTTATATGATATATATGATATATATATCTCACATATATGATTTATTTATTTATTTATTTGACAGTGAGATCACAGGTAGGCAGAGAGGCAGGCAGAGAGAGAGTGGGAAGCAGGGACCTGGCTGAGCAGAGAGCCCGATGCGGGGTCGATCCCAGGACTCTGGGATCATGACCTGAGTGGAAGGCAGATGCTTAACCGACTGAGCCACCCTTATTTTTCTCTATAGATAGATATATTTTTACATGTAACCATGAGTTTACACTGATGCCTGCAAATTAATCCATTTTTACAAAAACAATTATACACTATTCCTTGATTATCTGTAAGTTCCCAATCAAAGCCAGGGAGAACCTGGCTCCAATAAGTAGCTACACGCTTATTTAAAATTTTAATTCCAGGGGTGCCTGGATGGTTCAATGGGTTAACGCCTGTGCCTTCAGCTCAGGTCATGATTCCAGGGTTCTGGGATGGAGCCCCACATCAGGCTCTCTGCTCAGCAGGGAGCCTGCTTCCCACTCTCTCTCTGCCTGCCTCTCTGCCTTTTTGTGATCTCTGTCTGTCAAATAAATTAATTTAAAAATCTTTAAAAAAAAATTTCAATACCAGTATACGTGAAGAGCAGCATAAAAATTGTTAACCCAGAGCTCCTAGAATCAACTTTTACACTGCTTTTCCTTTTGTCTTAAGTTTTACAGATGTTATTATTCTCTTCCAAAGTTACGTGGGTCAGCATTTTTTTCTTCCACTTCCTTCATTGAGGTTTTTCACAGCTTTGTAATAGGTTATGTTGCTTTGTCATCTTAGAATCCGAATTTAGGAGGTATATTTAGAATAGTTATTTTTTAACTGTATGCATCTAGATAAGAACTTTGTACCGAGTTTTGACAACCACACAGTGCCATGTGTCCACCATTATGGTATCACAGAGAAGACTTCTACCACCATAAAAAATTCCCATGATTTGCTCATTCAGTCCTCATTTACTCTAGTCTTAATCTCTGACAACTACTGATTTTTGTATTGTGTCTATAATTGTGCCTTTTTCAGAATGCCATATAATTGGTACCATAGTTTATGTGGCTTGTTCAGATTGGTTTCTTCAACTTTAGCAACATACATTTAAGGTTGAATGATTAATTTTCATGATCTGATAGCTCATTTCTTTTTATTGCTGAATAATATTTTATTACATGATATAACATAATTGTTTATCCATTCATTTCTTGAAGGGTAACTTGATTGCTTTCAGGTTTTCACAATAATGCATAAAGATACTTTAAACATTCATCTACAGGTTTTTGTGTAGAAATATGTTTTTGAAATCAGTTGGGTTAATATCTAGAAGTCTATTTGCTAGATTATGTAGTAAGATTATATTTTGCTTTGTTGCAAACTGTCAAACTATCTTCCAAGGTGACTGTACCATTTTGTATTTCCAATAGAAAAGAATGAGAATTCCTATTCCCCACACAATCCTCAGATTGGTATGGTCAGGATTTTTTTTTTTTAGATTTTATATATTTTTTAATTTAAAAATTTTAAGGTTTTTTTAATTCCAGTTAGTTAACATACAGTGTTATATTAGTTTCAGGTGTAAGGTGCAGTGTTTGAAGAATTCCATACATCACCTAGTGCTCATCACAAAATGTACTCTCTGATTCCCATCACGTATTTTACCCACCCCCCACCCACCTCCCCTCTGGTGACCATCAATTTGATCTCTAGAGTTAAGGATCCTGTTTCTTGATTTGTCTCTTTCTCTTTTTCCCTTTGTTCCTTTGTTTTGTTTCTAAATCCCACATATGAGTGAAATCCTATGGCATGTGACTTTCTCTGACTGACTCACTGTGCTTAGCATTATACTTTCTGGATCTATCCATGTTGTTGCAAATGGCAAGATTTTATTCTTTCTTATGGCTGAATATTCCACTATGTACTATATATATATATATATATATATATATATATATATATATATATATAACATATATAATACATAATATAATGCATAATGTATATTACATATAGTACATAATGTACATTACATAATATATAATATATATAACATAATATATATTACATATATGTATGTATGTGTGCATATACATACAATACACATATGCATGTACATATAATGCACATAATATGCATATATACATATATTACATATGTGTGTAATATATGTGTAATATATATAAATGTAAATAAATAAATTAAATAATTATATATATGTAAATCTCACCTCTTCTTTATGTATTCATCAGTTGATGGACATTGGGTTGCTTCCACAATTTGACTATTGTTATTTGTTGCTATAAACATAGGGGTGCATGTATCCTTTTGAATTAAGTTTTTGTTTTTTTGTTTTGTTTTTGTTTTATTTTGTATCGTTTGTATCCTTTGGGTAAATACCCAATGGTACGATTGCTAAATCATAGGGTAGTTCTATTTTTACGTTTTGAGGGAACTTCCTACTGTTTTCCACAGTGGCTACCCCGGCTTGCTTTCCCACCCACAGTGCACAAGTGCTCCTTTTTCTCTATATCCTCGCCTGTTGTTTCTTGTGTTTTGATTTTAGTCATTCTGTCAGGTGTGCAGTGGTATCTAATTGAAGTTTTGATTTGCATTTTTCTGATGACGAGCAATATTGAGCATCTTTCACGTGTCTGTAGGTCTTCTGGATATCTTTGGAGAAATGTCTGTTCATGTCTTCTGCCCATTTTTAATTGCATTATTTGGTTTTTGGGTATTGAATTGTGTAAGTTCTTTATATATTTTGGATGCTAACCCTTTATCAGATATGTCATTTGCAAATATCTTTTCCCATTATGTCAGTTCCCTTTTAGTTTTGTTGACTGTTCCTTTTGTTGTGTAGAAGCTTTATTTTGGTGAAGTCCCAATAGTTTATTTTTGTTTTTGTTTCCCTACTCTCCAGGTACCTATCTAGAAAAAAGTTGCTATGGCCGACAGTATATTACTGCTCATACTCTCTTCCAGGATATTTATGGTTTCAGGTTTCACATTTAGTTCTTAATTCATTTTGAGTTTATTTTTGTATGTGGTATAAGAAAGTGGCTTTGTTTCATTCTTTTGCATGTGGCTGTCCAGTTTTCCCAACACCACTTGTTAAAGAGATTTATTTCTATTTCATATTCTTACCTCCTTTGTTGAAGATTAATTGACCTTATAATTGTGGGTTTAATTCTGGGATTTCTGTTCTGTTCCATATCTTTACTTGATTTTCAAAGACCAATTGACTGTATCTGTGTGGGTCTACCTTGCTGTTAATGATTTCTAGCTTAATTCCACTGTGGTCTGAGAGCATATTTTGTATAATATAGAATTTTTTAAAATTAGTTCTTGTGAATTTATTGAAGTGTGTTTTATTGGTAAGAATGTGGTCTGTCTTAGTGAGTGTTCATGTGACCTTGAGAAGAATGTGTTTTCTGTTGTTGGATGAAGTAGTCTATAAATGTCCATTATATCCAGCTGATTAATGGTACTGTTTATTTCAATTATGTCCTGAGTTTTTGCCTCATGTATTTTGATGCTCTGTTGTTAGGCTTCTATACTATTAGGATTTAAGTCTTCTGGTGATTTAATATATTTATTTTTATTTAGTGCCACTTTTTACTTCTGATCATTTTTATTGCTCTGAAATTTGCTTTGTCTGAAATTAATATGACTAGTGCAGTTTTTTAAAAAATAGTGTTTGTGTGTTATATCTTTCCATGTCACCTTACTTTTAATATCTGTAGCTTTACATTTAAAATAGATTTCTCATAGACGACATACAGTTAGGCCGTGTTTTCTAGTCTCCTTCACAGTTTTCTGTATTTTAATTGGTGTATTTAGGCCGTTCATACTTAAGGGATTATTGGTACAATACCTGTTTTCTACTGCTGTACCTCTGGTTGGTTTGTTTCTCCTGTAATGTTGATTTTGCCTTTAATTGAGCACTTCGTATAAATCCATTTTCTCTCCCCTTTTAACATACCAGTTACATTTCTAAGGTGTGCAATATACATTTACAACTACCTAATCTACTTTCAAATAACACTAAAGCCCTTCATGGGGAGTACAGGTCCGTACTAATACAATTTTGAAATTCCTTCTTCTCTGTCCCTTATAATATTGCTGGAACTGATTTCACTTAACCATATGACATAAGCATCTAATGCATTGTTACTGTTATAACTTTTATAAGTCTTTATTAGGTACTTTTATAACAAGAAATTTTTAAAAATACTTATATAGTTTTCCTCTCCTCTCCGAAGAATTTGTCTTAACCTTTCTTGCAAGGCAGATCTACTAGCAACACATGTGGTGGGTAGAGAATTTTAGGTTAGTGGTCTTTCTTTCTTTCATTCTTTCTTCTCTCCCTTCCTTCCTCCCTCCCTCCCTTCCTCTCCCCTTAAACAAAATATAGTAGTAGAGGATATGGGAGCTATTTGCCTTTTCCCAGGTCAGATAAGACACTGGTAACATAGTTTCCCTTACAGAGTAGATCTTTGTTATTGAGAATGCTCCAGAGTATTTCAAAATGGCATTTTCCTCTCTTACTCCCCAAGATATGAGTGAATTTTTAACCTGATCTTTCTTGTGAAAACCTGGTGAGGATCCTCTAGGCAAAATTCTTGAAAGTGTAGGAGGCTCCCACAACTCAGGTCTTGGAGTTTTTTTTTTTTTTTTTTTTTAAAGATTTTATTTATTTATTTGACAGAGAGAAATCACAAGTAGATGGAGAGGCAGACAGAGAGAGAAGGAAGCAGGCTCCCCGCTGAGCAGAGAGCCCGACGCGGGACTCGATCCCAGGACCCCGAGATCACGACCCGAGCGGAAGGCAGCGGCTCAACCCACTGAGCCACCCAGGCGGAGTTTTTAACTCTTTATTTAATCCACACCCGTATCAGTGCCCTATCATGTTCCTACTCTTTTTGGCTTTGGTGGCGTTTTGTTTTACTTCGTTTGATACAGAGAGTTGATCTTCACGGCAATTTTCTGTGTTTGCTTGTCTCTCCAGATTTGGGCTGGCAGTTTATTTCGTGACCTAATTTTCTGATGGATCTCAAAAAAGTCATTGGTTGTTTGTTTTGTTTTCAGTTTATTCAGCTCTTACATAAGCACTTGAGTGGGGGCTTCTAAGCTCTTTCTGTGATAGAGCTGGTCTAAGGTTCCTCCTTCCTTTTGAAGGATCATTCTGGTGAATATAAAATTCTGATTCTGGTAGATATAGAATTCTAGGTTGGTGGTTTTGTTATTTTGTTCCAATACTGTAAATACTCCAGTAACTTCTTGTTTCCATTATTTCTGATGAGAAGTTCAGTATAATTCTTATCTTTTTCTGCTATATAGTTAAGGTGTTAATTGTCTCTCTTCTGTCTTCTCTTAAGATTTTCTCTTTGTCTTTTGCTATCTAGAGTTCAAAAATACGTCTAGGTGCAGTTATTTTTGTGTTTTATCCTCCTTGTTGCATTCTGAGCTTCCTAGGTCTATGGGTTGTGTTTTGATTTTGGAAAGCTCTCAACCAGTTTCACTTTAAATATTTTTTCTGCTTTGTTCTCACTTTCATCCTCTGGTATTTCTATCACGTATAATATCGACTTTTTAATATCTCTCCAAAATTCTTGGGTGTTCTCTTTCTATTATTAGTATTTCTTCTTTTTGCATTTATGTTTGAAAAGTTTCCATTGACCTATCTTTAAGCTTAGTAATTTTCTCCATGGTCATGTCTGATTCACTGGGGAGCCTACAAAAGCATTCTTGAAATCTGTCCAGTGTCTTTGATTTCCAGTATTATCTTTTGTTTCATTTTAAGTTTCTTTCTTTCTAGCTATTGATTCTATCTAAGTCTGGTTCTAATGATTGCTTTGTCACTTCAGATTATTTTTCTTGTCTTTCTTGAATGCCTTATAATGTCAAAATGGGTATGATTTTTAGAGGTAACAGGAACTGAGTTATATAGTCTATCATGTCAGTGTTCATATCAGTCTTTCTTGGGGATGTGCTGAGTTTGATGTTTGCTCTAACTGCAGGTGCCAGAGGGTTTAAATTCCTCCAGTTTTCCTACCGTTATTTTCTCTACTTATTTGGGCCTTTCCCAAGTACTCCTCTGCCAAGAGCATCTGAGCAGTACAGCCCTTTCATTTGTAATCCATCATTATTGTTCAGGAGTCCTACTGGTGTTGCTGCAAGGTATGGGCCACGACGATCATTCCATAATTATGATTAAGCCTGTCTTTTGGTGGCCTGTGTCTTCAGACTATGACCTTCACAAGTGATTGCACAGTGGTATAGCTCACCTTCCTCCAATTAAAAGAGATCATAAGGCTTATAGGGCTACTCTTGGAAAAAGGCCCATCTTGCAGTTGGGAATAGAGGTCTTGCAAAGGACTTTCCCCTGAAAAGTAGACCTTCATGAAGGAGCACCGGGTACATTTCACAGTGATTGTTCTTTCCCATCCCCTGTTAAAACCAGGAGGAATCCCTGGGTGGCTCAGTGGGTTAAGCTGCTGCCTTCGGCTCGGGTCATGATCTCGGGGTCCTGGGATCGAGTCCCGCATCGGGCTCTCTGCTCAGCGGGGAGCCTGCTTCCCTCTCTCTCTCTCTGCCTGCCTCTCCATCTACTTGTGATTTCTCTCTGTCAAATAAATAAATAAAATCTTAAAAAAAAAAAAAAACAGGAGGAATCCTTCTCAGATATTTACTATGAAATCTGGAATAATATCTGGTGTGTAAATGTACAAAAGTGCAGAGACCTCCCTAAGTCTTCCAACAACACTTGTTTATACTCTCACGCTAGTTCTTATTTAGCCTCCGGTGTTGTTCAAAATTATAATCTAACTGTTCCTGAGAGCTTATAGTTCCAGAAACTCCAGGAAAGCAGATCTTAGTTGTGACAGTTTGACTTTACCTCCCTCCCCAGATTTTGTGGTGATGTTTTTCCCTATGATCTCAGTTCCCTGATGGGTCCAAGGAAAGTTGTCATAAAATTGTCCCCATGAAGACAGAGGTTACATCTTCTAATTTCTTTAGATGCCAAAGCTGACAACAGAGGTTTATTATTTTAAATTTAAAAAGTTCCAGAGATTTATTTGTATTATTGTAACACCTTTTAAAAAAAAAGATTTTATTTATGTATTTGAAAGAGAGGGAAATTGAGCACAAGCCTGTGGGCAGTGGAAGAGGGAGAAGTAGACTTCCTGTTCAGCAAGGAGCCCTACTTCAGGGCTCGGTCCCAGGACCCCGAGATCATAACCTGAGCCAAAGGCAGATGCTTAACTGAGTCACCCAGGTGCCCATGTAACACTTTTTTTTTTTTTAAAGATATTTTATTTATTTATTTGACAGAGAGAGAGAGATCACAAGTAGGCAGTGAGGCAGGCAGAGAGAGGGGGAAGCAGGCTCCCTACTGAGCAGAGAGCCCAATGCGGGACTCGATCCCAGGACCCTGAGATCATGACCTGAGCTGAAGGCAGAAGCTTAACACATTGAGCCACCCAGGTGCCCCTGTAACACTTTTTATTAAAGAATAATTTTTTTTTATTTTTATCCTTACCTCGCTATTTTTCAAATAATTTATGATAACAAGATTCACATGTGTCACAGAACAACCTTATGTCTCTAATGGGGGTTCCTTTTTAATTGTATTTGCACAGGTGTTACACTTTTCTGCTTAATCCTATCTTCAGTAAGCCTCACATATTCTCTAGGATACAGGTAGCTTTATTTCATGAAAAATCAATTTGCAGTTTTAATGTGGGTACATTTCCCCCACAGCGAGGACATCCTGTTGTAAGGTAGACCTAAAAAGAATACTTGTCTATGAGCAGTTAAGGTCTCAAACTTGAATCTAATAGTTTGTGCAAAAATTCAGCTTTATGAACTTTACTTCTATCTTTACAGAGTAATTTGGGGGAGAGTAGCTTGGTGAGTTGTCTCTTAATTTAATGGACTTAAATATACCACCACCAACTGCCAAATAATTTGTGGAATGCATTATCATTTTGTGCATGTTGTCCTAAGAAAGACAAAAGTAAAAAGGCTGTTAAGTATGTGGCAAAGAAAAGTAAGCATCATCCTCTAAAAAGCAATTATATTAGCTCATCTTTCTTTTTTATGGATTAATTAGCACAAAAAATAAAAGAACTCTTTATTAAATTTAAAAATCAATCAATTAATGTAGAATTTAGCCATAATTGTTTGGTAATATTTTTTTTCCTTCTACCAAATTTAAAAATGTCAACACTAGCTATATAATAGCTATGCAAAGCTTTACATTCTTAAAGCATCCATGGCATAACATTTTATAGCTGGGATGTTTCTAACCTCATACGTTTGCTTATGCATGTAGGAGTTCAAAGCTACTCTAGATTAAAAAACAAAATGACTTAAGACCATTTCTGTTTCCTTTGTTTTATGTTTTTCCCCCTTGCATTGTAATTCTTAAAATTGGAGTTTTAAACCTTTTCTAAATGGATAAATGTACTCTCCCTTGTCACCTGTGTTTGGCCTTGCCTATTTGTGGGGACAAGAAGTCAGCACAGTGTTGGGAGTAAGAAGGGTTATCCTTGAGAAAATTCTAATGGCACCCTTTAGAACCATTAAAGAACTTGGAAGTGTAGGCTATCAATGGAAATAAAAAACACTGCATTTGTAGGACCAAAGGACTTTCATTTACATGCTAGCACATACTGGTGTGCCTCACTCCAGATTAATTGGTTACAAGGAGAATTGGTTACCAATTACAGCAGGACAATTCAGCGGCTCACATATCTTTAAATGCCTCATTTAGATGCTCCTTTATCTGGTCTTTAAAAACAGTTAATATATATTTTTCTTTGTCCACAATTGCCTTCCTTCTTCTTGTCTGGTTTAAAGAGCATGAACTGTGAAGACTGTCATGGACTTGTTATTTTTATCATGTTTTCAGTGCATTTGACACCTTGGAAGCTCAGCACCGAACTATCTCTGTGATATCACTCTTATTTAACTACAGAAAACCCAGGGCACCTACATGGCTCAGTGGGTTAAAGCCCTGCCTTCAGCTCAGGTCATGATCCCAGGGTCCTGGGATCTAGCCCTGCATCGGGCTCTCTGCTCAGCAGGGAACCTGCCTCCTCCTCTCTCTCTGCCTGCTTATGATCTCTATTTGCCAAATAAATAAATAAAATCTTTAAAAAAAAAAAAAAACCCTACAGAAAACCCAAAATAACTGAAGACACTGCTGAGATCCAGGCTCTGGCATTTCACTGAAATTCCATTCCTTCTTCCCCACCAGATATAAATGAGTTCACACAGTGAGCCTAACGGCTTGTTCTTAAAAGATTGGCCCTTTGCTGGTGTCTGGGGACTTGGATTTCAGGAGGGTTCCTACGATACCTATACCGGATAGGAGTAGCTTACTCTGCCTAAATGGTTTTAGGGAACATTGTGGTTTATCAAAGAAATACTTAATGAAATTTGTTAAAACACGATAAGGAAGACTTTATTCAGAGAGAGGATGATGCCAATAGATATAGGCAACATTATAATAGAATTCTATAGAATCTAATAGAATTATAACAGAATAGAATGCAGGGGAGAGAGATTGGATTGAACCTCCAATGGCAGCAGAGACAGTATGAATTTATAGCCAAGGACCAGGTGGGAGTTAGTAGGGAGAAAATCACTAAGTGGAATCATCAGGTGTAAGACAGGTTCTTGCTAAACTGACCCAAGAGGATTCTTTCTAGAGACAATCCAGGGTGCTCAGATATCAGCTGGGAATGTGAAAGCAGACCACTATCTCACACTATACAAAAAAGCTAATTGATCATGAATCAAATATTTAAATTAAGATCGTAAAACTTAAGAGAAAACATAGGTGGCAATTTTTTTGACATTGGTCTCAATAATGATTTTTTTGGGGGTTAGATACCAAAAGCAAAAACAATAAATGAAAGATTAAATAAGTGAGCCTACATCAAACTAAAAAGCTTCTTTTTTTTTCTTTAAAGATTTTATTTATTTATTTGACAGAGCGAGATCACAAGCAGGCAGAGAGGCAGGCAGAGAGAGAGGAGGAAGCAGGCTCCCTGCTGAGCAGAGAGCCCAATGCTCTCAGGAGGTCTCAGGACCCTGAGATCATGACCTGAGCCGAAGGCAGCAGCTTAACCCACTGAGCCACCCAGGCGCCCCCAAACTAAAAAGCTTCTTCACAGTAAGGTAAACCATCAACAAAATGAAAAGGCAACATACCAAATGGAAGAAAATATTTGCAAATCATCTATCTGATAAAGAGTTAATATCCAAAATATATGTAGTCAAAACTCCATAGGGGGAAAAAAAACAGTCCAATTAAAAAATGGGCAGAGAATCTGAGTAGACTTTTTTTCTTGCCTAAAGAAGATCTACAGATGGCCAACAGGCAGATTAAAAATGCTCACCATCACTAATCAAATGCAAATCAAAACCACAATGGTTGCTGTGCAATGTGTAAGCCTGATGATTCATAGACCTGTACCCTGGGGTAAATAATACATTATAGGTTAATAAATATAATTTTTAAAAAACCCACATGGTTTATCATCTTACACCTATCAGAATGGCTATTATCAAAAACACAGAAATAACAAGCATCAGTGAAAATATGGAGAAAAGAGAACACTCATACACTGTTGGTGGAAATGTAAACTGATGCACCCACTATGGAAAAGTTTGGAGGTTCCTCAAAAAGTTGAAAATAGAACTATTATGTGACCTTGCTATTCCATTTCTGGGTATTATCTAAAAAAAAAAAAAAATGAAAACACTAAGTCAAAAAGGTATATGGGTCCTCATGTTCATCGAAGCATTATTTACAATAGCCAAAACATAGAAACTACCTAAGTATCCATCAGTGAATGAATGGATAAAGAGCACTTTGCGTGTGCGCGTGAATTATTTACCTATAAAAAAGAATGAAATCTTGCCCTGTGCAACAAAATGGATGAAACTTAAGGGTGTTATGCTAAGTGAAATAAGTCACACAAAGACAAATACCAAAATACCATTTGATCTCACTTATATGCGGAATCTAAAAGCATATCTGACCAACCAAACAAAAAACAAACAAACTGAGCTCGTGGATACAGAGAGCAGATTGGGGGTTACCTGAAGCCGAGGTCGGGTGAAACGGGAGGAAGTAGGTAAAAAGTATAAATTCCCAACTAGAAAACAAATAAGTCATGGGATGTATGTGCAGCATGGGGGCTATAATTGTGTATTGCATGTTTGAATGTTGTTAAAGAATAGGTCTTAGAGAAAAAAAAAATTGTAATGATGTGTAGTGATAGATGTTAACTAGAGTTATTGCAGTGATCATTTCATAGTAACACAGATAGGAATCATTATGATTCCTGAAACTAATATAATATGATATGCCAATTATGTCTATATATTAAAGAAAATAAACAAAACAATGGCCTCCTGCCTACTCAAAATTCTTCCTGTGCATTCAAATGGCCCTTAATCAAAATGTGTTCATGTGGCTTCTGCCCACCTCTTCAGCCTCATGTTTTACCACCTCTTTCTCCCTTACCCTGCTTCAGCCACCGTTACTCATTACCCCTAAAAGTCTTTGATTATTCCCACCCCACAACTCTCCCACAGTCTGTTATCTTTACTTTCTCCATGTTAGTCTTCCTTCCTCGGCTGTACTCTACAGGAGGAAAGTCTGTGTCCCCTAGCTGAGCACTGCATCTCCAGAGTTTCATAATGCCTCACATATAGATGTTCAGTAAATATTTGCTGAATACGTAAATAAAAATATTCAACACCTATCTTTTTAAAGTCTATCATGTTCCAGATATGGTGAGAGACATAGGGGCCTCTCCATAGGTCAGCTTGCAATATGGCAACTGACTTTCCTAAAAGCAAATCAGTAAGAGAGCAATACAGAGCAAGACAGAAGCACTTTTTGGAACCTAGCCTCGGAAGTGTCATCTGCTACTTTTTCCATATCTGTTAACCAGAAGCAAGTCACTAGATCAAACCCACGTGAAAAGCAGAGGTGATCTAACCAGAGTATGAACACCAGGAGGCAGGGATCCTTAGGGCCATCTCAGAGGCTGCCTACCAAAGAACCCCTCATATCATGTCAAGATATATACATCTATCTCTTTATTGTTGAAAGTATATAGAATTCTAAATGCATTATATGTTAACAGAAAATTAATAAATAAAAAAGAAGTTATGAGAGAGACTCTATGGACCCCAAAGTCTCAAAAATAAAGTCTATAGTATTCTAATGTGAATGAAATAACTATTTATTTATTTATTTAAAGATTTTATGTATTTATTTGACAGAGAAAAATCACAAGTAGATGGAGAGGCAGGCAGAGAGAGAGAGGGAAGCAGGCTCCCTGCTGAGCAGAGAGCCTGATGCGGGACTCGATCCCAGGACCCTGAGACCATGACCTGAGCCGAAGGCAGCAGCTTAACCCACTGAGGACCCAGGCGCCCCTGAAATAACTATTTAAACAATTTCCTAGTATTAAATATTTAGAATATTTATAATCTCCCACAAATTTTTATTTTTTTTTAAGATTTTATTTATTTATTTGACAGACAGATTACAAGTAGGCAGAGAGGCAGGTGGGGGGTGGGGGAAGCAGGCTCCCTGCCGAGCAGAGAGCCCAATGCAGGGCTCGATCCCAAGACCCTGAGATCATGACCTGAGCCGAAGGCAGAGGCTTTAACCCACTGAGAGACCCAGGTGCCCTCCCCACAAATTTTTAAATACACATTCTTGAACACATACATGTATTGTTTCTGGAGGATCAATTTCTAGAAGTGAAATTGCTGGGCAACAGAATCTGTGCAATTTAATTATTTATATCTACTACCAAATTGCCTTCCAAAAATGTATCAATTTACCACACAACAGTTTCTCACTGATACTTTAAATAGTAAATATTAAATGCTTTCCTAGTTCCCTTTTCCACCATATGAGAACTACTGGGATCGTGCCACCTCTTTTCATGGTGTTTTCCCAGTGTTTCTTCACTCACTCCCCCAGTCAGGTATTTGATGCTCTGAAGGAGTGACCTCTATACTTGCATATTTCACTTAATTCTTCCACAGGTGCAGTTTTTCTTCTTTATCAGAGAGATAAAGGATGCATTAGCTAGGTTGGACTAAGTTATGCCACAGTAACAAATAAAACCAGAAACCTCAGTGGCTTGCAGACGAACATTTATTTCTTGCTCACACAAAGTCCATTATTTTGAGGATTCTCTATAACCTCTTTCTCCCTGTCATGATTCAGAGCCATCTGTTTCCATCAGGTGGTTCCAACAGATCAACACGTTGATCTCCTTGGATAAGAGAGGGGAAGGAGAGAGACATGAAGAGTTAACTAAGAGTTTTTAACTACCTGGGCCAGGATCCAGTATCCCTCACCTTAGTTAAAGCACATTCGCAAAATGAGTCATGCACCCACACCCAAGGAATTTGGTGAACATCGAATTGCTAATTGAAAGTTGACTTTGGGGGTGTCTGGGTGGCTCAGCCAGTTAAACATCTGACTCTTGGTTTTGACTCAGGTCATGATGTCAGGGTCGTGGGATCGAGCCCTGCCACAGGCTTATGCTCAGTGCTGAGTCTACCCCAGTTTCTCTCTCCCTCCTCCTCCGCCCCTCCCACTACTCGCACTCTTCTCTCTCTCAAATAAATAAAATCATTCATTTATTTATGTATTTGTTCATTTGTTTATCTATTTATTTATTTAAGAGAGAGAGAGTGAGCAAGAGAGAGCACAAACCAGGGGGAGAGGCTGAGGGAGAAACAGACTCCTTGCCTACAAGGAGACCCATGCAGACCTCAATCCCAGGACCCTGAGATCATGACCTGAGCTGAAACAGGAGCTTAACCAACTGAGCCACCCTGACGCCCCTAAAATCTTTGTTTAAAAAAAAAAAAAGTGGAACTTTAATAAATATTGAATACTAGTACTAACAAATATTTAATATGAATAAAATGTAATAACTGATGCTAATTGGCATAAACATTATTTTTATAGGCATTTTTATTACAAAATTGTTTTTGTTTTTGTTTTTGTTTTGTCTTTATTTTTAGAGAAAGAGAGAGCAGGGAAGGAGGAGCAGAGGGAGAGGGAGAGAGAGAATCCCAGGTAGGTTCCACACTCAGCACAAAGCCCAGTGAGAAACACAGCACTGAGATCATGACCTGAGCTGAAATCAGAATTGTTTTAGGTTTAGTGTAGACGTTTTAGTGTAAACATTTTTCTATGTATTTGATTTTCGATGCTAATAAGAAGAAAATGTCTAAAATTTGTATTTTGTTTTTTGCAGGAAAACATACATACACTTTATTTTTAATGGATACTGTATCAAACAAACTTGCTAAATTTAATTTGTAATTAAAATAACTTTTCAGGTTTTATGTATATAATCACAAAATATGCAATGAAGGAGAAGTTTTATTTCTCCCTTAACAATACAACGTTTTTCCTTATTGGACTGGTTAAAGTTACAGCAAAATACAATTTATTTTTTTGAGCAGTTTTGGGTTTATTATTACAACTGATAATTTATTAGCAATGAGTTTTTGAAAGTTTTCATAAAACATTTGGTCAAAATCTTCTAAAAGGACTCATTAGCAGAGGGATCCTACATTCCTTCTCTCCAGAAAGCCAACAAGAGTGTTCAAAACTGTTTCTATATACTGTTCTAACAAAGGCAGCTGCTGGCAGAGGAAACACTGTCAGCATAATGAAAACTCTGATACTAGCTGAAGTCTCATATCTTTCCAGGATCTAGAAGCCAATCAGTGTTATGAAGAAGAGACTATAATGTGATTTCCTACCTCTAGTTTACATAAGAATGATAAATTAATTGTTAGGGTTTTGCTGGGCTTTTTTTCTGAAAGAATATTGTTATATTATCTTTGACTCTGGGAAAAAAAAATAATGCACAGGATATGGTGATAATTATTATTCAAAAGTAAACAAATGTACTTTTAAGTTATGCTGTATTTCAGAGATAATTTTATACTCTCTATTGTAATTTTTTTTCCAGAAAATGTCAATGCAGTTTAGTCAACTGAGTGTGAAGACTGTAAGATACTATGTACTTCTGCAACCTTTGACCACATCCATTGCACAACTTATCCCAAAGTCATTTTGGGTGAATATCCATGGAATAAAAATGTTTATGAGAGGTTAACTTTGTCCCCATGATCACAATCTGAAGGTTAGTGTGGAAGTTAGATAGATGATATGTCTGTCACCATAAATACCCAGTCTTTTAGGAGCATTATATTTGGTATTTAATTGACTTCTCATCATTTTCTTAAGTGTAAGCCAGGCAAGAAGACTTTGGATACAGAGACAACCAAGTTCTATTTCAGGATGAGCATTAAAAGCACATAATTTTTTCACTACTAATATCCACCTTCAAAAGCCATACCCAGATTATGATATGCCCCTACCTTGGAATAGGGAGTGACAAATGAGAAAATATCAGTACTATTTATACATTTTATACTTCTTTCTGCAAACAAAACAAAGGAAAAATGAATCATTTCCCTTTTACTATCTGGTTCTAGGAATAATTGACAGAGATTATCTAAATTTCTGGCTAAAGATGTCATTCGATACATTCTATCACAGTTCCCCTATCAGTCACTCTCAGCTGCTGCCCAAAATGCAATCTTTTCTCTTCCTTCCCATAAGGTGTCTCTAACCCTCAATAATTTTCACTTAATGATCAGTTGATGTTTATCTCTGTTTACTAAGGCAGTGTCCAGAAATCTCCAACCACATTCTCTTAACTAATACGATTCTCTCTTGTAACTTTTCCACATGTATTATATACTACTGCACATCTGCCTTTTAGCTCTAATGGCTGCTTTTACATCATTATTGTTCTTTCATTCAAATAGTATCATCTATCTGTAGACAGCTACACAATCATTTTATTTGGCTGCCAGTGTCTCTGTACATGCATTTGGAAAATTCATTTATGCTTTTTAAAAATATGTTTTCCCTTTAAAATTTGTAAAAGATTAGTTGAGTTTGCTAACAAGTATACAAATATAGAATAGCAGCATTGATTAAAAGAAAAAAGTCATTCTTTTAAGTATGGCTATAAAATTGTTCCAAGAGTATATCTAATGCAGAAATGTATTACAGAGACCCAAATATTTGATAGAAAGTACATGCTAGTTATAAGCTTTCTGGAACAAATATAAGCATCTTTCACTTGAATATTTTCAGATTATAGTTTAACAAAGTTCACACATAAAGAGGCTAAATGAAACAAATACAGTTACTTAGATATCAGTGGGGACATTATGAAATCAACTGTCAACATGCAAAAAGTTCTAAGCTATTTGATTTGGTTTAAAAAGGTACAAAGTGCTACTTTTCTACATTTAATTACTTAAAAATGAATAATTTTCTAAACAGATTGCAAGGACTTTAACATTCTAAAACTGAGATGGTTATATTTATACACTATTATATGGCATAAGAAAAGAGAAGAATTTTGATGTTTCTAGAAAAAGAATGTGGCAAAATATACAGTAATAAAATCATTATAAATCAAATGCCAACATATTAATCATTGAAAATGAAGTAATCATACTGACAATTTTTAGTTACCAAAGATCTTTTGTTATTCTAAATGATAACAGTTAATAATTATTAATGAAACTAATGTTAAGGGGAAATATTATTCATCTTCATATGAAAAGTAGGATATTGTACTAAAGAGTAAAATATGTAATTAGTACTTCAAAATCTGATTATAGGTTATTGTAGGTTATTATAGGTTGATTATATTCTGTTTTCTTATTGAACAGACTGATATTTCTATTTACATTCCATTATTAAGACATTTAAAAACATGCTAGGGTCATCTGGATGGTTCAGTGAGTTAAGCATCGCACCCTTGATTTTGGCTTGGGTCATAATCACAGGGTCATGGAATAGAGTGCCTCGTTGGCCTCTGCACTGGACATTGGTTCTGCTTGGGATTCTCTCTCTCCTTTTGCCCCTCCGCCCTCTAAACAAAATATATACCTACATACAAACATACATACATACATACATACATAAAATAAAAATAATGTGCTAGTCAGAAAACAATATTATTATCACTATCGCAAC
The DNA here is from genome assembly GCF_020171115.1 of Neogale vison. Classification (NCBI taxonomy): domain Eukaryota; kingdom Metazoa; phylum Chordata; class Mammalia; order Carnivora; family Mustelidae; genus Neogale; species Neogale vison. The sequence continues at coordinate 131,487,227 of NC_058094.1, forward strand.
ACATTTTGTAACCTCTTAGTGACAAATAAGAAAGTCTCACTGGTTTCACTTGAAACACTCAAGATTTTACAAGCGACTTCAAAAAAGTGATATACAACTCAAGAAGTCATTAGCTTTTATGTTTATCAGAAACATTTATTTTGCAATTGAAATTGAACAGAAGTAGTGACCCAGGGGTGCCTCAGTGGCTCAGTGGGTTAAGGGTCTGCCTTTGGCTTAGGTCATGGTCTCAGGGTCCTGGGATCGAGTGCCGCATCAGGCTCCCTGCTCAGCAGGGAATCTGCTCCTCCTTCTCCCTTTGCTGCTTCTTTCTCTCTCTGTCAAATAAATAAATTAAAAAAAAAAAAAAAAAAAAAGGTAGTGACCATAGCCAGAGGAACCAATGGTTTAGTCTTCTCTTTCTGTAATGCAGCCCAATTAGGAGTTTTCACTGTAGCACTCCCTTTGCTGACATTTCATCCTTCAGTTCATTCTCCCTCGACAAGAACCACCAAGAGTAATGATGCTAACTGAACTCAGCCAGCAAGAAATAAACTTTGACTTTTGCTGCTGACACCTCAAGATCACATTTATATTTTCACAATGTGAGACAAGAGGTCATGCAGAGTCAGGCCCACGAAACACAATTCTAGGAGGAAAAAGATGGCATTGTTTTCACCGCTCTTACAGTTTCCTTAAAACTCTGATCAATACTGGAATGACTATTGAAATGTGGGGGGGGGAATAATGCATTCCAGGCAATTAGCCTGATTATCAAGGGATAATGTACTTCTCACAGAAAATACTTGGCCGTTTGGAAAGTTCGATAGATAGATAGATCTCTCCCCACCCCAGTGATACATCTGAGATCTATAAACCATGAGTGCAGATGGCTTGTCACAGAGATGCAAAGGAGGTATACATTTTAAATATTTTAATATTTTAAAATTCATCATATACCTTTTCTGAACTGAAAATGCAAACCCTCCTCTAACGTCTCCTAGTATCCCTTATTATCTACGTCTTGATGTTACAAAACCGAAAATGGTGAATATATCAACCTTTGGGAAAATATGTTGTCTTGCACAGAAACCCTTTCCTTGGCTCAAACGTAGCTTGGTTATCATACAAGGAAAGAAGACAAATAGTGAGGATTATAGAGCAAAGCCAGAGCAACTCTGCACTGTGTACAGGCATCAGTCATCTGACCTCGGAGTCCCTATCCAATGTCAATCACTCCTGACCTACCCTCCCTTTTAACCCGGCTGGGTCTTTCAGTACTGCTAGAATCAGTCTGGGTAGGCACCAGCTTCACTGTGAAGATTTTCTTGCCCCTCATTTCCACTGCAGCTGGTTTGCCATTTGGGGTCCCATTCATTCGGGAAGCCTAGGAAAATCAATCTATCTCTGGGCTCTAGGTGGGGCTCTAGGGTGGGGGCAAACACAGGGCCCTGCCATCCCTTTTCACTAGAAGAGAGGAATGTCTTGAATGTGTACTAAGCCTAAGTGCATCTCTACAGCCAAAGCAAGCAGAATGCCAGGATGTAGGCATCACAACGTTTTGTTGGGGTAGACCTGGATCTGGAAGGGACCATCAGTCAAGATAGGAAGAACGACAATGGTGATGATCTCTACCGCTTATAGAGAACACGCTACAATGTTCCAACCATCTCAGTTGTCCTCTCCAGATGGACCGTGTACTGAGCTTGAAGAGTATAGAGTTACTTGTGACAGAGGATAACACAAAGTCGTCTCATTCAAAGCCCGTGCATCGTATATGTTTCTTCTCATAGATCGCTATAATTAGAAATGTTGGGATTATATCTAATTCAAATCCATTGAATGCGGTCTGCCCATTATTTATTTTCCCCAAGGAGGGACAGACTTTAAGGGAAGTTATTTTTGTTTGGTGGATGGGTTATTATCCATTGCTTTAGGGAGCAGACTTTTGTATTTGTTTATTTCACTTGTTCTTAAATTCATACTAGGATGGAGGAATAGATAGGAACTTGGGCTTATTTTCTTCATATTGTTTTGACATCTAAGAATATTAGAAGAATATTAGAAGTGAATTATTTTTCTTTATTTTGTCTTCTTATTCTCTATTCCCAGTGAAATTAACACAATGGTCTCATTAAAACAGATGGTAATAAGATATGCTATTCGATAATCTGTCAGTGCCCGCTGCCTGAGGAAAGCCATGTCCAAGCTCGTATTTTACACAGAACTATGTCTCTTCCCTTGATGTTCAGATGAACTGTAAGCTGTGCTTATACTTTCACAGGAGACTTTATTCCTCTCTTCCTTTCTTCTCTCTTTGTTTTTGTTTTTGTTTGTTTGTTTTTTAATTTATGTTGGCTGACACAAACTAACACCCAGCTGTGCCTTTTTCAAAATGAAGGAAATATTTTAAAGTAGCAGCTATGTTTGAAGTTGAAGTTGTACAGGAAAAGTTTGGTGATCTGGAAGCTGGAGAGTGACTGGGAAGTAACGAGCGGCTCCTTGGGCCAGGGTTTCACTGTTTTGGTGAAGCTTCACCTTGCTCCTCACCACAAACATTCTCATCAACGTGTAAGATCTCCAACTGCCAAATCACAGAAGTCTCAGCCCGGAAACTCAAATTTGCTGACTCAGTCTACCTCTGAGCACCTTCTGTGTCTGAACGGCAGGTACACACAGAAAAATTTAGGCTCACAAATGTCTATTCCTAAGTCTAGTATCCAATTTTGAACTAATGGACTTCATCGTCAGGAGCTGGGGATGTTGATCAGCTGTGTCTGTAGGATTCTTTGACTGAACTGTGACCCCTGCAAAACTCTGACGCTGAACCCCACCCTCCTTGTGACTGTTTTTGGAGTCCGGACCTTTATAGAGATGATTAAGGTTAAATGCATTTTAAGTGACCCCAATCCAATAGGGCTGGTGTCCCTGTGTAAGAGGAAGAGGCACAAAGGACGTACACATGGAGAAGAGGCCATGAAAGGACAGTGGGTAAGCAGCAGAGCATGGTGGGGACTTAGGAAAAACCAACACTGAGGGCAACTTAACCTGCACTTCCAGCCTCCAGAACCATAAGAAAATTCATTTCTGTTGTGTAACCCTCCAAATCTGTGACAAGTGACATTTGTTATGTTACCCTAGCACAGAGAGAGAAAGAGAGGAAGAAAATATTTTTATTTTAATTATATATATCATGTATTTTATTTTAATTATGTATAATTATATAATTTTAAAAATCATAATAAAATAAAAATATATATTAATATATAATATCATATATTACTACTGTTATATGATTATAATATTATATATAGTTAATACATAAATATATACATACAAATATATAATTACATATAAAATTATATATAATTATAAATAATATATAATGTAATTATATATTATATAAATGTATATAATATACATCTAGTATATTCAATATAATACATAATTATATAATGATGTATTATATATTGCATGTATAAACTTTTTTTTTTTTTCTGGTAGAAACTATCATCACAGGAGGTAGGATGGATGAGAAATTCCAAGTTTTATATGTAGGAAAAAAGAGCTTACTGATCTAAGTTTTTTCACTAGAAGACGTCATTTTTTAATATGTAGCCTCTTTGTGCCCTCTTTCCCTTTACTTACTCCTTCTTTGTATACAAAATGCTGTATATTGGCTTCTTTTCGTCCTGGTATCTGTGGCAGAATTCTCTCCTGAATTCTAGCACCTCATTTTCAACAGTAATTTTAACATTCATACCAGGTTATACCTCCAAAACTCAAATTCATTTTATCTAAAATGGAATTAATTTACATTCTGAACAAATGATCCCCCTCCTTAAAGTCTGTCCCCCTGACTGCAAAACATGGAAATGCGCTTAAAGCCACTTCTGAATCCTTGCCCTCTCCTTGCCCCCTGCCCTCTCTGCCCTGTCTCCTTGGCCAAAATAATGAAGCACCAGAGCGCCCTGACTATTTCTTCTTCAAAACTAGCCTTTTCTTTCAAGTTCTTACATGCATACTCAGCCCTACTGTATAAATAACATGACTAATGAAGAGTCACGTATTATTGTTGAATAGCATCTCAAGAATATAGAAGAGGACAGTTTAGAAGTATTGCAGGGATTCAGCTCCATGGGGAGTCTGCTTTGCTCTCTGACCTTCTCCTCGCTCATGCTCTCTCTCACTGTCTCTCTCTCTCAAATAAATAAATAAAATCTTTAAAAAAAAAAAAAAAAGAAGTATTGCAGGGATTGACAGAAGTAGCTTTGCAGGACCAATCACTACTTAATATATTTATTACACAAATGCTGGAGTTCCTACATAATCACTGATACTTCCTAGTTCAATTCTACTAAGCAGCTAGTAACTCTAAGAGAAGAATTTATGGTCATTAAGGGGACAGAAACAAGGGGTGCCTGGGTGACTCAGTTGTTAAGCATCTGCCTTTGGTTCAGGTCATAATCCCAGAGTCCTGGGATCAAGCCCCACATGGGGCTCCCTGCTCAGCAGGGAGCCTGCTTCTCCCTCTCTCACTCCCCCTCTTGTGTTCCCTCTCTCACTGTGTCTCTCTCTGTCAAAAATATAAATAAAATCTTTAAAAAATCTATCTTAAAAAAGGGGGGTATGCAAAACAAACACAATTTTAAAAAATCAACAACAATGTAGCAACTGTATAAAAGTTGTTTTTGTTTCTCTATCAATTTTTATCTTGGATTCTCTTTTAAGTTGGAAATTGCAACACTGAGGAAATGCTATTTAATATTTCAGTTAAAGTCATAGGGTAGGAAGGTGACTGTCAAAGAGCGTATTTGGGGAAATATTGTATGTAAGTCACAGCACCCTAGAATATACGATATTCTGTTTTGTACACCAAAATTCCAAACTTGGTGCTTCTACATGGAAGAGGCTTTGTTGTGGGAGGCAGTGAGAGAAAGGGAGACAAAGACATACGTCAGCAAATCCAGTTGTAGACACAAAGAGCAGTAGATGCTCCACTTCAAAATAAACAATATGTGCCTTGTCATCTTTGAAAGTCACGTGGATGTGTCATCTATAAGACCTAACAATAAACTCCAAATGAACAAACAGATTTATGGAGAAACGTGTTTGTTGGTTTTCTACTGCTGCTGTAACAACTTACTGCCGTTTAATGCAAATTTATTCTCTTACAGTTTTCCTGGGGTTCAGAAGTCTAAAATGAATCTTACTGGGTTAAAATCAAGGTGTGTGCAACTATGCATTCGTTATAGCGGCTCTATAGGGTTTTCTAGGGAAAAACCCAGGTCCTAGAGGATGCCCGCATTCTTTGGCTTGTTACTCCTCTCCATCTTTGAAACCAGCAGGGGCACCTGGGTGGCTCAGTGGGTTAAGCCTCTACTTTCCGCTCAGGTCATGGTCTCGGGGTCCTGGGGTCGAGCCTTGTGTTGGGCTCTCTGCTCAGCGGGGAGCCTGCTTCCTCTCTCTCTCTCTCTCTCTCTCCCTACTTGTGATCTCTCTTTGTCAAATAAATAAATAAAATCTTAAAAACAAAACAAAACAGCAAAGCCACTGAATTTTTCTCATGCTCCCATCTCTCTGACTGCAGCCTCCTTCTCGTTCATTTGATGACCTCTGTGATTTATTAGACTTACAGAGATAACCTAGAACTATTTTTTTTAAATTTCATTTGTTTATTTGACAGAGAAACAGAGAGCACAGGTAGGCAGAGCAGCAGGCAGAGGGAGGGGGAGAAGCAGGCTTCCCACCAACCAGAGAGCCTGATGTGGGGTCCTGGGATGACGGCCCAAGCCAAAGGCAGCGGCTTAACCAACTGAGCCACCCAGATGCCTCACAGAATAGAATTTTTTTATCTTGAGGTCAGTTGATTAGCTAAGTGACTAACTTAAATTCTACATGACATGCAATGGAACAGATTCACATCCTCTGGAAATTAGGACACTGACATCTTTGGCAAGCATTATTCTACTCATCACAATAGCCTTGACTGGTTTTGTTGTTATTTTTGTCTCTCCTTTTTTTTTTTTTCCCCTTTTGGATAAAAGATTTGGCCCTTTCTGCTCTTATTCTTTTTTTTTTTTTTTTTAAGATTTTATTTATTTTCTTGACAGAGATCACAAGTAGACAGAGAGGCAGGCAGAGAGGGGGAAGCTGGTTTCTCACTGAGCAGAGAGCCCGATATGGGGCTCGATCCCAGGACCCTGGGATCATGACCTGAGCCGAAGGCAGAGGCTTAACCCAATGAGCCACCCAGGCACCCTGCCTTTGTTCTTGAAATCTGCTCCATTATAATTCGTTTTAAATTCTATTTTGTATTTTACTTTACCTTTTTTTTTCTTTTCATATGTGTGTGTGTGTATGCATATATGTGTGTGTATATATGCGCATATATATATATATATATATATATAGTGTTATGTTAGTCATCATAAAATACATCATTGGTTTTTGGGTGAGCCTGGTGGTGGGTATTAAGGAGGGCATGTATTTCATAGAACACTGGGTATGGTACATAAAAACAAATCTTGGAACACTGCATCTATCACCATTTTTTAAATACATACTCTCACATTCTTTTCTAGCTCAACTGCGAATCTCAGAACACTGACACCTTGATTTAAAATATTACCTCACATTTTCCCCTTATAAATCTTCTCAATGTAGCTTGTGTTTTGGAAGTACATAAAAAAAGGGATTTCTGGGGTTGTAGGCAGAGGAAGGGAAAAAAAAAATCCACTTTGCAAGACACCAGTTCTCACCACAACCTCAATAAATATTTCAGGTAAACTTCTGAGGTAGAAAGCAAGAAAGATAAAGCTTAATTTGAATTCTATCATTACATTCAACTTGGAAAATGTGGCTGATGTTTAGTGAATGGGCACTGACCCTAGGACATCTCAGAAAATTCTCCATTCGCAAGAACCTGGTGGGAGCAACCACACAGTGGCCATCAGGGGGTGGGCGTGTGTTTCCTGCCTGGGGATGCATGGCTTGGTGAAAATGTTTGTTAGGTGGTTACACACCTCTTCTTGAATAGAAGCTCATGACCCCTTTCATGGCTTTTATTCACTTATAATCCTAAATAACCCATTCAAGGAACACTCCTTATAGATTTAAAGTAGAAGTCTAAATCTGCCGTTGTTGGATTTGGGAGATTAAGTTGGACACTGGGAGGGGTTTGCAGGAGAAAGAGAGCAGGACGATCGCCCCAATCGAGCTGACCTCAAAAAGCACCCTGTGCTTTTTGAAGCAGAACGTGCTTCTTTTTTTAAGATTGTATTTATTTATTTGACAGAGAAAGAGTGAGAGAGCACAAGCAGGCAGAGCAGCAGAGGGAGAGGGAGAAGCAGGCTCCCCACTGAGCAGGGAGCCCGAAGCAGGGCTCAATCCCAGAACCCTGGGATCATGACTTGAGCTGAAGGCCTTCTCTTAACCAACTGAGCCACCCAGGTGCCCCCAGACCATGCTTTTTGACATGCTCCTAATGTCTCAGTTTTCAAACCCTTATCCTTACATTTGAATTATTTTCCCAAATCCTGCAGTGTCATTCACATTAAATCCACTCTTTGTGTTGTTTCCAATGTCTTGGTTAAAAACCAGATTAGGAAATGAACCACTCTGAAATGTTTCACTGGTGGACACCAGTTTCCAGGGTGAAAGCCCAAATCCACAGATCAGCCTGTAAACCTTTATATGAACTGGCCCCTGCCTTATTAGATGGTTTCAATCTTACTCTACACGTATCCCAATACTTTCTTCCACCATCCCAGGCTGTTTGTAAATTTTTGAGCATGTTATGCTGTTTAGACATCTCTGTCTTTGCCCATGGATTCCCATCCAGGATGTCCGTGGCCATCCTCTTGCCTTGAAATAAGTTGCTTTTGTATTTATTTAACTCCTACACAGTCTTTAAACCTCGGCTATAACATTATCCACTATTGGAGTCTCCTGACTTACAGATTACGTGAGTGTTTTTATGTGTTTCCTTTGCAAATGTTTCTCGTATGATTTACAGTTCAGGCATTTCTTTATTGAACTACCTTGTTGAAATTTTTGGAGGACAAAAGAAATAACCTATGTAGCTTTATATTTCCAATGGACGGCACAGCGGCTGTCACATTATGGGCACAGAAACACCTGGGGATTGATACACAAATGCTGTATTTGGAGGTAGACGTCCATAGCTACTAAGCCACTAATTTAAAAAAAAAAAAAAAAGAAAAAGAAAGAAAAAAAAATTCTCTACATTTTCCTTGAAAATTACAAATTTGCTTGTGAGACTATTGTGTTGTAAAAATAATACCAGTGAATTGAAGAGGAAAATTACCCAGAGCAGGCCCAGGCCAGGAGGCCCAAGAAGATGGCACAGTTGCTAACAATAGCTGGAGATAACCAGAAGCCCTACTGAGAGCAAGAGATAATCAGCTGCTTCTGCTTCTGTAAATAGGCTTCCTGCCGCAGGCTCCTTGAACTGCCCTAACAGCCTAAAACAATCCCCCTGGTCCCCCAGATTAAAACCACCTCCCAGCAGGCAGCATAGCCCTTGGAACCTGACCCCTTGCATCCCCCTATAAAAAACCTGTAACCCCGATACCCAGGGCCCTGAACTTCCAGCATGAACTCCTCTGGGTCCACCAGCATAAAATAAATCCAAGTTCTCCTACTCCCTGAGTGTCACTTGGTCTCCTGCAGGTCTGATTATGTCCTGCAATGAAATCATTTCATAAACAACTCATCTGTAAAGCTTCTGACAAATGTACAATTATTTTATAATCTTTCCTCGTTACCTATTAAAAAGAAATTGACAACTACCCCCCCCCCAACAGTGGTGCTACCAGGTTGGGGCCTTGTTGGTTCTTAAACTTGATTCGAGTTTCCACTCTAAGTGTTTTTCAAACAGGTCAAATCCTCACCAATTTTTGGAGGAAGGAGGGATGAATAAAGCAAAGGTTTTCTTAACCTTAACAGTCTTGTGATTTCTATCTGCTATTAGCATTAAAATAAGTCAGAAAACAAATAAGCTTTTTTTTTTTTTTTTTTTTTCTTTTACAGTTTCTCTAAAAGCCTTTCTGGCCTAATCTCTCCACACTCATTGAACATCATGCAAATTCTGACTGGAAGTTACATATTCATAATACTTGTAGGTCTTACCACTGATCAGTACAATGAAGCTTCAGTCCCCATAAAAAGTACAAGGTAACAATGTTCCCCACAGTGCCTGATGATAGCTGATTTAAATTACAATAAGCTACAAATAAAAGGAAGAAAATAAAAACATTTCATGAAGCTTATTGACTTCAAAAGCTTAAGTCAAAGACTACTTTATTGTCAATCACAACATCAACTGAGTGGTATCAAAGGGCAACTTTCAGTACCAATAAACACCAGAGCTCAGTGCATTTTCTACACAGTCAAAAGAAAATGAGTCATAAAATGTGAGAACTGAAAGAAATATTTCAAGTTACTAAGACACTCACCTTGCTTTGTGGTACAAGGAATTTAACTCCTAAACTTTGCCCACCTGTTGAATCCTTCAGCTGTCAGTCTATAATAAAACACACCTCTTCATTTTGTTATCTCTTACTAATTAACAAATCATCACACCTTAATGGCTGGGGAAAAACAAAAAGACTCATTATCTCAGACTTTCTTTTTTTTTTTTTTTAAGAGAGAGAAAGAGAAGGAGGCCCAAGTGCCCATGAGCTGTGGAGGAAGGGGAGAGAGGAATCTCAAGCAGGCTCCACATCATGTAAAGAGCATGAGGCAAGGCTTGATCTTACAACCCTGAGACCACAACCTGAGGCAAAATTAGGAAGTAGATGCTTAACCGACAGAGCCAGCCAAATGCCCCATATTAACTCAGAGAGTTTCTATAAGAATAACTTACCTCAGTGATACTCCTGAGGTTCCAGTGGGGTTGTTGGGCAGGGCTGCTGACACCTGAAGGCTTGACCCCAGTGAGGACTCTGCTTTCTAGGAGCCTTGTTCCTGGGGCTGGAATGCTCGTGTTGGCTTTGGAAGGCGGCATCTGTTCTTTACCACCTGGACATCTTTATAGGACTTATGAGATGGCAGCTGTCTTCCTCCATAGCCAGGGACCCAAGAGAAGGCAAGAGAGAGCACAGCTTTTAGGCCTGGCCTCAGATAACATGCATAATTATTTTCATAATATTTTGGTGATGACAGAGGTCAGCCCTACTCATTGTGAGAAAGGGTACACAATAGCACAGATACCAACAAAACAAGAATCATGGGGACTCCTAAGAACAATGAACAAACACAGGTTTATTTATGTTTTTCTCCCGATGTTTCTTTTCCCTCCTTGTCTTCTCTGATTTGGGCCACAGTCATCACTTCCACGCAAACTTGAACAATGGTGGGGTACATGATCTGGGTTTTGTTTCCTACTCCAAAGTTTCTACCAATTACAGAGTTGATTAATGGATCAAAGTCCTCTGTGCTCTCCATTTCTGCTCCCAAACAATTACTCCTCTGTGTTTTTATAAAAAAGGACAATAATATTAGATTCTGGTCATCAACTAACGGGTCATCAACCAACATGGCAGTCACTCTCCATCTTTCATAAATTTTCTGTCATTTGTAATGCAGTCTTTCAGTCCACCTCAAGGCCTGCCGTCATTTCTCTGTGAAGTTGGCAAACCAAATCTCCTGGCTTCTCAGTTCCTTAGTCTTCTTGTTACCAAGCAAACTAGCCCATTCTGCTGAAGCCATATCATGTGACCAAATCATAGGGCTCGAAAAGCAGGTCTCTTTCACCCAGACAATTGTCTTCTACCCATATTTGCTCACCTAAAAAATAAAAATAAATTTTAAAACATATTTTAGAAAATTAAAAAAAAAAGATTTTCTGCTATTTGGGGATAATTTTAGATTTACAGAAAGACGACAAAATTATTACAGAAAGTTCCCATAAACATTTTGGTCACTTTCAGTTTTACCTGATACTACATTTTAAGTTGTGGTAATAGGTCAAAACAAAGAGACCCACATCGGCCATTATTTTTAACCAGACTCCAGACTGGATTCAGATTTCTCCAGCTTTTCCATTAATGTTCTAGAATCCAACTCAGACATACCGCAGTACATTAGCATTACATCTACTTTGCCTCCTCATGTCTGTGACAGTTTCTCAGTCTTTCCTTGTTCTTCATGACGTTAGCAGTTCCAAAGAACGTTGGCCAGGTTTGGAGTTCATTAACATTCTCATGACTAGAAGACTTTATGGAACTCAAGAAAGAATTTATAGAAGTGAAATATTCTTATCATACTTATCGGGAGGATGTGACATCCACAAAGCAATGGTGGTGACATTAATCTTGATCTCAGGCATGGTGGTACTTTTCAGGTTTTTGCATTTTAAAAGTATATTTTTTATCTTTCCATACTACATTCCCTAGAAACAAAAAACCAAGTTCAGCTCCCACTTGAGGAGTTGAGCATTAAATTCTAATTCTGATACAGTAATATATCTACATAGGATACCTACATTATTCTGTAAGGAAAAGTTGTATATTCATGATTATGTGTATATGCATGTATATGTATGCACTTATATATTTATGTCAATATGGGTTCGTGTCATTTTTTATAATTAGTATTATAATGTTGTTTGCTCATTTCTTATTTCAACTACTTCCATTCTTTTCCATTCTTTGGTAGGATGAGCCCCTGCAATCTCCTGAACCTTGTAATTTTCTTTCTTTTTCCTTTTCTTTTTTTTTTTTTTAAAGATATATTGATTTATTTATTTGACAGACGGAGATCACAAGTAGGCAGAGAGGCAGGCAGAGAGAGAGAGGAGGAAGCAGACTCCCTGCCGAGTAGAGAGCCCGATTCGGGGCTCGATCCCAGGACCCTGAGATCATGACCCAAGCTGAAGGCAGCGGCTTAACCCACTGAGCCACCCAGGTGCCTCGAACCTTGTAATTTTCTTTCCAATCTCCCTCTTCTGGTTCATATCCTGTGGTCTACTCCTTTACCTCATTCTTATGCACATCTCAATTCTTCTTGCTGTGCTAGACAGAAGAACAAACCTTAAAAAAAAACACACAAATACACAAAGGTAGACACACTACAAATCCTACAAATTAATTATTACCAAATAAAAATGGATTTTCAAAATTTCTGAAGAATCCTAATAAGTTCCTTTAATTGATTTCTCCACTGACCTTAGTGAAAGCTTTAAACACACACACACATACACACACACACACACAAAACCACTTTATTTTTCAGGGAAATTTCAAATTTACCAAAAAAAAAAAAAATGTACAGAAAGCACAGTGACTTCCTACATATTCCATTTATTTTCTCCTTCCACACACAGTTTTACTTTTAACATCTTGCATTGGTGTAGTGCATTTGATAAAATTGATGAGCCAAAATTAATAGACTATTACTAACTAAAGTCCATGGTTAGCACTGTATTGAAAAGTCCTACAGATTTTGGCAAATGTATAATATTATATAGTCACCATGACAGTAGCTTTTAAAATCGTTTTTCTATCCTAAAACTTTCCTGTGCTTTACCTACTCATCCCTTTCCCCTGCCCCAGAAGCCCTGGTGATCAATTATCTTTTCACTGTCTTTAGCGCTATGCCTTTTCCTTCAGTCATAGCCTATGACCTCAGACATATAGTTTGAATTACACAGCATTTAGTCTTTCCAAATAGGCTTTTTTCACTTAGCGAAATGTGTCCATTGCCTCCTGTCTTTATGTAACTTGACAATTCATTTCTCTTTATCACTGAATAATGTTGCATCATATAGATGTACTAAAGTTTATCAACTCGTCTACCGAAGGACATCTTGTTTACCTCCAACTTTAAGCAGTTAGGAATAAAGTGTTGTAGAAATTTGTGTGCAAGTTTCTGTGTAGACATAAATTTTCGTCTCATTTGGTTAATACTGAAGAGCATTATTGCTGCCACATGTGGCATGTGTAGGTCCAGTTTCATAAGTAAGAACCTGCCGGAATGACTTCCAAAGTGTACTATGTTGCATTTCTACTAACAATGATTGAGAAGTTCTGTTGTTCCACATCCTCACCAGCGTTTGGTGATGTCAGGATTTTGAATCTGAACCATTCTGATAGGGGTATAGTGGTACCTCATTGTTTTAATTTACAGTTCCCTAATGACACATGATAGAACATTTTTCTGTATGTTTGCTTGCCATCTGTATATCTTCTTTGCTAAGTTGTCTGTTAACATCTTTGGAGCATTTTATAATTGCATTGTTTGTTTCCACATTGCTGAGTTTGGCATATTTTATATATTTTGTATATTTTAGATACAAACCCTTCATGAGATATGTATTTCGTGTCTACGGCCATACCACCCTGAACGCGCCCAATCTTGTCTGATATCGGAAGCTAAGCAGGGTCGGACCTGGTTAGTACTTGGATGGGAGATATGTATTTCGTGAAGATTTTCTCCCAGTTTGTGATTTATCTTTTCATGCCTTTTAAAGTGTAGTTTGCAAAATTGAAGCTTTTAATCTTAATGAAGTTCAATTTATCAAATTTTTCCTTTGTATGTCATGTTTTGCTATTGTATCTAAGAAGTAGTCATCAAACTCAAGATCATCTAGATTTTTGCCTGTGTTACTTTTCTTAGGAGCTGTAGTTTTGCATTTTAAATTTAGACCTATAATCTATTTTTATGAAAATATAAGGTTTGTGTCTAGTTTTTTGTTTTGTTTTGTTTTGTTTTTCCGCATGTGGATGCCTAAGTGTTCCAGGGTCATTTATTGAAATGATCACCCTTTCTCCATTTCATTACCTTTGCTACTTTGTCAAAGATCAGTTGTTTATATTTATGGGGCTTTACTCTGTCTTCTGCTCCACTGATCTATTGTCTGTTACTTATTACACTGTCTTGATCATGGTAACTTTTTAGTAAATCTTTTTTTTTTTTTTTTTAATTTAAATGTCAGGTAGTTAGCATACAGATAATATCAGTTTAAGGTATACAATGCAGTGATTCAACACTTCCATACAACACCCAGTGCTCATCACAAGTGCACTCCTTAATCCCAATAACCTATTTAATGCATCCCCCTCCCACCCTACCCCCTGGTAACCATTGTTTTGTTCTCTGTAGTTAAGAGTCTTTTTCTTGGTTTGCCTCTCTCTCTTTTGTCCCTTTGTTCATTTGTTTTGTTTCTTAGATTCCCCTTATGAATAAAATTATAAGGTATTTATCTTTTTCTGACTAACTTATTTTGCTTAGTAGTCTTCTTTGTTCTTCTTAAATAATGTGTTGCCTGTTTTGGGTTTTGTACTTCCATATAAATTTTATAATCAGTTTGTTAATACTCACCAAATAACTTGAGGATTTTGATTAGGATTGCCTTGAATCTATAGATCAAGTTGGGAAGAACTGATATCTTGATATTAATGTTCCTATCCATGAACATGATGAAACACACTGGTTTAGATCTTATTTGATTTCTTTCATCAAAGTTATGCAGCTTTTCTCATATGGATCTTATACATATCTTCATAGGTTTATACCTGATTGTTTCATTTTTTAAAATAAATAGTGTTATTTCACTTCCAGTTGTTTATTGCCGGTGTACAGGAAAGCCGTGTGATTTTGTAAAAGGGTACGGGGATGGATGAGCATGGTGGTGGGTATTAAGGAAGGCACGGATTTCATGGATCCCTGGGTGTTACACACAATGAATCATGGAACACCACATCAAAAACTAATGATGTACTGTGTGGTGACTAACATAATTTAAAAAATGGGGAAAAAAAAAACAAACATTACATTATGTGACCTTGCTATAATTGCTTATCAACTCTATTTTTTTGCTGAAAATTTTGGGATTTTCTATATTGACAGTTATATTACCTGGGAACAAAGGTGATTTTATTGTTTCCTTTTCAATTCATATACTATTTATTTCTTTTTCTTCTCATATTGCATTAGCTCAGATATCCAGTTGTTGAATAGGACTGGTGAGAGGATATATCCTTCCTTATTTCTGATTTTTGGAGGAAAGCATTGTACTAAGTACAATGTTAAGAGGTTTCTGTAGATGATCTTTAACAAGGTTTAATCCTAGTTTGTGGAGATTTTTTTCCTTTTTTTTTTTTTTAACCATGAATGGGTGCTGAATTTTGTCAAGTTAATTTTCTGTATCTGTTGATATGGTCTAATCAGATAATTTCCTTCTTTCTCCTATTAATGCTATTTATTACATTAATTGATCAAATGTTACAGGCTTTGCATACCTGAAATAATTCCCCTTGGTCATGGTGTGCAATTCTTTTTATATATTGTTAAATTCAATTTACCAAAAAATTTTTGAGCATTTCTCCTCTATGATTGTGAGAGATACTAAAATTTTCCTCCTAATGATGTCATTGTCTGGTTTTGGGTAATGCTGGCTTCATAGAATGAGTTAAGTTTCTGTTTTCTGGTAAAGAGAATAGAAAGTTGACATAATTTCTCCTTGAATGTTTGGTAAAATTCACCAGTAAAACCATCTAAGCCTACTGTTTTCTACTGGAACGTAATCATTAATGGAATTTATCTCTTTTTAAAATTTTATTTATTTATTTGAGAGAGAGGGAGAGTGCACACAGCAGGAGAGGGAGAGGGAGAAGCAGACTTTGCACTGAGCAGAGAGCCTGATGTGGGACTCAATCCCAAGACCCTGAAATCATGACCTGAGTGGAAAATTGTTGCTTACCCAACTGAGCCACCCAGGTGCCCTGAAATTTCTTTAATAATATAGACCTCTTTAGATGATCTATTCTTCTTTAAGTTTTAGTAGATCGTGTTTTTAAGGAATTGAACTATTTTGTTTCAGGCATCAGATTTGTGGACATAAAGCTGTACTTAACATCCTATCCATTATTCTTCTTAGTTCACAAAGATTTGCTTTTATTGATATCCATCCTAATTTCCTTGTGATTAATGAATATGGTCTATTTTATAACTTTTTTTTAACCTTTAATTTATTTATTTTTTTAAATTTATTTTTTATTTATTTTCAGCATAACAGTATTCATTATTTTTGCACCACACCCAGTGCTCCATGCATCCGTGCCCTCTATAATACCCACACCTGGTACCCTGACCTCCCACCCTCCTCCCCTTCAAAACCCTCATGGAAACCAATGAAAATGAAGACACTTCAGTCCAAGCCTATGGGATACAGCAAAGGCGGTCCTAAGGGGGGAAATATATAGCCATCCAAGCCTCTCTCAAAAAAATTGAAAAATCCAGAACACAGCAGCTGTCTCTACACCTTAAAGAACTGGAGAATCAACAACAAATCAAACCAATTCCACACATAAGAAGGGAAATCATCAAGATTAGAGCTGAGATCAATGAGGTAGAAACCAGAGATACAGTAGAACATATCAATGAAACTAGAAGTTGGTTTTTTGAAATATTTTATAACATTTTTGAAATACGGTAAAGTTTATTTCATGAGAAAAATATGGGTCAAGTTTTATAAATACTTCATAGTTGCTTGAGGAGGATCTGTAGAAAGTATTGAGTATAGGAAAAAACATCAATTAAGCTCCTAAATTCTGTTATTTGCATATTCTATATGTTTTACATTAATCATCTATAGAAAAGCTTGACAGTCATGCTGACTCAATGACTACACTAATAGTTTGTGTTTGAAATATGACTGGGGCGCCTGGGTGGCTCAATGGGTTAAAGCCTCTGCCTTCGGCTCATGCCATTATCTCAAGGTCCTGGGATTGAGCCCCCCCGCATGCATTGGGCTCTCTGCTCAGCAGGGAGCCTGCTTTCTCCTTTCTCTCTGCCTGCCTCTCTGCCTACTTATGATCTCTGTCTGAAAATAAATAAATAAAAAATTTTTAAAATATGACCAAAATATTTTTCTCCCAAAATGCTGTTAATTTAATTCAGAACTGTTTTCTTTGCTTCCCATAGGCATCATGATTTTTCAATAAGATATAAAACACTGGATGGCAGCAATTGAAATGCATTTTATTTTGAAACTAGCTAGGCTTGGTAGGGTATCACAAGTTCTGTCCCACCTAGTTTAAGGACTAAAAATATTCAGGACCTTTAATAATCTGCTTTTGACCTAATGGTGGATATGTCCAAGTACCAAGCTGCAGACCTCCCTCTTATTGGCACCAAGTGTGCAACCATTATGTCTGAATGGGTCTGATTTATCATTCTTTTCTCTACTGGAGTTTTAAAGCTCTTTTGGAAAGAACTAACACCCTTGACTAGTTCTTTCCAGGTAATCTGTCTTGTTCTCCATGTATGCACTATGTTCTAAAAGATGCGTAAGTATAGTTTCATGACTTTATTTACATGTTTTTTGCTTTATTTATTTTTTATTTTTTTGAAAATTTTAGTTGTTTATTTGACAGAGACAGACAAAGCAAGAGGGAACACAAGCAGGAGTGAGAAAAGGAGAAGCGGGCTTCCCATGGAGCAGGGAGCCCGATGTGGGGCTTGAAGAGAGGCTCATTCCAGGACCCTGGGATCATGCCCTGAGCCAAAGGCAGACACTTAATACTGGGCCACCCAGGCGCCTCAGCTTTGTTTTATTTTTTATTGATGCTGTGGTTCTCTTCTGTCAGGACAGAGTAATTTAGAATTACCTGATGCTCCTGGACTTCTGTTCCCCACTCCTGGAGCTGGCTATCCCTGCACAGAAGCTGACACAGAGGAGGACACTATGGAAGGAAGACGTTTCCAATGGAACAGAGTTAGAAAGAAGCTATAGTTGATGTTCTGGGGTGAAAAGACACTGAGGCAAGAGAAACATCCCAAAGAGCCTTGGCATGAAGTCATTGCCAATGCTTAACCTGGGTTCCTCTCATAGGGCCCTCATTCTTGTCCACCAGCAGACCTCATTCACAGCACAAATGCAGCAGTGGAATTGGGCAGAAAACTATCCCAGTGATAAGCTGTTTCTCTGCCTCCTTCTGGGTATTTCTTTGGCAAGGTGGACAGCACATGCTTGCCTTGATGTCCCAAACCCTGGCCAATTTTTGCAGGGAAGGAGCAGAATTCAATTCATTTCATTGGCAGTCATCAGGGCCAAGGATGCCTGTCTAGATTTCTCTTTGGCTTGGACAGCATTGCAGATCTGCAGCATGTTGTTTCTGATTAGGCACTTTCTCAGTTCAATCGCCCGGATGGCAATGCAAATTGTTTGCCTTTGTCTGTTTAACTGCTTAGATTTACAGACTTTTTTTTTTTTAAGTAAGAAAAAGAACTGCATTTTCTATTTGAAAATGTTGAGATCGATTTTTCAGAAGTCTTTAAATGTAAATGAATTAGTTACTGTATTTTTAAAGAAGTAAAACATCTGGGAAGCAAGTTTTATTGCTTCAACATATGGCATTTTCCTAATGAGGGAAAACTATATTACCAAATGAAACAACAGAAAAGGTATAATGTATCTAGGATTGGGGGGGCGGGGGGAAGAAAGAAAGAAAGAAAGAAAAAAAATAAAAAGAAACCCAGTATTTTGCAATCAAGTGAAACTAAAGACTTTTTCTATTTAAAATGATAAAACAGAGCCGTAGATTTTGCACAATAAGAAGTACCTATTGACAGAGCACCGGCATGTAGAATTGAGTCCCAAGAGAGACTGTTATCTCACTTTGAAGCATGTCAAAAAAACCTTGTGTGTTGCACTTTGACCATCTCCAGTAATCATTTATAGGAAACAGCTATCCTTTTGGCTTAGCCATTGGTATTCATGGGAGACAGTGGCTTTGAGCAGAGCAAGCAGACTGAAGAAAACATCACCTCAATCGCAAAGTAATTAGATAATAAAAGACTAATGTGTTGTTTCTTCGGGAAGTCAAGAATAAAATGAATTGATAATAAAACCGAATGAACCACATCAAAAACAAGCCAATGGAGGCCAGGTCTACGCAGACACACAGGCACTGGGGTGACAGCCTGAGCTGGAGGAGTCCACCATGGTTCCAGGAGAGGATCCCCCCAGCCAGAGACCAGCACTGCCAATCCCCATGGCTTACAGGGCACAGCCAGCCCCAATGAGTTGGACTGTGGAATCTGTCAATAGTTTTGCTATACTAAATTCAAGACAAAAGGTCATCATGTTTCTTTTAAAGATGAGCAATCACTTTTCTTTGTACTAAGTTTATGACTTAGTAGAACCCAGTGCCATATATCTCTGAAACAACTGGTCACAGGCCAGAGGCCCATTTCTGAGAATCACATCTCACCTGCCATGAGCAGCTGCCTCATCTGTCAGAGTGTCTAGTGGTTGTTTTGCTATATAATGTTCCAGATTTACAGATCAAGATCATTAGTATTCATGCTCAGATTATCAATATTGAGACAGTATCCTATCTCTCAGCATTCAGTCCAAAAATCTGCCCAGGGTCAACTAAATCAAGACAATGAGATGGATCCTGGATGAAGAATAAAGGAGAAGAAGGACAGAGGTGATAGAGAAGACGGGTTGCAAGAACCAAGGAGGGTGAACCTGGGAAAGGAAAATCCCTAATCACCCACCAGCTGCCTCAAAATTGAGACATTTATCTTACAAATGAGACATAGTCTTTGCTTCATGTCCCAAAGTCAAGTCATAACCAGTGGGTTCATGCCATACATGAATACTTTAAACTCAATTTAGGAAAGAGTTTTATTGAAAATAATGCTATTCTATTAAAAAAAAAATAGAATGGATTTTCTCAGCATCTGCAGAGTGCAAAGATAAGCTAGAAACCACTATAGAATTTTCTGAGAATTTTGTGAGTTCTAGAATTATTTCTACTGATTGATAGAACAGAAGTGTTTCCAGGGATCTTTACTGGTGTGACAATGATCCAATTATTCAACGGACTCTAGGCCCAAGGAACCAGACCTGTGGATACACAAGGTCCTTGGGAATCTCTGCACAAGAAAGGATGGCAAAAGGAACAAAATGACACTTTAATTTTCACTGAGACACTAGTTTCAAGGTAGAAAATGAGAAGACTGTGGTGGGGGGAGGCTACAAGACAGACAACACACATGGTCCCCAGGACAGTTTGATCTGAAGATGTTCTCTAACAGCAGGCCCTGGAAGCAAGCCCTGTTCTGTCCTAGTCCTTAGGATTCTGCCCAAACCAGGGACTCTTTGTCCTTTTCTCCACAAGGAATGAAGACCCAGTAAAGAAGTGAGAGTGACATTTAGAAACTGAATACTACACACTCTTAACTGGTGGTGAGAAGAAAGAGAAAAGAAAGAATGCCTTCTGTGGGCTGATCTTTTCTGTTTTCATCATCTAGTAATTGTTTCCACATCATTTTTTCCCTTTAGGATCGTATTTATTTATGTGCAGGGTTCTGGCTCTGCTGTTTGTTTGTTTGTTTTCGTTTTGATAGACTCAAACTGTATTTATTTTCATGCATTTTTAAAATTAAAAAAAAAAAGCTGCCTTAGTGTGAGAAATAGATAGAAAGAGGCTCTTAACAGTAAACCTTATTTTCTTATAAATATTTTCTTGCAAATACTTTAAAGTATTACCTTTCCCACTTAAGTCTTTAATTCCCTTGGAATGAACTTCTGAGTTTCCTGTGAAATGGGGATCCAGAAATGCAGAAATCATTTGTCTCAAAACCATGTATTGAGTGGAATATTGGTCATCATTGATGCATAATAACCCCTTGGCCATATGTCAAATTTCCCTGTATACCCACCTATTTATAGATTATTTTCTATCCCATTTTATAGAATATATTACTTATTATGAATTTATATCAAGATTGTATTTGGTACAGGTAATATAGTTTGTTATTCCTATGAATGACTTTGGCCTACATGAGGGCTTTGTTCTTCTGTATCAGGGGCCAGCACACATTACCTGTAGAGAACCAGACAGGATATATTTAGGCTTTGCAAACCATAGAGTCTCTATTGCAGCTACTCAGCTTTGCCAATGTAGTGCAAAAGTAGCCACAGGCAATCTGTAAGCAGATGATCATGGCTGTGTTCCAATAACGTTCCTTTTACGAAATAAGGCAGCAGGGCTGGATGTGACTCAAGAGGCCTACTTTGCTGACCCATGTTCTAGATAAAGACCTTGTTGGGATTTTGAATGGAATTGAATTGAATCCAAAGATCAACTTGTAGAAAACTGTTAACACAGAAACATTGTCCTTCTGTTATTGAACGTGATAGAACGTGCCATAGTCTTTTTTTTTTCCAATTTATTTATTTTCAGAAAAACAGTATTCATTATTTTTTCACCACACCTAGTGCTCCATGCAAGCCGTGCCCTCTATAATACTCACCACCTGGTACCCCAACCTCCCACCCCCCCCGCCACTTCAAGCCATAGTCTTTTTAAAAAGGATAGGGACTGAAATTGTAAATGCGCGTCCCAGAGAACTCTGGCCATGTTCATCCCTCAATAGCCTGTTTTCCTGGGATTTCTTTCAGGTAAATAGATAATCTAAGTAACTAAACAGATTATGTCTTACCACTCACATATCTCCCCATTTGGAGTCTACTGCTTGGGGCGCCAGGGGACTCAGTCGGTTAAGCATCGGCCTTCAGCTCAGTTCATGAACTCAGGGTCCTGGGATGGAGACCTGCATGGAGATCCCTGCTCTGCGGGGAGTCTGCTTCTTCCTCTGCCTGCCGCTCCCCCGGCTTGTGCTCAAATAAATAAATAAAATCTTAAAAAAAAAAAAAATAGAGTCTACTGTTTGAATTCACTTTATCACCCTGACTAGAGGACCACTTGAGGGCTGTGTACCCATGCTGGCATCCAACATGCGGGTCCTGCAGTTCTCTTTAGTTTCAACAGTAAGGGCAATATCTGTCGCACACTCTGGCAGGATTCTTTTCACGTAGTGAATTCCCTTTCGAGTTTGATTCCATGTACACTCAAATCTGGAATGGATACTGAGTTTCATCAGACGGTTTTCAACACCTATGATGAAAAGGATATCTTTATTTTCTTTTAATTTCTTAAGGCAGAGATTCAACTTGAATGCTTTAAATAAAATGTAGTTAATTATAAAACACCTATTAAATATTTTAGTTTTCTGAATCTACATTCGCAAGTGTGATTAGTCTTACTTTTCTCTGTGTTCTTCCTATTTGATTTTGATATAAGGTTAATGTAAGTCTTCTTTGGAAGTTTAAAAATAATTCCTTTTTGGGGTGCCTGGATCGCTCAGTGAGTTAAGTGTCTGTCTTGGGCTCAAGTCATGATCCGGGGTCCTGAGATGGAGCCCTGCCTGGCGCTGCCTGCTCAGCGGGAAGCCTGCTTCTCCCTCCCCCACTCCCCCTACTTGTGTTCCTCTCTTGCTGAGTCTCTCTCTGTCAAATAAACGAATAAAATCTTAAGAAAAAAAAAAAAAGAATAATTCCTTTTTTCTCATACTCTGGGTCAGTTTCGCGAATATATCAATATCAATAATGTACATTATTAACAACTTCTGTTTGCTGTACAGTCTACGAAAATATGCCAAAATATTTCATAGCAATTGCTCCTTCATAGAAGAAATGGAGGATGGAGTTATGACCTAATCATTCATTCATTCATTCTTTTATTCAATTTTACTGCAGAGCAAGTAGAAACTGAATAAAGTAAAAAGCAAAATATGAAACCTGTTGGATGGTTACTAAATGACAGAATGATAAGATAGGGAATAAAAATGTAAAGTGGAAGAGTTGGCATATTTTTTTTAAAGATTTTATTTAGTTATTTGACAGAGAAACAGAGATCACAAGTAAGCAGACAGGCAGGCAGAGAGAGAGGGGAAAGCAGTCTCCCTGCGGAGAAGGGAGTCTGATGCAGGGCTCGATCCCAGGACTCTGAGATCATGACCCGAGTCGAAAGCAGAGGCCTAACCCTCTGAGCCACCCAGGCACCCCAAGAGTTGGCATTTTTGAGATAGTGGCCAGAGAGAATCTCTTCACGTGTGGACATGTGAAGGAGTTCAGAGATGAAGCCCCAAAGAAACCAATGAGCAAAAAGACACTGAAATTAGAGAAAATATGTCTGATTTGAAGGATATAAAAGAGACAAGAAGCCGGGGAGAGAAGTAATCCATAGTTATTGTTGCCATGTCATCTATTTACCTTTGTGGCCACACATTTTTACTTTCTTGCTGTGACCAGGTATAAATTCCTTATATTCCTTTTAAAGCCAGTTCTTTTCTCTTCTACCCCAGGATAGTACATTCAAAATTCTCTCCTCTCTCTTCTATATCATCAGTTTCCCCTTTGATAGTAGCTAATTTCCATCAGCAAACATTCTATAATTTCTTCCATTTTGAAAAAAAAAAAATCTTTAGGTTTTTCCACCCACTTCCAACAACTACACCGTCTCTTTCCTTATTTTAGAGCAAATTTTTGTGAACTGTCTATTCTCACCAACTCTAATGACACACTTTCCCTCTCCCATTTATATTGAATTCCATACACTTGGACTTTACTCACCACTGCACCAGATCCCCCCCGTCAGGCTCACCAGATCCAACGATCATTTTCCAACCCTCATCTGACTGATCTATCGATAGCATTTCACAGAGCTGAGATGAGGAAGACCTTCTTCATCTAACCCTGACTTTGTTTGTTTTTACTTACTGTTGACTTCTCTTGGTCCCAATCAGGTCCCCCCATCAGGGGACCAGTTCTGACATTTCCACCAAGAAATGGGCCATTCTACTGTTTTGTTGTTGGGGCCAAACCAACTTTGTTTTCATTCCCGATTACTGTTTCAGATTCCACAACAAACCCAGCAGAAAATCCTATCCGTTACATTTCCCCAATATACCATAACCTATTGCTTCTCAACCCCTCTCTTACCACCAGCACCTCAGCCGGAGCTGTTACCAGCCTACCTGAATGTTGTACCCTCCCCACGTGTGGAGGCTTTCCTCCAGTACCCTACTGATGGCAGAGCAGCCCCAGTAAAGCTTTAAAAATGTAAGTCCACTGATGGCATCCCTCTGCTCAAAACTGTTCCACGGCATCAGATGCCCTCACAACTGCCCTCCTCATGTCCTCCAGGTCTCTGTGTAAATTATACTTTCTCATAAGGTCTTTCTTGACAACTTTATTTAAAATAAGCAACTTGGACACGACTTATACCCTTCTTCCAACTTGATACTTTCTATCTTCCTAGTTACGTGATTTTTCCCCCTCCATTGTCCTTATCACTAACTAGCAGGATATATTTTATTTATTTGCTTGTTTATTGCCTGCCAACCCTAACCAGATGATAAGCTCCATGAGCAGAGTGTCATTTAGTTTGTAACGTAATTCGCACCCGGTCATTACCTCTTCCCTCTTATTCAAAGGCAGTGTTTGCTGACTCCTATGCCCATAGATGAAGTGTGCTTGTCTTTCAACTTTATAAAATTAAGGATTCATAAAGTACACACACTTTGGAGTCTGGCTTTTTTCACTCAAAAATATTTTGTAAGATTTATAGCTGTAGTTAGTTCTCTTCAATGCTATATGCTATTTCATTGTAAATATACCCTATTTTATGTATTTCTTCTACTTTTGGAATTTGGTTGATCCAAAATTTTGGGTATGTCATTTAATGTTTTAGGTTTTTATTACTCAAATAATTTGGTGCACACACGTTTCATCTTTATAGAGTCTATGCCCAATATATGTATATATAACTCCTTGAATAACTTCAACATGACTGAGAGACAGTCCCATTTTATGTATTTTGTTTATGATGTTTACATCTGTGCCTGTGAAAAATACTGGCCTATAATTTTCATTTCTTAAAACACAGTTGCCAGGTACAAGTATCAAATGCACGCTGGCTTCATAAAATCAGTCGGGAAGTATTTTCTCTTTTCCATTACTGCAAAGGTTAATGTAAGATTGATGTAATTTTCTTGTTAAGCATTTAGTGGGACTCACCATTGTCATTAAAATAATATAACATCGATAAAATAAAGATAATCTGCTTGATGGATACATCAGTTTTATAGATATTTTATATTTATGTAAGAAGTCGATTCCTTTTTCTGCTATGATCGAAGGTTGCTGCTGACCTTGAGGTGCGTGTGTGGATGCATCAGGCTTACTGGTCGTGCTCTTGGGAACCATACCTGTGAGAGTGAGAACATAGGTTTGAGGGAGAAGCTGAACCCAGGCACAGTTGCGAGAAGGATCTCAGCTGACTCGACGTGGACCTGACAAGGCATTTGGAAATTTCTTACATTGAGAAATTACACTAAGGGGGCCAAGTCAAGTACTTTCCAAATAGGCTTATCACTGGATGGCAACTGTCCTTGGGTAGGAGTAGTGACCTTTGTTAAGACAGTTCTCTGTAGCCTGGGATGGTTTCTGGGGCAACACTTGGCCCTGAGTGGTCAGCAGCTGGTGGGTGAGTTCCTCTGGCCTCAGGAGGTACCCTACCTTCACATCAACTAGGACAGGCATTTTAATTCTCCCAAACTAGTGAAGAGTGATACAGGAAACAGCCTCATTTAATAAAGACATGCACAGAACACTGAAATCTGCAATTTGCACCTGAATTAAAGACATTGGGCGCAAAGGAAAAGAAGGTTTCCTTCTAACTGGGGTGAATATCCACCATTCAAATCCATTTCCATATCTATAGGGAAACTGGAAGCAGACATTTTTCAACATAAAGAGAGCTTCATCAGTGCTGCTGTTGTGGTGTATAGAAGGGGAAAAAAATAAGCCAGAGATGTCAAGTCCTAGTATCCTGTGAATTGCATAAAGAAAGCATATCAAATTCAAAGGAGGAAAGGCTGTTCACCAAATCCCCTCCCTTCAGTGCTTTTTGGATATTGAAATGAGATTATAATGCAAGTAAGACAGAAATGGACATCACTATAAGGCTCTGTATCTGGTTATGAAAAAGTACTTATGACAGCCTGAGTCTGCCTTGGGAAGCGAGGAATGAAGGAAGAAAGTTACCATAAAGTTAATCAGAAAAGAAAATCATAGAGAGGAGAATTATGGAAGAAGTATATACATGGATTTTCATGAAACAGAGTGAGCCAAAGAGTATATTTGCTTTTCCTCTTTAGTGATGAGGGAGCAGGAGGCTGGCTGAAGACAAAGCAAAAGCTGGTGCCCTGCACCCCCCTCTCCACCTGCTCCCCTCCGTAATATGTGTAGCATTCCTCAGGCACCCCAGACTGCCATAGACAATAAACAAATAGTTAACTTGCAGAGATCACAATCCTGCAAGACAGGAATCTCCCTTGTTCTACAAATGTCCTGGAGATCTACAAACAGGGAGGTTACCTTATCAATAGCACAAATTTCCAGAGGCAAAAACTCTCAGTTCCTCAAGCCCTAATGTCTCCCTCCCCATCATAAAGGAAACTGGAGGAGGCTGAGGTAGAAGGGAAGGTAAATGATAGCAGGATGGTAACACCCCACCAAGAATCTCCCAACTATCTTGATGTTAATGGCTGACCTAAAGACGACATTGATCAAGCCACAAGGGCAAGGCCTCCTCCCAGCACCTTGTAGGCCCTCTTTAACATATGAAAACTCCGTTGAAACCTCCCATCCCTTCACCACCCTCCCCAACCGCAAGGTATATAACCTGCCATCCCTCACAACCCGGGGCAACAGCTCTTCCTGCCCACGGGTCCTGTCCCCATGCTTTAATAAACCACCATTTTGCACCAAAGATGTCTCAAGAATTCTTTCTTGGTCATCAGCTCCCGACCTCAACCCACCGAACCTCACCTAGGTTCTAGAACTTCATCATTAGCATCAGGTCCCCTTTAATTACCTGAAAATCCAAAATTGTATGCAACTCAGTAGATGGGAAGGTGATTCCTTGCATTCTAAGATCAAAGAAAAACCCAAATATTTGCTTTATTTGCACACTGCCACCAGGGGCCTGGGCACGTAACTGAAGCTGGTCAAATAAAAGATCTGGGACAGAACTTTCCACCTAGGGCACAAATGCAAAGAAACTCAAATTGTTTGGAATTCCCTCTGCTGCCAGAGGTGGTGAGTAGCCTCCAAGGTCCAGCGGAAGTTAGAATGGAAAAGGCAGGTGTGCAGAAAGTTTCCTGGGATGTTCCTTTTACTGGAACTCCAGCTGCTTCATTCCACACCACTTCCCAAGCCTGGTTTTTCATCCATCCCATTAATTATTTAGCTCAATCATAACTTCTAGTAATTCCTGTTTTGTTTTTTTCTTCATTTTTAAGTTGTCAAAGTTTAGTGTTTTCAGACTGACATTGCTACTCAAATCCTGATACTGTTGAAGTGGAAATCAATGTATGGTATTAGGTGTCATCTCTGGAACAATTCTAAGACTCTTGCCAATCTGGTACCACCAAGTTGGATCGGCATGGAGAATCCAGGCTCTGAGTTCTGATTCCCATGTCAAGGAGGGGTATTGTCTCAAAATGTTTAATTCATTAATTGTTGATCCGTTCGTTACATGAAATATATTATTTTTTTAAAGATTTTATTTATTTATTTGACAGACAGAGGTCACAAGTAGGCAGAGAGGCAGGCAGAGAGAGGAGGAAGCAGGCTCCCTGCTGAGCAGAGAGCCTGATGTAGGGCTCGATCCCAGGACCTTGGGATCATGACCTGAGCCGAAGGCAGAGGCTTTAACCCACTGAGCCACCCAGGTGCCCCACATGAAATGTATTATTAATCTCTTTGTTTTAGTGAAAATTCTAACTCAAAAATATTTACCTAGGGGTGGCTGGGTGGCTCAGTAGGTTAAGCACCTGCCTTGGCTCAGGTCATGATCCTGGAGTCCCAGGATGGAGCCCTGCATTCAGCTCCCTGCTCAGTGGGGTCTGCTTCTGCCTCTGCCTCACACCCTGCTTGTGCTCTCACTCTGTCTCAGACACTTTCTCTCTCAAATAAATTCATAAAATCTAAAAAAATAAAAAAGAAAAATAGAAAGAAAAAAAGAAATCTTTCCAAGGAATATTTCCAGTTTGTATGTTTAAAGTTTGGGGTTATTTATTTTTTTTTCTAATATGTGTGCTTCCTAATGTGTGTTTTCCTAGTGTCTACTTTTCTAATGTGTGCTTTCATTTCAGATAATTTTTAAAGTTGTCATCGTAGGATAAAAAATTCAAAAAACAGCACCACAGGGTATGTCCTAAGATCATTTTATTTTATTACAAAGCCATTGAAAGATTTGTGATGAAACATCCAATTATGACTTTAGAAACAGCACTCTGTGATAAATGATGGGGGCAATACATAAAACAGGGAGATTGTTTTGAAAAGAATTTCAATAATTCAAGAAATTAATTATATTGCATATTATATTTGCACTGGAAATAAACAAAAATGAAATAATAGGGTAGCATTTAAAGTAAGACAAATATTGATAATGGAGTTTCCATGAGAGATTAAGTCCCAAAGTCTTAAGGCACTCACAGTTTAATTAATTTACTCTAGTCCTGTGAGTCTATAATGGTATAGTTAGGAACCATCTTTAAGATAATGGAGAGGGGCACCTGCGTGGCTCAGTGGGTGAAGCCGCTGCCTTTGGCTCAGGTCATGATCGCAGGGTCCTGGGATTAAGCACTGCATCAGGCTCTCTGCTCAGCAGGCAGCCTGCTTCCTCCTCTATCTCTACCTGTCTCTCTGCCTACTTGTGATCTCTGTCTGTCAAATAAATAAATAAATAATCTCCAAAAAAAAGATAATGGAGAAAATAGTCAATTTGAATAATTTCTATATCTGTAATTCAGATGAGGACCCTGGTTGAGAAATGCTATGATTATTTGAAGGTCTAATATTGGCCTGAAACTATAGGAACCAGAGTAAGTTTGGGTAAACACAGATGGCAAATTTTATTTTGGAGTCGAAACTGCTAATTCAGGAGGCAATGTTCAGAAGCCAAACTTCATGAATTTGGAAAGCAATAAAAAATGTAAACTGTAGATATAGATTTGGAAATTACCATTGAGTGTGATCATTGAAGTCAAGGGCCAGAAATAAAACAACAGGTGAATAGAGAAGAAACAATGGCTTACAGTCCACAGTTGAGGGGCGGGTAGAGCAGAGCAGTCCTGGTGAAGCACTAGAAGAGATCCAACACATTGGCACATAAATGCAGAGAGAATTTCCCAGGACAATAAATACTGATAATCTGTATCACATGAGGAATGAGTGGAGGAGCTTGTCAGAAAAAGACTAAGACTCTACCATTACAAATATTACAAGAGGCAACAATTTTGACAGACTTAATGTGCATCAAGTTGCTTAATTCATACAGCTAAAATTAGGGAAGTCCAAGTGGAGGGCAGAGTTTTTCCAAATATGATAAAACTTCAAAATACTTGGGGTTGCTGGGTGGCTCAGTTGGTAGAGGTTCTGACTCTTGATTTCAGCTCAGGTCTAGAACTTGGGCCACGGGACCATTGTGCCTCTGTCTCTGTGCTCAGAAGGGAGTCTGATTTCCCACCGCCCCTTCCCCTGCACACATGCTCTCCCTCTAAAATATATATATATATATATATATATATATATATATATATATATATTTAAATTTCAAGATACTTGAATTGCTAAGACTAAAGTCTAAATAGACCCCGTTCAAATAAAAATAAATGTATTGAGCCCCCATTTTAGTATTTGAAAAAGCCAAAGCAAACCTCATATATATGAGATCACTTCTCATAATAATGGTGCTTTAACTATAATAACAAGCTTGAATTCTACACCTTATTCTTTCTCATCTCCTTGAGTTTCTGGATTTTTTTTTTTTTAATTCCTCAGCCTTTCCAGCTATTTATCTCTTCTGTAGAATAAATTTGTAGATCTTTCCCCCTTGTTTTTCTCTAAAGCTTGCTTCCTTATTTTCTGTGAAGGTCTATTTGAAGGTTTATTAAGACATCTTGTGTATTCATAGAGACAGAGTGGATTACAGTTACCAGGGGCTGCAGGGGTGGGGAAGGAAATGAGATATTATTTGATGGGTACAGAGTTTCTGTTCAGGATGATGAAAATGTTTGTTGAATTAGATGGTTGTGATGGTTTCACAACAATATGAATGTAATCAATGCCACTGAATTGTACCCTTAAAAAGGGTTAAAATAGCAAAATGAATGCTTTATATATAAAACGCACACACTAAAATTAATTTCAAAAAAGAAGAAAGAAAGCAGTGTGTGGCCCAATCTGGGACAGAGTGAGGTTTATGGGGACCTTTCCTCTGGACCTGAGCCCCAACCAGGCCAGTCTCCCCCATTCCCACCCTTATTCTCCACCCCAGTTCCAAGCCTGGCTCTTATAGGTTAGCCAACCCCCAACCCCACTCTGATTCATCTGCGAAGACCCATTTTCCTAGGGATGCCCCTCCAACATGCACAGAAGGGGAACAGAAGTTGTCTTGCTTTACGAAGTCAGTTTATTCATCACCCAAGATGAGACTTGCTGACACATGAATTTAAATAATACTTTATTTAATCTCAACATGTAGATACAGGAAAAGGAAAAGTAGAAAAACAGTGCGCTTGCCTACAGTTGCACTCTTTAAGTTGCACAGATCTGGGATTAGAGTCTATGTCTACTGCGGCACTCACAGGTAGATTTTCCAACATAACAATAAATGGTTTTCTCTCTTTGTACACAGGAAATCACTAACAGTGCCCTTCCAAATAACAAAATGTGAAGTGTATCTTCAAGCGTTTGGTTGGGCACTTTTATTCATACGAAATTGCAGTGTTGATAAGAAATACGTTTATATAGAGAAAGTCTTGAGAAAAGAGTAAAACCATTTCAGTATCTCATACGGAATGGGCACAGGATTCTAAGAAATATTTGTTGAAAATAGATTTTACAAAATGTGCACTGTTATTGTGTTCTTTAAAGTGTTTTCACTGGAGAATTTACATTTTTATTCACTGTGGTAAAATCAGAGAGTATAGATTACATCAAAAACAAAAGGGAACAAAGACCAAAAAACTACAACAAAGATGATTTTTAAAAGGTATGTTTAGTATTTAGCCTTAAAAGACATTTGGTATTTTCAAGAAGCTCTCTTAGGAACAATGTATCATATACTGTAGGTCACAGAATGCTATTTAAATGGAAGTCACTCTGAGTAGTATTAATGTTTGCCATTTAGGGAAAATAAAGTGAAACTAGTAGAATCACAAATAATAGCTTTCTTTAGAATGAAATAAAGATCTACAGACTCATTCCATTTTTAAATCAGAAAGTAAAGAGCATGACTAGAAATTGATACCACTCAATCTTCTTCTGGTCACGTCATCTATAACAATGTCATGGAACCACAGATTAAAGTCTAAAAAATATGGAAGAAATCATCAAATTAGAAAAGCAACATGCATTTCCTTCACATAAAAACTTAATGTGAAGGAAGGGCATCTCATGATTGTTTCATCCCCCTTAGACAGGGGATGCCTGGGTGGCTTAGTCAGTTAAGTGTCTTCCTTGGGCTCAGGTCATGATTGCAGGGTCCTGGGATCGAGCCCCACCTTGGGCTCCCTGCTCAGCGGGGAGACTGCTTCTCCCTCTGACTCTGCTGCTCCCCCTGATTGTGTTCTCTCTCTCTCTCTCTGAAAAATAAATAAAATCTTTTTAAAAACATTTATTTACACAAGGTAAGACCAAGGACTTCCCCCCAACTCCCCCCAGCAAACTCCTCAACACTAATTACTGATGCCTGGTTATATTATAGGTCTGGAACCAAGGCTTTTACATACCTAATCTCATCTTCATAACACTTTTTGAATATACATGTTATATAGAGGTGTTAGATACAACAAAGAGGGGGAAAAAGAAGGCTTCAGGAATATTGGGTGAAATGAAGAAAGTCACACAAATTACAACTGGCACGCCACGTGGACACACACACCATAGACACGGGCCCCAGAGAATCAAGACTGAGCATGCACAGAAATACTCAGAATCACACAAATGTAGTATGAATCGTGGCGTGACAACTTCCACATTCTGTATCCTGGGGCCAGAATTGAAGTGCTTTAACCTCAGTTTCTTCTTTTGATTTCAGGCATAGTATTGCCTGGGTGCCAAGACTTAGTCCTGTGTCTCCCATAAACCTTGCTGCAACACGAATGTTAATAAAAGCTGGTGGCTGGGGGCACCTGGGTGGCTCAGTGGGTTAAGCCTCTGCCTTCAGCTCAGGTCATGATCTCAGGGTCCTAGGATCGAACCCCTCATTGGGCTCTTTGCTCAGCGGGGAGCCTGCCTTCCCCCTCTCTCTCTGCCTGCCTCTCTGCCTACTTGTGATTTCTGTCTGTCAAATAAATTAAAAAAAAAAAAAAGCTGGTGGCTGTTACATCAGTCTGGGTCCTTTTCCTCATTTTTCATGCTTCAGTGTGAATGGAATCCTGTCCCTCCACACTTGGCCCCTAAGCACTGTTACCGGAACCCCATGACCAGGTCCCTGAGTCTCAGTGTCCTAGAAATGAACACTGAACTTGAGAGAAAGGAAGCAGGCAGAGCTTGTTATGTATAGCTTGTATACGAGGGAGAAGGCAAGAAAAGGGAATGTTGCGCCCAAAAGGGTACTTTTCCAAAGGGTGAGGGGCTGGGAGTGGGGAAGCGTCCTTCAGTCCCATAGTCATTACCTTGTGGTCCTTACTTTATAGTGGACATGAAACAATCACGAGATGCCCTTCTTCATGGTCGACATTCTGTCAGTACTCCTGGAAAATAGAAATACTTTTTCAAGCAGGCTCTAAACTGTTCCTTCTAATTTTGCTCAGACAACCATTACTCCCTGCAGGCTATTATCTCTCCTTTGATCTTTCCCAGAAGGAAGTATGTATCCTTAAACGTGTGGAAACGTTTAACCCTGCATTAGACCAGAGGCTTTATAGAAGTGAAGTCCCTCTTTCTTTCCCTTTATTGTCTCAATAAGGACACGTGACCCTTCACAAGTCTCGCCCCCAGAATCCCTCCATCCCCAATGAGTACCTATCACACCTGGGTTTACTTAGACCTGCTCCCTTATACGGTTTTCCCACATTCATGTCATTGTCACCCACATCAAAGCCCTCGTCCTCCTTCAGTCCCTGCTTGTGCTTCTTCTCACCACCAAGTTAACAAAAACCCACCTGGATTTCATTCCATTTCCATGGATAATTAAAACTTATTTCCTCTCCCCTTCTTTCTCATATTTCTCAATTTCTTACTGTCACTCAACTCTAGAAAATAAAAAAAAAATGGATAAAGGAGCTGGATCTCTATTCATCAATGCTGCTCGTGAACCATCAATCGTTTTGTCAATGTTTCTATCATTTGAAATGCAGTCCATGACTTCCTCCCTGAATACCACCTTCAGATCAACATGGTGACTAGACTGCACCCAAGCAGAAGCTTTTTTTTCTTTTTTTTTTTAAGATTTTATTTATTTATTTGATAGGCAGAGATCATAAGCAAGCAGAGAGGCAGGCAGAGAGAGAGGAGGAAGCAGGCTCCCTGCCAAGCAGAGAGCCCTGATGTGGGGCTCGATCCCAGGACCCTGGGATCAGGACTTGAGCCGAAGGCAGAGGCTTTAACCCACTGAGCCACCCAGGCGCCCCCAAGCAGAAACTTATTAAGCCTTTTATGGACTCAGTACAACGTTTCAAAAAGGACATGAAACTCAGGAGCCGTAAAAGCAAACACATTTATGTTTGGACATAGTATAAACATGTATATTCTTACATCATGAACAGTTTAAAAGCATGTTAAAAAAATTTTTAAAAAAAAAAGCATGTAGGGGCGCCTGGGTGGCTCAGTGGGTTAAAGCCGCTGCCTTCGGCTCAGGTCATGATCTCAGGGTCCTGGGATCGAGCCCCACATCAGGCTCTCTGCTCAGCAGGGAGCCTGCTTCCCCCTCTCTCTCTGCCTGCCTCTCTGCCTACTTGTGATCTCTGTCTGTCAAATAAATAAATAAAATCTTTAAAAAAAAAAAAAAAAGCATGTAGTGCTTGACAATATAAAACTTATTTCCCTAATATTAAAGAGCTCTTGGGAGTCAGGAAGGGACTGCAAATTCCCCACACCCCGAGGTTAGCATTGACTATGGCATCTCTCCCTTTCTCTTTCTCTCTCTCTCCCCTCTGTCTGCAGAAATCCTCCCATATTCTCATCTTCTTCCCATGAAAGACCCAGGATTGCCTGGTTCCCAGGCACATTTAAATTCTGAGGTTAGTGCTGGATTTCTGGTGTGTCTGAAAGAGGCCGGTGCATTTCATCCACGGAGACATGGGTCAGCAGACATGGGTGGGCTTTCCATGTACTGGACCCACGGGGCCTCATCAGTGAAGCCAGTGGCTGTGGGATGTGCCATTCTCACTCACACCCATGGCACACTTTGTATTCACACTTGTAAGAGTGATTGGCTGTGTATCCAATATCCTTTAGGAAGTTTCCTTTGATCTCATATTAGGTTACTTCACGTTGTTGTGTCTTTCTTTACTACCCTGTGTTCTTCCATTCATAGTATTGATCACACCCAAAACTATCTTCATCATCGTTTTTTTCTCCATGACCTGCGCTTTCTCTGGCTTTCCTGGGCAGCTCCTTCATGAATGACCTAAGCCTCTTTCTCTTGTGCTTGTTTTGGTTTGTTTGCTCATTTGTTTGCTCTTTCTTCCTTTCTCCCAAGCCCCTAAAGTTTGCAAAGCTAGTATTTTCCAGAAAAAGACCATCTTCATCTTTCTCTACCTGGCTTATTTCACTTAGCGTAATACCCTGTGGGTTCATTCATGCCGTCACAAATGGCAACATTTCTTACTCATAGCTGAGTAACATTCCATTGTCCATGCACACCACATGTTCTGTATCCGTCCTCCAATTGATGGACACTCAGCTTTCCATTTCTTGGCTTTGTAAATAATGCTGTAATCAATTTTTTTACAGGTTAAAATTTCACAAATATCTTCAGGTCATCAATCAGGAAATCATTTCTGATTATTTCAGAGGAAAACAAGGCTGCTAGATAATACACTGCTGCTTCACAGTGAAAACCATCCTTAAAGAAAATAAGAGTCCTCACATTCAGGACACAGACTCAAGAGCCCCCAAGGCTTAGGTACCAAAGATAGAGGCACTGGATCACGAGAACGTTGCTTTATTTAACATGTTGGTCCAGGAAGTGCCTGGGTGCCTCAGTCAGTTAAGCATCTGCTTTCTGCTTGGGTCATGATCCTGGAGTCCCAGGATCGAGCCCCACATTGGGCTCCCCGTTCAGCAGGGAGTCTATTTCTCCCGCTGCTGATGCTCTCTTTTTCTCTCACTCTCTCTCTCTCTAAAATTATATATATATATATATGAAAAAAAAAATAAGTGCTGGTCAAGGGGCGCCTGAGTGGCTAGTAGGATAAGTGTCAGACTCTTGATTTTGGCTCAGGTCATGATCCCAGGGTTCTGGAATGGAACTCTACGTTGAGCTCCTTGCTCAGCATGGAGTCGGCTGGAGGATTCTCTTCCTCTCCCTTTGCCCCTCCCCCCACTTCTGTGCTTTCCAAATCAACCAATCCATCAATCAATCAATCTTAAAAATATAATAAAGTGCTTGTATGGAGAAATTCTGGCTCTGAAAAATCATCATGCGTTCCACCTACCTTAGATTTTATCTTCCTTGTTTTTCGTTTTGTTTTATTTTGGTTTGTTTGTTTGTTTTTTAATTAACAGATTTTTGAGAAATTTTACATGTATAGAAAAACTGAGTTGGAATTATAAAATCCCCATATACCTCACTGCCCTTGTTTCCCCTGTTATTAATATCTTTCATTACTGTAGTCCACTTGTTATAATGAATGTTTTGGAGTTTTCTTACAGTTGGGGTTTTGACTCGGTGTGTGTTCAAGCAGCCCCTAGTGCGGAGTCGGTGGAAAGGGGATTCTAAGTGGGGAGTGGTTATTTTTGAAATTGTACCTGTGTGAAAATTCCTATATGACATTATGCAGAGCCACAGCAATTGATCACTGAGCACCTGTAAACCCAATCACCTTCATTTATGCCCCCATCTCCTTTCCCTTTCTGGAATCTCTTCCATTACAACTGTCTTTTTCTCTGTATGGTCAGTGCCTTTCCAAACTTGCAGGTCTTTTATTTCTATATTTCATCACCTCTACTGACCAACCCCTCCTTTTTATAGGATGTCCCTCCTTCAAATGCCACCTTTCTTAACTTTCTGAGCCTGTGGGTACTCAATGCATTGACCGGGCAGTGTTAACCATTGACATTGGAAGTTTAAGAAAATTTCACCGGTTGGTGGAAATGTTTGGGCACAAATTTTCATCAAGAAATTCATGTATTTTCTTCCTCTTTTTAAAGTGAAATCATAATATTTGTTAGCTAAAATGATTATGTGTTCAATGAATTTAGGTTTGTATTTATTTATGTAAGAAAACTAGAAAATATTATTGAAACATTAGACTCTTGAACTAGCAAAGCTTACCTTCCTCAAATCAGAAGACTTTTCAGAAAGACACAAATACTCAGGAGCAAGATTTCTTAACATCAGGCTTCGTTTTCACCCTGCTCTGTGGCAACTCTACCAAGCCGATACAATGTCTAGCTGCTGTGCCTTGGTACTAGACAGAGCCCTAACATAAATAACACTTTACACAAGAGGTATAAACTTGGAAAACTATCATACCTTCTTGCTTATTGCTTTCACAGCTTTGTCGAAACTCCCGATGTCAAAGTCTGCGTTTTTGACCAGAGGTGATGGTTTACATTTTAAGCATTGCAACAGAAAACGATCTTACAGTTCTTGCTCAAGTCAAACAGCAGTTGCTGCTGGAAATGACATCTTTAAAGAAGGGAAAAAAAATCCTCACAGGTTCATATGGACAGAGCAGTGTTTACCAGAGTAATCACACAATAATCAAAACTGAGATTTAGGACAAGCATGGACTTAGGGTATAAAAACTAATGAAAGGGAAGTTTGAATTATTTAAAAATCTGTATTAGAAGAAAGGGAAAAGGAATCCAATATTTGGATTCTAGGATTTTTAAATAAAGGTAATGTCTAAGATCAAAGCATTCACCAAAGCATACCTGAAGAAGTTTTTCCTAGTAGAGGGATGGAAAACCTGATTAATTTAGAAAACCTGATTTAAGTGACAGATATGACTCATATACATAACAAACCTTCCTCTGTAAGAAATTCACACTAACTTCTCTATTATGAATACTGATATTTGGATAGCTTGATCACAAGAACCACCATGTCTGAAAAGATGTCTTAATAGTACATTACAGTATATGTAATATAACATACAGTACATAAAGTATGCCAAGATGAGTTATTGATAAATGGACCCATCACATTTATTTTTTTTACAAATTTTATTTTATTTTTTCAGTATTCCAGGATTCATTGTTTATGCACCACACCCAGTGCTCCATGCAATACGTGCCCTCCTTAATACCCACCACCAGGCTCACCCATCCCCACACCCTCCTCCCCTCCGAAACCCTCAGTTTGTCTCTGAGAGTCCACAGTCTCTCATGGTTCTTCTCTCCCTCCAATTTTCCCCAATTCACTTCTCCTCTCTAACTCCCCATATCCTCCATGCTATTTGTTATGCTCCACAAGTGAAACCATATGATAATTGACTCTCTCTGCTTGACTTATTTCATTCAGCATAATCCCCTCCAGTCCCATTCATGTTGATAGAAAAGTTGGGTATTCGTCCTTTCTGATGGAGGCATAATACTCCATTGTATTTATGAACCACGGACATCTTGGCTCTTTCCACAGTTTGGCGATTATGGCCATTGCTGTTATGAACATTGGGGTACAGATGGGACCCATCACATTTAACTTTAACTAAAAACAGATGCCAAAAGAAAAGAAAAGAAAAAAAAACCTTAATTACACACGTGAAACAAATACTTTGTCAGCAATTGCAATGCATATATTTATTTAAAATTATAAAAATTAGACCATCTCTCACTCTTTCCTTGTCTGCATACACACATAAATGTGTCTATGTTTATACTTTATTTATATACTATGTCTATGAAAACCTACATCTGTGTGTATAAAAATTTTGATACAATGCTACAGACTGAAGTATGGCAAAATCGCTAATCATGAGGATTTGTGGTTGGAAGAAAACATCCCAACAGCTCTATTATAAGAGTCCACACGTATCTTTGGATCATTCCATTGCTCTTTACCTCTAAAATTTCTACTCTAGCTTGTTCCATTGTGATGCCATGTACTGAGGGGGAAAGATGTCTGAAATCAATAAGATTTTCATAAATGGAAGAAGCTCCAAGACATCATATTCTTTCTGTCCATTATGGATAGTCCCATCACCATCTTGCCTCTATGGCATAGACTTGGCCATACAACATCAAAAATTTGTCACTTGTAGCTTATTGGCTCATACATTCACCATTCACTCTACTGAAAAGTGAGTCTGGTTAGAGTTATCATGACAATGTGACTTTTAAAATCATCACATGTAAGGGGCACCTGGCTGACTCAGCCAGTAGAGCATGAGACTCTTAATCCCTGTTGTAAATTTAAGCCCCACATTGGGTGTAGAGATTACTTAAAAGAAATAAATAAAACCTTAAAAAAAAAAAAAAAACCTACTCAGAAGATACGGCTCAAGACAGAGTATTCACCCTGAACCCTCTCGTTCTCATCGAATAGTGCCACAAGACCTGAAAGAATACATGGAAAAGCCATTTGAGGATTGTGAAAAGCAAACAGTAACAGACAGACTGTCTCAGCAAAGAAACAGAACAAAAACAAGAATCAAATAAAAACTAGAAAAATATACTTTACTTGTAAAGTAAAAAATAAATAAATAAATGAATAAAAAATTTTTAAATATCATAATTTTTAAAAATTAAAAATACTTGTAAAATATAAAAATATACTTTACTTGTGAAAGGAAAACCAACAAAAAGAATCATCATTGTTTCCTATGGCTGTTGTAACAAATTAACACAAACTGGTTGTCTTAAAACAACAGAAATTTATTTTCTCACAGTTGTGGAAGCCAGAAGTCTGAAATCATAGAGCCCCAGGGAAGATCCCTTGCCTCTTTTAGCATCTGATGGTCAAAGCCATTAAAAAGCATGAAAAATAAAAGACCTAAAGATTATAAAGAAAGGAATAATCTGTAACACGATTGCTTATGGAGAAAAATCCCAAGGAATATACGAAAATACCTGCTAGAACTAACAAACTAACTTGGCAAAGTGGCAGGTTATAAGATTGAAACATATTAAATATTATTAAAAATAGAAACTGGAAACTGAAACAAAATAATATGATTATGGTTAATAATAATTTCAAAATTATGAAATACTTAGGGATGAATCTATCAATATAACAGAGATACTTTGTATGCAAGGAAACTACCAAATGTTAAGTATCTGAATCTGTTGAAAAACATTATTTTTATGGATTGAATAATACTAATAAGTGTGAAGTAACCTCAAAATGAACTATAGATTTATTGTATTCTGTGCAAAATCCCAAGGTGAATTCTTATAACATAGGCAATGACTTTAAAATAAATATGAAAACCAAAGGAACTAGTATACTCAAAGCAGTTCTGAAAAAAAAAGATTGCTGGGAGAATCACTTTACTGGTTTTAAGACTCGCTGTATAGCTACGGTAATCAAGACAGTGTGGTATTGGTAAAGAGAAGAACCATCATTCAATGGAACAGAATAAAGTATCGATAATCAGATATATGCATATACAACTGGTTTGTTGACAAAAGGACTAAAGCAATTCAGTGGAGAAAGACGTTCTAACGGTGCTGGAACACTTGGACAACTACCCCCACACAAAAGTAGCTTTATTCTACTCTCTAAGGGAGTGGGGGGAAATTGGAAAGGGGAGGTCAACCATGAGAGACTATGGACTCTGAAAAACAATCTGAGGGGTTTGAAGCGGTGGGGGGTGGGAGGTCGGGGTACCAGGTGGTGGGTATTAGAGAGGGCACAGATTGCATGGAGCACTGGGTGTGGTGCAAAAATAATGAATACTGTTATGCTGAAAATAAATTAAAAATTTAAAAAAATTTTTTAAAAAGTAACTTTATTCTAAACCTCACAAGTTACACAAAGCTAACTCAAAGTGAGTCACATACTTAAATATAAAACAAAACATATCCAACTTAAAAGAAAACAAAGAAAATATCATCCTTCCTGGGGTAAAGAGTATGAAACACTAACATCAACAGCATGACACATTAAAGCCGATAATAAAATAGACTTTGTCAAAGCTGAAACTGCTTGCTCTGGGAAAAGCTTATGGAGACAATGAAAAGACCATCTAGAGACAAGGAACCTGTTTCCTTTATCCTATCAATTCCTCATACATTTACTTTCTCTGTATCTAAAATGGATTAAAAACCATATACCATGGTTCTTTCTTTAGGTTTCATTTTAATTTGGGGGGCCTCCCTGCTCAGGTAATATATATATTTTTTTCCTGTTCATCTGTATCCTATAAATTTACTTCTTAGTCCAGCTGGAAGACACTGAAGGAAAAGAGAATTTTTCCTTCCCTACCCATACAATGGGATACTCTATCATAATCAAAAGAAATAAATAACTGATATGTTAAGCAACTGAAATGGATCTCAAAAGCATTATTCTAAGTAACATTGTATATGATTCCAAGGAGAACAGATCGGTGTTCAGTGGCGTCAGGCACAGTCTGACTGTGAGCACGTCTCACTGGGGACAGAGGCATTTCTGGTGGTGATGGGCTTGTTCTGTACACTGCTTTTAATGGTAGTTATGTAAGTCTGTACATCTTTTATAATTCACAGAATTGTACACAAAAAAGTCCATTTTATTGCATATTAATTTAAGCAATTGAATTTAAACACTCCTCTTATGAAACAATCCTTTTCCTATGGTCACTTCAAGACTTCTGGATAAACAGTCATATGTTGCCCTTGGAATGGCGAATCTCAGTAAATGGCTACTTTGCATCTTTCTATGCGCTTATTGAATAAATACAGTAAGAGTTTCCTATAAAATGATACAGGAGAATCTAACATCTACACTGCCTCAACAGAGGTCACTTCTTACGAATGAGTAGGGTCTGAAATAATAAGATTTTGCTCCGTTAATGAAACACCTTCTTGCAGGCTGGAAATTTATTTATTTATTTATTTTTTCTGATACACTAATACCGACATTGAATTCTAACTCAGGCATCAGGCCTCTCATCTTTCCATCAGATAGCTCTGCTAATTGGT
This sequence comes from Neogale vison, assembly GCF_020171115.1. Taxonomy (NCBI): domain Eukaryota; kingdom Metazoa; phylum Chordata; class Mammalia; order Carnivora; family Mustelidae; genus Neogale; species Neogale vison. Next base: position 131,528,406 of record NC_058094.1, read on the forward strand.
GAGGTTCCCTCTCCCCCATCTGCTGTGCTTGTAACTCCCAGCATTTTATGAGAAAGCGACACTGTTGTCTTTCTTGTTAACAGTTAATCAAGCACAGACAACCCCAGAGAAGACAGTCTGAGTCCCGCGCAAAGAGAATCCTCAGGATGGTGGAGGTGTAGGGCCGGCTGCACTCCAGAATGAACCGTTCCCCTGCATTGTCCTGGTGCTGCCCCGCAGGCTCCCCTCTGCCTCCATCAGGCCTGCCCCCCAACTCCCCATCCCCGCCCAGGCTTCTCCCTTTCCCAGGCATCAGGCACCCGGTCCCTCCATGGTGGTTGGCCACATTTCCAAAACAAAACACAGCACAACATGCAGCAAGCTGGTTCCTCCCGTGTCCTCTCACCTGTTTGTGGCCCATTACTTCCCAGCTGTCCAGCATCTGAAGATGGACATCCAGAGGGGTCCACGTGGGAGGGGAAGGGCAGAGAGCCCCGTGTGGGATCCCAGCAAAGAAGAAATGGAGGAAAAAGTGAGCCTTACATTGCACACATTTGGGGGCTATTTGAAAAAAAATAAATAAATAAAGAGAATGTTCACACTTCTATTAATACTCTGCTACAAGCTAGAATTTTTTTTTTTTTTTAAGAGGCAGAGAGAGGGGTGGGATGGGGGTGGAGCCTGGAGGGACAAAAGGAGAGGGAGCGAATCTCAAGCAGACTCATGACCAGCAGGGACCTGACACAGGGCTCGATCTCACAACCCTGAGATCGTACCCTCACCCGAAATCAGAAGTCCAGGGTTAACCAACAAAGTCACCCAGGAACCCCTGTAAATTCTTAATTTTTCTTATACAAACAGCAAAATAAAACATATCCTCTTTCCTGATATGAATTGTGGCCACAAGGTCTCTTTTCTATTAGTTCCTGTCTCTGGATGTGATTTGCTTCAGCGGAGGTCAGAGAAGAGCATGGGGAGGGGATCGGACTCACCACCTCCCCTTCCCTAGTGGAGAGTCTGTGGTTGAGAGCTGATCAGGGGACGCAGCTGCAATTAGGGGCAATATTTGGTGGCCATTAGGTCAGTGCTGACTCAAACACAGCAGCGCCGAAGGCATTATCAACTGCCTATTTGTCGTCCATAACAATGTCCCATAATATTCATAATTAGAAGGACCTCATTAAAATCAGACTGTACAGTGACATGTGGCCTCGGGGTTTTCTTCATCCGCTGCTCGTTGTTGACTGACATCAGGAACGTGCTATCTGGCATAAATGACACAGTTCCGAGTTTAGGTAAAGTTCCAGAAAAAATCAATCCAAAGCCGTACTCTGATTCAGTATTTCCAAGTATCCCCAAATGCCCCTCTTTCTCTGACAGATCTTTTTTGCCTTGTGCCACAGCGCATCAGTTTCTCCTTTTGCCCACCCTGTCTGTCCCTTGGCATTCTGTCTTCTCTGCCCTTCTGCTAACACCGTGGTTCTCGGTCCAGCTGCTCCCACCTTCTGGGGTGGGGGGTGAAAACTCGAGAGGCTGATTTAGTTTTTCTCAGTAATCCGGACCGAGTTGTGCTGCTGGCGTCTGTAAGCCAGCCCCGGAGTGCAGGATGCTGGCTGTGCAGGGACCTTAATACAGAGCAAGGCATTGCTCAGACCCCATGTAAAATCCATGCACACCCAGCAGTAATACAGGTGAACGTGTGCTTATACTTGTCGACTGAGAAACTAGGTAGAGCCAAAATAAAATGGAAGTGTTTATTCGGGGTCTCAGAATCGCACTCCAGGAAGCACAAACAGAGGTAGCCACCCAAATTGTGTCCCACTTGGGAACAAAAGTCGTGGCTTTTCTTTTTTTTTTTTTAAGATTTATTTATTTATTTATTTGACAGAGATCACAAGTAGGCAGAGAGGCAGACAGAGAGAGGAAGGGAAGCAGGCTCCCCGCTGAGCAGAGAGCCCATGCAGGGCTCAACCCCAGGACCCTGGGATCATGACCCCATCCGAAGGCAGAGGCTTTAACCCACTGAGCCCCCCAGATGCCCCAAAAGTTGGGGCTTTTTAAAGACAAAGGGAATGCTAGTGTGTGTTGTTGATGAGGAATTGTGATTGGTGTTGGTGGCAGAAAACTAATCTTTGCTAAAAAGAACCACCTGCTAAGGCTCTCACTAAGCAAAAGTCTACCACTGATGAAATTTGCGAGACTTCCTCCAGAGTTCTTAGAATATTTTTGGTTTGGCCCCGTTAAAAAGTTCGTGGTCTCACAGGTGAGGACTTGCCCAAGACCCACCTCCTTCATGGCCTCCTGGCTCCATTTTTAAAAACCCTTTACCTAGAAAATCCAATTTCTTTCTTTTTTTTCTTTCCTCTCTTTTTTAAAAATTTTATTTTATTTAAATTCAATAATTAACATATAGTGTATTATTAGTTTCTAAAGTAGAGTTCAGTGGTGAATCCATTTTATTTCATCTGATACCTAATTATCTAGGTACAGAACCAAACTCCACACATTTCTGTATAAACACAACATATCTGTCCAATTTCAATCGACTGAATCTTCCATGAATGCAAATACGACAAAAATTGAGGAAAGTCTGTACCTTGTTTTATTACAAAATTACAACCAAAATTGTAACCACTCTTGGTCACGACGTTAGAATAAAACCACATCGCTAGCAGAAATACCTTCGAGGGCGCCTGGGTGGCTCAGTGGGTTAAGCCACTGCCTTCGGCTCAGGTCATGATCTCAGAGTCCTGGGATCGAGTCCCGCATCGGGCTCTCTGCTCAGCAGGGAGCCTGCTTCCCTCTCTCTCTCTGCCTGCCTCTCTGCCTACTTGTGATTTCTCTCTGTCAAATAAATAAATAAAATCTTTAAAAAAAAAAAAAAAAAAAAAAAAAAAAGAAATACCTTCGAGCTACGTGTCTGGATGTCTGTGCCGCTCTGGTACAGTGCCTGACCTGGTTCTACGTTTACCAAATTTCATCTCCTTCTCTTCCCTGTCGAACAGCTAACCTGATTTCCCAGCCTCCCCGGACTCAGGCAGGCTGTGTGGGCACTTCTCACCAACACCTGTCGTCCCTGGGTGTTGAAAGACAGGTGTGTCTTCTCATCTGCTCTCTTGTTGGCTCCTGGCCAGAGGCAGAAAAGTGCAGTGAACACTGGGGCCTGGGCACTTGGAAACCAGGAGGCACAAGAGGCTTGTGAGCCTACACAACCACATGGAGTGTCTTTGACCTTGGAGAGAAACCAACCTGCCTCCTTTTCAGCTACTGTGATTTAAGGGAACAGTACTTCGGCACTTGGTATAACTAATCCTTTTGAACCTGAAAAGCAAGCATCAGACTAATTCACTATGTCTTCTAGGGTAGCAGTGCTTTGCCATTTGCATGTAAAATTATGCACTATTTTTTTTTTAATTACTTTCATGTTCTTTTTCCTTTGTACTAGAATTAAGTAATTATGTATTTTTTAAATTATGTATTTTTAAAATTATGTATTTTTAAAGTTTGCTCTTACATAGCTTATATTATCTCTGATTTCATTTCAGAAAAAATAAATGCGGTGTTACATATATTTCTTATGAACATAGTATGAATGAATCAAAATCCTAAATACAGCCCTGTTTTCTCCTATGGTCATCTCATGGCTGATTTAGGGAACTCTCTCATTTAGACTGGCCACTGAGGTGGTTAGCAAGCAGGTGTTTGCAAGACCAGCCCTCCTTCTGAAACAAATATTAAAAGCACAATTGACCCTCCTGAGGAAGTAGGATACGACTCCTGACCACTTAAATGTGGGCTGTGCCTGAAGTTTCTCTTCCAAAGAGCGAACTAAGCATGAGGGTAAAATAAGAGTAACTTGCAGTGACAAAACCTGAAAGCACTCTCTGAGCCAGATGACCAGGGATAAGGCCAACTGTAGTAAGTCACGCTGATCACCCCATTCATGATAGGAGGTGACAGGAACGGCAATCTACCATGTGTGGGCTTCCTTCCCCAAACCCCTAAGCCCAGTGGGCTCCCGAGAAAAAGAAAAGACAAACCACAGTGGAGGGATTTTAAGCCTGACATGCGATATGCACTCCTCAACACTGTCAAGGTCACCAAACACAGAGAAAATCCGAGAAACTGCTAGAGTCTGGAGGAGCCTGAGGGAACATGGTGACTAAAGGTGATGTGGCATCTCCAGTGGAACTCCAGAACAGAAAGAGGACATGTGATAACAACCAAAGAACGGGGCGCCTGGGTGGCTCAGTGGGTAAAAGCTTCTGCCTTTGGCTCAGGTCATGACCTCAGGGTCCTGGGAATGAGCCCTGCATCAGGCTCTCTGCTCAGCGGGGAGCCCGCTTTTCTCCCTCTCTCTGCCTGCCTCTCTGCCTACTTGTGATCTCTGTCTGTCAAATACATTTAAAAAAAAAAACAAAAACCCTTAAAAAAAAGAAATCTGAATAAAATAGGGTCTTTATTTAATAATAAGGGATCAATATTTATTCATTACTCGGAACAAAGGTATTGTCTAAAGGTAACGTGTTAGTAACAGAAGAAAGTGGTTGTGAGGTCATACAGGTAATCTTAGGTAAAACTAAGATTATTCCAAAATTTAAATAGTGTACTCGAAAAAATCTTGCCCTTTCTCCATTTTTGTTTACTTTCCTCTGCTCCTGTTTATCTGTTAATAGTTAAATCTCCACCCAGTAAACAGGGCACTCTGGATAAGCTATAAAACTTAACCTTGCCCTTCAGGCTACTCCATGGCTTGAAATTCCTGTCAAATCTATAATCACATTGTCTTCTTTTTTTTTTTTTTTTTTAACATGCATTTCATCTTCTGTCTTCTGTAGTAAGAAAATATTTTCTTATCTGAATGATTACCATGTCCTTCAAGCTGCTGCCTTAGTCATTTTCCCACATTGGATTAGAATAGTCTTATTAAATATTGATGTGTATTGCTTCTCCTGTTTGGGAAAGCCTTAATATTTGACCCAAGCCCAGGCTGACTTTTCTCCCTACTGGCCCACTGCTTTCTATGCTGTCTGCTCAAAGTGATCCCATTGTGAGGCCTGCCAGAGCTCCGCTTTCTCATCTCGAGATTACAATGATGGCAGTCTCTCTGTCGGGATCTCTTCTCTTTCTAATTCCATAGATTTCTACTCCCAAAACTTCCCACTCTGTAAAAAAATAAAAAAGGAAAAAAATTTTCCATGTTCCTAGCAAAAAATAGTATAACCCTTGTCTTTTCTCATAGTGTGTACATTTTTATCTTCCCTTAATGTGGCAACGTTCATATTTTCACGTTAAACTATGCTTATTGAAGTCTGATTGTGTCTTACAATTTCCCAATGTACCCTACACATAAAGGGTGTCTAATAAATGTTTGTTGAAAACACGTCAAGAGGTAATAATTAAATGGGTTAATAGTGGAAATACCAATAACCTATGCTTATTATTTTATGACCTCTTATATTTTGGTATATTTTCCAAAAGTCTTAAATAAGAATTTGCCAATTTAAAATTAGAAATAACAATAAATCTCTTATAAACTCAGTTTTAACCTGTGTGATGTCAAGCATATTTCTTGAACTTAGGCATAGGTTCTATGTTGGTGGATGAAGACAGTGAGGGGGCAGGAGAGAGGTGGGCACTGGAAGTAAATGCAGAGTGAAACAGGACCAGAAATGAGGTGAATAAACCATAAAACAGACTAAAAAATGTTACCAAGCATATTGATACCTGAAAGTTCCTTCTCCATTACTTTTACTCAATTATATTTGCATGGACTCTACTGAAGATGATGGATATGACAGAAGGTCCTAGAACACATCCCTTGTCTCTATCGATATTTTTTTTTGTGTTATTAGAAAGCTGTAATTTGATATTATCTCATTCAAAATTCCTTCTATCAATAACCATTTATTACACACTTTGGAAAACTAAGCTTTAAGGTCATAGCCAATTTCAATGTGTAGAAATGACTTTGATGTTGACCAAGACAACACCATGGTGCTTTTTCTCCCCCTCCCCCCCGCCACAAACAAAGTAACTGTTTCAAATGGATACAAAAGTTTTGTCTTCAGTTCTCTTTTTGACAGAAATTCTCTTAGAAAACATCAAAATCCTGATGAATCGTTAGGAATGTTCCCAATTATAATACTGTTGCATAAAAAGTGTTTGGGAATATTATTAATTCAAATGGAAATCTTTTGTTCAGTGAAACAGAAAATGCTCTTGATGAACTAGCGTTTGGCCTGCAAACCCACGCTGGCCCCAGGAAAAGATGTGATGTGTTTAAAGTCCCCTAATGTTTATGGTGTCAAGAGACAAGTTATTTTGTTTCTTTGACTTCAGAATCTGATGGCAGTTACCTTTCCAATATTTTGTTTGTTATTGTGCATAACATATCTGCAATGTACTGGTTTGGGGAGTTGCCATTAATATGGGTATCTCAAACCTGATACAATTAAAGTAGGCTCACTGGAGAAAACTGGTGCCCACAGATAAAAGGGAAAAATAAAATAGGCTTGATTTTCCATTAAAATAAAAAGCCAGGTGCATGACTGCAAATGAATTGCATCCTTCTGTTTTCCTTCCAGAAGTGCACATACAAAAATCCTGCTGATTTTCAATAATTCTAGCACAACAGAGGTTCCTGAAAACTTCCAAAGAGCATAGGCAAGTTCTAAGGGCAGGTGGGGCGATAATCATGATTCTACTTCAATGAACTTGTTCTTTCCTTGGTGCTGCCCACACCACATGGAAATCTCATTTGAAAGTTAGTGAGCCTCCATATTCATCAGTGATATTGGTCTGAAATTCTCCTTTTTGGTAGGGTCCTTGCCTGGTTTGGGGATCAGGGTAATGCTGGCTTCATAGAAAGAGTCTGGAAGTTTTCCTTCTGCTTCAATTTTTTGAAACAGCTTCAGGAGAATAGGTGTTATTTCTTCTTGGAAGGTTTGGTAGAATTCCCCAGGGAATCCGTCAGGTCCTGGGCTCTTGTTTTTTGGGAGGTTTTTGATCACTGATTCAATCTCGTTATTAGGTATCGGTCTATTCAGGTTGTCGATTTCTTCTTGGTTCAATTTTGGTAGTTTATATTTTTCCAGAAATGCATCCATTTCATCTAGGTTGCTAAGCTTATTGGCATATAACTGTTCGTAACAAGATCCTAGCCAACAGGATCCAACAGCACATTAAAAAGATTATTCAGCATGATCAGGTGGGATTCATCCCTGGGCTACAAGGATGGTTCAACATTCGCAAATCAATCAATGTGATACAACAAATTAATATGAAAAGAGAGAAGAACCACATGGTCCTCTCAATTGATGCAGAAAAAGCATTTGACAAAATCCAGCATCCGTTCCTGATTAAAATGCTTCAAAGTATAGGGATAGAGGGAACATTCCTGAACCTCATCAAATCTATCTATGAAAGACCCACAGAAAATATCATCCTCAATGGGAAAAAGCTTGCAGCCTTCCCATTGAGATCAGGAACAAGACAAGGATGCCCACTTTCACCCCTCTTGTTCAACATAGTATTAGAAGTCCTAGCAACAGCAATCAGACAACAGAGAGAAATAAAAGGTATCCAAATTGGTAATGAAGAAGTCAAACTCTCTCTCTTCGCAGATGACATGATTCTTTATATGGAAAACCCAAAAGACTCCACCCCCAAACTACTAGAACTCATACAGCAATTCAGCAACGTGGCAGGATACAAAGTCAATGTGCAGAAATCAGTGGCTTTCTTATACACTAACAATGAAAATACAGAAAGGGAAATTAGAGAATCGATTCCATTTACTATAGCACCAAGAACCATAAGATACCTGGGAATAAACCTAACTAAAGAGGTAAAGGATCTGTACTTGAGGAACTACAGAACACTCATGAAAGAAATTGAAGAAGACACAAATAGGTAGAAGACCATTCCATGCTCTTGGATCGGAAGAATAAACATTGTTAAAATGTCTATACTGCCTAGAGCAATCTATACTTTTAATGCCATTCTGATCAAAATTCCACCGGCATTCTTCAAAGAGCTGGAGCAAATAATCCAAAAATTTGTATGGAATCAGAAGAGACCCCAAATCGCGAAGGAAATGTTGAAAAACAAAAATAAAACTGGCGGCATCACCTTACCTGATTTCAAGCTTTATTACAAAGCTGTGATCACCAAGACAGCATGGTACTGGCATAAAAACAGACACATAGACCAGTGGAACAGAGTAGAGAGCCCTGATATGGACCCTCCACTCTATGGTCAATTAATCTTTGACAAAACAGGAAAAAATATACAGTGGAAAAAAGACAGTCTCTTCAATAAATGGTGCTGGGAAAACTGGACAGCTATATGTAGAAGAATGAAACTCGACCATTCTCTTACACCGTACACAAAGATCAACTCAAAATGGATAAAAGACCTCAACGTGAGACAGGAATCCATCAGAATCTTAGAGGAGAACATAGGCAGTAATCTCTTTGATATCAGCCACAACAACTTCTTTCAAGATACGTCTCCAAAGGCAAAGGAAACAAAAGCGAAAATAAACTTCTGGGACTTCATCAAAATCAAAAGCTTCTGCACAGCAAAGGAAACAGTCAAAAAAACAAAGAGGCAACTCACGGAATGGGAGAAGATATTTGCAAATGACAGTACAGACAAAAGGTTGATATCCAGGATCTATAATGAACTCCTCAAACTCAACCCACATGAAACAGACAAACACATCAAAAAATGGGCAGAAGATATGAACAGACACTTCTCCAATCAAGACATACAAATGGCTATCAGACACATGAAAAAATGCTCATCATCATTAGCCTTCAGGGAGATCCAAATTAAAACCACATTGAGATATCACCTTATACCAGTTAGAATGGCCAAAATTAACAAAACGGGAAACAACATGTGTTGGAGAGGATGTGGAGAAAGGGGAACCCTCTTACACTGTTGGTGGGAATGCAAGTTGGTGCAGCCTCTTTGGAGACAGTGTGGAGATTCCTCAAGAAATTAAAAATAGAGCTTCCCTATGACCCTGCAATTGCACTCCTGGGTATTTACCCCAAAGACACAGATGTTGTGAAAAGAAGGACCATCTGTACCCCAATGTTTATAGCAGCAATGGCCACAGTCGCCAAACTATGGAAAGAACCAAGATGCCCTTCAACGGATGAATGGATAAGGAAGATGTGGTCCATATACACTATGGAGTATTATGCCTCCATCAGAAAGGATGAATACCCAACTTTTGTAGCAATATGGACGGGACTGGAAGAGATTATGCTGAGTGAAATAAGTCAAGCAGAGAGAGTCAATTATCATATGGTTTCACTTATTTGTGGAGCATAACAAATAGCATGGAGGACAAGGGGCGTTAGAGAGGAGTAGGGAATTTGGGTAAATTGGAAGGGGAGGTGAACCATGAGAGACTATGGACTCTGAAAACAGTCTGAGGGGTTTGAAGTGGCGGGGGGGTGGGAGGTTGGGGTACCAGGTGGTGGGTATTATAGAGGGCACGGCTTGCATGGAGCACTGGGTGTGGTGAAAAAATAATGAATACTGTTTTTCTGAAAATAAATAAATAAATAATAATTTAAATAAATAAATAAATAAATAAATATTTTTTCCTCTCAAAAAAAAAGAAAGTTAGTGAGCCCATGCTGTTCTGGCATTAGGTGAGCATACATCGCAACCCGGCCCCCCTTTTTAAAGAACCACATTTGCTACTGAAAGAGAAACTGGAAAACTTTGAGAGTAAGAGCCTGCATATGGAATAAAAGAATATGCTGCTGTAGGAAAATTGCTATGATTTCTTTCCTTAACCAGATGCTCAGAGAGAGTGAGAGAAAAAGCGAGGGGGCCGAAACCTATTTCTTTACCCTTTATATAATCTGATGGAAGAGATGGGTTATTCTACTTTGATACGCTCCATGTGATCGCACATGGGACTTAGCGAAGTGAAATCTCAGAATCTCAATCTCAGAAGAGTCTCAGAAAAAATCGCTCCTGCAGGACAGGCATGGTGTGAACTTGTCCATCCAACAGAGGAGTTTTGACAAACCGTAGGGACAGAGGACATTGGTTTATGGCAATGGGTGCAGAGCTGATATGCAAGCGCTTCTACACTCCTTCTCCCTCTCAAGATGCTACCCCGCATGATGGCTTGATTTAAAATCACCTGAAAATTTTTTTAGTCCTGTCGTGTACCATCTCTCTTTCTTCTGAAAGGATCAGAATTCTTTCTTTCCTTCTTCTTTCCATCCTCTCTCCTGCCTTCCTTCCATCTCTCTCTCTTGCCTCCTCTTTCTTCTCTCACTTTCTTTCTCTCTTTCTTCCCTCTCTCTCCCCCTCCCTCTTTCTACTTCTGTCTCCCTCTCCCTCACTCTTCCCTTCCTTACCTCATTCCCTCCCTCCCTCTCTCTTTGCCTCTCCTTCTGAACTATCTAACTCGTGTGTGTGTTAACAGAAAATCTCCTTAAATATGATATATATGGGTAATGTTGGTAATTCTATCTGCTAAGCTAAACTTAACGTTGATCTACAAAAAGAACAAATAAAGCCCAAAGTTAGTACAAGAAAGGAAATAACAAAGATTAGAGCAGAAATAAATGAAATTCAGACTTAAAAGACAACAGAAAAGATCAAGGAAATGAAAAGCTGGTTCCTTGTAACGATAAATTAGCAAACATTTATTTAACTAGATTCATCAAGGAAAAGAGAGTACTGACATAAAGTTGGAAACAAAAGAAGAAATATAACTGATACCACAGAAATACAAACCTAGACACTATTATGAACAATTATAAGCTAACAAATTTGACAAACTAAAAGAAATTGAAAATTTTCTAGAAACATATAACCTACCAGGATTAAATTTTAATGAAACAGAAAATTTGAACTGACCAATTGCTAGCAAGTACATTGAATCAATAATCAAGAAGCTCCAAACAAGCAAAAGTCCAGGATCAGATGCCTTCACTGGTGAATTTTACCAAACAATCAAAGAATTAGTACCAATCTTCCTCAAACTCTTCCACACAGTAGAAGAGGACACTCATTTCCCAAACTCATTTTACAAAACCAGGCTTACCCTGATACCAAATCCAGACCAAGATGAAGCAAGAAAATAAAATTATAGGCCAATATAGGCCAATGAACATAGATGCAAAAATTCTCAACAAAGTTAGCAAACCAATTCCAATGCAGCAGAAAGAACCTACACCAAGATCAAGTGGGATTTTTTCCAAGGGAGGCAAAACCAGCTCAACAGCCCCAAATCAGTCAAAGTGATATACTGCATTACAAAATGAAGGATAAAAATCACATTATCATTTCACTCCATGCAGAAAAGGCATCTGACAAAGTTCAACATTTCTGATACAAATTCTTAACAAATGGGTATAGAGGGGGCATATGTCAACATAATAAAGGTCACTTATGACAAGCACACAGTTAGCATCATCCTCAATGGTGAAAAGCTGAGAGCTTCTCTTCTAACATCAAGAGCAGGAGAAGGAAGCCCCTTCCCTCACCTTTATTCAACATACTGCTGGAAGTCCTAATTAGAGCAATTAGGAAAAAGAAAAAAGGGAAATAAAGAAGGAAAAGAAATCCAGGGGCACCTGGGTGTCTCAGTGGGTTAAAGCCTCTGCCTTCAGCTCAGGTCATGATCCCAGGGTCCTGGGATCAAGCTCTGCATCAGGCTCTCTGCCTCCTCTCTCTCTGCCTGCCTCTCTGCCTACTTGTGATCTCTGTCTCTCAAATAAATAAATAAAATCTTTAAAAAAAATAGAAAAGAAATCCTAATTGGAGAGGAGGGAGTACAAGTGTTACTATTTGCAGATGATGTATATTACATACAGAAAACGCTAAAGACTGTAACAGAAAACAGTTATAATAAACAAATTTAGCCAAGTTGCGGGATACTAAATCAATACACAAAAATCTGTTGCTTTTTTTTTTTTTTTTGAGATTTTATTTATTTATCAGAGAGAGAGGGAGAGAGCGCGAGCACAGGCAGACAGAGAGGCAGGCAGAGGCTGAGGGAGAAGCAGGCTCCCTGCTGAGCAAGGAGCCCGATGTGGGACTCGATCCCAGGACGCTGGGATCATGACCTGAGCCGAAGGCAGCTGCTTAACCAACTGAGCCACCCAGGCATCCCGCATTTTTTTTTTTTAAAGATTTTATTTATTTATTTGACAGAGAGAGATGACAAGCAGGCAGAGATGCAGGCAGAGAGAGGAGGAAGCAGGCTCCTTGCTGAGCAGAGAGCCCGATGTGGGGCTCGATCCCAGGACCCCGAGACCATGACTCGAGCCGAAGGCAACGGCTCAACCCACTGAGCCACCCAGGCTCCCCCATCCCGCATTTTTATACACTAATAATAAACTATCAGGAAGAGAGATTAAGAAAACAATCATGTTTATATTTGCTTCAAAAAGAACAAAATACTTAGGAACAAATCTTATCATGTGCCCTGGTTTCAAACTATATTACAAAGCTTTAGTAATCAAAATGGTATGGAATTGACATAAAAACAGAAACATAGATCAGTGGAATAGAACAGAGAGCCTAGAATTAAACCCATACATATATGGTCAATTACTTTATGATCTCTTCAATAAATGGTGCTGGGAAAACTGGAGAGCCACATGCAAAAGAATGAAACTGGACCACTGTTGGAACACAACTGGTTCCTCACCAATGTGACTGGGATTGTGTCCGATCCTGGGAGAAAACTCTAGGATATAGAGAGCAAGAGTCTTCCTGGGCCGACACCCAGAATAAACAGGGGAGGATCCTGGAGTGCTTACACGTCCTCCTTTCGATGGATCTGGTAAGTGTAGAGAATCCTTAACTTGCTCTTGTCATTTAAAGTTAAGAGACAATCGTTGTTTTTCACTTGTCTCACTTGATTGCCTGCATGTAGCCCACATCCCACAGTAGCCCACGTCCCACACGCAGTTCACATCCTGCACATACATCTATATCCTGTTTGTAACTGGATCTTGTGTAAAGTATAAAAGAGGTGATTGTAAGAAATAAAGTCGTCGACTGATCATCAGTCAGTAGTCCCCCCATTATTTCAGCTCCGATCACCAGGATCCCCACATCGCAAAGGTGACAGACCACTATCTAATACCATACACAAAATTACATAAAAAAAACACATAACTCAAAATGAATTAAAGACTTGGACGTAAGACCTGAAACCATAAAAATACTAGAAGTAAATGTAGGTGGTAACCTCCTTAACAGATCTTGGTGGTGACTTTTTGACACTGACACCAAAAGCAAAAGCAACAAGAACACAATTAAACCAAAAAGCTTTTGAACACCAAAGGAAGCCAACAGAATGAAAAAACAACATACTGCATGGGAGAAGATATTTGCAAATCATATCTCTGTTAAGGAGCTAATATTCAAAATACTCAAAGAACTCTTAGCAAAAATACAATCAATTAAAAAAATTCAGAAGATCTGAATAGACATTTTCCCAGACATAGATGGCCAATAGGTACATAAAAATGATGTCCAACATTACTAATCACCATGGAAATGCAAATCAAAAACACAACGGCTATTTTCAAAAAAACTAGTAAGTGTTGATAAGGATGCAGAGAAAAGGGAGCCCTTGTGCACTGTTGGTAGGAATGTAAATTGTTGCAACCACAGTAGAAATACACAGTTTCCTCAAAAAAATAGAAGAAGGAATTCCACTTCTGGGCATGTTCAGTGAAGCATTATTTACAGTAGCCAAGGTATGGACACAATTCAGAGGTCCAATGATGAATGAATGGATAAAGAAACTGGTCTACAAACACACACACACACACACACACACACACAGAGGAATACTACTCAGCTACTAAAAAAAATTGAAATATTACCATAGGCAACAACGTGGGTAAACCTTAAGAGCCTTACGCGAGGTAAATTAAGTCAGGCAGGGCCAGACAAATATCATGTGATCTCTCTTATATGTGGAATATAAATATATGTCAATTTAATTTAAATATACCTAAATTTAACATATCTAAATTTGCATGGATTTATATATTTATTTATATAAATACAAATACATATATAGGAATCAAGCTCATGATCACAGACAACAAGAGTATTGTTTGCCATAGAACAAGATGGGAGGTAGGAGAAATGTGTGATATTTTTTAAACATAAATGAATTGAACATAAAAAGTACTGTTTTTATTTTCATCCTTTACTGGAATCTAATAGACTCAAGCAAAGTCTAGACATCCATAGATTCCCAAGCAACCAATGAGTAAATGTAGAGAACAATTTCAAATGTCATGGAGGTCTCCAGCTGGAAGATGGAGCCGCAGACATGGGGGCATAGGGCTGCCAGGCAGCCTCACAGAGCTTTGGACTGTGAGGAGAAGGGTCACCGTGGTGGCTGAGGGGGTGTCAAAGGCAGAAGATGACCAAAGAAACATGCCTTGAAGAGTTCCTTCAGTACAGTGCAGAAGTCATAAAGAAACAACTGAAAGAGAAAAGAAATAGAGACTAGCCAGACATTGGCAAATGTCAGTCTGTCCTACCTACGCTGTACCAAATTATCACTAACAATTCTAAGTTGCTAAAAAATTAGAGACAACAGTGTTGGTTTTAGTCTTGGAAAATGAAAATTCCAAAGTGCGAGGAGAAGAGGATATCCTTTCACAGATGAGAAAATAATGTTTCTACCTCGTACTCGTCTGTTATGTATATTGGAAGAAAAACTTACTTCGTAGTATAAAGAATGAACTTCTCAGACCCAAGAGTTCAGTGACTCCCTCTGGAGAAAACTCCAGCAGTAATGGTACTGCTAGGGATTTACTTGTTAAGGATTTATAAGTTCATCTTTAGGAAGCTGACCTTCCAGGACAAGGAGAATTATTCTCAATAGAACGGCAAATATCTGCTGTTCCTCAAGACAGACTTGGATTTGATTTTGTATTTTCTAGTTCAGGTGAAGAAGAACCTGGATGTTCATCTCACTCTTCTCAGTGCCCTGCTCAGTCAGTTAAGTGTCTGACTCTTGATTTCAGCTTAAGTCATGATCTCAGGGTTACAGGATCAAGCCCGGCATTGGGCATGAGGCTTGCTTAGGATTCTCTCTCATTCTCCCTCTGCACAACCCGCCCCCACCCCTGCATGCACTCTCTCTAAAAAATAAACACACACACAAAAACAAACAAACAAACAAGCGAGCAAACCTGTATCTGCCCACCTCAATTTAAAAGAAGGTCTTACCTATCTATGTAAATATGCTACATTGGGTGACTTGGAGACCAATCATTTGAGAGAAGAATCTTCAGAATTGGATAAAAATTAGACTTTCAGATCAACTAGGACGTATATACTTCTTGAAAATGTAGAACAAATGAATGTCAATGGAACAAGGACCGAGCTGACTCATCACCCAAGCTAATCCTCCCCGGAAGGATTAAATCACTAAATCATGTCATGTTAGTGCCTAACTCCAAACAAACTAAAACGAAGCATAGAGATGCAAAAGGAAGAAAACAAAGAGAGAAAATCTAACTGAGAAAGGAAATTGAAGTCTATATCAAGGCATTAAGGGAGCAAAAGTGAAAATTAACAACAAGCAGACACTATTTCAAAAAAAAAAAGTAGACGGATATGTCAGTTCAAGCATTGCTAACAATTTCAATGTGACATTGGATGTTCACCTCACTCTACTCAGGCAAAATGAAATGAGCAAGTATTCTAAAAAAGAAGAAAGTGACAAGACTTTCGAGTCTGGAAGGAGCGTCTATGAATCAAGTACTTTGGAGAATGACTCCGATGACTTCTCCTGGCCCAGAAAACATTTGCGAATTCATTCAAAATCTTACCACCTAAAGTGAGTAAGCCTGGCGATTCACAGACCTGTACTCCTGGGGCTAATAATACATATATGTTAATAAAAAAAAAAAAAAACCATAAATACAATACAGTCCCAAAAAAACCAAAACCAAAACCAAAAACTCACCAGTTAATCACCCAAGAGCCCAATGGCTAAGACTTGATCTAAACGAGCATGAAAATGTATCAAATAAAAAGACAGAGCGTGGGATATCGGGA
The DNA here is from genome assembly GCF_020171115.1 of Neogale vison. Taxonomy (NCBI): domain Eukaryota; kingdom Metazoa; phylum Chordata; class Mammalia; order Carnivora; family Mustelidae; genus Neogale; species Neogale vison. The sequence goes on from NC_058094.1 coordinate 131,544,474, forward strand.
GTGATCAGTGCAGGCCTGAGCAGTGGCATTTCTCAGAAGTTCTCTACAGGACCCTACAGAATCCTATAAGTAATCCATAACCCTTTAAAAATATCTTTTAAAAAGACTTAGACTTCTTTGTGCTAAAGAAGTTGAAAAGGCAAAAATGCATAAATCAGAAACAGATACATGGAGATTAAAAAGAAATTTAACTAGGATAAATCCAAATGTTAACTCGTAAATCAACATATCTGATAATACTTATCCATATTATCCATCCTGCAGCATCCCCCCAAATCCCTGAAACCATCTAATGAGATAACTGAACCATTCTATCTCAAAAGCATCAGAAATTACTTGGGTATATCCTGCTCAACACCGGCACTTGCTGCTTTGTTTGCAAAGTCCCACAATCTGCAAGGCATTTTTGGATTTTAGCAAATCACTAAGGATACTTCATTTCCTCCAGTTTGTGAAATGTAGCGTTTAGACTCTCTGAGCCACGCACCTATCGAGATGTTGTGTTGTCTGGGATACGGTCTCATCTCAGTGTCCCCAGCACATTTTTAGGGAAACTAGAGAGATCTGCCTTTGTGAAAACAGGCAAACAAACAGAGAAGGATGAACCTTTCTAAACCAGAAAACCCTTACCACCCCAACACCAAGACACGCACCTCTTACCTCATCTATGCCTAGAGGCTATCAGCAATGTCTCCTTGTCTCTTCTACTGAAATTCAGAAAATGTGTTTTTCCTCCAAAAAAGAATAAAGAAAATCCAGCAGTGTCTTTACCTAAGAATAGGTCCACAACCAGTGTGAACCGGGAGGAAGACACACTAGCATTGAAACCGGAAAGAGGGGATCCCTTTATAGATTTATGTTTCTTGAATTCTATTTTCAAGAAGATAAAAGTCTCTAAACAGAGTTCTTAAAAAAAAAAAAATACAATGAAGCTTTTTTGGGGGATGCCATTGAAATTCATCCCACACCACCCCCCATTCCTCAAAGAGAGATTCTGTGAGAGAACACAGGTGGGTCACACTATTGCCTACCACATTCTCTAGACTGAATTCTATAGATCATGCACATTACTTCAAAACTGTACTTAAATGGTGATTTTAAACCTTTTATGGATTTAGGCTATTTTTCTTTTGAATAATGAACGTCTCCTGAAGCACTGTCATAGTTTAAATTTCTTTTAATGCTCCAAATCCTTAATTTTAACTGAAACATAGCTTATACAACTGTTTTGGGAAGTGACAGTGATTATTAAAATGAAGATGTTTTAAATACAAGCTCTTAGAAAACTTATTTTTCCTTGAAGTGAGGGATTTAAAGTGAATGATGTTTGGAGATAGATTGGGAATCTTTTGAAACTCTGTACTGTAATATTAGGGCAAAATAAATTAATAAGTTTCATTGTGTGTTATATTCTTTGTCTGTGGGTCCCTCATTACTGTGTCTAAGATGATCTGGGCTCCCATAACAAAATGCATGGACTGGGTGGCTTACACCAGAGAAACTTATTTCTCATGATTCTGGGGGCTGGGAGTGCACCATCAGGCAAGGTTCTGGAAGCTTCGGTTTCTGGTGAAAGCCCTCTTCTGGGCTTGCCGATGGCCATCTCCCTGCTCTGTCTTCATAAGACACTTCCGTGCTGTGTGCTCTCAGGAGCCCAGCAGGATAGTCAGTATCTTTTTCTATAAAGACTCCAATCCTATCGGACCAAGCCCCTCCCTTTGGCCTCATTGAACCTTAATTACTTCCTTACACCAAAAACAGCCACACTAGAAGTCGGTATTTTGTGGAGGGTGGGGAGCGCTGGGGACAAACCTTTAGTCCATAACAGAGATGCTGATCAGAGAGCTTAGGTAGGCTTGGGAACTGGTGTAGGACAACCACTGATCTCAGACCCTAACCTAAGATCTAAGTGTCTGTCATTCAAAGTGATCCCTCAGCAAAAATGAGGAATTACTCTACCAAGGCTTTTTAAGATACTGCCCTTATTTAGTAAAAAGATTTCCAATATGAAATGTTTGAATGCTGAGGACTTTTGAATTTGTTTTATATAAAGATTTTGTTCAAGTAATGAGAGGGGATTCATTCAAATTAGAAAATCGATACCCTACATTGGTGTATATATATATATATATATATATATATATATATATATATAATCTTCTTAACCATTTAAGCTATTATAGTCTATTTATTCTTAAAGAGTAATACAGTTGTGTATGAGATTAAAAACAAAGCAAAACAAACAAACAAAACCCCAAACAGAGACCATGGTCCACCCCGTGAAGAAGCTTCCACGTCCGCCTGTGGCTTCCATTCCAAGTTCCGTTTCTGAACTCTGATGGCCCCACTCCATTTTGAATGCCTCCCACCTGCATTCTGCCTCTTTCTCTGGTGTCACTTGACTTTAAACTCACTCCCTCATGGGGCGCATGGGTGGCTCAGTTGGTTAAGTGGCTGCCTTCACTTAGGTCATGATCCCGGGTTTCTGGGATCAAGTCCTGCATCAGGCTCCCTGCTCAGCAAGGAACCTGCTCTCTCTCCCTCTGCCTGCCGCTCCCTCTACTACTGCCCTCTGTCTCTCTCCCCATTTCTGCCAAATAAATAAACAAATAAAATCTTAAAAGAAAATAAATAAATAAATAAACTCCCTCCCTCAGACTTCTCATAAGCATTTGCTGGTGGTATTATTCCTGTGAACTATAAATACAACTTCATCTAAAGAATCAAACAGTGCATTGTATCTGTATAAAAAGCAGAACTTGAAAAGCCTTCTCTCACTCCTCTCCATAGAAGCGTGGACACTTTGGCAGTCCCTCTTTTTTTTTTTTTTCCTCCCTTTTCAAAAGCTGGGCATCCTTCAGACCTATGGATGACCTTGCAATGCTGAGCTGGGGAGAAGAGAAACCAGGCGAGCATTGTTGCATGCGGTCCCATTGCCAACCGACTCATTGCAAAGACGGCCGGCTCCACCCGCCCCTGGGAACGAGCCCTAAGATCACTTGTTTGCTCTAAATCTTCAACATTTAGTGTGGTCTCTGGCTCATAATAAATATTCTGTAAGTGTGGAGTAGATAAATAGATAAATGACAATAACCAAACAAAATGCCCAGTGGATCTATTTGAGCAACTGCTTGAAAGAGCAAATCAATTATAATTTTAAGCCAAGGAAACCTCCTATTTGTTTTATTAATAACACTAAGCCGAGGGAGATTTCTAAATTATTATAGCATGCATTATTTTACTGTATTCATTAGAATAGTACAGATTTTAAATCCTGGAGATTAAGGATTACACATTATTTTTGTCTCCTCCTCAGCTAAGCACCTGCTGCCGATGCTGGGTGGTGATTTGATAGAATAATCTTAAGCCAAATATTTAAATACCAACTTTCGTTAATGAAAGATTTCCATCCATGAATTATACTTCTATTAATATAGAGAAAAAAAAATGCTGATAGAAATGCTCCTACATGAACTCGGTAAAAATTTCATCTGCTATTTTTACAAAATAAACAAACACACAGACACACACACACACACAAACTTTTGTTAGTATTATACATAGGACTTCCGGTGCACTCATGCCTGCAAATTTGGTTGCAGTCTTTATAATGTGCATCTGAGAATGAGAATATCTTACTAAAATCAAAACAAAACAAAGACAAAGACAAAAACAAAAGCAAAGAAAGAAAAGAAACAGACTGCAAGAGAATTTATTGTCTAACATACGGTAATCCATCTCCAGAAAATTGTCTAGTTTATCTTGTTTTATTTTTTCTCAAGTGTGCTTTTTTCATTTAGCTTAATTGCACTTACATTTTTTAATCTTACTTTTTAAATTGAGATATGATTGACATGTAACATTGCATTTAATTTTAAAACATAATGATTTGGTATTTGTGTATATTATACAATGACTGCCATGATACACTTAGTTAACGTTCGTCACCATTTACAGGTTCAAATTATTGTTTTCTTACAATGGGAAATTTTAAGATTTACTCTTTTTTCTTTTTCTTTTTCTTTTTTTTTTTTTTTTAAGATTTTGTTTATTTATTTGAGAGAGAGAGAAAGAGAGAGCACAAGCTGTGGGGGCAGGGCAGAGTCAGAGGAAGAGGCAGGCTCCCTGCTAAGCAGAGATTCAGATGTGGGACTTGATCCCAGGTCCCAGGATCAGGACCTGAGCCCAAGGCAGAGGCTTAACCAACTGAGCCACCCAGGCACCCCCTTAACAACTTTCAAACACAGGGTTGGTGTTAACTATGGTCCCTGTGCTGTACCTGACATCCCCGGGACTTAGTTATCTTTTAACTAGGATTTTGTACGTTTTGACCACCCTAACACCTTCTAAAGCATTTACACACATTTCTTTGTGTTTCTTGGAGCTGTTTTTACACTGAGATTGTAAATATGTGCATGTGTGTACGTGTGTGTGCATGTGTGTACACAGAACAACAAACAGAAGAAAGAGAAAAAGAAGAGTTTTTGTACGTTTTTATCGCTACTGCTATTCAACAATATATCCTGGTGTTTCTAAGATAATACCTACAGTTCTCTGCCGTTCTTATTAGAGCCACATAATACTCTGTCATGTGGGCTCACTCTACTTTTCTTCCTGACTGGTACAGTGCATTTCAGTTACTTACTAATTTCTATTACAGACAGTCTTGCAATACATTTATTTAAATGGCTGTGCCCTCATTTGCATTCCTGTAAAATAAATCCTTGGACTTTTAAAGGCTCTTACTAATCACAAGTCCCCAGTGAACACCCCCCCCTCAACACACACACACCCAGTGGTGCTGGCCCATCGCCCCCAGTGCATTTGGCCCCTTCTCTCATCACCTTTGCCAGTGTTCCCAGCCTGGCTTATAAAAACGCTGGGCTCCGCTGGGGAGGCTGTGTGTGGAGGGAGGGGCACTTGGCAGTAGTTAGGGGACATTCTGACCCCTTCTTCCATAAAGATTCTGTTTAAAACTTCGGTTCATTTGCTGTTAGGCCACTTTTCTCTTCCACTGGTTTCTGGAAGAACTTTGAATTCTGCTTTTCGTGCCATCTGATTTGACTTTGTAGTCTGTCATTGTACTTTCAGGTCAGGAAGGACATCCATGGAGAAAGCCTTGGTCCAGGCCGGAATTTTTCAGTTCTTCTTCTCAGACCCCTCCCAGTTGTGTAACTGGGTAATGCGAACACAGACCCAACGCGTGTTTACTGCGCACACTTAGCTGTGATCTTTTGATACAAAATGAGTCTCAAGAAACAAATAAGCAAGAACCTGTGTGTAAATGCTTGAGGAGCCTGTAACACCCACCCTCAGGAAAGAGGTGAGAGGAAGCTGGTCAAGTTTTCGTGGTTGAATTTCTGCCTGAGCATTTGAGTCTAGATATAATTGGTATGTTCTCTATTAAGAACTTACGAAGTGGGGCGCCTGGGTGGCTCAGTGAGTTGGGCCTCTGCCTTTTCCTCAGGTCATGATCTCAGGGTCCTGGGATCGAGTCCCACATCAGGTTCTCTGCTCAGCAGGGAGCCTGCTTCCCCACCCCTCTGCCTACCTCTCTGCCTACTTGTGATCTCTCTCTCTCTGTGTCAAATAAATAAAAATCTTAAAAAAAAAAAAAAAAAGAACTTCCACAGTGGTTGAGGAGGGAAAAAAAACCTGATAGGTATTAATAATAGAAAACAATACAAAATAATGTAAAATTAACTGCTGATGTGTGGGTCTGAGAATCAAAGGACAGTAATGGTAGATTCAATGATATTTAAATCATGAAATGTTATAAAATGAAGGAAATCCCTTATGGACTGACATTTTGAAGTGAATGAGAGTTAAAAAAAACTTATAAGTAATAGGCAAAATATCTTATCCGTTGGTACTACAGATTAAATATATTTAATTAATATTAATTAATTAATTAATTAAATTTAACAGGATTTTTTAAAAAAGCAAAAGGGAAAAAAGGCTGAGTAACAGCCTCACTGGGGCATTCCGTACTTAGTCACAGACAAACCGATCTTAAATGATTCTCAAAAATCAAAGATGGATTTGATAAGAGTATTTTATAGTTTCTGAAAACAACACATTATGCAGAAATCAGTGGAAAGAAAAAATATATAATTTTCCTTGTACTGCTATCACAATTGCATTGAATCAGAATCTGAAAGTCCTATCATTTCCATTTTAAATAATTCTCAAAGAAGGCCAGAAACCAGAGTGGGATATGACCCTCTCTCCTGCACTGAGTAATACAAACAGGATATGGAAAAAGGGACATTGAAGAACTCTTTCATGCCCATATATAAAAATCTCACCCTGGAGTTTTGTAGGGAGATACATTGTGTCTCTGACATGTAACCCAAATAAGAAGAGAAGAATGGAAAAAAGAAAAAAAGAAAAATTTTCAAAAGAACCAATCCTAAATATGAAGGGAATCATTGAATTTGATGAAAAGAAAACAAATGATAACATTTTTTAAAACATTCAAGGGACAGAAAGAATTAAAATGAAACAGAAAGATTATAAGTTGAAAGATTAATAAAAGAAAATAACAAGTCTCTGAATAATAAAGTAATATCTCAGGCATTAAAAATTGTTTTACAATGAAAGCTACTTTTAAAAATCTTAAACTTCCAGAATGCCTGGGTGGCTCAGTGGGTTAAAGCCTCTGCCTTTGGCTCAGGTCATGATCTCAGGGTCCTGGGATGAAGCCCTGCATAGGGCTCTCTGCTCAGCAGGGAACTTGCTACCCTTCCTTCTCTCTCTGCCTGCCTCTCTGTCTACTTGTGATCTCTCTCTGTCAAATAAATAAATAAAATCTTAAAAAAAAAATCTTAAAGTTCCACGTGAAGCTTTGCTACATAAATGCTTCTGTGAATGACTCCGTTCAATGCTGGGGTTGAGACACATTTTGTCCTGTAGGCTGGGCATTATTTTTCTGCACAATATCTCATTTTTACTTACAGTCATTCATCTTATGAAAATAAATATTTCTGTCCTCTTTGATTTACAAACACACACACACACACACACATACACACACAGGTCACTTGTACAATTCAACCTATTACTACTCTTAACATTAATTATCAAAACTGTGAAATGCGTAAGCCTGATGATTCATAGACACGTACCCCTGGGGCAAATAACACATTATATGTTAATAAAAATAATTTTAAAAAATTATATGTGTTCACTTTTACAAGATGATATGGGTGTGACTGAAGTTTTACCAAGAAGTTTATAATGGAGTGCCTTCTCTCTGTTCACTGAGACAGTGTCTCACCCTAAGCATTATCAGTGAAATTAGACAAATGTGCAAAGAAAGTTATCAGGTCATGCCTGATTTCCTCTGACAAGTCTGCACCATAAAGGGCTAGAAGCCCCAGTTCCAAGAAAAGAGAGACAGGAGTTTCTAGACTCACATATCCCGAAGTCCAGAAGTAGTGTCTCCCAGGGATGTTGAACTCTGGAGCCCCGTTCCCCTGCTCTGCCATTCTGACTTGGGGTGTCTTTCTCTTGGACAGATCTGTTGCACTTCCCAGCACACACAGGCACCCAGAGAAAGAGTGGCATGTTTTAGAACAGTCTTTATTGAGGAAGAAAATCTCTCCTGGAACCTCCTCAGTAAATTTTTTTTTTTTAAAGATTTTATTTATTTATTTGACAGAGAGAAATCACAAGTAGGCAGAGAGGCAGGCAGAGAGAGAGAGAGAAGCAGGCTCCCTGCTGAGCAGAGAGCCCGATGCGGGACTCAATCCCAGAACCCTGAGATCATGACCTGAGCCGAAGGCAGCGGCTTAACCCATTGAGCCACCCAGGCGCCCCTCCTCAGTAAACTTCTTAAGACAATGGACAAAGATAGGTGACTTGCAGGGCTCAGGAGCTCACTGGCCAGGGGGGCTGGTTTAAATTAATCCTGGTTTCCATGCAGGTTTCTTCTAAGGTAAAGGACGGTGGAGCTTTACCAGGGTAAAACTGTGGGAGGGGATGCACTGTGTGGGCAGCTGGTCCTAACCTGTCCCATCAAATACACTAACGTGTTTTTTTGTTTGTTTGTTTTTAGCAGAAGATGACTTATGCTAAAATTTTAGCATAAAATATTCTTTTGCTTCTTTGCATTCTGAAATGTGTAACTGTGACTTGGTCAATTAATAAATCGATATATGTTGTGGGACTAGAGATACTAATTGAAATGGGGAAGCGGGAGCCTGGGAAAGCATGTCTGAAAAAACTCTCAAAAATCCCTATATATCAAGGAATAGCCTATGTCTACGTAGCCAACTGTTCACATATGAACAGCCTGGACCACGAATTAATTACCTGACACAAATCCAGACACACGTCACCTACCTCCTGTCCTGTGAACTTCATGGATAAAGTGCTTTATCATCCTTAAAAACAGATTTTTTTTTTAAGACTTTATTTATTTATTTGACATGACAAGCAGGCAGATAGGCAGACTGAGAGAGAGGAAGGGAAGCGGGCTCCCCGCTGAGCAGAGAGCCTGATATGGGCTCCATCCCAGGACGCTGGGATCATGACCTGAGCCGAAGGCAGAGGCTTTAACTCACTGAGCCATCCAGGTGCCCCCTCCTTTTTTTTTTTTTTTTTTAATTAAATATTTAACCTTGAAGCCAAGCCTGTTATAGTCTTTTTTGGCCAAGGCATGCATAGGTAGGTAGATAGACAGATAGATAGATATATAGTCAGTCTCACAGATTGTAAAACCTTGAAAAGGCCCCATGCCAGGGAGGAGGACGCAAGACATCCTTTAAACCAGCCTCTAAAGGACACATCTACACACAGAGTAGAAATCCAGGGAAAAAATTTTCCCCAGAAATACTTGTTGTAAAAACATGTCATTGAGACAAATCTGTTGGGTTCCTCTGTTTCCAGGGCAAGGTGTGAGCAGCCACCCAGAGGGCAGACTTCTGTATTTCTGTAAGGCCCACCCACCAGGTCTTAGAGACCACATTTCTAATTTCCTGGAGGAAGACCAGGATTCAAGCAGAATCATGAGGCCTCCTTACGTCTGACCTCAACGGTGTCGGTGCGGATGTCCTAGGCCCTCCCTGGGCCTCAGGGTTGCCGCCAGCTGGGGATGGTTCATTTACTTTGTCCCTTTCCATCTGACCAACACATCATTGAGGTTTGGAAGGGGACTGGTTGGGTTTTAGCTGTGTCCTTAAGTAGGAGACCTTCTCACCTGTCACCTATGGCTGCGCCCACTTATCCTTTTTGTTTGACATTCAAGATCTGGACTATCACACCAGTCTCCCCCTTGAAAAAGAAATGTTCCTTCTCCACAGTGTTGAATTAAGAGGAAACGCTCTGCCCCCTTCTTCTGCATCCTGTCTGGAAGGGTGTCAACCCTCACCGGTGCTGGTCTTCCTCTCTGCAGACTTGCTGAGGAAGCCCAATTCCTGGTTTGCTCGGCTCTGGGCCAGTTTACTGGAACAAGCTCTGCTCCTCTTATTTCTTATTTATTTGTTTATTGAGGATGAGGCAAAGCGGAGTGTGGAAGTAAAGCAAATGCACGATAATAAATCTAACTCTGGACAATAGTAAGAATTGAACTTAGAAGAATAATCAATTACGGAGTTAGAATGAGAAGATAGGTCTGTTCGATTCCAAAGCACACTGAACCACCTAGCTCACACTCCAGAGGCCTGTAAATAAAGAATCCCATTTGTAAGTGTTCAGTAGATTTGCTGACAAAATACAAGGAGAGAGTAATCCACTGGCTGTCTTCTTTTTTTAAAAAAATTTTGTATGTTTTAATTTTGAATCCAATATAGTTAACAGACAATGTTAACATTAGTTTCTGGTGTGCACTATAGTGATCTGATAATTCTGTACATGACTCAGTGCTAACTGGCTTTATTCTGGGGAAGGGACTCTAGCTTAGTCTTCATGGATTAACACGTATTAGGAGAGCAATGTAAAAAAGGCTAATTCCAGAAGAAAAAGAGTAGTATCAAAACACAAAGTCATCAAAACAAAACACCTCATTTGAATATCTGTGAGCAATTTAATATGTTGAAGAATATCATGAATACAGGACTATGGTATAGGGAAGGACAGGGACACAGGAACCAGATGTCCTCCAGTATCTGTATTAATCAGGTCAGACTGGCATGACAAAACAGCAGAGGCTAGATAGCTTCAACAGAAGACTGGTATTTTCTCCTAGCTCTGGAGACTGGGATCCATGACCAGGGTTCTCTCTGAGGCCTCTCCTATTGGCTTTTGGGTGGCCACCTTCTCACTGTATACAGAGCAAGCTCTTGGTGTCTCTTCTTATAAGGACTCCAATACTATTAAATCAAGATTTCACCCTTATGACCTCATTTAACCTTGACCTACTTCCAGATAGCCCCTATTTCCAAATATGGTCACATGGGGATTAGGCTTAAACATATGAATTCTGGGGGGGGACACGATTCAATCCATAGGGTTCCACCCCTGCTCACCCCGATTCATGTCCTTCTCACATGCAACATACATCCAGTCCATCCCAAACATCTTAACTCATTCCAGCGTCAACTCTAAGTCCCAAAGTCTCATCAAATGCTATTGTAAATCAGACATAGGTGAGACTCATGTCCCTGAGTGTACAAGTGACCCTCCAATGACAGCTTGGGTTAAGTTTTTGACAAAGAAATGGATCAAAAAAAAAAAAAAAGAAAAAGGCAGACATTTGTCTGCCTAAATCATTCAAAAGATTTAGGGGCCAGCTGGATTTGAAGAATCAAAAGAAATGGAAGTCCACTAGGTCATCTAGGTTTCTAGCTGAGATGAGTTACTATGAGGTGTAATCATTAATCACACGCAATGGGGGGAGAGTAATCGTGGGGAGATAATGGATTTGGTGCGAAGGCACATGCAACTGTTGCTTTCACTTTTTCCTATAAATCTCCAAATCCCATGCATAGCTAATAGAGTACATCAATTTACTCCCTGTATTTTATCAGCCCTTTCTGACCCCATAGTTTTTAGCTGCAGGAATCTGCATCTGTATGGGTTCATGACAAACTATAGACTGAGTCATTGAGAAAATAAATGGCACTACATTGTAAGATCTGTTGAAATGTGGAACTTGCTTTATGCCCTAAGTCAGAAATAGGCAAGCTGAGCTCCTAAAACGTCTTTCATAAGGTAACCTTTAGTCTCCAGGTTGTTGAGATGGGGCTTCAGCTCTGGCTCCTGACCCCAAAATAGACTTCCGGAGGCTAAAGAGCAGAATTAGCAGGATGACCTATTCTCTTAGTTTTGAACGGTTCACCTCTGTCTCTCCCCTTGGGATCTGTCCCTTTTACCAAGGTGTCAATCTCTGTTGACCCTTTCAAACACATGCAGGCAGACACACACACATACACACCCACACAGGTGGGTTCTTCTATCAAGACACTGCTGAGCTCAGAAAAACCAGCATCCTAGACTCCTGTGAGTTCTCTTCTTAGACAGAACCCCTTGGCTGAAGGTGTTACCCCATACCAGTAGAGGTAGGTTTCTTTTTCCTGATTTGACACCATTATCTAAACTGTACTCCTAGAGGACATTCTTTAATATTAAATCAGCGCCTGCAGTTGAAGTTCCTCTAAGTTTCCCTTAATTCCAAAGAAGTCAAGGTCAAGGTTATACTGACAAATGTTATGGTAAATATTTACTTTAGGGGTGCTTGGGTGGCTCAGTTGGTTAAGCAACTGCCTTTGGCTCAGGTCATGATCCTGGAGTTCCAGGATCAATCCCACATCGGGCTCCCCGCTTGGCAGGAAGTCTGCTCTCGCTCTGACCTCTCCACTGTCACACTCTCTCTGTCTCTCAAATAAATAAATGAAATTTTAAAAATGAATATATTTACTTTAAAGAAATCTTTAAACTTGACTTGAAGTCTTTCTTTTATTGTGTTGCACATAGACATAGTAGTCTGCTCTGTATATTTTCCCCTTTTATAATGTTCTTTTCACATTGCTGCAGATCTTAGTTACATCCTGGGAAAAAGAATATTTCCTAAAACAAAACTAAACTGTAATCCTTACCCTTGTTTTTGTTGCTCCCAGAACTATGATGGGGGGAGTTACCTGGCCTCAGCCTTCCTTCATTAGAGATACTACCACACTCGGGAATTTGACCAGAAACGTAAATCTCCAGACTTTTTAAAGCACAAAATACAAATAAAAGCTGGGAAAGTAAACCAAATTCTTCAGATTGTTCCTCACGAATATCCCCTTTCATCTGCAACTCTCCAGAGTGAGGAGCCCAGATTCACAGAGGCACCACAGGTGAGCACTGAGCCTGCCTCTCAGTTCATTCCTCCTCTTCCTCCCAAAGGCTGAGGAACCAGCCCTTCCTCCAGTCCCTCCTGACCCAGGGAAGGAGGCTTTGAATCCCACAGGGTGGTGACTCAGAGCTCTCACTGTCACTGCCTGGCTCTACTTAAAGGAAATGCATTAGGCTTCCCCTGTAGAGTTTTTGACTTTAGAGAGATCTTGTTTTCTCTTGGTCAAGTACTCCTCACGTCTTTTGTTATGAGTACCATTCCAATCTCTTTGCTTGCAGTTGTGTGGAGAACTCTTTGTAATGAAAGATCTTCTGGAACATCACTTGAAAAATAAACATACTACATTAAATATTTAAAAACAAATCCTAGGAAATGTACCATTTGGTCCAGATGTGGCTCCGTGTTTCACTTGCATTCTGAGTCCCTGCACTCCTGACAGATTTCATGATAGCTCTAAAACATAAAGCATTAATAGGAGTGATTATCTCATTTGCAAGAATTGCTTTAAAGCAATTAAAATTTTAATAGTTTTTTTTTTTTTCTTGGCCCTTTTGGACTCAGGGATGTATAAAATAGAAATATTAATGAATAAGATGTACCCTCTAGAAAAATTTCCTTTCAAGTCCCAAAATAATAATTGCATTATCATTGATAGGTAATTTCAGGTTTTAGAATAGGGCTATAATGGGATATTTTATTAAACATTTTTGTTATTTGGTTAAATATTTTGCCTAACAATTTTTATGTGCACCATTTTATTGTCTAATTAGAATGAACGTGTTTAATTATTACCATAAAATGTTAGTTCAAAACAAAGTAATACAATTCTATTAGTGAAGAAAGAGGTAAAAAATATCAGAAGCTAAAGATAAAGGCTAAACTACTCATAAAATAATGATAAATGCACTGTGAATATACAAACTGGAATTTTATTCATTTTTTTTTCTTCTGAAGAACTTTAGAATTGTATAAATGTATTAGTTTTTGGAATACTTTGATCATGAGAAGCTTACCAGGACCATTCCTTTCAGAACATGTCTTTCCAGAGGAAGCAAACACACGAGAGAAATTGATGAGCGAGTTGTTATCACAAAGGAATATTTTTAAGTTTAACTTATTGATCTTTTGTTTGATTGATGACATTCATTATACCCAGTAATACAGAACAGAGGGTGAGGGAAACAGCAAACTTCATGTTTTTCCTGCCTACCATGCATTTTCTTTGGGTAACAACATTCAGATCTGCCTTTGAGAAATACTCTCTGACCATTCTGTCCCCCAGGTCTGACACCTGATCTAGGGCTGGCTCTCTCCTGTCTTGGGGCCTGACAAAATGGTGGGAATTGCTTTAAGATTTAAATCTTTGCAAAGTGAAAATATTCCATCTCTAAAAACAGTAGTCAGAAAATTTGATTCTGACAATGGTACCCCTAAAATACTTTACTTGAAGTTTCTCCTGGTTCCTATTTTCTGTAAGCCTGAAATGGATTTCATCAACTATCCATTTCCTTCCAATAAAGTGTTCACTTGTGTTAAGTAGAGTTGGATTCTGTTACATGTAATCAAATAATCATAAGTATTATATAGCTACACAGTCATTTCTCCTGAAATACTTGAGTAGTACTGGTTTCCAGAAATGATTAAAATGAATTAATATCTGTGCCTCCACTATAAAAACGGTAAGCAGGCACACAGTGGGAAAAGCAACGTCAGAGGAACTAGGATTTATGGGGATTAGAACTCAAAGTCTGCTCTCTGCTCAAGTCTTGCTACATATGTGACCTTGAATCAATCCTATAGACACATTCCTTACTTTTCTCAGGATTAGGGATAACAAAGGCAACGTCATTTCCTATGAATATTGTGTTCTCAGTGCCTTACGGTTTGGGCACCCAATTTTTGCTCTATGAAGATTTTTTAAATGATTAAAATTGTATTCTATTGGCCACTTAGTAGGTAAGAGAATTGTACTGGCTGATCATCATTCTCTTGGCTGCCTAGTGTCTAAACCTCACACCTTATAAACCCTGTTCTGCAAAACAAGCCATCAGCCCACAATCGACTATAGATTCTGAAAGTGACCGAGATAAGCTTTGAGCAACTTGTAATGAACAAGGACAAGAGAATGTGACCCAAGTTCCACCCATGAACCCATCTTGGACTATGAATCAGAATTGTAGGATGCAAAAAGGCAGGAACCACACACACACACATACACACACACACACACACACACACACACACACACACACACACTGTCCAGGCAATGCTGTTGCAGGAAATGTGGCACCTCAGGAGAACATTGGGAGATTGGGAGTATGGGAGGGGACATGCAGCACATGTTTATTATAGTATTTGATGTGGTGGTGGGACCGGGGATGGTTCCTGAAGGCCTCGCTGGATTCTACTTGTGATTTGGGCCACTGAAGCAGCTTCTTAAGCTCTCCCAAAAAATTACACAGGAGGGAATATTTCTGAACTCTAATATGTCAGATTCCTGGTTAAACATTTTTGTTTTCTGATACTACATCATCTGTAATAGTTGCAAGCAATATACACATATTCCAGATAGTTTATGCACAGTATAAATGTATACATATTGATACTTCTACATGACATGATTCACTCCTTTGTTTCTTAGAACTGTTTTTATTTAAAATCTTTTCTGTCTGATATTAGTATAGTTATTACTGCTGCCCTTTGGTAGCTAATTTCATGAAAAATAATTTTCCATGTTTCACATTCAGCCTAATTGTGTGCCTAGCTCTAATGTGAGTCTCTTGTAGACAGTACATGGTTGAATGCTGGTTTTTGTTATTGTTTTGTTTTGTTTTAATCCATTCTTCCAATCTCTGTCTTTTGATTGAAGAGTTAAAATGCAATATATTTGAAGTAATTCCTGAGAGGGAAAAAAATTTACTATTACCATTTTGTTTTCTATTATCTGTATATCTTATAACTTTTTTGCCCATCATTTCCTTCCTTACTGTCTTCCATTACATTTAGTTTTTTGTTTGTTTGTTTTGTTTTGCTTTGTTTTTTTGTAATGACATGGTTTGATTCCTTTATTATTTCCTTTTATGTATAGTGCATAGATATTTTCTTTGTTGTTACCCTGGGGCTTACATAAAACGTCACCCTAAAGTTATAACAATTTTTTCAATGTAAAATAAATCAACTTCAAACACATAAGAAATGCATTAAAAATGACTACTCCTTAATAACTCCACCCCATCCACTAAATGTTATGATGATACAAATTATATCTGTTTACACTGTATATTCATAAACATGGATTTTTTTATGTTTTTGTCTTTTAAATTCAATAAAATAATAAAATAGTGGAGTTTATACCAAAGTTACAATAATGCATGTTTTTGTTTATCCATATATTTACTTTTTGCTAGAGAATTTAATATTTCTGTATGATTTTGGTTTACTCTGTAGTGACTTTTGGTTTCAACAGGAAAGACTCCCACTAGTATTTCTTATAGGTCAGGTCTAAGGGTAATGATCTGCCTCAGCTTTGTTCTTTTTGGGCTGTTTTCATGTCTCTTTCACCTTTGAGCAACAATTTTGTTGGATATAGAATTCTCAGTCAACATAAGTTTTTAAATATTATCTCTTTAAAAATATCATCTCACTACCTTCCAAGATTTCTGTGAGAAATCTACCTATAATCTTACTGATCGTATATCATGAGTAAGAAGCTTTTGCAGCTTCTTCAAAGATCTGTCTTTCTCTCAGACTCTCAACAGTTTGGTTGTAATCTGTCTTAGCATGTGTCTTTTGGCTTTATCCTAAGAGGTTCAGTAAGCTCCTTGCATTTGTATATGTCACATTGTGATAGTTAATTTTATGGATCAACTTGACTTTTATATTCCATCTCTAAAAACAGTAGTCAGAAAATTTGATTTTCTGTATATTCATATGATGTTCACAATCACTGGGTCATTGTCTGTCCAGATATATATCAGGCATGTTTCTGTATATTCATATGAATATACAGAATATACATATATTCATATGATGATCACAATCACTGGGTCATTGTCTGTCCAGATATATATCAGGCATGTTTCTCCGTGTTGCTGTGAGGGGGACTTTGGATGAGGTTAACATTTAAATCATATAGAAAGTAAAGCAGACTCTTCCTTAATGTGAAGTTGAAGGCCTGACTTGAACAAAAAGAATAACTCTGTTCCAAGTAAGAGCAAGAGTGTATTTCTCCTGATTTCTCCTGATTCAATGCCTTTGAGCTGGGACATTGACTTTTTCCTGCCTTTGGACTTGAATGGGCCCCAGTTGGTAATTTGCAAATGAGCATTGTTCTTCTCCCTTTGTAGTCAGGAACTGAGGTTTCACAGTCCCACACTGAGAAAGACAGGGAGAGCTTGAGCTGTGAAGGCATATGGAGATGCCACAGTGTTTTCCTGACATCTTCAAGTTGCCTCTTTTCTGGATACAACAGTCGTTTGCTTGCTGAAAACATTTGATCTGAATGTTTTCCAGAGCTCTGAGAAGTTGGTTCTTACAATTTATGGGTTTTGTTTTTTGTTTATTTGTTTGTTTTTTGATGTTTCTGTTGTGGGACAGGCACTTGGAGCTGCATTTCCTGTCATTTTGCTGGTGCCATTCCTTGATCACTTTTTATAGTGCTATTTTGTGCTTCTATGTGAAAGTTCCTTAAGACCGGAATTTTTCTTGCCTTTGTATATTTTCTAATAGGGCTAGATTTAAGTGCTTGTGCTTTGCACTGTCAAATTTATAAGAAATCACCACCAAAACTATGTGACAAATCTAATGAATTAACAGAAAAATAACAATACATCACCTCAGAGTCGGGTGAGCTCAAAGGATAAAAAACAAATATCTTCTGTTGTTTCTCTCTTACTTAATCCATAAATCTATATTCAAGAACCAGCTCACTAACACCAAGGTCAGTAAATGCCTCTGACACCTCTAGTGACTGAGGGGCAGGCAGCAGAAAGGCTGTTCTTTCCTCATTCACTTCATTATCATCTCTAGCATCATTTAGTGTCCATTTCTTTGACGATGACGGAGGAGTATTTTATTTCAAATAATTAAAGTAATATACATTTAATCAGAAATAAATGTTAGAAATTATATGGAAACCGAGTGTTTAATGTTCAAAGTCCATGTTCAGTGATTAACCTGAATCCATGCCCATGACTATGCCAAGCTTTTAGATCTTGAAAGCATTTGTCCTGTTCTTTGTTTTAAAATCCTTTGCATTTTCTGCAATGACTTTTTTCCCCCTTCCAATTGCTATTACTTTGTATAATATAAATGAAGGAAATTTCAGTCAAGTAACTCACAGAAGTAACTAATTTTGACAGGAATCAAAATCGCTGGAGTTGGCCAATATAAAAAAAACAGAAATAGAACCAAACACTGGGTCACGAGGAGGTGGAAAACATGACTAATAAACAGATGAATGGTATTATGCCAACGGGGAAATTACAAAGGAGTAATTGCAAGAGCCTACAGAGAAAATTAATATGACAGGTGATAACATTATGTCCTTGGGGATAAAAAGTGAGACAATTAGAGTGGAAAGGCTTGAAACAGCTAAAGAAAGAGATTTATTTAAGGAGATATTCAGAAATTGAAATATTTTTCCAAAGAGTGTTCATGTATTTTACCCTATATCGGGCCTTTCTAAACTGGAAATGGACACAGAAATTTTAGATTATCTCTAGCAATCAATATAGGTCACATGTGAAGAAAGTTAATACGAAGGTGAAACTGATTAGTGGAAGAATTATACCCACAGAACTGGCCCATTGTAGCTCTAGCAGCGCTTTCAAGAATATTTTGTTTTAAATGGGGATCTAAGCAATACTCAACGGCTTTAGAGCTACCTTGAAATAGCACATCTTTTGTTAAATGCAGAATTATTCAAGGTTATAAAAATTCAGTCAAGAATGACACTTTTATGTTATTCTTATAAATTTCTTATATTCTATTTATTCTCAAAAAATGTTACTTGTCTTCTCTACTCATTTTATGCAGAAGAGGCCTTAATTAATATTTCTCACAACTCAAAGTAACATTTTTTAGGATGCTACTTACCCATCACGGTTTAAATACAATGTTGCCCTAAAGAAGGAGTGACTTATGTAGCAGCAGAATTAGCTTAAACTGCAAACACAGCACTGGCTTCCCAACAGTAATACAAACAAAACCCTGCGAAGAAAACACCAGAAAAAAGTGAACCATAAGTAACAGGCTAATGGAGAAGAGGGTTCCATATTTTTAAGATGAAATTAGCTAAAAGAGGGAATTATCTGTGTAAATGTAGAAAGCAATACTTATAAAAATAATGATAATATTTTAAGGTACCATTTCTTTCAACTAAAGATAAAACTACATCAGGAAGAACTCCTATAAATGAGATGAGTAGAATCACTAAAAGGATTTACTTTAAAGGTCAATATTCAATTAATGTAATTGCTAAGATACTGACATGGGACCTGATTTATGGGTATTTGTAGGACTAAAATGTCCTGTTTTTAGAAACCAAAGCAGTTTTCATAGTTTACGTCATATGCTACAATCTCATATATCCAAACTGATTAGGACTGAAAGTGCCTATGTGATCTAGAAAGGCCAAGCCCCTGTGTGCAATGCATAATGACTTGTACCCAACACCATGGTGCTTTTCCAGCTAAGCCCAGCAGGCATTATATACTACGCATGACACTGACAAACAACCCATAGGTGATCTAATGTGGATTTCACATGCTACCAAAAAATCATTAGGATTTAGGTAACAGCTGTTAGATTAGAGATGTTGAAATATAATGCAGTTGATAGATCAAGAGTGGGATATCGATGCTTGTAACCAAACAAAACAGCTATGTTGATTCTACTCAACATCCAGTGACTCTTCAAAGAAATAAAAATAACAGTTCTTATTTTTCTCAAATTGGTACTAACTGGCTACGATCTCTAGGACCTTGGCATGGTCCAAGCCCCCTCCCAATTTCTCAAAGTATAACTATAATGTTATGGGATCCTCAAGAAGAGATTTGAGTCATGGCACTAAGAGTACTGCCCTTAGTGGGAGTAGGATAATTAGACTACATGGAACCAAATTTCTTTTCTCCAATTCCTTTTAAATGCAGACACAAATATCCACTGTGCATGCATGTGCACGTGCACACACACACACGCATTTGTATATACCTGCATTCATTTATCTCCTCTTAAGATTACAGGTGTCAGAAATGGATGATCACGATACTGTTGTAGGGCTGGAGAAAGGAGCTAGGAAGCCTACTTTTAGCCTTGGGACAGAGGAAAATATATCTTTGCTCACACACTAATTCAAAGTGGCTGGTTAACGGTAGTAGTCTCCTCAGGAAGTGTGAACCAAAGTTCCTATAACGAGGTTTTTAAAGCATACCTACTTGTGAAACAATTTATTTAAGCAACTTGACAGTGTAATACTTAAAGCAGATAAAATAGAGTTGTTTCAATTAAAGGTACTGTACGTCCCAGAACCCCACGTGTTCACTCGCTGACAGTTTGGAAGCAATGGGTCTTTAATAATAACAAGGTTGTGATTATCAGAAAGTCTCTGGAGCCCTGGACTGTGATAGGCAATGGGAAAAATTGTGGGATTATAGATCTTGTTTATTTTGTCCCTTAGAGTTTTATTTCCATTTGATGGTGCATCATTAGACAAGCAACAACCTCTCTGATCCCTGCTTTTGAGAAAATGAATGGATCAAGAGCTAGTCACTAGCTAAATTTTATTTACCAGTTATATTCTATTGAGAAAAAGAATCTGACAAATTTAGACAAATTTGGTTTTTAGCTGCTATCAAGTGAGGAAGTCTGCTATAGTGTTTATAAAAATACAGCTTTTTGTTCAGTCACCAGGACTTCTTGAACTTAATATGTGCAAATCATCCTGTTCTAGTCCTCATTGCTAAGGATTTTCAAAGATAATTGGGATGCAGCCCTTTTTTAATTTTCAAGGAGCGTGCAATAAAGGAGTGACAAAACAAGCAAAATCACATGCACGCTAAGATAGAGGTACAAGCAAATTGCTTTTACAAGAGAAAAACAATGATGACACAGCAGTTAATAGCGTTGGCTTGGAGGTCAACGGAGGCAGCAGTGAAACTATGTATCCGAAACCACCATAAACTTCAATTGCCTTATCTGTGAAATGGGCTAATGATTTCTTACTTTCTGTGACCCACTGTGAAAATCAAATATCCAGTTATGCTCCTCTATGCGTGGCCCACAGCAGCTGCAAAAGTGGTGGTTCTCTTGCCTGAGAGTGTCAGTTTAGATGAGGAAGAGGGAAAAAAAAAAAAAAAAAAAAAAGGATTTCGGGACTATTTATTGTGAGGTGTGACAAAAAATCCACATGGAAATACCCAGAGGACATACTTGCATATTTAGGATAACTCATTTTCAAAATATCATGCCATCCCTATTTTTTACTCTAATTTATGTTCCTGCAACCATATTATTTCTCCACTCCTACCCAAGATACTGAGTGTGGTGAAGGGGAGGGTAGGTAAAATCATGCATGTCTAAATATATAAAAATTCTGATTCTGATTTCACTCATTACTCTGAGTTTCTTATCTGTGTCTTGTTGCTTCTGTCTTGCCCATGCATATTTAATTAATACTCTTTTACTGCCAAATTCCTATTATCTCTCCCCAGACTCTTTGGTTTTTCTTGCTCTGTTGGCATTTTCTCTTGCGTACACAGGTTTGGACAAATATTACCAGTTTAATTCAGCGTGTGATTATTGAATGATATCTGTACACTAGACACCATGAGTGAATCTGAGGATACAAACATAAAATAAGATGTAACTTTTGTCATTAACAAAGTCACTGAGCGCAACTGATATTTGTAAATATTCCTTCACTTTTTCTGCCAAATAAATTCTATCCCAACTTTTCTTCCTTTTGCTAGCCGATTTCCACAAATAACGCCTTTAAGGCCATCTCAGGGCACACTGGGTGGATAAAGGTTCTCTCCTTGGGCTTTGTTGCTAGGAAGACCACAACATCAGTAACATGTGTCATAAAGCTGGAGGGAAGACTCGGCTGGAGGTAGCAACTACCAGAGAAAGTGACTAGGTAATGGAGCTGGGGAGAGAAAATCAGTGGGAAATGCCAGGATGGGGTTAACATGGCCATTGGTTGGCTGGGGACAAGCTGGCCCCAACCCGCACGTGGACAACACTCAAATCTTAATCTAAGGAGGAATCCCGACGGAAGCGGATTACTGTGAAAAGCCCCCAGTTCTAGCTTTCACAGACCGCTGACACTCCTCCATGTGACGGAAGGGCCTGGACCTCCTCCTGATGGGATACGAGTACAGAAGAACTCCTCCGTGACGCATGGGGCCACCCTCTGTGTCGTCACGGATTTACTCAGTGCCCTTGGAGGCTCCCATCCCACCACCTCACGAGCACAGCGGGCCCTGGCAATCCTGAGAACAGCAAAAGGCCCAGGGAAGAGGTGGAGAGCAGAGAGACATTCACTAACATGAGACATCGCAGGGCTGAAGCCCGTAAGCAGGCTGGAGCATGACAAAAGCCGAGGGTGGTCAAGGGGAACGGGATGACGAGGCTCAGCCAGAGTGTGCGGACAACCATGTCTGGGGCAGAGCAGGGAGCCGAGGGTGAATCAGATCCTTCCTGCCAGCCGACACATTTTTACCTATTCCCTCTCCCGGCCCCACATTCTGGACTTTACTTGCATTTAATACAAGAGGTCTTTTTCATATCTAATGCTTTTTCAGAGATTTGGGTACCTGAGAAACTACTTCTAAATATTGTAAAAATGGAGGTTAACAGAATAAAGGAGCTTAAATCAAAGTATCAAGTTAATTGCTCCTTGAAAATTGAGAAACTGAGTTTAGGAATATCTAATTCAGGATTAAGCGCTAAAAAGAACTTCTTTTAATCATGGCAGAGGCATAAATAAAAGAATACATGACTCACCCAAAGCTTTGAATGATTAAACCTCTGGAAAATGAGTGTACTTACATATCTTCCATCAATTACACTCCAGATATAAATGCGTGCTGAATCTGATTCCCACTCAAGTCCCAGACGAATCCTTCCTTTTCTGCAGCTCCCTCAAAGGCCATCAGTCAGACAAGACCATTTCCTCCTCCCTCTAATCCTGGGAATGTTTGTCCAATTATCATAGCTCATATGGAAGAGAGATTAAGAGGCAGACTCAAAAGTCAGACAGTGTTAATCAAATTCTGGCTGCAACACTTCCTAGTCTTGTGGTCATGGGAAAACAATTTCCCTTAGCCTCAAGGCTTCCTCATCTGAAACATGGGAATAGTAATGAGTCATGTTTCACCCATTCTCATATTCAGATGTACCAGCAGAGGACACATAGAATAGGTCTGCCTAAGGGGCCCTGTGCCTATGCCGCCCCCACAGCTAGCCCCTGAGCAGCTCGCATGGGGTATAGATATATCCAGATTTCAATCTTCTGATTGGTGGTGCCCTGTCTTATGAGTTGTTAGACATTTTATTGAATTTCTTTTAAAGATTTTATTTATTTATTTATTTGAGAATGAGAAAGAGAGAGAGAGTGCACACACAAGCAGGGTGAGGAACAGAGAGAGAAGCAGGCTCCTCACTGAGCAGAGTCTGATGGGGGGGTTCAGTCTCGGGACCCTAAGATCATGACCTGAGCCAAAGGCAGATGCTTAACCGACTGAGCCACCCAGGTGCCCCAGAGTTGTTTGATATTTTAAATATCACCCTGCTTCTAGAAAATATTAAATAGACTAATGCTCCCACAGTACTAAGCACATTACCTGGTGCACAGGAAAGTAGTATTTGTTGTTAATAACAAAATATGATTTATAATTTTTGACTACTTTCTAAGTCTACTCATTTCTGTTTCTGTTTTGTTTTGAGAGAAAGAGAGAGAGAGTGAGAGTGGGGAGGGGCAGAGGGTGAAAAAGAGAGAGAATCTTACAAGCAGGCTTCATACCCAACATGGGTGATCTCATGACCCTGAGATCATGACCTGAGTGGCAATCAAGAGCCAGCTGCTTAATCAACTGAACCTTCTAGAATACTCTACCCACTGCTGTTCTACTGGGGCCTCCTTAATGTCATATGATCTTTCATCAGATCCGTGACTGACAGTACTTTGCACAGAGTAGGCACACAGTAATTGAACACTGAATTAAAAGAAAGAAAAAGTTATCTAGTTATCCTGTGTATCTGGATATTGGGCTTGAATGAATAAATCACATTTTAAATCAACTGCTTTCTTCAGTTGCTTCAGTTAGTGTCCTACAATAACAGCCTCACTCCCTGTGGGGGGTGGGGAATACATGGTCTCATACATGGTAGGATCTTCCTAAGAAACCACTTGTAAAGTCACAGCTGTCTCGAGTTTGCCATTAAAAATGGCATAATTGTGTATTTTGTCTTAAGGATTGTGAAAAAAATTGTAAAATGTTACGGCAACACTGGTCCATCTTGAGCTGGGGCTTCTTGGATTTGAGTTGCCTTGACAACATCAAAATACACCAGTGTGGGCTCAACATTGTATAAACTCATGATTGCCATGGAACCGGATGTCGTATTTCTACTGTAGATCCATGGTCACAGACCAGAGGCAGAAATATCAACTACATATTATATACAGAGCAATATACAATATACAGAGTGTCAACATATTATATACAGAGCAATATATAATTAGCAAGCGGTTTGGGTAATGACTTTCCATGACGCAACTGTACTCCTTAGCAAATCTATATTGGAAGTCAACAGTCAGGAAGTTGCTGGAGAAACATGAGCAGCATTGTGATGAAGAACACAGAGAACCAGTTTTATCGACCTCCACAATCACCATGGCCATCAGGGCAAAGTCTAAGATGTCACCACAGAGCTTTCTTCTGAACCTCTCTAGGCCAGTGATGCATTAAATCCTGCCCATGGATTGTTGGATTCCAGAAGACAGCATAAAAGAGAAAGATTGTTTGCACTTCCTGGGAGTAACTGTGGCCAGTTTCACCTGGTCCATTCATTAGTCGGATGCCAAAGCGGAAAGATCTCTACTCCTTCTGTTGCACAGACCCAATACTGATTTGGCCTTCCTCTTTGTTCTAGTTTTCATCAGCACCCAATGAATCATTCCATGGGTAAAGCAAGAGAGTTTCCCCATCTGTGTGTGGGGACGGGTCCCCCCTTGCACTCAGCACCCTTGCATGGATCTCCGCTCTGAGTCTGACAACCAGAAGTGCTCACTTCATCACTCCTTTCTAACCTTCCCCATCTAAAGCTGAGAACGGATCCTCTATTTTCTTGAAAATTTGCATGCTGGAATTATACCAATTATCCTTGTAAGCACAATTATTACAATTATTCTATAGTAAGAGGATTTTAGCTACCACGTTGTGTTTTTGTTTTGTTTTGTTTTGTTTTAAGATTTTATTTATATATTTGAGAAACAGAGAGAGCACAG
The DNA here is from genome assembly GCF_020171115.1 of Neogale vison. Classification (NCBI taxonomy): domain Eukaryota; kingdom Metazoa; phylum Chordata; class Mammalia; order Carnivora; family Mustelidae; genus Neogale; species Neogale vison. Next base: position 131,569,265 of record NC_058094.1, read on the forward strand.
AGGGAGATTGAGAGGGAGAAGCAGACTCTTGGCTAAGCAGGGAGCCCAATGCAGGTCTCAATCCCAGGACCCTGAGATCATGACCTGAGCCAAAGGCAGACACTTAACTGACTAAACCACCCGGGCAACCCACTTTTGTTTTTTTTTTTATGTTGTTTTTCATATTGTTCCTTAAGCAGAAATTAAACATGAAAGTTTTTATTTATGATAGAAAAACAATTTCCTTGGATAAACATACCACTTTTTAAAATCATTTATAACATTTAAAAAAAATATTTTACTAATTTATTTGACAGAGAAAGACAGAGTGAGAGAGGAAACAGGAGCAGAGGGAGTGGGAGAGGGAGAACCAGACTCCCTGCCAAGGAGGGAACCCCATCTCGGGCTTGATCCCAGGACCCTGGGATTATGACCTGAGCAGACACTTAATGACTGAGCCACCCAGGTGCCCCTCATATATCACATTTTAAAACTGCTTTATTTCACAAACTTAAAATGACATCTTCAGTGTAATAGAGACTATTCATAGGTCCTCAACCCTTCAGGTAAATGATGCATAGTAAATGTTTAATCAAAACAATTAACAGTAATCTAAAAATATATACATGAGGTGATTATTATGACATCAAAAATGCATGCCTTATTAAGTCAGTAATATTTTCCATTATCCTCTATTTATTTTTCTTTGTTATACATCAATTGATTATTTAAATTGAATAATCTATGACTTTAAATAGATGTCATTGTATTATCATTTATTAAATAAAATTCTCTTAAATTGCTACTTGAATATCTACTTGAAACACAATCTCATATAGTTGTTTAAGACTCTGTTCCTTTTTTTTTTTTTTTTTTTGGATAAATATATATGTCACAGATGTTATAACAGAGTGTGTCAGTGCTAATTAGACTTACCACAGCTGGCAATTTCCTAAGTCATTTTTGCTGCCCACATCTTTCTTGCTACATGAAACCTACTTTTTGAAAACTGCTGATTGCCAGAATCTACTAAAATATTCTGACATCCACCTGTATCCATTTCCTGCTTTCCAGCCAAACTCTAGGATTTCTGGTTTTCATTAGTCATCAGTGTTGATTCCCCCTTAATATTCTCTTCATGACTTTCTCCAAATATTGAAATAAAAAATTTTGCCTGAAAGCAAATATTCTCAACTCCCACATATTATTTAAAAAATCTAAGGAAAGAGTGACTTCAACCTAGCGTTTAAATTTGTTTAAGTTCCTCATTTAAATCACTAAAGTTGGGGAGCCTGGGTAGCTCAGGAGTTAAGCATCTGCCTTTGGCTCAGGTCATGACCCCAAGGTCCTGGGGGGAGGATCAAGCCCTGCTTCAGGATTCCCCCTCAGTGGGGAGCTTGCTTCTCCCTCTGCCTGCTGCTTCCCCTACTGTGCTCTCTCTCTTTCTGTCAAATACATAAATAAAACATTTAAAAATAAATAAATCAATCACTAAAGTTATGAAGGCAAAAATCTGCATTTGAGTTGAAAATCGGCCATGGATACCATTATGTGATGTACAGTATGCTTAGGGCTTACCAAAAGCATTTCAGGCTCTAGAAAGTCAGAGGGTAATGCATGGAAGGACATGAAAAACCTCAAGGTGTTTTTATTTCAAGACAGTCAAAGGATTAGCCCAGAGTTCAAATCCAGCCAAAGTGTTATGTCTGTATTGGAAGTGACACTACATCTTTGAAATTCAAAGGATAAATTAGTATTGCAGAATTTCATCAAAAGGGATATTTTAATATCACACAAATTAAATATGGGACCAGCCAATTGTATCTTCTTTGAAGAAAACTGTTTAATTAACATTTTTGGATGACAGCTGTTCAAAAGTTATAGCACTGTTGAATTACTGTTTTGGGGGGTTTGTTGATATATAATGATTTTTCATTCTAAGACACATGAAATGAATACACGTAGACAGTAATATTTTGAACAAAGGCACAATAAACTCACCAAAACAGTTTCCAGTGAGAGACTATCATGGGGAAAAAACGGAAATGTGTGCCAGGTCTGGGTGAGCCAAAATGTTTTGTTTTGCACACGAACGTGGAGAGAGAAGGACCGAGAAGCAGCATTTCCGGGTTCTTTTGTACGTTTGGAGATACCCAGTATATCCCACACACTTCTACACTCCCTCTTGTTTAGCCTTTACTTTGCCTCAAGCGGTTTTTTGTATTAGCTATCTTTTTTTTTTTTTTCTAAGTGCAGTGTGAGTACAAGATGACCACAGACCTAAAAATGTTGTAAAGTGGGCTCAACATGCTTTCACATCTGCTGTGACACTCTTCAAAATAGAATTTGAGCATAAACTAGGGCAAGCAATCTTTGATGTGGTTCGTGTGGGACTTTTTTTTTCTTTGTGTGATCCTAAGTTTCCAATTCTTTTAAAGACAGAAGAGACTTTTTCTAATATAAACCTCCTACAAAAAGAAAATAATCATCAAATACAACTTTTGGCTAAAACAAAAAGTGCTTCAGCCACTCTCCGCCATCTTCAAGAAATGATCCCTGCTTGAACCAACTGTGCTGATGCTCCTTTGATGGTTATTACTTAGGTAAACTCGTCTCCACTGAATAATTGACAACATTTTATGACAGTATTCACAAAATCTATCATAAATTTCCCTTCAGAGTTAACAGAAGTAAAATTTCAGTTTAACAGCACAGCACTTGACAGAAACTTGAAGGACAAGTGATAGTATCTTCACACGTCTATGTACACAAATCTGGGGAGAGAAGTTCTTCAGGGCTCCGGAGGTGCTGTTTGAGATGCCTGTCTTGTGTTTACTTCAGAAAGAAGGTGAACTCTTATATATTTTTCTGTTCTGCTCCTCTGTCTTCCTCTGGGCCTCCAGTCATCAACATTTTCCCTCAAGGTTTCTCATCTCCTCCCTCATTGTTCAAACCCCATTTATTCTCTTCTTCTGGATGTGAGGGGGCATGTCTGTCAGGTTCCTGATAACATTCTTATCATGCCAGACTGGTGTATGCAGCCTTGTGCCTAGTAATTAAAATTATTTTTTTCCGTAAGTAATGATTTCTCCACACATTACTCTCCCCAGTAACATGTATGCAGGGCTCTGTTCTTTCATAAATCAGAACGTATTTTCTCAAATTTTCATTGTTATTCTAGATTTCTCTGGAAAAAGAGACATCCATTTCAGAACAGGGTTTTTGTTTTGTTTTGTTTTGTTTTTTGTTTGCTTGTTTTGTTTTGTTTTTAATGTAAACTCAAAGCAGCTAGGTTGTACCAGAATCCTTTCAATATTTAAAAATGGGTTAAGAATGGAGAACTAGTTCTTGGGGGGAAAAAAAAAGATGGTAAAGGGAACAATTAATGGAGAATTAGACCTTTTTATGTTTTGTTTTGTTTTAAAGATTTTATGTATTTAATTTGTCAGAGAGAGAGAGAGAGAGAGCAGAAGAAGGCGGAGCATCAGGCAGAGGGAGAAGCAGGCCCCCCACTGAGTAAGGAGCCTGACTCAGATCTCCGTCCCAGGACCCTGAGATCATAAGGTGAGCCAAAGGCAGCTAATTCACTGACTCTGCCACTCAGGATTTAAAATCAGGCCTATTTTTGTTGTAAACTTAATTCTGAAAAAATAAAAACTATTGAATAAAAGTAAGTTTGATAAATAAATTTAAATATCAACATTAAATAACTGCACTTAAGAGGTAGAAGGAAAGAGAAAAGATAATGCTAATTTTTATTAACTCTTCCTTTATAAAAGTTAACAAACATGCATTTTTCTTAATAGGAAACAGCTCTACTATTTCCTTGATAATAAGATAATTCATATCTATAAAATTGGTCGATACTACATAATGATCTATATAGTTACCTGTAAGCATAAAACCACACATTTTGGTAAGTTTCTTCTTGTATCTGTCTGTTTTTCTGTTTCTATAAACAGACACACAGACACACAGAGACTCATGAACACATGTATATACAATGTCATGTAATTTTAGTCTCATACATGTAGCTTCCTTATTAAAATATACACATATACTATCTTAGATATTATTTCATATAAAATATATATAAACCTATAAGATACATTTCAGTATTTAAAAAGAATTCCATAGTTTGGATATATGCTAATTTCTGAAAAAGTCATTAATAAAATGACACGGAAATTGCTTAAAATTTGTATACATTCAAATTATTGAACATCTTTACATATACATCTTTGTGAACTTATGTGATTATCCATTTAGTTAAATTCAAAGAAATAAACTGTCTTGTGCAAAGTAACATGCACTTAATATTTTGATATAAACTCCTATTCTCTTTTGAAACCCACACAAGTATAGGCACCAATTTTTAACAAAAGAGCAAGTCAGCTCAACAGAGAAATGATAGTTTTCAATAAGCAATGTTAGAACAATGGAGCCTCCGTATACAAGCACTCAGCCTAGACATAGATTTACATCTTACATAAAAAACAACTTATAGAACTTTGCAGCAGAATGAATTAATCTGAACATGTGAATGAAAAAAAAATCACTTAGGGGGTTGGACATGTCTAGGATCTAATGCAGAGTAGGATAAAAGAATCTAGCTGTCTTATAAATCTAAGAAACAGCATCACTAAATGGAGTAGGAGAAACATTTCTGACCTAAATAACTTTGGAAATGAGAGTAGACTGTAGGACTAGGAACAAAATGAATGCCACATTATCTCTAGGCAAGTAGGTGAAGTCATTTTCCATGGGGGCATGGATTAACAAGTCTATCAAGAGTATGCTACAATTGGACAATTAAGCAAATGACTGGCACTTGGCAGAGCCAAGTTTGTCACCATTGGAGTGAGAAGATACAGGTCCTCAAGGATAGAAGTGTAAAATGATCAATGAGGTCATGGGTTAGACCTGGAGACACCACTATGAACTTATGCTTAGCTTAATATGGTGCAGATGGATACATTAGGAAGTTTTACAGATTGTTGTGTATACGTGGGTTAGGATGCACACATATATAATTGCTTGTTCTGTTAGCTAAGCCTTGAAGCCATAATAGCCCAATGACAACAGGCACACCCAGCACCCAGATGTGGTTCCCAAATATCATTCTCCAGTCAATGGTACCAGGTCCTTCTGGAGAAATGACCAATTCTAAGGCTTGGTATACACATGATGAGCCAGGAGCATTTGGCAAGTGCCAGAAGTAGGGAAGTACTCGTCTAAGCAAACACACACCACAAAATACAACACTGGGGGACCGCCATAGGGACCCAAGAGCCAGATGAAAAGATTTTCAATGATGAAAGCTGAACTAGTTTGGGCAACAAATATATCACATGAGACTGTATTATAATGCCAAGGATAAGTAAAAATCATGAGTCCATACAAATGCTTTAGTAAACTTAAAAAAGGGGAATTAGAGACAAATCTTCTTTTCAGAAAAATTCTAAACAATGAATACATATACAGTCCTTTCAAGGAGGTGGAGCATTACTCCTTACCTTAACCATCTGCTAGGTGTGCTGCTGTGCTTTCAAAGAGCAAGGCGTGCGAAGGGTAAAAGGGGTCACTTTAAAGTAGAGAAATCTGACACTGTCTAGGACAGGTAACCAAGGTCAACATTGACAGTGATCAGCCATATTGATGGTATTTACCACTGATACTATATGATGTGAATCGTATGTGGTCTCCTTCCCCAAACCCGTTATCACTAGCGTGATTTGTAATCATGAGAAAAGTGGCATAAAAACCCCAGAGGAAGGGCATTCTATGAAACAGCGGACCAGCACTGCTCTAAAATGTCAAGATTATCCATAACAGGGGGAGTCTGAAGACCTGCCCCAGTCTGGAGGTATTTCCAGTCACAGAGGCTCAGTGTGAAGGGGGCTCTGGATGGGCTACTGGAACAGAAAAGCGCATCAGGCAAACACTGAGGAAATCTGAGAATGGCACAGACCTCTGTTAATAGTAGTACATTAAGATTGGTTCATTGGTTGTTACAAATGACAATACAAATGTAAGATCTTAATATTAAGGAAAACTGGGGGCATCTGGGTGGCTGAGTCAATTAAATATCGGACTCTTGATTTTGGCTCAACTCACGATCTCTAAGTTGTGAGATTGCGCCCTTCGTGGGCTCCTCACTGACCATGGAGACTGCTTAAGATTCCTTCTCGTTCCCTTTCCCCTTCTCCATAAATAAACAAACAAATGAATAAATAAATAAATAAATAAATAAATAATGAGGAAACCTGGGTGTGAGCTATATGGAAACAGTCTGCACTATCTTTAGAGATGCTCTGTAAAACTAAAACTAATCTAAAATAAAAAGTATATTAAATTATGAAAAGGAAGGGAAAGATGACTATGGGATTTCAGATGATCACCTTCTCAGGGTGGTACTGGGATGGTATTTTCATTATGAAAATGCCAGTTCTTGTTATGGTTGATGGTTTCGTGGATGGCTAGGATATGAAAAATAATTATATCAAAATATAATTGAAAATAAATTGTGGTTTATCTGTATAACTAAACACTATGTAATCCTCAAAATTTTTTTTTTAAAATTTATTCCTTGGCATTCAAGGAGGTTGAGTATCTAATAATCAGGGGGTGGTGGTAGGCGGTGTGAGAGTGTGTGTGTGTGTGTGTGTGTGTTTACTGTGACCCTTGAGTTCTCCATCTCCAGGCACTGGGCTTAGCATTGAAGACAATATGGAGAAAAAGATGCGTCAATTATGTACTATATTTTTCCTGAAGGAAGCAAATGGTTTTCACAAGCCACCTTCCTCAGATAATATCAAATGGAAGTACACGGTGATGTGACAACTTTAACAGTTTGGAAACCATATCAGAGCTTTTCAAATAATACTTCCTTGAGGAGATGTCATTTGATTAGAGCTGTAAAAGAGTAACAGTATTTAAATATTGAATAACAGAAAGATAATTTTCAACTGAGAAAATGAGAGCTCTATGGAGGACAACGATATGGACTGTTTGAGAAATGGAAGGAAGGAAGGAAAGAAGGAAGGAAGGGAGGGAGGAAGGGAGCAAGAAGAGAAGGTCAGGGAGGGAGGAAAGGGAGGGAGGAAAGGGAGGGAGGGTGGGAGGAAGGAAGTTGGAAGGGAAGAAACGAAGAGGAAGAGGGAGGGGGGTAGGAGAAAAAGGGAAATGCAGATGGGACACAGAAAATAAGTTGGAAAGTAATAAATCATAGAGCTGAAGAGAAAGGGTTGTCATTCGGTCTTACAGGACACAACACTAGATTTCTTTTTCCTGTTACCAGTGGGATAGCACTGAAAGATTTTTTTTTTAAGATTTTATTTATTTACTTGACAGAGAGAGATCACAAGCAGGCAGAGAGGCAGGCAGAGAGAGAGGGGGAAGCAGGCTCCCTGCTGAGCAGAGAGCCCGATGTGGGGCTCGATCCCAGGACCCTGAGATCATGACCTGAGCTGAAGGCAGAGGCTTTAACCCACTGAGCCACCCAGGTGCCCCTAGCACTGAAAGATTTTTAAAGTAATATAATAGGATCACACACTTGAACTTATAAATGATGGTTCAAGCCAAAGTGTGGAGAATGGGTGTGAAGGGGCAAGAAAGAATGTGGAAACACTGTGAAGGGGCATGACCGAAAAACACAGAATCTCTTCCTTCTGTTTTAAGCAGAAAAGGATTTTGGTGTAACTTCACCGGTGTTTGGGATGGACATGGAATCAGAACTTAGGCTCTCAGAGGGCTCGAGTGTGGTGCTTTGCAAGTTCTTTGTGTGGAAGGATAGATACACTTTTGGAGAAAAATATGTACACATATAAATATAGGGCCCATATATATCAGTAAGGAGAACATACTTTTATAAGATACAATGAAATAATTACTAGAAAATGGAGGATGAAAAACATAGAAAGTACAAATTCAAAGTCTTCATTATTAGATTCAGACATAAATTGCCTTTCAGGAAATACAGTCAAAATAAATATAGCACATAGAAACATAGAGAAAACTTCAGAACTTAAATACATTTTTACTGGTGTTGCACATATATAAACAATTAATTTTGAGAATCATTACTTATAAGTTTTCACCAGCATATAAGTTGTTCTGCCAACATAGTTTAACAAAAAGTTTTGAAGGAAGTAGTGGTCACCATATTAAACATTAAGGGACATATCTTTTTTTTTTTTTCTTTTTAAGATTTTATTTATTTATTTCAGAGAGAGAGGTAGAGAACAAGGGAGAGAGGCAGAGGGAGAGGGAGAAGCGACTCACCTCGGAGCTGATAGCCCAATACAGGGCTGGATCCCAGGACCCTGAGATCAGGACCTGAGTGGAAGGTAAACATTTAAATCGACTGAGCCACCCAACATGCACACATCTTAAATGAATGCCGTGCACATTGATATTTAAGGTTTTAATACAATGAATAATTTTGCTTCTCACCAGTTAACATAATTTTTCAGGATCGAGTCCCACATCAGGCTTGCAGCTCAGCAGGGAGTCTGTTTTCTCTTTCTCTCAAATAAATAAATAAAAAATAAAATAAAAAGATTATACTAGAGAAATCAGTGCCCTACAGAGGCAGGGAATTAAAAAGAGATTTTAAAGCAATTTTGGCAAATGCCATTAGTCATTTATTAAGTTGATCGTCACTGGAGGCCTCTATCAGTTGTCAATGTTAACGGCTTCATCTGTAAAGTTATACTTGTCTTTTTAGATTTTTCAGTGGAAGAACATGATTTCAAGTCCATTAATTTCCTCTTCATTAGTTTTCTTTGATGAAAAATAAAATTGAAAACATGTAATTAAATTGTATTGGTTATTCTGTGACAACACTTTTCAGGTGTATGATGTCAAAATCATCACCTAATTGGGATTTTTGTTGGTAAAGCATGGGATCTATTATAACAAGTTGAGAGATACTACTGTTCTAAGTGTCTATCTTGCATTAGTAATATTTACATTTTCTCAGATTTAGTGCATTTCTTGGTTACAGTTAACAAATTTACTCAAAATGTCACATGCATCTTACATAGTCCTACAAATCATGACTAATTCACAGATCTCACCACATGGCACTCTCTGTGTGAGTATGACAAAACCCTGGTTGGTATCCTGTTCAGTTAATTATCCTCCTGGATTTGTGGTGACATTAAGTTGCATAGATGTGTCTCGATGTTTCCTTTCATTTTTCTGGGCCTACATGGTCACGGAACAGGAGTCCTCTCAGGCACTGTACCTGTGCGGATATCACTGCAGGTGCTCCTGGACACAGAACGTGGCACATACCAGCTCTGCTGGACCTCTAGTTCTTCTGTCCCTGACTGCTGCCTCTGACAGAGGCCAATCCGTCTGTCCTTCTGTGACAGAAGTAACCCCATGACATGGCTTTGCCTTCACATCCTCCACTTTTGAAAGGAATCTCACACTGGTTTGTATCTGGCTGGCAGAGCCCAGCCCACAGTCACCTATCTGGGCTGCAAATTCTTCTGAAAACACAGTTCCTGGGTTCCCTACATGGGAGGAAGGTCCCATGCAGTGAAAAATGTCAAGTGCCTGGGTGGCTCAGTCAGTGAGGCATCAGCCTTTGGCTTAGGTCATGATCTCGGGGTTCTTAGGGCTGAGCCCTGCATCGGGTGCCCTGCTCAGTGGGAAGGGAATTAATTAATGAATTTATTTATTTATTTATTTAATTGATCTGGCTCTACGTTTTACATTGGCATCGGATCAGTAACAACTTTTTCTTTCTTTGTTTATTTTGCTTTATTTTGTTTTATTACCAATAGGTTTCTGCGTTCTCCGTGAACCCTCCAGAAAGTCCTTCAGAACACAAATTTCTGTTTGTTTGTTTGGTTGGTTTTTGTAATTTTTTTTTTAAGATTTTTATTTATTTGACAGACAGAGATCACAAGTAGGCAGAGAGGCAGACAGAGAGAGAGAGAGAGAGAGAGCAGGGAACCAGGCTCCCGGCTGAGCAGAGAGCCCGATGCGGGGCTCAATCCTAGGACCCTGAGATCATGACCTGAGCCGAAAGCAGAGGCTTAACCCACTGAGCCATTCAGGTGCCCCCCAAAATTGTTTTTTTTTCACTGCTGTATCTAGATGGTCTAGATGCCCAGTTCATTGTAGACTCTCATCAAATGCATATAATTTTTAAAGATTTTATTTATTTATTTTTGAGAGAGAAAAGGAGCACAAGTTGGGGGTAGAGTCAGAGGGAGAAGCAGACCCCCAACTTAGCAGGGAACCAAAGGCAGGACTCGATCTCAGGGCCCCTGGACCATGACCTGAGCTGAGGGCAGATGCTTAACTGACGGAGCCATCCAGGCACACAACAAATTCATATTTAAATAAATTATTTTTCTACCTACCGCCTGCCACAAATTCCAGACTATAATTAAGCTCAAACTTTCCAAAATCTTCCCTTGAATCTATGTTTCACTGGGTACAAAGAACAAGTATTTTATTAATCTGATTCATGCCCAATGAAAAAGGTTGTCTCCTGCCACCATATATATTTAGAACCTAGTAGTTTCTAGAAACTAAAACTAAAATGGGTATTTAGGTTTGGTTTAATTTCATCAATACAAAAAGCCAGTTTGGAATTGACATTCATCCTCATGAACAAAATGGAGAGTAGGGGGCGGGGTGGGGGTTTAGACAAATACCATAATAAATGAGCTTGAGTGTGTTTGATGCTTTTTCTTCCATTTGGCAATATCAGCCATGATATTGATTTGATGCAAATCAAACATAGGTTTATTTATATGGTATGGAAATATATATTCAAATTACAGTTTCTAATCAAATGATTTTCTTTAGCGTAGGTACCCATGTATTTTACTCTCACCTTACTTTGCATTTAATTTGGTTTTCTCTTAGGCCAGCTCAGATCACCATTTGCACATTAATCAAAAGAAGAACAGGTTACCCTAATTGTTTTAATTGCAGAACTGCCAGAGAAGACCTCTGTCCAAATCTTTTCGCTGATTGGTTGAATTGCCTTTTTAAAAAAGGACAAAGGCTTGTGTTTTATAAAGAGTAGGGCTTAAAATGGGGGGAGAAGTCATTTGACTGTAAAATCTATTGAAAACTCAAAAAGAGGTTTTTACTCATCAAAGGAAGGGAGGGCCCGGCTTTTCATTAGGGAAAGGAATATCTTTTACTGGAAGTAGCAGAGCTTTGACCACTACTCGGTGGTGGGTGGCTCATGTTCTCTACCAAGTTTTTCACCTTTGAGCAGAGCCCCACTTGTGCCTTCCAGAAGGAGCAAAGGAGAAGTAAGTATGAAAAATCCTGTTTGGTCATTTTCCAAAGAGTGAAAATCAGTGCAATTTGTTGCTTTATTATTTGACTCTAGGCTCCTTTACCTCTCTACCCTCTGGTAGTAACTTTCAAGCCTTGATTTGTTGTTTTTTTCCTGAGTGGTGAGAGGAAACAACCTGCTTCTTCGTCTCCCAGGCTTCAGTGCCAGCTCTCAAAATAAACCTGCCTAAATTAAATTGCAAATGTAATCATCAGAGTCTGATTCAATAAAAATGACATGTGCTGCATTCTGTAAAGTCCTTCTGAACCTCTTCCGAGCCCCGGGAAGCACCCATTGCTAACCCGCCCATCAGCTCTAGTGAATTAAGGCAAACACAGAGGCGCACGTGCATAGGCAGACCTCTCTGAATTTAGGGGTCTTTGATTTCGGAAGTGAGGGAGAACACGTGTGCAGTCCATCACAGGGTCTAACTCTTTTCCAGTGCTCCCACAAAGTCACTACAACTTCCAGAGAAAACTTTGCAAACCCCAGCCATTCCCTGCATCTCGAAACAGCCAGGGCTCAGGCCGCAGCCCTGAGTGGTCATGTTCACAGCTCCAGATCTGAGGTGTAATTGGAAACACACATAATGGGTAATGAAACAGGTTGTTGATTGAAGTTAGTAATAAAAACACCAGCGAGCCCTTGCCTTAGGCTCTCAACAAATAAAACTCCAGAAAGAGGCAATAAGAGATCCATGTGGTAAATGTTCATTTTGCGTCCCTGCAAGTTGAGACCAATCATCTGTCTCATGCGGCTATTTGGTTAAAGGTATCCTGTCCTCACATATTTTCAAGTGAAAACGTGCTTGTTTCTAAGAGTCTCTTGACTTGCATCTAGAATGTGAAGTCCATCAGCTTACGGGAGACTTGGAATAGTAAAACCGGACTCCCTGGAATACTGAAATGAGGCAGTAGAAGGAATTAAAATTATTTTTCACTATTTTAAATGGAAATACAGCAGATATTGGTCGTGTTACCCACAAAATGTGTACAATAAGGTGCACCTGGCCTTCCAGTTGGGATGTCAGGAGAGGAAGTAGGTGATGACCTCAACTGCACATATCCTGGAAAATCATGAGTGGGAATGAAGCAGATACTCTAAGAGCTTGTAGGAAAGGGTTTTATGATAAGGAAAGATGATGATCTATTTGTATTCTACAGTAGCTGATTTTTAAAGTTGAAAAGTTAAAAAACTGCGTACAGACCCATGTATGCTTAAACACATTGCTAAATAAAATGGACATCATGGCTGAGTGGAATCCATGTTTGGGGCACGCATTCCGCAATTGCACTTCTGTGTGCTGGTCTTGTCAGATCCTTGTCCAGGTCTGGGTCAGTGCCAGTGGAAGCACAAAAGAAGGTAAAGGAAACACTGAAACAGGAATTAGATCCAGGCTGTATGACAGAGATTTCTAAAAAGCAGGTGTTTATTATAAAGCGGCTGGGAATGGGGAGAGCCTCTTCAAGTACGTGATTGCTCTCTTTGAGCTCAGGGAGGTAGAAAGGGATTGGAGTGCTTTGGGGTGAATCCAATGGGCAGACCAAGTCTTTTCTCTGATTGGTTGAACTGCCTCAATTGAATTGAGGATTGTGAAGAGGTATACTCTTTTAGTCGTTTTCAAGAAATAATCATGGACCATTGATAATTTTGCCAGGCATGTTTCCAGACTCTGGGGATACAAAGATAAGCAAAAAATAAAATAAAAAAATAAAATAAAATCCTATCATCATGGAACTGACATCACAATGAGGAAAACAAAACGTTAAGTGAAATGTATGGTCTTCCAGATTGAGAGCAGCAGGAGCTCCCAGCTCAAAGCCCACAGAGTGAGGTCATAAGCCACCTCTAAAATGCCAGCTTCAACAGACAGGGCTTCCCTACCCACCATCACCCCATCCCATCATGTCATAAATGCCTCTTCTGTACCAGCTCGAAAGCTGGAGAGCCAATTCTGACAATCTAAGAGAGCGTTGGTAATAGATCTTGACGGAGACACTGCTTATGGAGCATGAAGAATTATATCCGTTGTATCATCAGTATCTAATGTCAGATTTCATCATCTAAATATGCTCTAATTTCTCTGGGTGTTGCTTTTTGCCTTGGTTTACTTATCATTAATCATTCTGCACGTATCTCTACCTTCCCATTCTTTTGTATTTCCTTGATTTACCATCTCTTCTTTGTTACATTATCCTTGACTTATCCTTGGCTTATATCACTCTAGCCTTTACCACCAGTTTATACTTGGTACTTTAATTTAATTTAATTTTTATTTATTTATTTATTTGACAGAGAGAGAGGGGTCACAAGTAGGCAGAGAGGCAGGCAGAGAGGTGGGGGGTGGGGAGTAGCATGCTGTCTGTTGAGCAGAGAGCCCGATGCGGGGCTCGATCCCAGGATTCTGAGATCATGACCTGAGCCGAAGGCAGAGGTTTAACCCCCTGAGCCACCCAGGCGCTCCAATTTTATTTTTTATTTATTTTTATTTTTATTCATTTTTTAATTTTGATGCAGGGGTTAAGAGGAAGAAAGAAAGAATCTCCATAAACAGGCTCCATACACAGCACAGAACCCAACAAAGGGCTTGATCGTAGGACCCTGAGATCATGACCAGAGCAAAAATCAAGAGTTGAGCACTTAATGCACTGAGCACCCCCCCGGTACCCCACCTGGTACATTTAAACTTGTCTAGCAGTATATTTTTTGTAGGAGAATGCAGGTTTTTGTTTTTTTTTTCCCCTATCGCCTTGGTTCATGTTTTATCTTTTGTGTGTTTCTTTTCTTCAGTTTATTTTCTAATCATTAATATTAGAATTAAAGAGTATCTCTAGACTCCATTATCCTGTAGTAAAAAAATAAACAACAACAACAAAAAGATGACATTCGTACAGTTTTACTGTTGGACCACCTTCTTTGGGTCAACTTTTGCATTGTTCACACACCCTGGGACGTTAGACCGTATTTACAAGAATTAAATCCTTGTACCTGTATGGTGTTACTGCACACGGAAGAGAAGTCACCTGAATCTGCGTGTGAATTACCAAGAGGAATTTTGTGTGCCTGCAGATTCCTGAGATGATGAAGGGGTAGGAAAGGGGTCCACTCAGTACTGTTTTGGTATCAAGGAGGGTGTGACTCAAGAGGCTGGGGAACTGGTGGAAATATTGACTGTGCACATTTCCTCTGATTCTTTTAAGGGTAGAATAAAGCAAATGTGACCAACTGTTGCTTCAGTTTAATACATTCATGTGTTCGGTGTTACTCCTTTGGTTTACAATTTTTTTCATAATCCCATATTGGATGTGATTATGTATTCATTCATTTCTGTTTAGTCTTTTTTTGCCAGATGGAAGGTTGCTTCTCATGAACAGAGCAGGGTGTTGCCGGCTCTTTGTCACTGCCTTACTCCAGCCATCAGTTCACCCAGTGAACACTGGGTGGCTCAGTGTTCTCCCTTGGAAGGCTGGTAACCATAATTTCACATGGCTTCTTCCTCATCTAGGCAACCTGGAGGGAAAAAAGAAATGTGGGTCATCCCAGCAAAACAACTTCATCTCCGTCATCTTTCTTGTCTGTGGATGAAATGGTTGCTCTAGAAACTAAAATTTTTGTTTTGTTTTGTTTTGTTTAATTCAGCATTTCCCTTGCTCAGTACCCATGGAAAGAGTACAGTGTGGCTATGTATAATGTCCGTTAATATGCTGTCTCATACTATAACAACAGCAACAACAACAAAAACCTATTCCATCTAGGACAGACTATGCCATGTAGAAGAGAAATAGCTCTACATCTGGGCTATAATGTCTTCATAGTTTTCTGAGAAACAGCCGCAACTTCCCAGGTGGCTACTCTTAATTGTTAGAGATTGTAATTGCTGAAGGAATTTATAATCATTTTCCCTTAATATAGTACACAACCTTTCAGCCCCTCAAACTGCAGGGTCTTGGGGCTCCTGGGTGACTCAGTCTGTTCCGTGTCCTACTCTTGATTTCAGCTCAGGTCATGATCTCTGGGTCGTGAGATCAAGCCCCATGTTGGTCTCCATTCTGGGCATGGAGCCTATTTAAGATTCTCTCTTTCCCTCTCCTTCTGCCCTTCTCTCCACCACTTGCGCTCACGTTCTCTATCTGTCTAAAACAAAACAAACAAAAAAATTACAGGGTCTTGTCTCCATTCCAGTAGACAATGTCTTCCCAGCCACTGGACAAAGAGAATCTGCAAGTAAAACCTCAGTATCCTTCTGAAAGTTCTAAATACATTATTTTCACATCTAAGTGAGCAATAATTGTTAGCCATTATTTTCATTTTTATTCCATCAGCCTGGCTCCGATGCCTCTCTCAGAAATCTTTCCTATTTCTTGCCCATTAATGGTACTGTTCTGCGGTCTGGAGATTACAATTCTATCTGGGATCTGAGCTAGAAGAGGAAGTGAAAACACATAGGTGTCTGCTCAAGCTGCCATCATAACTAGAATGGACTGGTAAATGGGGTGTTGGGTAGTAATAATAGAAGTTTATTTAGGAGACTGTACTGGTTAAAAAACAACAGATTCTGCAAAGAAAAAATCTCATTAAAACAAAACAAAACAGAATAGTATTGAAATGATACGATGCTGCCAGATATGTAGGTTATATGACTTTTAGCATAAATCTTCCAATTTTGTTAGTTACATAACTCACATAGAGATATATGAACTAAAAAATAACATTGCTAATTACATGACTAAGAGCTACTACTAGTAAGAAAAAATTAAGAATTATTAAGAAGTATGCTTTGGAATTCTATCCTTGGCTTATACTGCAAAGATATATTTATTTTTACTTCCATAAGAGTAAAATTACTAAAAAAGAAATGGATTTGATTACAATCTAAAAATGAGTCTGTAATGATGAAAAATTTAGAATTTTAAATTAGATAAACAATTTGAAGAAAAGACCTATATCTTTAAAATTATTTTTAGTAACAATAAACCATTACTTTTGACTTCAGGGGAAAATACTACAGTAAATGAAGAAAACATTATTCACTCATTAATCTCAAGAAAACAATTTTCTTCTCTGATGTGTCAGATACTACATGAAGTACAAGGAATATATATGTTATGTTAAGGTTTTCATAATTAGTGAAAGGGATGGATTTATGTTTAATATAAGACCTTCCAGTGTAAAATGTGATATAGACATTTCTTCAAGGTGAGTCTGAAGGGAGGAGAATGGAGGAATTACCTGTGTCAGGAAGAGGGTGGTCAGAGAAGGAGTCCCTTTTTTAGAGCATAGCTTTGTTTTCTTTGTTTTTGTTTTTGTTTTTTTTAAAGATTTTATTTATTTGACAGAGAGAGATCACAAGTAGAGAGAGAGAGGAAGGAGCAGGCTGTCTGCCCAGCAGAGAGCCCGATGCGGGACTCGATGCCAGGACCCTGAGATCATGACCTGAGCCAAAGGCAGAGGCTTAACCCACTGAGCCACCCAGGCAGCCCTAGAGCATAGTTTTATTGACTGGATGCCACCCAAAATGCCCCCTAGCCTTGATATTTATAACTTTACGAATGAGAATAGGGAAGGACTAACATTGATGAGACTGACTATATTAATAATTAAATGTTTATTAAGGATAGTTACCACTATTGACAATGGTTGAGCACTGAATGTGAATTTTAGTTTTACAACCACAACTATAATTAACACTTTGAAAGCTAGGTTATACTCGTACATCAATTCACTGATTCTTCCATTCTCCTGGAGAGCAATTTGCTACCCTATTTTCTTTCTTTTGGTTTTTTTTTTCTTTTTTTAATTTTTTTTTTTAAGATTTTACTTATTTATTTGACAGAGAGAGAGAGACAGACAGTGAGAGAGAGAATACAAGCAGGGGAAGCAGGAGAGGGAGAAGCAGGGTCCCTGCTGAGCAGAGAGCCCGGTGTGGGGCTCAATCCCAGGACCCTGAGATCATGACCTGAGCTGAGGTCTGACGCTCAACCCACTGAGCCACCCAGGTGCCCCTACTCTATTTTCAAACTTGTAAACCCCTCCCCATCATCAGTTTCAGAGAATGGACATTCCTGCTACTTTTTTGAGATACCCAAAACAATCAGAACAGAACACTAAAGAATTCTGCCACCTCATCCACCCACTTATCAGCATCAGAGCCATGCATTTTCCATTTCTAGGCCACAAACCCAAACTTTCCAGTCTCCTTACTAGACCCCATTGTCCCACTTACTTTTCAAAGCAATAACCCCCCACTGCTCAGGTACATTTCTCTAGGATGTCTAACTATTCTCTCTTAAATTATGCATTTTTTCTCTTTCTACTAGAATATTTTCAACATAGAAACAGGTTGTTGTAAGACAAAAACAAAAACAAAAATTTCAGGTATACCTGGGTGGCTCAGTCAGTTATGCCTCTGCCTTCAGCTCAGGCTACGATTCCAGGGTCCTGGGATCTGGTCCCCATTCTCCCTCTGCCTCCTGCTCTCCCTGATTGTGCTCTCTCTCTCTCTCTCTTTCTGACAAATAAACAAATAAATAAAATCTTGAAAAAATATATTCAATCCCAGATAATATCCTATTTTTCTTTACCATTTTGAAAGTAAAATTCCTCAAATGAATTGCTTATTCTCTATCTCCAAATTCTCTCCTCTTATTTTATCTTCAACCCATACCAACACACTTTCACCTTTTTGTTTCACTGCAAATGCCCAGATCAGGGATGATAGTTAACTGATAGCCTTACTACCTTTCATTGGACTTACATATCTGTAGCCTTTGAAACAGGTGGTTACTTCACTTTCCTCAAATGGAAACCCCAGTCTCTGGGTTTCCTTCCTTCCTACCTCTCTGGTCATTGGCTAGTCTTTTTCAGTCATCTTTCAGATGTCTCTGTTCTCCTACCTTTGAATATTCTTTGTTCCAGTAAATACCTGAAGATGGTTCCTAAAACCATTAGACTTCCTGAGCACCAGACTGGTGAGTGGATTCCTCCATTCCTTCCTCTATTCTGAACTTTGGATTCATACAGCCAACAATAAACTTGACATCTCTACTTAGTTGTCTCCAGATGTTCCAGGGATGTCTTGAATTTCTATTACTATTGTCTGTAAAGTACTATTTAATTATCTAGGTCTACTCTATATTCTATTAAAGGACATTGACAATGGTAATGATGATAGTGGTAATGATCATGGTGGCAGTCCTCATGATGATTTTTTTTTCTTAATAAATACATGCATTCGTCCTAAGAAGAACAATATTATTACCACTTTCCAAATGAACAAATCGAATCAGAGCAGTTAAGTAACCTTTCAAGATCATAGAGTTAGAAAAGTGCAGGAAAGGCTGTAAACTGAAATATATACAATTTTATAGTTATTCTGAAATGACTCTCCCAGTAAATGAGTGATTACCATTTATTTACCAATTTTAGCTTTATCTTCCTTCTGTTCACCCTTGAAAAGGAAAGGTTTATTAGATACTTAATCATTAATTGTTCCAGCTTTCTGTCAGGACCATCCTAGATAAGCCCTCCCTTTCTTAGACCCTCTTCTAACCCAAAACTATATCTTATAACAAGTTGCTGCTAGCAATTTCTTATATCAATATCCCATGGTCTCCCAAAATACTCACCACAACAAATACTAATCCCTTTTGTTCAACTACAGGTGTGTTCCTGACAATCTTTGGCTAGAGGGCATTGATATCTCTGGGAATGCTATGGCCAGTGCAAAGTAGGGGATGAACATCCTTTTCCATATTTTGAATATTACACTTCAATTATATTAGTCTTTAAGGATTACAGAATTAACTCCCCTATTTTGTTTGAAAATCTTATCCCAATACCTTAGCATAATGCCATGGGCTCGCTATTTTTCTTCACACTCCTTTTGAACTTATGCAAATAGTAAATATTGATTAGTTCTAGCCATTGAAATGGAATTGTGGTCATGGCTGCCAACCAAACCCTTCACATAGTTTATAATACATAATGATCATCTCATTAACTATCTTATTGTATCAATACGCCAAGATTATTTATTTCTAAAATTGCAATCTTAAACTTTACAAGTGGACTTTAACTATTACATGCCCGAATTTTAAGAAAATATTGAATTCAACAAGGCAAAGAACAGAGCCCAGTAGCACTCTTCAGGGATTTCCTTCTACCTCATAGCTCATTTTATGTGAGAGAATATAAAATAACTTGGTCAAACACTTTGTTTAGTCCATGTAAACCCATAAGCTGATAATGCTTTTAAGAAATGATTGATTTCATTTGTCTGAAGATGTCTTAAGTATATTAAGCACTTTGGATTTGCTATGAAATCAAATATATATATATCAGAAGAAATAGAAGCATGCAAATGGGAAGAGTGAATAATTAGGATAACATGCAATCAGGACTTAAGAAGAATCCCAGGAAACATCAGGAAACAGAGATTATAAAACTTGAAGAGAGCACAAGGTCTCAAAAGCCAACATTTACTTTTAGCCCATCTATTCCTATCCCAGAAAGCTTAGGGAAATATAAAAACTAGGACAGAGCTAGGAAAGGATACATTCTTCAATACAAGTTAGAGTATTTGCCTCAAGCTCAAGATGACTCTCTTACTCAATTATGCTGTATTAAGTGAAGAAATGCTTCCCACAACCACCTCTCCTTGATATACGAAGATACACTGGAGATTTCTTTCCCTTTTTTCCCCTTAAATTCAAACTATTTTGTATGTAAAGATGAGGGCAAGAAAAAGCAAAGCAAATGAGAACAGAAGGCAGAGAGCTCTTTTGTACCAGTTGGAGAAACAGAGAATTTGAATGACGTTGCCAATTCATTGTTTGGGGCTAGATTCTTCATATCATTACTTCCACTAACCAGAGTCCTGGGCCTGAGTTGGAAGTACAGAGATTGGAAGTTAACTTCCCCCAGGTGGCAGTAGGGAGAAAAGGGAATATGAATTTTTGGAATTGAGTTGGAATCATAAATATCTGAAACTACCAACTGATAATTGCATTGTTAAAATTTGGATATTTAAAGTTTTCTACAAACCCCAATATAGTGTGAATTGTTTTCCTGGTTGTTGTATAGTATAAGGTTGGTGGGTGATGAACTTGCATGTATTCAGCACAGAGCTTAGCATATATATAGCTGTGTCAAAGAAAAAAAAAAAGTAAGTGAAATTCCATTTTGTAAATTAGATAACATAAAGAGTATATTAGTAAAGATACGCTGAGTCCAATAACAAATGCCCAATTCTCAATAACAAAATGCAGTTCTATTTTTCATTAAAGACATATATAGGTTGGTCAGGAGGCTCAGGTCTACACAGTTATTCAGGGACTGTGTCAGAGAGAGATTCTAACACCTCTATTTAACTAAGAGCCCCTATGATCACCAATGGAAGTAGAGAAGAAGGAAAGTACTGGGAAGGCACAGCCTCTCTTAACTCTCTGAACCTCCTGTACTTGGCATCTCTTCTTATTCCATTGGTGAGTTCTAGTCACATGATCCAATCTAGTTACAAGGGAGGCTGGGAAATGTAGTTCAGCTGTGTCCTGGGCCTGTTGAGTGTCTAGTCAGTCTGCTGTGGAGCATATACTCTAGGAACCTTACAAAACTTTTCCTTACACAGTATTTGCAGAGGTGCATCTAGACCTGCCCTTGCTAGTCCCTTTGTATTACCACCCATAGTGATGGTGATCTACTGAAGATTACCTCTCAATTATTTCTTAATTTTAGATAACTGTGCTAGCCCAAGAGTCAGCTTTTCTTTTAATCAAGATTTTCTAGTGTTTAAAATCCTCCCTTATCAATTTAATAATTATGTGTACCAGGCAGTGTTCTAGGCCACAGAGACATCACATTGAAGGAAGTAGAAAATTATCTCTGTCCTTATGAAAGTTACATTCTTATTTTGACTCATAGCATCATAGATGAGACACTGAGATGTTGATAAGGAAATGTTAAGAGGAAAGCTCAGGAAAAGTAAAATCCAAAGATATAATCTGATATAACACTTGGTTAATTTGAATTTTCCACTGGAAAAAGGAAGAAGTTGATCATTCTCTATGTGGACAGATCCTCTTCAGGTTGGTGTGCAGAATACCAAGGGGTACCATGAATAAATGGACAAGGGAAGCCTTCATTCATGGCCCAGGAAGACACATCTGTCTTGTTCATCAGTTGTGAGGTAAATATAGTTTCCAGAACGTCCTTGCATGTGGGCCCCAAGCACTTACTATGGATGGTCCACAAAATTGGTCCTAATATCCTCTCCAAATATAAAGAGGGAAATAAAGAAAAAGAAAAATACTTTCTTGAAAAATAGTCATTTCAAGGAAAGTCTTGTAATTCCTCAGAACCATACCAGAAATGAAGGTTCTTGTAACATTCTCCAATAATTCAAACATCTCATGCTTATATAAAAGCTGTGTGCCCACACCCTTCTCATGCCTTACATCTGTTATCTATTTAATTTTCACACAATCGTATGAAGTACCAAGATTATACCGAATTTATATATGAAGAAGTAGAGACTGTGATGAAATAATTTGCCCAAGATTTTACAGTTATGAAAAGGGATATCAGATTTGAATCTAAGCCTTATTAAGTCTGTACACGTAACCACTCTAAAATCTGTCTTTACATTTTATTCAAAATAATTCTAAAAATAGGGAAAAAAAAAAAAAAAAGAGTATCAGTAACTTTGGCCTTCGTATACAAATGTCTCCTGACCAGTGTTTGCTGTACTGACCTTGGTAGCATACTGAACCATTAAGGGCTTTCATCATCTTAAGTTTCTGGCTCGGAAAGTTTTCTAGACTGTTCTGGTTCCAAAACATTATAGTTTCCAGAATGTCAGTCCCCTCTGCTTCTCTCCTGTTACTTACCCTGCTCCAGTATAGGAAGGAATCCTTAGGTGACTGGAGGTTATTAATACTGTGGAGTTAAAACATTTTATGGTTGTATCTAAACTCATCCTGTAGCAATTTTGAGAAGGTTGGCAAATCATCTATGTGACACTCTCAGTTTCTGCATTTTGGGGAAAATAGTACCTGATTTGTGGAACTGTTGTTTGGATACAAGGAAGTAATCAGTATAAAGCTCTAAGAATACTCTTAGCATATTGTAAATATATCAAAATTATGAAATATTGTGGAGAGTTTTGTTGTTCCAACCACCGGTAACAGACTTCCGGTGAGTGAATAATCCTAACTTGGGGTTACAGCATCTACAAACCTGTTCTCATTTCTTTTCTTTTCTTTCTTTCTTTTTTTTTTTCTTAAGATTTTTTTTATTTATTTGACAGACAGAGATCACAAGGCAGGCAGAGAGAGAGGAGGAAGCAGGCTCCCTGCTGCGCAGAGAGCCCGATATGGGGCTCGATCCTCGGACCCTGGGTTCATGACCTGAGCCGAAGGCAGAGGCTTTAACCCACTGAGCCACCCAGGTGCCCATCATTTCTTCTTTTTTTTTTTTTTATCTTTTCCTAAGTTTACCTCGTTCACTGGCATGTAAGAATGTGTGGGTCACGTGCTCATGAATAAAGGGTCCAGTAGGAAATCTAGGAGGTAAACATGTTCAACTCAAGCAAATGCAGGTATAGTGACTAAGCAAGAGGGAAGTGTGACAGTTTCAAACCAAAGGACCCGGGGGAAGCAGAGGCTGCTCCTCTCCCCACAGCAGCCAAACACAGAACCATGATCTTCACTCAAAACTCAGAGCCATCAACAACCCCACAGGAAGCCGATGGGGCATTTGAACACATGCTCCGTAATTAATGAGTACACAAAAAAGAGCCCTTGTTTACAGTAATATTTTTATTCATCTTCCCAATCTAAGAAAGTATTTAATTCCCCTTAATGATATGAGCCACCCTAGTCTTTATGACAACATGGGACAATAATTACCCTGCTTTAACTTAATTTATAGACCTCATTATCACCCCTGCCTTCGCACCATGATTACAAATCTCCTAGGAATCGAGAACTCTCTGAACGGGTGGAGGATTGTTGTGATTTATTGTTCACCCTGGCAGTCCGGAGCGCAGACTGATTTACTGTTGTGGATTCCCACTGGGGTGAGCAGAATTTGGGAGGAGAAACATGGGGCTTCTGGGGAAGTGAGCTTACCCTCCCTGACTCAGAGTCACAGGTTAATACAGAGACTGTCGCTTACTGCACAGAACCAGGGAGGAATCTCAGGAGGACAAAACCATCTAGCAATAACCAGCTTGAGAATGTCACTTCTGCCACTGGGAAAGTAATTGTATCCCTTTATGGGAAATGAGAAGCGAGGGCAAGTCTTAAATATCCCAGCCGCTTTTCATTTCCCCCCCTCCACGGGGACATTGTTCACCCATGGTCTGAACAATCAAGCAGTTACCGAGAACAGAACTTGCATTACTAGTTTCCATTCTTTTTCTGACACAAGATCACATCTCCACATTTTCCCAGCAATGATGCTTATTTGCTACATGATTCTTAGCTAGAAGATCAAACGTACTGGCATCACAATGGCCCTGAAGGTCCAGGAGAAAGAATTGTGACTTTCAGAGCTCACGTAATTGTTAACAGCAAACGTTACAGCTGCACCACCGTGCACGGTATTATATTGTCATACAGTTTTCACAATAGGATTACAATGTGAACTTTGATGGTGATGAAAAGAGACAAGATTTTTTTTTTTTTTTTTAATGCAAAATGAGAGCTAACTGTTGTCCAGATCAGGACGTTTTCTAGCTGCAGAGTGACATGTTGGAGTTCTTTCAATTCAATGAAAATAATCATGGCATCCAGAACCCTCCAGAACACATTAGAGTCCTACCCAGCCCATGGGCAGGTTGTGAAAGGAACCAAGTTGCTTTTTATCTTTCTTCTTCTTTTTTTTTTTCCTCTTCTAAACCAAGCAACATTTATCTTCTTTATTTTCTTCATTTTTTCTTTATTTTGTTTGTACTTTGTATTTTTTATTTATTTACTTTTTATTAACATATAATGTATTATTTGCCCCAGGGGTAGTGTACAGGTCTGTGAATCATCAGGCTTACACATTTCATAGCACTCACCATAGCATGTACCCTCCCCAGTGTACATAAGCCAGCCACCCTATCCCTCTCTACCCCAGAGCATCTTTATTTTTTTTAATTCAATTAGCCAACATATAGTGCATCATTAGTTTCTGACGTAGTGTTCAATAATTTATCAGTTGCGTGTAACACCCAGTGCTCATCAATCACATCACATGTCCTCCTTAAAGCCCATTCCTCCATTACCAGGTTGCTTTAGAAAAAGATCTACCCAAAGACTTAGAGGAAGCAAGCCATAACGCATGTCATATATATTTTTTTTCCCTAAACTCATTTCGATTTGTTTTAGTACAACTGATGGGGGGGGGGCTCAATTGAATACATAAATTGTTACTGACTTTCATAAACTAAGAAAAAGAATTGGAGACATTTAATTGTTTAATGAATTTTTATTAGTCGTCAGATGCCCAAAGCTCAGAAAGAGGAAAGAAAGAAAAGACTCTTGGTCTTTTTATCCCTTCATTTTTATACCAAAGCAAAGTAGTCGCGATTCACTCTGGGTAAAGAGTTAATGGAGTGAGTGCTAATTGAGAATGAATCCTACATCCACCAGGGCTAGAGGATTGGTCCTGACACTCCTAGAAGCTTTGTACCTTGTTTCCAAAGCTCTTTACAAGTCATCATAAAAGAGAAATGATCTCAGAAGCACTTAAAGCTTTTCCTACACCCACTTTTCCAATAAATCTCAAACACATCTTTCATTTTGATCACAGAAATGCAAATTTCCTGACAGGCAAACTAGAGCATGACTAAGTCCAAATGAAGTACAGTACATTTACTCAAGTGAAAAGAATAATGCATCGAAACATAATGCAATTCACTCAACTTCAGCTTCGAAACCTTGCGTGCTTTACATCATCGGCTCATGGTTCAGTGTCGGTGTTTTCACGTGTGACTTTGAAAGGATTGAACTGGTTAGAAAGAAAAATAATGTTTACACACCGCCGGTTAACTTCATGGGCCTGTTTCTCCTTAACTGTATTTTTATTCTTCCCTATAACTTTCATTCATAAGAAATTAGGTTTGATAATAGCAAAATAATTTCAGACCAATCAGGGGTGTAAGTGCTAATTTTTGTTAGGCTGGATCTCGTAATAGACACAGAAATGGAAATGTGTGGTCTAGTGTCTCCTCGGTGTGCAGGGTAATGGTTGCTAGGCAGCCTCCTGTTTGTAGAGGAGAGAAAGAATTTCTTTATCTACAGACTTCTTCGACAATGCCTCGTGCTCAGTGTCTCCATCGGATTTATGCAGTGGGATAGGGCTTACTGAGCTGCAGTGATTTCGTGTGCAGTAAAACCTGCCCTATTTGCGAGGGATGTATCGCCGAGCAAGGGTCAGAGTGCAAGCAGAAGTGGGCATTACTGAAACAGAAGAGGGCCGTTACCTGGAGAAACCAGTCTGATAATATCTAAGAGGCTTAAAAGCTGCATTATGACTATTTTAATTGAATTTTATGTTATCAAAGCGATATCCGTACAATGGCTTAGAAAGTTGAATAGGAAACTAAATGGATTGTCACAGAAAGGCTCTCTCAAAGCTGTATCAGTTTCCTCCCTTACATCTTCCTCTCCCAAAGCAACCACTTTTATGTGTTTACTCTCTGTAATTGTAAATGATATGACTTGATCACTGTCACTGGATTCATTGGGTTTAGATGCTGTCTACTGACTCCCGGTTGGGGTAGGTGAGGATTTAGTTGTCTTTATCCTGCCAACACTTTCATCAGCCTCCCTCATTCTCCTATTATAATTCCATTAATATTTAGGGTTAAAGTACCATTCAGTGTTTATATTATTAAAAAATATCATAGAGCCATGACAGGATCACATTTAATTCTTTTTTTTTTTTCAGCCTGTCCTGAAGTATTCCTTGTTTATTTGTCTGTTTAGTTTTATTTGCTGAGAATTCTCTGTAGGTATCACTACATCTTCTAGCATCTTCTATTATCCTCTCAGTGCAATTTTCAAAAAAATGAAAAAAAAATTTAAAAATCTGGAAACGATGAATGCCAGACTTTCTCTGGATATCTTACTACTGGAGCCTTTTCTTCTCCTGCATTCTCTAGGACTGCTCTTGGAATTCCCTTCATGCCATTCTAGGACACATACCTTATTAGTTGCATGCCAAGTTTTTTTCTTTCCTGGTCTGCGTATACCACTGTTGGGTGGAGTGTATCCTCCAGTAGTTTAAAGTTCAAAAGACCATCCAAGGACAGGGTGTGGTCATGGCAACCCCCACTCTTCCTGTGGATTAACTGTTCCAAACTGAACTGAGTGTCCTCCGTGCCTAGTGCACAGGTGTCATTATGCTGCCTTTTCAGGACCTTCCTGGGCATTCCCTTTGCTCATTCCCTATGTTCAGACTCCATTTTTCTGTACAGTACGTCTTTTCCTGGTATATTTCCTCATCGGGGGGAAAAACATCTCCAGTAGCTTGCCAGAAAACGAACCAAAGCAGGGGAGTTTTGGGAGACCTTACATATCAGAAAATACATCCTTATGCTAGGTCACACACACCTGAGTTTGACGGGGGATCTTCTAAGTTGGAAATTATTTTCTTTATTTTCTATATTTGAAGGCACTGCTCCACTGCATTCCAACTTGCAAGGTTTTCTGTTAGCTGTCGGATGCGTTCTGTTCCCGGAGCCTTTTGTTTGATCTTCCTTGTCCCTAGAATTTATGCCATCTTTTTAACTTCAGCGTTCTGACATTTTGCCATGAAATATCAATGTGTTTCTATTTTCTTAAATGTTTTGCTAGTCCTTGGCA
The DNA here is from genome assembly GCF_020171115.1 of Neogale vison. Taxonomy (NCBI): domain Eukaryota; kingdom Metazoa; phylum Chordata; class Mammalia; order Carnivora; family Mustelidae; genus Neogale; species Neogale vison. The sequence continues at coordinate 131,596,412 of NC_058094.1, forward strand.
AACTCAAAACTCATGATTTATCAGATTAACGTGGGGTATAGGCATCCCCCTTTGTTTAACTCTCCAGATCAATGTGAAGTGAAGCAAGGTTCCGAAACATGAGGTCTTGAACAAAGGATGAAGTAGAACAAAGACCTGTGAATCCCTTGATATCTTGTATAAGCTTGATGCTCCTTTCTCTTTTCCTTGCCTTCTAATCAGGTATATAAACAATATATTCTCTCTCATTTTTCCCCCTTCTCCTGTATATTAAGCTATGCCTTGAGAATGATATGATTTTTTTACCCTGATTTTCAGAATTTCAGTTCCCTTTATTTTATTTTTGAAAATATTTTATTTATTTATCTGAGAGAGAGAGAGACAGTGAGAGAGAGCATGAAAGGAGAGAAGGTCAGAGGGAAAAGCAGACTCCCCGCAGACTTCCTGTGGAGCTGGGAACCTGATGCGGAACTCGATCCCAGGACTCCAGGACCACGATCTGAACCAAATGCAGTTGCTTAGCCAACTGAGCCACCAAGTGCTCCCCTTTATTTTAATAAGTATCAAAAAGATATCATCAATTAAGCACCTGTTACAATATTAGATGATAACTGTAATCACAATATTTTTCAACTGTAGAAAAAGTGGTTCCAAGAGATAAATTAACATGAACAACCATTCAGCAAAAAAAAAAAAAAAAGGACAAAGGCAAAGCATCTGACCAGGTTTACCTGATTTCAAAGTCTTCTTTTCTTACCATCTTTCTTTACACTTTTTTTTTAACCTTCTAGAAAATTGTAAATTTATATGCAATGTGTTCAAATTACAGGATGGAAAACATCATGATTTATTTGTCAAGTTTATACAAGGCATACATATTGAAGTATTACTTTGTAGATTCAGTAATATAATCTAGATTCAAAATCATGTTAGAAGAATTTGCTCAGATCAACAGGATGAGGTTCCGTGTAAGTCAAGGATCCTCTGCCCTTTGTTTGCCTAATGTCTAGTTTTATATCAGCTTCAGGGACTTCTTTGTAATATCTTTATTAATATCATTCTGGCAAAAATATCCACTATAGAAATAGCTGAAATATTTGAAAGCATTGCTGAAACACTCTTGTTTCTCAGCTTAAGTTTATACTCTTGATGACTTCGCTCTAGAGTATTTTTTTTGGTGTGGCTTTTAATTTTCAAATCATGATCTTCCATGCACTCAAGGCAATTCTTATTCTGGTGGGAAAGTTGCCTTAGTAATAATTTACATTCTGCAGGCAGTGGTGGAGGAGTTGCTTCTGCTAAAAGGAATAACATTTTTTATCACTCTTAACTGTTTTGCAAGAAAAAGAGCTTGTTATAGAAATAAGTCAATCCGTTGCTGAAAGAATAATGCTTGGAAATATGCCTGTGGACAACAAATCACTTGTTAGAGACAGGGGGAGGAAAAAAAAATAAAACAAAATAAAATTCTGCATACATTGGTGTGAGACCACTCTGTTGTTCATCCAGGAGCCCTGCGTGAAGAGACAGAGGGATGCTGAGCCTCTGAAACACCTTTCTAAAAATACTTACACAAGAATCCTCTTCTCAGCCTCTCTTAAAATGAAATAAAGATCTAGCAGTTATATCATGATGGTGAGCTACAGAAAATGAAATCAGAAGCAATTATACCACCAGAGACCATAGATGCTAGGGTGGGCTTCACGTTGGATGTAAGGCATGTGCAATTTAAGAAAGGATTATTCCTTCTTCAGAACCTTAAGACTTCAGAACTAAAGGAGAAGACAAATCTATTTATTTGATCTACATATGCGCTTTTCCTATAAGATGCCCATAAAATGCCAAAGTTCCATTTTTGTATATAATCTTATGAATGGACAAGAAAATTCTGATGTTTTAATTAATTTTATATGTAGTGGTAAGAATTCAAAAAATACTTTTTCTGTGAGGACATTCTTGATCCAACTTTGTACTACAGTATGAACTGAAATTTGTTTGGATATCCTAATGCCATTCTGGGTATTTGTTAAGTATTGTTTTTAGTAAAAATCCACTAGAAAGTTGAGAATTATATGTAAACTATATAGTTCTATTTTAATAAATAGTTTCCCAAATCCCTAAAATTTATCATAAAGCTTGTTACTATGATGGTTAAGTTTGTATATCAAATTTTAGAGTGTTCTGGATGAGATTAATATTTAAATCAATAAATGCTGAGTAAAATAGATTGCCTTATTAATGTGGGTGAGCCTCGTCTAATCAATTGAAGATCTAAATAGAACAAAAAAGACCAGCCTTGTTGAGCAATGGGAAATTCTTCACTAGTGTACTTTCACATTTTATCTCCACCATCTGCTTTCTTAGTCTGAAACCTGTTGAGCTTTAGACTGAAACTGTATTATAAGCTTTCTTGAGTCTGCAGGCTAGGGGTAAACATTGCAGATTCTGAATTTGTCAGCTGCCACAATTGCGTGAGGCAATTTCTATCTCAATCTCCCTGTCTCTTTCTGTCTGTCTGTCTCTCTATTTCTCAATATATTTGGTTCTGCTTCTCTAAAGAACTTTCACTGATACAGATTTTGATACTAAATGGGTGAAACATGTCAAGATATCTTTTCTAAAAATATTTTATTAATATTTTCTAAAATATATTTTTCTAAAAAATAATTTATTAATTTATTTGAAAGAGGGGAGACAGGGGAGAGAAAGCACAAGCAGAAGGAGTAGGAGAGGGAAAACGAGACTCCTGGCCAAGCAGGAAACCCAAAGTGGGTTTTGATCCCGTGAATGTAGAATCATGACCTGAGCCAAAGGTGGATGCTTAACTGACTGAGTCATACAGGTGTCCCTCAAAATACCTCTTTTAATGTGAAGGGTAAGTTGTTTTAAGGGGCCCTAACCACAGCTAGTGTTTCTCTTTGGAAGGAGACAACATATTACTCATTTGAGTGTATTATTCCAACTCATTGACCAAGCGACCCAAAAATCTGTTACTTTTCAGTGTGGCCTGGAACAAGAAAAGACTCTGCCATAGGTCCAGGCTGCTGGGCCAGCACTCTCCCACTTGGGCTGTACAATCCAAAATACCCAAAAGGTGCTTGAAGTGACAGACTGGGAATCTGTTTGAGTTTTTGACCATGTAGGTGTCATAGTACAGACCCTCAGGATATTGGAGCAAAGACTTGCCATTCTCCACAGATGATCACCCTCCTTCGGAGACACACTTTTGGCTCTGCTATTGTGCCTCTAGGGAGACTGTGTGCTTAGCCATGGGCCTCCAAATTACCACATGGCCTGAGCAGCCCAACGTGAGCTGGATGTCATCTGACTTAATTCGTGTGTGTACAATAGCACTCTGCCATCAAATGAAAATGGGGTACAACAGATCAGGCACAAGCAGACCCTGAAGGTACAAGTAAGTCACATGAAGAAATGACCCAATGGCCCATGATCCCTATTCCTGTTACCCTTCTTTCTCTCTCCCAGCCTGCACCCATGGCTGCATAGAGAATTCCTGTGACCAGTTGGCCAAGGTTAAAGAAGACCTCAATGTCTGGTTTATAAGCAGTTCACAATATGCAGACACCACCCAAAAGTGAACAGCAGCAGCACTATGGCCCCTGTCTGGGACATCCTTAAAAAGATATGGTGAAGGGAAATCCTCCCAGTAGGCAAGATTTGAAGCACTGCACCTAATTACAGTGCACCAAAATCATTTTTTTTTTTTTTCGAGAAGAAACGTGGACAGTTGTGAAGTTATCTCCTGATTCAGGGACTGTGGCCAATGGTTTGGCTAGTTTGTCTGGGAAACACCCATGGGAAGAACGCGAGTGGAAAAGTAGTCACAAAGAAGTCCGGGAAGAGGTATCTGAGTAGATCTTCCTGTAGAGGCAAAAAATGTGAAGTTATTTAAATTTCAAGTCAGTGATAAAAAACTAATGTCCTTAGCAGAGGAAGATTTTGATAATCAAGTGGGTAGGATGACCCATTCTTTGGATTTCAGTCAGCATTTTCCCCCAGACCCCCGTCACTACCCAATGGGTTCACGAACACAGCGGCCATAGTGATAGGGATGGGGGTTATGCGTAGGCTCAGCTAGATGGACTTCCACTCACTGAGGCTGGTCAGATTACTGCTGAGTGACCTGCCTTACAGCAGGGGAGAACAACACTTACTCTCCAAGATGGCACAATTCCCCAATTTCCCAGCGTAATCAGCCAGCTATCTAGGGGTAAGTTGATTACATTGGACCACTTTCATCATAGAACACATGGCATGTTGTTCTTAATGGAATAGACAGTCCACATATGAACTTCCTTTTCCTGCACATAAGGCTTCTGCCAACACTACCATCTGGGGATTTATAGAATGCCTTTGCCCCATCATGATATCCCTCTGATCAAGGAACTAACTTCATGGAAATGGAGTGCAGCTATAGGCCTATGCTCATGGAATTCACTGGTCTTACCATCTCTCCCAGTCTCCTAAAATAGCTGACTTACTAGAGCAGTGAAGTGGCCTTTGGAAGACTTCATTTATAATCCCAGCTAATGGAAATACCTTGCAGAGATGGGACAAGTTTCTCCAGGAAACTATATATATACATGATCTGAATCAGCATCTGATATGTGGTATTATTCTCTAATAGCCAAGATTCATGGGTCCAGGAGACAAGGTACTGCTCTTTATTACTCCTGGTGACCCTCTTGCAGAAATTTTACTTCCTGTTCCCATTACCTTATACTCTTGTAAGCCTAGAGTTCTTAGGATCAACAATGATCCAGCTGAGCTGGAAGTTAAGACCTCCTCCTGACGACTTCAGACTCTTCATGCTTGTGAATCAACAGGCACAAAAAGGTGTGCTGTGCTCCTGTTCTGTGCTGGCTGTAATGATGGACCCTGACTGCCTAGTGGAACTGGACTTCTCTTCCACAGTGGAGCCAAGGAAGAGTGTGTCTGGAAGACAAAAGATCCTGTACAGTGTCCCTTAGTTCTGCTGTGCCCTGTGATTCAGGTCAGGTCAATGGAAAACTACAACAATCCCATCCAGGAAGGACTCCTAATGACCCAGACTCTTTGAATGAAGGTTTAGGTCACCCCACCAAGCAAAGAACCATAAGCAGAGGAGATACTTATTGAAGGCAAATGAATGAATGATGGAAGAAGGTAGTTTTAAAGACCAGCTACAAACACCTTCTTTGGCTGTAGGGGGGATGTGTGTGTGTGTGTGTGTGTGTATGTATTAAGCAAGTATTTTTTGTTTTTTTTCTTCTCTATCCCTGTATCCTGTAACATAAGATATATTGATTGACTTTATATCATATATCATAGCATCTGATTATTGTGATGTTTACATCACAGTATTTTAGTTACAAGATCTAAAAGAGCAGAGCAAACTTCAAGCAAGGACTTTGCACCCTCTTCTGGGGAAAGGGTTAGTGCATTTTCAGTTGTACACAAGATAGCTGTGTCACGAGAGGTGGAAATATGACTTCATTGTTGTTTTTATTCGGAGATGGAGTGTGGTTTAAGGAGATGTGTATGGGTGCCAAGTTGACAAAGTACAGACATGTGATGGTTAATTTTATGTGTCAACTAAGACGGTATTTCTGGATAAGATTAACATTTAAATTGGTAAAACTTGAATAAACTGAATATTTCCCATGAAGCATGTGGGTATCTTCAAACCAGGTGAAGGTCTGAATAGAATAAAAAGACTGACCTCCCCAAGAAAGAGGCAATTCTCCAGAAGACTGCCTTCAGACATCTTCTGTTCCAGAGTCTCTCCTAGGCCTCTAGCCTGCTGGCTCACACTGCAGATTTGAGCCTGTCCACCTCCATGATCACAAGAGCCAATTTCTTCTCAATAATCTCCCTCTACCCGCCCCCCGTCCATCTCTCTGTACACACATGAACATGCACATACACTCCATAGGTTTGTTTCTCCTGAGAAACCTGCCCAATACAACTATGTATATCTACAGGAAGTATCAGTCTTTGTTATCAATCTCCCTTCTCCAGGGCTGCTCCCCAGTGGGTCATTTGTGCAGTGCAGACTAGCAAGAGTTCATCCTCCAGCCGGCTCACACATCCGAAGCTGGAAGCACATCTCCTTCCTTACGGATTCACCTGCCAGCCCTTCCATTGCCATAACTTGTAACCACTGTTCTTGTGTCTGCTCATGCATTTTCCAAATCTCAGCCAGAGTGCAATTTCCTGATCATGAGTGTCCTTGTCGAAACGCTTAAATGGCATATAATTCTCCTGAGGCTGAGCTCTGAGCGTGGTTCATGAGTCTCAATGAGATGGGACCTGCTGAACCTCTGGCCATTTCCTCTAACCAATCCTAGACTTGGAACTTCTTGCTGCTGGTTTTTTGTTGTTGTTGTTGTTTTGTTTTTTTTCTTTTTATCATGATCCAACAGCCCTCCAGGAATGGCTCTCCTTTGAAGGTACACCCATCAAACCCCTTTGAGGGTGTTCTCCGCAGAAACCATACCAATAGAACACATGTAGATATTAAAAAGGCTTTTATTATGAGAGATTGAGTCATGTAATTATGGAGGCTGAGAAGTCTCACAGTCTTCCCTCTGCAAGTTGGAACCCAGGAAGGGCAATAATTCCTGTCCCAACTTGAAGACTTGAGAATCAGAGGATCCAATGGTGTAAGTCCCAGGCCCAGTGTCTGTCCAAAAGCCCAAGAACTAGAAACACTAGTGCTTGAGTACAGGAGTAGATGGATGTTCTGGCTCATGCAGAGAACAGATTTGACATCCCTGTGCTGTTTTGTCCTATTTAGGCCCTGGATGGATTAGATGTTGCTTGCCTGCATTGGTGAGAGAGACCTTTACTCCGTTTATTGATTAAAATGCTAGTACACCTGGAAACACTCTCACAGGTATGCTCAGAAATGATGTTATACTGGCTATCTGGCCGAAGCTTACCCCATCAAGCTGACACCTAAAACTAACCATCACAGAGGGAACATGGTAGTCTGCAATTCATTTCCTGAAAAATGTCTCAAAGCTTCTTCCACTATTCCTCCACAAAAGGTCCTTGTTGTTCCCTCTGGCAGAGAAAGCTTTCATTCAGCTTTAAACTTCATAGTCAGGGGCACCTGGGTGGCTCAGTGGGTTAAGCCTCTGCCTTCAGCTCAGGTCATGATCTCAGGGTCCTGGGATCAAGCCCCGCATCGGGCTCTCTGCTCAGGGGGGAGCCTGCTTCTCCCTCTCTCTCTGCCTTCCTCTCTGCCTGCTTGTGATCTCTCTCTCTCTCTAATGAAATATAAATTTAAAGAAAAAAGAAAAAAAAAGACTCCTATCAGAATCTTCCCAACCCTCTCTGCATAGATCAGATGCTCCTCTTTATGACCTATATATATATTATATATATATATATATGTCCATTATTGAGATTACTACATTTAAAAACAAAACAAAACAAAACAAAAAAAAACTTCATAGTCAATACTGCCTGGCATTTAGATGGTTCTAACTAAAGTTTTATTTATTGGATAAGTAAGAGAATTTTATGTTTTCCTTTCATTATGAGTAGAAAAAAAAAGCTAATCAAATGGAGTTTCTATTTTTCTCAAATATTAAGCATGAGAGATTCAGAAGACATGAAGAAAATACTCCCTTTAGGATTCAGAAAACAGATATTTATAGTATGTTAAATAAGTCCTCAGACCTTAGGTGTTTTTTACGTGCATTAATATGAGAAATTTTCAAATGTACCTCTTCTTTCCCTGTTCTACTAAGTTTACATGCTTAAGAAAAATGGTCTGAGCTTTCTGTCTGAGTTTTGTTCTTTTATTTTTTTCTTCCTGCCAAGGAGATTTAGGACACATAAATCATTAACGTGTGTTTTTATATATCCTGGTGGTCAGTGATGAGAGAGTTTAAGGTAACATAAATCCATTTTGTGGGTGTTTATGGGAGATACTTTGAGAGTGTAGAATTCAGTACAAGTCCTATGGACGACCTTCAGAAGAGAGCACACTCTGAGCCTGCGCATCCAGAAATGGACGGAGTTCCTTTTTACTGCCTGCTTTTAGGAGAGGAGCATCATCTAGAGCTGTAACTCTTCCATTTCACTTTTACAAGACTTGTTATTTTCCTAGTTGGAGAAGGAGTAAAAAAAATGTGCTATCTGCCCATCACTGACATCAAGAACAGAACAAAGTACTGTAAGTACAGTAAGAATTTTGAGATAATTTTGTTCAGAAATAGAATTAAAACTTTATCGTCTATTTAAGAAAACACTAACTTCCTATGTAAACAAAGCTGATAGAAATCTGCTATGATTTGACATAATGGTCTAATTATCATCACATGCATTGATGCTAACGATGAGATATTCCTGCTTTAGTCCCATGGGTTACTGTACGCCTTGAGGGTAGATAAATATATAACCTTTAAAATGAATAAAATGTGACTTTTTACTGATTTGATCCCTCATCACTGCTTGGTATGTTCACTGGCTCTTAAGGTAGCTATGCCAAGGCATATACTCGGAAACATTCATTGTAAGATGAAAAGTCTAAAAGCAGGGGGGATGGGGGCCTATACCAGTGATAATTCCAGAAGAATAATTCCATTTTGCAGAAAGGAGGTGATAAGTTTAATGCCTTAAAATTCTTCTGTTTTGTTTCAACACGGTCACCTACAAATGGCCTGACAGCAATACGTAATTCAAGTATCAATAAAAATTGAACCACACTTTTACACTTTAATATAAAATCAATATAAATCCACCTTTTAATGACAAATGTATCTGCATGGTTCTGGCAATCGTTAATGGCAATCGTTCCTGCATAAGACCTTTCTCCCTCTCTCCCTCTCTCACCATTGCTTTATAGAACTAAAGATACCCTAACAGCAATAAATGAAGTGATATGATGACGAGCCTAGAGAGTATTGTTGGACATGTCAGGAAGCTCGAATCATGAGCCCATGCATCTGCTCATAGTGATCATTTGCTCAAAAATAGTCATAGATAGCACTCTAGGAATCGGGTACATCCATGAGCATATCATTTCCTTCAGTAATCAGAGTTTGGCTGTGTAGTGTGATCCAATTTTTATATTGATATCTATTCAGATCTTATGTAAAAAAAAAATGCAATTGTAATCCCATCCCCATAAAGGCAACATTACCACTGAAAAATAAACCCGCATGTATCAACCAGATGTTTAAAAAAAAAAATGCAATGATTGTATTGTTAGTTATTATTATCCATTATTTTGGGTGAAACATGGCTGTTTCCTTTGACCAGTGAAAGTGATGTGATTTTCTGGTCTCCCCCAAAACCTATTGCTGTAAGTTACTTTAGAAGGGCAAAAAATGAGCAACTACGTTGCCGTGAAGTCATGTGTGGACTCTGGGTTAGATTACCTGGGCTTCTGCCCCAGTTCTGCTCTTTGTAGCTGTTGAGGCAGACGTGAACCTGACCTGATCCTCAGACGCCTGAGTTTTAAAGTGAGAATCCTGCCTCTTCCCCTCATTGCTGTGTCTGTGAAATGGAGTTTCACATAAAGCACTTAGAACAGCTCTAGTGCACAGTGTGTGCTCAATAAGTTATCTATAAATGTCAACATTAATATTATTAGTGTTTTACTTGTCTTGTCTGCTTTGATATTGTGCTTTTATTGCTCTCACGGAATGAATCGTCATTTTTCAATTTCTTGGAAGAAGGTCATACAATGTTGGAACAATCTGTTCCTTAAAAGTTGGTGAAATTCAGCTGTAAAACATTTGGTGTTTTTCTTTATGGGGTGATTTGTAGTTATCGATTCAGCTTTGTTAATGGTTATATGATTTCAAGGATGTTATATTTTTCTAGAAATCTTCCCACTTTGTCAAAGTTGTCAACTCTGTGGACATATGTTTTCTTATTAAAGTATTAATATCTGATGGACCTATGCGATGTGCCATTTTTCTTTCTTCATGCTAGTGACTTTGGGCCACCTTCTTATTTTCCCTCTCCTCCTCCCCATCCACCCCTTCCTCCCTCTTCAGTTCTTCCTCCTCTCTCTTCTCCCCATCCTCCTCCTTCTCCTCCTATTTTCCCTCCTACTTCTCTTCCTCTGTGTTGTCCCCTTCTCAATTTTCATTAACCTTGGGAGAGGCTCATCTACTCTATCTTTGCTTTCTTAATTACCCTTGTTCCTATGACCAGTTTTCTATTTAGTTAATTCATAACCTCTATTTTCTCCTATAATCAGCGATTGGTAGTTATATTCTGATTTTTTGAAACCTTAAATTTATGCTTAGCTCACGAACATTCCCTCATCCTATATCCTTATACAGTATCTCACGCTACCGCCCTCCTTCATGCATGAATTGGCTGGGCTCCCAAGCACTGGTGTGTTCTCCTCTCATGATTTTTTAGTTACAATTATTATTATATTTTTTTTTACATTTCCATTGTAATTTCTCCCTTCGTCTGTGCCTTATTTAAAAGCATGACTTTTTGCCCCCCTTACAGTACAGAGATTTGCCATTTATTCCTCCTTTAATAAAATTCTAACTTAATTATATTATGAGCTCATTAATATAAAATCCTGGAGTTTTTTTTGCCACTTGGCATACTGCCTAGTAAGAAGTTAAATTTTGTAAATGTCACATGGGTGCAGGGTTCTATCTCTATTCTAATAAATCAAAACTTTTTAATTTTGTTAGATAAAGTATCTCTTTCCTAACTAAAGTTTAATTACCTTGAACTTTCAATAATTTAAAGACATGTTGAAAGCTCCCAACGCGACAGTGGATTTGTCAGTTTCATTTGCCACTTACATGTTGTTTTATATTTACACTATTGCATTTTCTAAATTCTTAGTGCATTTATCCTATAATGATATCTTTATCATTAGTTTTTTTAAATCTATACTTAATACAATAGAGATAATTAATAGATATTAATATACACCGAAGTTTTCTGGGTTTTGCTTTTTTGTTGTAATTACACATGCACGGACACACACACAGAGTTATGCTGTTTTTTATTTAAAACTTTCATGTAACTTTTTAAAACCTCTTATTGAAGTATAACAGATACAGAATCAAGTCTAAAGCTTGATACATTTTGCCGTAATGAACACACCTATGTAAGCAACATCAGATTTAAAAACAAGCAAACAGGAGCTCCTGGATGGCTCAGTGGGTTAAAGCCTCTACCTTCGGCTTGGTTGCTGATCTCAGGGTCCTGGGATCGAGCCCCACATCGGGCTCTCTGCTGCAAGGAGCCTGCTTCCTCCTCTCTCTCTCTCTCTGCCTGCCTCTCTGCCTATTTGTGATCTCTGTCAAATAAATAAATAAAATCTTTAAAAAATAATAATAAAATAAAATAAATAAAAATAAGACAACAGAACACTACCAGCATACCAGTGTGCATTCTTTGCCCCGTTTTAATCACTATCCACACTCCAAGGTTACTTCAGTTTATCAGCAATGGAAATTTATATAAAACAAATGACAAAATGTAGAGTCTTTGTATCTGACTTAACTCAGTGTTGTGTTTGTGTGTTCCTCAAGACTGATATTTTAGCTCATTTTGTGGATAAATAGTATTTCATTTTTTGAAAATACCTGACTTTATCCATTCTAAGGAAATGAGAATCTGTGTAGCACCTAGTCTGGAGCTATTTAACATGCCGCTGCTATGACTGCTCCTATACAGAGCACTTGGTGATCCATGTACTCATGCTCCGTGGATAGCTGTCAAAAATAGTGGTGCATAAACAATGAATTTTGGATCACTGAAAAAAATTAAATTAAAAAAAAATATTATCTAGCTACATTTTTTTCTACATGCTATCTGATAATCTCTCTCTTTTTTTTTAAGATTTTGTTTATTTATTTGACATACAGAGATCACAAGTAGGTAGAAAGACCAGCAGAGAGAGAGTCAGAGAGAGAGGAGAAAGCAGGCTCCCTGCTGAGTGGAGGGCCACATGGGGCTCGATCCCAGGACCCTGAGATCATGACCTGAGCCAAAGGCAGAGGTTTTAACCCACTGAGCCACCCAAGCGCCCCTGATAATCCTTTTAAGCTCAAGTTTAGACCATTTATATTCTTAGTACATAAAAAGAAAAAAGAAAATTATATATGTGTGTGTGTATTTTATGTAATTATATAAATATATATGTTTTATATAGTACATATATGTGTGTGTTCCATATATTTTGCCATTTTACAAATCAGCTTGATTTTGTTTATTTCCTTATTATCTTTCCTCAACTGGATTGGAAGCAATTTATTCTAGTTCTCATTTGTAATGTTCCAGTGGGTAATTCTGAAGCTTTAATGTTTACTTAGAACGTTTTAAGTCTTCACACCTTACATGTTGACCAGTATTAATTCTGCTATCTTAATTCTACCCTAAATATTATCATTGCCAATATACAACATCTGTTTAAATTTTCTTTTTTCTTTTTTTTCTTTTTTTTTTTGGTAAATCCACCTTGAAGGATCATTTTTCTTCTTCCTTTGGTTCAAGCTCTAAATTTATAAACAAACAAACAAAAAATCCAAACCTTTACTTGTATTACTCAAGAGTATCCTAATTTCCCTTTTTCTCTAGGGAAGTTGTTTGCTGGCTATGCAAGCCCAGGTTCACAGCTATCACCTACCTGCCTCTTGAAGACGTCACGCAAACATCTTTGGCTTCTGCTGTCACTGTCATGAATCTGTTGCTCATCAAGTCGATGTTTCTTTGTAAGCAATCCATGATTTCTCAATCTGCTCTTACTTTGCTTTTTCTTTGATTTTCTGTTTATATTTTCTCTAAAATATGTCCAAGATTTTCTTCCTTTCTTCCTTCCCCCTATACCTTATGGTATATATTATTCTTGTGAATATGCATTTTTTTAATCACCTCTAGAGCAGTCTTAGCCATTCATCTAATCAATTATGGCCTGAACTCCATTCTCTCTTACTTTTTCTCTCTCTCTGGCACTCTCACTCAGATACCAGTTTGACTTTGTCTTTCCATTTTGCCGCTAAACTTCTATTTTGTGTGAACATACAAAATACTTTATTTTTTTAAATTACGTTCTAGCTAATTTCCTACCTAGATCTGCCAATCCATTATTTATCTCATGAGTTCTGTGTCTAATGTAAAAGCACTATTTGAGTTTGGAGTTTTAAAAATTCACATCTTGTATGTTTTGAATGTTTTCGGTCATAGCCATACTTATTTTACATTCTGAGTCTGAAATCTAACTGTTACTTCTGTTCTCTCCATCGCACAGTGGTTTCTTCCCCTGTATGTTTGGGATCTTCTCTTACGATCTCCTACTCGGTTGAAGCTAGCTGTGGAAATCCAGACACACAGTTTGTGTCTGTTTTATTCCAGGAGAATCTGCATTTGCTTCTATCAGTAATCAGAGAATGTTATCAAAATGGGGCCACTTTAGCTAACTTTCAGAATCTCTAATTTATTCTAAAAATATCAATTTCTCTGTTAGTTTGCTGTTGACCCAAGGCTTAGTCTCTTGTGTAAAAGTTTCATGTTGACATTTGCTTTTAGCTTTAATTCAGATAATTTTTATGGGATTTCCCCTACTTTGTGCAAGCCTGTGGGTATAATTAAATGTGTATTATGTGAAGTAATAGCTATTTTTCAGGATAAAGGAACTTTTGAATATATTGATACCTTGTTTTCTATATTTGAAATGGAAGATGTTAGTTTAGTGGCTTTGAGTGCAGTATAATTTTTATTAGATGTTTCACTAGTGTCATAGAGTGATAGCACAAGAAATTTTTTTTTTTTTTACTCTAGATTCCTCATTTTTAAAAGGTCATATTCGTAATTATACTACTAAACACAAAGTAAACATTATTCTTTCAGGAGAAGATGAAAAAATAATTACATAAGAATGGGTATAAATTCTCCTAATGTGCAATTCTTATAAAGTGAATAAATAAAGTAGTATTCATTGTCATTGCTGTAAAGGCAGATGCTGGCCCAACCTTCTGTGTGTTCTCACACACTTCTTGGTCTTATTGCCATTGGACAGGACCAAGTGACATACTGAGATCAATAGGCAAAAGAAGAAAGCAATGCATACCGTGTTCAGGAAAATGCTTGAAACACTGAACAGACCGCTCTGGTTATCTTTTCTCTTCCCTCAGTGACAGCGTACCCTTGGTCTGGCCTTCTGAAGACAAAATGTTAAACAAGCCTGGATTGCTGAGTCACCTCACTAAAAACAGGGCCCTAAATTACTGCTCAGACATGCAAAAAATTTTCACTTTAGTGGAATTAAACATTGAGATCTGAGACTTGTATGATTTGAGGAAGATACAATGTGTCCATACAACAAAGAATGAAGGAAAGAAAAAGATGAAGGAAGGAAGGAAGAAAAGAAGGGAGGAAATGGAATTCTTTCTTAGACATATGTTAGTGAAAATACAGACAAGGAAAAAAAAAAAATATATATATATATACACACACACACAAAGTTAACTGAAGCAGGCCATGAGAAATGATAGATCACCTACTAAAAAATGTCTGTTTGATGGGCAACAAATGTATAACAATAGAAGCAAAGAAGTGAGGGGACAACATCTTTAAGAGGCAATGATGTAACAGCTGTGAAGCATCGTTGTAGCAAAACCTAGCCTTACCCAAGCAATAAAGCAAAGCCTGCCGTCAGGAGGATTTCCCAGTAGAATTTCCCATTCTTTACAGAAGAGTTCACACACACATTTTTTTCTGAAATGTGTTATATTCACAATCAATTTCTTCATCCTCCTTCGCCACACGCAGCCTCCATTGGCACCCAGTACGGTGGTCTTATGCCAGAGTCCTCTGTGCTGAGTGGGCTGCTGCTGGTCATCCGTGGAGCCCAAACAAGCTACTTCAAAACTTCCATCATCGGGTTTGTCCTCTGGCATTTATAGAAGAGGACTTTGTGTGAGGCTGACAACGGCAATTGTGTAGGGCCCATTTCAGAGTGTCCAGCATCAAATATTTTCAGAAGAAAATGGCGGCTGGTATTACCTAGATATTAGTTGTCTCCATGTACACACTTTGTTCATGTCCTGGAAGAGATTTTCTTCAAAGAAAAAGTGCATCTCACCCTCACCAGTGAAACGTGAAGCTCTCACTGAAGAGAAGATGGGAGAGCCAGGGGTTACCAGCAGGATGCAAACACTTCACTTGAAAAGTCCTGATGAGGCTGCTCTCAACATGGCTCCTCTCCCAAGGTCACTTGGAAACGTGGCCACGCCTCTCCCTGGAGGTGTTGACTGTCCCTCCGCTCAGGTGCCACATTATCAGATCTTCTCACTGGGGCTCTCTCTCTCTCCAGGCTCTTCAATCTGATATCCCTACAGTCAAAATTCAAAATGTGAAAAACAAGCAAACAAAAACAAAACCCTTCCAGATTTCTGGTTTGACCTCCAATATGTAGTAACTGGAGTGTGTCACCCTGCACTTACTTAAAATCAATAAAACACACAAAAAAGTGAACACTAGTTTTTCCTGACTCCTACAGAGAACTGACGCCACGGGACAAACCACCTTGACTCTGTAGAGACAGGACAATCCAGGCAAGCACGGTTGAACTCTGCTTACCTAGCACCATAACTTAAAGGAATGCTGAAATCATAAATTTCATCTATGGCTGAAGGCTTAGTCTAGGTGAACGTTGAGTGAGAAACTCACTCCTGGGTGACAGAGTCCTCGACAGCTCCCCACGATTTCTTAGATTTTAATTCTAGGAACTCCAAGTGAGTCATCCAGTGAGGACCAAGATTCTCTCAGTTCTGGGAGGAGGAAAGGTGGGATAACCAATGAGAAATTTTTCAGAGTTTCATTTGACCAACGTCTACTCTGGATGGAAGACGTTTCTACCTGAGCCTTACTCATCTGGAGGAAAGATAGTTCACTATTCTTCTCTCCTGTAGCTTTCTTGCATCATGTAAGTATTGGGGCAGAAGGGAAGCCAAGAAGCACATAGAAAGGTCACAGTGCAGTACAGAAGTCCCCTTAAGGACCGAGATTCAGTAGGATGGTAGAATGCTTCATTCCCCCATATATGACATCACACCCACAGAACACAGGTGTAACAGTAGATTACTGTTGAAGGAACCATGCAAGACAAATTCTAATTTATGCAGAATTCTTAGGGAAGTCCTAAAATAGTGCCACAGGGACACTGGAGGAATTAAAACATCTGACCCCTGCAGACACAGGGAACATTGAGCAGAGCCCCAGCAAAGCCAGACGACACAGACCTCATACTGAGGAATCTCTGCCTCTGTTTCTACCACTAATACTTCATGTCTGTCTGTCAACAACAACAACAAAAATCACAAGACCTGTTAAAAAACAAGAGAAGACCCCATAAAACAAAAACACAGTATGAGGGGACAAGGCAAGAATCCAAGTCTGATTCAGACATGATACAATTTTTGGCATAATAAGACATGCAGTTTGACTAATTATGTTTAATATAGTAATGGCACTATTGGGAAAATAAAATGATATGAAAGAAGAAAGGGATAATCTTAAGAGAGAAAAAAGAAACTCTAGTAAAGAATTAAAAAGAAATGCTGGTGGGGTGTGGGGGAGGGGTGCAGGGAAGGTAGTGTAAGGAAGGTAGATTTTAGAAAAAATCTAAAATCTAAGATTTAGATTTTCTAAAAGAAAGAACAATTAAGAGAAAGAATAAATAAAGGTATTTTTAAATTTTTCTTATTCTTAACTCACACAAGGAAAATAAGATAATCTGATTAGGCTTATGTTGGTTAAAGAAATTGAATTAATAACCAATGATTCTCCAGAAAAGAAAGTAACAGGTACAGGTGGTAAATTTTGCCAAGTAGGGAAGAACTGTTGCCAATTATCTGCAATCTCTTCCAGAAAATAAAAGGAATAAATAAATATCTCTTCCAGAAAATAAAAGGAAAGTATTTCTTAAGTAATTCTAAGAGAACAGTATTACTCTAATACTAAAACCAGACAGAAGTATTCTAAAATGGAGCACCACAGATAAATGTATCTCTTGACCTGAGAAGCAATACTCCTAAACAAAACTTGTCAAATCAAATCCAAAAATATAAAAAAGTATGATACACCAAAAAAGGGAGATGTATAACACACATGCAGAAATAAGTCATAATTTAAAAATCAGCATAGGGGCGCCTGGGTGGCTCAGTTGGTTAAGCCTCTGCCTTCGACTCAGGTCATGGTCTCAGGGTCCTGGGATTGAGCCCCGCATGGGGCTCCCTGCTCAGCAGAGAGCTGCTTCCCCCTCTCTCTCTGCCTGCCTCTCTGCCTACTTGTGATCTCTCCTTCTCTGTGTCAAGAAAATAAATAAAATCTTTAAAAAAAAAAATCAGCATAATTCTCCACATTAATAGGCTATACTGATTTTAATTAAAATTTATATGGAAAGGCAGAAATGCAAAAGGCAACACAGTATGGATGTAGAGGAAGGGGAAAAGGTAGAAGGAAGAGGAAAAGGTGAGAGGGAGGGAAAGCTAAAACAGAGGTGGGGAGGGAAGAAGAGAGGAGAAATGAGGAAGAGAAAGAGAACGGAGAGAGAGGGAGAAGACAATTCAGGAATCACACTATCCAAGTGCACAAGTTACTATAAGATTCAGTAATTAAGCATTGTTGTATTGCCAAAAGAATAACAATATGCAGAAAGGAGATCCATTGTACAACGAACTGATTTTTGACAAAAGAGCAAGGGGAATTCAATGGAGAGAGCATTTTCAACAATGGTGCTGGACCAAGTGGAAAACTGCTTGCCAAAAAATAAACCTTGACACAGACCTTCCGTAAACCTTCCATAAAATATTAACTCCAAGTAGACCACAGAATACTGTGAAACACAAAACTCTAAAACTTTCAGGGGAAAAACAAACAAACAAACAAACGCAGGAGAAAAATCCAGGTGACCTTGAGTTTGACAATAGTGTTTTAAGATATATACAAAAGGAAATTTAAAAAAAAATCTGATCATTTGGACTTTATTAAAATTAAAAATATTTGTTCTACAAAAGATGCTGTTAAGAGAATGAAAACAAAACAAAACTATTTTGTCTGGGAGAAAATAATTGCAAAATAACGTATTGGGACAATAAGGTAATAGGACATATATCCAAAACATATTAACTGAGAAGATTTTTAAAATTCAATAATAAGAAATCAAAACCCAAGTAAAAAATGAACAAATATACCAACATGTACCTCACCAAAAACAATTTACAGAGAAAATAAGCAAAGGAAAACAAGCCCTTAGGAAATTGCAAATTAAAATAATAGTGAGATGGGACCACACATCTATTAGAATAGCTCAGTGTGATGGGTAATTTCCTGTCAACTTGGGTAGGTCATGGTGCCCAGTTGTTTGGTCAAACACTGGGCAAGAAGTTGCCACTATGGTATTTTTAGATGTGATTAACATTTAAATCAGTAGCCATCAAGTACTGCAGATTTGTCTTCAAAGAATTGGATTTGCCTCATCCAATCAGTTCAAGGCCTTAGGAGCAAAGACTGCAGTTTCCTGAAGAAGGAATTTAGCCTGAAGACCTGCCGAAAATTCCCAGTCTGCTTGGCTTGTCCTGCAAATTTGTCTCAAGACAACAACGTTAACTCTTCCTTGTGTTTCTAACCAGCCTGTTTGCCCTGTGGATTTCAGACTTGCCAGGCCCCACAATCATAAGAGCCCATTCCTTAAAATAAATGATCTCACTCCTACATCACACACACACACACACACACACACACACATGCACATACACATATACATATTGACACATGTAAAATACTCATTGATGTATATATCTTATTGTTTCTCCTTCTCTGGAGAACTGTGATTAATGTTCCTGCCTGAACCGATCAATGACAAGCTTATGAGGTAATAGGAACTCTTGTGCATTTTTGGTGTGGATGCAAGATGGTTCAACTACTTTGGAAGACAGTATGGCAGTTTCTAAAAGACCTAATGTGATGAGGGAACAGAAGGCAAGCTGAGGACAGGCAGAAGCTAACACCCCACCCCACCCCCCATGAGATACCTGTGACTTCCCTCAGCCACTCTTGGCTGCCCTAAAGGAAAAACAAATATTTAACCTTTAGAGATCACAATCCTGCAGGACCAGAGTCTCCCTCTGGATACACATGTCCTAGTGATTTACAAGGAAGAGACTTTCTTATCAATAGCCTAACTCCACAGACCTATAACTCAGTTTCCTGAAGCCCTAACATCCCCGTCCCCTCCATAAAATTGACGGAGGCTGAAGCAGAAGGAAATGTAAATAAAATTGAATTTCTCTTAAACCTGTAGCCCATTGATAACGACCTGTGAAAGGAGGAATGTGACATTCCTTCTCCAGGAAGCTCCCAAATACATTCACATTAATGCCTTAGTAGAGGGGTAAACAGCCTTAACTTGGCAATAGCAAGGCCTCCTGTATCCTGTGAGTCTTTTTTAATGTATGAAAGTTCTTTCTCTGGAAATCTCCCTTATTTCCTTACCTCCCCCAACCCCGTAGTACATAATCAGCCACCCTTCACGACCCCAAGGCAGCAGATATTTCTGTCTATGGGTCCCATCCCCTTGCTTTAATAAACCACCATTTTACATTAAAGATGCTCAAGAATTCTTTCTTAGTCCTTGGCTCCAGACTCTGCCACATTTTTTTTTTTTAAGATTGTATTTATTTATTTGACAGACAGAGATCACAAGTAGGCAGAGAGGCAGGCAGAGAGAGATGGGGAAGCAGGCTCCCTGCTGAGCAGAGAACCTGATGCGGGGCTCGATCCCAGGACCCTGAGATCATGACCTGAGCCGAAGGCAGAGGCTTAATCCACTGAGGCACCCAGGTGCCCCCAGACTCTACCACATTGAACCTGTAGTCCAAAAACCACATCAAATGTCGTCTTACCATGTGAGTCAGTAATTCTACCTCTAAGTATTTACCAAACTGATTGGAAAACATGTATCTTCTAGGAAACCTATAACTCAGTGAGCAGAGCAGCTTTGTGGATAATTACTAGACACTGGAAGTAACTCCCATATCCTGTTATAGATGAATAGTGAACAAATTATGGTTCATCCATACATAGGGGATTTGTCCAAAATAAAAAGAATCGTGCTATCCAAAGATCTAGATGAATTTTAAATGTGTATTGCTAAATGAAAGAAGCCTCTCTGAGAAGATTATATACTGTATGATTACATTTCCATGACATTCTGGAAAAGCCAAAACTACAGCAACATAAGGAAAGCAACAGCTGTCAAGGCAGCTTGTGGCTCTCTACTGACCTGCTCCCCGTTAAACTGGTGGAAGAAGAAAAATCAACCATTTAAAGTCTGTGGAAATAATCCTAAGGACAAGCAGCAAAGGAAGAAATATCAATTCCAAAAAAAAAAATTCCATGACAGGTCAGCAAGAGAAGTGAGAGTCTGTAATATCTGAGTGAAGCCGCTCTCTCTGTCTTGAATCCCAGGTCTCCCAGGCGGAGATGTGCCCCCAGCCCCCGGCAGCAAGGGTATGGAGCTCCCAGCCCCCTCGGGACTTTCTTCATGGAGAACACACAACTCCAGGATTTCTCATCCTGCTCACAGCACCCTGTCCCTGAGGGGAAGCCCTGGGTGAGTGTGGTGGAGAGATGGGGATCTCTTCTGCAGCTCCCCCCACTTATGCAAGAAAGTCTCTACCTTGAGGTGGGGTAGACAGTGGGAAACTGAGGGCAGATGGCTTGATTCTTCTTTCCCAAGAAATGAACTTTATTGGCAAACATGCGTGGAAAAGTTCAAACCTAAAAGTAATCTCAAGGACAGTGGAGGTCGTAGTGAAAGGAAACGGGGCGGGGTGGGGGAGGTAGTTGGGGGTGGGGGGGTGGCGTTCCTGGTTTTAACCAAGAGAACAGCCTGGGCTCCAGAGGGTATGGTCTGAAGGACAGAACAGGGTAGAGCAGCTGGATGAGCCCTTCTGGTGTCAGAACTAGACCTCAGAGGGAATTGCTACACAGAAGTCATGGTGCGATTAGGTATGTTTATAGAACAATGTAGGTTCCGGGGCATTGGAGGAAGCAGCCAGAAATACAGCAGATGGCTGTAGTCAGGGGAGAGAGAGG
The DNA here is from genome assembly GCF_020171115.1 of Neogale vison. Taxonomy (NCBI): domain Eukaryota; kingdom Metazoa; phylum Chordata; class Mammalia; order Carnivora; family Mustelidae; genus Neogale; species Neogale vison. The sequence goes on from NC_058094.1 coordinate 131,617,493, forward strand.
GAGAGCTTTACCAGCAGCAGTGCGCTGCTAGGGAAATTGCTTACGCAATGCGGGACCTCCCTGGGAGCAAGGTCAACAGCTTTGAGGCAGGGATCAGGACTGGGAGGTAGTGCAGTCTCCCTCTGCATTAAAGTGATCCAGCCAGTTAGCAGAAAGTAAACAAACTAACAACAGTAACAATCTTGTTTGCTTTTATAGTACCTATTTTAATGTGTATGAGGGGTATCTCAATGCAGGTTTTTTTTTTTTTTTTAAGATTATATTTATTTATTTGGCAGATAGGCAGGCAGGGAGAGAGAGGAGGAAGCAGGCTCCCCAGTGAGCAGAGAGCCTGATGTGGGGCTCAATCCCAGGACCCTGAGATCATGACCTGAGACACCGCAGAGGCTTAACCCACTGAGCCACCCAAGCGCCCCTCAATGCGGTTTTGATTTGCATTTCCTAATGACTAGTAATGTTGAGCATCTCCTGTAACTGTCAGAGGTTTCTGTTTCTTCTTTGGAGAAAAATCCTTTCATTCCCTGTTTTGTTTTTGAATCAGGTTATTTGGGGTTTGGGTTTTTGTTGTTGTTGAGTTTTAGGGATTCCTTATATTTTGTGACTATCAATACCTTATCGGATATGTAATTTTCAAACCCTTTCTCCCATTCTGTGTGTTTCCTTTTACTTTCAACCCTTGTTGAAATCATTTGACCACATGTGTGAGGCATTAATTCTGAGCTCTCTGTTCCATTTAATCTGTTTATATGCCTCTCTTTTTACCAGGGCCACCCAGTTTTGACTACTGTAGTTTTGTGGGAAGTTAGAAAATCAGGAAAATCAGGAAGTGTGAGTTCTTCAAGTTTTGTTTGTTCATCCTTTTCCAAATTATTTTGGCCATTTGGGAGCCCTTGAGATTCCATATGAATTTTAGGATGGGTTTTTCTACTTCTTCAAAAAACAGTGAGATTTTTTTTTTTATCATTTGTAATATTGATATCTTAGTAATATCCAGTCTTATAATCTATGAACATCTGCAATTATTTATATCTTCTTTATTTTTTTTTCAGCAAAGTTTTAATATTTTATAGCTCTCATTGTTTGAGTTCTCCCTCCCTTGCTTCAGTTAATTCTTAAGGATTTTATTTTTTTTAAAGTGATTATAATAAAATTACTTTCTTCATTTCTGCTTTAGATTGTTCATTGTTAGTGCACAGAAATGCAACTGATTTCTGTGTGTTACTTTTGTATTCTGCGACTTTGCTGAATAGGTTTATGAGTCCTAAAAATGTGTATGTGTGTGTGTATTTCGGCATGTGTGGAGTATCTACAGAGTTTTCTACATCTAAGATCATATCATCTGTGAAACAGAGTTGCTTTTATTTCTAAGCTTTTAAATAGAGATAAGTTCACTTTAAAAAATTTCCAAAATTATTCCCTAGATTTTTTTTTTCTGTTTTTCAGTTCTCATGGGTTCTATTTTATTGAGAATGTTGCCACCAAAGTCATTGTCTAAAAGAAAACTCTGATAATTCCTTTCCCCTGGTTATAAACCTCTAATGTCATCCACTGACTAGAGATTCAATTTCCAACTCCTGCCAGTGTGCAAGATGCTTTCCTCCAACTTTTTTTTTTTTTCTTAGATTCCCCTCTAGACACTTAAATCATGTGTCTTAGGTCCCCATCAGTCATATTTCTTACTACTTCTGCCCAACATTTCATGTTCTTTTACTCCATTGTGCTTTTCACAAATATTGTCTTTTCCGGGTATTTTCTTTTTGCTTATTTATTTTTGGTTGTTCTGTTCTGTTTTACTCAGGAAACTATACTTTGTCCAGCAAGATGCAGTGACAATGCCATCTAATCAACAAACCTTTCTAACTGACCAGAGAGAATCAGCTGCTTTCCCTATCTGAATTTGCATAGTAATATGTGCTGATGACTAAACAAACAGCAGTTTTACATCGTAATTTAATATCCCTTATTTTCTGATAGAAGAAATGAAAAAAAAGATAAGTTTTAAGATGAAGACACTGAGTTAGTGAGGAAATTCGCCCATTTTTAATAAAGGTGCATTCTAGAATTTTTAATTTACATTTTGTATGACCTAACCACATTATTTTATTTCCTGCTGAGTTATATAGACTCAAATTAATGTAACATTCATTCAATAAATAAATGTTGTTTTATGGGTAATTTTCTGGAGTTCAATACACAAAGGGTCTCATAAAAATGAACACTGTTATTGGAAAATATTTACTAATACAATGTTTCATAACAAAAGATTCCATTTCTTGAGTCTACTGATTAAAAGCCAGTCTGGTGCTTTGTATATACTTGAATTTCACAGCCACATTTTCAGACTGTCCTCATTAACCCCACATTTTAAATGGAAACTTGAGAATGAGAGAACTACATAAGCTTTCATTCATGCTGTTTTTTTTTTGTCAACCTTTGGAACCTGCAGTCTTTAACAATATGCACTACTTAAAATTGGATGAACTGAAATCCTCGGTGCATATGTTTTGCTACAACATACTTCATAAAAATAGCTTTTAAAAATGATAAGGCATGAATAATCCTTATTCTACAATTACTTTTAAAATATTTAGAGCTGGTAGAAATGTTGTTAGAGCTCAAAGGAAAAGAGGTACAAACTAGAACACCCTTAAGACCTTGACATTGACCTTGGGAAACTTCTCTCCCATTCTCCTTTACTTGTGCGGTGAGCTTACTATTGTCCTCTGCTAACTGCATTCTACAGAAATCAGATTATACATTCATTGTTGGGCCTGGAAACACGCCTATGCTTAGGTATCTCATGGAAGAAATTAGTAGTTTCCAACTAGTTTTCATTCCTGTGATGAGGATCTATTTTCCAAAGCCCTCAGTGAGTTTGCTCCTCTCCCTGCTGACTCTTCTCTGGCACTAAACAGTGCTTTTAGGGTTCCTTTTACATGTACTTTCCCAGGCTGAACATCTCCTACCCTTTTAATCCTTCTTCACTTTATCTTTCTGCCATCTAATCACGTTAAAACAAACCCAATTATCACTGAACCATCCTGTGATAGGAAATAAATTTTAAGAGGAAAAAAAACCTATTATAGTCCAATCCGCGTAAACATGTTATATTTTTGATGAAAATAATCTTAAAATACAGTTTAAAGGTAGTTAATGATCATTTAACTATGATCATGTAATAACATGGCTGGTTTACGGCTTCAAGAACCACTATGCTTTTTAGTAAAAATGGGCTAAGAAAGAGGGCTCAAACTTAACTTTGGATTTTTAATCTCCCCCAAACTATTTTCTCTTGGAAGCAAAAGCCCTCTGAGCCCTATAGGAACAGATTGGAGCGGGGTGGGAACAGGGCAGTGGTGGGAATCCTGGGAAGGACTGACTCACTGTGCCTCTAGGTAAAACACTGGTAAAGGTTATACTCCTTTGGGGGTTTTATTAGGGTTCCATTTACAAAGTTCTATAGACTCTTTTATTTTAGTGCAGTTTTGTAGAACTTGCCTGTGCTAATAACGAGGAAGGAGAGCCCTTGTAAATTACTTTTATTCTCAATTCTTCAAATTTCGTAATAGCTTGTTCAACACTAATAATTCTAGGACAGATGCTCAGTTATTTTGCCATGAACAAAGCCAGAACTTTTGTGACTCACATTCTGTCTCTTAAAAATGAATTATTCTAAATGGTAACTTCAAGGGTTTGTTCTTGACATTCCAGTTAGAATGCAATGACAGTCACCTTTATCCTTCAAATGACTCATCGTGTAAGAAGTACTATGTAGGATTTACTCCTTTCTTGTCAACTTCCATGTGCTTCCCAACCTTAGGACTTCTATCTTTCTGCTATTTGACAAGAAAACAGGAGCCTACTTTTACCCTTCGGGATCACACTGTTCTGTGGCAGCCAGCAGTAAGATGTAGTAAGAACAGTTGAAGAGGCATAAAACGTATTCAGTTAAAATCTGACTACTACAGAGGCACCTGGGTGGCTCAGTGGGTTAAGCCTCTGCTTTCAGCTCTGGTCATGATCCCAGGGTCCTGGGATCAAGCCCCACATCAGGCTCTCTGCTCAGGGGGGAGTCTGCTTCTCTCTCTCTCTGCCTGCTTCTCTGCTTACTTATGATCTCTGTCAAGAAAATAAATAAAATCTTTGAAAAAATAAATAAATAAAAAATAAAATAAAATCCGACTACTACAGTAAACAGACTGATGAACCACATTTTACACCTTAAAATTGCCTTTGTCAAGTTTTTAGAGGTTTGAACTTGAAAGTAAATTTACTGCTGGCACAACCTACCTACCATGGAGGGAAATACTGAAATGCTTAACATTTCCTAGCAAACTGGCTTAGAACCTGGTAGTATTGTTTAACTCAAGCTTCTGTACTTTCTACTTGTTTAGCGAGGCTTAATATTTGCAATATAAGTAAATGCATGTATATATAATCTTTGTGTGTGTATATATGTGTGTGTATATATACATACATACATATATATGTATGTGTGTGTGTGTGTGTGTGTATGAATGCTCACATATATGAATTCTAACAAACATTCCCCCTTGAACTCTGGTAAAAATCTTTGAATTAATAACTATGTAATTACAAATTCCCATCAAGTCCTAGGGAATACTTGAAAGGTTGTTTAACAAATAATCTCTCTGAACCTATAAAAGATCCCTCATAACCCCTCTCCCATGCTGGTTCTTTCTCTTGCATTTTCTTACAAAATGATAATGACACAAAATAGCTTGCCAAAAAAGAAAAAAAAAAAAAAAACTCCAAAAAACACAATCGAGGCTAAAAGAACTATTCTAAATTTGGACGGGGGCTACAATATGTCATTTTTAAATTGGAGCAGTATTTAACAAGCCCAGTCAAGGATTATTTTATCTCTGTGTTTGACTGTTACTTTCTATTTAGGTACATTCTAGACACTGTGAGGTTACATATTAGTTTGTAGATTAGTTTGTAGATTTTTTATTGTGTACAAATGGTAACCCTGAAGATTATGGGTTTATTGCCATGTAAGACATTAACCTATTTGGTGTCTATCCAATGTAGCAATCTTATTTTAATATGATTTTTAAAACAAAAACAAACAAAAAAACCCCACCAGTTCCTCAGATATTGTATCCTTTTCATATTTGTAGAAAGGGAATGCTTTTGACTATTTTGAAATTTAATTTTGACTGTGATTACTGTCATTCACACTGATCTCTCATGGTCAGCTGTAAAGGGTTGTTTCTAAATGGCCATCAGGGATGTGAATTGAAGTTGGCTGTGCTGCCAGGGTTTTCTCTGCTGCAGGTGCTAGCCATCAAGCGATGATACCCCGGCCCTCTCTATCCCTTCTGAAGGAACATAATAATACTTTGTTTAAAGAGACTTTATCCTACCACCTCATCATCTAGTAAACAGATATTGTGTGCCTATCATTAAATGAACACTATACACAATTTTGAGAAAACAAAGCAACACTGAATATAACAGATTTTAAGGAATTATCTTGTGAGTTCATTTTTCAAACACACCCATCCCTTTGCCTTAATCACCACCCTTTTTAACACACACACAGCCATACCATCTTTTATTATTTTCTTTTTGTTATTTAAAAAGAGAGTCAGAATGTATTTATTGCTTTTTTAAAGGCAATTTTGCCTTCTCTAACAAACCTCTGTATTTTACTATCTATAAGAGGATGAGCTTTAATATATTCACTCAATACCTACTCCAATCAGACCACTCACTTAGCTAACATAAGCTTGGCTTTGGATTCAAGGAAGAAGTGAGTTTCCTGATTGCATAGAAAACAATCTTTGGCAATGGGGACAAAAGTCATCTCAGTGTCCATCTTGGTTTTCCTTAGAAAGCCATACACTATTGAATAACTTTTGTTTGAGTATTTTATACTTTTTGTTTAATTTACATGAATGCATCCCTGGAAACTACAGCTAGTTATTCAGAGCTCTGATTTAACTTGTCTGTGACTTTTGGTTCTAGTGGACAATCCAGGGACACATCATCTGCCAGACAGAAGGAACTGCAAATCCAGATGTCCTGTATCAGTAATGAACTTGCCAGGTTTGAGAAACAGGAAGGTTATTACATTGAAGAGTAATAATTGAGAGGAAAATGGCAGGGACTGGGTTTGGAGATCGTATCACATAGGGTCCTGGCAATAGGGTGAGGATTTTCTAAGTTCAATGGGAAGACCAAAGGGTTTTAAACAACTGCATAGGATAATCTGTTTTATGTTAAAATAAAGACAGATTAGTCTGCTTTAGTGTTGCCAGATTTAGCAAATAAAAATATAGAACACAGGGGTGCCTGGGTGGCTCGGTGGGTTAAAGTCTCTCCCTTCAGCTCAGGATCCTGGGATCGAGCCCTGCATTGGGCTCTACGCTAAGTAGGGAGCCTTCTTCCCACCCCCCACCCCCTGCCTGCCTCTCTATCTACTTGTGATTTTTGTCTGTCAAATAAACAAATAAAATCTTAAAAAAAATACAGAACACATACCCCATACAATATTTGGGACATATTTATACTTAAAATATATTCTTTGTTCATCTGTTTCAAATTTAATGCATTGTCCTATGTTTTATCTGGCAACTCTCTACTGGTTCTGTGTGGAGTATATCATAGGGGGAAACAGTAAAATCAAGAACAGTTCGGGACGCCTGGGTGGCGCAGTTGGTTGGACGACTGCCTTCGGCTCAGGGCGTGATCCTGGAGTCCCGGGATCGAGTCCCACATCAGGCTCCCAGCTCCATGGGGAGTCTGCTTCGCTCTCTGACCTTCTCCTCGCTCATGCTCTCTCTCACTGTCTCTCTCAAATAAATAAATAAAATTTAAAAAAAAAAAAAAAAAAAAAAAGAACAGTTCGAGGACTAGGATGATAATCCCATGTGAGAAATGGCAGCAAAAAGGATGTTGGCTTGGGGGTTTTGGAAAGAAGAGATTGCAGGGATATTTTGTAAGCAGAGCTGATGGTGTTAGACAGTGAAGTTCTAATAGGATACCTGGAGGTCAGCAAGGAGAAAGTCATGGCCAGCTATGGAGAAGATCAGAGGCCTGTCTTGGCAGCACTCCACAGAAGTTGAATCACATGAAATAGGCCCAAGATTGAGGTACCATGACAGGAGACCCTTGATCAAATTAGGAAGGAAGAGCACCAAACTCTGTTTCCCCACGCCAAACAATTAGTCACACCCCCACACACACACTTAACACCTGCTGATAAAAGATGGAAACCCGAACCAGGGAGGCAGCTGACTCTCTCTGTCTCTGTCTCTCTCTCAGTAGCCTACCCTCACATTTTGAGAACGTAAAGTTTTTCCACTTCAAAAAACATTACCACATGTGTTGCTCATCTGCTGTGTTGCATGTCCATCTTGAATTCTTTCTTGTGACAAGACCAAGAACCTTTGGCAATTCCAAGATGGGTTGGGTCAAGACTTCAGGGTCTGGGGTCTCCCCAGTAAGTGTAACTTACTGATAAATGTATTTAGAGGTGATTCATATGGGATTAAAAAGAGAAATGAGAATTCCATAGTTTAGTCTTCCTAAACTGTATCTAAATGTTGTTCTACATACCTTTGATTATTTTATATCTTTCTTGGGGCCTCTTTGTTCACAAATTGCACAACTGATCCACTGAAGTTTTAATCTATTGTTTTAAGTACTGATCCTATATTGATGGGATTGTCAATAGAAGAATAATATTGAGGACATACTGGAATTTATATACAAGATAACAGAATGCTAGGTGGTAGCCCCTATTTCAAAGAGAAGAAGGATATTCAAGTGGCCGTGAGAGCAGCTTGATGGTGGTAACCTGTCAGTCTCTGCAAGCTGCTAGTCTTGGGAGGTGCCACCATGGAATAGAGAGCACCAGACACCAATAAGAACATAGAGATCTGAGCAGGTGGAAATTAGAATCAGTGAGTCCTAACAATCCATCGGAGCAGAAACCAGAAGACCTGCCCTCAAGAAAGAGGTTCTTCAAGAACTGTAGAAGCTAAGGTAACCCCAGATTTAGAGAAAAGGTTCAGGGTTCATGCTGGAGTAATAAAGACAGCCAACCAGGAGCACAGGTGACCAAGCCCAGAGGCAGCACTGCCCCACACTGCCCTATCTGTGTGGAGTAGGACCACCTGTCTACTGGGTATCTGTTTTCATATCAATATAAATCATGCAAACTCACCAATAAACAAAATACGCTCTACCGATATGGTCACCAGAAATACATTCTTGCTGACAAAATTAATGTCTGTTAAGCTAGTTTTTCATGAATGAAAAGGGGTGAAATATTAAGGGGATAGCTGGAATATTGCCTGGGCCTTGATCTTCAAAGGAGCTGACAATGATTGAATGAGTCATAATTAAATTAAAGACATTCATAAATCATATTATTTTATCTTTATTCCACGAGATTTATTTTTTATCCTCATTTCAACAAATTCACCAATTATGCGATTATAATCAATGTGTTCACATCATTTCTGTGGTACTGTCAGTAATGAGCCAAAGAATTTAAAATCAAAGTGTAATTGTATTTAAAGTGAAAATAATGAGAATATAATTCCACGCAAATAGAATTAAACACAAAAAATAAGAAGTTACAAACATTTTCGCATTAACCAAGTTCTATTCTAAAATATTCATAACTATCTACTGAAATAAAAATTCAAGCTTTGGCTCTTGGCTAAGCCGGTGTAACGGAGACAACATAAGCCTTCCTACCTGAAACAAAAAAAAAATATACATTAAAAACTGGTCTGGAAGACACTGGACATGAGGTAAACCAAGAGTAGTGCTCCCTGAGAGATGAAAACCACAGGGGGTGAGGCTGCAGTTGCCCCAGCCTTCCACCCAGGAGAGACAGGGGCAGAAGGATGTGGGGCTGGGCAGGGTGCCTGGGAAGGAGCATCTGGGAGAACAAGGCAGTGAAGTTCTCACCTTTCAAGATGCATGGAAGAGAGTCCACAATCCCTTTCCTTTGTTCAGCTCAAATGTCAGGAAGCTCTGCCAGGCCCAGGAAGGAACCATCCAAAAGGATGAAAGGTGATAGACCCTGATTTTCATACAAGCTTGCGAATGGTGTTTTGGGGCTTTCTCCCAGCAACCAGATAAGAAAACCTCACGGCTTGTGGGATGCTGGATACGGAGAATATGTTTCCCAAGGGAAATGTTAGAAGGTAATCAATGCATTCTTAATAATGATGAGAGAACAGAAGGCTGTCCGAAGACAAAGTAGAAGCTGACTCCATGCAACCTTCCGTACCACCCACCCCTGGGTGGGACTTGGGTGACACTCTCCCAGGATCTCCCAACTATCTTAATGTTAATGCCTTGCTATAGGGGAAAAAACAACCTTAACTTTGATAATGGTGAGATTTCTGGTATCCTATAAGTCCTCTTTAGCATACGAAAGTTCTTTCCAAACTTCCCTTTTTCTTTACCTCCCCCAACTCCATAGTATGTAGTCAACTACCCATTGTAGTCAGCAACTCTTTCTGCCCTTCTCTGCTTTAATAAAATCACTTTTTTTGCACCCGAGAAGTCTTTTTTTTTTAATATTTTATTTATTTATTTGACACACAGAGAGAAAAATCACAAATAGTCAGAGAGGCAGGCAGAGAGAGAGGGGGAAGCAAGCTCTCTGATGAGCCGAGAGCCTGATGCGGCACTCGATCCCAGGACTCTGAGATCATGACCTGAGATCATGACCTGAGCTGAAGGCAGAGGCTTTAACCCACTGAGCCACCCAGGCATCCTGCACCAGAGAAGTCTTAAGAACACTTTCTGGGTGGTCAGCTCTGGACTTCACTTATTTTCTAAAACTTTATCAATAATGGTAATCGTTTCATGAATATATGGACGTCTATCTTTCAGAACTTTTCAGGTTGTTCACCTTAAATATGTGCACTTATAGCATGTCAATTGCACCTCACAGTTTGCCTTGAAATTTACAAAGTAAATGCAAATTATTATCAATCAATATGTGAACCTTAATTTAAAATATTTACGTTCAGCTGGAATGAATGCTTACAAAACAATTGAACCTTAAAAATATTCTTATAAGAATAAAGTTTTGTGTCCATGTCCTGGTCGCTGAGAGCTATTAGTTTCATGGTTCGTATATGGCACCCAAGCTCATATATACATACCAGTTAGGAGAAAATGTAATGGTTTCATCTTACAAAAAGCCTTGTGCCGACTCTGCAGCATGTCACCAGTTACCTCCAGAACTGTAAACTGGAACAGAAGAAAAAAAGTAGAAAATGGACTCCCCACAGGTCTGGGAAAAGAAACCCCATTATGCAAGGAACCCGGGGCAACCCTGTTTCCTGGGAGAGAGCTTCTTCAAGTTCACTAGCTGGTCTCTCATCTAGGTTCTGTGGTCACCCATACTCCCCTCACTTGGAGTCACTGTCCTAACTCAAAATCAGCAACTTGCTGGCTTTCGGTGCTGGTCATCTGTTATTTCGAAGATATGAGGCCAGTGACTAGGAAAGGTGCCCCTCTGGCCATTAACTGTATTAGTCAGAAGACAGAATGCCCTGAGAGGTGGTTCTCCTGCGCTAGTGTCCAAGCAAGACCACTGGGAAGGATAAACATTCAGTTCTCTAGTAAACTTATCCTTGGTCTATTTTATGATAAGCAGGAACATCTAAGGCACAAAGCTCAGGGCAGGGCCCCTCTAGCTGGGTTGGAGGTACAGGCAAGCCAGAAGGACTGGCTTTTTCAGTCAGTGCTGAGTCAAATAAGCTATTTCTTTTTCTTTCTTTCTTTCTTTTTTATTTAAAAACTATTTCTCATAAAAGACTTTACAAATTCCTCTGGTTAATGGCCAGGACATAGGGTAGGAACAAGTAGATCCACTTGAGGGTAATGGTTATTTCCAATGGAAAATGAAAGAGAAAGAGGAGGAAAAGCAGATACTTCTCTGAGTAATGCATTAGTGTGGTCTGCATAGAATATCCCTGGTCCCAGTAAAACGACTTTATTTTAGCTGATTGCTTAAAATTACCAAAATACTGTGTTTTTCTTTTAAAACATGATTTCACAGAGGGTACTAGTTTACCTGGTACCACTAACAGAGAGATCCTGAGAGATGCTCTCTGATTAAAGAAATTCGTGGACCCTCAAAGGAATGTAATTATGCATTTTATGTAAATGATATGCAAATCACCTTGTAAATAAAGTGTGCAAGGGATGAGAGCAAAGCTCCCAAACTGTGACTTGTCAGTCTAAAGCTGTTTAGTGGAAAACGATGCAAACCTGATGCAAACAAAAGCTGAATTATGGAGGCTAAACCTTACCTCCTACATCTCTTTTGGAAATAATTGGATTTGGGTGTGATAAGTAGTCATTTTGGCTAACAAGATAGAAACATCTTCCTAGTTATCCTGAATACGAAGCAATATGGATTTCTCTGCTATAGCCACAGCCCACTCAGTATGGCATTGTTTTTAGGCATAGCTTCGAATGGTAGTAATGAGCCTCCAGTCCCTCCTCAGCCATCACTGGCCGTCACCTCTTCAATATTTCTTGATCTCCCTTGGGGCTCAGCTTTCCTGTTTATGTTATTGCAGAGATGAAACAGTTAATCTATGAAGCTGCAAGACCTGGCCCCATGCCGTACCAAGTGCTCTATGCTCCATCACAGCTCTTGCTTGTATTTATCTCTTTTTAAAATAAATTTGTTCAAAGCAATCTATTGACTCTATCGGTTGGTTGTATAAGGATACATAAGAAATAAAAACCTTAAATACAAGTAGCAATCAGAAAAGGCACTTGCAGACCATTAGAACCTCTGAAGAAATCTTCACAGATACAAAACAGAGAAAATTAGGTTTCATAAGCAGAAGGAGGCAGGAAGATCAGAGCTGCAAACCCAGAAGAATCGAGTGCTCAAAGTCCACAAGGTACAAACACGCAGAATCACACATAAATCAGTTCGGTCCACAGTGCTGTTGATTTCTCCTCCTCCACTGGGTCTTCCCAGTGTCTGCCTTCCCTCCAGATGAAATTATGAGCATCAAAGGTGGATGGCCAAGCTGGGGCTATAGTGAGTGATGTCTCCTGAGAACCAGAGCTTTCGGTGACTCCAGCCTTTACTGAGTCATGAAGATTAAGCACCATAAAAGGAGACCACCTTGTTTAAGAATGACATCCTTTCTAGAGTCCAGAGTTGTCCCTCCTTTGTTCCAAGTGCAGCTTGTCAGGATAAGGATTGTCCCATTATCAAAGCAACCCACACAGCTCCCTTCCCTCCAGTCAACTAATTAGTATTCCATTTACAACTATGAATCCACGGTAAAGGACCAGCAGGCATATGAAGAAAGCAAAGAGCCTCTAGAAATGGGCCAACAGACCCTAGAGGAAACAAAGATAATTAAAGTTTCTAAGAGAGTTTAAGCGTATTTTAATTAGTATCCTGAAAAGTGCTCAGTTTATAAGATAACCATAACAATGGATTGGCCAGAGTGGTTTTGGTCCCAAGGCCCCTTCCCAGAGAGAGAGGAGGCAATGACCGACAACATTTTTTCCTGCCGTACTCTAGCATCTAGAAGCCGATGATGCTGTTCAGCAGGACAGGTAGGAGGGAAGTTAAACATTCTGATTCCGTGGGACTCAGAGCCAGGCTAGTGATAGTGATTTTGATAATAAAAATAAAGTGCATCTCCAATGACTCAGATCTGAAGAATGAAGATATCAAAAATAAGAGAAAGAAAAATGCTCTCAGTCATGAAGGAAAGATCCAAGGTGACTCAGATCTATTAATAAGCACATAAGCAGCAACAACTAAGGAGAATGAATGTCTTCCAGAGTTTGAGTTTAAAAAAGCTTATGCTGTGGCTAGCTTGGTTAATAAAGATGACCCATGTTTATAAAAATCCTTCTGAAACTAAAAATCTATTATGATAATGAAAAAGATAAAATCCCAAAAGAAACTAAATGTGGGGGAGATAGAAAAAGGTTAGGTGCAGCTTACTTTCCCAGAATTTCCTACAAAAGGGATGTTAGATAAAGGGCAACGCTTTTAAAATTATCAGAGAAAATTAGAACTACATTTAGTAATCAACCTCATAAATTTTGAAGACCAATTAAATTTCAGACATGCAACAAAGAAAAGTTATTAGAAAACAACAAAAAAAGTTAGTAGAAAGCAAATGTATGTTTTGAATAATAATTAAAATTCTCTTTTTAAAATCTGAAAATACAAATACTGAAAATAACGTTATTTTATTAATTAACAGTTATGTAATATTTTTGCTACATTTTTTGGGACGTATACTCAATGATTGTCTTGTTTCTATTAAGACTTATTATGAATCTCAGTGTTTAAAATTGAATCAAGTTAGATAGATTGAACAATTTAAAAGCTGTGGAACACAGAAATAGATTTACATATATGTAGACACTTGATAGGCAGCACTGCAGAGCAGAGAGAAGTAGACCGTGGTCTCAGTAAAGGATTGGGATATGCTGGATAGCCACAGAAAAAATGAATCTTAACTCCTCCGTCATTCACATTTAAAAATTAAATTACAAGTGCCTTCGAGATGTAAAGGTAAAAGACAAAATAATAAAGCTTTTTGAAAATTTATCTTTATAACTTTGGGCTAGGGAAAGCTTTCTTAAATGAGTCCCCAAAAACACAAACCACAAAAAATAAAAAGTGGATAAATAGGAGTTAATAATTTCTATTCATTAAAAAAGTTATATAAAGAAGAGTGAAAAAATAAACCTCAAAGTGGGAAAAGTGTTGGCAACATACATAACTATAGAAGGCTTATAACCATGGGGTGTCTCGGTGGCTCAGTGGGTTAAGCTCGCCTTCAGCTCTGATCATGATCTCAGGGTCCTGGGATTGAGCCCCACATAGGGCTCTCTGCTCAGTGGGGAGCCTGCCTTTCTGCCTACTTGTGATCGCTCACTCTCTCTGTCAAATAAATAAATAAAACCTTAAAAAAAAAAAAAGGAAAAAGAAAGAAAGAAAGCTCATAACCAGAATGTAAAATTAGCTTCTAATATTCTAGAAGAAAAAGTCAGCGTCCAAAAGAAGAAAATTGTCAAAGATTCAAATGGATGATTCACAAGAGACTATTTAAAGGGCCAATCAGCATACACAAAGGCACTACACCTCATTAATATACAGGGAATGCTCACTAAAATTTAAAAATGCAGTGAGACGCCAGTGCAAACCCTTCAGAATATTTGAAACTAAGGATTGATAATACTCAATGCTGGTGACAATACAGGGTAACTTCGTGCACTACAGGTGGGAACATCAATTGGAAAACTAGTTTATACTCTAAAGTTAAATGTAAATACACTTATGTGCTAGAAATTCTACTTCCAGTTCTGCACACAATAGAAATGCACCTATAGCAAAAGACAGACTAATGAAGTCATAGTAACTTTATTTATATGACCAAAAGTGGAAATAAAACCAATTTCCTCTAAAAATAGATTCAATACATACACTTTTTTTAAAAGCATATAATTGAATACAATCTTTTATTTAAAAATTTTTTGAATCAATGCATTTTTTCCTTTTGCAGAGTTTTATCAGGGCTTCGACAGTTAACAGGAGCAATTTGTTCTTCTGACTTGGAATATAATATTTGGCTTCCTTCTAGAAGACCCTAAGTCCCTTGAAACCTGTCCCACATGATGACTTTCCCACGTCTTCATTCATCTCTGTGACTTGCACTAAATATTAAGTAGAAAACCACATTCTCATGTCTTTAGCATTCATTGCCATCCTTAATTCTAGTGTTTCAATTTGTTCAGTTGCACTGAATTTGCAAGAATGCAAATAATTTCGGGGCACATCTGTGGCTCATTTGGTTAAGTGGTTGACTCTTGATTTTGGCTCAGGTCATGATCTCAGTGTAGTGAGATCAAACCCCATGTTGGGCTCTGGGCTGGCCATGGAGCCTGCCTAAGATTCTCTCTCTCCCTCTACCCCTATCCCTGCCTTCTTCTTCCTCTCCCTCTCTCTCAAAAACAAAACAAAACAAAAAAAGAAAAAGAAAAAAGAAAGCAAATAATTTAGTAATTTCTATTCATTCTTGATTATCTTATTTCTTATAATCTTTTTTACTTAGTCTTTTTTTTTTTTTTTTGAGGTTTGTTTGGGATCAACATATGCAAAAACAAAACAAAACAAAACAAAAACCCAAAAACCTAACCAAAAAACAATTTTTATTTCTTAACTTACAGAAATCCTTAAAGCTGGATATTCAGAATATGGCTTATTCTGACACATAACACAAATGAAAATTGTAAGATTGCTTTTGTTATCTATGCTCTTTTGAAAGCTGTCTTCCTCAAGTGTGAGAACAGGGCCACCTCCTTCCTCCCAGGCTACTTTTTATTTCCCCCCTAACTCTGTCACTTCTAGGTTAGTTTCTTTTTGTCCTACCTCCACTTTTCCACTTTCATAGTTAAGCTCCTTCTCCTCCTTCTTCTTCATTAGTAAACTAAGCAGTAGAATGTTTTGGTTCCTGTACAACAGATTTCAAGTTGCTGTACCACTCACGGTTCTTTCTATGGGAAGTTAAAGCCCTTTCCTGCTTGCCATGCGACCTGATGTTGTAGAGAAACTCATGATTGTCCAAAAGCAGGTGATCTTTAGAAGCTATGCTCTGTAATAAAAGACAACGTATGTTACCTTTTTTGGAGTGCCTGAGCTAGGAAATATGAACGGAGTTGTCACTTACGAAAAGGTGAGCTATGGGAAATCGAGTCCCCATACAAGATACAGTTAAGATTTGGGGTAATTGTCTTTTCTTTCTATGCTTTGCAAAGCAGACCAACACAGGAAGCTCCCATGATATCTTCCTTCCAATCATAATGAAGTTTGGCAAAAGAAAGAGTTGTGAATTGGAGTACTCATTTTTACACCTTTTCTCCAATGCTCTTCTAATTCTTCTCTCTACCCTGCTGTCTACCCTGGGTTCTGATAACGACTCTTTCTGCCTTTCCCTTCAGATATGAGAGAAGGAGTAATGGTCCAAAGCTGTTAATAATCCACTATACAAATGTTCTCCCATGATTTTTGTATGTCTTGCCCACAACTTTACCATGTTATTGAACTTCTTGATAGGCACCCATTGTGAGTGCTGGTTTGAGCCATCTGTTTCCTGCTGGGATGATGACTTACTTATAAGGGGGGAAATAAAATGATAAAGTATATGGGCTGCTAAACTTAGTAACCACCATTAAGTAAAATAACAAAAATGGAGAGTCCTGGTTTTGACAGATTATATTTTCTCCCTAAAGGGCACACAAATCATGTTAATATTCTTCCTTTAAAAATAATTCTTGTATGTTGCTTGATTAATTAATGGCACCATCAGGCCTAGAAATCAAATCTATTGATTTAGCTCACAGCTTTTAAATCATATATTTTATATATATATATATATATATATAATTTTTTACCTCAAACATTTTTTTATTTTATTAATTGATTTTCAGTGTTCCAGAATTCACTGTAAATCACATATATCTTATCAATTATCTTTTTTTTTCAGGTAGTTCACCTAAGTCACTTGAGATTTTTCGTAGTATGTACAAAGCAACATGCATATCCAGATGCTTATTATTTTCCTAGGGGCTGGGGTTTCTCTTTAGAAATTGCATAGATTTTTTTAAGCACCTTTATTCTGTTCAATTATTCAGATGATTCCACTATTCCAAATATAAGAACAGTAAAACATGTGGAATTATTCTGGCAGTCAAAATAGCTGCTTTAGTTATCAGATAAGTAACAATAGTGTAAAGACATTGAACCTTACAATCCATTTGAAATTTAACAGCATTTCCCAATGCCTGTGGACACTTGCCAAGTCATGAAATTATTTTCTAAGCCATCTCTAGCCTAGGGTTACTTATGAAGGAAGAACCAAGACTAGACTCTTTTCATTAGAGATATCCGCATTGCGCCATGGTGAACAATGGGTTTTACTTTTCAGATGTAGCAGACATGTATGCTTGACTCTCTAAGATTGTTTTATGCTAACATCAGTTTTTATTTAATATAAAAATATGTTCCATGTGAAACATAAAATAAGTCAGTCCAACAATAGCTTTGGCTGACACGTGCTATAAAACATAGTTGACATACAGTCATGTCTTTGTGCCATAAAGCAGGTTTTATAGCATTATCTCTCACTGGCACCCATGTGAAGAAGAAAAATGATGGTCAAATAGAACAGAAGCTAACTTTTTTTTCCTAATGTACAAATCAACTTCTTTCTATAAATTCAACTTGGGAATGTGTCCCCTAAGCATTGAAGCAATAAGTTTATCTGCATACATTTTTGTTGTAGTGGTTTAAATGAATTTTCTCAGTAAATTATATTGTTACTGCCATAAGAACACCCAAGTCGTGTTGTTCTTGTCATACATGATGACATCACCTCCATCAACATCTCTACATGATTGTGTTCTTTACATCTGATCTACCTTAGGTGTCATTGTCCATTCTCCTAAGGGGCCTTTTTTCCATTTTTTATGATTTCATTAGGATAGCAATCTCCCTTTGGAATAAGCATAACCTAATCCTCTTGGACTCTTAAGTGAAAATTAATGATTACAGAATAACTTCAGAAAGCATGAATGAATATAATCTAGTTTGTAATTTTTATTTTATTAATTTTTTAACTTAGTTCAGAATAATGTTTGGAAAGAAGAAAAACATCTCTCTCTGACTTCCTGAATCAATGTACAGTTGATCACTGGCTAGTTTAGAGCATTTTGTTTGTGAGATAATCAGTTCAGTGGTAATAATAAAAGACCTAAGTAATATAATTTCTTCTTTGAAAAAAATATGTTTAGGATAATAAAATGACCCTATTAAAGATCTGCAATAGTGTCATAATTTTTGAAAAGGCAGGACCATATCTATCTATCCATCATCTCTCCATCTACCATCAGACATCTACCATCTACTTAACCTAGCTACCATCTATCATCTATATCTATCTATCATCTATCATCTATCTTTATTATTTCCATTTTCATAAAACTTAAATCAAAATTCAGTTCACTGTTTGAAAGAGAACCAATACTTAAACATTTTTAATTAGTTTGTGAAATGAGTAAGTGAGAAAAATATTTGGTAGATAAATGTATTTTGTTATGATAATTACCAAAAACAATCCAGAAAGAGTAGAACTTATCAAGGTATATTTTATATTCTACAATGTGAGAATCAAGATTTTATGAAAAAATGATTATCTTTATTGCTTGATAAGAGTCTTGATAAGCCGTAATTTGAGGAATTCTGATAAAAGAGACCAAATTAGAAAATGATGGAAGATAAAGGAAAAAAGTTATCAGGGTTCCCACAGAAAAGAATTGAGAAGAGGTTCAAGACTTGTGGTACAGATTAGCAATGTCCATCAATTACTGAAAGTAATTATATTTTTTAAAAATAGTGAAATAACTCATGTTTCATAAGACGATTTGACTACTTTTACAATGTAGAGACACAAAGAGATATAATGCATTCAGAAACATCAATCCAATAAAAAAAAAAAAAAACACGAGTCAGAAAGTCTCCTGGCTGGCTCAGTTAGTAGAGCATATTAACTCTTGATCTCAGGATTGTGACCTCAAGCCCCATGTTGGGCATGGAGCATACTTAAAACAAAACAAAAACCGTGAATCATTAAAGTATGTATCAAAATCTAAGCACATATATAGAAATGTGTGACCCAATGAGCCTAAGAAGGCAGTCCAGCTGCTGGAGGTAGGCACCTGAGTGCACTAGAAACTTGGAAAACACTAATTGCTGCGCCATCACCTTGGTCCCTGATTCGGTAGTCTTGAAGAGGATGCACTGAGTGCTGTCAGTGTAGAAGCCAACTTGGGTGGTCCCTGCACCCGAGTCTCTTGGTTCCAATTTTCCCAAATAGGATCATTTATACTTCCTGGGCTAATTCAGTGCTAATTGAGGGACCGGAAACAATTTTACTTTATACATACAATGACAGGGTATATGGATACTTATTCCTGTGGTTAAACACTAGTAACTTGAACTCATGTTTATATCGGTATTCTCCCAAAACATCACAGGAAGGAATGAAAGTGTTAAACAACTGAAGGAAAAGATATATCTATGAAGATTACAGCCCCAAAGATAACAATGCAATTTGGGGGACAGGAAAGAGATGGAAGATACCAGTCATTTTAGAAAACCACAAGAAAGTGAAACCTAAGGGCATGTGATGGGGAAAGGCAGCAGGAAGCACACTCAGAGAACATTAGCAAACCTTAGGAATGGGAGGAGCCATATACATGGGAAAGTTAAGGTTGCTGATTATCCCTTACTAAAGGAAGATTGGGGGAGGGGATAACAGATTCCTTGCCAACTTGTAAGCATCCAGATATCCTTCCTTCCTTCACAACGACAGAGAAGAGGACAGAACTTTGCTGGGAATTTGAATTAGGTTGGGTCTTGGGCACACCGGGCAGTTAGGAACAAAGGTAAGCTTCTGCATAAAAATAAATGGTGTTAACTCCAGACTTCACTTGTTTCCTAGCTCAGAGGAAGCCAGGATTGTAGCTTCCAGAAACCATCATGGAAGATTCTTCTCTGGTTAAGTAATTGTTTCAAAAGAAAGTTATCAAAAACACTAATAATTTTGAGTTTCCTCAACATAACAAATTTGGCTTTGTCTCTTCACACTATGGTAAGGCCAACATTTGGCCAAGTCAATTATGCACACACTTTCCTCTGTGCTTCTTAGCACTTTTTTCCACAGCACCAAAGAACACGCAGGGATCATCAGAGTAGGAAAACCCTTCTACCATAAAGACAGGGGCCAAAAGAAAAAAGTGAACAAAAACCACCCAGAGCAAGCAGAAAAAGGCAACAAAACATTAAAAAAGAAAAGGAAAAAAACCCTATTAAAACCATCAATAACATATTTCATCCATAAAACAAATGCCATTAAAAGAAGACATCAAATAAAACATATAAAATATACAAAGAGAGATCAGTAATTTAAAATATGACAGAAATTTAAAATGTGCTGGAAAGAAAATTAAAGTTAAGAAAATCTCGGGGCACCTGGGTGGCTCAGATGTTAACTGTCTGCCTCCGGGTCACGTCAGGGTCTCAGGGTCCTGGGTTAGAGACATGAGATAAATTCTATTCCAGAGATTAAATACCTAATGAGATGAGTGCTGGTAGACAGAAAACAAGAGAAAAACAAGAGCCAAGTTGTCAAAGAAATAATAGCGGAGAACGGATCCTGACTGAAAGATGGGAGTATAGATTGATGGGATTGACCATGTTTCATATAAATAACAAGAAAAGGACAAATCAAGGAATTAGAGGAAGAGGAAAAGAAACCATTCTCTCCAGGAAAAGTGAGACAGGGTTGCTGGGCTGTGTCAAGCACACATTAGAGATGAGTGAGCTTGGCAACACTCGACTGCTCACAGGCAGATGCTGCACAAATGGAGGAGTGGGGTCATGTGCCCTGAATTTATCATGGGACATCCTAGATAATATGACTCTTTTATTAAAAAAAAAAAAAAAAAAGCAAGAACATTGAAGAAATTTGGAAGATCATGAAATTCAAGTTGTGTACTGAGGACCATTATTTCAAAAGGCATTGGGAGGTAGTGAATAAAGCCCATGAAGTGGACGGTGTGAAGTGGTGAAGATTTTTGGAGCACATGTGTCGGACGAGATGACCTGAGAATTGTCGCAAGACTAACGTATCTTTTACATTTTTTTTATTAAAAAAAAAGACAAAAAGAAAGCAGCATTCACGCCATACCACAGCGCTATGAGTTTCAGAACACCAGGATTTTGTTTTAATCCTGAAATCTTCTTGAGAGAAGAACAAAGGAAAATCCACGAAAAAAGGTGGCTCATTTGATTGATACTAAGTTCTTCAGTGGCAAGGCCAGAAGCCAGAAGACTGTTGGGCAAAGCCCTCAAAACAATGAGGAAAAATGATTTCCAATTAAGATATCCATTATCAACTAAACTCCCTATTGAATGAAAACACAGTAGACCCACCCAGATCTCCTAATATGCATCCCGTGAACAATGAAGCTAGTCAAGGATGCTCACCTTCATGCTCTACACCCACACCTTCTGAAGGTCTCAGTTAAAGAGAGGAAGAGAAAGAATTCAGGAAAGGAGACATGGAATCCTAGAGCAGAATGATGGGAACGGGAAGCATTAGGAGAACAGAAGGGCAGTAGACGTAGGGTGTGCCCAGGGAAGAGTGATATAAATGGATGGTTGGTTCCAGGAAAAAACAAAACAAAACAAAACAGCCAATTAGTTGCTTAAATTATTTGAAAATATTTTAATGCATTCACTGTTTCTTCATTGCTAATATAAAAACATAGTAATTTGAGTAAAGGAAAAAATAAGGCAGTTATTAATTTCAGGTTAAGAATATACAAAAAGGAAATGTAATTATGACGTATTATTTGGCACAGTTGCAAAAAATATTGAGATAGTCATAACCACTGACTGAGCAACAACAAGGAGTAGAGGGAAAGAATTGTGTGTGTGTGTGTGTGTGTGTGTGTATCTGTGTTCATATTGTAGCTTTGCATGTGTATGAGAGACTTTAAAACTTTAACTTCCCTATCGAAAATATAACAGAACACACTAAAACTGAAAAAAAAAAAGAAAAAAGTAGCTCAAGAGTTATACAGAAATACATACATAGCAAAGAAAATAGTTTAAAATAACTGAAAAAGATTAAGTCTAGTGAGCAGAAAATAGGATTGAGAGGGGAAAGGACAGGGAAGAAGGTATTTTTGTTAGAATACAGATAGTGTAATTTGACTTTTTAAATTTGTCTATTTAGTATATTAAATTTTATATCTGATTTATATTTTTATCTTAAAATAAATTAGGGACAAAATAAAAGATAGCTGATTTATAATGAAAACCATTTAACCCTTTTTTATAAAAATTTTATGTGAAATTTAAATGAATCAAACTTGTTTCAGGGCTCTTTCCCGAACCATTAATGTCTTTTCCAGAGTAAAAGAGAGTGAAATATAATTCCTTTAACTTTCTAGAAATGTAAATCCACCTAAAACCTAAGTATGTTAAATGGCCATGTCATTACAACAAGGAAGCTTGTTATTAATCATAAGACCGGGCTTCTGCAGTTATGAGAAATGAACTCGTTCTCCATGAGCAATTATTAACTGTTAAATCCTGGATGGCAGCTGCGAGACAGACAATGTGGGTGCTGTAAATAGAACAATTCTATGATTTTTCATTTAACCTCTGAGCAGCTTATCTCTTGTGATCAACTGCCTATGGAAAAGATCAGGCTAAGAATTTCATTTAAAATAAATGGCATCTTACCAGATGGCTTTCATTGCAAATAATGTAACAGCAAGGCACTGAATTCATTAGCGTTGAGAGAAAAGTCATGACGAAGAAAAAAACAGAGAAAAGATGGGCAAGCCAAATGATGTAAAGTCAAATGAATAAAAAGCAATATTTTTGAACTTACGCCCTAATTTTCTCTGTATTTTTCTTGCAAAGATTTAATGCTGGGGGTGGGGGAAAATGGTGCAGACTAAAGATGACTAGAGACAGAGATAATCTTATACATGGTATGAATTATCTTTGTATTTTGAACATTCAGAAAATTCATTTGAAGAATTTTCTAACACATAATATTAGTAATTAGATTATGCAGTCAGGACAAGTTTTCATAGACTATTGGATAAGTTAGATGAAACTATTTTCAATATTTTTAATTTGTAACTTGAAAATATGGTGTATTTTTAATATTGCCTTCCTTCCTAAGGTCAATTAATTGTAATTATCTGTATGTGAGCAGAGTATTTTGGAGGTCCAACAGTGAAATTCTTTGTACACAATTATAGGGAATGTTACCCAATTTGTTTCTCTATTATTACATATAGATTGATTAAACATATTTGTAAAGGTACAAATCAATGCTTTGTTTCCTTCTTTTAATAGATATATCATTTTGTGTATGATTCAAATCTACATTTTCTATGTCTAATCCACAAAGGTAACATAACAGAAAATAAAACTCAATCTGAAATGTCTTGTATAGTGAGATGTAGTAATAGTTAGGAAACCATAATGAAGTAGCATTGTTTTAACAGCATCTTGGGGAATGTATAGGATTTAATAAGGAAGAAGGAGGGAGGTTATTTAGGACGTTATTTATAGATATGATTCTGGAAATTCACATTTAGATCAGGAAAGCATGAGTTTTGTTGAGAACATGAATAGACTTAGACGCGTTCGAGGAAAAGATGACCACTAGGAATAAATACGTCTGGAAAAAGATACACATATGTTGAAGGGGACCTGAAAAACTCCTAGTGGACGGCTCTCACAGACAAACACAATCTGTTTTTTAAGGCAGATCCCTTCCTCACGCACCCCCCTCTGAGCACTTGGTCAAGCAAGTGCAATTATTCCTTGGGTAGCCTTCTTTTAAATTGTATAAAAATCTTATTTTAACAGAACAGTTTAAAGTAAAAGAGGTTTAATTGACAAGAGTAGAATACAAAAGTGCACTTAATAGAATGGAAAACTTCGGATAGGGATGTCGACCCTCAACTTCAGAAATGTTATGAACGATGGCATTAACTATCATTTTTTTTTTTTTTTTACAGAAATATGGATGACATTTTCAGATACCTCTATTGTTCTATCATCCTTGATATGTATTATATTCTGTCTGGCTTCAAAACTCTATGCAGACCTATTTCCTTTCATTTTCGAACTGGTCACGTCTTTAGTGAAGAACAGATATTTCAATTTGTGAAGGTTTTCAAACTTTCTTTTAGGACAATCTCAAATGTTAGATTTTACAATACCAAAAAAAAAAAACAAAACAAACTTTAGGTGTCCTTTTCTCCTCAGTTTTATTGAACTATAATCAACAAACAAAAATTATATATTATATATAAATATATATATAATATGTTAAATATATATTATATGTATTTAAGGTATACAATGTGACGGTTTAATGTGCATATATACACATTTTATATACATATGATATATGTTATCATATATGATATATACACATTTTATATACATATATACATACACACACCCACAAACACATACACACATATATATATATACACTTTATTCTATGGTCACCATGATTAACCTAATTAATATATCCATTACCTCACACTTTATTATTTTTTTTTCTTTTGGTGTGGTGAGATCACATAAAATATACCTTCTAGCAAATTTAAAATACATAATACAGCATTACTTCCTATACTCACAATGCTATACATTAAACCTCCAGGTCGTATTCATCTGAAAAAATTGAAGGTTTGTCATTTTTGGCCAGCATGGTCCAGGCATAGGGTACTTGCCTTTCTTTGCCTGATTTATTTCACTTATAATGTTTTCCAGGTTCATCCATGTTGTCAGGGTGTTAGGATTACCTACTTTTTTATTGGCTATTATTCTATTTTATTATAGTTACATATATATTTTCTTTCAGTACATATTATATTTCATATTATAGTTATATATTGTTATAATTATATATTATATATAACTTAGTTTAAATATATAAATCAATATAAACATGTAATATATATTAATAGAAATGCAAGGTTTTGACATAGATTTGATATCCTGTAACAATAATGAATTTGTTTATTAGTTCTTATAACTTCTTGGTGGGCTTTAGTTTCCTATACGTAAGATCATGCCACGTGCAAACAAAGACAATTTAACTTCTTCATTGCCAATTTGAACATCTTTTACTACTTTTTCTTGCCTCATTGCTCTGTGTAGTACTATGTTGAATAAAAATTGCAAGGATGAGTACCCTTGTCTTTTTCCTGTTCTTAGAAGAGCTTTCAACTTTTTGCCACTGCATATAATGTTATCTGTTCACTTGTCATATATGGCCATTATTATGTTGACCTATACCAAATTTATCGAGAGTTTCTACGAAGAGATGTTGAATTTCTCAAGTAATTTTTCTTTGTATATTGGCATGATCATTATAATGTGGCTCAGGAAATCTTTTAGTTGATCTTTTCCATTTTGTTTTTGTTTTTGTTTTTTGTTTTTGTCTTTTGTTTTGTTTTTGTTTTGAGCTCCTCAAAAATCTGGATGTTCATATCTCTTCCAATATTTGGGAAGTTTCCAGCTATTATTTCTTTAAGCATACTTTCTGCCTGTTTCTTACTTCTGGAATTCCCATGATGTGAATGCTCATTAACTTAGTGATGCCCTATTAAAAAAAAGTTGGCTTTTTCACCCTTTTTCATTATTATTTTTCTTTTTGTTCTTCTGATTAATTTCAAATTACATATATCCGAGTGTACTGATTCTTTCTTCTGCATAATTAAATCAGTCTTTGAAGCTTTCTACTGCATTTTTCACTCTTCTAGTTGTATTCTTCAGCTCCAGGTTTTCTGTTGTTGTTATTATTATTATTATTATGGCTTCTATTTCTTTATGAAACTTCTCATTTTGTTCCTCTATTGTTTTGCAGATTTCATTTAATTGTCTGTCTGTGTTCTCTTGCATTTCATTGAGTTTCTTTAAGATGATTATATCAAATTATTTGTCAGGTAATTTGTAGATCTCCTTTGCTTTGAGGCTGGTTACTTGAGGTTTATGTTTCTGGTGGTATCATATTTGCCCAATTCTTTGCGATGCACATAGCCTTGCATCGGTGCCTGTGCATTTGAAGGAACAATGTCTCTTTCAGTCTTTATTGATCACTTTTGGCAGGTAAAGACCTTCATCTTTTGGTTCCATGAGCTGATGGATTAATTATCTATGGAATCACGATCATGCTTGGATTGTCATGCTGAATCACAAGGCTTTTGCTGGATCTGCAGTGTGGTTTGTGATCTCCAGGGGCTTAGATGAGTATAGATCTTGTCTGATCTCTGGGTTGTTGGGACTGTCTCCAGGACCTTGTAAGATGATGTTGAGACAAGGGTTGTTTCAGGATACACAGTTGAGTGTGCTTAGAGTGGACCTGTACCAAGTGCATGAACAGGTGGATCTCCCACCAGGTCCCTGGGAGGACTTCTGCTAGGATAGTAGGTGGGTCCTCGGATGGCAAACCTATGCCTGAACATGGCTGGGAAGGTCTAGAACAGTCCCAGTGTCCACTTCTAAGACAGATCTATAGACATAGTTCTGAAGGCATGGATAGGTTTGTCTCCCCACCAGTCCCATAGTGGGCAGGATTACTCCCTGACTGTGGCTAGAAAGACTAGAGCCAAGTTACAAGGCCATCTAGGATAAGAGCCAACTTAAAAGCTATGTTTACATATATAAATCAGTAGATCTATATATGATATCTATGGACAATATTTATAGATGTATATATAGTTATATATATCTCCCTCTCCCCACCCCATTTTGTCTGAAGGTGCATACGTTCTACTTAAGAACATATGTAGGGTGAGTGCCGTGGGAATACCAGCAGGATTTTGGCAGCTACCCCAGGACCAGATTTTCTGAGAGCTTCCTGCTGGTGAATGTCTGATACATCCCCACCTTACTGATACTGATTCCTCAACGTCCTGCATGTTCTAAAAAAAAGATTCACAGCAGCCACACTCTCATTTTTGAAGGGGGGAAGAAAATATCTCTACTGGTATTACAAAAAACTGAATAGAAACCGAAAGAAGAAAAGGAAAGTCTATCCACGGGTGAGTGCGATGGTAAGGGGTAAAGGAGAATAAGGCAGAGTTATATCAAATCGGGTACTTGCAACATCTGACCTCATTAACTGGGGAAGCCTCATGGAGATAACCAGGCCAGAGTCCTGGTTGAGAGGAAGGGGAAGAGTGTCCTCCCCTCAGGTGAAGCTTCCAACTGAACTTCCCCATAAGGGCCCTATGTGTAGGGGTAATGATGGGGCCTGAAGTTAAACATTTGTTTGGCTACACGTAGTTTGGAGCAAGTTGTGTTACTACGTTACCATGTCTCTGCATCTTCAAGGACCCTTAGCTCCTTGTTTGCCTCCCAGATTCCATTCCGGAAGGAGGGGGGCAACCCAACCTGGAGCAGGAAGGGATGAAAGGCAAAATTTATAGCTCTTGGCATCCAGACTAGAAGAACCAATTCTTTTTTTTTTTTTTAATTTTATTTATTTATTTGACAGACAGAGAACACAAGTAGGCAGAGAGGCAGGCGAGAGAGGGGGAAGCAGACTCCCTGCTGAGAAGAGAGCCCAACGCGGGGCTCGATCCCAGAACCCTGAGATCATGACCTGAACCTGAGGCAGAGGCTTAGCCCACTGAGCCACCCAGGCGCCCCAGAAGAACCAATTCTGACCTGGAGGCCTGCTAATGTCAACTGATCAGGCTCCCAAGGTCACTTCGGCGCGTAAGTCTCACAAACAACATTGTTTAGGCTGCTGCATACGTGCAGGTCAGGATGGTCCATTGTGTGGGACAAATCACAGAAAGCTCCATCCATACAAGACACCACATGCTCCTCATCCTGTCTTGTATCAGGACTGCTGCACCCTCCATTATAAACTCTTTCCAGCTCTCTTTTCAACTTTCAGAAATCACCTCATGTTCATACCGGCTTCTTGACTTCCACTCAGCCATACCATAATTTTCCTTTCAAGCTTCACTTTTTATCTTTGATCCTTTGCTGAACCAAAGTGCTTCCTTGATGTTATATGTTGGCATCTACTTCCAGCTCCTTGCTATGGACATCTCGAAGGCTTAGTTTCAGATGCCACCTGTCACTGCACTTATATTCTAACTATTTCTAGTGATTTCCACCTCAGAAATGGAAGTTACTAACCACGATACAATTCCATATCAGTCATGAAAATTGGGGAAAAGGGACTCTCCCCCATTGTGAACGTTACTTACTAATGCTTTCTGCCTGAGAATATTCTCCTCAAGAGAGAATATTTTCTGGTATTGTTCTATTGGAAAAGATTTTTATATATCACTATCTTTCAACCTCAAATATTGCACTGATTCTTCAGGAGCTTCCCTTTGGTATTGAAGAGGTTGCATCTATAGTTACTATATTTATGTGGCATGTCAACTTAAAAAAAAAAAAGATACGTTTGCCATCTTGTTCAACCTTTGAGTTACTTTTGTGATCCTTTCCTTAAATGATATGGAAAAATAAACCATTTTATTTTGTAATAAAATTTATAAATCTAATAACGTTTTTAAAGGTTGTCATTTGAGCATGTGTTGCTTTGGTCATTTAAAAATCACTGATTTACTCGTATTTGTTTTTTGATCAAATGTTCTAAAATACTCCTTATACTATGGATAATCCTATAGAACGTTTTAAGAGAGGCTTATTTGGTACATATGTAGTTTGGTGTGTGTGTGGGGTACAGATGTCTCTGACTAATAAAAGCAATCTTTCTTAATTCTTTGTTTTTCTCTGTATAAAACACATTCAATATATCTCTAGGAAAGAGAATTCTGAAATTGCATTTAAAATCAAATTCATCTCAACTCCAAAACTTTTCACTATATTCAGATATGGCTCTTTGTAAACAAGAAACCTGTGTATTAAAAGTTAAATCAACTTCCCTGCATAGACAATATGCAGTCATGAAACACGAACAAAATTGCAATTTAACTTACTTATAAAAGAGAATAGAAAACAACAGTGATCATAATTCCACACTGGTCACCATATTTTTCTGGGCAGAAATAGCAAAGGATCACTTTCTGATACAGACAGAATATTGAAGAAGTGTCCAATGAACAACAAAATAGTGATTTTATTTTTTTTTAATTTATTTATTTATTTGGGAGGGAGGGAGGGGGCACACAGCCAGGGGGTAGAGGTGCAGGGGGAGGGGAAGAAGGAAGAGCAGGCTCCCCACTGAGAAGGGAGCCTGATGCAGGGATCAATCCCAGGACCCCAGGATCATGACCTGAGCCAAAGATGGATACTTAAGTGACTGAGTCACCTAGGCATCTAAAATTGTGATTTTTTTTTTTTTTACCACTTTCCCAACATGCTGAGGAAGTAAAGCAAGGGAAAATTTTACTAGTTCTTTTGTCACTATATTATAAGGATTTCCATTATATTACAAAGATGGTTTAGAAGATACTAGAGCTTATTTCTCTCACTTATTTCTCAGCTTATTTCTCATAAAGGCACAGAAGTACATTCTCTAGTACCACCTTGTGTCTTTGTTCTATGAATTATTAAGGAGCCGGGCTTCTTCTTGCTTCCCAGTCTGACATCCTGAGAACATTGTATTCAGTGCCCATCGTAAGTCTATGACACTCACATTGTGGAGCAACAGGAAGGAAATGAGGAGAAGAAGGGACAAAGGTCATGAGGCAACTCTTATTAAAGGAAATTTCCCAGAAAAATCCCTGGTCCCATTTTCCTTTGTATATCATGCGATAATCACAGCATCCCACCTGGCTTCAAGTGTGTCTGGAGAACAGAAGGAATTCAGGAGACCACTTAAAAAATTGCTCTCCTATCACTGTATACTTTATAAAAATTACAGGAGGTTACGTGTGTTATGTGAGTCCTTGATTTCTGGCTTTCATTCCTCTTCAAATATCTAACTCACTTTCACCACAATGTTCATCACACGCTGCTCTCTCTTCCTAAACATTTTACACCTCTCTTGCTCCCCATATAGAAACAGTAAACTGTTTCTCCCCAATCCTATCTCATATCCAACCACACTACTAAAAAGTTCCATAAAATTATGTTTATTTGCTTCCTATGAATAATCTCAATTATAATTTTATTTTTGTGATTGATTTTTAGTCTGTTTTATTAACTATTTTTCAAGTTCAACAGAAAAGAGAAAAAAAATTATCAGTTCTGGGGTGTCTTGTTGGCTCAGTGAATTAAATGGTCAATTCTTCATTTCAGCTCAGGTCATGGTCTTGAGATCATGGGATTGAGCCCAGATTCAGGTTCTGTGCTCCGGGCAGAGTCTGCTTGTCCCTCTCCCTCCCCCTACCCTGACCCTTCCCCTATTTATCCAAGTGCTGTCTCTATCCTGGTCTCTCTCTCTCTCTCTAAAATAAATAAATAAAATCTTTTTAAAAAATAACAGTTCAACAACAAAAAGCATGGGGGCAGATATGTAATTATTGCTCAAAATTATTTCTTGGAAGAAATAAATTAAATGATGAATAAAAACAAGTTAAACAGAAGTATAATGAAGTATGTTGTACACTGCACTAAAATGTAAGTTTCCAGGAGCACAGAACTTGACCATTTTGTTCATTGCTAAATTTCATGTTCTATGATAGAGTCTTGTACATATTAATTATGTATAATAATAAATAATTAAACCAGTAAAAATTGATAATTAAATGCCATGCCCTTTTGTCCTCTTTTAGGTATATCCAACAATTTTGGTTAAGTTTTCTCTCAATTCTAAAGCTAGATCACCTTTAGAAGTACATGTGTATTTAGATGAAATTTGGTTTATATCTGTTATGTGTGTGTGGTATGTGTGTATGCTCACTTGAGCTACTAGTTCAAGTGATCTATACCAGATTTACTAACAGACAAGATTTATAAATAAGATTTAGCTGAATCTGAGGGTCAGACTACAGCTTGAGAGCACCTTATATACTAGCTCCTTGGTCATCCCCAGTGTGGAGATAATAGTTAGTTTGTCTACTTTTTTCTGTTTTTCCATATAGGCTGATTACTTCGTGTAAAATTTCATGGTTCTGGGGAATGCAAATCTTACTATTCCTCTGACTAACTAGTTTACTTATGAGGGTTATACCTTCTAGGTAATGATATGCTCTGATACTCCTTTAATTTTTTCAGGTTATTTTTAACATTAATCTCTGAAGGGATTTAGAAAAATGAGAGAAATGAGGAGATCATTTGAACATTGTCTCAGATGCATTGCCTACTCAGTAGAGAACACCTGGTGAATTTGCTGGTTACATTTGACCCCATACATATTAAGATAATCCAAGAAGTCTCGAATCTCTTTCATAAAAGGAAGAGGAAGTTCATTACCTCCTGTTCCCTGGTGTACTTACTGTAAATTCTTCTGAGTTTCCAGGAGTAATAGCTCCTGCAGTGTTAGTTTTAGATGCCTTGTCAGTTTTCATGTTTTGATGATTTCAGATTTCAGTGGGCAATTGGGAGTGACTATATCAGGTGTTATCTAGATGCCATTTGTCCTTTAAAAAAAAATAATGTCATGATAATCTAATCAGTGCTAGCAGAGTCTGAGACATGTCTGTTAACTCAGTCAGCTCGGTTTTGGGTTTATTTATTTTTTAATTTTTTAGTCATACAAAAATTTAAGTGGTAACTACTATGTGCCTGACATCAACCTTAGCACTTTGCAAATATTAACTCAATCAATTCTTATAATAAAACTATGACTATTAATAATTTGTTTGTTTTTGCAGATGAGGAAATTGAAGCATAGGGCAGTTAGGTTATTGGCTTCAGGATCTGAGCTTTTAACCAATCCACGTGCAAGTTTTCCCTGACTGCTTCTCAGGCACATCTCCACACATCACCAGTGGCAATGCATCTATCAACTTTCACACCCAGATACACAGCCTCCTCTAGAATGTTGTTACACATTTCCAGACAAAGAGTTACAGCTGAAAAAACATGGTGCAATTCTTGCTTTTGGAAAATTTTAATTTTAGAAACATTTAGAAAAATTTAATATAATTTTAATTTTTTAATTTTTAATTTTTTAAATTTAACTTACCCTTCCTTAGGAGTCTGAAGTGATGGACACCATCTAATTTTATTTTAAAAACTCAATCAATTTCCAAATTGTCATTACGTGGGCTAAATTTAATCCTGCAGAGCTTGAGAGGAAAATCTTATCTTGTTTTCAGGGACACAGAAGAGGTAGTCTAGTTTTAATATGGGGATTATAATTCACAGAAACATTTTTACTGTTGTCTCAAGTATTATAATTGATGAATTATATTTAAATTTGCAATTTTAAAACACAATGAAGGTAATACAATGCTGATATTTTGTGTTAGTGAGTATGAATTTTCATAAAGCAAACTTCAATTTGTCACCTAATTAATAGGGAAGTTACATGTGTGAAAGAGAAACTTATTTAGCATAGTGAGCATCTATTATATTACTTTTTTTCCTTTTTTAATTAATTAATTTACTTTTTCTCACCATAGCACACACCCTCTTCAATGTCCATCACCCAACCACCCCATCCCTCCCACTCCCCTCTGGTAACCCTCAGTTTGTTTCTTGAGATTAAGAATCTCTTATGGTTCGTTTCCCTTGTTTCATTTTTCCCTCCCTTCCCCTATGAGCCTCTGTCTTGTTTTTCAAGTTCCTCACTATTATATTACTTTATTTTTTAAAAATTTTTAAAAAATATTTTATTTATTTATTTATTTATGTGACAGACAGAGATCACAAGTAGGCAGAGAGGCAGCCAGAGAGAGAGGAGGAAGCAGTCTCCCTGCTGAGCAGAGAGCCCGACACAGGGCTTGATCCCAGGACCCCGAGATCCTGACCTGAGCTGAAGGCAATGGCTTAACCCACTGAGCCACCCAGGTGCCCCTCATATTACTTTAAAACATAATTTGTTCCATGCCTGTATATTCATCTAGGTTAATATTTTAATTTTTTTGTAAATGGTATGGAGTCCTTCAATATGTATCAGTCTCTATTTAACCAGATAACTCAAGTTGAAATAATCAATCTAAAACTATATATTATCTGATTTATAAATAACCCAAAACCCAAACTCCTTGCCATGCCTTATTCTCGCCTCCTGTGTTCCCTATCTGTCTGAATCCCTTGACTGCTGTTTATTGTCCCTGGGTGCTGCCTTCCCATTTTCCTATTATTTCTCTTTTAATCTTGTCTGTTTTCCACAATCCCAAAATTAAAATTGTGTTTGCCACATGACATTCTTATGCTTTCTTGTGACCTCCTGTCATCATCTGCCTCTTCATGTCTTTCCAGTGTATCTGGAATTGCCAAGCAGTTTCCTATTTCAAAACAAATGTATTTAGTTCTGTAAACCTTATTCAAAACTAAGATTTGGAAATAACAAAATGAAATAAAATAAAAATTTAGAAAAATTCCAGGGCTGTGCTCGCATTTGGACCCTAAAGGCACACAGGGAGATTCGTGCCAGTTTCAGTCTCCCTGGGTCACGACGGTGAGGAGCTCTGTCTGGAGTGGTGGAAGGCTCAGCCTAAAATCCAGTGTAGTCACACCTCACAGAGCTCATCATTTATTTAGGAAAACAGGAGGTGATATATAAATTGTTGTGACACCATTTACAACGGAGACATAGCATTAGAAATGATTTCTTGAGCACTCAGGAGAGTGGCAATTAATTTTTGAGAGCAGGGAATTAAACTGGAAGAAAAAAATGGATTAAATTCTGGGGGGACTCATAGGATTTGTGTTGGATTCAGGTACCCAAAGGTCAGAAGCAGAAGGAAGATCTGCATAAATTGATAGATTCTGCAAAGTCCAGGTTACAAAAATGGGCCATTCTCACAAGCCATGGCTATAGAAAATTTTAAGTGAGATTTCAATGCAAAGCCTAAAAGGCAGACTAAGAATCATACTTCATTTGGCAAAAAATGGGGGGCAAGTGGTGCTCTTTGAGCAGTGGAGTGACACTGATGTGGGAAACAAGTGCAGAGGAAAAATTATCAACTTTCCTTTCTGTCTACAGCCCATTGACAAATCCTTGAAACAAACAGAGCAACATACTTCTAGGAACTCAACTGCCTTAATGTTAATACTTTGCTAAGGACAAAAGTCAATCTTAGCCCAGCCACCAGGATCCTATAAGTCTACTTTAATATACAAAAATTCCTTTGGAAAATTCCTTTATCTCTACTTCTCAAGATACATGTTGGCAATCACCCCCCAAGCATATGGCCCACTGATAAATATCTGAAGTGTCTCATGACTCAGGTTTTATTACACAATAATACATGGTATTTTCCCAACAATAGCTAGCCCCTCCAAGTTCCTGGAAACATTGCTTCCAAATTCCTTAGAGACTTAAGCTAACCCTATCCCCCTCCCAGCTTGGAAGTTTATAACAGGCCACTCCTCATGACCCTGGTGCAGCTCTTTCTGCCCATGGGTCTGGTCCCCATGTTTTAATAAAACCACATTTTTGCACCAAAGACATCTCAAGAATTCTTTCTTGGCCATCAGCCTCAAACTCTGATGTCTTCCTTACATCAACATGAACGGGGTTCTGTTTCAGGGACTTAATAGGCTATATTTGGGAACTTGTCTTACTAACTTTGAGTGCAAAACTGTGTGCAATAAAACTGTTACAGATGCGATTGTAATAACCTGAAGTGAAGTAATGAGGGAGCATAACAGCATGAACACAGTGGGATGGGAGAAAAACCAACAGTGTCTTAATTCTTTGAAATTTTTTTTCAAAAAAAAAAAAAGAATTTTTTTTTTAGATTATTTATTTATGTGAGAAAGAGAGAGAGAGAGAGCACACTCAGGGGGAGCAGCAGAAGGAGAGGGAGAAGCAGACTCCCTACTAAGCATGGAACCCAACTTGGGGCTCGATCCCAGGGCCCTGGGATCATGACCTGAGCTGAAGGCAGCTGCTTAACCAATTGAGCCACCCAGGTGCACCTAAAAATTTTATTTTCATACCATTTTTATTTATTTCTTAAGAAGACATTTGCTTACCAAGCTTTTTTTGCTGATACAAGAAAATTGAAGAACCTCAACAAGAATTCTGAACAAAGTCTGAATTCATTAATCTAAGTGTTGATTTTTTTTTTTCCTGGATAGGGTTTTTCATGATTTCTGCTCTTGAGGTTTTTAATCCTCAATCGTTGAGAATCACATAGTGTTATGCACGGAGAATTATCTCATTTTGCTTAATTCTTTCATTGAGCCTTCTCTTGACACATAAAGCCAATGTGAATATATTTTCATGCCTTTGAAAAATTTTGTCACTAGTGAACTTCTGCAAATAGTGTGAAATTGCAGCAATATCTTATAAAATATTCCCATAGTACAAGAAATGGTTTTGTAGTTTACTATTTCCATATTCTATATTTACCTCTTATTTAAATGTGTGCTACATTTTTTGTGTGTGTAAATGTATTCAAATGCTGGACTAAATGATAAGAAAATTGTCCATGACAGCCTAAATCTATGAAATTTGCATAAATTACCTAAACTAAATTCCTTCAAAGAGCTCAGTGAATTAGAGCTATAATCTCTGTCCCTGTAAACACATTAAGTTTGCACCATCCTAAAAAACACAAAGGGGATTCTGACATCTATTGCCATTTAAGCATCTTATAACTATGGGGAACACAATTAAGTTAACAGTTTGTGATGGGATCGGTGAAAATTTGCCTTTACTTGTAAAGAAATGATCTTACATTCTTTTGGAGTATGCCTAAGGATTTATGTCCATATATGAATGGATATAAATACATAGGATACTTCTAATAGGGTTCTTTTCAAGTGAATCAATTTAATAAAATAATTCCCAAGAAGAAGTTGTCATTGACTAATCTCCTCTTTCTAATTTTGATTGAATTGAAATTTGATTGCACTGGAAACTGTAGTAATGTATCTCTTAATTTAAGGGGTGATTTCTGAATATTTATTAAAAGTATGGGGGAAGAGGGATACCTGGGTGGCTCAGTCGGTAAAGCAACTGCCTTCTGCTCAGGTCATGATTCCAGGGTCATGGGATGGAGCCCTGGATCCAGCTCTCTGCTCAGCAGGGAGCCTGCCTCCCTTCCTCTCTCTCTCTGCCTGCCTCTCTGCCTCCTTGTGATCTCTGTTTGTCAAATAAATAAAATCTTAAAAAAAAAAAAAGATATTCAGTTTAGCTTCTTCTCACTATGACTTCAACTGAGGAATACTGTCTACCTAGCTAGATCCTATTTTGAATTTGGGTCAACTGATTGTTACCTCATCCGAAAAAACTGTGTCCCTACGAATTCTGAACGATAAGTGAGACTACCCTCAAGTTACTTATTCGATAGTATATCTTCTGAGTGTTATAAACAAAACTAAACCTACTGCATTTGGTTTATACATTAAAATTTTAAAAACTCTACATACCACATCTGGTTGTGCTCAATGTGGGAAGTCATTTGAACTTATAAAATATAAGAAAATTATAAAACCAGAAATCTCCTAATAAATATGGTATGCACTCCTCAGACAGAAACAAAATGCCATGCTGATCATACAGCAGTCAGTACATTCTTGGTGAATGGTAGATCAATTAATATAATCAATTTCCCCCAGATGTGTGCCTTTAAAACAAACAAACTAACTAACTAACTAACTTATTCAGGCATCAGCATTGCCACCACACCCTGTTACCTACATGATATAAAATAGAGCATCAATATGGATTCTCTTAATATTCCTTTGGTCCCATTTCCCTATGACTTCCTATCCTCATGTTTGTCACTGAAAAGCCTTTCCTTGCTTAAGAATTTTTTAAAAATAATCCAGTGTAATCATTTGAAATCTCTTTGAATTTTTTTTTTTATTTCCACTTCCTCCCTTTGACTTTCATTTGTGTTCTCCCCCTGGTTCATCAGAAAATATTCTAAAAGGGAGATAAATTCGATTCTTTAGAGCCTGGTAATGACATTAACGCAAATAGGTTATGTGACTTCAATAAAGATACATCATATTTGGAACACTAGTCTTCCAAAAAAAAAACCCCAAAATACAAAAACCATAAAACAAACAAATCAACAAACCCCTGTGTTTAAAACAAACACAAAAGATTTCTAAGTTCTCCCTGTCCTGGACACTATAAATTAAAAATTAAATATGATATACAGTTAACATGACTCAAACCTAATTTTGAATTTTCAGAATGCTACTGCTGTAATTAATTATGCCATAGTAATTAACCCATTTTAGATTTTTCCTTTTTAGTTTACACAAACTCAAAGTGAAATGCACACTATCAATATATTTTAATGGCAAAGATTCTCTTCATTTAAAAATGCATTATCATTAAAATGAATTCAAAGACAGAATTTAATGTTGATATGAAGGCACATTATCTTTGAAAGCAAGAAAAAAACAAATGTTAACTTCAATGGCCTTATTTTTCCTTTATTTAATCTCTGATGCCTTTGAAGAAACTCTACCATGAAAAGGGGTGATATTACTGTTTCAGCAATTGCTTAAATGGCACAGAAAGAATGGTGTAATGCATTGGCTGCTCATAAAGCTATTCTTTGCTTTCATGGCAAGGACTGGGCAGAGGAAGAAGAACCCAGCTCATAGAATAACCCTAAAATTGGAAAGAAATCAATTATATGATATGCCAGAAATGGAAATGCAGCTATGTGTAGACAATCTTCCCTTCTCCACTATTTTTATTTTAGGGAATTCAATCACAAATGATTATTTTCAGTTAGGTCTGCAAATTTTTTTCTAAGTTGCAGAAATTTTAGCCTTTGACTGGAACGATATTGAAGTAAAAGGGTTATATAAAAGCTGACAAAAGAGAAAATGAAAAGAAGAAATTCTAACAATGGATATACTCCCCTCCTCTTTTATTTCCTAAAAACAAGGTAACCCTGAAAGTTTTGCAAAACTGTTTTTAGGAATTGTTATAAATTATTTTGACATTTTGAACTACTACTTCTTGTTGACAAGAGAAACAAGTCAGAAATACTTTTTTCCTCTTTGATTTTTAAGGTTGTCTTTTTTTTTTCTTTCTTTCTTTATTTGAGATAGAGAGAGAACGCGCAGGGGCAAAGGGTAAAGAGAGAGGGAAAATCAGACTCTCCTCTGAGCAGGGAACCCAACCCGGGACTTGATGCCAGGACCCTGGGTCCGTGACCTGAGCAGAAGGCAGATGCTTAACTGACTGAGACACCTAGGAGCCCCTTTTACACTTGTCTTAAAGTAAATCTACTATGCTTTGTTGGTCTCTCCATATATAAACATAGGGCCATAAGCAGAATTTTAAAGTGACTCTCAAAGACTTAAAACCTTGTATAATCCCCTTCTGCTGAACATGTGGGAGTTTAGGGACTAAGCTGTGATGGTACTCTCGAGATTACATTATGTAACAATGGTAAGAAGGGAACTTGGCAGATGTAAGACACCTAATCAGCTAATTTTGAGTTAGCCAAAAGGAGATTTTCCTGGGCAGACCTGTTGGGGAAAGTCATCAAGATGCTGAGTATGGGGGGTGCCTAAGTGTCTGTCTTTGACTCAGGTCATGATCTCAGGGCCCTGAGATCGAGTCCCACATCAGGCTTCCTACTCAGCATGGAGCCTGCTTCTCCCTCTCCCTCTGCCTGCCCCTCCTCTACTTATGCTCTCTCTCTCTCTCTGTCAAATGAATTCAAAAAAATTTTAAAACAAAACAAAACAAAGCAAAACCCCGATATCGAGTAAGGAAAGGGTTAAGGTATAAGCAGGGAGAGCTGGGGGGATGGGGCTGACTAGACTCTGAAATGAAACTATTCCTGGCAGGCATAGGTGCAAAGATAGAGTGAACAGAAAGAGGTAAGGGACTAGACCAGACTACCTGGCCCTGGATGTTAGGTAGTATTTTTCTTTGGCCACTACTGTAATCGCAAAAAATGACCAGACCTCAAAGAAGTGAGTCATTGAGGGCATTAACAAT
Source organism: Neogale vison (assembly GCF_020171115.1). NCBI lineage: Eukaryota > Metazoa > Chordata > Mammalia > Carnivora > Mustelidae > Neogale > Neogale vison. The sequence continues at coordinate 131,656,141 of NC_058094.1, forward strand.
AGTCCTTGCTCGGACCAAAAGGGCATAAGCTTCTCCGTCAAATTTTCAGTAAAAGACTGACCCTAACCCATTCCGGACCCCTCTCACCCTAGAGAGCTTTTTCTTTCATTTCTGCTCTCACCTTCTCTGAATAAACTTTCACTTCACCCTTTCCAGTGGGCAGGATTCATTCTTTCACTCAGTGAGACAAGAACCCTGCAACCTTGCAACATTGTGACCACCGGCTGACTGGTGAGCTGAACAGAGCCCATCAGAACTCAGCCCTTGCTCCCCACCCCATCTTGGAATGTGCGTCCCACCTGCCTTGCCCAAACTAGAAGCTGCCCCAAGGACACAGCCCTGAGACAGTGACGTGGTATTGAGGCCATCTCAAGGGTGCATGTCCCTGAAGACACTTAAGGCCTCTATGGTAACTTTGAAGATTTGAGAGCGGGGCAGACATCTTGACCTTGGGCGATGCCCAAGATAAGCCTGCAGGTAGGTCACTTTGCTTATCAAAGCTGCCCCCTGTCAACCAGGAGCTGCCTCTTTCTTCAATCTCTCTCTGCCCTCTGCGTGGGGGCTGGTTTCAGGTCTCACCGAGGAAGCTTCCAGCTTGTGAATAACAATTTGATGAGCCAGGCAGGAAACTGAGGAAAGGAGCCTTGGGAAAGATATGTCTCTGAAGAAATTCCTGGTCAGCTGGCAACCACTGTGTGGGGTGGGGTGGCCTGTGTGTCAGATGCTTGTGGACCCCCATGGGAATATGGATGCCTGGAAAACTCTGGCTGCTGTAATGTTGGTGTAGGAGGAACTTCACAGAGCACTGAGGGAAGGGAATCACAAGGCTATGCCATGGGCTAACACCCAACCAGAGACTGAAGTTCTAGTTAAGAAATTAGAAGAAAAGCTGAGATTAGAGAAGAACGTATGGGTACCCACTATTGTGTGAGCTTCCAGGCCAGCACAAGGTTCTGGGTCAGGAGACAGGTTGAGAGAGCAGGGTTAACCCTTGCTCACCTTAGCAGGCCCTTGTAGCAGAGCAGGTAAAACTCAGGCTCCCAGTGACAAAAGCTAGGAGGTGGAATCCCTTGGGAAAGTACTAAGAAAGAGAAACAGGTTGTGGACATTATTGAGGAAACATAGAAACTGCCCCAAGCCTTCTGACTTCTAATACAAAGGAAAATTTAATTTTTTAAATTTTTTTTATTTTTTTAAAGATTTTATTTATTTATTTGAGAGAGAGACAGTGAAAGAGAGCATGAGCAAGGAGAAGGTCAGAGAGCGAAGCAGACTCCCCATGGAGCTGGGAGCCTGATGTGGGACTCGATCCCGGGACTCTGGGATCATGACCTGAGCCGAAGGCAGTCGTCCAACCAACTGAGCCACCCAGGCATCCCACAAAGGAAAATTTTAAATAACAATGACCCCAAAAGTCCTAGAAGGAAACTAGTTCTTTATTCGTCCCTTGAACTGTAAGTCTTACTATGTCTTTGAAATGTGAATACCCAGGTTCAGCCCATGGAGACTGAAGAAGAAAACAGGGTGGGGGAGGAGAAAGGCTTTTCACTATAAACTGCCACAGTTGTCTTGCCCCAGATTGAGACCACAGCCTCCAGAAGATTACAAGTATCAGAAACAAGCCTCAGATATGTGAGTGGGTATGTGATTCGGGGCTAGAGTCTTTGAATGAAAACATAATGGTCAGAAAGTTTTGTGGAAAAGGAATAACGAGAAAGGTATTTTATTTATTTTTTTGTTTGTTTAGATTTTATTTATTTATTTTTCAGAGAGAGAGAGAGAGCACAAGCAGGCGGTGTGGCAGGTGGAGAGAGAAGCAGACTCCACACTGAGCAGGGAGCCTGGGATTGTGACCTCAGCAAAGGCAGATGCATAATGGACTCAGCCACTCAGGCAGCCTGAGAAAGACATTTTACATGTAATCAAGTTGAGATTGGAATTGATTTATATAAGTTAAAAAGAAAAAAAAAAAAGTTTTAAAATCACACGTCACAAGTACCCTGGTACAAAATTAAAATTTGGTTATCCTTTTGTTTAGAAGAACCACTCTTCTTAGATTATCGGCCTCCCCTTAATAAGAGATTATAAACAAAGGTTGTCCTATATCATCACTGTATTGTGTCTGGAAAATAAAGGCTCTGTGCTCTGTCTTTACGAGGTCTTTGAGTACATGAGTCCTCTCCATTAAAAGAGCTAAGTTTTTTTTACAACTATGTAAGTTTTATATATGCTAAATTTCATGGGAAGGGATATAGGAAAGACATTAGGATTCAAAGCTGTTGACCAGGAAAGAATTCTTTTTTTTTTTTTTTAAAGATTTTATTTATTTATTTGACAGACAGGGATCACAAGTAGGCAGAGAGGCAGGCAGAGAGAGTGAGAGGAAAGCAGGCTCCCTGCTAAGCAGAGAGCCAGATGCGGGACTTGATCCCAGGACCCTGAGATCATGACCTGAGCCGAAGGCAGTGGCTTAACCCACTGAGCCACCCAGTCGCCCCCCAGGAAACAATTCTTACATCTTTGGCTCGAAAATGTGGTTTTATTGAGGCACAGGGACAGGACCCATGGGCAGAAAGTGCTGCACTGGGGTCATGAGGAGTGGCCCGTTATATACTTTCAAGTTGGGAGGGGTTAGGAATAGCTTAAGTTTCTAAGGAATTTGGAAGCAAGGTTTCCAGAACCTTGATGGCTAGCTGTTATTGGGAAAATGTCGTGTATTATTGTCTAATAAAGCCTGAGTCATGAGACCCTTCAGGTGTATATTGGTGGTCCATATGTTTGGGAAATGATTGTTAACATATATCTTGGGGGGTAGAGATAAAGGAATTTTCCAAAGGGATTTTTATATGTTAAAGCAAACTGACAGAATCCTGGAGGTTGGGCTAAGATTGCCTTTTGTCCCCAGCAATGTATCAGCATTGAGGCAGTTGAGTCCCTAGAGGAATGTCACACCGCCTGTTTCAAAGACTCCTTAATGGACTGTAAGTAGTAAGGAAATTTAATTTTTCTTTTACCTTTGTTTCCCACATCAGGAATCACTGTCAAATAGAAAGTGATGCTAAACGTTTTTAGCATATATTAATATGAAATTCCTAAAATCTGGTCTGTCCTAGTATAATGATATCAGTCATAATTTAAAAATGTGTGTCTCAGGAATATGAAAATTCCCCCAGCAAGTTTATCGCAATGAACTTTCATCAGATCTTTAACTGTGGCCATTTTTAAAGCTTTTGTCATTTGCAGACAGTCATTGTTTTACTTTGATGCTGTGGCAAGAAGTGTTCTGCAAAAGTCCTTTATCTCTGAGACATTTGTGGAGAGGACTGACAGATTTCTGATAACTAAGATCAGTTTGCCTCCCTGTGGGCCTTCAAATGTTCTCTGGAGTTTTCCTACACAGCCGTACAATGTGTCATGGGATGGTAGCATGGGACCTGTCTCTGTTCTCCTCCCCCCAACAGTAATGTGGGACCGTTACCTTGATAATGTAATGTTAACCCATGAAAATGTTTCTCTGCAGCAGGACGTTGCTGGAACTCTACCTCTGGAGAGGATGGGCAAGGACCTCACAGAAAATTCAATGTCCAGGCACCATTTTAAGTTCTGACATCATCTGATGGTGTAAGTTGCATGATGTCCCAAAAGTTGTGGTTGATACAGTGCAGGCTTATCCAACTGTAATTGAACATGCTGCTTTACTATTCTGTTTCCCTTTCTACCCACCTTGGGTTATAGGAGGGATGGAATTCTCATTCAATGTCACGTTCTTTGAGATGTGACCCCTGATCACTGTTTATTCGACAAAGTTGCCCATGTGGTATTTAGTTTTTCTAATCCCCTAATAGTGGCAGCCTGGTTTGTACAGCGACAGGGGGAAACTTGGAATGATTTCAAAGGCTCCTGTTATCAGTAATTTCTGTAGATACTGCCTAGAGTCCTTCACTACTTTGGGTAACTATTTGTTTTCTTCCCTTCTATGACCAGGCCGCTTCACACAAGAAATCATGTCCTGTAAATGAGCAGTAATTTAATAGAAGGTCGTTTCTAACCATTGTAGGGACTTAAAGAATGTGTTTGTGTTTCAGTGATCTTATTGGATTTCCGAAAGTCCAACTCACTGGCATGCTTCTCAAACATTTATCCTTGCTTCAATTATATGCATACATACATATATATACATAGTTATATATACACATACACACATACACATTCAAAGATTTGTACATATACACATACACATATACACATTCAAAGATTTATGTTTTTAATTTTTCTAGTTTTATTTGAAAAACTCTTATCATTTTCACCCACATTTTATTTCTTCCCTTTATCAAACATTTTAATGTCTCCCTAATCTTTGTTTTCCAAGAAACATGAGCTCTATCCCAATGAAAGCCAGTGTTACATCTTTTCTATTATCTGTAATATTCCACCACACTTATCAAACCCCAAGAAGCAGCTTATATTTTTCTTTAATGGCCAGCTAATATCATCTCCCTTTAAAGTCTTTCCCAATGCTCATGGCCATATATGAATATTCTTTTGTGTTCTAGGAACACGCTTCTCATATCTCAGTTGTTACACTGAATCTATTTACTCATTTATAGTAAAGTTTGAAAAATATACATTAAGTATAAAATCTAATTAGGTCCTGAGAATCATGCATTAAGATGAGGTAGCTATATTTCCAGATTTACTGCTATCAAGTCTTTCTTACAAAGCAATTAATGTCTAAACTAATGGCTTTCAAACTTTACCATCATGTTTGAATACCACTCAAGTGCTAATAAATACGTATTGAAGGGAATTGAACACATTCAATTTACTTTAAATATCCATGTTCCTATGCAAAGACTTGAAATACAGACTATTACCTCAATAATTTTCAACCTATTTGGTTGATAATTGAGAGAGCATTCTGTTATAGCTAAAATGTCCTCATTTTGGTAACCTAGTCTGTGTAGGTCACTCTTTCGACAAGTCACAAGCTATGTGTGACTTGGAACGAAGTAGCCAGCCACCACCAGCGGTAGACATTATCAGTAAAGGAAGTGGCTTATTGCACAGAAAGCCTTGCTCCATTTTTGATGCGTGACCGCTGACAATTTTTCAGGCTCATTCCTCCCTACTTCATTTCTGCTTTACATATGAGCAGGTCTCTGAAAGTCCAAGGGCTCCTAACTTTGATGCCAATAGGAATTTTACACAACATGCAAGTGAAATCTCTTGCCTGGTCCCATCCCATAATCAAGATAAAAATCTCAACACAGTCTCTTGCCCCTACTCTTTCAGTCCATTCTCAGGTCAGCTTGGGAGGTCTGCCATGCTCACCCCCAAAATCCTCATTATATAAGTAGTAAAAATTTATTTTTTGTTTTAATTCCCTCTCAGTTTCTGTGCATGCTGTCATCTGTCTCAATGTCTGAACCACATTTTTGGACAGGAGTGCATTCAATTTCTGTGTAGTAGTCACAGCATTTATCAACAATTTAAAAAACTGACCATGAGAGTTAAACAAAAAGAAAATTCTTAGAATGATGTTCTAACACTTATTACAAGCAAGATGTTTCGGAAGGCATTGAAAACAGCATGTATTTGTCAGAGGGGTTTGGACAAAGAGCTAAATAAAACTGATTTAATAGAAAATAATTTATAGTAATGGCAATAATTGGTTCTCCAAATTGAAAGAAAAGTTAAATAACTAGGAACCACATAAACTTTAATAATATTCTTGCAATATGGGGCTTTAGAGCTCAGATGATTCTACAGAGAGTGTCTTTCCTCTTGGTTTACTCAGAATTGGATGTCTCTGATTCTCTATCCACATACGATAGTCAAGGTTCTTCAACTGCCACAAATCAGTGTGTTCTTCAGAAATAAGCCCATGGACTCCAGTGTGACTACCACAGATAAGACGGCTCTGAAGCTCCCTCTGCATCAGATGCATTCCTTCCTGCTGCAGAGGAAATCATCCTGATGTCCCAGAGAACAAAAGCTCTGATGGATTTTGACTCATACCACCTGCAAGAAAGAAGTTTCTCCCTTGGCTCCAGTTAAAGAAGCCTGAGGAGAGAGTTAATTAACCTTCAACAGTTCACGTTCTCTCTCCATGGACCAGTCACTGCAGCAAGTTACCAGGACTGGCCCATCTGCATTTAGCTATACTTGTCTGTGACCAGAGATGCTATGAATTTAGACGTCATGTGAGAGCTGGAGGAGAGACAGTGATGTCAGAGGCAGGAAGTGTCAGCACAAGTGTGGGCTCCGGGAGAGTCACGGTGTGACTGATCTCTATGACAATCTAGGGTACCACTCTCATAAAACCCATTCATTCTTCTAAAGCAAAATAGATAGCATTTTTCTCATATGAAGATAAGGAAACAAGGACTCAGAGAGATTTAAAGAATCTCTTCTTCATGGTTAATAACTACAGGAGCAAAAATTTATTCCCAGGCTTTTATGATTCCAAGATTATAATTATCCTGATATATAACGTCTACAGTGCCTTTTAGAAATCAACTGCCTGTCCAAGGAATGAACAAATCTCCCATCCTCGCTAATGCATGAGATAAACTACATGGCTTGAACAAGAATATATTTGCCCACAATTTCAAATGTGGATCACAGTCTTGTAGGTACAAAAACATAAAACTTGATTTTTAAAAAAAAAACTTGATTCTTTATCTACCTCTCTCTGCTTGTCTGTTAGTTCCTGATCTACAATTCATTCATTAAATAAACATATTAAGACTCACATATTTAGAAATAATTATCCTTTCATAATGCACATACTTTTAGAAGAGTTAAAATTATCATTCAATTCACTGAGTTTGACCTACACAAAAGTAAGTTGACTTAACACAAAATCGCCGATACACCCTAATTCTCAAAAATGGGACAAAGTAGGATATGAGAAAGAATTACTCTGACATTTAGAAATAATGAGACTGTGGATGAGTCATTTTTTACTAAAGTGAAGGGTGTGTGTGTGTGTGTGTTGTTGCAAAGAAAGACAAATGCAAATGAATGCTAACTGTAATTAAAATGGAAACAAAAACCACTACAAAAAGCAATAAGAATCTGTTTTTCTTTTTGTTTTGGCTCCATATCTTTTTAACAGTTATCAATATTCTTGCTCACAAAGAAATGTTAAGGATCTTTCAATTTCCAAGACAGTCGTTCTCTGTACTTTCCCCTTCATTAGTATTCTAGTGATTCAGGACAAGCCATGCGCAGCTGATGAATGCTTTTGCTGAACTTTGGTAGTCAGATGTGCCTTGTTTAGTGGAATGCATGTCGCTTGATTTGAATATCACCACCTTATTCTACTGACACCTATGATGATGGGGCCTGTCTTGATAGATATAGTGAATGATTTTAATGTTTTAAATAAAATTGGTTTTAATCTATATAACTCCAGATTAAACTGAAATTATTGTCTGCTAACTTGAAGGCAAGTGCTTTGCCTAAGTTGTTACACTAGTAAAATAAGGGGGACTCTATTTGATTTATTTATTGAAACAAAATAGACATTAAAATGCATATATTTAAAGTGTATGGGTTTATCAATTTCTTTAAAGATTTCATTTATTTATTAGAGATAGAGCATAAGCAGTGGGAGGGGCAGAGGCAGAGAAAGAAGCAGGCTCCCCACTTTGCAGGGTACCCCATGTGGGGATCAATCACAGGAGCCTGGGATCATGACCTTGGCTGAAGGCAGATGCTTAACTGACTGAGCCACCCAGGTGCCCCAAGTTTATCAATTTTGATGTACATATACCTCCATGAAATCATGACCACAATGAAAAGAATGAACATATATACATTGTCTCAAAACATTTTCTCATGTTCCTTGGAAATAACTCTAGTTCCTCCACACCATTTATCTTAATTTTTTTGTGTGTGGGTAGGGTGGGTAGAGGCAGAGGAAGAGGGAGAGACAGAATTGTAAGCAGGCTCCATGCTCAGCATGAAGCCCAAAGCAGAACTGGATCTCATGACCTTGTGATCATGACCTGAGCCAAAATCAAGAGCAGATGCTTAACCAACTGAGCCACCCAGCCTCTCCTCTTTCATACTATTTATTGAAAAGTGTATCATTTATCCACTGAATGATTTTTGTAGTATTGGTGAAAATCAGTTTGTTGATGTTGTTTATTGATGAAAATCGTGTATGCATCGATTTTAGGACTTTCTTTTCTGTTACATTGATCTCTTTTTCAATTTTTATGCTAATACTGCACTTCCTTGATAACTGTAACATTACATTAAATTTGGAAATCATATGATGCTCTTTTTAAGTTTTATTTATTTCACAATGTTAAATCAAATTATAATCTTGGAATAAATCTCCAGCTCTGTTCTTGTTTCTCAAGATTTCTTCAGCCAGCTAGGGTACATGTTACCATTTTCAATATATCATGCTTTTGATTTTTATTCACTCAAAATATCTCCTAATGTCCCTTTTATTCTTTAACTTGTGGATTATTTGTGTTTTATATTGCATCCAAATATTTAAATAATTTTCTTAGATATTTCTGTTAGCAGCTTCCAGTGTAATTCCATTATTATCATAAAGTATACTTTGTGTGACTTGAATCCTTTTTCTTTTTTAATTTGAGTACTTGTAAATACATTTGGAGATCAGTTTTTCTTTGTTCATTTTCTTGCTCCCCACCCCCTCCCAGTGAGAGGTCATATACAGTTCCTTGTTCTCAATCTTTGCAGATAATGGAAGTCTTAGTAGGATTTCAAAATAAATAATAAGAAAATACAGGGCTGAAAAAATATTTAATGACTATAAAATCTTCAGTATATATAAACATTTGTTATTAATCATTGTTTGTTTTTAAATAAAATGTGGGGTTTTGGAAGATCCTATAAGAGCACCCAAATTATATAGCCTTCTTTGTGGGAATAAAAAGAAATACAAAAATATTTTATTTTACTGTCACTGTGTTTATTACTCCCAGATAAATGCTGGTTTAAAAAGCTATTGTTTTCTTTATCATGCAGTGAAACATTTGAAGTTTACCACTATTTTAGATTCCGGTTAAAGAATCTGATCATTACCGAACGTGGTCATTTCACTGTCCAGAGGAAGCATTTCAGTGAGCGTGACGGCTGGCAGCAGGAACACCCACGTTTCTGTCTGTGTGGACAGAGTCTTTAGATTTCAAGTTTTGGCAATATTCAAGAGAAAATGTCACGGAAGCAGCAAAACCAGGGACAAAACCACATCTGAATTTTGAATCTCTAGATGTGGGAAGGGCTGAGCTTGAAGGCGTTGATGAGTCATCTGTTAGAGCTTTGGTTGAACAAGGCACTAAGCAAGCTAAAATTACCACATTGTAGTTAAATAATGCATGCATAGCATAGACTCTGAGAACCCCAGACAAGATGGTATTGGCAAATATGACTCACTGTTATGCAATATCTTTCAATCTCTTGAACTGGGGTCTTCATTTGGTGCAGTCATAATCTGTTTCATCTAAGAACATACCAGTAATGTCATCTTAAATACACTCTATTTAGTGATGAGTCCACTGGCCCAGGGGTTTAAAAACTGCCCCATGTTTTACAGTTTCCTCAGCTGGAAACTGGGCATTATTACTCCCACCGCACTGAGCTGTTTGAGGATGTCGTGACATGCAAAGTCACAGCTGTATCCAATCAGTGCACCTTTTTCCAGCTCATTTCTGGAAAGATAATCACTCCAGTTCAGCGGTGAGCTTGGCCTTTTTCAGCTAGCTAAAGCAAAAGCTAGTTTTTCTGATTTAAATTCCAGGCACAATATTTAGATACTGCCAAGTAAAAAATAATCTTAAAAAAAAAAAAAAAAAAGGAAAGAAAGACTGAAAGAAAAGCACCACAAATACCGAGAAAAGATTGGTTGTTGCCATCATGGATAGCAGAGAATAAGCACCCTATATAGTTCATAAATAAAAGCTAACATCCAAGGTCTTGAGTATTTTAGGATTTGATTTGTGTGTACCTGGTGCCACAATTCAGAAGAGTATGGACACTGCTACTCCTGTTTGCATTATTCTTTGCTTCTTGGTCATGTCACTGCCTCCTGTTTTATCAATACAAGCAAAGAAAGGCTTCAGAAACGTTCATTGTTTTTATTCCAAGATGACAAATTAGAAGAAAGAATATTTTTATCAATGTATGTAGACTATAAGGCCCTTACTGTTTCATTTTGAATGTTTAATGGCAGTTATCATTTTATTATGTATTATGGTTATGCTGATGTGTAGGTATTCTAGTGGCTGGTTTTTATGCACATTTAAATTTCCATTAAAAAACTAAAAATTAACTAAAAGCTCCAATTATTTGCATTTTTTCCCATTCTTCCTAAGATTCTCTTCAATGCACCTAAACATTTCATATAACCCTATTATTCCTTAGCAACCCAATGTTAAAATTGTCCACCAGGAAACATTTTAAAACATAGCATTTCTTTTATTTTTACTTTGCTCCGCTGTAGGAGAATTTGAACAACAACTACTCACTGTTTTCAAAAGCACTTGTCATAAAAATCTTGAACATTTTTCCCCTCTTTGGTCAAACATTATTTTCTTTCTTTTAAATATATCATTTGCTGTTACAAGAAACAATAGATGCCTGCATTTGGACTGATCATGCAGCTTATTGAAAACTTGCTTCTCCAGAAAATATAACACAGTTTACACTGATGACAATGTGCTTGCTCATTGGTTTATAACAGCAGTGTTTAAATAGTTCAGGTTGAGCCTATCAACTTTAGATTACATCTATTTTCTTTATGTTTGTTAATATAATAGACTCATGTTGGAACACTAATGTTATTTAGTATTATTGAGAGATGAGTTTTTATTTTTACTTCTTAAAGAGTTTCCTTCTAGTTATCAAAAATGTTATTTTATAGCAAGATACCTTAAAAATAAATAAATAAATATAAACAAAAATCTGCTGGTAATCTCATCGCCAAAAGATAGAAATATATTAAATATAGAAATACAATACTATAATAAGTACGGTAGACATATACATATTTAGATTTACATGCATGCACACATATTTGTTGTTGCATGCTATAAAGGTACTATCTGTAGTGTGATAATACATTCTGAACACCGATTGCTGTCAGTGCATAACCTCACTCAATACTATTTAATGACTGCATGGTATTCCATCTTATAGAGTGTCTTCATTTGTTTTGCTTTTCTCTCATCATTTAATATTAAGTTGTACAAATTTTGAGTGGCATACATGACAGTTCAGTGACAATATCTGTACATGCTTGCATATATCCTTGACAATTCCTTAGGATGAATTTTTAAGTATGAGAATGTTAAATGATGGTGAATTTTACCAGGAAACAAAACAAAACTAAACAAACTTTATACTCCTTTTGTTTAAATACCTGTCCTCAGAGGGTCACAATATTTGTGACATGTACCCTAGGAAAACTTCACAGTAACATGTTATTTGAAAAATAGTGGGCAGAGAAATTAATGGAGGAGAAATCCTTGCCCTTGCCTCCAAGATTTGTATGAGGTAGAAGCAGACCCATCTATTAGTATGACATGTATTAGTCAGCTCAAGCTGCCATAACAAAATATTATAAGCTGGGTGACTTAAATAATGGAAACTTATTTTCTCTCCAAGGTCAGGGTTCACAGGGTTCAGGTCTGATGAGAGCTTCCTTCCTGGTTTCCAGACAGTCATCTTTTTGCTATGTCTTCATGCTGCAGAGACAGAGGGAGACAGAGAGGAGAGCACAAGTTATTTACCTACTAAAGATGCTATCTAATCTCCAGATAGTTACACAGGGAGTAAGAGTTCATCAAATGAATTTGCAGTGGGGGGTGGGACACAATTCAGTCCCTAGCATATGATGTGTATCTGTTAAGTTGAACTTCTTTGAGTTCTTAATGAGACTTCTGTAACAAAGAGGAGTCAAAGACATTGAAATCTTTCCCCTATCACTTTCTGCCTATAGGTCATGGTCAATTATGAAGTATCTATACAACTTAATTGTGTTTTTCATAAATTATATTTTAAAATGGCTACATTATTAGAGGCTGGGATGATGGTGGATTAAGAGGGGACTAAGTTCATTTATCCCATGGATAGAGCTAGAAAACACTCACATCAGTGTAAATAATCCAGAAAATGCCCCAAAGACTGGCAAAAAAAAAAAAAAAAAAATCCACAACTAAGGGTAGAGAAGAGGCCATATTGTACAGAGAAGGAAGAACAGGAAAAAAAAAAATAGGAAGGGCAGAGATGTTGTGGGGAGCTAAAAGGGGCCTAGCCATCCTTGGTTAGGAGGTAGCCACAGGTGTGGAGAGGGGAGTGAAACAGACCCTCACACCAGGTAGCCTGCACAGAGAAGTCAAATACCCATAACATTTGGTTTTGAAAACTAGAGGGGCTGAATTGCATGAGTCCTTACAACCAGCAGGACTTAAAGTCTGGAATTTTAGAAATAAGCAGGCTTGGCTCTGCGACAGCCCAGAGGTGATAGGAGGTTGAGTCTCTACTCTTAAAGAGACAGCATAATAAATTTCCGTCAGAGATACAGCAGAGAAGGAGCAGTTTGAAAAACACCCGGGGCATGCAAGAGGGAGTTATTTACTAATTTCAGAGCATGTCCAGGAGCTACAGATATCTCTGGGAGACTCCTCCAGAAACAAAGGAGCTGGTGAGTTCCATTTTTCTCTACAAACACCCAGCACAAACACATGGCCAGCTGTGGGAATCAGCACAGCACCAACATTTCACTAACTTGCTTATACCAAGCCCTGACCACCTGCACATTTATGAATCTGTACTTTCCTCTCAGGCTTGCCTGAGTCCCAATGTTATAAGTCCCCTTCCAGAGAAGATCCACATAAACCTTGCCATCACCATATTTTCCAACCCATGCATTTTGTGGGGTCCTGTGGAAGACAAAGTCCTATTATGTTAAAACTGTGGTGTGCTCCAACCATACGTACTTTGGGGATCCACCCTGGCTGCCCTATGGTGATGGTAGGTCTCATTTCACAGAAAATCATAAGCAGGCACTTAGATAATACCGCTCATCCCATACCAGCCTGCCCCGTCCTGGTGGCAGAAGCACATACCCTCTCATCAGTGCACATGCATTGTGGGCACTGTATGCCCCACCCCATGCAATATACTCTTGTCCAGACAGAGCTCATTCAAACTACTGCTACAAACCCGGCATGTTCAAGCAGCCCCAAGGGCCAGCACCACTCCAAGTGACTCCTGCCCCAAAGAAAAGAGAGGACAACCACACACATTAGTCAGACAATAGCCCCATAAATGGACTGGGAGCAGAAAATTGGCTTCATCGCAGACCCTGTCCACCAGTGAAAGCTTCTCAGAAATACCCTGCAGTCTGGTGCTACTACATCTTGGGGAAGTGCCTGGTCTGACTCAACTCAAGACTGGAGCAGCCCCAGATGGGCCCACTAACACCAAAGGGACCAAACACTGCCCACAAAAGGCAAAGAAAAAGACTGCCAATAACTGGACTGAAGGAAACAGTAGCCAAGACAAGAGAAGGGCACATATAACACTCATAGGTAACATTCCCTAAAAACCCAGGTCCTGAGTATAAGGAGCACTGCACTCCAGGACACTATACGACCTCTTCTTCATAAGGCCATTACTTTCAAGAGTGGATGACAAAGCTTCCCTTACATAAACAGACACAGAGAGAAAAACTGGGGTGACAGAGGAATATGACCCAAATGAAAGAATGGCACAAAACCACAGCAAGAGAACTAAGGGAAACAGATATAAGTAATATGTCTGATAGATATTTGAAGTAATGATCATAAAGGTACTCATTGGACTTGAGAAAAGAGTTGAGAACATCAGTGAGACCTTTAGCAAAGAGGTAAAATGAGCCAATGAGAAATAAAGAATACAATAAATGAAACAAAAATGCACTAGATGGAACAAATAAAAGACAAGAGGAAGCAACATCATGGGAAGTAATCAAGCTGAGCAGATGGGACCAAAAAATGTGTAAAATGAAAATAGATTTAGGGAACTCAATGACTGAATCAAGTGCAATGACATACATGTTATAGGGATCCCAGGAAAAGAAGGAAAAAAAGGGCAGAAAAATTATTTGAAGAAATGATAGCTGAAAATGTCCCAAGTCTGGGGAAGGAAACATATATTAAGATCCAGAAGATACAAAAATCCCTCTAAAAAATCAACACAAATGGTCCACACCATAACACATAGGAATGAAAGTGTGAAATTCATGATAAAGAGAAAATATTAAAAGCATTAAGAGAAAAGAATGTTCTTTCCATAGTTTGGCTATTGTGGATATTGCTGCTATAAACATTCGGGTGCACGTGCCCCTTCGGATCACTACGTTTGTATCTTTAGGGTAAATTCCCAGTAGTGCAATTGCTGGGTCATAGGGCAGTTCTATTTTCAACATTTTGAGGAACCTCCATGCTGTTTTCCATCAACAGATGAATGGATCAAGAAGATGTGGTATATATACACAATGGAATACTATGCAGCCATCAAAATAAACGAAATCTTGCCATTTGCAACAACATGGATGGAACTAGAGTGTATCATGCTTAGTGAAATAAGTCAAGCGGAGAAAGACAACTATCATATGATCTCCCTGATATGAGGAAGTGGTGATGCAACATGGGGGCTTAAGTGGGTAGGAGAAGAATCCATGAAACAAGATGGGATAGGGAAGGAGACAAACCATAAGTGACTCTTAATCTCATGAAACAAACTGTGGGTTGCTGGGGGGAGGGGGGTTGGGAGAAGGGGGGTAGGGTTATGGACATTGGGGAGGTATGTGCTTTTGGGTAAATTGGAAGGGGAGGTGAACCATGAGAGACTATGGACTCTGAAAAACAATCTGAGGGGTTTGAAGTGGCGGGGGGGGTGGGAGGTTGGGGTACCAGGTGGTAGGTATTATAGAGGGCACAGCTTGCATGGAGCACTGGGTTTGGTGAAAAAATAATGAATACTGTTTTTCTGAAAATAAATAAATTGGAAAAAAAAAAAAGAGAGAGAAAAGAATGTTACAAGGGAAACCCCAAAAGGCTAATAACAGATTTTTCACCCAAAACTTTGCAAGCATGATGTATTCAAAACGTTGAAAGGAAAAACCAAACCAACCAACTAACCAACCAACAAAAGAAACAACCCTCCCCCCAAAAACCCCCAAAAACCTGCACCCAAGAATACTCTACCCAGTGAGGCTATGATTAAGATAGAAGGTGAGAGAAAGAGTTTCCACAACAAACTAAAGTTGAAGTTCATGACCACTAAACCAGTCCTATAAGAAATATTAAGAGATATTTTGAGTGGAAAGAGAAGACCATAAGTAAGAATAAGAAAAACAGGTAGCACAAGAGCAGTAAAAATATGTGTATCTGTAAATATCAGTCAAGGAGCTCACAAAATAAAAAGATAAAAATAGAACACCACATGCTTAAAATGCGAGGAGGGACAGAAGGAAAGGAGTAAAAAATGATTTCAAACTTAAGCAAACATCAACTTAATATAGACTGCTATATCCAGAAGATGTTATATACAAACTGAATGGTAACACAAATAAAAAAACAGTAATAGATATGGAAAACATAAAGAGAAAGCAATGTAAGTATGTTATTAAAGAAAGGCAGCAAACTGTGAAAGAGGAGTGCAACAGAAGAAAGGAACAGGGAAGAATGGCAAAGAGAACCACAAAACAAGAAACAAAATAGCAATACAATATACATATTAATGTTACCTTGAATGTAAATGGACTACATCTTCCAAACAAAAGACATACGGTGACAGAGTAGACTAAAAACCAAAACCAAAACAAACAAACAAACAAACAACAAGGTCTACCTATAGGCTACCTAGAAGAGACTCATTTTAGACCTAAAAATACCTGGGGAATGAAAGTGAGAGGAAGGAGAAAAATCTATCATGCAAATGGATGTCAAAAGAAAGCCAGAATAACAGTACTTATATCAGATAAAATAGACTTTAAAACAAAGACTGTACCAAGAGACAAAGAAGGACACTATATAATAATAAAGGGGAGAAGCCAACAAGATGACCTAATAATTGTAAATATTTATACCTCCTACATGTAATCACCCAAATAGATAAAACAGTTAATAGCAAATACAAAAGGAGCAATTGATAGTAATACCATAATAGAGGACTTTTAACACCCCATTTACATCAATGGATAGATCATCCAAACAGAAAATTAACAAGGGACTGTTGTTATGAATGACACACTGGAACAGATGGATTTAACAGATATATTTGAGAACATTCCATCCCAAAACAGCAGAAGACACATTCTTTTCAAATGCACAAGGAACATTCTCCAGAATTGATTATGTATTAGATCATGAACAAATCTCAACAAATTAAAAAAGATTGAAATCATAACATGCATCTTTTCTGATCATAATGTTATGAAACTAGAAATCAACTAAAAAAAAATCTTGAAAAAACAAAAAATATATGGAGATTAAATAGCATGTTACTAAACAATGAACAGGTCAACCAAGAAATCAAAGAAGAAATTACATGGAAACAAGTGAAAATTAAAACACAGCTGTCCAAAATCTTTGAGATGCAGCAAAAGTGGTTTTAAGAGGAAAGTTTATAACAATACAGGTCTGGTTTAAGAAGCAAGAAAAATCTCAAATAAACAACCTAACCTTACACTAAAGGGAGCTAGAAAATGAAAAAATAATCAAAACCCAAAACTGGCAGGAGGAAGGAAATGATAAAGTTTAGTGCAGAAATAAAGGATGTTAAAAGTAAAAAACAATAGAAGACCAATGAAACTAGGAGCTGGTACTTTGAAAAGATCCACAAAATTGATAAACCTCTAGTTTGACTCATTAAAAAGAAAAAAGAGAGAGAACTCAAACAAAATCAAGAAAGAAAAAGGAGAAATAACAACCAACACAAGAGAAATACAAAGGATTGTAGGAGAATATTATGAAAATCTATGTCATCAAATTGAACAATCTAAAAAAAATGAATAAATTCTGAACCAGGAAGAAATAGAAAAATTGAATATACCAAATACCAGAAATGAAACTGAACCAGTGATCTGAAAACCCCCCAAAAACAGAAGTCCAAGACCAAATGTTTCCACAGGTGAATTCTACCAAACATACAAAGAGTTAACACCTATTCTCCTCAAATTATTCAAAAAAATAGAAAAGGAAGGACACCTTCTAAATTCATTCTGAGGTCAGCATGACCATCATGGTAAAACCATATAAAGACACCACAAAAAAAGAAAACTACAGGGCAATAACTATAATGAACATAAATGCAGAAAATCTTCAACAAAATATTAGCAAACCAGGGCACATGGGAGTCTCAGTCATTAAGCATCTGTCTTCCTCTAAGGTCATAATCCAGGGGTCCTAGGATCCAGCCCTGTGTCAGGCTTCCTGCTAGGTGGGAAGCCTGCTTCTCTCTCTCTCTCTCACTCCCCCTATTTGTGTTACCTCTCTCACTCTGTCTACCTCTGTCAAATAAATAAACAAAATCTTTAAAAAAATAAAATAAAATATTAGCAAACCAAATGCAACAATACATTTAAAAAAATAATTCACTGCAATCAAGTGGGATTTTTTCACAGGTTGCAGTGGTAGTTAAATATTCTCAAATCAACCCACATGATACATCACATCAGCAAGAAAAAGGATAAAAAACATATGATCATTTTAATAGACACAGAAAAAGCATTTGACAATGTATAACATTCATTCATGATAAAAACCCTCAACAAAGTAGGTTTAGAGACCCTGTATGAAAAACCCACAACAAACATTACCTTCTTGAACACCATGTAATAATGTTCTCAATACCATGGAAATAGTAGTCCTTTTAATATTTTCAAGAGGCAGGATGATATTCAAAATTTCTAACAACTCTGGGGTGCCTGGGTGGCTCAGTCAGTTAAGCATCTGCCTTCGGCTCAGGTCATGATCCCAGGGTCCTGGGACTGAGTCCTGCATCCTTTCTCATCAGGGAGCCTGCCTCTCCCTCCTCCTGCTGCTCCCCACCCCACTTTGCTTGTATTCTCTTTCTCTTTCTCTGACAAATAAACACAATCTTAAAAAACAAAAACAAAAAGCCTCAAGAAACAGCGTTGGCGAGGATGCAAAGAGGAGAGACCCTCCCTTCTATATTGTTGATGCGGATCCAAACTGGGGCAGCCCTTTTGAAAAACAGAATGGAGTTTCCTTAAAAAGTTAAAAAAGGAACTACCCTAAGATCCAGTAATCATGCTACCGAGTACTTGGCAAAAGAATACAAAAACACTGATTTGAAGGGTTACATGCACCCCTATGTTGATTGCAGCATTATTTACATTAGCCAAATTATGGAAGCAGCCCAGGTGTCCAACAAACACACACACATTTTTGAATACTACATTTAGAATATATATATTAGAATTAGAATATATATTATATTATGAATGTATATTTGAATACCTAAATATATATTTCAATATACATATAGAATATATATATTAGAATATTATTTGTCATAAAAAAGAATGAAATCTTGCCACTTGAAATAACATGGTTGGATCTAGAGACTATAATTCTAAGTGAAACAAGCCCATTAGGAAGACAAATACCATATGACTTCATTCATATATGAATTTAAGGGGAAAAAAAGGAAATTAAAAAAAGGAACACATCAAAAAACAGACTCCTAATGAGAGAGAACAAGCCTGTTTACAAGAGAGGAGGTAGGAGGGGGGGATGGATGAAATGTGTCCTGGGGATTAAGGAGTGCACCTGTGGTGAGCCCCAGGTATTGTATGGAAGTGTGGAATCACTATATTGTACCCCTGAAACTAATTTAACACTGTATGTTAACAACGACACTGGAATTAAAATTTAAAAAAATGCTTACATTATTGGTATATTGTGAGAAAAAAGTGAAATATGTAGAAACATCTTTCAGCAGAGACCCTGCTTCCCCTTTTCCTGTTGTTCCCCCGCTTATGCCCTCCCTCTCTCACAAATAAATAAATAAAACTTTTAAAAACTCAAAAACTACAATACAGATAAGATAAAGAATGACATTTAGTGATATTTTTAATGCTAATCTTTGGAAATTAGACATGAGATATTATAAAGAAATATGGTTTAAAAGAAATCAGATTTTTCCATGTTCAAGCTAATTTTCTACTTTGGTAATAAAACAGGGAAAGCACCAAGTAAAATGTTTATTTTTGCATATATGCTACAATCCCCACACACCCATAGGTCCTAATTTACACGACAATAAAAAAGATGGTGCTGGGTTCTACAGTTGTCTTCAAAGGGCACCTAGAGTAGTATGAAATCATCATGCCATCATTGTGAGGGATATTCCTTACAGAAATTACAGATGAAAAGATACTGAGTTAGGTCAGATTTACTCCTGTTGAGAAAGCAATACAGTGTCATGGCAATTATGTGGAGTTCTTGGCCCGACAGACCTCCCTCATGCAAGTATGAACTCATAAATAAATAAATAAATAAATAAATACTAAATAAGTAACTCATTTGCATCAGTGAGCTTCTGTTGCATAACAAATCTCATCCATGTTTGGTGTCTCAAACCTGCAAGTCAGTAGTTGGACTTGGCTTTGCTGGGATGGTTCATCTCCATGTGTTACTGGCAGGGATCACACAGTTTGACAGTCAGAGGGCTGGTGAAATGTTGCATATTTTCAGGTTGACTGGATGTTAGTAGTGGTGCTGGAAGAAGCTGAACATGTGTTGCCAGGTGTCCAGTCTAACCGGTTGTGATCATGGTGGTAGCATCATTATTGAAAGTAACAAAAGAGAAGTCAAACCCCTTTGTGCAGTCACTTTTATGATCTCTACTTGCATCATATTGGCTTTTGTCCCAGGGACCAAAATAAGTCATGTGGCCAGCCCCAGAGTCAGTGTGGGAGGAACCCATCCTAAGTACCCAAGGTTAGAATGTTGGGTGCAGGGCACTGTGGATATTGTGGCCATTTCTACAATCTATGAAACTGTAAATTGATTCCACTGTACATGTACAAACCTTGACAAAATTTCATTATTAGAGCATATATATGGCCCTTAGTGTATGCCTGTTTATTTTTGTTTAAGATTTTATTAATTTATTAGAGAGAGAGATCACAAGTAGGCAGAGCAGCAGGCAGAGGAGAGGGGGAAGCAGGCTCTCTGCTGAACAGAGAGCCCAATGCGGGGCTCAATTCCAGGACCCTGAGATCATGACCTGAGCAGAAGGCAGAGGCTTAACCCACTGAACCACCCAGGCGCCCCATATACCTGTTTAATTACTAATGGAATATTGAGATGCATGGGTGGCTCAGTCAGTTAAGCATCTGCCTTCAGGTGAGGTCAGGATACCATGGTCCTGGGATAGTCCTGCATCAGCCTCCTTGATCAGCGATGGGCCTTCTTCTCCCTCTGTCTACTGCTCCCCCTGCTTTTGTGCTCACTCTTTCTCTCTCTCTGACAAATACAAATCTTCTTTTAAAAAGTTAATAATGGAATATTGACTATACATCAGATACCATTCTCATTGCTTAACATGTATTATTATTTTCCAATAATGTTCGCTTTGATGGCAAATATTTTATTATCTTCATGGATAATGGTAGATATGGCATGATTAAGTAATATGCCAAAATTTACTCAACTAATGAATGTGGAGCCAGGATTCAAATCAAGACAATTAACCACACATTTCATGGCATATTAATAACCTTACTCCTGAGGAAGAAAGGATGTTTAATGGGAGGAAGGAAGGAAGGAAGTTTGGGAGAAGGGACAGGAAAGAGGGAGAAAGGGAGAGAGAGGAGGATGGAGGAATAAGCAATTTATAGAAATGTATATAATTAGATGTAAAACATATCTGTGGGGAAAAATCTAATAGGGCTTGTAACACAATCCATGAACATAATTTTTACCTTATAATATAGTAGCTGAACATGATGCTAAGAGCAAACTCTTTAAAATGTGGAGAGTCTAAAACTACTAATACCACCCCTACATGTAACTCTTCAGGTTTTTCAGTTTAATATCTAGGAGTCAGGAATCAAAATATAGGAGTAACATTTCATGGCTGCCAGGCACCTCTATTTTGGAGAAGTCAGATAAATAAGTTTTAATACTTCTCTCTCAGAAGAAGGGATAGGCATTTAACACACACATACTTACACATATTTTTAATGGTCTAGTCATATAATTTAGCAAGGAAGCCAATCACCTCTCAACCCTAATAAGAACAACTGAAGTCCTACTTATTTATGTGCTATATAAAGTTATAAAACATCTAAATCAAAATCTCGCTGGTGAGCACAGAATTCTTGATGTGTAATTGGTATGTGAAAGTGAGATTAGGGCACCTACAAATTAAAGCTAAGCCAAAGTAAATTTTCTCTTGTCATTGCACCTGGCAATACACCTGGCATAAGATGGCAAAATTACTCATATTTCATGACAGGTATTATAGGTCCCATGAGATAGTATTTATAATTATTTTTTTCCAATTGTTGAACAGGAGGAAAACAACTTTCAGAATAATGGATGTGTATGTGAACCATACGGGAAGTAGAAAATGTTCAGCAACTAAATGCTGAGCATTGAATGTTTTTATTTCCTTGCCAACATGCTGTGTTCGCCTGTATTATGTGGGTCCATTTCAAAATGACAGAAGTCCTAGGACCCAGCAGTAGGGGAGGTTCACTGAGGGAGAGCCTGACTCCCCACCCAGACATACCACAGGAGAGTAACTCAGCCTCTCTGTGACATAGCTGCCTCATTTTATAAAGAAAGAAAACTAATGCATCTATGTGGATTATTAAAAGAATAAAAAATTATATATGCAGTGTACAGAGCTTAGAGACAGTAGAAAAACTCAATAAAAGTGGGTTTTAATAATAATTAAAATTATTAATATTATATTATACCTTAAAAGACATAATTTTATATATACCCTATATGAATCAGTAGGGCGTTACCAAAATTCTCAGTGTGGTACCAACATGTAAAAATACTTACACTATAACTAAAAAACTTATCCTTCAAACACCCCTTCAAAAAATATAAATATTGTTTAAGGACCAAATGTATAAGTAAAAAGTTATAAGTATTTTTCTACACATATTTATTTTTTTCCAATTATATTTATTTTTCCAATTATAGCCAGTAGTGCATACTGATGAACTCTAGATTTTGGGTTGACTTGATGCCTGGATCTAATTCAGGGCTTAGTCAGATAAAATTATAATATAGAAACTGTTAATAAAGTAGACATACTATTATTCTGTTGGGATTATAATGAAAACATGTAAATATTTGTATGTATCTAAGGTGATACGTCACTCCTTTGCTTCTTCCTCCCAACTACTTAAACTTTTTACAACTAACTCTGCCATTTCTTTGACACTCTTCAAACAGTAGTTCAAGTACTTAGAAAAGAGCCAGAAAATAGTCCTGGTCCTGCTTTTAAAGTTTCCAACCACAATCAAAATACTCCTACGATCTGCATTTTATTTTGTTTTGATGGATGAAGAAGATCTAAGTACAACAATATGTTCAATTTGGTTTCATTTGAAAAAATGTGGTTCCCAACTTGTGACTCCTTTAAGAATTGCTAAGTAGTTTCTTTTCCCCAAATGAGTTTATTTTGATGAAAGTTCCATCACTGAAATTCTCATAGGAAATAAAGCTATTAACAATATTTACAATGGAGGCTTAGCTCAGAGGGGCAATTTGATTAGAAAGGAAAAAGAGGGGTAAATTAAGGTCAAATGTTTGACCCTTACATAGGTTTAATGTGGCTCAAATTCATAACAATGGTGGGGGTAAATGGGGTCTGGTCCAGTGTCTCTCTGGGTGTCCACTCAGCTTGGACATGGTAAAATGAGAGACATCAAAGAGCTTTTCCTTTTTTTAAAGATTTATTATTAATTTACTTTAGAGAGAGAGAGAGTGAGGGGCAGGGGCAGGGTGAGGGACAGGAGAGAGAGAATCTTAAGCAGACTCCCTGCTAAGCATGGAGACCAAAGTGGGGCTCAATCCCATGACCATGATTTCATGACCTGAGCTGAAACTAAGAGTCAGACACTTAACCAACTGAACCACCGAGGCACCCAAAGTCAAGCAGCTTTTAATCATTCCTTAATAAATTCCCCATATGCTTCATTCTCTATCTCCTTTGCTACCTTGTATTTGTGTGAGACAGTCTCTGTGACTTATTCAACAATCTACTGGGACTTAAGCAGGCCTGAAATGGAATCCAGTTCCTTCTCCTAGTAGCATGGCAAGTATACAAGATAATTCAATGTGTGACTCTTAAGGATTTTTATCTATAAGGTAGAACCTACCTAGCTCACAAGACTATAGAGATGATTTAATAACAAAGATTCTTGAGTTTTTTGTAATATAAATGTTCAATTCTAAACAGTATTACCATTTTAATTCAGGAATGCCTCATGCACTTCCTGTCCCTAGCTATCCTAGCATAGATTGGCCATTCTTGCAAAAGCTAAAAGGCATTAGTTAAGGAGATGACAATGCATTTTGCTAAACTGGTAATGGATTTAAACATCAATATACCAGTTTCTGATGGTATATACATATTTGGCAATTTATTGATAGTCTTTAATGAAAATAGCACCATCAAAAATTCTTAATTATTTTTTAGTTTAAATTCAATTAATTAATATATGATGTAGTATTAGTCTCAGAGGTAGACGTCAGTGATTCATCAGTCTTATATAGTACCCAGGACTCATTACCCACCCTCCTCTCCTCCAGCAACCCTCAGTTTATCTCCTATGATTCAGGGTCCCTTATGGATTCTCTCTCTCAGATTTTCTCTTGTTTTATTTGTTCCTCTCTTCTTCTATGCCACTATGTTATGTTTCTTAAATTCCATATATTAGTGAAATCTTATAATTGTCTTTCTCTGATTAGCTTATTTCACTTAGCATAATACCTTCTAGTTCAATCAATGTCATTGCAAGTAGCAAGATTTCATTTTTTTTAATGGCTGAGTAATGTTTTATTGGGTCTATGTGTGTGTGCAGGTATACCATATATTTATCCACTCATCTGATGATGGACAGTGGGACTCTTTCCATAGTTTGACTATTGTAGATATCGCTGTTATAAACATTGCGGTGCAGGTGCCCCTTCGGATCACTACATTTGTATCTTTGGGGTTAACTCCCTAGTAATGCAATTGCTGGGTGATAGGGTAGCTCTATTTTCAACTTTTT
Organism: Neogale vison; assembly: GCF_020171115.1. Taxonomy (NCBI): domain Eukaryota; kingdom Metazoa; phylum Chordata; class Mammalia; order Carnivora; family Mustelidae; genus Neogale; species Neogale vison. The sequence goes on from NC_058094.1 coordinate 131,680,448, forward strand.
GAGGAACCTCTGTACTGTTTTCCAGAGTGGCTCTACCAGTTTACATTTCCACCAAAAATGTAAGAGGGTTTCCTTTCTCTGCATCCTCACCAATGTCTGTCATTTGCTAGATGGTTAATTTTAGCCATTCTTCTTTTTAAAAAACATTTAATTCTTTATTAGAGCGGGGAGGGGCAGAGGGAGAGGTAGGGGTAGGGGAGCTTGAGGCGGGGCTCAATCTCAGGACCCAAGGATGGTGACCTGTGCTATAACCTGCTTGATTGACTAAGACACCCATGCACCCTTATCCATTCTGATTGGTAAGAGTTGGTATCACATCGTGGTTTTGATTTGTAGTTCCCTGATGCCAAATAGCGTGGAACACTTTTTATGTGTCTGTTGGCCATTTGTATGTCTTCTTTGCAATAATGTCTGTTCATGTCTTCTGCCGAATTCCTGATTAGATTATTTGTTCTTTAGGTGTTGAATTTGATAAGTGCATTACATACTGTGGATACTAGCCCTTTATCTGATAAGACATTTGCAAATATCTTCTCCCACTCTGTCAGTTGTCTTTTAGTTTTGTCAACTGTTTTCTTTGCTGTGCAAAAGGTTTTTATATTGATGAAGTCTCATTAGTTTATTTTTGCCCTTGGAGACATGTATAGCAAGAAGTTGATGCAGCTGAGGTCACAGAGGTTGCTGTCTGTGTTCTCCTCTAGGATTTTGAAGACCTCATATTAGGTCTTTCATCTATTTTGAGTCTAGTTTTATACATGGTGTAAGGAAATTATCCAGTTTCATTTTTCTGCATGTGGCTGTTTAATTTTCCCAACACCATTTGTTAGAGAGACTGTCTTTTATCTGTTGGAAATTCTTTCCTGCTTTGTTGGAGATTAGTTGACCATAGAATTGACGGTCTATTTCTGGGTTCTCTATTCTGTTCCACTGATCGATGTGTCTGTTTTAGTGCCAGTACCATACCATTTTGATGATTACAGCTTTTTAATAAAGCTTGAAGTCTCGAATTGTGATGACACTGTCTTTGGTTTTCTTTTTCAACATTCCTTTGGCTATTCAGGATCTTTTCTGAATTTTTAGGATTATTTGTTCCAGCTATGTGAAAAAATTTGAATGCTATTTTGATAGGGATTACATTGAATGTATAGATTGCTCCAGGTAGCGTAGACATTTTAACAATATTTGTTCTAATCTGTGAGCATGGAATGTTTTCCCATTTCTTTGTGTCTTCTTCAATTTCTTTTATAAGAGTTCCTTAGCTTTCAGAATACCTCTTTGGCTATGTTCATTTTTAGGTATCTTACAGTTTTGGGTGCAACTGTAAATGGGATTAACTCCTTTAATTCTCTTTCTTCTGTCTCATTGTTGGTGTACAGAAATGCAACTGATTTCTGTGCATTGATTTTGCAACCTGCCATGTTGCTGTATTCCTGTGAGTTCTAAAAATTTTGGGGTGAAGTCTTTTGGGTTTCCCATAGAGTATCATGTCATCTGCAAAGAATGAGAGTTTGACTTTTTTGCTGATTCAGATGCTTTTTATTTCTTTTTGTTGTCTGACTGCTGAGGCTAGGACTTTGAGTACTATGTTGAACAACAGTGGTGATAATTCTGCTATATTCCTGACCTTAGGGGGAAAGCTCTCATTTTTCCCCCATGGAGACTGATATTTGCTGATGGCTTTTCATATATGGCTTTTATGATATTGAGGTATAATCCCTCTATCCCTACACTGTGAATAGTTTTAATTAAGAAAGGATTCTGTACTTTGTCAGATGCTTTTTCTGCATCTATTGAGAGGATCATGTGATTATTCTTTTATTAATGTAGTGTATCATATTGATTGATTTGTAGATACTGAACAATCTCATTTGAATGAGGTGAATAATCCTTTTAACATACTGTTATATCCTACTGGCTAGTATCTTGGTGAAAATTTTTGCATCCATATTCATCAGGGATATTGGTCTATAATTCTCCTTTTTAGTGCAGTGTTTGTCTGGTTTTTGGATCAAGGTAATGTTGGCATTATAGAAAGAGCTTGGACATTTTCCTTCTAAATCTACTTTTCGAAACAACTTCAGAAGAATAAGAATTAATTCTTCTTTACATATTGGTAGAAATCCCTGGCAAGCCATCCAGCCCTGGACTATTTTTTTGTTGCAATATTTTGGTTACTGCTTCAATTTCTTGGCTAGTTATGGGTCTGTTCAGGTTTTTTACTTTCTCCTTCTTCTGTTTTGGTAGTTTATACAGCTCTAGGGATGCATCCATTTCTCCCAGATTTCTCCAATATATTTGCTCATAATATGTTCTTATAGTTGTATTTGTTTGGTATTGATTGTAATCTCTCCTCTCTCATTCATAATTTTCTTTACTTGGATATTTTCTCTTTTCTCTCTCTCTCTCTCTTTTTTTTTTTTTTTTTTTTTTTTTTGTAAGTTTGCCCAGAGGCTTATGAATCTTCTTTATTTTTTTTTAATTTTTTTTCAAAGAACCAGCTCCTAGTTTCATTGATCTGTTTCTACTTTTTTTTAATTTTAATTTCCTTCATTCAGATTTCTGCTCTAATCTTTATTAATTCTCTTCTCCTGCTGGTTTTAGGCTTTATTTGCTGTTCTTTCTCTAACTCCTTGAGGTGGAAGGTTAAGTTGTCTAATTTGAAACCTTTCTTATTTCTTGAGAAAGATTTGTATTTCTATATACTTCCCTCTTAGGACTGCCTTTGTTGCATTCCAAAGGTTTTTAACAATTGTATTTTCAATTTCCTTTGTTTCCATGATTTTTTAAAAATTCTTTAATTTCCTGGTTGACTCATTCTTTCTTTAGTAAAATGCTCTTTAGCCTCCATGCATTTGAGTTCTTTCCAAATTTACTCTAGTGATTGAATTCAAGTTTCAAAGCACTGTGATCCAAAAATATGCAGAGAATGATCCCAATATTTTGGTACCAATTACGATTTGATTTGTGATCCAGTATGTGATCTATTCTGGAGAATGTTCTATGTGCACCCAAGAAATATGTGTTTTTTGTTGCTTTGGTCCAGTGTGTCATTCAAAGCCCTTGTTTCCTTATTGATCTTTTGCTTAGATGATCTGTCCATTTCAGTTAGTTAAAGTTCCCTACCATTATTGTATCATTATCAATGTATTTCTTTAATTTTCTTATTAACTGGTTTATATAATTGGCTGCTCCCATGTTTGGGGCATAAATATTTACAATTATTAGAGATTTTTGTTGGATAGACCCTTTAGTTATGATATAGTGTCACCTCATCTCTTACTACATCTTTGGTTTAAAATCAAATTTGTCTGATAGGAGGATTGCCACCCCAGCTTTCTTTTGATGTCCATTAACATGATAAATTGCTTTCAATCTGGAGGTGTCTTTGGTCTAAAATGAGTCTCTTGCAAAGAACATATTGATGGGTCTTGCTATTTTATTCCATCTAATATCCTGTTTCTTTTCATTGGCCATTTAGTCCCTTTATATTCATAATAACTATCAAAAGATATGAATTTAGTTCCATTGTATTACCTGTAACACCACTGTTTCTGTATATTGTTTCTGTTCCTTTCTGACCTATGTTACTTTTGGTCTCTTTTTTTGCTTGAAGGATCCCCTTTAATATTTCTTGCAGGGCTGGTTTAGTGATCCCAAGTTCTTTTAGTTTCTGTTTGTCCTGGAAGCTTTTTATCTCTCCTATTTTGAATGACATCCTTCCTGGATAAAGTATTTTTGGCTGCATATTTTTCTCATTCAGCACTCTGAGTATATTATGCCAGTCCTTTCTGGCCTGCCAGGTCTCTGTGGATAGGTCTGTTGCCAGTCTAATATTTCTACCATTGTATGTTACAAACCTCTTGTCCTGAGCTGCTTTCAAGATTCTCTCTTTGTCTCTGAGATTTGTAATTTTCACTATTATAAGTCAAGATGTTGACCTATTTTTATTTTGAGGGGGGTTCTCTGTGCCTCCTGGGCTTGAATATCTGCTTCCTTCCCCAGATTAGGGAAGTTCTCCACTATAATTTGCTCCAATATACCTTCTGTTCCTCTCTATCTTTCCTTTTCTTCTGGGATCCCAATTATTCAAATGTTGTTTCACTTTATGGTATTATTTATCTCTCGGATTCTCCCCCTCGTGATTCAGTAGTTGTTTATCTCTCTTTTTCTCTCATTCTTTATTCTCCATCCTTTGGTCTTCTTTATCACTAATTCTCTCTTCTGCCTCATTTTTCCTAGTAGTTAGAGTCTCCATTTTTTATTGCATCTCAGTAATAGCCTTTGATTTTTACTTGATTTTAATTCTTTAACTTCTCCAAAAGGTATTCTCTAATGTATTCTATGCTTTTTTCAAGACTATCTAGTATCTTTATAATTGTTAATCTGAACTTTAGTCATATTCATAACTTTTATCCATACCGATTAGGTCTCTGCCTGTTAGTATTGCCTCTTGTTCTCTATTCTGAGGTGAGTTTTTTATCTTGTCATTCTGTTGAGAAAAGAATAGATTAACAAGAGAAATAAATACTAAAATGGCAACAATGAACCTAAAGAAATGAACACTAAATAAATCATAAGAGATGTGAAACTGGGGGGATTAAAAAAAAAAGAGAATATAATTAGGTGAAAAGAACAGAGCAATACATTTGATCCTCTGTGTATTTTAGTCTGTTTGTTAGAAAATTAGATCCTAAAATTGTAAGGAAAAAAAAAACTTATATATGTACCAAAAAAAAAAAAAAATTGCATTGAAAGGATAGTATGTAACTGTAAAAATGAACACTAAAAGAAAAAAAAAAAGAATATAAATGGACAAGTGAGCAGAATAGAACAGCACACTATATACTGACTGTATTTTGGTCTGTTTGTTAGAAGAAACTACATCCTAAATTTGTAAAGAAAGAAAAACATTTATATTCAAAAATAAAATTAAATGCATTGTAAGAATTGAATGTAAGTATAAACATGAAAATTAGAAAAAAAATTAACAATAACAAAAAGAAGTTGGAAAAAAAGTGAGAGAATATGATCAGACAGGGAAAGAGAATAGAGCAATACACAGGATTCTGGGTGTATTTTGGTCTGTTTGTTAGAAGGAACTGCATCTCAAAATTGTAAAGAAAGAAAAATTTATCTATATACAAAAATAAAATTAATCACAATGAAAGGCTAGAATGTAAGTGTAAAAATGAAAATTCTAAAAAGATTTAAAAAAGAGTTGATAAAACAAGGATTGGTTGAAAAAGGAAAGAAAAAAATTAAAACCAAAAAACTAAACAATTGTTGGAAAAAAAAAACATGAATTCTATATACTAGTTTCCCCTAGTGTTGGAGTTTTGCAGTTCTGTGAGGTCAGTGTCTTGTCGACATGTTCTTGCTGCTCTTCTAGGGGGGGCCTATTTTGCTGGGTCTCAGATGTCTTTACCTTGGGCAGAATCGCACTGCATCTTTCAGGGGTCCAGTCTAAGTAAGCTGCTCCAGATTGCTCTATGTGGCTTTTGTTCCCTGAAAGCCTTCCATGGCCCTTTAGAGGATGACAATGAAAAGGGCAGTCTCCCAATCTCCAGCCCCAGAGCAAGACATGGGACTTCACTCTTCAATGCACCCTCAAGGAAAAACAGTCAATCACTCCTGTTTCTCTGGTCTCTGTCCACAGTCTGTGTTCACCCAGCCTGTGACCAAACATTTCTTTCTCAGGCACACAACCTCATTTAGTGTCTCTCTTGCAAAGGTCTGAGACAGACAATTTCATCGCTCATGCCAGGTGAGGAAGGGGCATTTCACTGGTGCTGCTGCTTGCTGGGCCCTTGTTTCAAAAGCCAGTGTGAACCATAATGCAGCTTGCAGTTTATGGCAACCCCAAGCTGAGAGCACTCTCCTAAGCTCTCTGGTTATAATCAGCTTCCCTGCTCCAGTGCCTGGGAATTCTATCACATTCAGACATCCCATCTTCCTGTGACCCCAGGGATCATGAGACGACACTGTCCCACCTAAGATTTCACACTGCGTGGCCACCTGAGTGCCTTTCAGGAAGGGATGTCCTTCACCAGAGCAGACTTTAAAAAGTTCTGATTTTCCACTCCACTGTTGTATCACTTTCTGGAGCTGGCTGACAGAGGCTTCCTCCCCCTCGGTTTGTCTTCCCATATGTTGACTCATATTCACTTCTCTATACCTCTTACCTTGAAGAAAGTGGTTGTTTTTCTATTTGTAGATTTCCAGCTATTCTTTTCTTAGATCTAAGTTTGAGTTTGCAGGTGATCAGATTGATTTGATAACTATGTAGCTGAATTCCTGGGACCAGGCAAAAACTAAGTGTCCTACTCGCCACCATCATGGACACAAAATTGTCTTTGAAAACCATATGGTAAATGAAATGAAAATCACATGTAGTGGGAAAACAATATCCATGCATGACAGTGAAACCAAAGTAATATATATTTCTTAATCCTGAGTTTGTATTAATTATTTGCTTAGTTATATTTGATTATGGCCTTTTGTCCTTACTTTTAATTTTCTATATTGTCAATGTCTTTGTCCTTTTCTGTCATCTCAGAGTTACATCTTTGTCTATTAACATATTCAATCTGGTTTCCAATGTATTAACATTTCATTCGCATTTTTTCCAACTTCCTTAACATGGTTTGGTTATTTTTACACTTCTTAAAACTTGAAACTTCAATTAAATGAACACTCAAAAACCCTTAAATTGTGATTAACTGTAACAACTTAGAAATAAACAGTCTTATAAACACTTCCATGTCGCAGATTAAGTTCAAATTAGACAGCAGGCATTTATCCTTACTCAAAGAAATCAGAAGAGTTTTTAAAAAGGAATATAAATAAATGCTCAGAAACACACAATTATTAACAGTCTCTATCAAAGAACCACAAGTGGCGTGTTTCTCATTATTATTATTTTGTTATATTATTTCATGTCATAGATGTCTTTGTAATGTAACTATCAGATACTTGTGCAATTACCGCCTGACCACATGAATGTCAGGACCAGCTGAACTGGAAGAAATAAAACCAAAAGTTGAACAAGAAGAGAGATTGAGTAAATTTCTCGAGCGACAAGGTATTTGTGCTAGTAGTTCCCTCCAACTTAAACAAAAGGGTGGTCTCCTTTCCAACATTGTATTTGTTTGACTCTAAATTTAAGAATAGCTATTCCCAGACCTACTCTGGTGTAAAATCATAAAGTGCATAAAATGTGTCTGTGGTTCTTTCTCACGTATGTCCTCCCTCATCATCCCCAGCCTATAGTCCTCCCTTCCTGTCTCCTAGCACCTTCAATTTCCTGCAATCAGGCCAGATGAGTAAGTGGTATTTCATGATCTGGAACTTCTTCTACCTCCCAATCCTCAAAATATAACTATTAGTGTTCATCTATGAAGTCTCCAAAATCCTGAGACAGAATTAACTGACTTCAGTAAAGGAATACCAGCAAACTTTTATTCAATGGCAAAAAAGTTAAATCAGCTGTTTTCTTTAAAGCCTTTGCCTCCACTCCTGTACTCTGTGAGAAGCTGACCACACTCAGAATTAGCTGGAAGGCAATTCGTGAAACTGGCAATCTCTAGGTGCTCTGTAAGCCAAGGTTAAAAATGCAAGTCAGGAAAAAAAGACTACTGTCCTGTCGCTCAAGGCACATATGCCGTATTGCTCAGTGAATCTAAATTTGAAAGGTTGGTTTAATATTTGTGTTTTGAAGAAGACAATGCACATATTTTCTCAAGTTCTTTATTGTTTGATGACCGTCATAAAGCCAGTGTTGCTGTTATTTCAATGTGCTAATTCTGTGGTATGTTTATGATTGCTTCTTCATCAAAGGAAAGCTCAGCCACGTGAATGTTGTAAAATGCCAAACAAAGGAAAGCTTGACAGCATTCTTTTTTTTTTTTTTTAAAGATTTTATTTACTTATTTGACAGAGGCAGAGAGGCAGGTAGAGAGAGAGGAGGAAGCAGGCTCCCCGCTGAGCAGAGAGCCCGATGTGGGGCTCAATCCCAGGACCCTGGGATCATGACCTGAGCCGAAGGCAGAGGTTTAACCCACTGAGCCACCCAGGCGCCCCTTGACAGCATTCTTAATGGAAGAATGGGAAGAAGTAATGAGTCACCATATGGCAAAAAAGTTTAGACATTCAATACTGTGCTAATTCACGTTTTATTTATTTTTTAAATAAAATTAGTTTCTTATTAGCCACACTGTAGTACTAAAAACACAGTGAAATTTTTAATGAAATAATCATTGACTTTTACTATCAAAATTTAAAGTAAATAGTAAAATTAATTAATCCATGAACATATTGTAATTATAGTTAAAATACTTAATTACTAGCTAAGGAAAAATAAAATTGATGATGATGACTCCAACCATAGCTAATCATAATAACAATTTTAATAATTGAAAGCAAAATAGAAAACAAATTTACCTTTCTTCTATTTAACTATAACTTCAATATATTAATATCAACAAAATTATGTAAAAGGTAATTTCAAAATAAATCTCTTATTTTAATTTACTGGCTTACTATAAGACTGTAGTAGATGCATTGGTATTCTGCCAGACCCTACTTCCCACTTTCCTGGGCCCTAGGCGTAATGATACCTCCAGTACCTGGAGTGAAAGCAACTGATAGCTTTCAGCTTGGTTTCTCTCTCCGACTTACCTGTACCTCAAGAATGTGACACTGAAAGTTATCTAAAGTTATTTTCCATCCAATGCTGTATGATGAGAGGGTGTGAAGGGTAGAACCCTTACCACAAACGGGACAACTCCGAGGGGGCCATCCTCATCCAGAACTCTCTGTAAGGTCACATGATCATTTGTGTTGATTCATTTCTGTTCCACTTGTCCCTTCACCTAATGTTGATCCTTAGCACGTTTTCTAATAAATTTCCAATATGAAAATAAATTTGTGAATGATAAGCCCGTGATTTTAAACAAGTCATATATAATATAGATTTTTATGTTCTTAAGCACAACAGATAATGCTGTCTGGCCCATCAAATTAAAAGATAATAAATTAAAATGCTGAATAAAATATGAAATATTAGGGTTGCCTGGGTGGCTCAGTGGGTTAAGCCTCTGCTTTTGGCTCAGGTCATGATCTCAGGGTCCTGGGATCAAGTCCCGCATCGGGCTCTCTGCTTGGCAGGGAGCCTGCTTCCTCCTCTCTCTCTCTCTGACTGCTTCTCTGCCTATTTGTGATCTCTCTCTGTCAAATAAATAAATAAAACCTTTAAAAAAATGAAATATTATAAAATATTAATCTGGCTAGAAAATACATAATCCTACCACATGCTAAGTCAAAACAAGAATTAAGGGAAAACAGTGGAGCTAGGAAGCAAGCTTTCCTCTCTCTTTCTCTCTCTCTCTATATATATATGTATATATATATATATATTTTTTTTTTTTCAAATGGAAGTGACATTGAAATTGCATTTTCATAGTCTTGCAGAAAGCAAAAGATAGAAAACACAAAGTAGGTGCTGCTGGAGGTGGGCATTCTACAGAAAAGAACTGACATAGCAGTGTGAGACTGCTCTCCTTAAAGACCTTCTTGGAAGGTTGTCCTTGACTAGTGTTTGGGAACTTAAATTTTAGGAAGGTTCCTTTCATTTCCTAAAAGGGTAAGGGTATTCACTGTGCTTAAACTATTTGTACAACGGTGTGGTTATTCACTTTCTTCCTGGGAGCCTTGAACTTTCGTACATGCTAAACAGAGGGTGCCTACATGATTAGCTCCTGATAAAAACTTTGGACACTGAGTCTCTAATGAGTTTCTTTGGTCAAATATATTTCATAGATGTTACCACAGTTTATTGTTGGAGGAAGTAATCATGTCCTGTGTGACTCCACTGGAAAAATACTCTTGGACATTTGCATCTGGGTTTCCTCTAGACTTCTGCCCTGTCCCTTTCTTGATTTTGTTCTGCATCCTTTTGTTATAATAAATCCAAGTTGTGAGTTTGATTATATGTTGGGTTCTGTGAATCATCCTAGTAATTCATCAAATCTGGGATGTTTTTAGGGATTCTCAACATAGAAGCCTAGTTGTGATATCTCAAATACACACACACACACACACACAGACACACACACACATCATCTGTGTAAAGATGAACTAGAAAGAAAAACCCAATGGAACAGAGGGATCAATGTCTTTCTCTAACCTTGGTATTAATAAAAATGATAGAGTAAGATATATAGCACTGGAATCTAGACAGAGAAAAGAGAATGACAAAGAAGCAATACTTATGCCATCATTGCTGTGGTTGAGACCTTTTTAGCATGAATATATAAAACGAGGAAGATTAAACCAGCCCAGGAAAGAGAACCATTCCTTCTCTGACCACATGGAGATTTACTCCTTTATTTATTTAAAAAATATGAAGACCTTCAGTTTTCAGTGTATACAATTCTATGACTAGAATCACATGGATGACTCCTGTAACCATCACAAACAGTATACACAACAGTTTTTTTTTTTCCCACTCAAACATTCCCTTTTGATATCTCATTGCTATTTCAATGTTATCTCATAATCTCATCCTCTCATATCTCATATCTCATAATCACACCCTCCACTTTCACAAATTCTGAGAGCCCATTATCCATTTTCCATCACTATAATTTTGTCTTCAAGAATGTTATTTAAAAAAAAATTAAAAAAAAAGAATGTTATTTAATGAAATCTTAGATAATATAATCTTTCAAAGAAGTTTCCTTTTTTTAAAGAATATTTGTTTATTTATTTGACAGAGAGATAGAGATCACAGGTAGGCAGAGAGGCAGGCAGAGAGAGAAGGGGAAGCAATCTCCCTGTTGAGCAGGGAGACTCATGCGGGCTCGATCCCAGGATCCTGGGATCATGATCTGATCCAAAGGCAGAGGCTTAAGCCACTGAGCCACCCAGGCACCCCTCAAAGAAGCTTCTTTCATTCAGCATAATGACTTTCAAATTGATCGGCATTGCTGTATATCAATGATTCATTTCTTTTTACTGTCACATGGATGTATTACGACTTGTTAACCATTTGCCCTTTGGAAAATATTTGGATTGTTTCCATTTGGAAATTAAGAATTTCCATTTGGAATTAAGAAAAGAGCTGATATAAACATTCACATACAGGTTTTATGAGGACATATATTTTTATTATTCTAGAGTAAATAAATATGCTGGGTCATATGGTAAAAATAAATCTAAACTTATATAAAATCCCTGACTATTTTCCATATTTACTATAGCATCTACTATTTTACCAAAAAAATAGAGTACGGGTTGTTTATCAGCACTGGTATTATGACTGTATTTTATTCTGGCTATTGTAATAGCTGTGCAGAGGGATCCTATCATGATTATATTGTGCTTTTACCTAAGGATAATGATTTGCTTTTTTTTTTTTTTTAAAGATTTTATTTATTTGACAGGCAGAGATCACAAGTAGGCAGAGAGGCAGGCAGAGAAAGAGTTGGGGTGGGGTGGGGAAGTAGGCTCCCCACCGAGCAGAGAGCCCTATGTGGGGCTCAATCCTAGGACCCTGGGATCATGACCTGAGCCGAAGCAGAGGCTTTAACCAGCTGAGCCACCCAGGCGCCCCAATTTGCTATTTTTTTTTCACGTGCTTCCTTCTCATTTATATATCCTCTTGGTGAAATGTTTGTTCCAATGTTTGATCCAATTTTTAGTTAGTTATTTTCTTACTCTCGATTTTTAAAAGATTATGTGTTCTGCCTAGAAGTCCTTTGTCAATCCTTTGTCTTTCTGGTTCATGTCTAGAAAATCTTTGCCTAACTTCAGGTCATATAGATTTTCACCTGCTTTCTTCCAAATGTTGTATCACTTTGTTTTACATTTAGGTCTGTGAATTATTCCCAGTTAAGTTTTGTATAAAATATAAGTTTGATTTGTGGTCCATTTTCTGCATATCAATGCCCAATAGTTCCAACACCATTTCTTTAAGATTCTATCTTTTCTTCATTGAATTGCTTTACACCTTTGTCAAAATCATTTGGCCACATTTGTATGGGCCTATTTCTGGACAAAACCTACTGGTTGTATTGGTTTGCACATCTGTACTTTTGTTAATGTCATCCTGTCTTTAATACTATCATTTTAACATAAGTTTGAAAATAACATAGTATAATTTTTCTGGCTTTATTTCTAACTTTGAAGATCATTTTAGCTGTTCTAGTCACTTTTCCCTTTATTAAAAATTTTAGAATTAACATGACTATACCTATAAACAATTCTGCTAAGGTTTGGATTGTCATTGCATAAATCTATAGGTTACTTTGCAAAGAAATGACATTGTATTCGTTAAGTGTTCCAATCCATAAATCTGTTATATTTCTCCATTAATTAATTGAGTTCTTTGATTTTTTTCATCAGTGTATATAGTTCCTACATATAAATCTTGCATAAATCCAAATAAATTGAAAAAGACTGAAGTCACACAAAGGATGTCTTCATTATAACAGGAGTAAACTAGAAATAAAGAAACAAAATAAATGTAGGGAACCCCCAACTATTTGGGAATTAAACAACACATTTCTCTTTTATGATGGTTCAAAGGATATATTACAAAAGAAATTTTTAAAACCATTAAGTTAGACCTGTCTATGACATCATCAGCATAAATTAACTGAAAGACTAGAGGCCTAAATACTACAATAAAAACTACAAAAAAATTGGGAGAAAACATTGAAGAAAATCTTTACTATTCTAAGCAAGTCTAAGTAAAGGGTTCTTAGAAATGAAACTTAAAGCCTAATTTACAAAAGAAAAAAAAATTTAAAAATTAGACATCCCAAATTTAAAAAGCTTTGCACTTAAAAAGAAAACAAAAAGCACAGGCTACAGAAAGCAAATAAAATATCTACAAAATGATTTACAATTAAAATACATAAAGAATCTTTCCAAATCATACTAATAAGAAACCCCAAATTTAAAACAGCAAAAATTTTAAATAGACTTTTCATCAAATAAGATAAAATGGCTAATAAACAGCTAAAAATGTGCTCAACATCATTATTCATTACAGAAATGGAAATTAAAACTGCACTGAGTTACCATTTCACACACCCTAGAAGAGGTCTAAGAATGAAGACCAACCAGGGCGCCTGGGTGGCTTATTAGGTTAAAGCCTCTGTCTTCCGCTCAGGTCATGATCCTGGGGTCCTGGGATCGAGCCCCGTATCAGGCTCTCTGCTCAGCGGGGAGCCTGCTTCCTCCTCTCTCTCTGCCTGTCTCTCTGCCTACTTGTGATCTCACTCAAATAAATAAATAAAATCTAAAAAATAAATAAAAAGAAAAAGAATGAAGACCAACCAAAACAAGTGTAGATGAGGGTGTGGAAAATCAGTACACTCCTGCTTTGCTGGTGGGAACATGAACGGTAGAGCAACTCCATAAGCCAGTCAATCCAACCATCCTATGCCTGGGTACCCAAGAAGAATAAAAACATCACCCAGGACTCGTACTAGTACTTCATAGCAACATTACATCAAATGCCCAATCATTCCAATATAAATGTCACCAACTTTTTTCTTTTCCCAAAGATTTTATTTATTCAAAAGGGATGGAGTGCACACATAAAAAAGAGCATGAGTGGGGGAGGGGACAGAGGGAGAGGCAGCAGCCGACTCCCCACTGAGCAAGGAGCCCAATGTGAGGCTTAATCTCAGGACCCCTGGATCATGACCTGAGCTAAAGGTAGACGCTTAACTGACTGAGCCACCCAGGCACCCCTGTCACCAACTTTTGAATGGATGAACAAAATATTATCATTTTATTATTCAGCAATATAATGAAATGAAATACTTGATGATTCTGAGAAAACAGTATTCTAGGTGAGAGAATCCAGACAGAAGAGATTACATATTTCATGATACCATTTATATGAAATGTCCAAGGGAATCAAATCTGTATTATCAGACATGAGACTGGTGATTGTCTGGGGCTGAGAGGAAGAATGGGTGATGGTTACAAAATCTAAAACTGCTTTATTGTGAAGACGGCACAATGTGCTAGAAGTCACTGAAATCCAGTGAGTCATACACTTAAAATAAGTGACTAAATCTTTTTGTCCAAAAATAGCATTTTATTTCCTATTTTCTTTTATTGTCTTATTTTTCATTATTTTATTTTATTTTATTATTTGAATGTCTGAGATTTCACTATTCAGAATATTTTAGTTATTCCTCCTCATTTTATCACGTTCCTAGAAGTACTGTTAAGGATTTTTCTGATATCAGTGGCTCTGGCCCCTATATTGTTGGAAGTGGAGGAAATAAGGTACAGCTTTAGAATGATTGTCCCCAGTGCTCTTGCCTTTCCTCCCCAGTTAAAATTTAGGCTTTGGAATAAAAAGCCTCCTTATATGTCCTCTACTCTGGGTGACCTCTGTGCAGTGACACAAAGGACCCTTGAGAGTGGAAGAACGGGACCCTTTTATTCTTCTTAGAGAGAGTATGTTCAGAGAATAGGGCAGGGTGCCTCTGGGAAAGATGCTCTGGGAATAGGGACTAGTACAACTTTCCCTGCCATAATAGTCAATATAATTTGTGAGGTTGTAAAATAAAGCTCTTAAGATACCAGTATCTCAGGGATGCCTGGGTGGCTCAGTGGGTTAAGCATCTGCTTTTAGCTCAGGTCGTGATCCTAGAGTCCTGGGATCAAGCCCCTCACTGGGCTCCCTGCTCAGCAGGGAGTCTACTTCTCCCTCTACCCTTCCTTCTGCTTGTGATCTCTTTCTCTTTCAAGTAAATAAATAAATAAATAATTAAAAAAAAAATACCAGTATCTCCGTGGTTGAGAACAAGCTATAGTCAGGGGAAGTAAAGTGGGACAGAGTGCAAATCAGGATCTTGGGTCACAAGGGTACTGGTGAGGCTTCATAAGGCTTAAATAGACAAGCAACAGAGGCTTTCTTTAGTCTGGAACAGAGAGGAGGCACCCCAGTGACCGGGAGAGATGTGGACAGATACTAAAAATACAAGTTGGATGATATTGCTCTCCTTAAGTAATGTATGTCTACAATAGCAGTGTTGATGTTTCCTGTTTATTGAAAAAATTTCTCAAGCAACATGTTAAAAATGATGGGCTGATTATCCAGTGAGATGTTTGTCCCCAGGAATTGCTTAGAGAAATGTAACACTCACAACCTTCTTGACCTTCTCTGCCTTCTGTACATAAGTATTAAAAAGTACTTCAGCTTAAAGTCTACATTTCAAATTGATTACTGTGCTACAGTGCAATCCGAAAGACAACGACTGTCAAATTCACGAATGTTATGTTGAAAGTCATCATGGAGATATTACGATAAAGATTCATGTGAGTCTATAAAAATCTGTTATGGTAGCAAATGAAACTTTGGCTCCTAAAACTACCTTTCCTTTGTATAAATATTGCTAGCTTTCCTTTGTATAAATAACGCCAGTTTTTTACATGTACATAAAGGATTGACAAACAGACAAGCCAAGTAAAGAACCAGTATAATAATGATTAAAATATTCAGTCAGCATTAAATTCTGAGCTTATATAACTTTTCTCAAACATGCCTGTGATTAATTTATTCTAGGTGTGATCTGTATATTTGAAGGGGTCACATTCAAACATAGACCTGACAAGTCCGACTTATGCACAGCTGCGTCTGTGTCATTCCAAACATCACAACATGATCGCACAGAATATGTCAGTTTCAGTAAGGAAGAGAAGAGGAGTGGAGGGGAGGGGAAGGGAAATCGTGGAGAAGGGAGAGGAGGGAAAAAAAGAAATCCAGAACAACAGAAAACTGACTCTATACCCACCTGAAAGAACTGGCAACCAGAGTTATTAGCATCAGTCAGATTTAGAAAAATAATGCTTGAAGAAGTGTATGTAGAAAGTCCTTATGTTGCTGTCTTCAAAAGATTTGACTGTAGAGGTTCTTGGTTCATAGATGCTCTTTTCATGAAAAAACAAAAAACACAAAACCTTCTGACTTGAGCAGATGTATATTGTAAAATTTCTCTAAACCAGTTCCGATGTGTGTGGATCCATTCCCCACTTCCCATGGAATTGTTGCCACGGGGCTCTGGGGCCAGCTTCTTTTGAACTAGCCTAACTAGTTTGGTAATCTGACATGTTAATTACCATCAAAACCATTTTGTGACCACAGATATGTGTGAAGGCATCTGGATTGCCTGTGGACGAATTAGATGGCCAGGGAAGCCACCCTTCATAGTGATATAACACACGGGAAATTCTTGGATACATTTTATACAGCAGAGAACCCACAAGACCAAAAATATGAAAACGCTCCTAGTCTTTCTGTGAAGAATATGGCTGTGAAACAAAGAAAACATCCAGATAATGACACAAATATTGAGAAGACTTTGAGAAAACAGAAATTATAGAAAGGTTTATAGTTAGGGGAACATGAAAAAAAGGGAAATTTTAACTTGATTTCTTTAATTTTTTTATTCCTTTAACTTCTAATAAAGGAGACATCAAGAAAGTAAAGGACATTTTAAAATATACCACAGAATATCCATCAAAACTACCATATAAACTTTTCATTCAGGTTTCAGCAAAATTATGACTATTTCAAAAATTATTTACAAGGAGGAACATTATACTGAATAATCAGAATGATACTAACAGAAGTGCAATTTATCAAAACTCATACAGAAATTACTGCTCAATCTCTCTTTGAAAGTAAACCATAAAATTATTACAAAAATATATCTTTATGCTTTATTAATTACATTATACTCATTATGTATATACACAATTCCTTAAGATGAAGATGTTGAGTTAAAATATTATTTAAGTGTCATTTTGGGGGCACCTGCGTGGCTCGGTGGGTTAAAACCTCTGCCTTCGGCTCAGGTCTCAGGGTTGTGGGATCAAGCCCTGCATCAGGCTTTCTGTTCAGCAGGGAGCCTGCTTCCCCTCTTTCTCTCTGTGCCTGCCTCTCTGCCTACTTGTGATCTCTGTCTGTCAAATAAATAAATAAAATCTTTTAAAAAAATAAAGCTTTAGATAGTGAATGGAATCTCAGTTGTAAGAATATTTTGAGTATATTTATATTCAAGAAATAGAAAAAATCATATTGCTATTTTTGAGAATTTCATTTTTTCTCTGATGCCTCAAACTTATTAAGAAAATTATGAATATGTCTATCTATGTTTTAATACTTAAGCTTAGTAATGATGTTATTTCTTTCATTGGTTGAAAACTTCTTATGTGTCAGGTACTATAGTGAGTACTTAATCTATATTATATATTTGCTTATTTTCCTGCACAGGGTCCATGATACTCTATTTTCTTCCTGTGGTAGCCATGACCAATGTCCCTTAAACTTTACCATCTTACAATATGCCAGGATTTCCCTTCATAACTCCTTTTATGTTCTGTTAAGAACGTGCTTAATTCTAAACAAAGACAAGAGCAGAAGTGCATGTGCTGGTCCAGCTCTGGCCTTCTCATTGTTCATGTAAGAGCCTTCTGTCTCTTTCTACCTTAATAACAAGCAACTTTCCAAACACCAGTTGTCTTTGCAGCCTGGATTCTGGCATTAAGAAATACTGAACAAAATTCCACCAGACCCAGAGAGACATGTTGAGAGTGAGAAATAGCCTTTTGTGTATGTGATCACTAAGATGGAGTCATTTTTGTTGTTGTTGCCATATCATAATCCTACCACTTAAGATTCACAGAGATACTCCCATCCACGAGTACCTGTCACAACCACTTCAGATTCACAGAGATACTCCCATCCACGAGTACCTGTCACAACCACTTCAGATTCACAGAGATACTCCCATCCACGAGTACCTGTCACAACCACTTCAGATTCACAGAGATACTCCCATCCACGAGTACCTGTCACAACCACTTCAGATTCACAGAGATACTCCCATCCACGAGTACCTGTCACAACCACTTCAGATTCACAGAGATACTCCCATCCACGAGTACCTGTCACAACCACTTCAGATTCACAGAGATACTCCCATCCACGAGTACCTGTCACAACCACTTCAGATTCACAGAGATACTCCCATTCACAAGTACCTGTTACAACCCCACTAGAACATGAGGTACATGGCCTCATCCTAGAGACCCCTGGAAGGCAGCAAGGAAAAGCCATTAAAGGCTGGAACTCAGCATGTGATACTCTTACTAAACTGTCACATTACTACAGTAATGTAGAAGGAAAGTAATGATCTACCATCTTTACACTTCAAACTTGTGAAATGTGAAACTGAGCTGGCATTTCAGCAACAACTCAAAAGCATTGTGAGAGATGCTTCATGTCAGAAGTAGACACAATTTTCATTAATAATTAACAAAAAAGATTTAATTATAAAGAAAAAGTTGATAAATTGGATTACATTTAGGCTTGAAACTTTTTGAATATAAAGAAAAAACTTCTAGAAAATGAAAAGCAAGACAGTGTGATAGAAAATATTTTCAAAACACATACCTGATAAAGGGCTTGTCATTATCTATCTATCTATTTATTCTATAAATCAATAGAAATGATGGAAAATTCCACGGAGAATCAGCAAGAACTTGAGCATCCCCTCCACAAAGTGGGGTCTCCCAGGAAATAATGAACATACAAAAACGTGTTAAATCTACTTATTCTTTACAGAGGTGTACCACATGCACACAATAAGAAATATACAGACCAGAATGGTTAAAAAATGTTGTCAATACCAAATGTTGGAAAGGATTTATGTTAACAGGAAATCACATGCTGCTGATAGCAATTTGATGCATCTGCTTTTGAAAACTTGCAGTGCCAACTAAAATTAGATCACACTTAATTATAAAACCAACAAAAATAGCTGCATATGTTCATCAAAAGACATGAAAAATGCTTATAGTCATGCTATTACAGCAGAAAAAAACTGAAAACTATTCGTATCATCATAAGAATGGATAAATGCACTGTAGTACATTCATTGAAGAGGACGATAGAAAAATACAACGTACCAACTGCATCATGATCAATGCCCCTTCAAAATAATGTTGATCCAAAAGAGGCAGACAAAAAAAGAATCCATGCTGTATCATTTCATTTAAAATAATTTCATAAATAAGCAAAACTCATCTATGCTGATACAACTTAAGAGAATAGTTGAGAAGTAGTAAGTGGAAGTGAGGAGAGGAGCTTCTGGGGTGCTGGTAAAGTTTAATTTTTTAATTGGGTGGTGAGTGTATCAGTGTGTTCATCATCTAAGGATCTAATTGTACTAATGAATTTGTTCACTTTGTTGTCTTCCTAAAAAAAAAAAATTAGAGGAAACCTCAGTTCTATCAAGACAAACATTTAAATACAGTACCAACTGATATCATGTCTGAATGGAACACCCTTTGCCATAGGACGCTTTTAAAATAAATTTAGATTTTTAATTTCTTTTTTAAGTAGTTTAATTCCTTGTAAGGATTGATGTTTTATGAATTTGATTTGATTTTAGTGAGGTTATAAAGACAAAAGATAAAAATTACTATATATTTAACATAAAATATAACATTTATTATTAAAAAAACATGAAAGTATTTTGTAGATGTAATTGACATCTATCTATAATTAGTTGAATTTAAGTGGAGGAAATTATCCTTAGTATGGCTCCACTGGACAATTTTATATATGAAAGAAAAATTAGAGGATTTTAGGGATCTTATTTTACTTTTATCTTGACATATTTTGCTTTTCATCATCTTAGAAATTATTTTATCATTAGTCATGAATTATCCCCAACTTTGCTAAAAGGAGACTAAAATAAGAATGAGACTGAGTCACCTAGAATGATGTAATGGTAAAATAAATCACTAATATTACATCATCATTCAGTTTTTTAATTGGGTTGTCCAAAATATTTCAGCATCTTTTAAAAAGTTATAAAATAAATTTGGAAACATGATCTTTGTAGTCTTTTTAAATAAAGTGTTCATGGAATACACTGAGAATTCAGAATTTTTAAAAAAATTCTGCCAAGGGGGCCTTGGTGGTTCAGTGGGTTAAAGCTTCTGCCTTCAGCTCAGGTCATGATCCCAGAGTCCTGGGATCAAGTCCCACATCAGGCTCTCTCTTCAGCAGGGAGCCTGCTTCCTCCTCTCTCTCTCTCTCTCTCTCTCTGCCTGCCTCTCTGCCTTCTTATGATCTTTGTCTGTCAAATAAATAAATAAAATCTTTAAAAAAAAATTCTGCCAAAATGGTACAGAGAATGATAGCCTTAATTATTATATGAATCAAAATGTGGATTCATAGAGACAGATAACAGCACTTTAGATACTAATTATAATGGCAAAATTAATTATATAAGAGAAATTGTAGACTATATATCATCAGATGAAAACATCCCAGATGGATTTCCTCAAAATCAAGAAACAATGAGTGAACAATGTATTTATAAAAGTGAAAAAGGTATATGACATTCTCATCCAGTTAGTTATTCAACAGTAAGGATTTTATCACAAAGTATTTTGTGACATGAATCTGTTTTATAATGTGTCAATGTATTATTTGATTTTTATGTTGCTCATGCATCAAAATTTACCTAATAAGATTTTTAAGGGGACAAATGCTGAAGACAAGTGTGATGATTAATTTTATGTGTCAATTTCACCATGCATTTATTCAATCAAACATTAATCTCTGTATTGCTGTGAAGGTGTTTTGTAGATGCAGTTAACATCCACCACTACTTGACTTTAAATAAAAGAGATTATCTTCAGTAATCTGGCTGGCCACTTCAAATTAGTTGAATGGGTTTAAAAGCAAATCCAAGTTTCTATAGGAAGAAATTGCCAGTCTCAGATTCTGCTGAACTAGCATTTCCAGACTGCCTTCCCTGACAGCCAGTCCTACAAATTTTAGACTCACCAAGCCAGGTACTACAGTTGCATAAACACGTTTCTTAAAATAAATTTCTATCTCTCTCTTATGCATGTATGCATATGTATATGATATATGATTTCTTTATGTAAATATATAGATATATCATATATAATTATATCTATAATTTATGTCTGCATATAAAATTTTATTTTATATAATATATATAGAAAGAATCAAACCTTAACTAACACAGATAATGTATATAAAAAGTTAATTGAAATATGGTTATAAGAAAAAGAAAAAAACTTGATCAAATAGAAATTTTAAAATACATCTATTGATCAGTTAATTTGATATTTATAAACCTAAATGTGAAAATATTTTGCAATTATAGACCAAAAGTGATGGTCAACACGTCTACAACAAAACTATCATCTTTTAAATTGTCAAAAGCGTTGCATTTTGATGACTCAAGAGCATGAAGAAGAAGCAGAAGTAATGATAACTGGAATCTATTTGAATATTTGAAATCAGTACTCAGTATTTGTAAGATTAATGTGCTTCAAGTTTATTCATGTGAGTTATAATCAGAGGATATTGCTTATTTCAGGCATATACCTTTGCTTTACCACCAGGAAATTATGGAATAGAAACAAGGGCTTGGTATGTTTAAATTCTCATTAAAATTTTTAATGACATTGTCTTCCTTATACCTTTACTCTTAGTTCTGTAAACTATTTGTAAACAATTTTAAGACATTTAAAATATCTGCTATACCTGTATGGTAAGTGGTGATGTCTGTTTTTCCTGGTTATGATGAGGGTTAAAATGGTCCTTGAAATAATTTTTGAACAAAAGTACCCAAGAAAAATAAACTAAAGGTTTGACTCTCTCCAAGGAGCCAGTATAGATTCAAAATGCCTGGAGTGAACTGGGGAGACTGGGTCCTGACTTATGTACATTGGCACACGGATCTCAATGAAATAAAACAGATAAAAAATGTATTTGTTTTATGAGGCCATTTTAATACCAAAAAGACCATGAGCTTAAATTTAAAATTCAATGCCCTTGAGTTCACACATTACTATGAATGAGAAGCAGACAAAGGAGTCTTCTCAGCCCCCCCAAGGATAATGAATTACCTAACACTCAATTCACATGTGTCCAAAGAGGATGAGGAAGGAAGGGCTCCCATAAATGGAAGACAAGAACCTTAGAGAGCTGTGGACTGAGAAGTCCTTCCCAAGAAGCAGGGACAGACCCTTACCAGGAAGATTTCCTTCCCAGGGGAAAGGGATGCATCACAAAATCTGCAACGACATTGTTATGGTGCTCCTTCCAAATGAGAATCTTAGTGAGATCATCTACTTCTTGCTCCACCACACCACAGGGACAGCATTTGGTTCACAGAGCTCTAGATGAGAAAGATCCACATCTACACCTAATATAGTCTTACAACTACCATAAAACACTCACAGCTTGCATGCTGGGATTGGCTGGGACTTGGGGTCATTGTCTGCCGTAGAACAGGTGAGTTATCAAACAAGCAGACCCTTGTAAATGTTCATATGGTTCACCAAATAGTTCAGCACATGGAAGCTAGTTCTTCCTGACCTTTATGAATTATCTGACAATAGGCAACTGGCTGTCACTGATAAGATTTGAGAAGAAGTGACAACTCTCACAGTTAGACCCAAATGTTTGTTTCTTCACAGCCATCTGTAGCTTCCCTTGTACCGTACCAAAAGGCAAAAATTTGAAATGGTAGCTGTTTTGTCAGCCTTGGTTTTGGTGTAATCACTGATCCAACTTGAAAAGGTTATGTGAGAAATAATTCTTTGATTTTACCAGGGAGTAATATTCTGAGTCTATTAGTTATTGTAGTGTAACCTGACATACTTCCTGTTCTTCCCTTCTCTGATTGCTCTATGCTGGTTTCTTTTGCTGACTTCTCTCCCTCAGACTAAACCTGACATGGTGGTATCTGGCTCCCCTTTCCATTCCTATCTATATTCTCTCCCACAGGAGCCACATCCATTCCAATGCCTTACAGTATTATCTAAACCCACATTTATGTTCCCAATCCAGACCACTCATCTGATCTCCAGATTCAGATTTTTTGTTCGCTACTAAATATCTCCACTTGGATGTTGTTTAGGCTTCTCAAATGTTAACATTGCTATGCTGGAACTTTTCAGCATGTCTCTGAGTAAGCATGTACTCAGTCTTTTTTTTTTTTTTTTTTCAAAATTTTATTTATTTATTTGACAGACGGACAGCACAAGTAGGCAGAGAGGCAGGCAGAGAGAGAGGAGGAAGCAGGCTCCCCACTGAGCAGAGAGCCCATACTCAATCTTTCTATCAGTTAATACCAGCTCTCTCTCCAGTTGCCTCAACCAGATAGTAATCTTCCTTGAATCGTCCCTTATCCCAAACCTTCATGTGTATTCTATCAGCTGGGCCTGGGAGTTTTTCCCAAAATATATATTAAACATGAACACTATATCCACCTACACTGCCATTCACCTTGGGCTGAACCCTTGTCATCTTCACCAAGATGCCACAGGAGGCTCCTGACCACTTCTCACTGCCACTTTTATGCTCTGCAGCGCCTTTGCCACACAGCAGCTGGAGTGATGATTTGTAAAAGAAAACTTGTTCATTATACCCTCTTGATTTTGATGCTTACACAAAATCATCCAATGCTTTTCTTTTGCTCTTAATGTAAAAGCAACGTTCTATACCTTGTAATTCTATCAACTTTTGAAACCTTTCTGAGAACACAACCTCCCGCCTTACTTTACTTCAAACACACTGACCTTTTCTCCCCATTCATTGAACAGTCCTAGCTCTTCCTGACTCCCACTGTTGTACCTCAATCAACGTAACATGAGGCTGGCATCCTCCTATCATCTCGTTTCAGCATCTATATCCTCAGGAAGGAGGTTTCTGTCCATTTAATCTAAAATAGACCTTCCATAGATAACCCCTTCCATATTTGTATCCTAGAACCCTTTTTATTTTATTCTCTGCATGATTTGCTAGCTTGTAAATGTTGCATTTTCTTGCTTACTGTCTTACTCATTATCTCTTCCAGTGCCACGTAAGCTCCACCAGGCTATGGGTTAACCAAGTTTGTTTTCTTCTCATTTATACATTCCTGAAGTCCAGCACTGTGTCCAGTAGATGGTGATGGCTCAAGGAAACATTGTGGGGGGTATTCATTTTACAACCCTTTTGTTTTAATAAGTTACATGTATTTGCAATTGTAAACTAATACTTGGTCTTTCTATCAGTTAATACCACATCAGTATGGTAAAAGGTCACATTTCATCTAAGAAAAATGAATTATACCGTTCAAACTTGAAGATCACAAAGTCAATTTCCATTACTCGGGCCAAATAAATTTATGCATCTTTCTATTATAAATTTTTGAAGATGTATTAGTTAAGCATTTTCTTTCTTTGTTCAATATGAAGGAAAAGTCTCCTATACTGAATTCTAAGTAAATCTGCACATTTGTCAATATGGATATTTCTCACAATTCTAAATAGAATTCTAAACTGAATAAGGTGTATTTTGTGTTCTTATCCTGGACATAATTCCACAAGTAACAAATAAATAAACAAACAAATAAAAGAAACACATAAGTTTAAAAAGTGAGAATAGATGTCTGGCATGAAAAATAAAGAATTATGTAAAGGTTAAGTGAGAATAGAGGGCACTTATCAGCCTGACCTCTTTCTAAGGGAGATGGCACATAAAAAGAAAACTTAGTTTGCTCTCTATATTTTAATTCTGTTTATTCATTTGCCTCCTTCTTGTAGGAGCAAGTACAGACACATCCATAAAATATATGATTTAACACAAAGTCACTTTTATTCCTAAAATGCAAGCATATGGGAAGTGCACTAAACATTTCCTAAATTATGTGTGACTATATTAAACATAGCTTGTAAGTACCTTGGTTTTTGTAAGAACATACATATTTTCCATTCCACAAACTGTAAAATTCTATATCTACCATCCATTATTAATCCATATGATTTACATAATTAATATCTTGGGAAGTTGGAATAAATGGTTTATAAAAATAAAAATTAACCATAGTTGACCAAGATTGCAACACAAGGGGCATCTAAGCTACCCTTCCCCCACAGGTGGACCAAATGTACAGTTATACATGGAGCAATTCCCTCTGAAAGAGACTCAAAAACTAGCTGAATAACTCCTCCATATCAAGAAAAACAAGAAAATACCTAATCAAATTGGATAGGAAAGGCTGAAACACATGCTCATCATAAACCTCACTCTTAGCACAATGCCATGGAACTGGGAGGAAACCTCCAACTCCCAGCTTCTCCCTGAGGATTACAGGGTTTGGTCCAATTTTTAGGAATGTCACTGTAGGGATAGGTCGCCCAAAACTTAGTTCTGAAAGCCAAGCTAGTTTGTGTCCAAAAGACCCATAAGTCTGTCGCAAACAAGGAAGCAGTACTTAATGGGCATGGCAGTTCTCACAGAGGCTCCCCTCAGGGCTCCACGTAGAGGGAGCAGGCAAAATCAGGTATCTCCCAGTCTTTAACTGAAAGCGATTGATCTGTATACTTTACAAGCTGCTGCCTGAAGCTCAGACTTTAAACTTTAGTACGTATCTTGCGGCTGCCTGTTATCCTCCCCAGAGAACAGGGACACCTCCTCTACTTTCTTTCTTCAACCAGCTCTAATAATAAAACCAAGTCACCATTACCTCTCTGGAAGACGTTTGCATACACATCTGGTGTCCCCACTTTTTGTAGCTGCCACTCAAGAGACAGACCCCTGGGTGGTATGTCTCAATAGCCAGCAGAAATTGTATTCATGAGTCCCACAGGACTATAGCAAACAAATAAGAAGTTCTTATAGGTGTAAGCGCACCCTTCCCTACCCAACCAGAGTCCTTACACTCAGGCCCAGAGGAGAGAAAGCAACCGAAAATGGCCATATCTCAGTGTCTCCCTGGAAGGGGTTTAACTAAATACATTTCCAAATGCTGTCTGAAGGTTTTTCTCATAATCACCCTGCATCTAGGTGCTGTTTCTGATTCTCTTTGAGGTAGGTCTTGGCATACCCTCAACTACTGTGAACCACTAAAAACAAAGAAGTCATTTTGGACAATCAAAAGTTTGAAAGGCAACCAGGATCTTGGATTGGACTAATTGATGAGTTTCACCTACAAGAGACCATTCTGCCAAGACTGGGAGAGTTATTTTATCCAATGTGCAGAAACAACCATAGATAGTAAATGAGGAAACAGAGAAATACATTTCAAACAAAACAATGTAAACCTATAGAAACAGATGTTAACAAAACAGAAATAAGTGATTTAACTGGTAAAGAGTTCAACATAAATTTAGCTGGTAGAGAGTTACATAATATTAAAAACAAGCAACAAAGCATGGAGTTGAAGAATACAATAGCTTAGCTGAAATATTTAAAGAGTGTTTCAGTAACAGACTAGATCAACTGAAGGAAAAAAATCACTTAATTGGAAAGTCAATGGAACTCATCCAATCAGAGGAGCAAAAAGAAAAAAAGAATAAAAGAGTTGGATTTTTTAAAGGACTTATGGGTCACCATCAAGAGGACCAATACCACTTTATAAATGTCCCAGAAAGACAAAAGAGAGATAAAGGGGCTAAAAGATGATTCAAAGAAATAGCGCTGAAAAAAGTCTTAACCTGGGGAAAGAACAAACAACAAGATCCAGGAAGCCCAGAGAGTTTTAACTAATATGAACCCAACATAACCACACTGAGACATGTTAAAATTGAATTTTCAAAAGTTGAAAAAAGGAGGGAAGCTTAAAAGCCGGGGTGGGGGGGGGAGCAATCTTATTACATACAAGGGACTCTCCATGAAACTATGAGCAAATTTCTTATCAGGAACTTTTCAGGCCAGAGTGGAGTAGGATGATATAATTAAAGTGCTGAAAGAAAAATATTGCCAACCAAGAATACTATACCTACAAAGTTTTCCTCATAATTGAAGGAGAGGTAAAGAGTTTTCCAGACAAACAAGGACAGGTGGCATTCATCACTACTACACTTGCCTCACAAGAAATGCTAAGAAAGTTCTTTGGTACATCTGGGTGGCTCAGTGGATTGAGTATCTAAATTTTGATTTGGACTGAGTCCAAATCATGATCTCAGGGTCATGGAATTCAGCCCTGCATCATGTTCTGTGCTCAGCATAGAGTCTGTGTGGGATTCTCTGTCTCCCTCTCCTCCTTTCCCTCCTCCAACTCGCATGCTCTCTCTAAATAAATAAATAAATAAATAAAGTCTTAAAAAAAAAGTTCTTCAAATTGATATGAAAGGACAGTAATTAGCAGCAGGAATACATGGAAGTATAAAGATAAAAATAGAGTCAGTTTCAGAATACTCCAGTATTGTGGTGGTGGGAAGTAAATCACTTATTGCACTAGAATAAAAGTTAACAGATAAAAGTATTAAAAATGACTATAAATACAATATTTTTAATGGATACACAATGTTAAAAAAATAAATTGCAACATTAAAAATAAAATCTGAGAAAAGGGAGTGTAAAAATGTAGAGCTTTTCTATGTGTTTGAAGTTAAGCAGTTATTAGCTAAAAGTAGGGTGTGTAAAGATGTTTTATGTAAGCCTCAGGTAACCACAAAGCAAAAGCCTTGAGTAGATGCAAAAAGATAAAGGAAAAAAAAAGCATACCACTACAGAAAATCATCAAATTACAATGGAAAGAACATGAAAGGAAGAAAGGAGCAAAGAAATTACAAACAACCAGAATACGATTAATAAAATAGTCCATACCTATCAAAAATTATTTTAAATGTCAATAGGATAAATCATCTAATCAAAAGACACAAAGTGGCTTATTAGGAAAACAAAACCTGACTATATGCTGATTACAAGCCACTCACTTCAGCTTTAGGGACACACATGGACTCAAAGGAAATTTATGGGAGAATGTATTACATGTAAATGAAAGCTAAAGGAAAGCAGAGTAGCTGTGCTTATATTAGACAAAATAGAATTTAAACCTAAGACTATTACAAAAGACAAAATTATTATATAAAGTGATCGATTCTTTTTTTTAAAATTTTATTTATTTATTTGACAGACAGAGATCACAAGTAGGCAGAGAGGCAGGCAGAGAGAGGAAGAAGCAGGCTCCCTGCTGAGCAGAGCCACCCAGGCACCCCACGTGATTGATTCTTTAGGAAGATAAAATATTAGTATTTATGCACTCAACATAGGAGAACCAAAATATATAAAGCAAATATATAGATCTGAATAGATCTGAATCCAATAAATAAAATAATAGCAAGGAACCTTAATACTTCACTTTCAGCAATGGATAGATCATCTAGACCAAAAGAAAAAAAAAAAAAAAAAAAGAAAGAAAGAAAAGAAAAGAAAAAGAAACTAAGAAGAAATATTAGACTACAAGTTAAACCAGATGGACCTAGTGGACATATTACAGAACATTCCATACAGCAGCAGCAGAATAAACATTCTTCTCCAGCATCCATGTAAAATTCTGGTGGGGGATCTTGCCTTCCTGTTGCTGGCTGCAGACGGATCAGGGTGGTGGATACTGAAGGTTGATGGTTGTTTCATCTACTCTGAGAGTCTGTTTAGTCTGGCAACCTTCATAAATTATCTCAGCCAAGTTTCTGGCTGATTTGTTACAACTTCTCCATCACCCTCTACTGCTTCACCTTGCCCTTCACGTTAGGAAGATGCCTTCTTTCCTTAAACCTCAAGAACCAATGTCTGCTAGCTTCAAACTTGCAGGTTTCCTACCTCTCAACCCTCACAGAATTGAAGGGTGAGGGTCTTACTCTGAGTTATTAGGCTTTGGCTTTAGGGAATGTTGGGGCTATTTTGACCTTCTACCCAGACTACTAAAGCTTTCTCCCTATCATGAGACTGTTTTGCTTTCTCATCATTCATGTGTAGCTCTTTTAATTTCCTTCAAGACATCCTTGTATTCACAACAAAACAAATACAAAATGGCTAACTGTTTGGTACAAGAGGCCTAGCTTTTGGCCTGTCTTAGTTTTGGACATGCCTTCCTCACTAAGCTTAATCATTTCTAGCTTTTGATTTAATGTGAGAGGTATGTGACTCTTCTTTCAGTTGAACACCTAGAGGGCATTGTAGAATTATTAACTGGCCTAATTTCAATATCATTGTGTCTCAGGAAATAGGGAGGCCCAAGGAGAGGAAAAGAGATGGCTAATTGGTGGAGCATTTGGCACACAAAACATTTATTTACAGTTAAATTTTCTGTCCCCCATAAGGGATCATTAATCCCAGATCACCATAACAAATAAAATAATAGTGAAAAAGTTTGAAATGTTAAGAGAATTACCAAAAGGTTACCCAGAGACACCTATGTGAACAAATACTGTTGGGAAAAAAAAGCACCAATAGACTTGCTCAACACAGCTTGGCCACAAACCTTCACTCCATTTAAAAAAAAAATGTAATATTTGTGAAGCACAATAAAGTGAAATGAGTTACAGCTGCACATACACAATGGGATATTATTCCCCTCTAAAAAAGAAGAAAATCCTGAGATCTACAACAGCGAAGATGTACCTGGAGAGCATTATGTTAAGTGAAATAAGCCTGACAGAGACTGACAAATAATGCATGATATTACCTATATGTGGATACAAAAAGAAAAAAGTAAAAAAAAAAAAAAAAAAAGTGAGGGGTCAAACTAAGAAATACACTGTAGAAAGATGGTAGCCAAAGGCTTGGGGCAGGGTTGGTAAATGAGTCAAGCTTTCAGTTATAAGATAAACAAGGTCTAAGGGTCTAATATATAACATGATGACTGTCATTGAGAATATTATATTGTAAAATTGAAATTTGCTAAAAGAATAGAATTTAAGTGTTCTTAAAAAAAAAAAAAAATCCAGTGCTGACATGCTGATTTTAAGCATGTTAGACAGTGGAGGAAAAGGAACTGGCAAGGATTTCCTCATAAAGAGGAGGGAACCAGCACCACATCCTGCCCTGTGGTGGGGTGTGGGAAGTACAGCATAGGGAAGACCACTCCCCAGCACCACTCATGGGAGCCCAAGTAAAGTGATAAAGGTTTAAATTAATTCAAAGGAAGGAATCCTTTTACAGTATATATGTATATCAAATCATCATGTTATACATTTTAAATATTTTATAATTTTATTTATCTATTATGATTCAGTAACCAAAAAACAAAAACAAATTTGCATATATATGTATATATATATACATGTTTTATGAGAAACCTTTATTCTACTGTTTTACTATTTTGTTAACATTTTTACTATTTTGTTCTCATGGAACTTTGAAAAACAAGTCTATAAATAGGCTTCATCTTAGGAAAATATAATTAACGGGTTTGGATGTATGCTTTTAAAGTTGTACTTTCTAAAAGCACCACAGATTATTTTAATGTACAGTCAGGGTTGAAAATATTCATTGTAATATATTAATATAATCAGTGTCTTGGGTACCATCCATATAAGAGAGGCATTTAACATTTTTAACTCATGTAATAAATGTGAAAATGTTTGAGTGATTCATAAACAGAACTTGACCAAGGTCAGCTTTCCTAGAAAGTGTACGTAGATGGAATTCTACTTTTTTTTTTTTTAAGATTTTATTTATTTATGTGATAGATGGAATTCTACTTTTTTTTTTTTTAAGATTTTATTTATTTATGTGATAGAGAGAGAGCACAAGTAGGCAGCTTGGCCACAAACCTTGGCAAAAGGAGAGGGAGAAGCAGACTCTCCACCGAGCAGGGAGCCTGATGCAGGGCTGGATCCCAGGACCCTGGGATCATGACCCAAGCCAAAGGCAGCAGCTTAACTGACTGAGCCACCCAGGTGTCCCGGAATTCGACTTCCTCAATGCACTGAATATTTGTGCTTGGGGCACATCACGCCTTCCTTTGTACCTATTTCTCCTATTCAGAATGAGAATGACTATCCTTTGCCTGTCTCACCACTCCATTTAGGAAGCAGATACATTGTTTGGTTGCCTGGGTTCACAGCGGGAGAGGAATGGTACCTCCAGTCTCCCTCACTCTTCATTTAGACGTTCGAGTAGATGCTGTTGGAAGGGAATGTATTTTGCATGTGAGAAGGACATGAATTGGGGGAGGGGGGGAAGTGAGGGAGGCTCAGTGTCCCTACAGAACTCATTCTTTGAAATCCTAACTCCAATGCAATGGTATTGGGGGTGGGACATTGAGGAGGTAACCAGATCATGGGACTGGAGCCCTCATAATGGGATTAGTGTCCTTCTAAAAACAGACATAAGAGAGTTCATTCCTCTCCACTCTCAGCCATGTGAGAACATAGGAAGAGAATGGACATGTGCAAATCAGGAAGAGGGCTTTCACCAAACACAGGACCTGCTGGCTCCTTGATCTTGAATTTCCAGCCTGCAGAACTGTGAGAAATAAGTGTTTGTTGTTACAGCCTCTTAGTCTACGTTTTCTGTTATAGCAGCTCGAGCTATGACCATTTCTCTGCCTATTTACATAGAAAACTACCTATGCTCTTTCCCGTTCTTTACATTTAAATATTTTCTCGATCTTGTTTATCTTTTCCTTAAATTAAATTATAGCTTTATTTTCTCTTTAGTTCTGCTCACTTTGGGTTATTCTGTTCCTTTTTCATAACTGATATATACTGTGGCATTCTATTAACAAAAACAGTTTGAATTCTGACTACCTCTAATGTGCGTATAAAAACTCTTCTTTCTCATTAAAAAAGAAAAGGGGAATGTTTGAATTAAGGCAGAAATATTTGGTCACTAAAAAGAATATAAAAACTGGGGCTTCTGGGTGGCTCAGTCCATTAAGCAGCTGACTTGTGCTTTCAGATCAGGTAATGACCTCAGGGTCATGGGATTGAGCCCTGCATAGGGCTTCAGGCTGAGCAAAGAATCTATTTAAGATTATCTATTTTCCTCTCCCTCTACCCCTCCCCCTTCTCTTCCTCTTTTAAAAAAGAATGTAAAAACGAAATAAATTGGATTGAAAATCAAAATAAACATGTCATTACTCAAGCAGGGCCCTTGGGCCCATTATGACATTTTGTTCTAGTATTTTTTTCCTGGAGCTATTTTATCCCCATAATTATAATTTTCCAGGCTTACAAGCATTTTTGAAAAGTTATCAAATCCCGCCTGAAAAGAAAATTTTTCCCAAAGAATTTCTTCAGTATTCTAGTACATGATTCACACCCGTAATGAAGAATGATTATTCTCTACAAATTGTAAAATAAAACATCACTCTTTGATGAAATTAGTATGGTAGTTCAGTCAGGTGAAGCTTACTAAAATGGTGAATGTCTTCAGATCTCTTTTAAAACTTCTTACGGGTGTTAAAAACCCCCGAGGGTAGTCTAACATTTTGAGAACACCATTAGTTTTCTTTCTTTTTGCTTTTCATTTTCTTTCATCTTTTAAAGAGATGGATTCCCCTTTCCTTGCTTTTTTTTTTTTTTTCTTTTCTTTTTTTTTGTCTCCACCTCTATATCTGCCTTCCCCTTCTTCCTCTTCTTTCATTTTAGGTACATAAATGTGATATGGTTTCCCATCTATAAAAATAGTTGTCTATTTTTCATATGCAAAAACAACTTGCCCAGATATACCAATCTCAGACCCCCTTATTTTTATACCTAAACTCTATATGTAAATGCGACCCTTTAGTTTAGATTCAGTATCTGACTAATTCATAAATAAATAGTCTTTCCTTGTGTATATGTATACAATTTACTTTTTTTCAACTAAAAATGTTATCAAGAAATTCTATGATTTTCCCCAAATTATTACAGCCATTCAAAATGCATATGTTGGGATTTTTTTTTTCTCCCAGAACAACTCCCCTTGCTTCCATGATTATTCTAGAGTCCATGATTTTATATAACCCACCCCATTTCTCAAGATAGTTATTTGTACATGTGGTTCTGAATCAGATCCAGAGATAGTTTTTTCTTGCTCAATTTTATTTATTTCTGTAAAAGCCTTGATTACTGTGGTAAGAAATTCATGAGTAATCAGTGCTTTTTATTGGTCTAATCATAAAACTTTTAAAGCACTCTTATTTATTCCTTATAACAGCCCTGTAGTGTAAGCAAACTAGATATTAATTTTGAAAGAAGAATTTCAAAGGTTTTATCTAGCGTGAACATGCTGTGTGCCAGGCAATGGGGAAATAAGGGAACCCAAAACACAAAAATATCTGTTCTCATCGACTTGTCTAATGGAGTAAAGGCAATAGCAAAATAAATATACAAACAGAGTCTAAATACTAAGCAACAAGAAGGAAAACATGAAGAATTATGGGAAAGATTTTACTTAGGAGTCAGAGAAGGATAACAGACAAAGTATCTACAGACTGACCAGTGAAGGACGTAGCCCTGAAGATTTTCAGATCATTCAAGGCAGGTGTGCTAGTAAAGGCAAAGGTCCTAAGGCGGGCATATGCATTATGCGTTTAAGGGGCAGAGAGAAAGCCAGTGTGGCAGGATTATTGAGTAGCATTAGAAGACAAAGTCAGAAAATTGAGATGGGGGCAGACTGGGTTATACCTGGAGGATCATGGGATGAATTCTGATGGTTTTTCCCTCAGTGAGATGGTCTACTTCTGAAGTGCTCCAAGCAGAATGGAAAAAAGAGGAGGCACTTTGAGACCTATGTCAGGAATTTATGATGATGATGTCTGGGTTCGGATTACTGGTTCTGAGTGAAATGGAATGTGGCTGATGCTGGTTATATCTGAAAGTAGGTGATTAGAATTTGCTGACGAATCCAAGGTGGATTATGATGTAGAGAATTCAACAATAACCAATGGAAAAACACTGTTGTCTCTGACTGGCATTGGAAGATAGCAAGAGAGGTCAATCTTGTGAATATGGTGGGGCTAGGTAACAAAAGCCAGCTTTTGATATCTTGATTTGGCAATTATTATTAGGCAATCAAGTCAATATCATAAAGGCCATTGAAACTCCAAGTATGTAGTTAAATGCTGGAGTCCAGTGTAAGAATATAAATTTCAGAATGATCGATCAGCTTTATGTGATATATAAATCTCAGGCTGAATGAGATTACCTAGTGATGGGTGCAAATAGCAAAGAGAAGAGGTCCAAAGACAGAGTGCTAGGGCTCTCCAGCGTTTAGAAGCCCTGGATAAGTGGAGGAATCTGCAAAGGATCCGTCAGAACTGTAGAGGACAGGGAATATAGTCAATAATGCTGTAACGATATTGAATGGCAACAGACAGCAACTAAACTTACTATGGTGATCATTTTGTAATGTATATAAATATTGAATCACTATGTCTTATACTTGAAACTAATACAATATTGTATGTTAATTATTCTTCAATAGCAAGGGGGAAGAAAAGAAATGTAGGGGAAAAAGAACAAAAAATGGAGAATTTGGTATCACAGAAGGAAATGAAGAGAGTATTTTCAGAGAAATACATGACAACATTGCCAAATGCTGCTGTTAATTCACCTGTAATGGAAAATAGACGTGACATTGCATCTGGTGATAAAAGAGGAGAAGGTAGAATACATGGGCAGAAATTTTGTTTGGTCAGTGGATACAGTGGTGCCAGCCTGTGCCCTTGTACTTTGCTTTAAGCTTGTGAAAGAAGAAGAATGAGGTTGATAGAAGAGGAGTAAATATGGAGTAGTCTAGAGGAGTGACCTGAAGAAGGAGCAGGAGGTGGAAGCTGGTGGACAGCACTCAGAGCCCCATTGAAGTTAGATATCTTGAATTTCAAGAGGGACCAGGCAGCATGGTTAGTGTTTTCCCTGCAACTGCTATAAGAATCTTGGGTTCCATTCAGAGCCCTGAAAGGAGATGAAGACTTGACCAGGAGCCAGAGGGCAAGAGAATGGTTGCTGATCCAATAAGCACATATGATGATAAAGATTATAAAGGTGAGCTTGAAGCAGAAGAAAAAATGAATTGTCTTGATCTTTGTCTTCATACTATATGAACTCAGAAAGGTATAGATTGGCTTATGTGATATTCTGTTACTGCATTTTATTTTGTAATAGGAAGGTAAGTAACAATGATTTCATATATACATATGTATATATGCATATATATATTCCATATGGAATATATATTTTTAAGAATATTGCATTAAACCTATTTATTTATTTATTTATTTATTTTCCCCATCTGGAGAATTGGTAAAAATCAAACTAATATTCCAGCTTTCATGGAACATTTGGTTTTTAAAAGAATGTTACTAACGCCTACCTGGCATCGTGACTGTGATTACATTTCAAAAGTGTTGGATACTGCGATTCTACTTTCATAGGATCAATACGGCTAAAAGAAGGATGATAATCAAAACAGATTTTGGTCCCCAAATAAGTAGCAATTGGGAAATTATACTACTCTCCATCAGAGTTTCACCATACACACACTGATATTATGAGAAACTCTAACAGGTGCATCTTAGCATATGAAGTTCTAATCAAACCTTACCTGGCTATATTAATAGGTTTCAAGACCTATTTTACTTTAAAAAGTACTTTTTGAGCACTTAGTATAAAATTGTTCTGAACAGGCTTTTAAAAGTTCCCTGTTCCTGTTTGCCCTGTGGACTCATCCCTACTTGCTTAAGGACCACATTTTGTGAGTCTGCAGGGCCCCTTGAACAGACTGACCCTCTCTTCTCCAAGATGTCTAGTCACACCCTCATCAAGTGCTCCATGAAGTCCCCAGATGGGCTTCTGGTGGCACAAAATATAACAGATTCTAACTGTTCAGATATAAATACATGATACAGCCACACAGTTGGGGAATCTGATAAAAGTCATCACCTGCATTTCATCTTCTAAAAAACTAATGTTCTGAAAAACTAAGACATTTTCAAAATCCATAGGAGAAATGTAAATTCGTATTTTCCAAATCCTATGCATACCCCAGTATTTGTGGAATGAACACTGTAGTAAGTATATTTCCCATGGGTAGAGGGTCATTTCTTAGCTAACTGGATTACCATTCCCTGACTTGGATATTGTCCCAAGTACATGTCTTGGAATCAGTGCACCTGTAATACACTATTAGATGATCTTTGTTAGACACACTAATCATTCTCCAAAGCTGTGTTTGGTTTGGCCTTTTCTGGATTTTAGGTGCATTTCATGTCAACATGTAACTAGACATAACTGAATCATAGGGATATAGAGTAATTAAGTCAGTCTTATAACAAAGCAAACTTGTAACAGAACTATCTTTATCCAAATGGACATGTGATTATTATCCTGTATTTTTAGAACAGGCCAATTCAATATTATGTACCATTTATACTGAGAAGCTCTGACTTACATATGTTTTAAATGATTCCTTTCTCATTTGAAGTTCTGTTTCCTTTCATTTAACCCTCTGTGGCAATGATAACAGCTGACTGCTCACCTTGGAAACTAAGCCTGCACAACTCTCTAATACTGTTACTTAATCTTAAACTTATGAGACTAGGGACCCTAATTAAAATATTTATTTATTTCCTTAAAATCATATTTTTCTCAACATGTAATAATTTCCTTGAAATCCACTAGAATATCCCCAATGTGTTCCCTATCTCCTTTAGCTATGAAAGTGGGAAATGATTAGGCAATCTCATTATAGTAAAAATCCTAGAGGCTGTGTAGCCTAACCAACCATCTGAAGTTTCAGTGCTCACCATGACATGCTCATCTGGTGGCCATCAGACTCATCTGAATGCCTGTGACAGCAAAGAACTCAATATTCCACCTGCAGACAGCTCTAACAGATATAAATCTCTATTGAGCCAAATTCATTTAACTTCCCTTCCTCCGTGTGCTCTGCATGAACTTCAAAGCCACAGAGAAAAAGTCAAAGGTTGTTTCTTCCCACTGTCCCCCCAAAGGACTGCTCTTATCAATTTTCGACTCCTGTTTTCTGTCCTCAACAGCTCCTTTAACATTTCTTCCATGGCTCAAAGCCTTTTCCATTTTCAAGGCCAATTCTGATTATACCTCCAAACCTCTCTATCCTTTCTAGGTAACAGGAGTGGGATTGTTCATAACAGCAATGGCCACAGTCGCCAAACTGTGGAAAGAACCAAGATGCCCTTCAACGGATGAATGGATAAAGAAGATATGGTGCATATATGCAATGGAGTATTATGCCTCCATCAGAAAGGATGAATACCCAACTTTTGCATCAGCATGGACGGGACTGGAGGAGATTATACTGAGTGAAATAAGTCAAGCAGAGAGAGTCAATTATCATATGGTTTCACTTACTTGTGGAGCATGAGGAATAACATGGAGGACATTGGGAGATGGAGGGGAGAAGTGAGTTGGGGGAAATCGAAGGGGGAGACAAACCACGAGAGACTGTGGACTCTGAGAAACAAACTGTGGGTTTTTGAGGGGGCCATGGAGGGTGGGGTGAGCCTGGTGGTGGGTATTATGGAGAGCAGTGTTGCAGGGAGCAATGGGTGTGGTGCATAAACAATGAATTCTGGAACAATGAAAAAAAAATAAATTAAATAAAAATAAATAAATAAATGGCTGGGGCAGGGGCAAGAGTGGGATTGTTTGACTCACCCAGGATAGAATGTAATTATCTTCCATCTCATCTCACTTCATTAGCAATGCAGTCAAATGTCATACTTAACTTTCCTATGACCACATCTTGCTGTTGACTAACACGGACCTTACTATTAACATAGATAAGATGAAGTTCAGTATGGAAAAGTGATATTTATTGTCTTAATGTGATATTTTATCTAGTATATCAAACTCAGACCATGGAATATTTGCCTTGAGTGAGGAAAACATATTTGAAACTTTTTTAACCTTCCCCTCCATGGATTGGAGATCTTGCACAGTCTTTGCTCTCTAATAAATTCTCTCATTTATCTTCCTCTTGAGTCTTCTACTCATTAAATTGTGATCTTTTTTTTTTCCAGTGCAAGTGTCTGTAAAAAACGATGATGCATTTGTTCGGTAACATGCCCCAAGGCTGTCTCTCTCCTAATCAGTATATATTTAGCTCCCAACAATGAGACCTCAGTCAGAGTCAACCTAAGTGTTTAACTGTGAGTGGTGGCTTAGCAGGAATCAGATTAAGTTACTAAATCTTGACAGAAATGCTAAAGGCATTTTGCTTACCAAGTTGTTCCATTTGAGTACAAACATTAAATGAAAGTTGGAAATGAGAAAAAAAGTATTCACTGAAATATAATTCGAAATCTAGAAGATATATTAAGCAGAAAAAATGACTTCAAATTAAGAATAGTCATAAAAGGTGTGAAGATTAGCATTCCTGATAATAAATGGCAAATTAGCCATTAGAACGTAGGCCTGTATTATGTAAATTAGAGATAGAGACGATAAAAGTGTTGGATATGTGTGAGCAGGTGTAAAGTGTGAGGTTTTTAAGCTTGTTTGGCTACATGTGCAGACCACTGATTAATCTATGAACTGAAGCAGGTCAATTGGTGAAACCCGAGACAGTCTGTGGCCATCATACTTACGTACTTGTGGACTTTCCTCTATTTCTAGTGTGAGTTTATGTGCAAGCTGGGAAATGGCCGGTTTACATTTACTGCCCCATTGCAATTTTTAAAAGCACCCCAGTCTACTTTCAAATATGTGGTCCAATTTGGATGAGATACTAGAGGATCACCCTGCTTGTGTCCCCTGTATGGCCATGAAGGAGATGAAGAGACAGGCTGGGAAAGAGAAAATGAAGCTCTCCTTGTCTGGTTCATTTTGACTTTTGCTTCGGCACTGCAGGTATTTGTTGGAAGGTGCCTCAGGGGTTGCCAGCCTTTTGATTTTCACCTCACACCCTGCCTCCTTGCTTTCTACTGAGCAGGAACATGGATGACAGGATGAGGGACGCCCTGCTCTTGACATGGGATCTTCACAAAGAAGTCATGAAGCAGTGGGTGATGTTTTCGAAAGCAGACAAGGTCATTGTAGATGTAGTTACAGCTGTTGGTGCCATGAAAGCTTTCCATGAACTTTGAATCAAATATTTAACTTCTACATATTCCTATGCATACCTGTATAAAGTAGCACGGACAGAATAAAAGTATAGAAAATAATCAAGGGATGTTTTATTCCAGCCCCCCCACCAATGCAATTAGATGCATGGAGCTATAGCAAGGTAAACATTTGGTTATCTACATTAAAGGAGGAGGGAAACAAGGAAAACGAAGAAATCAAAACAGCGAATAAAGTCAATTCTACTTATCTTAGGCAATGTACATCCTAGTCGTGAGGGTGTGATTGAGCAAAGTATTTAAAATCATGGATGTAAATACTGTCGATTGTTAGCCATGTGACCTAGGTCAAGTTATATAACCTGTCAAGGCCTCGGTTTTCTAACTGTAAAAGGGGATAGAAATAGTAGCTGCAGCATGGAGTCAGAGGAAGCTTAAATCTGCTAATATAAATATGTAGAAGGGTACCTGGCACTCAGTAACTATTACATAAGCATTTGTTCTAAGATCATTACTTAAACCACAGTCGCAGTAAAAGGTCACAGTAATGCAGTCATCAATTTCTGTCATTCACAACCCTCTAGAACACTATGGAAAATTAGGAAGTATTAGAGTTTTCTGAGAAAAGAAAATAAATAACAAAGTGACATAAAGTTCATTAAGAATCAATTTATCTTGTCTTTACTCAGAGACTATTAATGGATATTGGGAGAGTGCTGGTTTTTTT
Organism: Neogale vison; assembly: GCF_020171115.1. Classification (NCBI taxonomy): domain Eukaryota; kingdom Metazoa; phylum Chordata; class Mammalia; order Carnivora; family Mustelidae; genus Neogale; species Neogale vison. The sequence goes on from NC_058094.1 coordinate 131,720,066, forward strand.
TTCTTTTTTTAAGGTTTAACATTGTAAAATTTTAACATTTTAAGCTGAGCTATTTAATTTCCAAATCCTTGAAAAAATTTAAGAAGACATTTGGAAATAGGGAAACTAAATTCCATGGCAACAGTATAATGGCTTATACTGTTTCTGTGAAAGGAGAAAGAAATTATATCGTGTGTACTCAAAGCAAAATATCATAGTATGAGTTTGAAAAGTTTGGTAAGCAGAAAAGGAGTCTATATATGCCTTAGTTTTCTGGAGGCCTTAGGATATATCAAAGTAATAAATTTTTATGGAACAACAGAGAGTCCCATGATGAGGAAAATTTCCTTCTTGATTATCAAGGCAGGAAATTCACAATGTACTTTCCAAAAATTATCAATGAGATACCTATTTCAGCTTTGTTAAAAAAAAAAAAAACAACACAAAAATCAGTTATCTGGAAAATGGGATCTGTTTGGGGGATTGTTAGGAATATTAGAAAAGAAGGAGATGGTTATGAATGGAACATGTAGAGAAATTGTTAAACATGCTAAACTTTTGTACTCCATTTTTATTTTGTTCTTTATTTTTTTAGGACTTAAGTGACATGTTCTGGTCTGTTTGACTAAGATGACTTTTAAAAACTGAAAAGAAAAGAAAAAGGTTACATGTCAGGAGCTCTTGATGAAAACGAATCAAGAGGGTGTAAGCAAGGGAATCTGACAGCTGGAATGAAAAGTGGGGAAGAATGAAGAGACGTGGTGAGACAGAGGGAAGTAACCAGATAACTGATTTTTCAGGAGCAGCATAGACCTATGACCTTGACCCAGTGGAAGCCATTGTCCATCCCTTATCATTTCTCAGTTTAATAATAAGATTTTTTTCAGGAGATTTCTGGGAGGCCAGTGGGCCCCCATACAGCAGAAAATCAGACTGTGCATTCACTGTATCTGTTATTCTGTCTAATATGTTTCTCTACTGGCCTGGCCGGTGTTCTTCTTTTACTACATAACATCTTCCCAAATCTCTCTATTACTATGACTATAGTTCTTATAACTTATGTCCTACATTTGATTTTCAGCAAAAGAATAACAATATTTAGTCAAATATCTTTTTCTTTTCCCTCAACATCACTCAGGAATATTCTCTTCATCTTTCTACTTGCTACTAATTTGTGATACCTGCTTGGAAGTGGGAAATCAGGAAAGCGAAGTTATGCAAAAACAGATGAGGGAAGAGCCAAGAGTTGCAAAATTCAGGGCTGCATGGACAGGAAGGATGGTGGTACTGGTCGGAGCATACTGAATCCAGGAACAGACTTAAGTTGAGAGTTTGGGTAAAGACAAGGCTTTTACTTTAGAGATGTTGAATTAGTGGCCTAATGTGGCACTGCAAACTGAGGTCTGTAGGTCTTCAAGTCTGCAACTCTGGAGCTCTGCAGAAATATCAAGGGCAAAGATACAGATGGAAGATGAACCCAGGGTTTAACAGTTGGGTCCTCAAGGAAAAGCTACTGTTCTAAGAGAGCAGGGGACATAGCTAAGCACTGACTAACTAAAGTAGTGGTCGAAGAAGAAAAACCAGAAAAGAAGACTAAAAGAATCAAGTAAAAAGATAATAAGAGAGACAGAGAGAGAGACTCCAGACATTTCAGAAGTCAAACAATAGGAGGATTATAATACTAAAAGAGTAGACAAAAGTATGAAATTACTCATGTGATTGCAGTAAATCATACTAAGTAAGGTAAGATGTTATTGGTTTGGCAATTAGAAAGTATAATGAAATTTAAGAAGTCCAGTCCATTGGAATTAGATTGTAAATCATTAAGGAAGACGTGGGAACATTTATTGCTTAAAAAATTATTTGGTGAGCAAGTAATTTAAAAACAAACAAACAAACAAAAACACCCCAGAATGAAGCATGTTTCCCTAATCACCACGTGGCTAACAATATAACAGGTACAGTGGTAATTTTCCCTGCTATTAGTTGCATACAGAAAAAGTAAAGACAACGATATATTTTTTTAAGATTTTATTTATTTATTTGACAGACAGATCACAAGTAGGCAGAGAGGCAGGCAGAGAGAGGAGAAAGCAGAGAGCCCGATTCAGGGCTCGAACCCAGGACCTTGAGATCATGACCTGAGCCGAAGGCAGAGGCTTAACCCACTGAGCCACCCAAGCACCCCAAGACAACAATATTAACACCGTATTTAGCTTCCCAAACCATAAGTGACATCCCAAGGCTTGAGTTCTCTGCCTAAGACTTTCAACACAATTATTGATATTTGGCTGAATTAAATGAAGATAGACCTAGTGAGTTATCATAAGCAAAAATGAGAGTACACACTTTTACTTATCTACACTATTTGTGCCATTAAAAATGTACCTAAATGTAATCTCATTTAAAGAACTTTTTGGCGGAATGAGGAGAAATTGAGTCTTTCAGTATCTGAAAGCATATTAATCTTGTTGTCAGACTTGATCAATATTTTGGCCAAGTCTCGAAATACAACCTCAAAACTATTTCTCCAAGAATATGAAGGCCATTTCTCCAGCATGTTCTAGTATATATTGTCACCTGTACATGTTTTTTGTTCTGGGAGGGAAAAAAAAATGTTGCTCTCGTCACTTTTTTAATTCTCTTTCTCTCTCTGAAAGCTTTAAAGACTTTCATTTTTAAAGTTGGGACCCTGTGTTTTTCTCACAGTGTGCACATGTGTGAATTATCCCAGGTACCATTTTATGAAGTACATCATTATAAACACCCCCCCCTTAGTCCTGGGAAGATTGCTGATTTCATCCACGATTTTCCTTTCTCATTTCTCGGTTCTGTATTTCTGGAATTAGATAGATATCACTTGTACTTGTTTTTCATGCCTCTTAAATTTTCTCTCCTCCATTACATATTTTTAGGTTTTCTTATGTCACATATTTTTAGATTTAAATTTTATTTAAGTTGAATCTCCATTATTTATATTTTAGAATTCAGTTTATCTATTGCTTTTTAATAGTTGTCATCTTATATCTATTTTACAACATTCTTTTCTTATTTTTGAGTTATTATTATTTTTTTTCCTTAGTAGACTATTTTTCTGTACTAGTTACTTTTTCAGTATTTTAAGTTTCACTTCTTTTTCCATGACTAGTTTCCTTTATTAATTGGATTGATTCTTTGTTGCAATTGGATCTTGATTCCTTCCTTTTGCACTGCTTCCCTCAGATATCTGTTAATCCTCGAATTTCCAGTCACTGTTTATGAGTAAATACAGGGGCATTGAACTATGGCCTGTGGCCTCTTCCAGCCTGCTACATGGTTCCCGAGTGAAGTTGTCTGTTTGCTTGTTTGCTTTAATAATCAAAGCACTTCTTTCATATATTATCTGTGATCTATGGCAACTTTCCTGATACAACAGGAAACTTAAATAGTTGTTACAGAGACCATATGGCCCTCAGCACTTAAAATATTTTCTGTACAACCCTTTATGAGAAAAGTATAGGCCCCAGAATTAAAAGGTGTCAGTTTTAAGTGTCCTCAGCAGTTGGCACTGGCCTGTTTTCAGGGTTTTTTTTTTCCTCCTTTTATTGGAAATCTTGTCAGCAGGCTCTGTGGAAAGAGATGGGGTCTGAGTGCTGTTTGCTTTTGCTTTAGAAACAGGCAAGTCAGACTAGAGAACACAGTTCTAATTGTTAAAATAGAACATCCTTTTAAAAGATAAGGACTTGAGTATCCTTCGCTCTTGGGAAAACCTAATTAGCATTTCTACTTATTTGCATTTCCCCCTTCTGTTTATTATTTCTCTCTGAAATTACCTTAGATTACTCCCTATTCCTCTTTGGGACCAGGAAACATTTCTCTCAAACACAGTTCACAGGGTTTAGCTGGAGGGAAAACAGTGTTACCTGTCATTTAAGTTCATGGTCATTAATAATGAACTTACTTGTTCAAGATCTTGAAAGCTAGCCTACAGTCCATTACCACTCTTTGTTGCATTCAGGATTTGAAATGTCCATAGAGCTCAGTTGGAAAGAACCATTCTTACTCTGGAATGGTCAGCTGTGGTCACACAGACAGTAGTAGAGCGCCATCCAGTTTCTGGTGCCCCAGATCCTATCAGAATCCATAGCCCCCAACTAATCCCCTTGCCTGTCTGTAAGCATTGCTGCGAGAAAGTTCCTTTTCTTGTATTCTTCCTGCTAAGCCAAAGAGACCTTGTTGGCTTAGCTTGACCATGTGAAAGTCAAATTCTGCTCTGTGAAAACAAAACACAAGTGGAAAAAGATTTTGTCCAAGAATCGTTGATTAAAAATATGTCCATTACTACTGACTTTTTTTTTTTTCCCCATAATACTCAAGTCAAGCATTCGACTAAACACTGTACCATTGCTCTCAATAGGGCTTGTCCTTGTTTTACCTTATGGGAGCCTCTTGTTCCCTATGAGAACCTCTGGAATCGCAGCAGGTCTGGGTTTTGCTGACATTGAATGGATACAGAGAGCTCCCAGAAATCCAGCGAACCCACTGCCCCTTCTCCATATAGCTCCTCTCCCTGCAAGACTATGAAGTGCCTCAGGAAGCCCAGGACTTGGACCACTGCTTTTCTGCCTCTTTGCCTGCTTTTTTTGGAGATTCTGCAAGCAGGGCACGGCCACCTTTATAACAACAGCTATGCTGGGTGTATAATCGTGATTCAGTACTTCCATGCAACTCCTGGCGCTCATAACAAGAATATGCCGCAATCCCCATTACCTGTTGAATTCATCCGCCCACACCAACAACTCCTCTATGATTACCAACAGGTTGTTCTCTAGTTAAGAGTCTGTTTCTTAGTTTGCCTCTTTCTCCTTCTCTTTGCTCGTATGTTTCATATCATAATTTCCACAAATAAGTGAAATAGTATAGTAAAAAAAAAAAAAAGGGAGTGTCTGATGTCTGGACACTGGAAATGGATGGTCTGGACTTGTGTCAATCTCTGTCTTGTCCTGTGACTTTTGACAAGTTATTTAAACTCATGTGTATTAGCTTTCTAAAATGTATAATGAAGATAATAACAGATAATAACAATACCTCACAGGATTGTTTTGAAGGCGAAATGAGTCGATGCACAGGAAGACCTCCTATCAATAGCTGGGACCCAGGATTTATGCTACATGTCTGTTTGCTAATATTGTGATGTCGATAATGACAATTATGGTAATGATGTAATGTTGAACATAGTCACAGCCTTACTTACTGTAAAGTCAAGTCTTTACATACATCCAGTACTTTTAAATAAAAACAAATGAGATAGAGATGAAGGTGCACATTTTTCAGTTGTTTTGTGTTATACCTAAGTGAAATTGCTAGGAATTTTGTATCTCAACAGGGTAAAATGGGAAGCATTCTTGCAGATACATAGATGTTAGTTCTGCAGAACTGCAGACTAACAGCAGAAGTTACGTTATCATGGATCCAAAGGGACAATCAGTTGCAAAGTGCGTGATCAACATATACAGCTAAAGCTACTCACTGACTTAGTGATAAATGAAATTTATTCAAAATACAATAACATTTCCAAAAAAAAAAATGTCTTAAGTCACTCCTTCCCTTTAAATCCTGAGTGGTAAAACTACCAGCACAGTATGATTTCCCAAGTGCATATTTTAGCAATAGAAAAGCCATAACTACATGAAAGAACTGATTCCTGTCATTTTATTTTACCCAAAATATTTAGGAATGCATGTTGGTGTTGAAAGGAAAGAGACAAGGGAGCAAGGATAGACCAAGAAACATTATCTTGTGATGAGAACTCAGCTTGTTATCCTTTCAGAATTTGTCTTTGCATCCTTGAGGGCTTCTGCCTCTCTGAGATGAGATCTCAAGGTCATCCACAACAGTGGGAATGTCACAGGCATAACCTGTAAAGCCAACATTTCCACGATTCCCTTGGAGCTTTCACAATTTCACGATGACTAGTATCTTATCTGCCAGATCTGAATCCATTGCAGTCAGGTCCTGTGAAGAAGGAAGGAACCATGTCCTAAAGTAATACAACACATGATATCTTTCGACGCCTCTCCTGGGGATATCCCATGCCTTGCTCCAATCCAAACACTTGCACATGCTCGTGACCATATTTAAGTTCACCACAAACACGGAAGTTGAGATTGTGGAGGTATAAATCCAATAATTTATCAAGACAGAGTGAATAATTTAATACACATATGGATTAAATTGTATTGAAACCTCTGCGTAGTTAACCTACTTTAAAGTTCAAATTTTTCGTCCCATATGTAGTACCACCACCTCCTTAACTCCATAAATGTACATTTGTGAAACGGTGTTCTTCACAAAATACTTAACACTGGACAGTCCCAGTCGTTTTAGATGTTTCTTTTTAAGTGAAGGGATGAAACTATGGAGTTTATAAATTTCTAGCGGGGAAAAAGAAGATGCCTTCAATCTTGAAAATGAGTGTAGGTGCCTATAGGTGAGGAAAGAAAATAGGCAGAAAATCTTCCCCCCTCTGGGACTAAGGCCCCAGGAAGTATGGAACTCAATATCATAAGGAGACAAAAATAGTAATTCAATTGCCTTTTTAAGTTTGTATCTTTAGCACAGTGCAATTATTACTATAATTATCTCTGCTATACTTGGCAGTTTTATATAATTTTAAATTTATTCATTCTCTAAATGAAGTTGATGTATTTTATTTTACTGCCAGACAGAATGCAACCCTCAAATAATTTCTAAGCTACACTTTAAGGAAAAAAAAAAAAAAACTATCATTAAGTATTTCATTTCTGATACCCTCTTTAATTATATAATGATATACAATGCATTTTATATTTTCTTAGAGCCTACACATTGTAGTGTATTAAAGAAATATCAGTAAAGCTAGGCCATTTGTCCAGATCATAATAAAATAAGAAAGCATGAAAGAGGATAGTATCTGCCTTGCTCACTGCTGAGTGCCTAGGAGAGTACCTCACACATAGCAAATTGCAATAAATAGATATATGTGTACTTGATTAATTCAGCTATCTGCAATATATTATTTGTTAAGTGTAATAAAGATGGAAGGACAAGCTCCATAAATGTTACTTTATAAAGTAATTATTAGCAAGTCTAAGGTCAGCAATTAAAAATGAGGCAAATAAGATCTATCCCCATCCACTTCCCCCACCCCCCAGTCCCCCACCAAAAAAGCGAGATTTTCCTTAGGGCACTATTCTCTACATCTGCGTGAAAGAAAGTTGGGTTTTTTAGTCATTGATATTTCATATCAACTAAAAACTATGTTTTAAAGCATACATGGGAATTTAGTGGTACCTGGGTGGTTCAGTTGGTTAAGCAACTGACTCTCGATTTTTGCTTAGGTCATTTTCTCTGAGTCCTGAGATCAGGGCCCATGTCTGACTTGGTCAGCCTGGGGATTCTCTCTCTCTCTCTTTTGCCCCTCCTCCTGCTTGCTCTCTCTCTCTCTCAAACATAAATGAATAAATCTTAAAAAAATAAAATCAAATAAAATGTATCTGAGAATTTGTTTTAGTCAGTTATAATAGGAGGACAAACACAGAGAGGTTGATGCCATTTACAGAAGACTTTACAACATTTAGTTCCCAAGGACCGGGGACCCACCATGCCACAAGGGAAAGCACCGGCCTGGTCAGAAGGCAGCAGGTGTGAGGGGAAGCAAGAACAAAGCCTCAGCTGTGCTTTTCCAGGGGAGGAATGGGCAAGGCAGAGTCACCACTGAGTAAACCTGAGTTGGAAAAGTGTGATTAATCTCAGTGGGCTCTCTGCTAGACAGTCCACCTAGCTGGTCTGGCGCCCGATCTTGGGGTGATTTGGGGCAGGGAGAATATTGGCTTGATGTGAGAGGTAGATAAAGGAGACTGTTTGGGTAATGGACTCTACGTGGTTTGGTTTGCACATAAAAGGTGCGCTCATAGGCACGTTGATTATTGTATTTAGGAATTAACTAGCTTTGGGAGAGGCAACCCTCCCCCAGGATACCCAAACCCCAAGATGTCAAAGCATCATAAAACAAAAACATGATTAATGTAAAGCATCAAAAACAAGAGTCCAGATCTACTTCGAGAATTTTAGCCTCATTTTCTAGAGCTTACTTGCATACCAGTTTTAGTCTGTATACCTCAGTTAACACAATTCCTCACAAATAAAATACATGAAAGCAAATTATCTAAATATATGATGTAGTAATAAAGTTGGGTATTGAATGTAAAAGTGCCATAATTTATGCTTGAAATGTATTCAGTTTGGGGTACAAAGTAGTTCTTAGGGCCAAGTCTATTTCCTTCGATAAGTAGAGCTTTTGTGGACATCTGCTTAGCACACTGTCATGCTGGAACTAATAATAGTACAGAATAAGAAATAATCAAGAATGTGTGAATGGGGGCTTCTGACTTCTGGGACTTCCGACTTCTGGTTTGGGACATACAGAATACTGAAGTCATTACTCCTATTATACATGGCAAGATAAAAGCTGAGAAAATTAAAAATCAACAACTCTTTTTATATCCATGAAGGAATCAAAGTCACAGGGCAAATGGCTGTCCCCAGATTAGAGAGAGACAGGTGGAAACAGCCACAGGAAAGAGTTAATGTGGGTGAGTTTGAGAAATTAAACACCAGTGAGGCCCTGGGTTAGTTAAGCCATCACTCTTGTGTGAGTTTTACTTTGAGGAAGCCTACCAGGTTCTTATAGTAAAGACAAGAAAGAAATCTTCACATGCTTTCAGCATTCCAAAAGTAGCCATCTCCAAATACACCTAGAGCTTTCCGTTTTTCTCAACAAGACTTCTCTCATCAGAAACTATTTTTACCAAAGTTTAAGCTACTAGGGTTTTACCAGACACTCACATACCTGGGGGAATGGAAATGTCTGGTTTCTGTGTTCTGGCACTGAGATGATGCCAGGAAAATAGCCAGTGCAGTCAGCAGCCTCCTACATGACCAAAAGTAAATACCCATCCCAGAACTCTCTAGTCTTCCTGTATCACCTGGGAGAGGGTGATGGGAATTGAGAAGTGAAATCACAGTTCAGGGCACAATTTCACTAAAGACTAAGACCTAATCACAGGACTACAGAATGCTTCTCTTCCTCCCATACTTTACCACTATTGGTCAGCAGACCAAAGCATTTTTTCTTTCTATTTTTTCTTTGTAAAGCATCAGCATGACACCTGCATAATAATAAGGGGATGCAATTGAAAGAATTGCACATTTTAGACCTTATTTAAGAAGTCTCTGTGGCATCCCAAAGACAGCAGAGGAGATGCAGAAGAAGACAGCACAGGAAATTTTAGCCTCATACCTATTGGTATAGCAAAAATATGTATACTGTCTAACTTCTAGCCACATAAGCATAAAAGATTTCACTAAAGGCCTATTTGTTTAGTTATTTTTATACAGATTATCATATCTGGCTTGCAATAAAAGACTTTAAAAAAACACTAAAAGACAGAAACAAACATCAGAATCAGACCTCGATATGATGCAGATAATTAACATAGCAAGGACTGTAAAGGAAAAAGTGTGGAAAACTGGAAAAAAAAAAAAAAAGCAAAACAGAAGGACGAGCAGAGAGATGGAAACTCAGAGAAGGAAGGAGCCAAAAGGAGATTCTAGGAATCAAAACACTATGACAGAAAGAAGAAATGCTTTGGTCTGCTGACCAATAGTCTGTACACAGTTTAAGAAAGAATCAGTAAGCTTGAAATAATGTCAATATAAACTCCCAGAACTAAAGTGCAGAGAGAAGGTAGAATGAAAATGGCGGAACGGGATGGTCAGGAACCAAGGAACAGCAGGATGAGTGCTATGGCAGAATGGGAATTTCAGGAGAAGACAGAATGAGAGAGAAGAAAGTTTTGAAGTAAAAGGAGCATTTCCGTGGCAAACCACAGATCTAGGAAGCTCACAGAAACCAACCAGGATAAATTCTAAAAAATCTATACCTCATTGTTTTATATTCAAACCGCAGAAAATCAAAGGCAAAGAAAACATGTTGAAAGAAACCGGGGGTGGGTGGGGGACCTCTTCCATATAGAGAAGCAAGAATAAGCAAGGATAAAAGCAAGGACTTCTCTTTGGAAACTATGTAAATAGGAACCGTCAAGTGAAGCATTTAGTGTTGAAAGCAGAAGTCAACAACCTAGATTTCTGTGTGCAAAACAAAACAACTAAAAACTACTCTTTTAAAAATGAGGAAGAAAGACTTACTCAGACAAACAAACAATGAGGAAATTTGTCTCCAGCAGTCTCTTGTCTGCCTTGCAAGAAATGTTATGACCTTTTTAAGAAAGAAGGAAGATGGTATAGGTCAGACATTTGGATCCACATAGAGAACAGAAGACTGGTATAGAAGGAATCAATGAGATAACAAAAAACCTTTTGCTTTGCTTTTCTTTAATTGATGCAATGGATAAAAGCTTGGACAAAATAATAATAGAAATAATGTATTTAGTGATTCTAGCTTATGAAAAATGAATTACCGCAATGTTCTAATGGATAAGAATGAGGAATTGGAAAATCTGAATTTTATAATAGGTATTTTCACAAGCTATGAAGTCCTGTAGTGCTATTAGAGACCGGACTTGAATTCATTGTAAATGTATACTGTACCCTCATGAACAATTGATTTAAAAAAAAAATATGTCTATGCTAAAAAATGAGAAAGATGGAATCATATAAAATGTTCATTTAAAACTATAGAAAACAGGAAACACATAAAAGACAAAAACGAAAACAAAAACAAAACAGAGAACAAAAGCAGTAATGGAAAATAGCTAATACCATAGGCATTAATTCCATCAATATTCAATATTCTACCAATAACCACTTTAAATCTCTGTGATCACCAATTAAAAGACAGAGATACAGTCGATTTAAAAAAAAAAAAGACGACACAACTATATGTTGTCACAATAAACACAAGTTCAATGTAAAGGAATAGGGAAAGATTTATCTTCCAAGTTTAATTAAAAGAAATTGGAGAAAAAATAATGAATACTGTTTTTCTGAAAATAAATAAATTGGGAAAAAAATTGGACTACAACAAAATTAAAAAAAAAAAGAAATTGGAAATAGCTATATTTATTATAAACAAGGCAGACTTCAGAGCAAGGAAAATTATCAAATGGGAAAGGGAGTATTACATATGATAAAGGGGTCAGTTATTTTTTTTTAAGATTTTATTTATTTATTTGACAGAGAGAGAGATCACAAGAAGGCAGAGAGGCAGGCAGAGAGAGAGGGGGGAAGCAGGCTCCCTGCTTCCCAGAAAGCCTGATGCGGGGCTCTATCCCAGGACCCTGAGACCATGACCTGAGCCAAAGGCAGAGGCTTAACCCACTGAGCCACCCAGGCGCCCAGAGGCCAGTTTTTAGAGCAGCCAAATATGTGGGGTGAACTGATGGACTGCAAGGAGAATGACAGGAATCTTCTAATGTGGTTGGAGACTTCCACATCCCTCTCCCAGTAACTGGGAGAGCAAGCGAGCAGAAAATCAGAAAAGACATAGCTGAACTGAATAGCACCATCAATCAAATTGGATTTAATTGACATTTATAGACTACTTCTCCCAACACTAGCAGAATACACTTTCTTCTCAAGCTCACATGGAACACTGACCAAGATAGATTACCTTCTGAGCCATAAAACACATCTTAATAAATTTAAAAGAACAAAAAGTATACAAGTTTGTTCTTAGACCACAATAAAACTAAACTAGATATCAATAACAGAGAGATAGCGGGAAAACTTCAAAATACTTAGAGATTAATTGACGTACTTTTAAATAACACATGGAACAAAGATGTCTCAAAAGAAATTTAAAAATGTTTTAAACTCAATGATCATGAAAATAATACAGCTTATCTTGATATGTGGAATGCAGTGAAAGCAGTGTTTAGAGGGAAATTTATAGCACTGAAATAGACATTTAAAAAGAGCATATGCACTTGAAAGTTGTAAAGCCCTGAGATTTTGAGATTTAATGTGATTCTATCTGATCATATCTGAGGGAATCTCTTTGAAATGTTTTAATTGGGAAGGTCAACATCGATCAGTCAAGGGGGCGTTCAGTGTTGTGTGATGTACCATTACTCCAATATGATTTCTCAGTAATGTCAGTCTAACACCCAACCAGGACATTAAGACTCCCACAGAGGCTCTGGCACCCAGCACTCCAGTCAGCCTCCCATGACTCACAATGCTACAAGTTACTGCTCTACGTGTTCTCGCCACAGCACGGCCATATCAGCCTCTTCACATGGCTATGGTTTCTTCCCTAACAGCAAGAAATCAAAACTTTTCCATGATGGAGATCATGACCAGGTGTTTTCTCCCTGATATTGGCTATAATCAATCAGATAAAGACACTACATATATTTCGATTTAATAAGCATAGAAGACAAATAAAATGTGTTACTGAGCTTCCCACCCCCACTCCATTTACCTGACGGTGGACATAGAGCAGATGGTAGGAACAAGGAGTCTTGTAGTGAGGAATAATGCCATGGGCCCAGAAGAAGCACATCTTTAACACTTTTTTTTTTTTTTTTAAGATTTTACTTATTTATTCGACAGAGAGAGACCACAAGTAGGTAGAGAGGCAGGCAGAGAGAGAGGGGGAAGCAGGCTCCCCGCCGAGCAGAGAGCCCGATGCGGGGCTCAATCCCAGGACCCTGGGATCATGACCCGAGCTGAAAGCAGAGGCTTAACCCACTGAGCCACCCAGGCGCCCCCAGAAGAAGCACATCTTCTTTAAAGCTTGGATAAACCAAAGTTTATATCTAGGGCCAGTGGAGTTGATTGGTAAGAAAATATTGATTAGGGTGATTGCTGGAACTAGAGCTTGCCTCACATTTAATTTCCTTGGCTCACAGGCTGAAGGCATGGGGCAGAAGCAGGCATATTGAGACAGAATAGCACCAATGACTCGTACCATGATTCCCACTGCATAAAGGAGAAACTGAGGCACTAATGGGTTATGTCCATGCTCAGGTTCTAGGCACTGATGGGTTACGTCCTTGCTCAGGTTCTTGAGAGAATAAATCACATTCATATTTTAATGTAGGCCCACTATATTGTTTTTCTTTCCCTATGCCATTTCTAAAGAGGTTTTCAAGCCGTTGATGAGGACTTTGATAAATGGTTTCCTTTCAACACCCCCATGGAGCTGACTTGATAAGCAAGAGGATACTGCTACTTGTTCCTTTGCATTCCACTGGACAGATAATTCTCGGGTCCGCAACAGCCCAAAACTACCACAGCACCTGTGAAAGAATCAAAATAAAACAGAACTCTACTAGCTAGAAAGTAAAAACTTACATAAAAGCAAGTTATTTTCTCCAAGTATTTTTGAGCAATTGCCTCACTCCAAATTAACATCGTTGGTGTCTCTGCATTGCAGTGGAGTCCTGTGATCTCTGTGCTTATTTTAGACATTCCTTCTTCAAAACTTCGTTTTCCATTTCCACCAATGAAGATTAATTTGAATTTTACTAGCTATTGCTAGTCATATTTAACACTGGGGACATATTTCAAGAGCGAGGAGCTAAGAAACCATTTTTGCTTGCTTATCTAAAGCAGCTGGTTTCCTGTTATTTCAGGGCTCGGGGATGATTCTTCAGAGCCAGGAAATCACTAAACTCCGTAGCATAAACTGTTATACTCAACTGAATGCTCTACTTCCTATTTCTGAATTGTTTTCTGTAAAAAATAATAATATTAATATAGTATAAACCCATCATTTTATGATAAATATATAACAATGTCATTAGAGGTACAGAAGTTATTAACACATTATAAATATGTATTGCATTTGATATTCTTATATATTTACAATTGCCAATATATATTTACTTTTTTTTCTTTACTTTTTGAATATAGCTCTAAAAATACTTTTGTCAAGTAGAGACATTGATAGGTTTTCCAGTATCTTTCTGTGATAAAAGTGTTGTCACAGATACAGATATTACAGCCTTAAAAGCCAGATAATCCTTTTTATTTTTGTGAGACACAAGTTGAACTTGAGATTTTTTGTATGGATCTCCTACTTATGTTTAGTTTGAAAGTTATATTTATAAAAGAAAAAGTGTAAAAGGGACTTGAGATTTTCATGAAATGCCACATGTTCTATTTTTTTTATGTCCAAATATTTGAAACAGAAGTTTAGAGCATAAAAAAAAAAATCTATTCAAGTTAAGCTGAAAGTTTATGGATGGATCTGTTAAAATATATTTGTAAAAGTTTTTATTCCAGTGCAGGTAACACATGGTGTTGTGTTAGTTTCGAGTGTATAACATAGTGATTTAGCAATTCCATACATTACTCGGTGCTCCTTGTAAGTGTACTTTTTTTTTTTTTTAAGATTTTATTTATTTATTTGTCAGAGAGAGAGCGAGCGAGCACAGGCAGAGTGGCAGGCAGAGGCAGAGGGAGAAATAGATTCCCCACCGAGCAAGGAGCCCGATGCGGGACTCCATCCCAGGACGCTGAGATCATGATCTGAGCAGAAGGCAGCTGCTTAACCCACTGAGCCACCCAGGCGTCCCCATAAGTGTACTCTTAATCCCCTTCACCTAGTTCACCCAGTCATCTTTAGAACAGAAGACTGGTATAGAAGTCATCTTTATCAATTCCTCTATTTTTGTAAGATTTAATTAATTTATTTATTTGATATAGAGAGAGAGAAAGAGAGAGAGAGAGAGCACAAGCAGGTAGAGTGGCAGGCAGAGGCTGGGGAGCTCCATGTGGGGCTCATTCCCAAGACCCTGGGCTCGTGACCTGAGCCAAAGGAAGACGCTTAACCAACTGAGCCACCTAGGAACCCCTATTTTTTTCCTCTATTGATGGATACCTGGGCTGCCTCCGTATTTGTCTATTGTAAATAAAACGGCAATAAACATGGGGTGCATATATATTTTCAAATTAGTTTTTATTTTCTTTGGCTAAAGGCCCAATAGTGGAATCACCAGATCATATGGTAATTCTATTTTTAGTTTTTTTGAGAAATGTTCATACTGTTTTACAAAGTGGCCATACCAGTTTGCATTCCCACCAACTTTGCATCGTCTCCAACATCTGATGATTCCTGCGTTTTTTATTTTCTTCATTCTGGCAGGTATGAAGTGACATCTCATTGTGGTTATGATTTCCATTTTTTTGATGCTGAGTGATGTTGAGCATCTTTTCCCGTTTTGAAATCAGATTGTTTCGGAGGGTTTTTGGTATTGACTTGTATCAATTCTTTATATACTTTGGATATTAGCCCCTTATTGATCTGTCATTTGCAAATATCTTCTTTTATTTGGTAAGTTGCCTTTGTGTTTTATTTTTTCTTTCTCCTTGCACAAGCTTTTTAGTTTGATATAGTCTTAATAGTTTGTTTTTACTTTTGTTTCCCTTGCCTCAGGAGACATATCTAGAAAAATGTGGCTATGGCCAACATTAGAGAAATTGCTCCCTGGGCTCTTTTTTAGGATTTTTATGGCTTCAGGTCTTCACACTGAGGTATTTATTTTACTGTGAGTTTTTTTTTGTTTGTTTGTTTGTTTGTTTAGTGTGTGTGTGTGTGTGTGTGTTGTAAGAAAGTGGTCCAGGTTTATTCTTTTGCATGTAATTGTCCATTTTTCCCAATACCATTTTTTTCCCAATACCATTTTTTGAAGACACTGTCTTTTTCCCATTGTACATCCTTGCATTCTTTGTCATAAATTTATTTGGCCATTACAGCATGGATTTATTTTCAGGTTCTCCCTTTTATCCTGTTGATTTATGTGTCTCTTTTTGTGTCAGTACCATACTGTTTTGATTACTACAATTTTGTAGGGTATCTTGAAATCTGGAATTATGATGCCCTCAGTTTTATTCTTCTTCCTCAAAATTGCTTTGGCTACTCAGAATGTTTTATGGTTCCATAAAAAATTCAAGATTATTTGAATCAGCTCTGTGAAAAATGCTGTTGATATTTTGATAGGGATCTTTCATTTTAGAATAGTTTTCAATTTACATAAAACTGTAAATATAGTAGAGTTCTCATATACCTCACAACCAACTTCTACCATTATTCATATTTTAAATTAATTAGGTACATTTGCTATGATTAATGAACCAATATAGATATATTAAAATAAAATAAAAGATAAAATTTATTTATATTTCCTTAGTTTCCATGCAGTACCCATATCCCATCCAAGGCACCACATTGCATTTAATCATTATGTCGCCTTAAGATCCTCCAGAATGTGAGTTTCTCGGCATTTCCTGTATTTGATGACCTTGATGGTTTGGGGATGTACTGTTCTGGTTTTTTGTAAAATATCTCTCTACTGAGATGGTGCTGTGTGTTTTGGGGAGGAAAAAAACAGAGGTAAAAGGCTATTTCCAACACATAGCAAAGGTACATACATCAGTGCAGCTTATCACTGTTGTTATTAACCTTGATCACCTGGCTAAGGTAGTGTTTCTCAGGTTTTTCCACTCTAATCTTTGGAAGGAGTCTTGGTGTACAGTTCACAGATACAGAGTGGGGAGCTATGCTCCTTTCCCATGGTGATGGAATGATAATATAAATTATTTGGAGTTTTTATGCCCAAGAGATATGTCTACTGTACCTTATTTATTTAGGTATTCAATCATTTATGTTGATATAGTTCAATAAATATTCATTTTATACCTGGGTTATAATCCAATACCTATCTTCTTTCTTTCCCACTTTCCTTTCTTTTTTCCTTTTGTCCTTCCTTCTCCCTCTGTCTCTTTCTTTCTTTCTTATTTAGTTCAAATTCTAGATTTAGACATTTGAAGTTCTTTCATTTGGTTCTTTTCTCTCTCTCTCTTTCACACACACACACACACACACACACACACATACACACACACACAGGTATGGGGGTATTATTTTTGGTTTTAGTTGCTATTTGTTTTCAGCACTGTCTTACCTTCTGGCAGTACAGGATCCTCTAGGATCACCTTGTATGTTTCCTATACCAGTACTAGAATCAGCCACTTCTCCAGGAGTTCTGGTACTTTTACCAGAGAATTTTATTAGAGAAACCAATATCCAAGCACTAGGTATTCTAATTGTTCTAATGGTGCCTATGGCCACCCACCTTACAAAACAAGGGGACATATGTTGCATATTAACCATGTATATCTACGTAAAACCAGTGGGCCTTCTCATTTTGGGTTTGGAACATTGTTAAATGTTAGTTAATAGGTGCACGTTTATTCAGATTGTATTTTTCTCTTAGTGTGACTTTTGGTAGTTTGTTTCTTTTGAGGATATTTTTCCATTTCACTTAATTTACCAATTCTGTGGGATAGAGTTGTCTATAGTACTAATTTACTATACTTCTGATCTCTATGGGATCCATAATGATTACCTCTCTTTCATTTCAATATTGGCAATTTGAGTCTTCTCTCTTTTCTTGGTTAGCCTAAGTAGATGTCTATCAGTTTTATTGATCTTTGCAAAACACCAGCTTTTGGTTACATTGATTTTCTCTGTGGCTTCCTATTTTCAATTTCATTGATTTCTGCTCTAAATTTTGTTCATCCTTTTTGCTTTAGGCATAAATTGCTCTATATCCTCTACTTTCCTGAGGTAGAAGCTTAGGTTGTTGATTTTAGATTTCTGCTTTTATAACAAATGCATCTATTGCCATATATTTGCTTTAAGAATTAATTTCACTGCGTTCTTCAAATTTTTGTAAGTGATATTTTCATTTAGTTCAAAATATTTTCATTGTTCTTCAGACTTATTCTGAAAAAAAAATATGACATGTGACCCACATGTTATAAAAAAGGCAGCTTATTCCTAAGTATTTGGAGTTTTCTAGCTATTCTTTACTTATTGATTTCTAGTTTAATTCCACCATGGTCTAAGAACATACTTTATATTATTTTTGTTCTTTTTAAATTTTTTTATAGTATGTTTTATAGTATGAACTGTGGTCTATCTTGTTGCATGTGCCATGTGAGCTTGAGAAGAATGTGTCTTCTGGTGTCATTGGACAGAGTGCTCTACAAATTCAGGTTATTGATGGTGCTATTCAAGTCAACTATATCTTTACTGATTTTCTCATTTGCTTTAACTATCAACTATGGAAAGAGGGGTGTTGTTGAGTGTCCAACTACAATAATTGATTTCCTCCACTGTCTCCATTCAATTCTATCACTTTCTGCTTCACATGTTTTGACCCTTTTTTCTTAGCTTCATTCACATTTTAAATTGTTTTTTCTTCTTGAAGCCTTGGTCTCTGTCATTATTTAATAACCTACTTCATGTCTGATCATTTTTTTTCATTCTGAATCAACTTTGTTTAAAAATGTCTAAATGCCTGCCCTTTTTTCTGAAACTAACATAACACTGTGTACTAACTATACTGGAATTAACATTTAAACTAAGCCAACAACAACAATTAAAAACCTTAAAAAATAAAGACAGGACAGCAATTTACTTTTGGGAGCCATCATTATCAGACAACATTTCATATAGTATATTTATGTATAGATATAATTTTTCCTTTATCTCAAATGTTTTGTTCCTGTTATCTTCTGTTTTTACCCAGATAAGTTTTTGTCGCAATGTATATATTTTCTAAATACCCTTAAATACATTTTGTAACACCGGAGAGAAAATTACAAACATACAAAAAATGTATATATGTTGAATATGTGTGTGTATACATGTCAGTGTGAATATATGTATCATTTAACATAACAAATTTACATTCATCCTCCCAACCCCAAATAAAACAATAAATAATTTATAAAACTTGAGGATATAATCTCTGGTCTCTTATCTCTGGTCTCTGGTCTCTTATCTCAATTTATTCTGTGCCTGTTTTCATCCATGTTTATTTATTGACTTGCTTCAACTTTTTAAAAAGGTTTTTGATGAACAAATAAATCTAAAAATGTGGAGATTAGATCTGTGGGACAAGTGTAATGGTCCTATATTTTATAAAGTACTATTTGTTGGCTGTATTTGTAAGTTCTACTTTAATATCAATCTTAATTGACTTATTCCTTAAATGTTAAAAATATCCTTCATTCAGACTTGTTTCATTTAAATGGTGATTTTACCTTTAATTTCCCCATTAATTATTTATCCTTTCTTTAATTTTGTATTAGCTGTATCTTATAAACTTACAATGGGATTTTTCAAAAGTTAGATCAAATCTTTCCTGTGTTGCAAAATGTATTTAAGGGTACTAGAAAATATATACATTGTTACAAAAACTTATCTTGAGATATATTTAAAGCAAAGCCATGTTTTCTAAGATTTTGTCTTCAATCATGTTGTGTTTTATTTATAATGCTGCTTCCTTTATTTTAAAAATGTAGATGTCTCTGTGCTTTTCTTTGTTTATATATTCCTGCTCATTTTAATAATTTAAGCTGTTTTTAGTAAATTTAATGGCTATATTAATAAATTTATTGAATTGGGTTTTTCATATTTTTCTTAAATTAAAATGAAGCTGCAGACTCCCACTGTGTTTAAGCAGAGAATAAACAAACTCATCATCCCTCTACCCCTCCTCACATCACTCCACTGACTAAATCAAATTATATTATTATTCTCCATTAAACCATTGAAACATATTTATATTTCTACTTATTATAGTTTATGTTACTTAAATTCTCTTCTCCACATATATTTCTCAAGGTTGTTTCATTTTAGTTCTTTATTTCAATGTCTCCACAGCTTGCCAAGTCTTGTTCATGATGGTTTCTGCAATAAGTTTCTCTTTCCTACTAAATTAATAAACATTTAAGCCTTACAGCTCCTTGAAGGGGAAAGTGTCAGTTGAGAGTTTATCTTTGTCAATTGCCAATTGCAGTGTTCATTGAGATTTCTCTCTCCTAAGGAGTCAGCATCTAAGAGAGGCAGAAGAGTGTCTGATTGCTTGATTTGTGATTCTTTTTTTTTTTTTTTTTTTGAATCAGCACCAACCACTCATTCATCATTCATTTGAAGACTTTTGTGAGATGTTGACAAATTGAGAAGACGAGCCTACATGACAGAACATTATGAAGCGAGAGTAATCCTCACAGGGCTGACCACATCAATTCTGATGATGAAGGTAGACAAGATTTTCAGAGGTGGTTGCTGCCTCTGCCTGCTTGAACAATGTTATAAGATCATTATAAAACCTAGAGCTTATTGAAAACATGTGTCGGGCACAAATTATTTATATAAATTATCAGAAATCCTCAGAATTACCATCAAGTCTAGCCTGATAGATGAAGAAACCACAGATTAAGTATATTTTTCAACATAAACTGATCAATAGACTTAGTTAATGGCAAAACCTAGATTCAAATTAGATTCGTGACTTTCCGAGTTCAGAGTTCATAATATTTTCACCGTGTCATAATGTATACTTGTGTCAATTACCATGCAAGAATGGCCAGCCACCTCATCAGAATGAGGGAAGAAACCAGTGTTTACCTGTTCATACGAAAGGAGTCTGAACAATCGAATGTTGTCTCTGAAAAATAAATGATGTGTCTAAAAGCGGGTTGTGTAGAGTCCCATAATTCCCGCAAAGCTAAATGAAGAATATAAATCCCTTTTGATGCAAAGAAGTTATCTCTAACTAAATACAAAATCATATAACAAGCTAGAAAAATGAGTTACAGGGAAACTTCTCATTAAGAACTTACAGCTATGCCAAAATCTCAAGATTTGACACTCATGCCAAATCTCAAGAAATTCATGAAGGTTATTTTACATTTTGAAAAAAAAATTGATACAAATCTAAAGCATATTCGGAGTTCTGTGAATGTTAATATCACAATTAAATACATTTTCTCTGATAATTAAAAATGTATGAGAAGTTCTTGGACTGTAAAACTATAATGTTTCTGAAATTTAATTTTGTCTGCTCTATTTCTTGGTTCCTGTAGGTATCAGAGTCGTGAAGAAATGATGAGGTCTCTTAAAATGGAAAATGTTGGGAAGATTTTACTTTTAACTCTAGTAAGGAAAAAAATGATGGCTGGATTTTGAAGAAAGTATCAATTGATATCCATAATTTTAAAGAAAGTATTACTCCAGGAAGAAAATTAAAGAATAAAAAGAAGAATTTCAAGAGGACAGAGAAAAAGGAATAATATTGGAAATTGATTATCTTTGTGCTTGAATTTATTAAATCTAATTTAATAGATAACATACACTTAACTAGAATCTCTCTAAAAAGTTCCTAATTATATAAATACATAAAAAAATCTGACCCCAAAATTTTATACACCTACTATGGTGATAAATAAGATTTTTTAGCTTATTGTAGGAATGCTAATGTGTAATCTGATAAAGAATGGGCTGGGATTTATCAATGTATTCATTAGCTATTGCTGAATTAACAGAACATACTGATTAAAAAGTAGTGGCTTCAAATGGCTGCTATTTTATCTGTTCACAATTCTGTGGTTCAAATATTTGGGCCTGGATAATCTGAACACTTCTTCGCTCAACAGTCAGGGGACTCTCTCATCTTATCAGCCTCTAATAAATGGCCTTGGTTTTGATGGTGCAGAATGGCACCACTCATATGTTTGCACTTGGGGGAGCTAGCTGTCACTTTCCCCATGGCCTCTATTTTTAGAAAACCAAAACAGATTTCTTTGCATTATTCTACCATGCTCCAGATGGGGAGAAAATATTTAAGTCCTCTTGAGACCAAGTTTCAGCAATCCCATAGCATCATTTGTATCAATGCTACTGGTCCGAATAAGCCATGCCACCAGGTTCAAAGGTAAATCATATGGAAAAAAAGTATATGCACAGAGATGGGAGGAATCGCTATGGCCATCTTTGCAAACAATTGCACCATAATCAGTATGTGTTTGAGATTTACATATATATATCGGTATTTTTTAAATTATTTAATTATTTATTTATTTTATCCTCTAGCCAGATGTTCCGGACTTCCAAAATAGATATTGGGAAATGCAAGGAAAAACTTTTTAATAGATCTTATTTTTCAAGGCACTTTTAGGGTCACAGCAAAATTGAATGAAATTTACAGAAAGCGCCAATGTACTGCTGATCCCACATACTCACGACCTCCTTCACTATCAATATTCCCCACCAGAGTGGTATATATGTTTCAATTGAAGAACCTACATTAGAAAGTCATCACACAATATCCATATTTTATATGAGAGTTCATCCTTGGCATCTACATTTTATAGGTTTTGATAAATATATAACGACATGTATCCACCATCCTAGAAAATGCAAAAAATTATATTCTAAGAAATCTTGGTCTTCTATGTGTTTGTTTTAAAAAGTTTTAAAAAATATCATAAATGTAAATGGCATTACATAACATAAATCTGACCACAAAGGAAATAAGAAAATTATCTATCTTGTATGTCATCTTATGAGTTTCTCATAACTAAGGAATCAGAAGCACTAACAATAAAAATTATTAATTTAAGCAAACTACAACACAAATATACTCACAGCTGTTAAGAAAAATAAAGTTTTAAAATACTTTAAAAATGCTAAACCACGACCTTTCAGAAATAGAGTTATAGATGGTTAATACCAGGGGAAATTCTCTTATGTTTATTAATCATGTAGATTCTCTCTGGAATATCTCCTGTAACTCAGTAATCTATCAAAAGCAATCATAACTTGGATATTGCATACATATTCTATCTGTAGATGGGTAAGTTGACTTGGGACATATTCCCATGACTCAGGTCCATTAGCTGCATGGGTCTCCCATGGCCCCTATATTTTAATGGATCAGGAACTGAGAGTAATTATGCTGCCTTGGTCAGTTCATC
Source organism: Neogale vison (assembly GCF_020171115.1). NCBI lineage: Eukaryota > Metazoa > Chordata > Mammalia > Carnivora > Mustelidae > Neogale > Neogale vison. The sequence continues at coordinate 131,742,863 of NC_058094.1, forward strand.
TAGGTACTGGGACAAACCACCCCTTTCACTGGGGCATGCGTTGTTTTGTAAGGAAAAAGACTCCTCATTCAGCATTTTAACCATAATTAATCATGATGCTCACCTTGATGTATGCCAAGTTTATATTCCCTTTGAGACAGTGCAAAACACACAACCCGTGAATTATTTATCCTTCCATATGGAGGCTTATTCTAATACTTTGTCTGTAATTCCTAAATGTTAACACTTAATGCAAAAATGTAGATCACTGGTTAAGCTCTGTTTCAAATCCAAGGAGAAAACCAAAAAGCAAACAAATGAAACTTATTCTACCAACAAAAGCCAAACCAAAAGAAATCTCTCAGTGAAAATTTATCTGACAGTCTTAATGAAAACATGGCACAAATTTTGATAGTGTTTTCTGCTGCATCTAGTCTCTGAAATTGCTTTTATTTGTATGAAACATGCATTTTATCCTTGTTTCTTTGTATTTTAATGTGTTTCTTCAGCCTGTCAAGTCCGACTCTGTAATGACGGAAAGCGGTGTTACTCCTGTAATTTCCAATTTCCCTTAGGTGTTTTGTTGAGGCTGAGATTTATTAGAGGACAATAAGATAACTTAGATTTCAAAAAACCTTGTGGAAATAACCTTCCTGTCCTTAGTTGCAGAAGTTTACTAAAACCTTTGAAGAGCCAACATTATGTTTGGTTGTTAATCAAACAGAATGGGAAATAGTACAAACCAGAATTTGTAATTTTTTTTTTCAGTCCAAAGTCATGCCATCTATATGTGTTTAATATGGATAAATGACCCAGTCTATGCCTGTCTTCTCTCCATTCTCCACAGTAGAGTTAGTGATCTTCCATTTCTACAAACACCCTCTGTCTCCTCCCTCACAAAGCCTTGCTAAACTAGTGCCAATTTCTGGAATGTTCTCTTCCTTTTTTGTCGCTTAGTTAACTAATAGGGTCTATTTCAAGAGCAACAAATTATTAACATTCATTCCTTGAGTTAGATGCACTATAGATAAAGAGAGAAATTAAAGTGAACGCACAAAACACTGATTAATGGCAATACTCTATGAGCCTCTAGATCCACCCAAACATATATATGTGACAAGGGAGGCAGAAGGTATTTTCTTTTTTTTTTTTTTTAAGATTTTATTTATTCATTTGACAGACAGAGATCACAAGTAGACAGAGAGGCAGGCAGAGAGAGAGAGGAGGAAGCAGGCTCCCTGCTGAGCAGAGAGCCTGATGCCAGGCTCGATCCCAGGATCCTGGGATCATGACCTGAACTGAAGGCAGAGGCTTTAACCCACTGAGCCACCCAGGCGCCCCCAGAAGGTATTTTCTTAATTTCTGAAGCATGGATTTGTCCCTTGCTTTCTGAGATATCAATAATAATAAAATCTAAGGTAATTTTTCTTTAAAAAATTATAATGAGTGTTGTGAATTATCTAAGACTGATGATGCACAGACCTGTACTCCTGGAGCAAGTAATACCATAAAAAAGTAGATTTTTAAAAACCAAATTTAGAAAATTTAAGTTTATTAATATTTTTAAAAATTAAAAAAGATTAAATTCTTTATTATTCTTTAATATATATATATTCCTCATAAATATGTGTAATCTCTCCTATGGGACCTCCTCTCCAAGTTGTTAACCTATTTTATATTTCAAGCTTCTCCCTAGGTGAAACTTGTTTCCTGTTTTACTTTTACAGTATATATTAATCACCATCAAGCATACTGTTTAATTTTCTTGTTAATTTTTATCTTCCTACAATCTAGAATATTACTGTCATTTTCTGTTTTGTCTATGATGTAACCCAGAGCCTACATCTGTGTGATATAATGATTATTAAGAGTATCTTTATTTTGATTGATGAATACCTTATTGAAAACAATGGAATAATTTATTGAGGGAGAAAAGCAAGTGAGATGTGAAGTCCAGTGGATTGCGGACTAAGGAAGGTTGCAATAAGTCATTCTTTTTTTTTTTTTTTTTTAAGATTTTATTTATTTATTTATTTGCAGAGAGAAATCACAAGTAGATGGAGAGGCAGGCAGAGAGAGAGAGAGAGGGAAGCAGGCTCCCTGCTGAGCAGAGAGCCCGATGCGGGACTCGATCCCAGGACCCTGAGATCATGACCTGAGCCGAAGGCAGCGGCTTAACCCACTGAGCCACCCAAGCGCCCATCAATAAGTCATTCTTATGAGTCGTTAACAAAGACATTAAGGAGGCAGAAGGAAAAACCTGATTGTGTTCCAGGCTAGAATGTAGATTTGGGCACGATCCATGTAATTCATGATTCATGCTGATAAAGAACCAAATGACGAGTAGTTGAGACAGCAGTGGTCTAAGAAAGTTGAAGAATCAGAGAAGAGTCAATGAAACTGGATGATGTCAAAGTCTTGAAAAAGGGGCACCATGTTTGGTAGAAGCTACATGCTTGAATGTAAGACACAGAACACAGAGGGCGATGACCTGTTTCCTTGGAGACAGAAAGCCTCTACTATTCAGCTCAGCGCTGTTCATGTTCAATTTCTTAACGGGACATTGTTCTCAATTTTCTATCTCAGCATCCCACGTGCAAGCCAGAATCCAAGAGGCTCCCACCCCTTTCTAGTCTATCATAAAACTTTGTTGATTTTACTTCCAAAATACATGATTAGTTTAAATAAGCCTCTACATTTAAATACCATAATGTAAGTGCTAATATGACCTACCTACATGTATGTTGCCTGGCATCTACTTGAGTAAATATATCAGAATGTCATGAAGAATATTTGCTTTAATATTTTAATAGATTATTATTGTTCTAAGAATTTAAACAAAATAAGACTAAACCAATAAAACTGTTTATAGGATCCAACTGAACTCAGCTTTTATCTCTAACAATCTACATCCTTGTACTCCAAATGATACCTGTATCCACTTCCTTTTCTTTCTTCTTTCTCACCACAAAACACTTACTTGTCTTTTTTACTCTTCCTGGAATATTCTCTTCCTTTTTCCTCTCCCAGTTAATTAACTGTTACTTTTCCTTCTTATGTCACTTACATTGTTGTTCCGTGATCTCTTCTAATTTCTTTTACTATATACATGTCACACTCATAAATCGTAACAGAGTCATAATTATTCATACTTTTTGCTAGGCCATTTAATTAATGGTAGTTTTCCCATCTAGATTATAAATTAAGTGCTTTTTGGGACCTATTATTGGCCCTATACCTAAAATTAAATAAAATATTAATAAATGTTTGGATGAAATCATCCATCCATTCTAGTATCTCTATAGGTCTATTCTCCAGGTAAACTACCCCCCCCACACTATATAATCAGAGCTGGGTGTTCTCTTAAGATCTCTAAATGTCCCTCACATCACGAGCCTCTCATCCAATTTCCTTTACTTTGGGGAAAGGAATTAGGGTTAAGAAAAGAGACACTCTATTTATTGGAGCAATTGTCCAGTCTGTAATATGCTTTAAACTCGTTCTATTTCATGGTATCTATCTTAGTCTGTCTGGGATGCTACAACAAAATGCCACAGCCTGGGAGGTTTATAAACAATAGAAACTTATTTCTCAGGGGCACCTGGGTGGCTCAGTGGGTTAAGCCTCTGCCTTCAGCTCAGGTCAGGATCTCAGGGTCTTGGGATCGAGCCCCGCATCAGGCTCTCTGCTCAGAGGGGAGTCTCCCCCCGCCATGCCTCTCTGCCTACTTGTGATCTCTGTCTGTCAAATAATTAAATAAAATCTTAAAAAAAAAAAAGAAACTTATTTCTCATTGTTCTGGAGACTGCAAGGACAAGATTGGGGTGCCAGTAGGTTGGGTTTTGGTAAGAACACTCTTCCTGGTTACAGAATGCTCACTTCTCTTTGTGTCCTCACTTAGAGAAAGGAGCAAGCAAACTGTCCAAAGACTCTCTTATAAAAGTACTAATCCCATTAATGAAGGTGCTTCCCTCATAACCTAATCAACATCCAAAGCCCCCACATGCTAACACAATCACATTGAACATTAAAGTTTCAAAATATATTTTGGGGGAATATAAACATTCAGACATAGCATATCTCTACTTCCGACCAACCCCACCACCAAATTCATGTCCTCAAATACAAAATGCATTCATTCCTTCCCAATAGCTCTGAAGGTCCTAACTGGTTCCAAGATCAACTCAAAAGCCTGAGTCCAAAGTCACATATAAATATCATCTAAATAAGATGTTAGTGAGATTGAGGGTACCATTCCTCCTGAGGCAAATCCCTCTCCAGCTGTGAAGCTGTGAAATCAAGCAAGCCATTCTCCTTATCAAAGGTCAACTTGACCGCATCCTTAGTGCTCTCTTTCAAAATGCTTTCTCATGTTTTTGCAGTATAGACAGGCTGAGGATCTTCCAATTTTTAATTTCTGCCTTCTTTTTGATTAACAGTTCTATCTTTAAGTTATTTCTCATCATATTTTACTATAAACATTCAAGAGAAGCCAAGACATACCTTCAGCACTTGGCTTAGCTATGCCTTTGCCCAAAAATCCTATTACATCACTCCCAAGTTTCCTTCCACAAAACATGGGGAAACAAACAATGCAGCCAAGTTTGTTTTTGTTTTTGTTTTTTTCTCATATTAAAGCATAGTCAGCCTTTCCTCCATGTCCCACAGCTTGTCCTTTTGTCCAATAGCGTGTCCCCATCTCCATCCAGAACCTCATCAAAATGACCTTTACCAACATTCTGCTCATAACTACTTGAGTATTCTCTAAGAAGACTGAGGCTCTCTCTAGTCCTCTCTTCGTCTTCTGAGACCTCACCAGAATTTTCTTGAAAGGTCCCTCCACAGCAACATAGACTTTTTCTAGCAGGCAACTCCAAAATCTTCCAAACTCTGTTCATTATCCAGTTCCAAAGCTGCTTCATTAGCAGATGTTGGTTATAGCATCACCTTGACTTCTCCATACCAGTTTTTTGTCTTGGTCCATTCTAGCTTCCATAACAAAACAACAACAACAACAAAAATTATAAACCTGAGTAGCTTATATACAACAGAAATTTACTTCTCACAGTGCTAGGGGCTGGATGTCCAAGGCCAAGTTGTTGGCATGTTTGGAATCTGGTGAGAATCTTCTTCCAAGCTATTATACAGCAAACTTCTTTTGCCTCATGTAGTAGAAGGGGCAAGGGAGTTCCTTAAGCTTCTTTTATAAAGGCATGAATCTCATTTATGAAGGCTCTGCCCTCATGATCTAACCACCTTCCCAAATTGCCACCTCCTAATACCATCATATTTGTCCTAGAGTTTCCACATGACTTTTGTAAGTACACAAACATTCAGACCTTATCTGTGTCTTTATTTTAGTGGACTATTATATTACAGGGAATTTCCAATTGAATAGAGATTTTGCACAAGCCTATTCAAATCCTACCCCAATGGCAAATGTCAGAAACTCTTCCTACTTGATCTTCCAGTTAGGCCACCTTCTGAGCAGATTTCAGTTAAGATCATCCCTGACTACACCCTGAATACAGCATGTGATTCCCTTGTGGGAATACCCATAATCTTATCTCCGTAAATGGTGGATATGCAGCTGCTCCCACACATCACCTCTCCTGCTTTGACATCACAGACACTCCAGCCTTCTTCCAGTCTCCTCATAAAATAACACTTAGGTGAAAAATATCAAGACCTCATGAAAAGGACTGACTTCCCAACCACTTTCCCGAAAACATATTTTTCTAACCTTCCCTGCCTCCGTGTTTCTGTAAATTCAAGTTGATGTTTGGCTAAGAGCCTTGGCAGACCTCTTTGCGAGGCTCCCACTGGTGATGGAAGACCTCATTTCTAACTATGGAAAGAAGGAGCTTCTAACTTTTATTTTGTGTGAAGCTCGTTAGAGCCTCAGCTGCAAGGAAACAACAAATCCATTTAATATTCTCTTGAGTGCACACACATACACACACAAGTGTAGAACAACAACAAAAACAGGCTTATTTAATAATATATATATTTTAAATGTCTTGGGAAATATCAGGGATATATTCAAATTTTGCTCAATGAGAAATAGGTACCTTATTTTTCTTCCCAGAATTTCGGATTTGAAGTATCTTAAAATCCTTTAAGTAGATTCAGAAGAAGTGTGGAAGCTGAGGAGTACATGTAAAAAGAAATTTACAGAAGTGTTCTTAGTTTAAAAGAAATAGCAGTTTATGGAGAGGTAGTATCTCCCATCACTCCTAAATTTTTAAATAGCTCTAAATTCAATATTTTATTTTCAACTTATACTATCAAAGGGATAATAAATGCTGGCTCTGTGTTTTAAAACGTAATAAGAATTTATAGGAAGATAGAGCTCTAAATGCTTTTAAACGCAAGTGGAAAGTGAGAACTGCAACAGTCAATTGCCTACTTACTTGAAAGCATATGTTAAATGATTACATTCATTAAGCAATTTTGTTCCTAGCAGATGATTAAAAAAAAAAAAAAAAGTTTAAATTTTGACTGTAGAAAGTTTCCACTACAACCTCCATTAGGTCAGTATGGTGACTATGCAATGGGTTTTTAAAAGCCTTAAAAACTCAAAGGAAAACAAATTCTGTCTTTTTTTGGTCTGTTTTATTTTGCTTTGTTTTGCACTTGTTCCATCAATAGCACCTATTCTTTCAGGTTGAAGTATTTTTTTTTAAACTCACGACTAAATAACCAAAATTCATCAGTCCTTCATTATAACTTAACCTAGTTAACCTGTCTAAGTTGAAAAAAAAAAAAAAAAAGGAAAGGAAACAAAATCCTAGCAGAATTGCCCTGTGCTATTCTGCAATGTCTATGTTGGGTCGACGACGGTTTAAATAAAATGATTGAGGGTGGTATGGAGCCCTGTGTTCTACAACAAAGAGGTATCATTTCTGTGTAGGCAAGGGAGGGCATGTCCACTTGTTTCCAAGGAAACAGGGAAGGCTGTAGTTTACAAACACATGACTTCAATGTCGACGCTACTTTGTATCCATTGGCAGAGTAGGCGCAGGCTGAGGCAGCAGAGACTGCTAACGAGCCCCAATTTCCATTCCCTCTTGTCCTTCTCGGTGATAGAGCCATCGCCTCCTCCTGAGCTTTACCACAACCAAGTTCGTCCATGAAAAATCACATTTCCGAAAGCCTCTTGCACCTGACGCAGCTGTATTTTGGCCGCATGTCTATGTTTTGATCAAAGCAATGTGAGCAACACTCCTTTGTGCAATTTCTCCGTCGCGTGTTAATAAGAATGCTCAGTGGGTTAAGCCGCTGCCTTCGGCTCAGGTCATGATCTCAGGGTCCTGGGATGGAGTCCCACATCGGGCTCTCTGCTGCAGGGAGCCTGCTTCCTCCTCTCCCTCTCTCTGCCTGCCTCTCTGTCTGCTTGTGATCTCTGTCTGTCAAATAACTAAATAAAATCTTTAAAAAAAAAAAAATTAAGAATGCCATTTGCCCAACATATTCTCTTTTTTCTTATCACTGTCCCTGCAACACAAAAGTGCGTCAAAGCTCACTTGAGCATGTTGAATAAGGCCACATGAGTGCCACCTTAGGGAATGGAGCTGTAGAAAAGAATTCTGTTTCTGGAAAATGTTACCGAGGGGCATTTCCTCACCTAGACCTGTCAGTGAAAACCAGACTACTGTGTGAGTGATAGAAACCCTTGTTATACGAGCTGCTGTTGGGAGAAGGAACCTTTGTCTTCTAATATCTTATCTATATCCCATCGAATAAAGTGGAATTTTAATTCAATTGAGAAGCATCTCAAAACATATGTAAAACTAAGGTGTGAGCTTCATTTTCTTTTCCCTTGAGCTTGAAATAAAATAGCCTCAATTACTTGACCTTAATCTGTGGGAAGTCTCAGCTTTCTCCTCAAGACTTTTGTGTATCTATGGGAGTTTATTTTCTTTTAAGCATTCTGACCATGTTGGTTTCCCAGTTCCCGAAGTTTTAAACCCATTTGATTTTTCCTTCTGAAAGCTGGTCTTCTCCTTTAGGTCTGTGTGAAACATGTAGAACTCAGCAATTTCTTACCACAATTTACCTCAAAAAAGGAACATTTCTTAAGGGGTTTGAGAGGTGATAAAGGAGATTTTCCACTATTAATGTTTGTGGGCCCTTCTCCTTGGCTCCTAGGGAAGCCATACCTTATCATTTACCAAGGTCTAAATGACTCAGCCTCTAATCACGGGCTCTGTTTCTGCCTCGAGCACACATTTTACATTTGCTGCATTAAAGAAAATTACCAAAAGGAGCATTTTGAACACAAGTAAGAAAAGGAAAGAAACTTCGTTGGTCCTAGTAAGATTAAAGTCATACAGCCCTGAATATGCTAGAAACATAAGGCCTGCAACTTTCTGACATGTCTTTTGTCTAATGATTTCTAACTTTTTTATATAAAAAAATGTTTCTTTGTCAGAGCACTCTCTTCTTTGTTCAGATTGTATATCCTGGGAAGTTATCCTAACTTGGGCCTAAAATAATACTTGTGTTTTTAGAAATTCCGAAAGGTTTCTTCATTTTGTGTTGACAGAAGCCAGCATCAGGGAAGGTTGCTGTGACTAAGGAACTTGACAGTCATGTAAGCATGAGATCATGTTCTCGCGTCCCTGATTTGAGAGTCCTCAAACCATGACAGCGCAGGGGATTTTTTCATCACTGACTTTATTCTAGGGGCATTCTTTACCCACCATGTTCTGCAAAGTCCTCTTCCCAGCTCATACCTGCACATCCCAGTACACAGCTGGGCAAGGTCCAGTGCTTCTGTGGGCAGACGTGGATGTCAGCCTCTGTGCCTACAACCTGTTTGGCTAGTAGCTGTGTGGCTTCTTATCATTGCCTTAGCTTGATTTTCAAAAACAATAATAAAATGTGTCCTTCCTTACATGATTATTGCCAGATAAAATAAAATAGTAAATCTGAATCATTTGACAGAGTGTCTCTGATGAATCAATCATCATCTATTCCTCTATTCACTTATGTGTATCTTTCTATCTGTCCCCCTCTCTACTTATTTCTACCAGAAAAAAGAGCCAGATTAGCATTGTCTTTAAACCAACCACAAGTGAATTAAAGTAAGATTCCTACATTCCTCTCTAGTTTTCAGTCTATGCCAGTGTCTAAGCTTTGTCAGAAACTATGTCACGGGGCGCCTGGGTGGCTCAGTGGGTTAAAGCCTCTGCCTTCAGCTCGGGTCATGATTCCAGAGTCCTGGGATCGAGCCCCTCATCGGGCTCTCTGCTCAGCAGGGAGCCTGCTTCCTCCTCTCTCTCTGCCTGCCTCTCTGCCTACTTGTGATCTCTGTCAAATAAATAAATAATATCTTTAAAAAAAAGAAAAAGAAACTATGTCAGATTAAGAAAGACATATGCGTTGGAGCAGGAATGGGTCAAGAAATCAAGCACGGGAAAAAAAATCCATGTTTAATTGAGCACACATATAACTTAAGACGTAGTTCTCAGATTTTCTGCAGTCATTAGCTTCTTGCTTCTCATTAATTTCATAAACTTACCAATTCAGTGAAAAGTGTTGTGAGACAAAACACTTTCAAAGCTAAATCTGCTCTTGAAGGTGTTTGGATAAAATTATTTATTATTATTATTATTATTATTATTATTTAGTGTGTACATGAGAGGAGACAGTAGCTGTAGTTCTGGTGATTATCATGATGTAAGGATTGCCTGGACAGAAGCTGATTTCCTAAGTATGCTCTGTCTAATGTTTTATAAAATTTTTGGATTTTTCTCCCTGAAATGTGTTAAGATATCATAGGCCATTTATCACCATTACATGAGTATAGTGTATGTGTGCCTCGATCCAAGTTCACTGACAGCCCCATCTGTCATAAAATAAAAATTAAACTTTTCTAGTTGCATCGGTATACCAGTGTCTGGGGTCTGAGAACAGCGGGCACCTCCCGAATGACCAGAGTGAGATGCTCCGGGAAGCAAGTAATGTGTAGCAGTGTCTCATAGAGCAAGAGACTCTGCAGAGACCTTTCTCCCAGCACGGTCACCCTCTAACCTGAATCCCAACCTACGGTACGCCCCACCCGTCCCACCACCCAGCTCCTAATGCACAACACACATACGCACACACATCAGGAGGCACTGAATTTCTTGACACTGGTGACAGGGTGGTATTAAGTGTCAGGATTCATCCAGGCTCACACACCACTCACATCTGCTGATGTGCAAATATGCAGTAAACAGAACACATGATTGCAATACAAATCCTCTCCAGTTCCAGGTAAACCTGAGCTAAAAAGACACACTGGGAAGGCTGTAGGTCAAGGACTACACTGGCCACAGCTGTAGAGCAGTTCGGGGAAACCCAGAGACTCTAGGACTGCTTTGAATTAGAAGAAAAAAAAAAAAAAAAAACAATGAGCCTTTACTTCAGATATGGGAGTGCTGTGTTTAAGGCAGTTTCTTTGCCTCAATGATATTTCAGTGAATGCTTCAGCAAGTTACGAGTGACTGAGAAATATTTGTGGACTAGTTATGATATTAGAAAATTACTTTATTCACATTTAATTCTGGACCCTTCCTTTTAAAGTAGCAAGGCAAGAATAAAGAAATGTACTTTGGTGATATATCACTGCTTGTTACAATTGTCAGACCTAAAAATATTTTTAGGAAATTAAAATATTTTAATGATTTTGGAAGTAATTAAAATTATTTTTATTTCATCTAAACAGGGTGGAGAACTAGCTATTTGACCAAATACTCTTAAATGTCAGGTGATAAATATAAAAAAATTATAAATAGAAATCACATAAGTGTAGAGACATGAGAAATGACCGTGTTCTTTGAAAGAGAGATTTTAGTGTCAGAACCCAGGAAATAGAATTACCTTGAGAAAACTATTGTAATATGTAGATATTATTTAAATGTGGAAGATTAAAAAACTAATGGGGACTGCATTGAAAAATGTGACAAAAACATAATCTCCATTGTGGTAGCTCAGATATGTGTGTTAACATTGTTTCTTTCTCAAATGCACCTCAAATTTAATATATCCAGAATCAAAGGTATGAATCAATACCAGTAACTTCTAGAGTTCTGATCTCAGAGAAAGACCCGCCATCACCGCAATTGTCTATGCCAGAAAACTAGCACTGATTTTGAAAAATTCCCTCTTGTATTCACCTCTCCATATCTTCTTCTTTTTCTTCAAATTGTATTGATTTGTCGGTATTGATTTTTAGAAAAATTCCCTTTTCATCATCCTCTATATATTTTTGAACTTCACACCTAATTATTTTACCTGAAGATCTTTGAGATGTGCCCCCAATTTTCTCCATCTCCTCCACCTATTCCCTCGCCCACATTCCAGTCATCTTGTTCCTACTGGAGATACTTTTCACCTTTTCACCCTTTCAAACAAGTGCTTGGTTTTAGCATTTTCCTGAAACAAACCTGATTGTCTTCCTGCTGCTTTTATAGTCAATAGATTCCCCATGCTCTTAGAATAAAGATATGATCTACAAGGTCCTGCATGATCTTCTTTCTAATTAACTTTCCAGATTTATCTCACCATTTTTTTTTTAAGATTTATTTATTTGAGGGAAAGCAAGCAAGAGAGGGAGCAGGGTCAGGCAGGGAGAGGGAAAAGCAGATTCCCCACAGAGCAGGGACCCTGACACAGGGCTCAATGACACAGGATCTCAAGATCGTGACCGAAGCCAAAGGCAGATGCCCAACTGACTGAGCCACCCAGGCGCCCTTTATCTCACCAAATCTTTATTGCTTTTCTTACCACACTGGTCTCCTTTCTCTCTCTCATAGTCACCATGCTTGTCTCTCTCTATACTGAAACCCCAGGGATTATCTATATCTTCAAAAGTGTTGGGAGTGAGGGTGTCAAGTAGCATGGTGTTCTTATAGTCATATAAGTGGGATATTTGTAGTGGATATTTCAGCTACAAAACTGTTTAAGACCATAACTCTTTTTCATTCCACTCCTGTTGTTCATAGAAGATTATAATACTCACAAGCACCTTTGGAATCTAGATAAAGGGAGTATGAGTTGCCAATATGCCATTTAATTATAATTTTGAAATATGTATTGGGAGATTACAGTTGAAAAAATAAATTAGACTTCTGACTTGGAATGGGGGGACTTTTTTTTCCAATTTATTTATTTTCAGAAAAACAGTATTCATTATTTTTTCACCACACCCAGTGGTCCATGCAAGCCGTGCCCTCTATAATACCCACCACCTGGTACCCCAACCTCCCACCCTCCGGCCACTTCAAACCCCTCAGACTGTTTTTCAGAGTCCATAGTCTCTCATGGTTCACCTCCACTTCCAATTTACCCAAAAGCACATACCCTCCCCAATGTCCATAACCCTACCCCTCTTCTCCCAACCCCCCTAAGGGGGGACTTTTTTAATATTTGTGGATTTATATACTAAATTATTAAAAGAAAATTAATCTAAAACTTAGATTTATGAAGCACATAAAAAGCAATTAAATTGAAAAATACTATTCTGACATTGAGTCAAAGTATTAAAACAACAAGATTCAATAAAAAAGAAAAAAAGCTTTTGATGTAAATAATGAATAAGGTTTAACCATATAAAAGTTATTTAAATAGCTTGCTGAATTACATGAAATACTTACAGTGATGAAGGTAACATAAAACTTACAATAGATTACTTAATACAGACATTGATATGTGATGCCTTAATGAAAAGCTTAATGAGAATAGTCATTAGCTGTAACTATTAACATTAGTTCCTATGTGGACAAACTTGAATTGTTTGAAAATTAACCTGAAAGAGATTTTAAAACAATTCTAAAAATTTTTGAAACTGAAACGTTTGTAAACGGTTTTTATTTATGTTAAATAAAAAACCATGATCCTCTATGCCCAGAATAAAGACTGAATTAAATTTTTATGATCTCTATAGAGAATTTATTATGGCATATTTTTATATGAGTAAGAGATCAAGAAATACACAGCCATAAAAGAAGCCAATCTGAAAAAGCAACGTAATATATGATTCTAATAATATGACATTTTGGGAAAGACAAAACCCTGGAGAGAGTGAAAAAATCAGTGGATGCCAAGGGGTAGGAAGAGGGAAGGATAAACAGGTAGGGAAGAGGTTCAGTCCTATGAAACAACCCTCTTGTCCTGGGCTCTGCTCTTTATTCCAGCTGGGGAACTGCTTCTGTCTTCATCCTGGGACACCTTAGGGTCCCAGTCTCCTCAGTATTCCAAACTCACATGCCTGAAAGTGGCCTTCTGAGAAAGGTCCAGTTGCTGTCATAGTGCCTGGGGGGAGCAGTATGGACACATCCCTGAGAGGCAAGATACACTTTTGAAACTTGGCTTGAGAGTTGTAAGAAATGATGTGTTGTCAAATAAATAAATAAATAAATAAATAAAAATGTGTTGTCATTTAGGCTTTTCTTCTGAAAAAGAGAGGATTTAAAAAAAAAAGAAAGCAAGCCTCGGCCAACCAGGCCATGACCACCACAAGCTGGACCTCCCTCGACTCAGTATGTAAAGGATGAGTTTGTACAATGTTAAAATTATCATTCAAAATAATCCTTCAGATCGCTTCTCGGCCTTTTGGCTAAGATCAAGTGCAAAATAATCCTTCAGAGAAAAGTCTCCTAATTCATGGATGCTCATTGTATCAACTGTTCCACGGTTTTAAAGAGCCCAGATTTTGAAGTCTGTTTCCCTATTCCTGTAATCCCTAACAAACACATTAGGACAAGTGTTCTAAATGGTCCTCAATGTAGGCAGAAAACAGAGTTTCATTTGGTTGTTAAATTTCTAAATAATGTAACAGATATCAGAGATTAGTCTCTAATCAGAACATTTTTCATTAAATTCCCTGATTTATGTTAATCAGGATTAAGTGAAGTATTAAAGTCATCTTTTCTACCCTTAAATAGACTCTGCTTGGAGTTAAGCATCAGCATAGTTTGGGGAGAGAAAAGGTAACATTCAGTGTTTATTTGGCTCTTATGATGTTAAAACTATTTATTTCCAGTTTTGAGTAAACATGATTTTTAAACACACATTAAGGCAGACCAATCGATTTGATGAAATTTTCAGCCTGATTGCCCATTCACTGGAATTAATTGACAGGTGTGGAAATGTGAAATTAATTTTTAGACCAATATTACTAGAATGTGTTTTTTTAAATATAAATTTTGGCTATGCAAATATAGCATGTATGAGGCTATATTGATAATGTTTCTTATTTTGGTTCATGTAATATGATTGAAACTAGAATTTAAAGATCTCAGCATTATTTACGTTACAATGAAGTTTTAAAAGATTATTCTGTCCATGACTCTGCCTCTAATTTTTTTTGTTAACATTTGCAATCATTTTTATTGACATTTAGGCACATGGAAAGTTAGCACCCTTAAAGTGGTACCAGGTTTTGAATTATCAGAAGGAAGGGACATACCATGTTTTTCTGAGGATATTACACATATGATAATTAAATTTGGAGAAAATAGTTTGCAATTTAAATCCAATCTAGATTCCTAACCCTAAATGGATATGTAGTTATATTACACACATTTGTATCAGATAAACTGAATTGGTGTAGATGATGTGGAAGGACAAAAGTAAGGTTTCTCTTGAGTCTGGGAAGTCAAGCTCTGAGAGTTAAATAATGATGTCAACAAATAAAGGACTGAAGAGAGATATACACAAAACAGGAGTAAAATGGCAGAAAGAATCCCAATCAGCAACATTGGAAAATAATGTGTCAGTCACTTCATAAAGCCCTGATAAGGAGAAACAAACATTGACATTCTCCGTTCTCCCTCTTCACAGTAAGATGTCAATCCAACCAATCCGAATTTTCAGGAAAATAAATACTTAGCCCTGCTGCTTATGTGTACAGAGTGAGACTAAACACCTAATGTCTTGGCAGTAAAATCAGCTCCACTTGCAATTTTCATTTAATAGAAATGCAGTTTTTCCAGTTTCTAGGCCAATAGAAACTTCAGAATCTATCTTGACTCCTTAATTTCTCCAATAATCTGCATCCCACTTCTTCATCGTCCTCAACAATGAAAATAGATCTAGAGTTTGTGGTCAAGTTGTTATTTTTTATTTTAAAAATGTGTCTAGTGGCTACCCTGGAAATGACAACATACATCCTTGACTAACGCAAATCACTCTTAACAATTCCAAAGAGCCAGAGTTAAATATAGGACATCTTATCTCTTTTAACACACTCAGTGTTAGTTTTACTGGGATCCTCAGTTTAGTTTTTCCTACGGTTAAGTCTCACATATAACACTAGCAAGGTTTTGTAGAAAAAGAATCACAGATGTTCACCATATATTTACTTTCTACCTACTTTTTTTCATTTTGCAGATTGAACGTTCCATCTCCAATCATGATTTCCTTCTTAAAGATCTCTTCCTTGTATTTATTTAATACATAACACATACATAACAGACTATTGTTTCCTGAAAATAGTTTTCTTTCCATTTCATTTTTCATGGATTCTTTTGTGCTAAATATAGAAATCATTTGAAAGTAAATTAATTTCAGCATTTTAAAAATGGCATTCAAGGGTCGCCTGGGTGGCTCAGTCAGCTAAGCGTCTGCCTTCGGCTCAGGTCATGATCCTAGGGTCCGGGGATCTAGCCCTGCATCAGGCTTGCAGCTCAGCGGAAGCCTGCTTCTCCCTCTCCCTCTGCCTGCCATTTTGCCTACTTGTGGATTCACTTGAGCTCTCTCTCTCAAATAAATAAAATCTTTAAAAAAAAAAATGGCATTCAATTTTTTTTTTTAGCCTCCATCACTTCTGCTGAAAATGTTTCTTTTTCTCTGGCCACTTTCATTATTTACTCTTGGTCTTTAATGTTCACCAGTTCAACTGTTACTTCCCTACATGTGGTTTTTCGTGTTTGTTTTCTCATTTGGTCTCTTCTCTCTATGGGCTGGTGTCTCTCATTAACTTACAAAAATCCTGCGTTCCTCACCTTCTCGACACCCATCCCATTGTTCAGACCTTTTTACTCTCTGACACATGTGTCTTATGATCTTCTCTGAACTCTTCAATCTTCTTTCTCTTTGTGTTCCTGTTTTGAAATGTGATTTTGACCTTCCTTCTTATCCTTTAAGTGTGCCTTTTGCCATGTGCAATCTGCTGTTAAAATATCCAATGATTTCTTTTTGTCAGAGGCTATAATTTCCAGGACTGGAATTCTTCTTATGATTACAATTATTTGAGGAAATTTACCATTCTTTGATCATCCCTTTTCCTCTTACTCTGAATTTTCTGTATATATTAATCATGGTTATTTTAGATAAATTACATGTTTTTTTCCTAATGTACATCTCATCTGTCTTCTCTTTTTACATCTGCTTTTTCTCTTCTTTTTGAGAATATTACCTTGTCTTTTATCATGCTTAGTAGATCTTTGGCATGACAAAAAAGAGGACAATATGACCAAAATGGAAAGAGTATCCATGTAGGATTATCTCTCTAGGGAAAATATACTGGGATAGCTTGAGGACCTTGATCTCCATAATCTGTCTGGGACTGAGCTTAATTATATCAGTTATGCTGGGTTTAGTCTACCTTTTTTTTTTTGGCCCTGTTCCATAGAAATATGCTTTTGAGTTGTAAAATAAAAACATTATGTTTGTGGTATACTTTTGTTAATTTATTTGTGAATCCTAGCAATACAAAATCGTAAGAAATTCAGTTTTGCTTTTCGGAGGGGTTCCTTTTGGTATTTTTTAATTTTAATATTTGTAATTATTATTATTTTGGCTTCTGGATCTAGTAGCTCATTCAGCATCAGAATATTCAAAGGTGACAACAATGTGTGATGGCCATACATATCTTTAATACCCATTGTAATTACTGAGAATAATGGTAAAATAGTGCTCCTAAACTTAAAGAATAAGAATCAGGAATATAGTTGTAATACTTACATAAAAAGAAATCCATAGTTTATTAAAATGACATTGCAGAATATTACATTTATTGGGAATATGATAACATGAATATCCAAAAATAACCATATTGGTACAAGGACACCAGTCTGATTAAATTAAAACAATTATTTTAATGCACAAATGATCTAATAATAAGATAAATACTCAAAAATAATTTTGAAAAACAGAGATTCCAAGACCTTTAGCATGTACAAAATTAGGAAGATGCCTCCAGTGCTGCTACTGTGAATCTGTTCAATTAGTTTTTGCTTGTAAGGGGATGTAAATGCAAATCAGCAATCACAAAGAAACCAGAAAATCAGAAGGGAAACCATTGTAAGTATTGAAATGACCAAATAAGCATTACTTTAAAAATATGTATTAAATACCTTAAAGGAAAAGCAGAAGGTGATGACAAGTATTCTTTTTTTTAAATTTAAATTCATTTAGCTTACATGTAGTAAGTCATTAATCTTTGATGTACTGTACAGTGATTCATTAGTTGTATGTAACACCCAGTGCTCATCACGTCACATGCCTTCCTTAATGCCTGTCACTCAGTTACTCTTCTGCCCACCTACCTCCCTTTCTACAATCCTCAGTTTGTTTCCCAGAGTCAAGAGTATCTCCTGGTCTGGCTCTCTCTCTGATTTCATCCTTCTCAGTTTTCCCTCTCTGCCCCTATAATCCTCTGTGTTATTTCTTACATTTCACATATAAGTGAAACCATATAATTGTCTTTCTCTGACTGACTAATGTCACTTAGCATAATATCCTCCAGCTCCATCCACATCAATGAAAATGGTAGGTATTCATCTTTTCTGATAGCTGAGTAATATTCCATTGTATATATGAACCACTACTACTTCTTCTTCTTCTTCTTCTTCTTCTTCTTCTTTTTCTTCTTCTTTTTAAGGAGAAAGGGAGGGAAAGCATTAGCCATCTATCTCTCCCTTTTTTTTTTTTTAAGATTTTATTTATTTGTTTATTTGACAGACAGTGATCACAAGTAGGCAGAGAGACAGGCATATATGGTTACATGGCATATATATGTGTGAAAATTAATTGAGTTATATACTTGATATGTATGCACTTCACTCTGTGTAATCTCGACGTCAATAAAAACATGGGCCAGAAAACATGAACAGTCATTTATATAAGAGAGATGTGAGAAGACAATCAATAAAGTTACAAGAGAAGGAGAGAAGGGGAAACAGGCTCCCCGCTCAGCAGAGAGCCCAATGCGGGGCACGATTCCAGGACCCTGGAATCATGACCTGAGCCAAAGGCAGAGGCTTTAACCCACTGAGCCATCCAAGCACCCCTGAACCACATCTTCTTTATCCATTCATGTGTTGAAGAACATCTTGGCTCCTTCCACAGTTTGGCTATTGTGGACATTGCTGCTATGAACATTGAGGGCAGGTGCCCCTTCTATTCACCACATCTGTATCTTTGTGGTAAATGTCCCATAGTTCAGTTGCTGGGTCATAGGGTAGTTCTCTTTTTAACTTCTTGAGGAACCTCCATATTGCTTTCCAGAGTGGCCATATCAGCTTGCATTCCTATCAACAATGTAAGAGGGCTCCCCTTTCTCCACATCCTCACTAACATTTGTAGATGGCAAGTATTCTTGAGAAAGAAAAGACTGTCAAAGTGATGTGACATTTTTAAAATGGAATAACATAAAATGAATTAAAATTATAAATTAAAGATTATTTATAAAATTATTTATATTATTATATTATATTTATATAATATAATATATAATTTATATTATTTAACACAATATATCAATTAATTATTAAAATTATTTATATTATTATTTATAAAATTATATATATTATTTATAAAATTATAAATTAAAGTAAAGATATTGATTAAATTGTTGATATGACCGGGGCACCTGATTAGCTCAAGCAGTTAAGCATCTGCCTCTGGCTCAGGTCATGATCTCAGGATCCTGGCATGGAGCCCAACATGTGGCTCCCCACTCAGTGGGAGTCCGCTTTTCCCTCCTCCTCAACCCATCACCCTGCTCCTGCTCTCTATCTCTTTCTTTCTCTCAAATAAATAAATAAAATCTTTAAAAACATTGTTCATATGGCCTAAAGTAAAAACTCTGAGCCACAAGAAAAATGAAGAGAAAAAAAAATATCATGTAGGTGAATCTACTTAAGTATTGACTTTACAAAGCAATAACTGCAATTATCAGTGAGTGGGATTAAAAAAACAAACTCTATCTGAAAAAATAGTAAAAATAACATATTTGCATATTTTGACTCATATTTTACCTCATAACTTAAGCATGATACACATATATAAAAATAAAAGCAAACAAACGTTAGCTGGATAAGTTGCACAAAGGAAACACACCTTGTGAAAACCACCCAAGTCAAGTAACATAGCATAACCAGTACCCTGAAGCTTTTTCATGCTGTCTTCCAATCATTATCCCTTCTTTCCCCTAAAAGTAACTGGTATCTAGTCCAACTTTTGGACTTATTAGCCCTTTGATTTCAGTCACTCTGTCTATATGATCGTGTCTATTTGCAGCTATACAATGTTCTTTCTTGATGACCATTTGGTGGATCACTTTTCACATATTTACTTGAATATCTAGATGCCCATTTAGGCAGGCAGGACATGTTCAAATATCTTTCTTTCTTTTCTTTTTTTTTTTTTTTTTTTTGGTTATTGATATATATGTGCTCTTTCTTCAAATGAGAGAAGAAACTTTTTCACTTATGTATGTGTCAAATTTCTTCTATCACCCCATAACTTGCATATTCATTCTTTAGTGATATTATAAATCTAATTTTAATAACTAATATTTTATTTGTAGGTTGTAATTTTAATTCCAATTTAAGAAATGTTTACCCCTTCCAAATTTATGAAGATCTTCTATATTTTCTTCCAGAAGGTGTATGGTTTTACTTTCATATTGAGATAGCCATTATATCCAGAAAAACTGATTTTGAATATCAAAAGTAGGATTTCATTTCGTTTCTTATATGGATTATCACTTGGACACGCCTTAATTGCAAATAGGGCAGGTTCATTTGGTATTTGTTTGATATATTTGTTGAAAAGATTATCATTTTCTCACAATTCCAAAGCACTAACCTATCCATTAAGCAATTATCCATAGTTAGTGGATTTGTCACAATCTTTTTTCTGTCTCATGTTTGTATTTATCTACTCAGAGAGTTGCCACCTAAAAACAAAACCAAAACAAAGAACACTTTTTTTTTTTGGTAAAGAAAATTATAATATTCCGGAGAAGTCTTCAAAGATACCTCCTTGAATATGTTTTCATTCTTCTGAGTTAAGTAATTTTAGACTCATGTTGTCAATCAAAAAGAAAAGAAAAACTTTGTAAATTTGATTTGGATGTCATGGACCCCATAGATCAACTCATGAACAATTCATATTTTTATAATATTAAGTATGAAAATAAAAAAGCACATGTGTACCTTAAATTATTTATATCTCTCTTAATTTTCCAATGTTTTATCATTTCTGAGTAGATAGCCCATCATAATCACTATCCACTTCTTATATTGTTTTTTTGGTTCATAACATTTTTTTGGTATATTTATTGATTGATATGAATCTTAATTTCTCTTTTTATACTGTCCTTGTCTTATTTCATATCTAGATTATACTGGCTTCATAAACTGATCTGTAAAGTAATATTTTATATCTGAAAGATTTTTGTGAAAATTGTGTTATTCTTTCCTAAAAAATTTGAAAGAATTTGACAGTGGACATTAATGTTTTTTGTTCTTCATCTATAAATGTTGGTTAAATTTTTTCCAGGTATTTCTGATATCCAGGAAAGTGGATAAGTAGGTGGCTTATTCACATAAGGGAATTCCACTCAACAATTCAAACTAGTAATGCCCTAAGCTAAAGTACTCTTTGTCAAAGTATGCATACTGAATTATTCTAGTCATATAAATTATAAGAACAGACCAAATAAACACATGGAAATAAAAATGAACAAAATGCTTATCTATGGGGAAGTATATTGAGTGAGAAGGAGAACGTGCAAACTCTTTGTAGTGTTGGGAAATTTTATATATTAATACAGTGTTTGGTTACATGGCATATATATGTGTGAACATTAATTGAGTTATATACTTGATATGTATGCACTTCACTCTCTGTAATCTCGACGTCAATAAAAACATGGGCCAGAAAACATGAACAGTCATTTATATAAGAGAGACGTGAGAAGACAATCAATAAAGTTACAAAATGGTACCCAATCCCTTCATAATGCAAATGAAACCCCCAGGAAAGTGCAGCTTCACAGTCAAAAGATAAAGATTGAAAGAGGGGAGCTGTAACATGCTCTGATGACCATGTGGACGGACTGGGGGAAAACATTTCTGAGATGCTCTGTTCCTTGACATCTGAATAAGGCTCAACACTGTGCAATGAATAAGTGAATGAGTATAGCTATATTAGAAGATAAGTTATTAACCAATAAATTTGAGAGTGAAAGTAACCCAGTATAAAACACTTCCAATTTTAGATGTGAATACTGGAGAATCTGTTGCACCTGTGCATCAAGAGCTAAGAACAAATTCTAGAGACACACTGACGGTATCAGAGGAAACAATTGTGTCATTGCCTTAATAGATTTCCTTAAGCTTACTTTTTTTTTTTTAAAGATTTTATTTATTTATTTGACAGAGAGAGATCACAAGTAGACAGAGAGGCAGGCAGAGAGAGAGAGGGAAGCAGGGTCCCTGCTGAGCAGAGAGCCCAATGCGGGACTCGATCCCAGGACCCTGAGATCATGACCTGAGCCGAAGGCAGTGGCTTAACCCACTGAGCCACCCAGGCGCCCCAAGCTTACTTTTTTTTAAAGATTTAATTATTTATTTGAAAGAGAGAGAGAAAGAGTAGGGGTGTAAGGGGCAGAGGGAAAGAATGTCCAAGCAGACTCCAGCTGAGTGGGGAGCCCAACTCGGGGCTCAATCTCACAAGCAATGAGATTAGGACTTGAACTGAATCCAAGAGTTAGATGCTTAACTGACTGAGTTGCTCAGGTGCCCCTACATTTTGTTAACTTTTTTAAAAAAAGAAATACACATGCATATACTAACACAAACACACAATCATATGCTATAAATCTCATATAATAGATTATATGGAAGTAAATGAATTTATTTTGATGAAGTCATAAGTGGAATATGCTATCAAAGTAAAAAATAGGTACATATGAAATTATAACAATCTCTTCAGAGGTAATATAGAATAAGACATTTAAAGTTCATAGCAGTTACTTGTGTAATACAATTCTCCTATATAAACATCAGACTTTGCAAAACTAGAACATATTTTGATGAATGCAATGAAATATGCTGTGAAATTATAAGGAAACCAAGAGCACGGCAAACACACCACTCTGTAAAATTAACAAACACGCAATTTACAGAGAAGTAATGAGAGGTTGGAAAGATAATTCTTGTTTTATAAGAAATAAGACAATCTAGAGAGTTTAGTCATCAAAATAGGAGTAAAAGGGGAATTTTAAATGTTTTATACATGAGAGGCATCTTCAAAAGGAAATACTGTTTATGCAATATTAAGTTAATTAAGCAATATTAAGTTTTTGAAAATATGTTATTTTAAGATTTTGTTGTTTTAATTAATATTTTCATTTGTTCAGTGGTCTGCATAAAGGATTTTTTTTTACGATTTACCTACTTCTTTAGTTGACACACAGAGAGAGAGAGAGATCACAAGTAGGCAGAGAGAGATCACAAGTAGGCAGAGAGGCAGGCAGAGAGAGCGGGGGAAGCAGGCTCCCTGCTGAGCAGAGAGCCTGATGCAGGACTCAATCCCAGGACCCTGAGATCATGACCTGAGCCAAAGGCAGAGGCTTAACCCACTGAGCCACCCAGGCACCCCAATAAAGGGTATTTCAAGAAAGTGGTAGAAATGGGAAAAATGGTAGATCATATTTCTGTCCCTTGAGGAGTGGACATAAAAGGAAAACGTGTGCATTTCTCATAATAGCTGCACTTTCAGGTTTGGAGGATGGAGTAGGAATAATTCAAGAAGGATCACTTTTTGGTTTTTTTAGGAAAGAGCAGTTGAATAATTTAGTAGACAAAGGGATCTAAGGAGATCTCAGGCTTTACAATAAAAATAGATGAATTCTGGATTTTGAGATGATTTTATTTTGTTTTACATAAGCATCAGTCAGTTTTAATGGACAAAACAAACAATTCTGCACTCTATATTCTTTAAAAATTAATGGCAATGTATTCATTTCCGTTTAAAAGAATAAAAAATACTCTTACATGCTGTATAGGGAAAGAATGAGTAAAGGAGATGAACGTCCAAGTTGCTTTTCTACATCTTAAGATAACTATCCGTTCTTTCTTACTTCTTGTAGACTTATTTTAAGTACATTATGAGTAATTATTCTCATATTCAGAATGAATTCCTGAGGCACCTGGGTGGCTCAGTGGTTAAGCATCTGACTCTTGATGTCAGCTCAGGTTATGATCTCAGTATCATGAGATTAAGCCCCATATCAGGCTGTTCTGGGCAAGGAGCCTACTTAGGATTTTGTCTCCCTCTTCCTCTGCCCCTCCCTGATCACCCTTTCTCTCAATTTCATTCTCTCTCACTCCAAAAAAAAAAAAAAAAAAATCCCTTATTTGTTTTTAGCATCTCAAGATCATGTGGAAATATAGCTGCAAATATTTCTAACAAAAGCATTCCAAGAGCCAGGGTTCCTGTATTTATTGATGCTGATATGTATGTGTATACTGGCCCCAGAATTCTACCTAACTGGGACTTAAATGAGGTAAGCATGTTGGAGAAGAGGAATCAGACTTTTCTTGCTTCTGTGTTGTCAGAACCAGCAGATTAGTTTGACCTAGCTTGAGTGTTGATGTGCCTTGGCTCGGGAGAATCTGAGGGAAATCACAGACAGCCAGACAGTAGTCACAGGAATCCCTCAAAGGCCACTTAGAAGTGTGTCCTTGTTGATGGATGTGCTGTTCCATTTGTGTTGGTAAAGCTTGGTGAAGAAACACTTTTAGGAAGCAGGACCATGAAACATGAAAATTGTTCACCTTTCATATTAATTCAAGGTCCCTAATGCCCTCACTTAGTGTAATGCTATGAGAAATCTTTGATAACATAAAATCATACCATCTATTAAAAATATAGGAAAAGTACCCATACCCCCACACTCAGGGAATTAATGATAAAAATTATCTCAATTGTATTAACTTTCTAAATACATACTATGTACTAGAACTTTTTGTATTTTATCTAGAATCTACCTGAAAACCCAGCATCACAGGTACTTCCATATACATATTGCAATTAGGAAATAGAAATCCTCCAAATTGCATGAATTACACAGTCCTACAGATAGTAAAAAAAATAAAATTGATATTAAACTCCTTTTTTAATTTGAAATTTTATTTCAATTGCAGTGTGTGGTTTCTATGGTTATAAACATTATAGAAATTTGGTGTTCTGTATAAAGGGGTAATAAGATTCATTACAACATTTTTTTTTTTTTAACTTTTAAAAACATGGAAGTAGGGGCACCTGGGTGGCTCAGAGGGTTAAAGCCTCTGCCTTCAGTTCAGGTCATGATCCCAGGGTCCTGGGATCGAGCCCCACTTCGGGCTCTCTACTCAGCGGGGAGCCTGCTTCCTCCTCTCTCTCTCTCTGCCTGCTTGTGATCTCTCTCTGTCAAATAAATAAACAAAATCTTTAAAAAACAAAACAAACAAACAAACAAAAAACATGGAAGTAAATTTTCCACTGGACAAGGAATCAAAATTCCTGGCTCTCCTATTTGCTTGTCATATAAATTTGAGAAAGCTGATTTTTTTTAAGCCTATTTTGTCTCAACGATAAAAATCAAATAAATGCAGCTGTACTAAGTATTTCAGAGATGTTTCAGGACTCATGTATACAAGTTATATAAAATATTTAATGTAGTTAGTGTGACAGTCTACACACACCACATCACTTAAACTTAAATCCCAGTGGTGAGCTAACATACTAGCAATAATTTGGAGATCCTATTTTCTTAAAAAGTCACTCACCAAATGAGCCCGAAACAAGAATTTCCACTATTAGTGTCTAAATCAATAAAAAAATTTTGCTAATTTGCATAATTAAAGATAAAATGAACTTTTGTGAGGAAGGGTGTAACTTGTTAGTTGAAGTGATAAATGTTAGAAATCAATTCTCACTGATGAAATCAAGGGATGGTATTAATAACCCAATGCCTATTGACTTTGTTCCAGCTATTGGTTTAGAAGGATTTCTGGTTGTATGATGCTTAGATAATGTCATTGTGTAAATATTTAGAAGAACAAAATGTTAATAGTACCTGAGTTATGAAAAAGTCTGTGTAAATTACTGCCTGTTAATGAATGTTCAGTAAATATTCTTTTCTGTAGTAGAATTTTTTATTTATTTGAGAGAGAGAATGAGAGAGAGAGATTGAGAGCAGAGAAGGTCAGAAGGAGAAGCAGACTCCCCATGGAGCTGGGAACCCAATGCTGGACTCAATCCCAGGACTCTGGAACCACGACTTGAGCTGAAGGCAGATGCTTAACCAACTGAGCCACCCAGACGCCCCTATTGTAGTAGAATTTTTTTAAGGATTTAGTATTTATTTATTTATTTATTTATTTATTTATGAGACAGAGAGAGAGTAGTGTGGGGAGGGATTGAGGGACAAGAAGAAAGCTGAGCACGGAGCCTCATACAAGGCTACAGGGCTCCATCTCATGACCTGAGATCATGACCTAAGCTGAAATCAAGAGTCAGATGTTTAAATGACTGAGTCACCCAGGTACCCCTCTTTATTGTTGTAGCATTTAATAACTAAGCTTGACTTTCAATAATTCCTATATCTCAAGTCTCTTTGAAAACCATTATTATGGATAAAAATATCCCTATGATAAACTGGTATGTCCATATAAACTATTTATATAGGCTATGAGTGTCTATATAAACTGTTAGGTCTATACCCCACCCACCCCCAATTAAAACAGGGACTCAAGCACATGGACACACATTAAAGCAGGTACTCATACAAATACATGTACACACATGGCTATTTACAATAGCCCAAAGGTAGAAACCCTCTAAACACCCATCAGTGGGTGAATGAATAAACAAGTGGTGGGATACCCTCTTACTGATTCATTGCAAAAGGGAAAATTGTACTGACACATACTACACATGGAAAAGCCTTGAAAATAGGAAGCAAATGAAAGCGGCCAGACTCTGAAGACAACACAGTCTATGATCTGTCGGTATGAAATGTTAAGCATAGGGAAATCCATTGAGACAGAAGGCAGACGGGGGGTCATCAGGGGCTGGGAGAAGGTGAGGAAATGGACAGGAAATGCTTTAGGGGAAAAAGGTTTCCTTTTGGCGGTGATAAAAATGTTCTGGAGCTAGATGGTCGCAAAATAACCGTGCCTGTACTACATGTTAATGAGATGTTCACTTTGAAACAGTTATTTTTATATTATGTGATTTTTGCCTTATTTAAAAAAAAGTATAAGTGTGTGTGTGTGTGTGTGTGATATATATATATATATAC
Source organism: Neogale vison (assembly GCF_020171115.1). Taxonomy (NCBI): domain Eukaryota; kingdom Metazoa; phylum Chordata; class Mammalia; order Carnivora; family Mustelidae; genus Neogale; species Neogale vison. The sequence continues at coordinate 131,769,417 of NC_058094.1, forward strand.
AGATATATAGATATATATATATATCTGTTTTGTTTGCCCTAATTGGTATAAGCTCGCTCACAATAGCTCAAGTAACATAAAGTGTTTTAAAATGCATGGTAAATATTAAAATACTGTGAAATGCAGAATACCATTTTTTTAACAAGGAAACCTTAGTATTTCCACCTTCATCTTTCTCTGAATTACAGTGAAATTTAATACAGTAAAAATAACATCCCAAGAACTTGTGGGGATATATGTGTCCAGGGTAGCCTGTTTGTTACTCATTTGATCAGCTGGTGGCCCCGTATCCGTCAGTTAGTATCTGGAGTACTCAAGTACTCTTGAATACTACTTATGGTTAGTATTGGTGAAGGTGCACTAACCACGGATGCCCCCCTGAGATGCAGGTGACAACATATTCCTTAGAGAGGAGGAAATAAAACCAGAGCCATCCTTCGTTGAGCATCTACCATGTACCAAGCATCCATCCAAGTGATACATCTTATTAAGAATAAGAACCTGGGGGCCCTGAGTGATCCAGTCAGTTAAGCTCTGGTCATGATCTCTGGATCTCAGGGTTGTGATGTCAAGCCCCACATCGGGCTCTGTGCTCAGCAAGGAGTCTACTGGTTTCTCTCTCTTTTTCCCCCTCCTCACTCTCTCTTTCTCAAATAAATAAGTAAATCTTAAAAAAAAAAAAAAAAAAAAAAAAAAAAAGAGTGAGAACCTCATGGAGTAACCATCTTATTACCCTCATTATACAGATGAGAGAATTAAAACATACAGATGTCAAGAAAAGTGTTATACAGATGAGAGAATTAAAACATACAGATGTCAAGAAACCTGCGTGTTTGCACCGACCCAGGATTCAAAACCAGGCAGGCCATCTCCAGCAACCGCAGGACCCCGGGTAGCCTCTCACGCAGGTCAAGTTCTTCAGCAGTGGTGAGCTATCATTCCCTCTAAATCAAGGTGTTTTAAACCTAAAACTTCTGGCAGCCCACATCCTCAAAGCATTTGAAGGATGATCAGTTTAGTTAGAAAAACTCATTCTTAGGTCAAGTGGTGTTTCGAATTTCCAGTTTCTAAGAAATACTAGGGAGATATGTAAAAATCCAAAGACAGATTTTGAGGACAAATTAAATATTTGAAAGATAAATGAACAAACACTGTGTTCACCATTTCATAAGCAGTGCACCGTAATCAAATTCATCAAAGAGAAAATACCCAGAACCTCTAAGGTTGGATAGAGGTTGGATAGTTACCAAACAGAAGTGCATCCATACCAGGCTGTTGGAGGCAAGGGGAGAGAAATGGGCACTTTTAGGGAGAGCGGTTAGCCTGGTTTGCATCCCAGGACCACTTACTCACAGTGCGACCTTGATCAGGACCAGGCTAGTGAGAGGATCCAGCTATAGGATTATTGAGAACATTAAGGGAGATGATGCATGGAAGGTGCAGTATATAAATAACAATGATAAATAATAAATTAATTGATGCTTGGTAATTAGCTATGATGATGGTGAAGATGATTTTGAATGCAATTTGACTTGGCTCTTTATTGTGTGGAGAACTGGGATCCTCAGGACGGCAGAAAACCACTATACCCCCCAACGCCAACATCTACCAAAACCAAGGAAAGCCAACAGGGTGTGCCATTTATCGACAAGGTCAGCAGCCTCTGGAGAGAGAGTAGAGCTTAGACACAGTTCCCTCATAACCCCTTCTTCCTATGCTAAACAACTCCCCAGGCTGACACATAAAGCACTCTCCCCGTGCATTTGAATCACTCCCATGATTAATGGATCATTCTGGTGGAGTCAAATGTCCCCAGTTCAATTACCTCTCTCAAGGACGCATCGGTCAATTGCTTCTCCTTCTCCATAAATACCCAAGTCAAACAGAGACCATTTCTTGGAATTTAACTCGAAATATCTTCAGCAAGATTAAGAGTTTCACATAGAACCTATGACTAATGACAACAATTCATTCTGAGCTCATTACACAAACCCGCATACAGAAAATTTATCCTTTCTGTAAAGAACAATGAAGTGCCTCAGGAGAGAGGTCCCTCAGGAGTTTGCATAAACACACGGAGATTTACAGGGAAGTGAAGGGAGAAATGGAAAGGCTTTTGCCCTTTTGCTGCATTTGTTGACAGTTGTTCATAATACAAATACTCCCTCAGCAAAGGCTAATTGCCAGCCCTAGTCTCTGCAACACCCCTGATTGACTGATTAAGATTGTTATAGGAAACAATGGAACAGGGAGAGCCGGAATGCCTCTTTGTTCTGGAATGGATTTCTCATCCACTAGCATGGCAAGCCCACAACTGAAGACATGATGTTCAGCTTGCTGAACTGTAATTGGGATCATTTGTAACACAGCACAAACTTGCTTCATAAACAATTTTCTGTGCTTTCTTGACAGACTGCATAAAGTATTCTTAGTTTGGGATTTGGGAAAACAGTGACATGAGATTCTGAAATCTGGTAACAGCCCTGCAGGCCACCTGTGCTTTCCGGCGATCACTTAGGGACCGTTACCTGGCAATTGTTTCTGGGTCGGTATCGGAAAGCATTACAGCAAGGAAGCAAAATTATTGAAGGAGATGCAGATAAACATTTTGTTCTTTTATCCTGGAGATTTATTGCCTTTTGTTATATATTTTCGCCTTCTCAATCCATGGAGTATATTATCCTTGGAGAGATTTTCTTCCTTTTCTTTTTTTTAACATCATGCTGCATATTTCCACTTTGCATTTATGTTTACACTTTGTTACCAAAAGAAGCTGTGCTTTAGTCATTGCTTTACTGTGCTTATAATTTTATTCAGCGCCTTTTCAGTTATCAGGACATTCTGTACAAATATACAAAACAAATTGCATTAGTTAATATTTAGATTATACAGATGTCTCTGAATGAAATTTGTAACCAGGAAAGCACTCCACAAATTATTTTTAATATGTTCATTTTCTTAGAAGAAACAGAACAAAAATGCTTATAGAGAGTGTTTGATACTTTTGCATTTGACATTGGTAGTTTCGTCTGCTTGCGGAGGACTGTGTGGTGGTCACGGCACGGAGGGCGGGGTCTGGGAACCCACTGGGCACCTGCACCAGGTTCACCTTTCCTGTTTCTACCATCCAATAAATCACACTTTTGTTTGCAGGGTAACTATGTCAAAGTCCCCGTTTACCTTTAATAATCTCATCTTCCTGGTATTCTGCTTTTTCTTTTTCTTTGTTCATGGAGCTTTACAAATTTCTGTGAAAACTTCAGTAGGGGATCCAGGTCTGTTGAAACACACACACACACACACACACACACACACAGACCCTACAAAGACACACATTAGGATCTCTATGAACAGAAATGCCAAGAAAATCAGAGTTGATTTTAAAAACAGGCAAACAAAATTCTTATTTGTCAGTTCTTAGTTAAAATCATGAATGTAACAACACATTAAAAATTAATGATTCCTAAGCCCATTGACAAACCCAATTTAATCCTTGGTGAACAAGAATTCTTAGGGAACATTCCCCAACTCCTTCAACCTTAATCCCCTTCAAGACTCTCATAACAATGATGGGAAATTCATAACTGGTTAGAGTTTGGTTGCTCTTTTGGGGGGGATAGGGGCAGCCTGTTTTATTTATTTTTATTTTTCAAAGTTTTAAATTTTATTTCTTGTATAGTGAACAACGTTATATGAGTATCAGGTGTACAATATAGTGTTCACCAATTCTGTGCATTACTCAGTGCTCATCATGATTAATGTACTCTTAATCCCCATCACCTATCTTACCCAGGCCCCACTTATGTCCCCTTTGGTAACGATCAGTTCGTTCTCTATAGCCAAGTCTGTTTCTTGGTTTGTCTCTTTCCTTTGTTTTCCCTTCACTCGTCCATTGTTTCTTAAGTTCCTCATATGAATGAGATCTTATGATGTTTGTCTTTCTCTGACAGACTTATTTTGCTTTGTTTATACTCTCTAGCTCCATCTGTGTCACCACAAATTGGCAAGATTTCATTCTCTTTTATGGCCAAATAATAGCTTATTGCATATATATATATATATATATCACATCATTATCATTTGTCAGTCGATGGACCCTTGGACCGCTTCCATATCTTGACTATTGTAAGTAATGCTGCTATAAATGTAGGTGCTTATAACCCCTTGAATTGGTGTTTTCTGTATTTTTGGTGCACGAATTTTGGATCTTAGGATAGTTCTATTTTTAATTTTTTGAGGAATCTTCATACTGTTTTCCGTAGTGGCTGGACCAGCTTGCGTTCCCACCAACAGCGCACGAGTGTTCCTTTTTCTCTGCTTCCTCACCAACACTTGTTTCTTGTGTTTTGTTTTGTTTTGTTTAATTTTAGCCATTCTGACAAGTATGAGGGGGTACCTCATTGTGGTTGTGATTTGCATCTCCCTGATGATGAGTGATACTGAACATCTTTTCATGTGTCTGCTGGCCATTTGTATATCGTCTTTGGAGAAATGTCCATTCATGTCTTCTAGCCATTTTTTTAAGGATTTTATTAATTTATTTGACAGAGGGATCACAAGTAGGCAGAGCAGCAGGCAGAGAGAGTGGGAAAAGCAGGTTTCCTGCTGGGCAGAGAGCCTGATGTGGGGCTCGATCTCAGGACCCTGAGACCATGACCTCAGCCGAAGGCAGAGGCGGAACCCACTGAGCCACCTAGGCACCCCTCTCCTGCCCATTTTTTAAACTGGATTATTTATTTTTGGGGTATTGAGTTGTATAAGTCCTTTGTGTCTTTTGAATGCTAACCCTTTATTGGGTATGCCATTTGCAAATACCTTCTCCCATTCAGTAGGTTGCCTTCTGTTGTTGATTCCTTCCTTTGTTATAAAGAAGCTTTTTATTTTGGTGTTGTCCTAATAGTTTATTGTTGCTTTTGTTTCCCTTGTCTTATGAGATACATATAGCAAATTATTGCTGCAGCAGATGTCAGAACACATCATTGCCTGCGCTCTCCTCGGGAACTTTTATGATTTCAGGTCTCACAGTTAGGTTTTAGTCCATTTTGAATTTATTTTTGTGTTTCCTTTAGGAAAGTGGTCCGGCTTCATTCTTCTGCATGTGGCTGTCCAGTTTTCCTAACAAAATTTGTTGAAGATACTGTATTTTTCCTATTAGATATCCTTTGTTCCTTTATCAAAGATAATTTTGGCTTTATTTGGTGGTTTAATGTTCTACTCCATTAATCTTTCTATGTTTGTTCCAATACCATACTGTTTTGATCACTGGAGCTTTATAATGTTTGTAAAGTTTGTAATTTTTTGTAAAGTTTATAATGATTGTAAAGTTTGTAAACTTGAAGTTAAGAATTGTGATACCTCCAGTTTTCTTTTTAATTTTTTTTAATAGTTCCATACAAATTTTAGGATTGTTTTAGTTCTGGGCTACTATTTTTTATTGGCTTACATTTTCCAAGAGATAAATGCACAGTGCCTATTTATAAATCTAGAGCAAGGAAAGGAGGTCTGGGTTCCTCCTTAGCTGTGACAAGAGAGATAAGAACAAGCAAGGGGTCACATGGGTGGCTCAGTGGGTTAAAGCCTCTGCTTTCAGCACAGGTCATGATCCCAGGACCCTGGGATCGAGCCCCACATCAGGCTCTCTGCTCAGGAGGGAACCTGCTTCCTCCTCTCTCTCTGCCTGCCTCTTTGCCTACTTGTGATCTCTGTCTAGCAAATAAATAAATAAAATTAAAAAAAAAAAAAAAAAAAAGGAACAAGAAGGATTTCTTTGGTCTTTTGTTCCCACCCTCCTCTCTCTTTTCCCCAGTGCAGGGTCAGTACTAAAAGTGCAACCAGAGAGTGGCAGGGCCTTTATGTCCCCTGCAGGAGCTTCTCCCTATGCCCTGACCTAAGTCTTAGCCTCTGCAGGTGCGCTGTAGAGGAAGTGGTGAGCATCCTACATGGGCCCCAGATTCTGAATGGAAGGACCAGGTCATGAAAGGCAGAAAGAGGAAAATTGCATTTTAGAGGAATAAAGCTGGAACCACTATTCCTTCTCTGTCCATGGATAGGCCAGTGTAAGGAATGCAGAGGGCACAGAGGTTCATTTTGTTGTTGTTGTTGTTTTGTTTTATTTTAAAATTTTATTTATCTATTTATTTATTTATTTGAGAAAGAGAGAGAAAGAAACTAAGGGTGTGGGGGGAGAATCTCCAGCAGACTCCACACTGAGTACAGAATCTGACGTGGGCCTCCATCTCATGACCCTGAGAACATGATCTGAGCTGAAATCAAGAGTCTGGTATTTAACCAACTGAGACACCCAGGTGTGCCCCACACAGGAGTTTTTCTTTAACATTTCCTGAAGATGGCAGAAATGTGACTGGACCAATACAGGGATTTTGTCCTTTCTCCTTTGCAGGTCACCGAAGCCACGGCGGACTCCCTTGGGAGGAGCGGGCAGCACAGCTTGCTACACTGGCCCCGCTCGCACAGGGCTTTCCTTACAAACCCGAAGCTCAGGAACATGGTGCTGAAAATTAAAGTATCAACTTCATAAAACAGACCTCCAATTTGAGCACTCTGAACCAACTCCCATTCTTTAGGGTCCAAGAATAAAGCCCCTTCTTCTTAAAAATGGGCCAAATGATTGCTTGTTATTTTGCCATTCAGAAGCTGAAGGACCTCCTTGCTGAGAGGACAGTTCCTTCTAGCAGTAGCTGCAGGCTGGCATATTTCCTTCATGCCGTGGGGTAGACGAAGCTCCCCTTGCAGTGGCCACAGGAAGCAGCTCTGTCCCAAGCTTGACAGCATTTAGGAGCTGCATGTGCACCCTGCTGCATTAGAAGGATCATCATGGACTTGTTTCTGGACCTATATTTCTGTTGTCAAACATGGACTGGAATGAAAACTAAGAGTAACTGGCCAGCAGAGGTTTAGGACATAACATGCAATAAAAGAGAAGTTATTTTTGCTCTTTGTTCATTCTTATAATTTCAATGTCCCTGGGCTATTTACAGGAAACTGCAAGTCCTGTGAACCTATGCCCAATTAAGAGAAAACTCCACCAAGGGGTGCCTGCCCTCCCACGTAATATCATTTCCATTAGTGCTTTTGGCTTAAAGAACTGACATTAAAACTGACTGCTAGGGGTGGGGATGGGAAAAATGGGAGAAGGGGGTCAAAAGGTACAAAGTTCCAGTTATAAAATAAGTCAGTCATGGGACACAATGCACAGCATGATGACTATAGTTAATAATAGTGTATTACATATTTGAGAGTTGCTAAGAGAGTAGATCTTAAAAGTTCTTATCACAAGAAGAAACTGTGACTACATGAAAAAGAAAACTGACTCCCATAAAGCAGGGAAGGACTCTTTGACAAAATTCATAATGGTGCTTCAGGAACAATCCCACTCCACTCTTGGTGGACTTCCTGTAAGGACGATGTTCCTATCGCAATGTTAAGTTCACCCTGGGTCTGACCCGCATGTAGTTCCCCTTGTCACTAGAGTAGGACATTTATATTGTTATGTTAAACTCTATAGGATCTCTGTGATAGCATACAAAAAGAGAAATCCCAGACTTTTAATTTGAAAACAGAGAGAGACAGAAAGAGACAGAGAGAGAGAGAGAGACAGAGAGAGAGAGAACATTTCTCACTGCCTGTTGTCCAGGAGCCAACCTGAGCAATGACTGAGTCCACCTCCTGCTCCACTCATGGACTCCATGATACCATGGACTCCATGATAACCACGGTAAAGGGTAGTGTTGTATGGAGAAACCATATTCATTCTTCTGTGCTTCTACTGGGATGTAACATGTGGTGCTTTTGCTTAAAGTCGATTAAACTGAACCATTCATTCACTTACCTAACTGAGAAGGGATTTAGAAATGAGGAGGAGCAAATGTATGCTTAGTGATTAGTAACCGTCCTTAACTTTCAGGTTTCCCTTTTAATCACTTCTTCCCAAACAGAATGCATGGAACCTGTGTTAGTTTTCTATTGGTGTGTAAAAAACTGCCCCAAACCTAGCAGCTTAAAACAGGAAACTTTTGTTATTTCACACAGTATCTGAAGGCCTGGAATCTGGTAAGAGTTTTCCCGATGGCTCTGGCTCAAAGTCCCTGAGTGGAAGGCAGTCAAGTTGATGGTTGGAGTTACAGCCACCTGAACACTTGACAACATAGCTGTTGGCTGGACATCTCTGGTCCTCACCCCAGGGACCTGTCATAGGGCTGTGTGACTCTCATGACACAAATAGTAGCTTCTCCTTAGAGAAGGTGACTGAACTAAGGAAGAGCAAATAGAAAGGGACAATGCTTCCTATGACCATGTCTTGAAAGTGACATAGCATCACCTCCATCAAATTCTACTCAGTAGAAGCAAATCACTGAATCTAGACAACACTCAAGAGGAATGAATTAAGCTCCATCTTTTGAAGGCAGAATCTCAAAAAATTGGTAGACGTTTTTACAAATCATCAGAAAGCTTCTTCCAGAGGAAGACAGTAGAAAGCCCAATCCAATCATGAATGTCCACCAAAAAGCTCAGGAACTTTAGGTGGTATGGAAGCAACTCTATCAAGTTAAATATAGCAGCTCTTGACCCAGAGAATCCTATAACAAAAAGACAAGTTTTACTTATCAAACCCCAGCCACATACAATGACCAACAGGAGAAAAAAGGGAGACTGTAGGAATTCTGAATTTCTCCTGGAAAATCAAGTGAGAGAGCCACTTACCTGGAGGATGGCAATGTTGGTTGATTCTGTCATGTTTCTCTTCCTTTAGAGATCACTCATCTGTTATTATCTGTGGCCTCTTGTTCCACCTTTGGGTAGTCCTTCCTGTTTTGTCATCTTCCTTATTCACATTTGAAAAGGGTATAAATGTATTTACTCTCATTGAGGTCTTGGAAACTTTCTCAACACATTTTCTGATTCTAGACTATAGACTCAAGGCTCAAAAAGTGATAGGTTGTCTATTTATTTATTTATTTATTTGTATTTATTTATTTTTTATGTACATTCAAGTTAGTTAACATATAGTGTAGAATCAGTTTCAGGAGTAGAATTTAGTGATTCATCACTTACATAATACCCAGCGCTCATCCCAACAAGTTCTGTCCCTAATGTCCAATACTCAATTACCCCATTTCTCCCACCTTTCCCCACCAGCATCACTCAGTTTATCTCTATAGTAAAGAGTCAGTCTCTTATGGTTTGCCTTCTTCTGTTTTTATATTATTTTATTTTTTCTTCCCTTCCCCTATTTCTATCTGTTTTGTTTCTTAAATTTCACCTGTGAGTGAAATTGTGATATTTGTATTTCTCTGACTGACTTATTTTGCGTGGCATAATACACTCTAGTTCCATCCACATTGTTGCAAATGGCAAGATTCCATTTTTTGATGGCTGAATAATATTTCATTATGGATATACCACATCTTCTTTATCCATTCATCAGTTGATGGACATTTGAAGTCTTTCTCTAATTTGCTTATTGTTGATAATGCTGCTATAAATATCGGGATGCAAGTACTTCTCTGAATTTGTATTTTTGTATCCTTTACGTAAATACCTAGTAGTGCCATTGATGGGTTATATATTTAACTTTTCGAGGAGACTCCATACTGTTTTTCAGAGCAACTGCATTAATTTGCATTCCCACCAATGTGTAAGAGGGTTCCTTTTCTTCTTGCCAAAATCTGTTATTTTCTGAGTTGTTAATTTTAGCCATTCTGAAAGGTGTGAGGTCATAATCTCATTGTGGTTTTGATTTGTATTTCCCTGGTGATAAGTCATGTTGAGCATCTTTTCATTTGTATGTTAGCCATTTGTATGTCTTCTTCGAAGAAATGTCTGTTCATGTCTTCTGCCCATTTCTTAACTGGATTATTTATCTTCTGAGTGTTGATTTTTGTGAGTTCCTTATAGATTCTGGATACTAGCCTTTTATCTGATGTGTTATTTGTAAATAACTTCTCCCATTCTGTAGGTCGCCTTTTAGTTTTGATTATTTTCTTCATGGTGTAGAAGCTTTTTATCTTGATGAGGTCCCAATAGTTCATTTTTGTTTTTATTTCCCTTGCCTCCAGAGGTGTGTCTAGGAAGAAATTGCTGCAGCCAAATTCCAAAAGGTTGTTGCCTGTGTTCTTCTCTAGAATTTTGATATTTCCTTGTCTTACTTACATTTAGGCTTTTCATCCATTTTGAATTCATTTTTGTGAATGATGTAAGAAAGTGGTACAGTTTCATTTTTCTGTATGTCATTGTCCAGCTTTCCCAACACCATTTATTGAAAAGACTGTCTCTTGTTTATTGGATATTCTTTCCTGCTTTGTTAACGATTAGTTGACCATATTGTTGTGGGTTCATTGCTGGGTTCTCTACTCTATTCCATTGATCTCTGTGTTTGTTTTTGTTCTATACCGTACTGTCTTGATGATTACTACTTTTTAATAGAGCTGGAAGTCTGGAATTATGATGTCTACTTTGCTTTTATTTTTTAACATTACTTTGGATATTTGGGGTCTTTTCTGGTTCCATATGAATTTTAGGATTGTTTGTACTAGTTTTGTGAAAAATGCTGGCATTATTTTGATTGAGATTACACTGAATATGTAGATTGCTTTGGATAGTACATATATTTTAACGATATTTGTTCTTCCAATCTATGAGCATGGAAAGTTTTCATTTCTTTGTGTTGTCTTCAGTTTCTTTCATAAGTGTTCTATAGTTTTCAGTGTATAGATATTTTGCCTCTTTGGCTAAGTTTGTTCCTACATATCTTATGGTATTTGGTGCAGTTGTAACTGGGACCTATTCCTTGACTTCTCTTTCTGCTGCTTCATTATTGGTGCATAGAAAAGCAACAGGTTTCTGTACATTGATCTCATATCTTCTGACTTTGCTGAATTCATCTATTAGTTCTAGCAATATTTTGGTGGAGTCTTTTAGGTTTCTACATAGGGTATTAGTGACAGGATTTTTATATAAAGCTTATGACTTCTTTTTTAGGAAGTTCAGTTTGCTTAAAAAAAAAAATTCTGAAGAAGAAAAAAAAAAGGCAGAAAACAAACAAGCAAAAAACCCAGTGGGCTTTTTTCCTTTGCATCTTTGTCAATTTTATGTGCTGGTAGCTATAACCTTGGCTTATTTTAACTCATAGTTCTTAAAACTGCTTTTTATTTCTTTCACTTGTATTCTGTACCCATAGCTGCTTTCTCTTAACCAAACAGGACACTTTTGAATGCCTGACTCTGTACTGAATGAAAGTCATTACAGGTTAAAGACTTTCTGTCTCATCTTTAACTGGAATCTTTTAGTGTCTCTACTTCTCAAAAACATCTCATATTATTTAAGGTCCTGAAGTTATTGGCCTTTTCTATTTCTAAAGACCCAGGATTGTTACACTTTTTCTAGGGTATTTTATTATTTCTACTTGCAAATTGACCATTTTTGCAGAATTCATATTTGTGTGTCTGATGCCTTGGAAAAAGAAGCTCAAACTAACCAATATATAATTTACACTCTCAACGGTACTGTTTCCTTGCCTTTTGCCCAGAAAAACTAGCTAAGAATAAATAAATAAATTAATTAATTGGAAGAACAAATGTATATAATACATAATATATATAAATATATATTTCATATTCCAAGGTATTATAAGTGATATTTTAAATTTAGTAAAACATTTAAGTGTTAAAGTATGGACATTTGGGTTTATATTACCTAACCAAGAGTAATATGGAATCAGTACTAGAAATCTTATGCTACTTTTAAAATTCTTAATATATATTTCCAAAGAAGACACACAAGTATATAATTTGTCATTAGGAAATGCAAATGAGAACCACATCAAGATATCACTTCACTTGCACTAGAATGACTACATGAAAAAAAATGTATTATTACAAGTGTTGGTGAGGATTTGGGGAAATTAGAACCCTCATGCTTCTTACTTGATGGGAGAATATACAATGGTTCAGGCTCTTTGGAAAACATTTGTCAGTCCTTCACAAAATTAAATTTGAAATTATCATATGATTCAGCATTTCCACCTCTAAATAAAGACCCAAAGAATTAAAAATAGAAACTCAGAAAAAAAGAAACTCAAACAAATGCATGCACCTACATGTTCAATATCCATAATCACAAAAATTTCATAGGAACCCAAAGATAGAAATGATTCAGACTATCAATGGACTATCAATTGATAAAAGAATTGTTGTTTACGCACATAGTGGAATGTCAATCAGCCACATAAAGCATGGATATCTGATGCATGTTATAATACGAATGAACTTTGTAAATATTATGGTAGGTGAAAGGAGTCAGTCACCAAACTACATTTGGTACAATTCCATTCATATGAAAGGTCCGAAGCAGAGATTCTATATAGACTAGTAGTGCCAGGGGCTGTAGGGATGGGAAGATGGGGAGTAACAGCCTAATGAGTACAGTCATTTCTTTTGGGCAAATGGAAATGTTTTCAAAATGAAGTTGGTGGTTATGAAAGTTGTAATCGTAATTAATGCCACTCAATTGTCACCTTAAAATGGTTAATTTTATGAGATGTGGATTTTACCCCGTTAAAAATAGTTTTATTACTAATATATGTGGTCCATGCTTAGTAGTCAGGTGAGTGGCTGCAAGAGAAACAACATTTATATTGGAGGTGGTGTGGCAGCTGTGCCAATGGCTTATTTTGTGAATACTGTGTGAATGGGGAAGGAATGGTTACTGGAAATAGGAAGTGGAGGCATAAGCTGTCTAGAAAAATTGCTACAGGAATGATAGTTATACATATCATTTCAAAAACTGTAGTTTTAGAAAGGAAGAATAGAAAATAAAAACATTAAAGATGATATGAGTAGAAACAAAGTAGTATCACTATTACAATTATTACTAGAAAATAATTAGAATCTTACCTCTTAAAAATTAAACTAGAAAATATATTTTGATATACTCACGTAGGTTCTATTTCTCTAATTGATAAAATTAAAATTTAGTGTATAATGAAGAATACTGTTAACTCAAAATACCTTTGAAGAATATTTAGTGACTAACTTTTATGTACATTTCATAATGATAAGAAAATGTATAACAATATAGTATGATCAAAATTTTATTTTATTGAACATATAATATCTCAAATCTAAGAAATGTTTTTCACAATTTTACATTTCAGAAATGTTGATACATCCAAAATATGAGGTATATGGTCAAGTAATATAGAATCTTGTTGTTGTTGTTCTCAGAAAAAAACTGTCCTGAAACAGATACAGTAGCACCACTATGTACAAGAGCCAAATTATGGAAACAACCCAAGTGTCCATCAGTTGATAAATGGATAAAGAAAGTGTGGTATATATAGATACAATAGAATATTACTCAGCCATAAAAAATCATGAAATCTTGCCATTTGCAACAATATGGATGGAACCAGAGTGTATTACGCTAGCTGAAATCAGTCACAGAAAGACAAATACACTAAGATTTCACTCATATGTAGAATTTAAGAAACAAAACAAATGAGCAAAGGAAAAAAAGAGAGGGAGAGAGACATAAATCAAGAAAAGACTCTAGAGAACAAACTAATGGCACCAGAGGGAGGTCGGTGGGGGAGGGGGAAATAGGTGATGGGGATTAAGAGTGTGCTTGTGACTGGCATCCGGTGATGAACGGACATGTTTGACCACCAGAATGTATGCTTGAAACTAAGATTACACTGCATGTTAACTGATGAATATAAATAAAAATTTGAAAAAAATCCCCAGATATTAGGCTTGGTTCTTGGGACTGCTGGGGGACTGAAGTCAAGGTGGACAGGGAACAAACAGTTAATAGATCTTACACACATGGAAAGGGCCCTAGATGAAGATTGACATAAATAAGATCAAATCTCACATTGCTAAAAGTGGCACACTTTTTAAATTTATTTATTTATTTATTTATTCTTTACAGATACTTCAGTAGATCTGGAATTTTAGGAGTGACCTTAAGCAGTGGAAACAGAAGCTGCAATTTCTAACTGCAGGTTTTCATTTTGGTGATAATTGTGTTTTTCAGAATGCTCCTCAGTGTCCATGGGCATATCAACACTCCTTGCCTCTAACGCTGCTCTGAATCATGAGGTCGAAATCCATCTCTGTTAATTATCCAAGAAATTCAACCAGCCCTCATAAATAAATATTGGTCCTCATGTCATTCATCATAAGAAAAACATGCAGAGTCAAGTAGATTTTTGTAGTCATTGTTGAAATGGGCATGATGTCAAAGCTTTTTTCCTGATGTATTTCTCCATAGGAATTTCATTATATATTGGAAGTTTCCTTCTTAGAAGCAGTGAATTTGATGGATTTTGGCGATCTCAAGTGTGTGTTAATTAATAAAATTATTTAGTCAGATGGTTAAAAATTATTTTCTTAGAGTTCAAAAGTGAGCTACTATTAACTTTAGTTAAAGGAACTGTCAAATATGAAAAACTCTAGTTGAAAGCAACATAAAATTGAAAGCCTCAAAATGTCTTTGTGTAAATGGATTTATGTTTATACCAGTAGGCAAATGCGAGGGCTGACTAGCAGTTTATGGGGAAAAAAGTAGTGTAAGTAAATATTCATTATGATGTTATCTGGGGAAATTACCCTAAAGCAAGGTAAGGTGTGATGTAGAATTGTGAGCTATGACAAAGGTGAATATGCTGGGGGATCTGTTGGAAAATATACCTACTATGAAGCTATATGCTGAACCTAAGGTCATCTTCTATTCTCTCCTATAAGAGAATACAGGAGATATTAACAACCTGTGCACGCTTACCACATTACCAACCACGCTTACCAACCCATGCAAGCAAACAGGGGTTCATTCACCAGTGATACCAAAATCACTATAGTGTAATTTGTATCAGTGCTCCTTCCTCAATCTTGAGATTTTTTTTCCTTAAAATAGAGGAAATGCAAGGGGTCATCTTTTTCAAATTTCTATTCATGATGAAAAAACATAAATCATGAGAAAGCACATTTTAATACTATCTTTTTCATGAAGATATAATTCATACCATATAGAAATTAATTAGTTTACAAATATATCTCTGCAGGAAGCAGAAAGAGGATGAAAATGAAAAGCTTATTATCTAGGGTAGAAAGGAAACATATTTTGGCCAAATGTCACATGACAAAATAGTAAAATCAACATTTTTTTTTTAAGTTGAGGCTGAAAATAAACAGCATAATCAAAAGTTAAATTCTGGGGGGTACCTGGTGGCTCAGTTGGCTAAGCATCTCTTTCTTGATTTTTGACTAAGGTCATGATCTCAGGGTCATGGGATCCAGCCCCGTGCTGAACTCCACATTCGGCACTGAGTCTGCTTGGGATTCTCTCTCTCTCCCAAAAGATAAATAAATCTTTTAAAAAATTGTTTTGGCTTATAGGAATAAATCAAATTTTATCTAGGATTTATGAAGAAGATGATGATGATGCTGGCATTACTAAGTTATTATAAGTTAGGACTTTTTTAGTTCCTTTTACAATAAGAATCACAATTTCCCAGTACTGGCAGCAGTGCAATTACTTCTGTGATAATGTATAGACATTCACTTACCTCTGAAGTTCTTGGAAGAGAAATATTTTGGCTAGCTCAGCCAGTATATCTTCCTACTGCTGGTGAGGTTTCCACCAAGGTTTTTTGTTTTGTTTTGTTTTGTTTTGTTTTTAAGATTTTATTTATTTATTTGACAGAGATCACAAGCAGGCAGAGAGGCAGACAGAGAGAGAGAGGGGAAAGCAGGCTCTCCACTGAGCAGAGAGCCCCATGTGGGACTTGATCCCAGGACCCTGAGATCATGACCTGAGCTGAAGGCAGAAGCTTTAACCCACTGAACCACCCAGGCGTCCTCCACCAAGTTTTTAAGCTTCCCATCCATTCTTTCTGTGATTCTACAAGTGAAGATTTATATGTTTTTGAATCCCTTCTGGATTCAAAGGTTTGGTTGATGAAACTGGTAGAATTTCATCAAATCAATCACATAAGCTGAACTGTAACCATAGAAGAATCTTGGTGAGTGTTTTCAAAAGCAAATTTAAGATAGCTGACTACATTTAAATATGTGTGTGTGTGTGTGTGTGTGTATATGCATATATACACATATTTATACACACACATATATGTATATAAATATATATGCATATATATATATATATATATTTAATCTTTAACACTGTTGTTACTATCTTTTAAGGAATTTGGTTTCACACCTCAGATTTAGAAATATGCCATGGAGCTACATAACAGACTTTCAAGGTAGCACAAGTATCCCTTCCTTTACATCAGAGCTCAGCTATCTGCATGCACGGAGTAGGTGAGGATGTGTCATACGAGAGTACTAGATTTTCAAGACTCAAGACACTTTTATTTGGTTATGTTTGTTCTTTTATTTTTTAACTGAAATACAATTTACATCTCATAAAATTCACTCTTTTAAAGAGGGCAGTGCTCTGGTTTTGAGTGTATTTACAAAGCTGTGGAATCCTCACGAATACCTAAGACCAGAGTATTTTTGTAACTCCCAAAAGAATCCTTGCACCCATGAGCAGAGCTCTCCATCCCCACTTTCTATGAGTCTCTGATAACCACTCACCTATTTTCTTGCTCTGTGGTTTTGCCTATTCTGGACATCTCGTATAAATGGAAGTATAGAAAAATGTGATGCTTCCTTTCACTTAACAAGTTTTCAAGATTCAACTATGTTGTGGAATGTATCAGTTCTTCATTCCTTTTAATTGTGGAAAAGTATTCCACTGTGTGAATATACAACCTTTTCATTTATTTATCATTGTATTAATGGATATTTGTGCTATTTCCAAATTTGGGCTACTATGAAAAATGCTGTTATAACATTTATGTGTGTGTGTGTGTGTGTGTGTGTGTATATATATACATATATATATATATTTGGTTGGGCATATGTGTTTAATTCTCTTGGATATAATCCTAGGAGTAGAGTGGCTGCATCATATGTTCACTTTATTTTAAAATTTTCTTGGACTTGTTACACTGTTTTCCTCAGTGGCTGTACATTTCACAGCAAAGTATGAGGGCTTTAATTTCTCCCCATCTTCAGTTCTTGTTACTCATAGCCATCTTACTGAGTTCGAAGTAATAACTTGTGAATTTTTTTTTTTTAAGAATACTTTTTTTTTTAAGATTCTATTTATTTATTTATTTATTTGAGAGAGAGACAGTGAGAAAGAGCATGAGCGAGGAGAAGGTCAGAGAGAGTGAAGCAGACTCCCCATGGAGCTGGGAGCCCGATGCGGGACTCGAACCCGGGACTCTGGGATCATGACCTGAGCCAAAGGCAGTCGTCCAACCAGCTGAGCCACCCAGGCATCCCATAATTTGTGAATTTGATTTTGATTTCTCTCATACCTAATGATTATGAGCATTTTTCCCTATGCTTATTTGTCATTTTTATCTTTTTTGAAGATGTCTGTTGGGTTCATTTACCTATTTTTCCCTGGGTCATTTGTCATTTACTTATTAATCTGGAATAATTGTTTTATATACTATACATACAAAATCTTTACTAGACATATGAATTTCAAACATTTTTCTCATATGTGAGTTATCTTTTTAATTTCTTGTTTGTTTGTTGTTGTTGTTTTTGAAGCACAAAAGTTTTTCTTTACTTTCTTTTTTGCGGGGTTAAGGATTGTATTTATCCATTTATTTTAGAGAGACAGTGTGAGTAGGGAGAGGAGCAGAGGGGCATGGAGGAGAAGGAAGGGAAAGAATCTCAAGAGACTCTGCACTGAGTGTGGAGCCCCACACAGAGCCTGACCTCAGGACCCTGAGATCATGACCTGAGCCAGAACCAAGAGTCAGATGCTTAGCCTCAAGATTTTAATTTTTATGAAAGATTTTTTCTCTTGCACATCACTTAATTTAAGGCCACAAATATTTATGCCCATGTTCTTCTAAGGCTTTTATAGAATTTACTCTTACATTTAGATTCATGATCTCTTTTTGAGTTAATTTTCGTATATGGTGGAATATGAGGGACCAACTATATTATTTTGCATGCAGTTGTTCTAGCACCATTTGTTGAAAAATGTATTCTTTCCCATTGAATTGTCTTTGTGTTCTTGTCTAAAATCAAACAACCATAAATGTAAAAATTTATTTATAGACTTCTGTTACATTTATTTGTTTTTCTCTTTATAATACCACATACTCTTGATTATAGAAACATTGCAGTAAGTATAGAAATAGAGTGGGTATAGGTCCTCCAATGTTGTTCTTCTCTTGTGAGATTTTTTTCCAGTCCTTGGTAATTTCTACATGAATTTGAAGATCAGCTTCTCCATTTTTTGCAAAAAGCACTCTTGGTGCTTTGATAGAGATTATACTGAATCTGTAAATGAGTTTGGGGACTATGACTATCTTAACCTTCCAAACTATGTCCCAGGGATGTCTTCCAATTTATTTGGGTTTTCTTTTATTTTTTTTTTCAAGAATGCTTTGTAATAAAACAGTATACATGTATTGCAATTTTTTTATTGAATGTATTTTTATATGTATACAGTATATATGTATTGCAATTCTTTTATTGAATGTATTTCTAAATACATTCTAAAATATTCTAAAATTCTATTCAAAATTCTAAAATTTTGAATCTATTCTATTCAAAATTCTAAAATAATAATTTTATTATTTTCAATGTCAACAACATTTTAGTTTCCCATAAATTAATATTTAGGATTTTTTAAAATTGTTGGCATAGAAAATTTGATTTTATATATTAATCTTGAAGTCTGTAATCTTGCTGAACTACTTTAATTTTTTAATTTTTTAGTTCACTTCTTTGCATTATTTTTACATTCAAAATCATGTCAGGTATAAATAGAAATATTTTTACATCTTTCTTTCCAATCTTCTTAACTTTTTTTCATGCCTAATGTTAGAATCTCAAGTAAAATGTTGAATAGAAGTGATGGGAATGAACAGTATTGTCTTCTTCCTGACCTTTAAGGAAGCAGTCTGTATCTTAGCTGTGGGTTTTCAATGGCAGCCCTCATAAAACTGAGGAAGTTCCTTTCTATTCTTAGTTTATTGAATTTTTGTTGTTGCTGTTGTCTTGTAAAGATTTCATTTATTTATTTATTTGAGAGAAAGAAAGACAGAGAGAGAGTATGAGTTCATGGGGAAGGGCAGAGGGAGAGGGAGAAGCAGATTTCTCACTGAGCAGGGAGATCAACGTGGGGCTTGATCCCAAGACTCTGGGGTCATAACCTGAGCCAAAGGCGGACCTTTAACCAACTGAGCCACCCAGGTGCTCTGATGAGAGTTTTTATCAAGAAGGGCACTGGTTATTTTCACGTGTTTGTTGTTGTTGTTGTTGTTGTTGTTTGCAACTATTGAGGCAATCATATTTTTTTTTAATTTCTTTTATTCTATTAATATGAACTATTAAATTGAAGTATTTTCATTTATTGAACTAACCTTGCATTTCCTGGATAAACTTCATGTGATCATGGTTTCCAACACCTTTTATGTGTTACTAGATTCATTTTGCTAGTATTTTTGTTGAGGATTTTGTGTCTATATTTATTAGGGACATTGGTTTACTGTTCTTTTTCTGTGTGATGTATTTTTCTTGCAAGATATCAGGGTAGACATGGCCTCATTTTTTTACTTTGGATGTCTTGCTTTCTCTATTTTTTTGAAAAGTTTATGATTGCTGTCAATTATTCTTTAAATATTTGATAGAATTCATCAATTAAAACAGTAGGTTTTTTATCTATGATTTTGATCAATAATAATCAAATCAAAAATATTTTTGATCAATAATTTAGTTTGTTACTTGTTTTAAGTTTATTCAGAACTTCTATTGCTTTTTGGATCAGCTTTGGTAGTTGTGTTTTGCTGAGAATTTGTTCATTTAATAAGATTTTCTTTTTTAGTCTTCTTTTTTTTTTTTTTTTAGCACACAAGAGTTCTCCTTTAATTATAATTACCTATCCCTATGTAATCTTTATGTGACAGTAATGTCAGTAGTTATGACCCCACTTTCATTCCTAACTTATGTAATCCCAGGTTTCTCTGGGATTCTTTTAAGAGTAACAAAACTGGCATACCCAAAGGTATGATTAGATTAGAACTTAGATCGAATTTATTTTTTCCATTTAGTTTCACTCTTCTCTTTTTTTCTTCAAATGGATTCAAAGGTATGCCAGTTTTGCTACTCTTAAAAGAATTAACTTTTATTTTATTGATTTTCTCTCTTATTTTTCTATTCTCTATTTTACTTTTTTGCTCTAATCTTGTTATTTTTTGTTTGTTTGTTTGTTTTCTTTATATTTATCTTTTTATTCTAGTGTCCTAAGATCATAGGTTAGGTTACTGATTTGAGTTATTTCTTCTCTTTTAATATAGGCAGTCATAGCTATAGATTTCCCATTTAGCATTGTTTTGTTGCATCCCACATGTTTCAGCATGCTTTGTTTTTTTTTTCTTTATGTATATGTATATTTTAATTTCCATTGTGGAATGTTAATTGATTTATAATTTCAATTTATCCTGGTAAAGAATATCCTTTGCATATTTTTTTAATTTTTGTTTTTTAAAAAATTATTTATTTATTTGACAGAGAGAGGCACAGTGAGAGAGAGAGGGAACACAAGCAGGGGAAACAGGAAAGGGAGAAGCAGGCTTCCTACTGGGAAGGGAGCCCAATGTTGGGCTTGATCCAAGGACCCTGGGATCATGACTGAGGCAAAGGCAGATGCCCAACAACTGAGCCACCCAGGTGCTCCTCCTTTGTATAATTTAATTTCTCTTAGATTTATTGAGAGTTGCTTTTTGGACTAAGATATGGTCTCTGTGGGAGAGTGTTCTATGTGTACTTGAGAAGAAACTTTATTCTACTATTGTTGAGTGCAGTGTTCTATAAATGTAAGTTAGGTCTATTTGGTTGGTAATGTTCATTTTCTCTACTCTCCTGCCTGATTCTATCAGTTATGAAAACTGAGTATTGAAGACTCATTATTATTATCGTCTGTCTCTTAAATTTTTTGATTTTACTTCATGTATTTGGGGGCTATTTTGTTAGCTGATTAACTGGTGTAGATTCTTGATGAATTGGACCTTTAATTAGTATGGAATATCCTTCTTTGTACCTACTAATGCTTGTCTTAGTCTATCTTGTCTGACTGTATTATAGACACTCAAGTTCTCTTTTGGTTAATATTTCTATCATTCATTCATTGTATATGTCATTCTCCTTTTACTCTCAAATTACTTGTATTTTCAATCTAAAGTTAGTTTCTTAACAGTGAATCTGGGAGTTAAATTAGTATCTATATTTATAACATTTGGTTTCAGATTTATGTCAATAATCTACAAAAACTTTCTCCCCATATAACTTCTTTCCCTCCTACTTCTTTGTGCTACTATTGTAACATAAATCATAGTTACACATCACAAGCCTTCAGTACGGGTTTATCATTATCACTTCAGGCTACTTTATTTAAAAAAAATAGATAGAAAAAAGGAGCCATGAAAAATAGATTGAACTTATTTTTTCCATTTAGTTTCACTCTTTTCTTTTTTCTTCAAATGGATTCAAAGTCCTCATATCATTTTATCTCAGTCTGAAGGATTTACTTTAACAGATTCTCTTATGCTAGAGAAAAAATTTCAGTTATTGTTTATCTAGGAATTCTTAATTCTTCATTTGGTTTGAAGGGTGATTTTGCTGAATATAGAATTCTTGGTTGACAATGTTTTTCTTTATCACTCTGAATATCCTACTGCCTTCTGGACTCCATGATTTCTGATGAGAAATGAACTGTTACTCTTCCTCAGGATCACTTTAGGTGATGAATTGCTTCCCTCCAACTGCTTTTAAGAGTTTATTTGCTTGAGATTTTGAAATTTTGATTATGATATCTAGATATGGTTCTCCTCAAGTTAATTCAACTTGGAGCTCATATGGCTGCTTTTACATGAAAGGTTTTTTTTTTTTTAATTGGAAGTTTGGGACCATTATTTCTTCCAATATTGTTTCTGCTCCTTTCTTTCCCTCTCTCACTCTCTTTTTCTCCCCTCAAGATTCCTACCGTGCATACGTTCATAGGTTTGATGTTGTTCCACAGCTCTCTAATATTCTGTTCATTTTTCTTCTTTCTTTTTTATCTCTCTTCCTTAGATTTAATTACAATCAATTAATCTAACCACAAGTTTAGATTCTTCTACCCCATTATATCTTTTATTGAGGACTCCTAGTGAACATTTTATTTTAGTTATTGTGCTTTTTAACTCCAGTATTTATATTTGAATATGTGTAATTATATATATATTTGACTATATATATAAAATTTCTATATTTTGTTGATTTTCCTACTTAATGATAATTACTTATTTTTAGTTTTTAGACATACCTTTCTTTAGTTCTTTGAATGAACTAAAATTGCACATTTGAAGTCTCTGTCTGATAAGTGTAATATGTCAATATTTTTCTAGCAATGTTTATATTGGTTATTTTCCCACTTCTGTACATACAATATTTCCTGGTTTCTTTCTATGTTTCCCACTTTCATTGTTGAATACTGGACATTTTAAATAATATAGTCTGTCAGGGCACCTGGGTGGCTCAATCAGTTAAGTGTCTGCCTTTGGTTCAGGTCGTGATCCCAACTGGGCCCCACATGGGCTCCATGCCCAGCAGGGAGTCTTCATCTCCTTCTGCCTCTCTCCCTGCTCATGATCTCTCTCGCTCTCTCACTTGCATTCTCTCTCTTGAATAAATAAATAAGATCTTAAAAAATAAATAATAAATAATATAATATAATGTGTCAACTCTAGAAATCAGACTTCCACCAACCTCCCACCCAGGATTTGGTGTTTGTTGTTATTGTTGTTTTAAGATTTTATTTATTTATTCATGAAAGACGAGAGAGAGAGGCAAAGACAGAGGGAGAAGCAGGTTCCTTGCTGAGCAGGGAGCCCAATTTGGGACTTGATCCCAGGACCCAATGATCATGCCCTAAGCTAAAGGCAGATGCTTAACCATCTGAGACACCCAGGTGCCCTTGGCGTTGTTTTCAATCCTACTGTTGTTACTGCTGCTTCTTTAGTGACTTTACTAGATTAATTCTCTAAAGAATTTATTTATTGTTTGCAGCTAGTGAATAACTTCTGATTAGTTTAGTGTCAGCTAATGATTCTACAGAAATTTCTTAAATGCTGTAAATCAACAAATCTCTCAGCCTTTGCAGGAAGACTCTGGGTGTTTCTGGGTCACTTATGTATAAGGAATTGTTTTGGTCTTTGTCTAGGGTTCCTGACACTGGGGTTCCAAACACCCTAGAATTTCCTGAATGGTAGGGCTGCCTTTGTTATTCAAAGCTCCTTGATGCACAGTTGAATCTATGCTAACAAGACAATTCAAGATGGAAGCTAGTCACCAGAAGGACCAATTATTTGATTAGAAGTTTGGGCTTTGAACAAGTCTGATTTCCAATGAGTGAAGGGAGGGCTGCAGATTGAATTCAATCACATGTCCAATCCATCATGCTACATAATGAAACCCCAATAACATTTCTGGACACAGACGCTTAGCAGAGCTTCCTAGTTAGTGAACACATCTATATACTGGGAGTGTAAAAAACCCTAATTTCATAAGGAGAGGGCATAGAAATTGCATTTCAGGACTATTCCAATTGTCACCCTGTGCATCCCTTAATTTGCCTGTTCCTTAGTTACATCCTTTATGCTAAAACTATAATCATAATTATAGCATGTTTTGGAGTCCTGTGAATTATGGAAACTGTGGGGAGAGTGTCAAGGGAACACCCTGGACTTGTAGACAACAGATTAGAAGTACCGGTAGCCTAGAGACCACACTTGAGGCTGGTGTGTGAAATGTGGACAGTCTTCATGGGAGCCATTTCCTTAAACCTGTGGATGGATGCTAACTCCGGATAGTTAGTGTAAGAACTGGGTGACATACTACATGTGGTATCAGGACAGACAGCTGTTCAGTGCTTCAGCCAGCAGTTACAGCACTGGTTTAGCCCTAACTTACCTCTTCCTTGCATAGACACTCAAGGTCAGTCAGCGACAAGAGACTAAGCCTTTCTTGGCTCCTTTCTGGAAATACAGGTAGCCCTGCACATATCTGTGGTCTTCCAGGTTTGCAAGAATATGTCCAAGTTTTTGAAAGACTCCAGTGGACATCTCATTGTCTATTTCTCCACTTATTTATGTATTTATGTATGTATGTATGTATGTATTTATTTACTTACTTACTTATTTATTGGCCAGCTTCTTTTTAGCCCTTTATCATTACCTCAGATAGCTACATTGTAAATCAATAGCTGCCAATTCTTTTTTCCCCAGCAAACACTCATGTCTGTGTGGTGAGTATAATCTGCACCATGTCAAATACAGACAAGGCCTTTAAGGCAGAATCTTGGGAGCTCCAGATAGGTCAGATAGTAGCTGTTCTCTGGGGATGGAGCTTTTAGGGAGATCTAAACTCGTTCTGCTTCACATGTGGGTGATAAGCTGCTGGTTTTCACCCTGCAGGGTTTGCAAGGCTACTGCTCTTTACGGCTGCTTCCAAAAGTAAATTCACTTTAACACTTCAATCAAATGAGAACACGTTCACAAAAAGGAGTGCACATAAGGAGAACTTTCTTTGATGCTGCATCCCTTTGGATGTCTATAACAACAAACCCAAATGGCATGCCTTGTTTTTGTTACTGACATTTCATTCATTTGATATGATTGTAGTCTCCATAATGACTAGCCATTGATGAAACACATGGGTAGAGTTGCTAGAAGGAGCTTTATAGTACACAAATTAGCCTTCAAAAGACAAAGGCCGAATCTACTAAACTGAACATAATCAAAACTTATAACACAGAATTCCTCACTTATGAATAAAGTCTATGGAACTGTGTACATAGAGTTAACTAAAATACAAACAGAAAAATTAATATAGCAATACTTCCATAAAGGCTGAAAGCTGGAAATGAGTTAAATGTTGACCAAGAGTAGATTTATTAAATAAGATGTGTTATTTTTATAGAAAAATACTACAGAATGATGGGAATGAATAAAGAGTAACTATTTGTAACAATGTAAATGAACTTCACAAGCACAACACTATCCAAATGAAGCCAGTTGCAAAATAGTATTTTTTTATGATTCCATTTAGATAAAGTTGAAAATGGGTAAAACCTACCATTATAATTAGGAGGAGAAAAATAAATACTGGAAGGGCATTCAAGGAGGATTTCTGAATTGTTGGTAATTCTCTGCTCCATTCTCTGTGCCTGAAACATTTGTTCATGAATAAACAAATGCATTTACAAGAAAGGGTCAACAGTATTTGAGTGCAATTTTCCTCATTCAGTTCCTGGTTTGGGAAGACCAACTGGAAGTGTCTGATTGCATCCAGCGGTAGGGAACTTGAGAGATTTTTCAAGACAATGGCTATAAAGAGGACCTATGCAATGTAATCTGATTAAATTATTAGATGGTAAAGCTTAGGTGCCTTCACTTTGGTTGCCATAGCAAAATATCACAGACTGGGGACCTTATGAACCACAGAAATTAATTTCTCATAGTTTTGAAGGCTGATTAAAGCTCCAGCATGGTCATTTTTTGGTGTAGTACCATTTCTTGGTTTGTCACAAGTGTCTTCTTGCTCTGCACTCCCTTGGTGGAAGCATCAAGCAAGCTCTCTGGGGTATCTAGTCCCTCCGTGAGGTCTCTACTGTTATGACCCAAGCACCTGCCAAAGGCCCCACCTCCTAACTGGGGGTTAGGACATCACCATCTGTAGCTGGAAGGGATGCAAATACTCAGAACACAACAATCAGTAAGCTGGCATTAAATAGAAAGAGAGCGACAGTGGATGCCTTATGAGTCTTCATCTGTGTGCCCAAACAAGGGTGCTGCCCTGAGTCCTAATTTGTTCGAAATAATGACTTCAGTGTTGCTGCAGTTTCCGAGGTAATGGAAATCTTCAGAGTATAGTGAGGCATTGGAGTAAAATTAAAAAAAAAAAAGTTATTGAAAACGGAGGGGTCAAGGAATTGAGAGGCACAGAGACATGTGTTGCAGTAATCTGAAAGGTGACAGTAATTAAAGGTGGGGGTACTGAAAAACCCAAGGGCACAGCAGTATCAGGGATAGGTCCGTTGCATCCTGCAGACCTCCCAGGGGAGAAAGGCAGGTGCACACAATCGTAAAAACTCGCATTCCCCTGGAGACAGGCTATATTCTGAAACTGCACATACTTACGTTTCACAGTGTAAACCTTGACCATGTCCTGCAGTGGAGACTCTGCTCAACCAGTTGCGTGGTTTGGGGCTCTGGTTGAAACAAAACTCTTGAAACAGAATAGGCTCTGGGCAGCCTGAAGGTTAGTTAGCTTTACGAAAGGATATACCACTGGTAGCATGGAATCCTCAGCAACTGCACAGCGGAAATCTTATGACCCATTTCTGGTGTCTCTATCCCTCGTGTTGGGACAAAAGTGTGGTCAGGAGAGATGACGCAGATGTGAGCACTGACCACGAGACTGTGGAAGTCAACAGCTATGGGGCTTCTTTGGCTCTGAGGCCTCCTAGTCCCACAGCTGTTAGGGTGCTGGGTTTCCATTCCTTAGTGTAGCTGCGTCCTGCTCTTCCAGTGACTCTCCTGAATAAACAACATCAAAAGTGAGGTGTAGGCACTTGGGTTGCTGCAAAGAGCCTTGGCTGGGTTTTCAATTGTTCTGTATCTGTAATAAAATAATCCTCACAGTTCTTTGAGTTACTGTTCCCAGGATGATTCCACCAAGGAACCAAACCTTCTGAGTTCCCAAGGCTGCAGCAAAGACCACAGAACAGGCTGTTAATCCCTTCGGTCATGATCCTCGTACAAATACCAAGTCAACGTACAGCGTCAAATATACTTAGTGGCAGAAGCTCAGTGGGTGCATGTCCTACAACATTTGCAAAACAAGGGCAAAAACAACAACGAGGTAACTGAAACTTACAAATAGAATCAGGGATGGCAATGGGGAATCAATCCAAGGTTTGGAATTCGTTTTTGAGGCAGGACCTTATAGTTAGAAGAACAAGGACTTTGGGGTCAGAGAGAACCACCCACAGTAATTGTCTTACCTAGGGTCATTGAACTTCCAGTATGTTCATGGCTATATAATGCATTTAATGATATGTATTTAATGAAACTGAAAAGGAGACTGGGCTCGAAGTTTCCCAGCACTCATCGGATGTCCAATAACTGTCTAATCTTTTCTGCTGCCCTGTATGGTTCATTTTTTCAAAGGAAAGGTGGCATATATTTAATGTAGCTTTTTTTTTTTTTCTGAGTTTCTCTTCTGAGTTCTATTGCCAGCCACACGAAAATAAAAAATCACACTCCTCAGTAAGTCACAATTTTTGGCTCATTCTTTCTTTGTCTCTGTCTCTGTCTCTCTATTTATCTATTGATAAATATGCATTACTAATACATAGATAAATATTGTTATAGATATAAGTAGATGTAGATATATGTAATTTAAATAATGAAAATTTTCCTAGGAGTGGTGTTGTGCTCTAATCATGATTTACCATTAGGTCCTTGTTGGATAAATCATGAAATGCTTTATTTCATATTTCTCACCTATGAAATGGAGACACTGGCCTTGATGAATACTCAATTCCTTTTAACTCTCAAACTTTAATGGTTTTTCATTTTGATATCTACTTGTTTGGTATTAAGATGCTATCATCTAGCTATCTCAAACTGAAAAAAAAAGTTAATCTTCAGTAATTCAAATTGAATGCAATATTGCTCAGGATATTTTATCAGGATATTACTTCTAGCTTCTGAATAAGGAGAACTGGCATTTGCCTGCACGCCAGTAGCAAAAGAAAATCAGAGCCTTTGCTCAATCTTGTTCTCATAGGTTAGAATTTTGCACAATTCTCCACCGGGCAGGTAAGCTGCATGATAGGAGAAAAGGTACAGAAGTGAGTTGAAGAAGGAAATATTGGACAGGCAGAACAGACTTTCAGCATTTGTATGAGTGCTTTTGTATTTTTATTTTTACTTTACATAATAAAATAAAATAAAATGTTTATTTTTGGTTTACTTTTAATATTTGGGATAAATATATATTATATATACACACACACATATGTATGTTTATATATAACTGATGTGAACAGTGTAGAGAAATGTTTGATATCTGGCCTTTAGTGAGTCAAAATCTGGATATTCCAATAAGCCTGTAAGGCTTCCTTCTAATCTCTGTTTGGCAGCATGATGTGGAATGCTCCACTACTTTTGAATATGATTATTTTTCAAGCTCCTGCATATGGTGATGAGTGTCTGCAGATTCGAGATAAAGCAAATCTCTTAAAATATACAGCTGAACATTCTAGTCCTCTAGGCACAGAGGGGAAAAACAGGAAGTTCCAGACAGATGCTGGCATCTCACCTACCAGGGCTCTTCAGTTGGAAAGTGCCAAGAAGCTTTAGCGGTGCCTGAATCCAATTTTCCTTTACATCCATAAACATTTAAAGATTCAAAGAACCTTAAGGACAAGTTATTTGACAGAGGAAGAAGGGACATTATGGGTAGAGTATTTGGGGGGAAAAAAGGCTTGATCACTTAAAGGGAAAACCGTGCCCGTGGTGGGGTGCCAGCCTAGCATGAGGCAGGACAGCAAATGGATTGTCCCGGACACTCAACGCCACGCCGCCCGCTGCTCATTTGCTCCCTTCGATCTGTTCTCAGGCTCAACGATGATGAAGGGAAGGATCGATTCTGGAGAAATGTTGACCTGTGTGGTTCTGACGGTACCATAGAGCCAGAACACAGACACCAAACGAACCTTGTTCCAGTCTCCATGCAGACTCTCCCCTCTCACCTCTCCCTGCACCAAACACACAGAAACCCCATCCTGTTTCTGTTCTCCCATCTGAAAAGCATTTCATGTCTTGGACTTTGTCTTTCCTTCTCTGTAGCCATCACGGATCTAACACCACACAGTAACCAGGCATCCCATGAATGCGGAGTCCAGTCTGGGTCAACATAGTAGCTGGAAAGCTTGGTGGTAATTGTTGATTAATGAACTGACTCCCACAAACTCTTCTTCACTCAAAGCTCTATAAGCAAAACAAAGAATATGAATTGTTGTAAGGCAATCAGAAAAGAAACACTTTTCTTTTTTCCTTCTGGTTAGGCAAAAGATGCTTATAAAACTGGGCACGTGGACAAGGTATGTTACATGATTTTTTTTCTCTGAAATGTCACAGACATTTCTAAGTAAGTTGTACAAGGAAAACAAATAAAATTACTAAAACTTTATATATTTAAAGGTTAAAACAAAGGTTAAATTAAGAATTACTCTTACTGGTTATATGTTCCTATTTCTGGTATTCACAGTTACTTACTGTTCAATAATGAGTCTAGTACTTAATGATTTGTTGATTCTCTAAAATGATCAAAGCACTAATGATTAAGGTGCACAGGAAGAGAACAAAGAATTCTGCATATTCAAAAAAGTGATAATGATTCTTTAGGTTTTTACCAGTTTTAATAATTAACCAAAAAAAAAAAAGTTTAAAGAACAGAACAAGTAATGTGCATAGTCTCACTTAATGCTGTAACAACAGTATTTAATTCTTTGTATTCCTGTTTCAACCTGGGTCTCCCCTCAAACCCACTTTCTGTCCTAGTGCATAATATGCTTGTTTGCAAAAGAAGAAAGTAGGGAAGAAATCTTGCATTACACTGAGCAACAGTTGTTGCACGCAAGCATGGCCACGTGTGGTTCTGGAATGCATTTGAATATGTTTGGTAGATAGAAGTACTTCAACTTCTCCGTTGCCCACTGTATCTCCAGCGCTTATTTAGGATTTGGCATTATATATATTTGGGACTTCGGTATTACAGAAGCAATAAAGTTTATTAGTGAATATGCAACAAATGTTGCATTGAAGAGCTCGCCCAAATGTGGGCTGAGGCAGACACAACTTGGTACTAACCCAGGGCCTCTACTTCCTTGTAAATCATTTTGTTAACTTGCTCACTGTTGCCATTAATGTACTCAGGTATAGAGACTGGATGATGGCTGATGTTTACAGTAAGGTGACAATAATTCCCAAGGGATTGGTTGACCCTTAATTCTTGAGTGGGGGAAAAAAAAAAACTTACTATTTTTATTTATAAAGTACAGATACACATTCAGTACATAAGTAGATATATGGTGAACAATGATGTTAAAACTTCCTAGTGGGAGTGCTTAGAAAAAAAATGTCTAAAAAGTCTCCTTGGGAGGAGGGGTGATAAGACAGAGTCTGAGAAGCCCTGTTCAAACCCACTTATGTCATCTTTGTCCCTTTACTAGTGAGTCACTGGGACAGACTGAGTTCTGGCCAAGAAGATACACTAGGGGGTCTGTAAGAGGAATAATAGACAAGGTTGTCTCTCCCTAAAATGATAGGTGTTCTATAAGAAGAAAGTCATTACCAGCACTGTCTCACTGATGCTTTGAATTAAGTTGGCTAGTGAATTAAATTCGAGGCAGCCATTTTGTTATCAAAAGAGGAAATGAATGGAGCCAAGAGCGGAGCATAGGTTAAGACATCATTACGTCTTTGAACCAACATTGGGTTGGCCTATTTATAGTTTCTTGGTTGAGAAGATGTCTTTATGGTGTTAGGATTGGTGTTGCTTACATCCTGCAACAAGACCTAGTTGGACTCAAGAACAGGGCTAATGGTTCAAAGGAGAGAAAAATGTCTGATAGAATCTTGGCTTTTGTGCGACTTCATTTTTAAACCCACCCTTCCCTCAAGACAGCATTTTTGTCAATAAGATTTCCCCTGGGGGGAAGAAAATGCTGTGACAGAGAAGCGAATAGTCAGTAGTAACAGTGAAAGCTAAACTTCAAAGCTCTATCCCTTCTGGAGACCAAATTAAGCTGACCAACGATCCTTCTTTGCCCAAAACATTACTGGTATTTGTAGCAGATGATCTTCCTCCCTGGAAACCTCTCAGTCCTGAGACAACTGGGAAGGTATTCACCACAGGGCCAGAGACAGCTTTCTACAGGTGAGGAAGCAGAACACAAGTGGGTCTAAGACCCTCATTTTGTTTGCAAAAGAAGAAAGTAGGAAAGAAATCTTGCATTACACTGAGCAACAGTTGTTGCACGCAAGCATGGCCACGTGTGGTTCTGGAATGCATTTGAATATGTTCCTCCCAGCAGGAAAGGGGCTCCACAAGCTCTAGAGAGGTAGGCTCTGGGCTGGTGCGGCAGTGAATGACATCAGATGGCGATTCTGAGTGATCTATAGCGAGTAAACAGGACCATGTTCAGAGTAAGAACAAATGAGAAGCATTTAGAAGTCAGGAAATAGGGGCGCCTAGGTGGCTCAGTGGGTTAGGCCTCTGCCTTTGGCCCAGGTCATGATCTCGGGTTCTGGGATCAAGCCCTGCATCAGGCTCTCTGCTCAGCAGGGAGTCTGCCTCCCCCTCTCTCTCTGCCTGCCTCTCTGCCTACTTGTGATCTTTCTCTCTGTCAAATAAATAAATAAAATCTTAAAAAAAAAAAAAGAAGTCAGGAAATATTCACAAATGGGTCAAAGTCCCTGTTAGTGTGCTACAATCTGCTCTCAAGACAGAAAACTTTGGGATCTGAAAGAATAGGGGACCTAATTCAAAACCAAGCCTGATAAGACACTAAAGGTAGGAAAGAAAATTCAAATTAATTGTTGAATCTTCGTCATGGGACTCCGATACTCATAGGTAATTATGTAATCAGAATTTTTTTTTATTGATTTTTTTTTCCAATTTATTTATTTTCAGAAAAACAGTATTCATTATTTTTTCACCACACCCAGTGCTCCATGCAAGCCATGCCCTCCATAATACCCAACACCTGGTACCCCAACCTCCCACCCCCCCACCACTTCAAACCCCTCAGATTGTTTTTCAGAGTCCATAGTCTCTCATGGTTCACCTCCCCTTCCAATTTACCCAAAAGCACATAGCCTCCCCAATGTCCATAACCCTACCCCCCTTCTCCCAACCCCCCTCCCCCCAGCAACCCACAGTTTTTTTCATGAGATTAAGAGTCACTTATGGTTTGTCTCCTTCCCTATCCCATCTTGTTTCATGGATTCTTCTCCTACCCACTTAAGCCCCCATGTTGCATCACCACTTCCTCATATCAGGGAGATCATATGATAGTTGTCTTTCTCCGCTTGACTTATTTCGCTAAGCATGATACGCTCTAGTTCCATCCATGTTGTCACAAATAGCAAGATTTCATTTCTTTTGATGGCTGCATAGTATTCCATTGTGTATATATACCACATCTTCTTTATCCATTCATCTGTTGATGCTTTGACAATGCAGAAAAGAATGGCCAATGGAAAAAAGACAGCCTCTTTAATAAATGGTGTTGGGAAAATTGGACAGCCACGTGCAGAAAAATGAAATTGGACCATTTCCTTACACCACACACAAAAATAGACTCAAAATGGATGAAGGACCTCAATGTGAGAAAGGAATCTATCAAAATCCTTGAGGAGAACATAGGCAGCAACCTCTTCGACCTCAGCCGCAGCAACATCTTCCTAGGAAAAAGGCAAGGGAAGCAAAGGCAAAAATGAACTATTGGGATTTCATCAAGATCAAAAGCTTTTGCACAGCAAAGGAAACTGTTAACAAAATCAAAAGACAACTGACAGAATGGGAGAAGATATTTGCAAACGACATATCAGATAAAGGACTAGTGTCCAAAATCTATAAAGAACTTAACAAACTCAACACCCAAAGAACAAATAATCCAATCAAGAAATGGGCAGAGGACATGAACAGACATTTCTGCAAAGAAGACATCCAGATGGCCAACAGACACATGAAAAAGTGCTCCATATCACTCGGCATCAGGGAAATACAAATCAAAACCACAATGAGATATCACCTCACACCAGTCAGAATGGCTAAAATCAACAAGTCAGGAAATGACAGATGCTGGCGAGGATGCAGAGAAAGGGGAACCCTCCTACACTGTTGGTGGGAATGCAAGCTGGTGCAACCACTCTGGAAAACAGCATGGAGGTTCCTCAAAATGTTGAAAATTGAACTGCCCTATGACCCAGCAATTGCACTACTGGGTATTTACCCTAAAGATACAAACATAGTGATCCAAAGGGGCACGTGCACCCAAATGTTTATAGCAGCAATGTCCACAATAGCCAAACTATGTAATCACAATTTTTTTTTAAAGATTTTATTTATTTACTTGATAGAGAGAGATCACAAGTAGGTAGAGAGGTGGGGGGGTGCAGGGGGCAGGCTCCCCACGGAGCAGAGAGCCCATACGGGGCTCGATCCCAGGACCCTGAGATCATGACCTGAGCTGAAGGCAGAGGCCTAACCCACTGAGCCACCCAGGTGCCCCTGTAATCAGAATTTTTTGCAAGTACAGTAACTTATTGATTCATGAGATTTAGAATTATATATTTACTTAATTTATCTCTATTGTATTTTTGTGTCTAGCTCTAGATAGTTTCATTCAAAAGACTACATGAAGTAAAATTTATAGGAAAAATATGAAATTCTTTGTATGAATTTTGAATTAAAAATATTGTTTATATAATTGACAGTTTTATCCTCTTAAGATTCTAAAGAGAATTTTGTGAACAAAGACCATGATCGGCCAAGGATCATTTACTAGATTGCATTCCCATTCTTATAAGTTGGATTCTTATAAATTCTAAGGATATGAAGTGCGTTTGAAGAGTAAAATGTTTTGGAATCATGTAGTAAATAAGTGTCTGAAAAACTGATCTTTTTAAACTAATGATGAAAGTTATGCAAGCAAACTCTTGTTTTAAAATGATAAAGTTGAAAAAATATCCCTTATTCACATGTTCATCACACACACAGAAATTGTAAATAAACATTGTGTTCAGTTGCTTTTCACTACTCTCTCAATCACACATTTGAGTCATACTTTTTTTATTTTTTTTTTTTAATACATTTAACCTCAGTGGTAAACCTACCTTGGGCCACAGCACCAGCATGAGAAAGACAACATATCAACAATGAATAACTCCTGATTTTATCCTAAGCTTTATTATACTTACTTTTTTTCTTTTTACCATCATTGCATTTCTGATAATATATGATGGCTTTATCTATATGACTACATCTACATGATGCATAACAACAATAAAAAAAGAAATTCATTTTCTAGATATGGATGAATGTGTACACATTCATGTTCTCAAAAAGTATTTGATCTTTTGCTCCTGAGCCATTGAATTAGAAATAGACTATTTTTCAGTCTCCAAAACTTTCAGTCTCCAAAACATTACTTCTAAAGCAATGAACAAAGAAGGGGCTGGTCAATAGATCCACATGGGAAATAGTATAATAAGTATACAGTTCAATCAAACATGCAACAAAATGATACAAGGACCTGCACTGCCTAAAATGATAGCCACTAGCTGTATGAGGTTATCAAGCAACTGAAATGTAACTAGTTCAAACTAATATTTGCCATAAGTATAAAATAAACACCATATTTCATGACTAACAACAAAAATTATAAATTTTAATATTGATTGCATGTGAAAATGACATTATTTTGGACATATTGTATTAAAATTAACATCATTGTTTTTTTTTACTTTGTTAATATGGACAAGGAAACATTAGAAAAACATTTACAGCTTACTTTATATTCCTTTTGGATAATGGTAGTTCAGAGAAGAGAGGAGCTGGGAAGGTCATGAAGAACTAAACTTTCAAAAAGGTGAACATTCATTTTAAAAAATCATGTTTGTTAGCATTTGTAAGTCCTTGATGAAGTCATCATCCATTGCACTTCCTTAGGTCCTATCCCTGATAAATACAGTGGTGATATAATTTAATGACAAAATGGTGGCCATTTTAGGAGTCATTGGCTTTAATTTAATCGCTTTGATTTCTAAACTTTAAATATTGACACACGTTAATATAATTATTTTTAGGCTGCTTTAAAATTTCCACTGATTTTATTTTATAACATCTTCTCTTTTCTAAGTATTTTCATTAGAAGTATTGTCTGAGACACTTTCAGGTAAGATACTGGATTAGGAGGACACTAACCTCACCTCTTCCAATGGATACAACTAGAAAATACCCATATCAGTGTAAATAACCCCAAAATAACCAGAAGACTGACAGAACAACCTCCACAACTAAATGCAGAGATGAGGCCATAGCAAAGATGGTAGGGAAGGAAGATAAGAGATGCAGTGGGAAACTAAATGGACCCATTTGAGACTTGTCCAAGGGAAGGAGGGACACCACAGGCAGGGAGAAGGGAGAGAAGCAGACTTTTACATCAGGGAGGACACATTATAAAGACAAATCCCATAA
This sequence comes from Neogale vison, assembly GCF_020171115.1. NCBI lineage: Eukaryota > Metazoa > Chordata > Mammalia > Carnivora > Mustelidae > Neogale > Neogale vison. Next base: position 131,804,849 of record NC_058094.1, read on the forward strand.
CAGTTGCCTTTGAAAACCAGAGGGGCTGAATTTCATTAGTTCTTACAACCGTTAGGACTAAAAACCTGGAACATGGAAAAATCAGTGCGCTGGGCTTGGGAGAACTAGAAGAGTGAGAGGAAACAGAGTCCCCACCCTGAAATAGACAGCACAATGAACAAACAGCACCATGGACATACAGCACACAAACAGGAGTTTGAAAATCACATAGGGTATATAAGGGAGATTTGAGTACTAATCTCAGAACATGTGCTGGAGGGGCTGAGATCACTGAATAGGCATTCATTCAAAGCCACCTAGAACATTCTCCAGAAAAGATCACATATTAGGTCACAAAATAAGTCTCAACAAATTAAAAAAAAGATTGAAGTCATACCATGCATCTTTTCTGACCACAACTCTATGAAACTGGAAATCAACCACCAGAAAAAGCTGGAAAGAGCACAAATAAGTGGAAGTTAAACAACATGCTACTAAACAATGAATGGCTCGACCATGAAATCAAGGAAGACATAAAAAATTACACGGAAACAAATGAAAGGAAAACAGAACTGTCTGAAATCTTTGGGATGTAGAAAAAGTGATTCTGAGAGGTAAGTTTAAGCAAAACAGGTCTACCTCAATAAGCAACAAAAATCTTAAATAATCAACCTAACCTTACATCTAAAGGAGCTAGAAAAAGAACAAACAAAACCTAAAATCAGTAGAAGGAAAGGAATAATAAAGATTAGATCAGAAATAAATGAAATAGAAGCTAAAAAAAAACATTAGAACAGATCAATGAAACCAAGAGCTTATAAAAGATCAATAAACTTGATAAACCTTTAGCTAGACTCAACCAAAAACAAACAAACAAACAACAAGAACAAAAACAAGAGATGACTTGAGCAAACAAAAGCAAAAATGAAAGAAGAGAAATAACAACCAGCATCATAGAAAGAAAAGGATTAGAAGAATATATTATAAAAAATTGTGTGCCAACAAATTGTACAACCTAGATAAAATGGATAAATTTTTAGAAGCATATAATCTTCCAAAATTGAAGCAGGAAGAAATAGAAAATTTGAACAGAACAATTACCAGTAGTAAAATTGAATCAGTAATCCTAAAAATGCTAACAAACCTAAGTTCAGGACCAGACGACTTCATAGGTGAATTCTACAACATTTAAAGAGGAATTAATATCTATTTTTCTAAGACTATTCCAGAACAATTTAAAAGACAGGAAAGCTTCCAAATTCATTCTATGAGACCATATCACCCTGACACCAAAACTAGACAAAGACACTACAGAAAAGAAACAACTACAAGTCAATACCCATGATGAACACAGATGCAAAAATCCTCAACAAAAGACTAGCAAACCAAATCAACAACACATTTAAAAAATCATTCATCATAATCAAGTGGGATGTATTCCCAGGATACAAGTGTGGTTCAATATTTGCAAATCAATCAACATCATACATCATGTCAACAAGAGAAAGAATAAAAATCATGTAATCATTTCAATAGAGGCAGAAAAGTATTTGCACAGTACAACATCCATTCATGATTTAAAAAAAAAAAAAAGCCCCCAGTAAAGTATGTTTACAGGACACATACCTCAGCATAATAAATATCTTATTTAAAAAGCCCACAGCCAAAATCATACTCAATGGGGAAGATACAAGACAAGGATGTCCACTCTCACCACTTTTACTCAATCTCGTAGTGAAAGTCTTAGCTCTAGCAATTACACAACACAAAGGAATAAAAGGCATCCAAATTGGTAAGGAAGAAGCAAAACTTTCACTATTTGCAGATGGCATGATACTATATATAGGAAACTCTAAGACCCCACCAAAAAATTACTAGGACTGATAAATGAATTTAGTAAGTTTATAGGATACAAAATTGATGTACAGAAATCTGTTGAATGTCTATACACTAAGGATGAAGCATTAGGAAGTGAAATTAAGCAAACAATCCTGTTTACAATTGCACCAAAAATAATAATATACCTAGGAATAAATTTAACCAAGAGGAGAAGGACCTATACTCTGAGAACTGTAGAACACTGGTGAAAGGAGTTGCAGGAACATAAACAAATGGAAAAGTATTTCACGTTCATGAATTGAAGGAACAAATGTTAAAATGTCCATCCTACCCAAACCAATCTATAGATTTCATGCACTCTCTGTCAAAATAGTACCAACATTGTTTGCAGAGCGAGAACAAATAATTCTAAAATGTGTATGAACTGTAAATGACCTTAAATAGCCAAAGAAATCTTGTAAAAGCAAAGCAAAGCTGGAAGCATCACAATTCCAGACTTTAAGTTATATTACAAACCTGTAGTGATTAAAACAGTATAGTGTTAGCCAAGAAATACAGACACAGATAAGTAGAACAGAATAGAAAACTATGAAATAAACTCATGATTATGGAATCAATTAATCTTCAAAAACAGAGGTAAGAGTCTGCAACAGGAAAAGGACATACTCTTCAACAAATGGTGTTGGTAAACTGAACAACTACATGAAAAAGGATGAAACTGGACCACTTTCTTACACCAATATATATGAACAAATTAAAAATGGATGAAGGACCTAAATGTGAATCCTGACTCCATTAAAATCCTAGAAGAATGCACAGCCAGTAATTTCTCTGACATTGGTCATAGCAACATTTGTTTACATATGTCTCCTAAAACAAGGGAAATAAAAGCAAAATGAAACTATTAGCATTACATCAAAATAAAGTGTTTAAAAAAAAAAGGCGGTGTCTGGATGGCTTAGTTGATAGATTATGCAATCTTGATTTTGATGTTGTACATTCAAGCCCTGTCTTGGGTACAAAGATTACTTAAAAACCAAATTGAAAGAAAGAGAAAAGACAGGAGAGGAGAGGAGAGGAAAAGAGGAAGGAAGGAAGAAAGGAAGGAAAGAAGGAAGAGAGAAAGAAAGAAAAGGAAAAGAAAGAAAGAGAGAGAGAGAGAGAGAAAAGGAGAAAAAAAAAAAAAAAGAAGAGAGTGTTTGCACCTCAAAGGATACTATTAACAACCAAAAAAGAGAACTTAATGAATGGGAGAAAATACTTGCAAATGACAGATCTAATAAAAGGTTAAAAAAACAGATACAACTCAACACCAAAAATACCTAAATAATCCAATTAGAAAGGGGTAAAAGAAATGAACAGACATTCCTCCAAAGACGATATACAGATGACCAACAGACACAAGCAAACATGTTTAATTTAATGTCACTCATTATCAGGGAAACAAAAATTAAAACCACAATGAGATAATGCCTCACACCTGTCAGAATGGCTAAAATAAAAAAACAGAAGAAACAAAAAGGATTGGAGAAGATTGCACAAAAAGAAACCCACTTGCACTGTTGGTGGCCATGCAAACCAGTGCATCTACTATGAAAAATAAGTTTAGAGATACCTCAAAAAGTTAAAAACAGGATTACCATATGATCAAGTGATTGGACTAATAGGTATTTAGCCAAAGAACGCAAGAACACTAATTCAAAAGGATATATCCATCCCTACGTTTATTGCTACATTATTTATATAGCTAAATAATGGGGACAGTCCAAGTGTCTATTGGTAGATGAATGGATAAAGAAGTTGTGGCAGGGGGCGCCTGGGTGGCTCAGTGGGTTAGGGCCTCTGCCTTCGGCTCAGGTCATGATCCCAGGGTCCTGGGATCGAGTCCCGCATCGGGCTCTCTGCTCAGCGGGGAGCCTGCTTCCTCCTCTCTCTCTGCCTGCTTCTCTGTGATCTCCATCTGTCAAATAAATAAAATCTTAAAAAAAAAAAAAGAAGTTGTGGCATATATATATATATATATATATGGATATTATTCAACCACGAAAAATAATTAAATGTTGCCATTTGTAACAACATGGACAGATGAAGAGGGCATAATGCTAAGTAAAATAAGTCATTTAGAAAAAGACAAATACCATATAATTTCACTCGCATGTGGAATTTGAGAAACAAAACAAATGATCAAAGACATTTAAAAAGATAAACAAAGAAGCAAACGAAACAAAACAGAACAAAACACCAGACACTTAACTATAGAGAACAAATGGACAGTTATCAGATGTGAGTTGGATGCAAGGATGGATGAAGGGGATTCAGACCACCCTTACGATGAGCACCGAGTAATGTATGGGATCGTTGAATCACCACACTATACACCTGAAATTAATACATTATGTGTTCACTATACTGAAATTAAAATTTAAAAAAGTATTGTTTGATAAGGAAAACAATTCAGAAAAGCAAGAGAATTTCTGGTGCACAACCTTCCTCTGATCTCAGATTGGGTCACAATTAGAGGATGTGTCTCCATGTTATAGTTAAGGTTTGTGTTTCTTGTGGCACAGTATGTTCCAAGTCCTTTTATCTCTACAGCTCGGTACAATTAGGAAAGAAGGAGTCTTGGAGTGAAACTAATATCCTGCTTCTGTGAATTGTAGTCCTAGCAGATCATCTCACTCAATTTGGCCCTGGTTTAAGAATCTTTTATTGCACAATACCACCCCCCTGGTAGAGCCCTGGCTCTTCCTCTAGGCTCCTTGAAGTCATTCCTCTGCCCTGTTGAGCCATCCTTTTCCAAACCCCAAACTCAAATTAGCTCTCTTTTTTATTTTCCTGCATCTCTAGAAAAGCATGTTCTTTTATGGAGAAGGCCCAGATAGTCAAAACTATTGACTTTGGTTAAATTTGCTATCTGTAATCACTCCAAAATGATAATTTACCCATATAGGTGGGGGATTCATATGGAATAGTCTTGCAGGAGACCAAGGAATTTTTCTCAAAGTCATTAATATTTGTCCTTTTATTTTCCTCATTGTTCTGTTTGCATGGTATTTCTCTCTTATTGCAACAGCAAATAAAGTGTATTTTTAAAGTATATTCTGACATATATGTATACACACACACACACACACATATATATATATGTCACCCTTTTTTGAACAATTTGTTCCAACTATAGTTAAGTTATTGGTGCTGACATAAAAAACATAATGTGTGTTGCCAAGGTAATTGATCGAGTCATTGCTGGTCCTGTTAAATGGGCCTTACACTAATTTGATGGTTCATTCTGAAATACACTTTCTCAAGACTGTGAACTTTGATACTCCTCTTGCAATGAGGTCATAAAGACAAAATAACATAATTTACATAGTGCGTAAAGTGTTTGTAATGGGGGAGTTGATATTGAACAAACTATTCTTAACAATTCTGCAGATGTGGGGCATCTGGGTGGGCTCAGATGGTGAAGTGTCAGACTCTGGATTTTGGCTCAGGTCTTGATTTCAGAGTTGTGAGATTGAGTCCCATGCTGAGCTCTCACTGAGCATGGAGTCTGCTAGAGATTCCCTCTCTTGCTCTGCCCCTTCCCACCCTGCTTGCACTCTCTCTTTCTAAAACATTAATAATAATAATAATAGTAATAATAATAATATCTGCAGATATAGTGGCCAAAGGCCTAAATTGTCCCCCTAAAAACATCTGAAAATAAATACATATTTATATTGTAGTGTCAATGGAAAGTACATACATATAGATTTATGCATCGCTGATTCATTTATTGCAAAAATATATCAGTGCCAACTGTCAGGCAAACCAAGGTACTGTGCCTCAGCATTGAGCTGGAGGAAAAATGATCATACCCTCGTGAAGTTTACAATGGAACAGACTTCAGACATTGAACAGATGAGTGTGATGAGCTCTTCGTGAGAGAGGTTTAAAGAGCCATTGACAAAAAGGTGCAAATAGCTCCTTATAGATGTGTAAGGCCTTATAGATGTGGTGTAAGGCCTTATAGATGTGTCACATGGTTTAGATAAAGCTCAATGGAGTTGAGGGACTCACATACTCAAGGCTCTTGAGCTGCCTCATAGCCATTATCCTTGGATTCTACTCCAGGTAGTTCACTAGTCTGGGTGCTTTCCAATGCTTCTCTTTCTTACTGATCGATCTCCATCTTACCAAACTTCCCAGCAGCTGACATCTTTTTCTCAAACCCTAGGAACTCTGGAAGTTGTTCTGTTTCTTCACAAATTGCTGTCAACATATCCAGGCTATCATTCTACGACTTTTTGTGAATATTTTGTTGTTTTTATACAATTTTTTTTAAAAAAATCAACCCCTCTTCTGCCATCCTACACAATAAATCTAAAATTCAAATTCCCAAATATAACAAGAAACTCTCTGGATGAACAAAGCATAGTCTGGCCACTTATAAATCCTTCTGACTTCAGAAGATTTTCATTCATCTTGAATTGATGAAATGAAATTTTTCTACATGGGAAAGATGAGTCTTTCATTCCTAGCTCCCTGTTAAATGTGTAATACACACATGATTACATATTTTTTGAATCATTTCTTTCAGATATATGTATATGTCATGTTTGACCACCTGTATCCACACAGTCCAATACGATAGCCCCTACCACTTGTGTCCACTAGATAATTGAAGTGTAGATAGTCCCCAGGTATATTGTGAGTATAAATTACACAGTGAGTTTTAAAGAATGAAGCACAGAAATGTAAAATTTCTTATTAAAATTTTTGCATTGACATACGTTGAAATAACATTTTTAACTTATTAGGTTAAATAAACCCATCTGGTTTTTTGTATTTCTTTTATGTAGTTACTAGAAAATTTTACATTGCTTATGTGGCACATATTATATTTCTATTAGACAGCATTGATATAAATATTTTAAAAAAATTGAAGACAAGGGACTTCAACTTATAGCATAATATAAATGTGGAGGGAGGCAACAACTGGGTTGTTTGAAAGACCTACTCTCTTTCTATAGTACCATCTATTATGAGAGGTTATCAAACCTACCTATTATTATTTACTCCTCCTGCTGCATCTAAACTTTATTGGCACCTCAAGGACACCCAAATCATCTTTGGGAAGTATTACTGGAAATCTAAAATAATTGGTATTTTAAAAATCATTTTGTGTTGTAGTTGTCCCCAGACTTTGCAGGTCTCTATTCCCCTTCAAGGCTACAGACACTTAAGCTCACTGGGTTCTTTCCTCTCTTGGATAACCGTGTAAACTCTGCTCCACAGCAGGATTACTTAGCTCTAAGTACATAGTCTGTTTTGGGGCAAGTAAGATTACTGTCAAATCTACTGAATGATTTTTTTTTTTCCTAAGCTTTAGTTTCCCCTGTCTTCTCTCTCTAACTCAGAAGCTGAATCAAGGAGACCCTACATGAGTTAGTAGTATTCCTAAATTTCTTCTCTGATAACGTGCTTCACTGTATGTGTGCGTGTGTGTGTGTGTGTAGCACAACTGATTATGTAATTATCAGTGAATGAATGCACTTCATTCCACATTCAGGGGAACTGCAGTGTAATTTGTTTTTGATAACCCCTCTGACTCCAGGTTGGTGCTAAAGACTTCTTATTTGTGTATAAGTAATCTGCATAAATAATATTTTATCCACTTGGAGAGTTTTACCCTAGAAATATAAATGGATGAATGAATGAACAAATAGCGATAGGAGGAGGGTCATTACAGTAGGACACGCTACTTGGATAGATTGAGCTAATGCGATATGACAATAGATCAAATGAGGTTGCACTGTAGCCAATGAGTGAGTGAGATCTTAGATTACAAAAGGAAGACACCTAGGTTGACTGCAGGAAACCACATCTGTCCTGTTTGCAAAATGTGTGGATATAGCATAATATATCCAAAGAGCAGTTAAAGGACCTAAAACTGGTTCCTGAAAGTGAAGACAGCTACAGTTTCCTAAGTAAGTTTTTGAAAAACATAAATACATGTATAGATTATTTCTCTGTCCAAACTTTCAATACCTTCTAATTACTCTTAGAATGAAATCTAGACCCTTTGACAGGGAGCTAAGAACCTGACATCTAGCCTTAATGTACACCTTATTATACTGCTTTTCCTTGCTAATTACACTGATCCCTTATTTTTGTTCCTCATATGGGTCAAAGCCTTTTCTCACCACCAAATTCCATTTGCTGTCCTCTATGCCTTTCTAGAATGCTCTCGGTGCAACACCCTTGTTTTCATCCTTTTTGTCAGTGTTAGCCATCACAAAGGCTGTTGACAGGCACCCTACCCAAGGTGGTATCAGAGTAACTCTGCATCACCCTTTTTCATTTACATAACCTTCATTATAATCTCTGATCATTTCATTTTTTAAAAATTTATTATTAATAGTTTCTACTGAAATGTAATCTCAGAAAGTCGCCTACCTAGTTCATAGCTTTATCTCCAACACATGGCAAAATACCTGGTTCGTGGTATGTTCCCCACAGTTATTTGCTAGAAAACACATTTTAAAAATGTGGAAAATTACAAACTGATATAAACTCAGACCACACAGTGAAACTGGAGGAGAAAGATTATTGTTTGATGTAAGGTCAAACTTTTTAAACGTCAGAATTTCCTAGAAGCACCTGGGTGGCTCAGTGGGTTAATACTCTGCCTTCAGCTCAGGTCATGATCTCAGGGTCCTGGGATCGAGACCCGAATTGGGTTCTCTGTTCAGCAGGGAGCCTTCTTCCCCCCTCTCTCTCTGCCTCCCTCTCTTCCTACTTGTGATCTCTCTCTCTGTCAAATAAATAAGTAAAGTCTTAAAAAAAAAAAAAAAAGGTGGGGTGGTTAGGGGGTGCCTGGATGGCTCAGTGGGTTAAAGCCTTTGCCTTTGGCTCAGGTCATGATCTCAGGGTCCTGGGATCAATCCCCACATTGGGCTTTCTGCTCAGCGGCGAGCCTGCTTCCCCCTCTCTCTCTACCTGTCTCTCTGCCTACTTGTGATCTCTCTTTCTCTCTGTCAAACAAATAAATAAAATCTTCTAAAAAAAAAGTAAGAATTCCTTTATTCTGAGAGAGCTTCTCAATCAGTTGTGTGTTTTTATGATTCTGCCTTCATGAAGATGAATTTAAAAACAATGTTCTATTACTCAAAAATAAATTTTCTATAAAATACAGGACTTCATTAATTTCTTGATTGTAAGTCTCATAGAATGTAAGATTTTATATGTCTATAAATGAAATACTGTAAAAGGCAAAAGTCAGTTTATTTGGATCAAACTCCACAATGAAAACTGAAAAAAGTTTAACAAAAATCTCTGGAGACATAAAAGAGTTAACAAGACAGTAAATAATTATCTGAACAGGGTCTAGGAGCAGTTGTGAAATCCTGAAGAGAGCCCAAGAGGCTAAGTCCTGTTTGTAGCTTATCAAGAGGTCAAGAAGGTGATGACTGGTATCCAGGAGCTATCATCGAGAGGAAGGCTTTGCAGCCTAAAGTAGCTACACCTGAGGAATCAGGGTGACCCATAAATAGACAGGCTAGTGGAGGGACAATTGATCAGCCCCTATAATCCCATTTTTATTATTCCATTTTCTAAAATAAGATTAAGTTGATCTGGGAGTGTTAGTGATCCTAAACATATGGAGAAAATTTATTGATCCTATGCTAACTTAATTTTAAAATCTGTTTTACAGATACAATCTATCTGAAAAATCAATGAAAAATCATCAATGAAAAATCATCAAGTATAGGGAAAACAGAAAAACACTATGGAGACACACTGAATGAAAATCCCAGAGACCCTAGATACCGGAATTTTCGGGTGAATCTTCAATATAAGTTTGCTTCCTCTGTGCAGAGGGTGGAAGGGGAAATTGAGAATTTTAGGAGATAACTAAAAGATTTGAAAAAGAAATGAAAATAAAAACTTGGTGGATAGGATGACAGAGAATTAAGGTTGAAGGGAAGATCGATAGACAGGAGGCCACATCAGAAAAATACCAGAAAATTTTAAAAATATGTAATTTCGGGACCTGTGTTGCTCAGCCAGTTAAATGTCTGACTCTTGATTTTGGCTCAGGTTATGGACTCAGTGTCCTAAGATGGAGCCCTGCCTCAGGCTCTGTGCTCAGCATGGCATCTAAGAGTGCCCCCCCAGACCCTCCCCCCATTCATGCACATGTACATGCTCCCTCTCTCCCTCAAATAAATACATAAATAGAGAAATAAAATATTTTAAAAGTATTTGTAATTTGGATGAGACAGGGATGTATAAACTCAAGAGGTATAAATTTTTAACTATTCATACTTAATCCATCAAGGTAAAACTTTGGACAACCAAAGATTACTAAGGGGATCCCAAAAACAAACAGAGTATGAAAAAAAAAAAAAAAAAGATGAATTCTCTTCATAAGGGCAACTAGAATGACTACTTCCTTTTTGTCAGAAATGTTATAAGTATGAAGGTAAAGGAGTTTAAATGAAAGTAAATAAATATCAACTCGGTAATTTTGGGGCATCACAAAAATTCCTCCGTGAAATAGATACCTTTTTGGAAAGTGGAGTTTAAAACTTTCAGTGCTACACCAATATGAACAAAGAATAAAAGGTCATGACTATACATTGCTCAGTTTTTCAAAATAATAGAGTATATATGCAAATAGATATGAAAATTTAGTGGAGGGGTGCCTGGGTAGCTCAGTGGGTTAAGCCTCTGCCTTTGGCTCAGGTCATGATCTCAGGGTCCTGGAATTGAGCCCCACATCGGGCTCTCTGCTCGGGGTGATCCTGCTTCACCCCACCCCACCCCTGCCTGCTGCACTGCCTACCTCTGATCTCTCTCTGTCAAATAAATAAAAATAAAATCTTAAAAAAAAAAAAAAAAAAGATTAGTGGAGATGGAATTATCCTAAAGTAATAAGCCTTAATTAAATAAATATTTGCAAACCTAATGAAGGTAACTGAATACTTTTAAATAAAGGAAAGTTCATAATTCATACAAACTGCATAGAGAGTTTCATGGGTAATTTCTGCCAACACTGAAGATTTAACATATATCTTAGAGAAGCTAGCAAGAAAATGAAAAAGTTGAAGGTGTTATGAAGTCAGCATAATAACAAAACATGACAGTGGTATTGTCAGAAGGTGTATGATTTCATTCATGAACACGGGGCAACATTGCCCTCCACCCAAAGTGTCTATGCCCTAATCTCCAAAACAAGTCTTTCCAGGTGCAACTCAACTTTTTTTTTTTTTTTTTTTAAATAAAGGTTTTATTTATTTATTTGAGAGAGAGAGCACGAAATGGGGGAGGGTCAGAGGGAGAAGCAGACTCCCTGCTGAGCAGGGAGCCCTACACGGGACTTGATCCTGGGACTCCAGGATCCTGAATGGAGTGGAAGGCAGTTGCTTAATCAACTGAGCCACCCAGGTGCCCCAAGTTATAGGTTTTTAGACAGATTTTCCTGGGTCAGCTAGGTGGGCCCCATCTAATCACAAGTCTGTAAAAGCAGAGAACTTTCTCCAGTTGGAGTCAGAGATTTGAAGACCAGGAGAGACTTGTCCTACTCTTGCAGGAACAGACCCATGTGGAAATCCTAGGAAGAAATGCAGGCAGATTCTAGAATGCAGCAAAGGCCACCCCCCACCCCATCTGACTGCCAGCAAGGGTATGAGCATGCTATCCTACAATGACAAGGAAGTGACTGTGGCCTAAAACTTGAATAACTGTGGAAATAAATTCATCCTCAGAGACTCCAGAAAGGAGTATCTGTGCCAACACCTGATTTCAGTGGCTCAGGATGCTGAGCAGAGAGCACAGCTGAGTCAGCTAGACACTGATTTCCAACTGACTGACCAGTGAGCCAATGAATGGGTGTTGTTCTAAGCAACTAAATTTGTAGTCATGTGTAGGTAACTAAAACGGAGACACATGCATATGTGTGAATGCTAAATTTGCAGGAATGGCCTTGCAGATTGGTGGCCTAAGGAGTTATTTCCAATAAATGCTGCTGATAGAACTGGTATCCATATAGTAAAACAGAAATTAAAACATGTCCCCAGTGTTATGCCATACATACAATTTCAGGGAGCTTGCTGATCTCCATGTCAAAGCAAAAGCAAAATAAGAAAGCTTTTTGAAGGTAATATGAAAATATATATACATCACTTTGAAGAAGTCGAAAGACTTTTTTGAAAGGCCCCAAAACCTCTAAGCACAAAGGAAGGGGCTGATAAATTGAACTGTGTTAAAGTTAAGAATTTCTGCTCACAAAGATGAAGGCAAAAAGAAAGACACAGATTGGCGGAAGATAACGCTGACTCATCTAAGAGACAAAGGGCTAATAAAGAAGTTCTACAAATCAACCAGGAAAGACAAAAAACCCAATAGAAGAAAAAAAAAAAAAAGGGCACAAGACTTACACAGAAAATTCACACAAAGGTGCTCTCCAAGGATCAATAAATACTCCACAAGGTGCTTGGTCTCCGCTCTAATCAGGGGAGTGCTAAATCAAATCATGTCGAAGTGCCAATACAGGCCCTCCAGAATGGCTAAAAATAGACAGAGTGGCATTGCGTGTTTAGGAAAGAAATTTCCTAGCTGCTGGAGAGAGAAAGCTTGCTGTAGTGGCTGGATTAAGAGTAGCTACAGAGCAGTTTGGGGGTAGTGTTGATGTTCTGTGGATGGTTTTTTGACCTAGTTCTCATGATTACAGAAGTGTTTTTTTTGTTTTTTGTTTTAAGAATTTTTTTTTTTTTTTAATCTGTTTGAGAGAGAGCAAGGGAGCATGAGCAGGGGGAGCAGCAGAGGGAGACAGAGAAGCAGGTTCCTGCTGAGCAGGGAGCCCTCCAGGGGACTCAGTCCCAGGACCCTGGGATCATGCATGACCTGAGCCAACAGCAGATGCCTCACTGACTGAGCCTCCCAGGTGCCCCTAGAAGTGTTTGGGGTTTTTTTTTATAAATCTTTAAGTGCTGTGTTTTTGCTCTGCATACTTTTCTGCAGGCACGTGTTATTTCATAATTAAACAGGAAAAAAAAGAGAGCTGTCTTATACAGTTTGTAAGTGGCTCACATAGCAACATAATTTCATAGATTTGTGCCAACTTTCTTTGAAAACAAAACAACAGGGATCAATTCCCATGGGAGGCTAATGTACATATTTCATGTTGTTTTGTTTGAGGACCTGTAATCACAGCTGAAGTTTGGACTTCGGAGCACGGGTGCAGGTGTTGCCGGTAGCTGACATTCTCTTTGAAAGACAAGGTCAAGTTTAATCCATGAGCTCGTTTGGTAAGAATCTGCAAAGGTCAGACTGGGTCATTTCCTCCTGTTCTTGAATTCTTCTCTGAGAAAGTAAGTGTATTTGCTCCACAAGAAAAAATTCTCTTGAATTTTGAAAAGAACCAACACAGGTAAACGGGGAAGCCTTTATATTTATGTGAACTGAGAATAACGTTAAATCAATGGGTTGTCCTTACATTAAAGTATGGAGAAGAATATGGTAAATTGTGGGTTATGTAATAGCAAGACATCTTCGATAAAACTGCCCTAAGAAATATTTCATAGAGTTGGTATATAAGTTTCCAAGTCATGAAATTTTGATTTATCATTGGGTTGTACCAGTTCAGCTTAGTTCCAGTCTTAACTGCTCCTGTGTGTGTGTGTATGTGTGTGTGTGTGTGCATGAAACACAAACATTGAGAAAAGCCAGTTACCTGAGTATACAACTCAACAAATATTTATAGAGTGGACAACCATGTAACACACATGTCAAAAATAGAATAGAAAAAAAGAATAACAGAAGACCCTACATTTCCATTCTCAGCCACTGTTTCTCCTGTGTATAAAGGCAATAATTATCAAGAGTTTTGAAGCAAACATTCCCTCCATTTTCCTTACCACCATATATATATGTATCCCTAAAGAATATCCCTTAGATTTTATTATTTTTGAACTTGGTGGATACATGACCATACTCTATGTACTCCTTTGAGTCTTCCTTTTCTCTTCTGGAATGTTGACATGATTCATACATGTTTTTATTTATAGCAGCAGCTCATTCATATTCATCGCTATATAATACCTATTATATAAATATATAAAATCATAATTATTCATATAACTGTTGATGACCATGTAGGGTTTCTTTTTTTTTTTTTTTTTACACTTTGGGAAACCATGGACAGTGCTGCTGGGAATCTCCATATACATATTTCTTGCTGCACATAAAATATACTTCTGCAACACACAAACCTAACACTGGAATCTCTAGGTGCAGACTGTGGGTACTTTTACTTTAATAAATAATGACACACTGCTTTCAAAAGTAGTTGTAACATCTTATTTTCCAAGCAGTGTTATGTGGGCATACTTTGCTCTCCAAATCTCCATCATCACTTGGTTATCATCTAACATTAAAACTTTTGTCACTCAGAAAGGTGTGTCGTGGTATCTGTGGTTTTAGCTTGCAAATCTGTGACTACTCTGATATTTACATGCTTAACAGCCATTTGGATTTCTTCTTTGTGAAGTGACAGTCCAAGTCATTAGCCCATTCTATAGAGTAGGCTTTTTTAAGTAATTTGTTGAACTTCTATTTTACATACCATTGTGAGTTATCATTGTGATAAGGGAAATCTGTGTTCTAAGGTGGCTGACAAATCCATCAGGGGAATCCCAGTCCTGGGCCCAGGGTCATTCCATACCCCACCACCACCACCTCGCCAACCACAGCCACAAGAGTGGCACAGATATGGAGGTAAAAGTGTATAAATTAACCCCTTTGTTTGTGCTCAGGGGTCAGACCTGGGGAGATTATTCCCTTCTGAGCCCCCTGGCATTGTCTCCTACTGCTGCCCGGTTTTTCCATCAGGAGATGCAGTCCAGGTTCCATAACAATTATACCATTTGGTCACTAATTGCAATGTGTGGACTTTTCCCCACACCACCAGCAATCTCCAACATCAGCTGAATGTAATTCACCTCAAAATTCTCACATTATCTACCTAGGAGTAGCATCAGATCTCATAGGTGAAGGACTCAGTCCCATAAGACTGCCCCACTTCAGATGCTAATTGGAAGTCCAGGTTGCTCTCTGTGCCTCTGACTGACCACCTATAAATCAGAGGTTCTTGCAACCCCTCCTTGGGTTCAATTAATTTGCTAGAGCAGCTCAAGGATGGAATTCAGGAAACCAGTTCAATCATGAGATGACTGCTTTATTACAGTGGATATTAAAGAATACTAATTAATATCCACATGAAGAAATACATACGGTAACGTCATGAAAATCATGTATTTTCCTTCTCTTATATATAGAATTTTATGATTGAAATTTTGGGTCTATACAATAAAAATAAGCACACGTTATAGTAAATACGAGATTTTGATACTAATTTCTTTCCTGCCTCTTCTACATGAAAAAATTTAATCAACTTTGAAGACCATGTTCTAATATTATCAACTCCAAAAATATTTCTTAAGAATTTGTCCCTAATATATTACATTTAATAAATAAGATGATCATTATTTATTTGGCTATAATCTCAGGGGGACAGAGTTTTAAGCAGATGGGCTAAATTTTTTCATATTTTGTTTCATATAGAGCTCCTTGCCCTATGATAAGAATATGGTAGGTCCTCAAACAAGTATTTTTTTAAATAAA
This sequence comes from Neogale vison, assembly GCF_020171115.1. NCBI lineage: Eukaryota > Metazoa > Chordata > Mammalia > Carnivora > Mustelidae > Neogale > Neogale vison. The sequence goes on from NC_058094.1 coordinate 131,820,338, forward strand.
TATGTTAATTTCACAAACACATATTGAGTAGCTACTATGTCCAAGAACTGTTCTAGGAGCTTAGGAAACATTCATGAACAAAACAAAGATTTCTCTTCCCATGAGGCTGTTGCCTAATTCGGGAGATGTAGAAAATACTCAGTAAACATAAAGATGCATGTGTTATATGGAATAATAAAAAACTATGAGTGCTTTGCCAAAGAGGAATCTCAAAGCAAGGTGTAAGAGTGTGGGCCAGGTAGTTGTGCCATTGCAAAGGGACTGATTGAACACAGATATCGTCTTTGAGGTGTTCACATGAGAATGGTTCAGGAATGGAGACAGTCATGCCCAATAGGGGAGGACAATGGAATGTTCCAGAAAGGCCAAAAGCTACTGTAGTCAGAATGGCTTGTGTGATAAAGGGTGAGGAAGGTGGTTTGGTTAGACGATGATTGGGGCTGAGCCCAGTCCCTGCTGGAATCCTAGGTTATGGTGAGTTCTTCTGCCCTAACTGAAGAACGTAGCCTTAGGAGGGACTGAACAGGAGGCACACCATTTGATTACTCTGTCAAAGGAAGATTTTAGTGACTAGGTAAGAATAGGAGGTAGGTGACCAGTTGAGAAGCATGTACAGGTTATCCAAGCTGGACAGTACTTTGTAAAGAAAGAACAATTAAAAATATTGAAAAGAAATTTTTAAAATGGTAAAAGCACTATTTGTATGAGTAGAGAAGCTCAGAAAAAAAAATGACTTTTTTTTTTTTTTTTTAATTTAAGCTTTGCCTATTCTCTTGCTTCATTTCATTCCAAGGCAGGAGCACAGATCAAAAGAGAGAAGACAAGACAAGCAGGGGCAGAGAATAATAAGGAAATTTAGATATCATGCTTGACTGCACTTACCCTGTGGAAACCCAGTAGAAAATACGCTCAAGACAGACTTTGAAAGGGTGAGAGATTACAAGCGTGGATATTTGAAGATGAAAATGACTCTAATCCTGTTTCCTCGAGGTGGAGTCTCCGATCACTTGTTTTCCCTGTGTTCTCCGAACAGGAGTGGCTCAGCTCTTTGCAGACTGTCCTGCTGACAGTACACCTCAGACCGGTCAAGGAGACTGAAATGAACTGGGATGTTTTTGACCATCACTCCCTAGAAATTCACAGCATGTGCAGTGGCTTTTGATACTGACAACGACAGCTCCCTGCAGGGGTAGCTACGGAGGCTTTGTGTCTGTGATGATAGTCAGCAGGGCTTTCTGCTCTGACAAAGCCATCAAGCTCATATTTAAACGAGGCTGATGTGCCCACCTCTGGCGCCTGTGGTCCTCTAACGAACATCACCAACGCGGTATATTATGGAGATTTCACTTCATAACGCCATCAGGAGCAAATAGATCAATGTTCTTTTCAGCATTTCTAACTGCCTGCTACAGACAATGTGAAATTTTTCTCCTGACTAGAATTTCAGAACCTAGATCTGCCTCCTTTTCTGTGACACTTGTTTGCTCCTGGCCTGTGGACTTGTAAATGGAAAGTCTCAGAAACACAGGGAATCATTGTTGGGACCCTAGCCAATGCGGTTTTTCCTTATTTTTTTCTTTAAACAACCTTATTGATAATAGATACACAAAGAACTGAACACATTTAATGTGTACAATTTGATGAATTCAGACATAGGCAAATACCGATGTTATCAGCACAATGGAGGTAATAGACATCCCGACATTTTCCAAAGTTTCTTTGTGTCTCCTTAGCTTTCTCCTTTCCTTTCCTTCCCTCTCATTTCTTCCCCTCTCCTACCCCCTCCCTTTTCCTCTCCTACCCTCCCTGTCCCCACCCCCCTTCCCTTTCCTTTTTGTTTTGTGGTAACAAACAGCATGGGATCTCAACAAATTTTGAAAGGAGGCCATACCATATACACCGTTACCTACAGGCACTGTGTCCTACAGCAGATCTCTAGAATTTATTCGTCTAGCAGAACTGATACTTTATACTACTCACTGTGGTTCTTCATTATTTCTGCCTTTTCTGCCAGGCCAGCCTCCAGCCTCTGCATCAGCTTCTAAAATGACAGGGACTTGAGGTCCCTGCCAGGTGGTATATTCTGTTTTCAGCTTGGTCTCCTACTTAGACAAAATTCTCTACTAATTCTGAGCTCCAGGGTCATGGGGAGTAATTCCAGTCCTCCTTCCCCAGAAAGCTCTTCATCTGTGTGAAGACAGTAACTCTGCTATCCTGCAGGTATGAGCCTGTAATTCATCCAGAGGTCCTGCCAGAGAAGAACCACCACACCCTGCTTTTCATCTTTGCAACTTCTCCTGTCCTGTAATGCCCTTCTTTTTTTAAAATTTAATTTAATTTAATTTATTTGACAGAGATCAGAAGCAGGCAGAGAGGCAGGCAGAGAGATGGAGGGGGAAGCAGGCTCCCTGCTGAGCAGAGAGCCTGATGTGGGGCTCGATCCCAGGACTCTGGGATCATGACCTGAGCCAAAGGCAAAGGCTTAACCCATGAGCCACCCTGGCACCCCCCGTAATGCCCTTCTTAAGTACTGGGAGTGAATTGACCAGCTAGTTACGATGTCTTCAGTCCTCTGAAGGTTGGAGTCCAACCCAGCCAGGCCCGGTGTCCCTCCTTCTAGAATTGAGACCACTTAAAGCCTCCAGTTGGCTCAGCTAACACCCAAGTCTATGGGGTTGTCCTGAGTGGAGAAAAGGTCATTGCTGAATGCCTATAGTGTGTGGCTCAGGGTTCAGGTGTGTCTGGTTGGAGAGACCCCTCTGTGGAGTTCTACTGAAGAGGCCCTATTCAGACCATAACAAGGAAATAAAATTCTCTGGTTTCTGGGGACTTTCAGGATTCTACTTAATCATATTCCTATTAACAAATAATAATAATCAATATTACTATTCTTTTTTAAGATTTTATTTATTCGACAGTGAGAAAGAGAGAGAGAGAGCACAAGCAGGAGGAACGACAGGCAGAAGGAAAGGGAGAAGCAGGCTCCCTGCTGAGCTGGGAACCTGATGTGGGGCTCGATCCCAGGACCCTGGGATCATGACCTGAGCCAAAGGAAGATGCTTAAGTGACTGAGCCACCCAGTCACCCTATAATAGATATTAATATTCTATAATAATAAAAGCAAAATAAAGTCGCATGGATTCTAAGTTTTAACCTCATTATGCACAATTTCAGTGATTGGGGGGGGGGGGAATCCGACAGGTGGAGGCTAGCAGTGAAAGAATTCACCAGAGGCAGAACAAAGAGACAGTGGTTTATAGAATACGCTGGAAAGGAGTGGTTGGCAGTGCAGCAGAAGAGAGACTTTCTGCCAGGAGACAGTGGTGGGGGCTGTCATTAAGGAGGGGGTGAGGAGTTGTAGGAACAAGGAATATAAGGAATGATCCTTCTTTGGGACCTGTGCCTGGTTGAAAGAGGCCCATTGGTCAGCTAGGGGTTAAGGCTCTTTCGGGATGTGTTACCTAAAGGGCCTGCTGGCATGGCAGCGCAGTGGTCATTACCTTTAATTGCTCAAGTCTGCTGCCTAAAAACAGCCTCTATAAGATCGTGTTCTTATTATTCTATCCCATTTCTGCATAGTCCTAACACTTTACCTTTTCTGAAGTATTTTACATTTATTACTATCTCAGAGCTATTACATCCCCCCTTCATAGAGGGGCAGAAACTATGTTGTAGTGTTTTTTTTTTAAATCTTTCAGAAGATAATTGCATTTATTCTGATGACAAAATGACAATAGAGAGCCATTGTTTACATGTGGAAAATCAGGAAAATCTATCACACTGGAGAGAAGAGACATTGCTGACTTTTTATACGGTTTTCTATCTTCAGATCCTACCTCTTTTCCTCTTCTGTGCCATACCCCATAAGGAGCACCCCTTCCTTTCCCCTTACCCCACTAACCACCCGCCCACTGTTTCATCCCTCTGATTTCCCACCACTGCCAGGTTTTAAGTTCAACCACATTTTTTTTTAAAAAAATTGAAGCATAACTGATATATAATATCATATTAGTTTCAGGTGTACAACAGGATGATTCCATATTTGTATATACTGAGGCAAGGTCACCACAGTAAGTACAGTTAGCATCCCTCACCATGCAGAGTAGACGAAATGTATATATATGTATACATAATGTGTACAATGTTGCTAAAACCAGCCTTTCTGTTCTCCTGATGCTGGACCTTTTATTCATGCCTTTTTTTTTTTTTCTAATCTTCTTCCCATTTTTATTTTATTTTATTTTATTTTATTTTAATTTTTTATAAATATATATTTTTATCCCCAGGGATACAGGTCTGTGAATCGCCAGGTTTACACACTTCACAGCACTATTCATGCCTTTTAATCTTTAAAAACCTAGGCTGACTTTGATTCCTGCCTTTTTTGTTTGTTTGTTTATTTTCCTTTCCCACTTTGACCTTCAAACCCTGAAATGCAAACCAAGTCCATCAATTGCACTAGGCATCTTTAGAAACTGCCCTGGGGCTCTCTGTTCCCCAGCGGCAAAACCACTCTCAGCCTGTTCTTAGAACCACGAGCAGCTGACCTTTGAATACAGAGAGAAACACCATCCTTGCACATGGTGCAAGCAGCCACCTCCTTGTGGCTTCCCAGAAGTCTCCAGTCCCATCAGATATCCAGGCCATCCTGTTCAACCTCTCAGGCCCTTTCCCTTTTCTCCTCTGTGTACCCCTCCTCTCACTGGAGGAGTTGAGGGGCTGGAGGAACCCCTCAACTTGGTGCGTGCTTCAGATCTCAGCTTCCTGAATTAGGGAAGTCTGCACTAGGTTGCTGATGGACAGATCTCCTGACAATACAATATTTAAAAGTGCTATGGGCCTCATACCCATTGCACTTACTCCAAATGTCATTTTTAACCTGAGTGTAGTTTTCTAAGCCTTTCATTTGGAAATAATTTCGAACTTACAGAAATGTTGCAAAATCATAATATAAAAATAATCCATATGCATTTTATCCAATACACTTAGTATCGACATTTTACCTCCTGAGTGTGCATTTTTTTAATGAACCAGCTGAGAATCAGCTACAAAGTTCAGAGTGCATTTCTTAAGAAAGAAATTGCTCTTATACAACCACGGAACAGTTATCAATGTCAGTAAGCTTAACATTTTTACCATACTCTTCTTGAAACAGTTCTCCATTGGGTTAATGAGCTTGAAACAGGAAATTCAAACCTTGTTTTTTAAGAGAACTGATTCTTCCTAATCTTATCAGACCCCACGAACAGATCTACTACTGTCTCGGAAGAGGCTTGGGCTGAAGGTCACTGGTATGAATAAGCAGGACCCTGCATTTCTTACCCCAGATGAGAGTCCAAGACCCCATCACTTTGCATGTTTTCTGGAACATATCCTGGGCCCATCTTCTTCTCCTAAAGATACCCTCCTGATAACAGGGGCCTTGTTCTAATGTTAAGTCTCCAACTCGAAATGAACATGGTTGTATGTTACATGTCTGTTCAGTGTCCATGCCCCATCTTTCCTCGTGACGGAGCTTCCCCATCCTCTCATCAATATGTGTTTCTCCAACCCCTATGATTATACAAATCCAGTTCTCTCCCACTTTGGGCAGGTGGATCTGAAGCTTGACCTCCTGTCTCCTCTTCTCTAGTAAACCTTTTCTTTGCTGCACATTCGAGGTTCTAGTGATTGGCTTTGCTGCCCTTTGGGCAGATGGACTTGGGTATGTTATGTTATCTATTCTGATTTATGTTCTCAGTCGCTCCTTTATAATTTATTTTTTTCCCTTTGCTGTAGGGTCAGTCTAGGATCATGCATTACATTTGGTCATCATGTCTTTTCAATGTATTTTAATTTGGAACATTTGCCCTGCCTTCCTGCCTTTTCTCTCTTTTCTCTTTTTTCTTAAATTTCCCCCTCCCTCCTTCCCTTCTTACTTCTTTCTTTCTCTCTCCCTTTCTTTCTTTCTCTCTCTCTCTCTCCCTCTCTCTTTCTTCCTTCCTTTCTATCTTTCTCTCTCTTTCTTTCTTTCTTTTATTATGCTTTTTTGTATTTCTTCTTTTTTTAATCCTTCTTTTCATTAACAATACTGGTATTTTCTCATTTTTAATAACGAACGTTTCTTATTATGAGTTGCCTAATATTACCTTACAATTCTGGCCAGAATAATTGTGATTAAAAAATAAGAACAATGCCGGGCCCATCAAAACCTCTTTACCTCCAGGAAGGGTGCTCCTGCCACCCATTGTACCACCATTATGTCCCTATCCCTGGGCCAGTGATTGCTGCATAACAGGTGCTCAGTGAGTGAATAAATGAACAAAGTAAGGCATCTGTAGCATCTACAATTCAAGACCCAGACGTAACTACCCTTGATCCATATTTACCTCCAGGGTTTTTTCTCATGGGTACACTGAGCCAAGAGAATCCTAGAAGAGCTCTGCCGCAGCAGGCCAAGGTCATGACCATTTCCCAGGTGACAGTGATCCACCTGTGAACACATGGGCTCAGGAGAGCCTCGAGCAAGCATTCAGGCATAGCTGTTCTGCTATAAAAACTAATTTTTATGAGTTGTGTGTTACTATTCATAATATCTCCAGCACTGACAAAGGTCACTCTTTAGTGTTCCAATGGGAAAGGAACAGCGTGATTGAAAAGATGACTCTTTATCGTCTTACTTTTCGGGCAGGCAGGTGGGTCATCTCAGAGATGAGAAGCCTGGGCCAGGTCATGCCGGAGAAGACAGGAAGGTGTGATGAATGCTGGAGCTGGAAGCCTTGGCAACACCTCAGGCACTGGCAAAGAACTACAGATAACTTTGGATTTCCTGCGTGGAAACTTCTTTCCCACCCATGACCTTCTTGAAGTTTGACAATTTCGTCCATTGCCCTACCTCCTAAATGTTTGTAAATATCCACGTAAGCATGCGTGTCCTTCTGGATGTCTTCCAGGAGGCAGTCTCTGGGTTAGCATGCTTTCTTATCAACTGCTATCACGTTTAGCTATGCATGTATTGACTGGTCAAGGCTGCAGAGTATTTTATCTTATTGACACAATTAGTGCTGAACAATTCTTTGTTTGATGATATTGAAGTCATTTAGAGTTTTTCTCATCATAAAATAACACTACAATGAAAACTATTGTAAAATCTTTCTGCATGTCTCTGATGATTAAAGAAGTTGAACAAATGGTCAAAGATACACGTATCTTTACAGATTTTGAGGATACTGGTGAAGCAATCTTGCAAATGTCTACACTAAGTTATATACCTAGTTGTGAAGGATGAAGGTCTATTTCTTTTAAACTCTTTCCATCACTGGTTAGTTTTGTTTTTTTTTTTCCCAATTTAACGAATATATTACCATTTTTGTTGATTTAAATTTCACATATTTGATCACCATTTCATTAAATATGTCTCTGTCTTTAAAGTTATAGGATTTCCTTTTCAGATGCAGTCTTCCTTATTAAATAATTCTTTGTCTTGGGGGTCCTGGCTGACTCAGTCACTGAAGCATCCAATGCTTGGTTTCAGCTCAGGTCATAATCTCAGCGTCGTGAAATAGAGCCTAGCTCTGCACTTGGTGGGGAGTCTGCTTAGATCCTCTCCCTCCTTCTTCCTCTGCCCCTCTGTAACCCCAAATAAATAAATAAATAAATAAATAAAATCTTTTAAAAATAATAATCAATGTTCATATTATTGTACAAATCATAATTCATTAAAGGTGTTAACAACATGCATATATTTTAAATTTCCTTTTCATTTTGTCCTTGCCTATTTAGTGAATTTTTATTCTGTTTGCTTTTGATTTGTCTTGGCTATTTTTACTGTTTTCTTTATAGAATTAATAACGTCTACCTAACTGGAGATCTGCACGGTATTAAGACTAATTAAGTGAGCCCATCTATATATAGGACAAGAAACTAGGGGAGGAGATGAAATTATGCTTAGAGTCCTTCCCTGGCAAGAGCGTGGGCAAACTCAGAATTCAAACACCTAACATGGGAAGACAGGTGGACCTCTCAAGAGTTAGTAGGTACCTTAGTTTTTCCAGAGAAACTTATTGAGGTATATTACTTCAAACATCCCTCGGTGCTCCAGCAATGCCATCCCAACAGTATTAATTTTAAATACCAGAGGAAAGGAAATATTTCACAAATACACTGCTGTCATCCCAGAAACAGACAGAAGGGGACAATTCAGGCTGCAATCATCATCTCTGCCTGCCTCTTTCCCTGCTCTATGTCAACCTCCCAATAAAGGGCAATTCATCCAGCTTTAAAACATAGTGCCTGTAACAATCTGATTTTCTTCAAAATGTTTTCAGTGATGTAAAATCTATATTAGGTTTCTCCTTTGCTCTTATTTTTAGAAACTTATACCAACGTGAGGCTGGACCGAGATCCATCATTTCCTCTTATTTCCTCTAGCCCTTTCTTTGCTTTTAATTAACCCTTCTAAACAAAGCTGACTCACTGTAAACGTTCAAAAAAAATCTTCATGCTGATGTCCTTGCTTTAGTGTGCTTTTAAGGATATCTTTATTTTCCTGAAACAGAAAGGGGGATGAGGGGTAAAAATAAGGGAGTTTATTATCAATGAGATTAAGCAAATTAACTGCTATAAATAAGATGATTTTTTTTAAATGTCCAAATGTCAATCATCAGTCTCAAAATAAAATTACTTAAAACTGAAGATAAGCTAGAATGTTTTATTGTGACTTTTCAACATCATTAAAGTTTATTTAAAAACAAAAATAAATAACAAATTAAATTCCAAGGCATGGTCTAACATGGTTGGTATACAAAAATATAAGGCTCAGTTCTGCAACCCCCCCACCCAAACTCCGAGCACGTGAAGGGGAGAATGAACAAATTCTGGGATTATTGCTCCTAGGAATTTTACAGATGAGAAACTTCAAGCTCAGAGGTTAAAGTGACTCAGGGTCACATCGTTTATTAGTATGACAGTTGAGGCACAAACTCATATTTTTAAACTACTAAATAACTCTCTTGCTGATAGCACAGTTGCTTCTATCGGGTGTTAAATTTATTCTCAATATTATTTCTGACATGAATTAACACTATGATAATCAGGTATTTCTAAGTAACAACAGCAACAACAACACAGAAACAAACATGCAAACGCTCTGATGGAGAATATTCCAGAAATGAAATGAGGAATCAGTTCCATGCTCCTGAAAGGGATCCTCAGGGAACGCATGGCAGGGTACCTTGAACTCCTGCATTTGGGGATCAGAATCCCCTGCAAGGCCGAGTTCTTGAAATGAAATAATTCTGCGGCACGCACATCAGAAATAATTTTCTGCCTCACTCTCTGTTCCATTAGAGTCTCTGAGTGGCTCTGGGTTAAATAAAGTGAAACTGGCATGCCGGCTGCTGGGAATACTGATTTTGAGAAGATCATAAATAGATATATATATAGATAGATATAGATATAGATATAGATTTTTTTTTCCGTTTGTGGAAACTGCACACATGGACATTTCTGGTAGGCAGACACGAAAGCGCACAAGAGGGGAGTCTTGGCCCATCTTATGAGCCAAATTGGATCAACTGCCCAGGTTCCTTGATGGATTGGGCGGGGATTGTTTAAGACAGCCAAAAGAAACCAATTTGGCCCCAAAATATCAACTTAATGGCCATTGAGCAAGACAGTGAGAAGCATGGAATTACTAGAAGATGTGAGAAACATCACGTTTCAAGGTGTTCCTTTGAATCTTTTGTGAACAGGTGGGATGTGGGTTTCTCTAACACAAATAATTACATCTGTGTTGATCTAGTGTTTGAAATAATGGCTGAAAAGTAAAAATTATATTAGTTACATGAAGCCAAATGACATTTGCGCAGATGTTTTAAACCCTGACTCCCTTCTCACCTTCTTAAGGGTGGGTGGGGCCTTTCCTGTGTTTCTGTTTGGGGGTGAGGGGAGGAGGGACTTGGCTTTGGGCCACTGGATTGTTCCCCCCCACCACCCCCAGTTCAGTTTGCAGGGATGCTGGGAGGAGGAGGAATGTATCATCCCAGTCCGTGAATCCTTCTGAGATCAATGGGTGGTGTAAACATGAAACAATGGGTCCACTCCTCCTACCCAGCCCTGCTCTTTTTACAGGAACTCTCCTTCTCTGGTATCACAGTGTATTCTACTATTGGGACTCCAGGAAATCGACTTTTGCTTTTACTTTTCCTCCAGTTATTATGCTTTTCTCATTTGGAAGGTGATCTGCTCTCCTATGAATATGTCCTTGGTAATATGTTGGTGGCTTTCTTCAAACATGGATCAACCATTTCAGAAGTGCATTATTGTATGCCCTGGATTCCTTTCGTTAACACGTAAGTTTGTCCTGTCACTTGTAAGCATGTACTTACTTCAGACTTGCATTTTCTCGGTCCATGTAAAAGGAAGCTTCTGGATTTCTTTAAGACTACAGGTTCTTCAAGTTACTAGCTTCCAGTAAATGAATTTCTGAACAGATGTAAGAGACAAGACAGATGATAATGTAGGTGAGTAAGAAACAAAATGACGAGGGGTTGTATTTGACTCCTAAGGACCCAGTTCTTGAATGATGGACGTAACTGGGAGCTGCTGCCATCCAACTGTGGCCTCAGGAAAGGCCTGGTGGGGAATGATGCTCGGGCAAGAGGGCAAGCTGCTTTGCAGTGCGAGGTGACAAGAAACACCAGACTTGTCCTGGAAGGCTTTTGGGCACAGTGAGAAACTGCATAGACTGCCCGGAACACTTGTAGGAGAACGCTGGTCAGAACTGGGGCTCACAAGACCGTGATTTGAATGGATTCCCTTCATATCTGTTCTAATTTTATGGTCGCACCTTTTTTTAGACTTCTTCCTTCCTTGGTGGGGATTCTGGCCCAGGAGACCATCTGTCCCCAGAGCTGTATTTCAGAGCTGAAGAGTTACATGGAGAGTGGCCCCATTGAACCTGTAAGATCCAGTGTATAGTCCAAGAGTGTTGTATCTTTACTGTGAAAAAGAAAAAGGAAAACCAAACAGGATTCAAAGTACAATTATTTCCCTTTCCTAGGATTGGCCAAAAATGTTGGCTTTTGTGAAAAAATAATTTTAAAAAAATTACAAAGATACAGAAAGAACTTTGGTTAAGTAGTTATTTGTGTAGAAGAGGTAACAGAGTTAAGGATTTACATGTCATTTTCAGAGGTATTGCTTTTTGAAAGAAATAGAAAATCTCCCACATACTTCTTCTTTTCATGGAGTGGGGCTTAGGAAAAGCAAACTAAGTGGAGATAAAAGGGGGACCGTGCCATTTCCCAGTCAGGATCCTGAAGGAAATGTCAGAAAGCAATCTCTCCGCAAGCCCAGTTTGCTCTAATTTCTCTAAGGAACAAATACTTTAACCAAATGTATTTTATGTTTCACCCTTTTTAGAACTGTCAAGTCTGTTAATAATTTTCTTCCTTGGTACAATTGGAAGAAAGATTAATCATTTCACTCTATATATACCACGGCATCAATCTGGCATTCAATCAAAACCTAAAATTAGCTACTAAATTAAAATTTCTCTTGGTTTTCTACCTTTCTCATGGAAATTAGGTACAATTACTCATGTGGTTTTGTAGGCACAGTCTCTTTCTTTTTCTATTTAAAGATATCTAATAAAACTACTATGAATATAGAAAACAGGGAAAGAATGGAATCCAGTGGTCTAAAAATAATTGTTTATCAATGGGCTTTGACACAATGTTTGTGACAAGTTTTCTTTGTAACCTTCTAAATGTCAAATTCTCTCCCATTAAAGTGTATATTCAGATGCCCGAGTACAGCTTTGCTCTGATGTTCGTCTGTGTAACTAATAATTGCTTGATAATGAAATCATCATAAAATGCAATTTCAGGAACACTTGACTTCTTTAATCCATGCCACCTTCCGGGAAATAGAAACATTTAAAAAATCAGCAAACTTCTTTAACGTTCTTTGAAATGTTTAAATAGACAGTGTCATGAAAGTCCAAATAAATTTAGATTTAAACACCGTCTTCCCGCTCCCAACTTCTGAAGCCTAGTTAATCTCCCCAAAGGCAGGGCTACCTACCTGTCCACCAGTCCTTAGACAGAGAAGCCAGGATGGGAGGCCACCAACCAATTAGAGAGAACAGAACTTCAAAAGCTCTATAGTATTTCTCTGAGAGAACATGGTCCCTACTTGAAGATGTCACAGTGTAGAGTCTTGCTGTTACTGTAAAATAATGTTTCCTCATTTTAAAGAAGGCAGTGATCAGATTTTTATACTTGTTATCTTCTGAGAAGTTTCTCTTGGGTTCCATAGCATGTATGAAATCACTTGCTTCTGAAAGGTCAAAATGCCATTTTCCTCAATGACCAAATTTAGCTGTCATTTGACATTTCTGAGCCTCCATGTCCCCATGAAAAAAGAGTTATTTCCCATATTTTTGTAAGGGATAATTGCCACAAGGTAGTAAAGTACTTAGCGAAGTTATCTACATTCAAGGGACTCACAAAACATATAATAGACAGACAGCAGTCTGTCTCTGTCTTAGTTGGCAATGTTTTCAATTTACATTGGAAGAACCATTTTTGTTTGCATAATGAGTGATCCAGAGAAAGAAAACCTGGGTTTGCTGCAAACACAGAGATGTGTCCAGACTCAGGCGATTCCTCTCCTTCAATCCCTATTCCAAACTGTGGGTTTGCTCCAGTTTGCTACCTTTTCATGTCAGAGAAGTGTCCGTCGTTCCAGGAATCACTTTCTGACGTGAATGATTCCAAAACAGCGAGGGAGGATTGAGGCTCAGATGGACTTTCTCATCACACTCTCCTCTGTGCGTGATCCTCCCTGTAGCTCTTACTAGCTGGAGATGGACCATGTGGGCGAGATTGTAGAAACCCATTTAACAGGACTTTTAAGACCCTTTAAGCTCTCTGTAAGTGGGTTGAGAAAGAAAAAGTAGATGGAGATCATATAATCACCCAACAATATTTGCATTAAATTGGTAATCCTATTTTTTATCCTGAAATCATCCATTCTGCAACCGTTACCCCCCCTTTCTGTTGCACTGAACTGTTTCCATTAGTTAATAGCTAGCATCTTCTAGAATGTGTTTTATTTGGATTCCTGCAAATCCAGATGAATTAGATGACATAGCTCCTGGATGGTATAAGAATGCACAGTGAGTCCCCCTTTTGCCCAAGGCCAGAGGCCAGCTGATATTTACCAACTGATTGCAAAGCCAAGGGTGTGTCAGAAAGAGGCAAAGTTGTCACAGTGTTCATCTCTCCCCTGAAAGAATGTACTGTGGCAGTGAGTTCAAAGAACCTAGAAACAATCACATTCATCACAAGCCCTTATTCATGTTAAGCAGAGAACTATCCAAAATTCGGTCCGACAAAAAAATGTTCACTCAGTTATGCGCAGGAATATTTTTTAGCAATACTTGAAAGCAGTGTTTATTTAGTAAAGAAATCTCTCTCTGCCTATTTTGTTGAATACATTGACACAAATCACAGGCTCCACAAAACGTATTAAATGCAACAATGATAAATTCTGACATCAATTTTTTTTTCCTTCAATAGTTTTGGAGTAGAATGATCAATAATTACTCTGTAGAAGACCAATTCTGTAAATGCCTCTATATGGTTTGTGGTGTGTGTGTATTTAAAGGTAAAATTTCGTTTTTCTCTATTCAAGTGTTCTAAATGTTCTTGAATCAAATATTTTTAGGTCTGCTTTTCAGTAGACTTCACCGTTTTAGGGCACCTATTTCATGAGTTGAGCTGAAATTGAGAAAAATGAAAAATGCGAATGACAGAATTCTAGAAACAACACAAAAATGAAAAACGCGACCATGTTGACTCATAGCCTGGTACTAGGCACTGCCTTTAATCCAAAGACAGAAAGAGAGAGAATAAATTAAAGGGTCAGGACTCAAACAGTATTAGCTGCAGAGGCTTCTCTTGGCAGAAAGGAATGCTGGGCATGGAGGGGGTCTCCCATTTCTCTGAAAATACTGTGTTTCATAAACAGTTCAGTGAGGATCAAGGGGCCTGCTGTATCATTTCATATGTTGGCGTGTGTGGATTTGCAATGTTTCTGATAAGAAATAAGACTTTCTCTGTCATTGTAAAATCACCATGGAGTGGATTTAATGATGTAGGCACGGGAAAAGAAGACATAGTGAGGGAAAAAAATGGCAACAATGGTTATTAATAGAGAAAGACAATGTCAGCCCTGCCAGAAATGAATGGAGATGCTTTTATAATGCGCTGTGGCCTGATTTTATAGGTGTAAACCACAGCAAGCCAACTTTGGACCGCTGTTTATTTGTGTGCTAAATTTGTCAGTCTTAGAAACAATACATTAATATCTCAATGTAGTATTTTCTATAATTCTATGTATTTTTTTCTTTTTTTTGAGATTTTATTTATTTATCAGAGAGAGTGAGCGAGCGCACAAGCAGGAGTAGCAGCGGGCAGAGGGAGAAGCAGGCTCCCTGCTGAGCAAGGAGCCCAGCACAGGACTCCGATCCCAGCACCCTGGAATCATGACCTGAGTCAAAGGCAGAAGGGGCATCCTGTATTTATTTTCTGATACATGTTGATTTATATGTTTTTATGCTATGTTGTTTGGCTTCCAAAGGTTCATATCTATTTAACTACATTACATACCTATAATGAAATGGAGCAGCAGTTTTAAGAGTGGAGTCAAACCGCCCTCCCTCCCTTTCTCCCCTCCACCCCCCGCCGCAAGAAACTCGGGGAGAGTAACTACATCGTCCTGTATCTTAGGTCTCATGTATGTAAAATGGGCATTATACAAACTTCTTCACAAATGAAGAAGAAAGCAAATGATTAGCATAATCCCGGCACTGTTTAAACGTAAAATAGAAGTTAATAATATTAGCCGTGCTCTTATTATTGTTAATATTATCATGACATGATTAAAGCAGACATTAGCTGGGAGTAAGCCTTCTTATTCTTGTTTCAGAGAAAATTTTCCCAGGACACAAGTAAAAAGCCTTTTGATAACTACAAATAAAGCCAAGCATTAGTATGAGACCTAGTTTGCTTCCTATCAACTGCCTTAAGTGTGGAAACCAGTGGATGCTGTGTATGGCACAATGCTAAGATGATTTTGTAAAGAGAACCAGGTAGTTGTACAATATTTTGCTCACAGGCTGTGTGAAGACTTTATTTTATGACTATGAGCTATGTTTGGCAGCATTCCTTCTGTTATGCAAATACACAGTCTCATTACCCAGAAGAATAACACTCATTGACATTCTCTACCTTCTTCTTGTGTTCTGGAGGAGGATCAACTATTGATTAGGGAGCCATCAAACAACAGATTTTAAATCCCCCTTTCAGATAAGGTATGTTGCAATGGCTAAGATCACTTAGTTATTCAGAGCTTTGGAAAGTGTGACACAAGAGTTACTCTGATGAACATAAGCAACTCAACAGGGCATGTTTCAAATAAATAAAACATTAGTAAGTTGTAGGTCAGCATTGGAGAAGATCTCCACGTTATTTTACCTTTTCTGTGACTCTGCAGCAGAGGGGACCCTCTCACAGTGTATAATGGAACCCTTCCCCCCAAAAAAGAAAGAAAAACAACAGAGAGAAAAAAAGAATACAGAAATAAAACCAAAAGGGGGGGAAAAACCCTGTGGGCTGATACGATGAAACATTCATTACTTTGTGGGAAAGTAGCCAAAATGATTTATACTTCAATACTCCATACTGAAATCAAAGAGAATGGGGTAGAAATGCCGATACAACTCTGGATGGAGAGAGCTCTGAAGCATGGTACTGCAAAAGAATATTTTGATTGAGACATTTAATGGCAATTCAAACAGACTAATTATGAATTAAGGTACTAAAAATGCATGTGATTTCACTTCTGAGGCAACAGCTGAATTTTTATTTCTAGATGCAATATTTGGCTACTCATCATAGTATGATTGGGACAATATAACTTTATTGTGTAAGTGATTTTGTGCCAACAATGTGAAAAACGAATTTCAGAGCCCGCTTTTATGCAAAATGGAATGCGTTGAAGATATCACTTAGACTCTCTTGGTTCTTTAGCATTTACAAACAAATCACATGAAAACTAATGTTTTTCATGTGTTTCCAAAAATATTGTTATTAGCATTAGTCTCACAAAAATAGACATTTTCATCTTGACTACATACCATAATGCATTATGTTCAAATTCAGTTTTCCTTACCAAGAAGTTTCAAGAAAGAGTTATGATTATAAACTACACATAGTGTAATATCAGAAATTGAAGTAAGAGGAATTTATATATTTAAACCCCTTGATATCATTTATGTGCAATTTATGTTTACTGTAAAGGTGTGTAGACCTGCATAGTACTGTGTGGATTGTTACGTAGTTCAAATCATTGAGGTTGGAAGTGCAGGTGTGTGTTTCAGGTTTCTGGTTGTCACATACATGATTCTCTATAATAGATGAAGTGAATGTTGAACATTTATTCTAAAAACACTCTAAGGGCCTCATTTAGAAATAATTCTTGAGGGGTGCCGGGTGGCTCAGTTGGTTAAGCAGCTGCCTTTGGCTCAGGTCATGATCCCAGGGTTCTGGGGTTGAGCCCCACATTGGGCTCCTTGCTTAGCAGGAAGCCTGCTTTCTCCCTCTCCCTCTGCCTGCTGCTCTGCCTACTATGATCTCTGTCTCTGTGTCAAATAAATAAAAAAATCTAAAAAAAAAAAATAATAATTAAAAAATAATTCTTGACCTTATTCTCGTTTTTCTTTTCCTTTTTATTTGTAATGATGTCCTTATCACTGATAGTTTAGTTCTGCTTCTCCCTGGGTTATAGAAATGATAATGCCCAAATCAAAATGGTACCCCATCAAGTTCCATCTCATTGCATTGCTCAGGCAACTGAATCATGGGTGGCGCGTGCTTCAAAATAAGGAAATGAAAGCACTCTGAAATTAGTTTAGAATTTTAGTTTTAATATTTTTGTCATTGATTTGAAGGTAGCTAACTTTAATTTTTATATCATAGGGCCATTTCAAAATAAAAGATTATAATCCACAAAGTCCTTTTTTTAAAACTTTTTAAAACATTTTTTAAAGATTTTATTTATTTCTTTGACAGATGGAGATCACAAGTAGGAAAAGAGGCAAGTGGGGGGTGCGGGGGTTGTTGAGCAGGCTCCCTGCTGAGCAGAGAGCCAGATGCAGGGCTTGATCCCAGGACCTTGAGATCATGACCTGAGCTGAAGGCAGAGGCCTAACCCACAGAGCCACCCAGAAGCCCCCAAAATCCTTTTTTAATAAAGGGAAAATACAGTCCATCTTCCCATAAGAATAACTTATTTTAATGATCCTATGAATGGGCTTTCTTCTTAAATATAGGAAATTTGATGTGATTTAATCATTTAAACATTGGCAAACATATGCCTCTTATGTATAAAAAACCTGAGAAGGAATATCAAATTTTATAGAGGATTTAAATTCATCTTTTCATGATAAATTAGAAGCATTTTAATATGTATATTGCATTACATAGTTAATTACAAACATGTATTCAAGTGTCACAATTTCATAGAAATAAATCTAATTACAATGCAATATTTCTCATGGAAACAACAAATGAACTGATGTATTTATAGCTTTCTAGAGCTTTCTAATTTGGTAAAAGCTAAGCACATTAAAAGTCATGAGTGTCTTATCAACAAAATTAAGAAACACTATTATTACAGAGTACCTGTGCAATGGCTATTAAGAAATGTCTTAGCTATGAACAGCATAAAATATGTAGATGAAAATAACAGAAAAATTGCTCTAATCAGACATCAGTTAATATTTTAAAGTATCTTTCCACTGAAAAAAGATGACCTTACTAAAAAATATTAAGAGTCAGAAAACCAGGCCTGATGGGAGAATTTTTTTATCCATTAATAAGATTCTGAAAGAAAGAGTCAGAGTGTGTGGGCAGTCAGTTCTGATTAGTGAGTATGTTACAGTACTTTTAAAGTTCTGATATATTACTTCCTAAATGTACTTCTTGAAGCATGTCCCTTGTTAATTAAAATTTCTGAATCACCCAGCTTTAACTTTATGAGCTCCATTCTGAACTCTATCCCTGAAACTTCCCTAAGATACTGGGTAAGACCAGCCATTTCGGAAGGTAATCAAATACGGTCATGTAAATGGAAGTCTTTGGGGTCAAAAGACTCCACATTGGCATTTTAGGACTCATTTCTTGACATGGCCATGTAGGGAGAATAAATAAACATATAAATTTAAAATACTAAATAAATAGCTTTCTAACTTGTCTTCCTGATGGCATCCTGCTGATCTCTAATGTTTTGCTTGAACACCACTTACTCCATGGCCCTTTCCCTGACTGCCTTCTCCCTGCTCCTACATCAGGAATTTTTTATCACATTGTCTGCTAAGCTAACCACACACCACCCCTGACATCCCTCTTCCGTTGTGTGTCATCGTGGTGCCCGTGTCTGCTGCACTCACTAGACGTCACCTTGGAAAGAGCATCAGTTATGTCTTTTTTAATGTCATATCTTGTCTCTTTGGTATAATACCCAGTACAGAGTAAATGCCTCAATAAATATTTGTGCATTAACTTGAAGACTAGATAAGCTCCTTCCAGAGATTTTTGTCTAGAGCCTTACTTCACAGAGGAAAATATTTCCTCTCAGCTAAATAACTACATTTCTTAGATCCCCTAGAGGTAAGCTATTGTCATGTGACTAAGCTCTGGTCAGTATTGCATAATGTGAGTGTAGTCTGGAGTTTCAGAAAATCGTCTTAAGAAGGGGTACATCCCTCTATATACTTTCCTCCTAGGACATGCCTTAAATGTGTGCTAAATGTGTCATCGGCAGCACCTGGAAGTCCAGCCACCATCTTGGACCATGAAAAAAGGGCCTTATCCCGGGCATATGGGTGAAAGGAGCTGAAAGGATGCTTAGAGGCTTAGTGGTGCCACCACACTGGGCCAGTGACATGGGCTGAAGTGGTTCCCCAAAAGGTCTTATGTTTAAGTTGTAACCATAAGTATTTCAAAATGTGACTGGATTTGGAGGTTGGGTTTTGCAGAGGTAATTAAGATAAAATGAGATCATTAGGTTGGGCCCTGAAGCAATACGACTAGTATTTTTGTGAAAAGAGGGACGGACATGCACAGAAGCAAGACCTGGTGAGGACAGAGAAAAGACAACCATTTAGACATCAAGCAGAGGGGCCCCAGAAGGCAATGATCCCACTGTTCCCTTGATCTTGACTTTCAGGTCCTAGAACTGTGAGAAAATAGATTTCTGTCATTTAATCCACACCTAGACCACAACACTTTGTTAAAGCAACCCTAGAAAACTAACACAGGTCTTGGTACAGAGAATTGGTACGTTGCTATAGCAAATACCCAAAATTCCAGAACTGTGTCATGGGCAAAGCCTGGGAGAATTTTGAAGTGCATGTTGGAAAATATCCAGAATGCCTTGACGAGGTTGCTGGTGGAAAAATGAGCACTAAAGAGATTCTGGTGAATGCTCAAGAAGAAAATAGAGCTGTAGAGAAATCTACATCCTAGTGGTATACATGTATTGTTATGAACAGAATGCTGGCAGAATATGAACAGTGAAGTTACTTCTTGTTAGATCTCAGATGGAAATGTTGGGGATGTTATTGGAACCTAGAAGAAAGGTGATTCTTGTTAAAAAGTGGCAAAGAACTTGTTCAAAATGTTTTCTAGTGTATTGTGGAAAGTCAAACTTGTAAGTGATGGACAGTTACCTGAGATTTCTAAGCAAAATGTTGAAGATCCAGCTTGGTTTTTCCCTATTGCTTGTAGTAAAATATAAGAGAGAGTTAGAGAGTTATATAAGTTGAAGAAGAAATTGTTAAGCAAAAAAGTACCAGAATGTGAAGATTTGGAAAATCCTCACCCTCTTCATATTGAAAAAAATTTAGAATGGTCTGGAGAGAACATCAGGAGTGTAAGTGGACAACCATTTTTAAAAAAAGATTATAGTATGTGACTTATGGATACAATCAGCCATCTCACCAGAAGTCGGGAATAGAGATGGGAAGCATACGGAGATCTGTGGGGGAACTTCTTATCTGATGCCTTGGCCTTGGGAACTGTATGAAAGACCAAAAAGGTTTTTGAGAAATTGTTACTAGCAGAAATGTTCAGTTTTCACTGAAGGAGATAGAAACAAAACAAAGGAAGGTGTCAGACTTCTGTGATTCTTAGGATGGGGCCATACACATATCTGGTGGCAAATATTCACTATCCTCCAGGGAAGAATGACTTTGAAGGTGGTTTGCAGTTTGGCAGAACTGCCTCTCCCACCATAAACCTAGAAGACAGGGATCCAGAAGGCAGGGCTGTCTTTTTGGTCCTAAAGATTGGAGCCATGTCCTCAGATAATGAGGGTGGGGCTATCTTCTGCAGGGCTGAGGGGGCATGGTTATTCTTGTGGGCCCAGAGGACAGATCATGGAGCCAAAGGGAATGATGCTCAAACCTTACAATCTATGGAACTGCATAGTTCAGTTGGCTAAACATCTGCCTTCATCTCAGGATCCTGGGATTGAGTCTATTAGGCTCCTTGTTCCACAGGGAGCCTGCTTTTCCCTTTGCCCCTTTCCCCCATTTTTTTACCCTGTCTCTCTCAAATAAATAAATAAATAAAATCTTAAAAAAAAAAAATCCAATGCAATTGACTGTGTTAGCTTTCAGACTTGCTTGGGATCCACGACTCCTTTCTTCTTTCCTCCTTTATCCTTCTCTGTTTTGGAAAGGGAATGCCCATCCTGTGACTGTCTGTACATTATATTCTGGAGGCAGATAATTTTTCTTTTGGTTTCACAGTTTCAGAGCTGGAGAGGACTTTTGCTTCAAGATAAATTATAACCTAAGTCTCACCCTTATATATTATATATGATATTTAGATGAGATTTTGAATTTAGAGCTTGGGCTGGTACTGGATGAGACTTTGGTGGCTGTTGTGATATGGTGACCATATTTCCCTGGGAGGAAAGATGTGGATTTGGAAGGACAGATGGAAGAATGTTATGTGTGGAATTCTGTCCCTTCCAAACTCGTAGGTTGATATTTTAACCCCCAGAAGCTCTGAATGTGACTCTTTGGAGACAGGGATTTTACGGAGGTAATTGAGGTAAAGTTAGGTTGTTAGGGTGGACCCTAATCTGATTATTACTGGTATTCTTACAAGAAGCGTTAAGGACACAGAAATACAGAGAAGAAAGACCCATGAAGATGCAGAAAGAAGACAAGTATCTACAAGCCCAGGAAAGAGGTCTTAGAAGAAACCAAACCTATTAGCACTTTGATATGAATTTTTAGCTTCCAGAATTATGGGAGGGGCACCTGGGTGGCTCAGTGGGTTAAAGCCTCTGCCTTCAGCCCAGGTCATGATCCCAGGGTCCTGGGATCGAGCCCCGCATCGGGCTCTCTGCTCACAGGGAGCCTGCTTACCCGTCCCCTCTCTCTCTGCCTGTCTCTCTGCCTACTGGTGATCTCTGTCAAATAAATAAATAAAATCTTAAAAAAAAAAAAAAAAGAATTATGACAAAATGATTTTCTGTTGTTTAAGCTGCCCAGTCTATGGTACTTTGCTATCGTTGCCCTTACAAATGAATACATCCCGGATGCCTGCCTCAATACTTTTGTTATGTGAAGGAGAAATACACCTATATCCTATTTAAGACACCAGTACTTAGGGATTTTAGGTAACAGATAACTAAATCAAATCATATATAGTCCAGGGAGTTGGAGAATGAGATAGATCACAACAATGTTTGCAGAATTCTTAGTGGAAACTTTAAGCCAAAAGAAAACTTCACTCAAAATCATAAAGTATACTTTCCAGGTTAGAAGTCCGTATTGATCAAATTAAGAATCAAACATAATAGATTTTTTAATGCATGTTTTCAGGTATGCCAACAGACCCTTTCTCATGGAATACTAGGGGAAATGATCCATCAAAACAATAAACAAGTAGTGCGATCAAGTAGCATGAATTTCTCTCATGACGCTGAAGAGAAGCTTCAGGGCAAAAATGTTGCAGCTGGTTTTTAGAGCAATAGCCAGATTGTAGCTGGGGAATAAAAAGGCAGTTAGGGTGGAATGCAAACTATTTAATGAGTCATATGCCATCAGCACTGAGCAGTTAGAAGCAATGCCAGCCCAATCACAATGGATGCAAGCTGCGAACATGATGAATAGCTAGATTGTGTGTTACTGACTAGATATTAGCCTCACTTGGGCTGGCTTCATGGCACACCATTTATGCAGTACGCACCAACACTTTTGCAAGAGCCCTGCGTTTTGTTCTATGCTCTGTTTTTCAGTCATTATATTCTCAACTTGATCCAAGCACTTGTGTTTTGTGTGAAGTCTGAAGGACCAGAGGAGCATGCATAAAAGCAGGGGGGATCCACCAGGTGGCGTTGTGTGCATGTGGGCTCAGGCCCTGGGCGGGGCAGGCAGCAGGCCAGGGCACTCTGCGCCCAGAGTAATAGGGCTGGAGGTTCTGTGCGCACATTAGGGCCAGTCCCAGGAGTAGAACCTGAGCTAAGATTAGTACCAGCAATGGCAGCAGAAGCAGGAGCTGGAGAGATAGCCAGCTTGCCTTGGGAAAGGAGCCACTCCTCATTGGGACAATTTTCTCTGGCTTTTAAAACTGCAGCAGCATGTCAAAACAAATACCCCCAATGTAATTAAATTTAAAAATCATCACCTTTGATAGAAAATAACGCTATTTTCATATCGAAATGTTCTTGTCCTGAAAGACACAGCAATAAATGCACAAACATAAATTTTGAATTATATAAAAATCATGAAGCCATTTTCATTTCTGATACAACCTTTAGAAGTAACAACAGGTAACAGACAAAGCATTACTATGCCATTTTATAAATTTACATTTAAGCTTAGGCTCAGACTTACATGAAACTGATGTGTATGAAGAGTTAAATCTTTTGAGAAAAATCATCCCAAAAGAACCATCAGCTCCCCTTATATTAAAATTTACATTCTGAAATAATCCATCAAGATGCATTCTAATATTGTCATTGCCTATAAAAGACTCAGCTTCTGTACCAGTTGCAACAGCAGAAAGATCTTTCTCAAAATTAAAAATTATGCAAAATTATTGTGATCTTCCATTTGCCAAGAACAGCCAAAGTCATTTTCAATTATATTGATTGAAAACGAAGCTGGTAAAATAATAAATTTTGTTGAAGTAATAAATGAATTTACAGAAAAGGAAGCCAATAAAATCTTATAATCAATCTATATATTAATAAATTACTATTACTTATTGTGTTATTTAAAATTTGATAACACAATTTTTCATAATTTATAAGTTTATGTCACGATTCATACCGTACTATTACCCCTACTATGTTTTATAAGTAATGTGACATCTTTTAAGAAATAGACTTAATCTTTTAGTACTTTTATTTATTTTTTAAAGATTTTATTTATTTATTTGAGAGAGAGAGGATGAGAAAGAGAGCATGAGGAGGGGGAGGGTCAAAGGGAGAAGCAGACTCCCTGCCCAGCAGGGAGCCCGATGAGGGACTCAATCCCCAAACTCCAGGATCACCACCCAAGCCAAAGACAAACGCCCAACCAAGTGAGCCACCCAGGCACCCCCTTTTAGTACTTTTAATGGGATTTTTGAACAAGGGTGCTTGAGTTTTCATTTTGAAATGATGCAACTATACCTTAATTGCCAAAAAACAAACAAACACCACAATGCTAACAGAATGCCAGCTATTTGTCTACAAAATAAAAAGAGCTATAAGTTTATTAAAATATTTGGAGATGAATTAATGATAAGTGCAAAGAAAAAACTAAACAAACAATAAAATAAGGCATTGTTTATCCCAGAGGAAACCAAAAAGCATTAGGGAAAAAAAAAATACAGGGCATTTGGTTGGCTTAGTCATTAAGCCACTGCCTTTGGCTCAGGTCATGATCCCATGGTCCTGGGATCGAGTCCTATATCGAGCTCCCTGCTTAGTGGGAAGCCTGCTTCTCCTTCTTCCACTCCCCCTGCTTGTGTTCCCTCTCTCGTTGTCTCTCTCTCTCTGTCAAATAAATAAATAAATAAAATCTTTAAAAAAAATGCAAACCTCACTTCATGGTATACCATGAACTTTGATTACATTGTCATAATAATGACAACACTGGCTATGACAGCACCCAATTGTGTTATACCTTAACGGAGGCATTATAAGCATAGTAATATGAGGTGTGCGCATGACTGAAGGTGTAGGTAAACTAGCTCCTCACTTTCCAAAGTAGCAAGACAACAGTAAATGCAAAACCATGAAATCAATTCAGAAATGTTAGTAGAAGCATGCTAAGTAAATTAAATTATGGGTTTAAATAAGAGAAGAAATTTCCAACAGAGTTGAAAATACGACCTCCATAGAACACAAGTGAGTAAGGGGTGGAGTGAGATATGATATTGCTTTCTTTGTGATAAGCCTGAAAGAGCCTTTAAGAAAATATTTTATCATAATATGTATCACTTAATAATTTAAATTGAAAAATAAATACTACTGCACAATATGGAAAATTATTGAGGAAAATATTAAGTAAAAAGTAAAAAACAATTATTAGAAAACTTACATTTGTAAGTCAAAACATAGAAAAAAATAGGTTTAATAATTTTAGGGACCATTAAAACAAAAGTGATTCATGTATCATCCTTCTCTACTGTTCCCTGGGATATATATTTTTACCAGTGTTATTCACAGCTATAGTTTTAAGGAAATTTTAACTTTTTTTTTTAATCCTTCAAGGTCCCTTAAAATGTCTGCGATGTGTCATTTAAGAGCATGGGGAGCCCCTGAGCACAGATAGCTCCTCACAGTTCTATCAACGTATTTTGTAGTAACCTTGCCTCAGGAGTGCTTTAATAACATCTGGAACACATGGATTCAAAATATTTGTTACTTGTAGCAGATATGTGCATAAATACCCATGGCGAGTTTTTCAAATTGTAAGAAGCTGAAAATAATTTGTTGACTTAGAGACCATTGACAATAAATAACCTGTTGCTGTGTTGGTTTTGTATACATTTTTGCTCTATCGGGTGAATACTCAGAAATAACAAAAATCAAATTATGTTAATTGACTCAACAGTTTGCAACAGTTTGCCAAGCAAATATTGAATCCCCAAGGTTTGGTTACACAGGGTTGTTTGCTATCCTTAAATGAACAGACCAGGTCAGAGAACTTGGCTCTCCAAGGAAACAATTCCTTTAAGTAGGGTTTAGGTTCATTCCCTTCCCTGATTTTAGTATAAAACAGATATAAACAACAAATACATTGTTGCTAAGAACTACTTTTAGAAAACACCACCACCAACAACAACAACAACTCATGGTTCAATTAATGGCTAAATTACTGCTTTAATCTGTTTGAGCATGAAACGTCTCCCTTCCATCACAAGGACCAGGTTCTACCCATTGTAATGTCATACAAGGGAGGGTTTCACAAAGAAGGTGGAAAAGATGCAGTAAAAGAGTTTATTTTTTCCCCTAAAGACCATTCATAAATTTATGAAAGTAAATGCAAAAATAAATAGAAAAAACAACACCAACAAAAATTATTTAGCCACCACCTTATGCAACCATATTGAAGATGACTGGAAGGTAGTAGCGCTAAAGCAAAAATTGGCGTTAGGTAGAAGAGTCTAAAATAAGTGTTCATTTTTTCCTGAAAGCAGTCATGCTACCTCAGAACATATAAAAACCGTGAATGCGTATTTGACATTTGACATGGAGATCTCTATTAGTGTTATTTTCAACTGTCAAGCTATTGTTTGATTGTATAAATTTGTAATTAAATATAAACCTCTGGTGGGCCTGGGTGGCTCTCAGTTAGGTGTCTGCCTTCAGCTCAGGTCATGATCTCAGGGTCCTGGGATTGAGCCCCATACTGGGCTCGCCACTCAACGGGAGTCTGCTTTGCCCCCTCCCCATCTGCTGCTCCCCCAGCTTGTGCTCTCTTTCTCAAGTAAATAAATAAAATCTTAAAAAAATAATAAATATAAACCTCTGAAATAAGTCCTTTGTAACATGGTGGCTGTAAAGAGTTGGAATGACTACTGTTTTCTACCACCATTATTTTTTTTCCCTTGAAGACTTACTTTCCCAAACTAAGTATACTGAAAGGTTGTAGAGTTTGGATGGCAAATAGAGGTTATGATATATTTTGTATTAGATTTCTCTTGATGCAACAAATCACCACAAATTGCATGCCTTAAAACAGCAGAATGTGGGGTACCTGGGTGGTACAGTCTGTTGAACCTTGTTCTCTTGGTTTCAGTTCAGATTGTGATCAGGATCATAATTAAGCTCCACTGTCAAATAACACGGTGGTAACCTTAATAAAGTATAAATTACACAAAATATGAAATGAGGTACTGCTTTTAAAAATAAATTACTAAATCTATCAATTAAATGACCTAGGGCAAAGAAATCCTAGTATTAGTGACCAAACCCAATACCACCTTACAGTGCTCAGTATGGCTTAAGACTCTTCTTTCCCATCCCCACCACAGCTATGGTGCTCCTCTCTCAAATAAATAAATTTTTAAAAATAAGAATTTATTATCTTATAGCACTGGAGGTCACACACCTAAAATGGATCTTAAAAGGCTAAAATTCAGGTGTCAATAAGGTTCCATTACTCTCTGGAGTTTCTAGGGAAGAATCGACTTTGTTGCCTTTTCTAGGTTTTAGAGGCTGACTGCATTCCTTGGCTTATGCAACGCCCCCCCACTTTTTTTTTTTTTTTCTTTCATTTTCAAAGCCAGCAACAATGATTTGAATCTTTTGTATATCACATCTTTCTGAGCTGGCCATTTTAGTTTCTCTGATTTTAATGATTTATTTTCACCCAGATAATTAAAAATAATCTTCCCATCTCAAGGTCCTTAATCTTAATTACATCTGCAAAGTCCCTTTGGTCATATAACCAGAGTTAAATTATCCCCTGGCTCTGGGGATTAGGCTGTGGACATTTTGTGCAGACTATTATTCTGCCTACCACGTATTCCAATATATAGGATGAAAGCGTATTTGCACTTGTATGCTCTAATAATATTTTCATTTATGTTCTAAAATACCACCCATCATTGGAAGAATCTGTTGCAGTCTCAAATAGTAAAGGTAGATATTTTATTTATTTAATTCTTCTGCATATCTGTGGTTCTCAAATTATGATTCAGGAAGAGCAGCATCAGTACTATAGGAAATCTGAATAAAATGCAAAATTTTTAAAAGATTGTATTTACTTGTTTGTCAGAGAGAGCACAAGCAGGGGAATGGGCAGAAGGAGAAGACTCCCGCTGAGCAGGAAGCCCGCTCAATCCCAGGACCCTGAGATCATGACCTAAGCCAAAGGCAGATGCTTAATTGACTGAGCCACCCAGGCACCCTGATAAAAATGCAAAATTTTGAGCAATATCCCCAAGCTCCTGAATCAGAGTAAAGTCCCCAAACTGTGTTTCACAAAGACCGCTAGGAAATGCTGTTGTCGATTAAAGTTTGAGAACTAGTACTCTACCCTGTAGAATTGTAGGTTAAGAAAAATAGTTTGATACAAAGTTTCTAAAAAGCATAAAACTCCCCCATTATTATTTCTGATAGAGGGTCATCAACAAATTGAATATTGTATATTTTTATTAATTTTATATCCCTAAAAGAGTCCGTAAGGGTTTATTATGAGCCATATGCCAGGCTAAGCTCTCATAGTAAGATGGGTGTGTCTCTCCCCAATTCTACCTTCAGTGACCTCATTGAAGAGTATCTACAAAATAGCTATGATAGTAATTTTATCAGGAAAATCATTAAGTGCCACTAATCAAGTCAGAATCTGATTTTCCTCCAAAGAGCTGGCTGTTAAATATTTGCTAGCAAACCTTTGAAGATACTAAAATGTAATCTCTCTGTCCTTAAAGAATTTATATATAATACAGGATGAAAAAATAATGAAGAATGAGAAATGAGAAAATTATAGGAATAAATGTGTCCCATAGAATTTGGAAAAGACAGTGAAGGTTGTTCTTATGTTCTCAGTTTTTTTTTTTTTTTCTTACAATTAAATTTTGGGGTAGTGCTACTATTCTACTAATAGCATGGATTTAAAAACAGTGAAAATAAATATTTGATTCACACTGGGTAAATACACACACACACACACACACACAAGTACTTATTAAAAGGAAATGAATTCATATTGCATTGCAACCTGAAATCCAACTCATTGTGATATAAAAGAAACATGCCTACAAAGTGGGATTCAGAAATGCTAAAGATAAAAGAAATGAGGAACACTATAACTAGGCAAAGTCAAACCAAATACACAGTGTTTGTAATCATGCTACCTAACAAAATGAAATTCAGAATAAAAAGTATTAACAAGTCAAAAAGGACAACCTTTAGGTTAAGGGCTATGCTACACAAAGAAGATATAACAGTTATGGAAAAAGTACTATCAAATAACATGGTGGTAACCTTAATAAAGTATAAATTACACAATATATGAAATGAGGTACCGCTTTTAAAAATAAATTACTAAATATAGCAATTAAATGACCTAGGGCAAAGAAATCCTAGTATTAGTGACCAAACCCAATACCACCTTCCAGTTTTTGAAATCCATTACTAATCAAAATGTTGTGATGTTTCTTGGAACAATGGCTCGTTCCTTGGACAAAGTTTGTGGCAGAAGAAAGCAAGGTGAGCCTGGAGCATCTTATTGGGCAAAAAATTAAGAAACTGGCCAAAACTTAATTGTTTCATAAGTGGCAAAGGACACCATGACACAGAACTCAATGAAAGGACTGAACTAACCAAAAATAAACAATTAGTGCTTAAAAATAATAATAATAATGTAACTTATAATTTTGGTCCAAAAAAATCCAGATTTGTATAATCTTAGTCACAAAAGCAGAAGACAAACTGGTCCCTTCCAAAAGAGTGTATCCATGCACGATGTTGTTATTTTGTTTTATTTGTTGTATACATGTTATACTTCAAGCAAGTGGATATGGTTATGAATAAAAACAAAACAAACAGAATATAAAACTAAGCTAAAACTCTCTATTGCTCCTCTAGTAAAATTCAAGAGTTTTGTTTTGTTTCATTTCGTAGAAAATGAAAATCTTGTGAGAATGCGTGCAATTGTTTTTGGTTTAAGCAAGTGGTTGTGGGAAAAGCAAAGTAAAAGGAGTGATGTCAGCAAGATGGTGCACTGGGGAACCCTCAGCCCTCCTTCCTCCAGGAAGACACTGACTTCAAAACAATACATGAGCCAGATTTCTTTGCTGGATCTCCACTTGAGAAAGTATAATGCCTCAACCAGGCACAAGACCGAGAAGAGGTGCATTGGAGCAGGTAGGAAACTCTGTTATACTTTCTTACCTTAGCCCAATACCTCCCAGCACATTTGAATATTCCCAACTCATGGCATCTCCTTTGAGATGGAAAGAAGAGTGTGGAACATGAGTTCAGTATTCTTCCCTATGAGGATACTGCCCAAAGACTACTTTCTTTCTTTCCTTTTTTCTTTTTCTTTTTCTTTTTTTTTTAAAGATTTTATTTATTTATTTGACAGAGAGAGAGATCACACATAGGCAGAGAGGCAGGCAAAGAGAGAGGGGAAGCAGGCTCCCTGCTGAGTAGAGAGCCCAATGTGGGCTCCATCCCAGGACTCTGAGATCATGACCTGAGCTGAAGGCAGAGGCCCAACCCACTGAGGAACCCAGGTGCCTCCAAAGACTACTTTCTATTTCACTTGACTGAGAGAATTTAGGAAAGAAAGCAGCACTTTGCATGCCTGGGTACCTATCACATTACAAAATAATGGCAAATCACATACGATATGTGGTTAATACCCACTATACATAAAGAACTCCTACAACTCAACAACAATCACAAGAAAGCAATCCAATTAATAATTGGGTGAAGTATATGAATAGATAGTTTTTCAAAGAAGATATACAAACGGCCAATAAGAAAATGAAAAGATATTCAGCATCACTAGGTATGAGAGAAATGTAAATCAAAACCAGAATGAGGTGTTACCTCACACCCAGTAGGATGGCCACTATCAAAAACAACAGAGAACAGCAAGTGCTGATGGAGATGTGGGGACTCAGGCACTGCTGGTGGGAATGAAAAATGGTGCAGCCACTACTGAAAACAGGATAGTGTCCTCAAAACACTAAACACAGAATTATCATATGAGCCAGCTCTCCCACTGCTGGCTATATATTCAGAAGAATTGAAAGCAGGATCTTGAAGATATATTTCCATACTCTTGTTCATTGCAGCATGATTCACAATAGCCAAGAATTAGGAGCTGCTCAAATGTCCACAAATAGAGGAATAAAAAAAATGTAGTATATATGTACAATGGAATATTTTTCAGCCTTCAAAAGGAAGGAAATTCTGACACATGCCGCATGTATGAACTTTGAGGATACTATACTCAGTGAAGTTGGCCAGTCACAAGAGGACAAATTCTGTATGATTCCCCTTATGTGAGATATCAAGAGCAGGCAAAATCATGGAATTGGAAAGTTTAATAGAGTTTGCTAATGGCTGGGGAGGAGAGAAAATTTGGAGCTGCTTTTTGACGGGTATAGTTTTAGTTTTTGCAAAATGAAAAACTTCTAGAGAGGTGCTACATGACAATGTGAATATAGTTAACACTAGTGAACTGTGCACTTAAAATGGTTATGGTTAAGGGTAAATTATATATTGTATGCTTTTTACCACAATTTTTTAAAAAGCTGAACAATATAGACTACATTATTGATGAAATCATTTTTAAAGAAATACTATTAAATAACAGTTGTAAAGTGGCTCCTGGGTGGCTCAAATGATTAAGGGCTGACTCTTGGTTTTAGCTCAGGTCATGATCTCAGGGTCATGGGATCCAGCCTTCTCCCCATCCCCATTCCATCCCTGGGCTCAACACTCAGTGTGGAGTCTGCTTAAAATTATATCTCCAGGGATGCCTGAGTGGCTCAGTTGGTTAGGCAGCTGCCTTCAGCTCAGGTCATGATCCCGGGGTCCTGAGATTGAGTTCCACATTGGGCTCCTGGCTCAGCTGGGAGTCTGCTTCTCTCTCTCCCTCTGCCTGCTGCCCCCCTCCCCTACTTGTGCTCTCTATCTCTGTCAAATAAATAAAATCTTTAAAAAAAATGATATCTCCCTCTACCTTTGCCCCTCCCCCCGCTTATGCTCTCTCTCAGATAAATAAATTAATTAAATCTTTAAAAAGAAGTTGGAGAAAGTTGGACAGTATAAACACAGATGGTGGAAAGGCCAATAGTCAAGGAGTCAATAAAGTGTGGGTTTAGTTAATATAAAACAACAATAAAAATTAGTCCACAATGGGGGTGCCTGGGTGGCTCAGAGGGTAAAAGCCTCTGCCTTCGGCTCAGGTCATGGTCTTGGGGTCCTGGGATCGAGCCCCGCATCGGGTTCTCTCCTTGGTGGGGAGCCTGCTTCCTCTTCTCTCTCTCTGCCTGCCTCTCTGCCTACTTGTGATCTCTGTCTGTCGAAGAGATAAATAAAATCTTAAAAAAAAAATTAGTCCACAATGGAAAAATGAATTAGTAACTTTAGGGATGGAACTGCCAACCAATTAAGTAACATTCTTGTAATTCAGGAAGACATTATAACAATCCAGGTTAGAAGACAGGTAGTAAGGTAGATAATCCAGCAATGAGAGAGGATAGCAGAGTGATAGAGAACTCATTAGTTATGATGACTAAGGAAAGAATGAGAGCTATTTCATCAAAAGCATTCACCCAAAAATTCCATTTCAACCATCCTATCCTTTAAATATTGGCTCTTACCTTTCCAATTACCTTCTTGTCCATTGACCTAAAATTATACAGACCCAGAGACTTCCACTCCAATTATCTTACAATATTTTCACTGATCCCTTGGGTCATCCTTTTCTTCCTTAACTTAGATTAGAACCCAGGCACAGCTGAATCAAAGGATAGGGAGAGAATGCTGATAATACGAATAATAAGTGATAACCAATCTGTATAGCTAATTAGAAACCATAAGCTCCTTCCCCTACTTGGCTACAGAAACACTAAGAGTGAGACTTATACACCCTGTTGTGTCCTACCCATCCCTTGCTTCCTCATTCAAGAGAATGGAAGGTTTGTCTTTTGAAAAATAGGTCCAAGAATGGGAGCTAAACATAAAGACCAAAACTATTCCCTCCTGAAGACCTCTAGCCATCCTTCTTACTCCTCACAGATTATGCTTTTAACTTGTTGAACAGATGTTGGCTCAGAAGACTAGCTACAATCTTCAAATATGTGGGAACCCTTCTTTCCAGGATTCCTTGTCCTCATCATTTTGTATTTACTCCAAAGTTTTCTGGAGCAGAAGACTTAAGGATATTCTTAGAAAAGGTGCATGGGTTATGTATTGTAAATTTTCATTAACTGAAAAGCTTTATTTTTTTTTTCTAGCTTTATGTTTTATGTGTAGTTTATTTAGGTATAAAATTCTAGAGGATAAATGTCTCAGAATGTTGAAGCCACTGGTCCAGTTTTCTTCCATCTTTCAATAATAATATGTGGATAACTGATCCCACTATGAAAAAAAAATCTCATCATATAGTCTTACCTTCAGAGTTCATTTTCTTATTGGTTTTAGGTTACTATTCAACTATCATTTTGTTAAAATGGACAGCTACAACCCCCATTTTCTCCCTTACTGGATGAACTTTGTTGTATTTATATCTATTGCCTACGGAAAACACTTCTTCAGTTACCTGCAGAGATTTTTTTTTTTTTTTACTTTTGATTTTTTTATTGTGTTACATTAGTTACTATATAGTATGTCATTAGTTTTTGATGTAGTGTTCCATGATTCATTGTTTACATATAACACCCAGTGCTCTATGCAATCTGTGACCTCCTTGATACCTGTCACCAGACCAACCCACTCCCTACTTCCCTCCCCTCTAAAACCAACCCTCAGTTTCTTTTTTTTTTTAATTTTTTTTTATTTTTTCAGTGTAACAGTATTCGTTATTTTTGCACCACACCCAGTGCTCCATGCAATCCTTGCCCTTTCCAATACCCACCACCTGGATCCCCCAACCTCCCACCCCCTGCCCCTTCAAAACCCTCAGATTGTTTTTCAGAGTCCATAGTCTCTCATGGTTCACCTCCCCTTCCAATTTCCCTCAACTCCCTTCTCCTCTCTAACTCCCCTTGTCCTCCATGCTATTTGTTATGCTCCACAACTAAGTGAAACCATATGATAATTGACTTTCTCTGCTTGACTTATTTCACTCAGCATAATCTCTTCCAGTCCCTTCCATGTTGCTACAAAAGTTGGGTATTCATCCTTTCTGATGGAGGCATAATACTCCATAGTCCAACCCTCAGTTTCTTTCTCAGAGTCTGCAGTCTCTCTTGGTTCCTCTCCCACTCCGATTCCCCCACCTCTTCATTTTTCCCTTCCTTCTCCTAGTGTCCTCCATGATGTTCCTTATACTCCACAAGTAAGAAACCATATGATAATTGACTTTCTCTGCTTCACTTATTTCAGTCAGCAGTCTCCTCCAGTCCTGTAGAGAATATTGAGGATGGACTGGGCTTTTAGTTTTCTCAGAGCAAGGTGGGAAAATCAGCTAGAAGATCGATCATTCAGTGTGTTATTTTCATTCATATCTTCTCTTGGATTGTCCCACCCACACCTCTCACAGGGGACTTTGTGGTCAACCTCTGACAAGGAAAACCTCACCTTGCCCTCCTTGGGAAGTCACCTCCAAGTTCAAGGTGGGGAAGGGGACTCGGTACCCACCTGCTTCTGGAGGACACAGCAAATGCTCTTGTTTTAAGCTTATATGCACAATTAATTTTCAGAATCCTTAGGTTAATGGTGGTGATGGTGCACGGTTGTGGATGCATTCGAGTGCATTAAAAGAAAGAATGGCTCTGAAAAACAATCTGAGGGGTTTGAAGTGGTGGGGGGGTGGGAGGTTGGGGCACCAGGTGGTGGGTATTATAGAGGGCACGGCTTGCATGGAGCACTGGGTGTGGTGAAAAAAATAATGAATAATGTTTTTCTGAAAATAAATAAATTGGAAAAAAAAAAAGAAAGAATGGCAAGGAAACAAATGACCAATTGGCTGCATAAAAGTGATCAAAATAAATCAAATTAAGAAAATACAATGCAAAAAACATAATGGACATCATGACTTTCAGAGTGTTCCTACAAATTATTTTGAGGGCAGAAGCTAGAGAATACACTTCAGAATTCAGATCAAATTGGCTGGTCAAAAGCTAGATTTTCTTCAAAGACCCACTTTTGCTTAAAATTAACCCAAATATTATATTCTTTTTTATATTATATCTATTTATCACTAAAATATTTTAATGACTTTACATTAATGGGTGTTCTAGGAAGTATACCACATTAATCATATGGCTGTGGATACCTCCAGGAACTCTCCTGCCCATCCATCCTGGGAGATAAGCATCACTTTAAGTTTGAGAGTTTGGGCTGAATTCAGATGTATAAGCTATACTATGCATATATAAGCTATACCATGCATAAACCTAGCAGTCTTCTTTTAATTTAAGGTACCAATCACTAAAAAATGACAAAGCACTTGAACTTCCGTGACTCGTCAAAGTCTGTGTTACTAATAAATTGCTTCTATAACATTATAACATATTGATGTACTTCTGAAGTGTGTATCCTGAGAATCAAAAATTCTAAATGATAATTGGTTTAACACAGTACATTCAATGTTAACTTTTATAAAGCCACATATTTATATCTATTATTAATCAATCATTTTATAAAATATCATGTAGAGTTGGAGTTGGCATAGATCAATTGAATTTTTATGATCGCTGATGCTGAGATATCAAATACCCTTAACCCAAAGTAAAATACAAGAAAGTAAGTCAGAGCATCAGTGTGACTGAGATTAGAATGATCCTCCTGTATCAGCTAAGGACATTTTCTAAATCATAGGAAAAACATTTCTAACATAAAGGCCTTCTATAAAAAATGTGGGCTGGACTGGGGACAGGATCATATAGGAATCATTTCTCCCTCTAGGGCCAAGATGAGCGAGCTTACACATCAAAAACTTAGCAGCTTACTCAGAAAACTGAAAACCTAGAACTTGCTGAACTCTGAGGCCACTCCACTCCACAGCTGTTCTGGATCTCCCTCAGAAGGTTCGTAGGGACTCTGTCCTCTTGTAGCCTTGAAGCACGATTTTCTTGGGAAACCACTGTGCTGTGTGCAACCTTCCCTTCTTCCAATGACATGTAATTCTTAGTGCCCCAGCTCATGTTCTCCTTTTTGTTCTTCTCTTTTCTCTTAATTCACATGCTTTATCAACACGTACTGATGGTTTCTACTCTACATTGTCTGCCACATCTGCCACTTACTATTGCCAGATAGTCCCTTAATTCCTGACTCCAGCTCTGTGTTTTGTTTTGTTTTTTTAAGATTTTATTTATTTATTTGACAGAGAGAAATCACAAGTAGGCAGAGAGGCAGGCAGAGAGAGAGAGGGAAGCAGGCTCCCTGCTGAGCAGAGAGCCCGATGTGGGACTCGATCCCAGGACCCTGAGATCATGACCTGAGCCGAAGGCAGCGGCTTAACCCACTGAGCCACCCAGGCGCCCCTGTTTTTTTTTTTTTTTTTTTTTAACCAATGGCACAAAACACAGGTGTCCCAGTCATTTTCTTAAAAATTTCTTTACTTAGGGTCATTATAATTTTAATAGTAAATAAAGAGATGTGTAGGATTTCTGTTCAACCACTGTTTTCCAGTTTAGGGAAATAGTGTTTCTTTTTACAAAATGTTCCCCATTCTGTTGGGTGGCTCTGGTGAGATGTTGTACTAACTCTTCCTTCCTCCCTTCCTCCCCCACCTTTCTTTCTTTCTTTTCTTTCCTCCTTCCTCCCTTCCTTCCTCCCTCCCTCCCTCCTGTCTTTCTTTTCCTTCCTTCCTTCCTTCCTTCCTTCCTTCCTTCCTTCCTTCCTTCCTTCTTTCCTTCCTATTTTCTCTCTACCACAGTGCTGTGAAGCAGTTGCAGTGTGATGGTGAGAATGTGCAAGCAAGCCAGCCTTTAGCATGGTGGTAATAACGGGGTTAGTATGTGTTTTGTGCTTACAAGGGCCCACTCTCTTAGCCATCTTTCCAATATAACTTGCTTAATGCTTCTAACAATCCTATGTTTTCTACTTTTCCCATTTCATAGAGAAGGAGAAATTGGGTATACAATGCTAAATACAATTTTTCTAGCATCACAAAGACAGTAAAGTAAGGACCAGATTCAAACCCACAGTTTGGCTCCTGGGTGCATAGTTAAAACCAGTTACTGTTGGGGTTCCTGGGTGGCTCAGTCATTAAGCATATGCTTTCAGCTCAGGTCATGATCCCAGTGTCCTGGGATCCTGGGATAGAGCCCCACATCAGGCTCCCTGCTCAGCGGGGAGCCTGCTTCTCCATCTCCCACTCCCCGTGCTTGCATTCCCTCTCTCACTGTGTCTCTGTCAAATAAATAAATAAAAATCTTTAAAAAAAGATTTTGGACTCTGAAAAACAATCTGAGGGGTTTGAAGTGGTGGGGGGGTGGGAGGTTGGGGTACCAGGTGGTGGGTATTATAGAGGGCACGGCTTGCATGGAGCACTGGGTGTGGTGAAAAAATAATGAATACTGTTTTTCTGAAAATAAATAAATTGGAAAAAAAAACTTACTGTTGTTTCATTTTTAGAAAAAAGCTCTTTATTTTACACTCTATATTCATATGTTCTTCCCCAGAGAAACACAGTATCCCATGCTTATCACTGAAGCATCACTCTTTGCTTCTTTTCTATCCCTACATAGATAGTTCTTGGACCTTGGTTCAGCTGTTGTTTTTAGCAGTAAGTTAGAGAATCTGGCTTTTGTACTATCTGCCACTTTATTTCCTTCTGCCAAACATAGCTGTTGTTTACCTTAGTGATTCATCAAAATTTCTCATCAATTCATTTTTTAAAGCCATCAAACTCCTCCAAAGCCACTCTCTTTAAAACTGGGGGAGATCTACTTTGTCAAAATAGTTACAGAAGCTGAAGGCAGAAAGGGCTGCTACATCTTTCTTTATGTTCTGGGGTCCTTTTCAAAGTGCCAATTTCATTTGTACCTATAAACTTTAAAGATACTTAGTTCACCCAAACTTTCTGGCTGACACAAAATGGAATTCTCGGTACCTGAATTGCAATCGTGGAAGATAACAGGCTCACACTGTGTGCCTTGTACCGTGATTGATTTTCAGATGCTCTTCAGCAAACCACTTGCAGCTTAATTGAAAAAAAAAAAAAATCATTCCTCCAGGCTGTGTAAGGTGCAAATTTAGAGAAAAGTAGATTTTTTCTTGATTACAAAGAATCCAAGTACATTAGAGAATAGGTATGAACAAAGACAATGCCTAAACACCAGGTGCCTAACCCCACTGGGATAGCTGTGATCTCGTTTTTCTATAGCATAGTGGTTTCAAGAGTTAGGGATTCACAACCAGTAAAATGTCAATAAAATATCTGGGGACTGATATGAGGTTGTTAATATTTTATTTTTAATTTTTTATTATAAGAACCCGTAAATAAATGCAGACACGCATTCATTCCCACATGGTCCAGTGATCATCACACGACATACACACAGATAGTACCACGTATAATCTAACCTTCTGAAAATGTCACTAAAATGTTCTAATTTTTTCTAATTTTTCCATGAATCCAAGACGATATCTCTATAGAATAAGAATGGTCAAAGGAAGAAATTATTTTGGAGGCTAAAAAAATTCAGCTGGAATTCGAAAATCTGCTGAGAAATGCAATTCAATACCTTACTTGGATATCTATTCACGCAACAAATATTTGTTAAATTTCTATTATGTGTCAAATTTCTGTATCTAAGCCAAGATATGACAACCTTATAAATGAGCAAGAAGCAAGACCTTGTAGATGTATGTGTATATGAGGGTGACATATAAACACTGTGCACATACTCTATCATGAAACAAAATAAATAATCCCATACAGTAGCCCCCACTTATCTGTGGGAAATATGTCTTAAAACCTGAATGGATGCCCAAACCACTGATAGTACCAAACCCCATATATATTGATTTTTTTTCTTGTACATACATACCTATAATAAAGTTCAGTCTAAATCAGGCACAGTAAGATATTAGCAATGATAACTAGTCATGAATAATGATAACTAATAACTAATAATGAAGTAAGATAATTAGAACAATTCACTATAATAAAAGTTAGATGAATGTGATCTCTCTCTCTCCCTCTTTCTCAAAATACTTCACTGTCCTATACTCACCCTCCTTCTCCTAGTAATGATGTGAGGGTAGTTGCTGACATGATGAGATGTGGTGAGGAGGACAGAGCAGACGTAACATTGTGACATACTGTCTGGTTGCCACTGACCTTCTGACAGTGTATCAGAGGGAGGATCATGTATTTCCAGACCTATAGTTAGGGGGAGACGACTGTACAAAATGAAAACACAGCAATGAAATAAATTTAACAGAGGTCACTATATTTTTCTTTTCTTTCTTTTTTTGGGGTTAAAGTCTATTTTTATTAATAGAAAATAAACACGTATTCCAGTTTCAGTTGTTATACTTGAAATTACTAATTTAAAAAAATTTTTAAAAATCATTTAAAAATCCTGTTTTGGGGACGCCTGGGTGGCTCAGTGGGTTAAGCCGCTGCCTTCGGCTCAGGTCATGATCCCAGGGTTCTGGGATCGAGTCCCACATCGGGCTCTTTGCTCGGCAGGGAGCCTGCTTCTCCCTCTGCCTCTGCCTGCCTCTCTGTCTGCCTGTGCTCACTCACTCTCTCTCCCTCTGTCTCTGACAAATAAATAAATAAAATCTTTAAAAAATAAAAAAAATAAAAATAAATAAATAAATAAAAATCCTGTTTTGACTAAGACAATGAAACTGTGTTTTGTTTTGTTTTTAAATAAGTATCCAACACCATTTTTTCATAGACTTTTCAGAATTTGTTCTTAAAGTTTCTGGAACTTTTCTGCCTATAAAGTATAGGAATCACTGAGCTACATGAGGAAACCTCTCTGGGACAACCAGTGAGGAGTTAAGTAATAGTCTTTGTGTGATTAGGAATCCCTGTACGTCAACTCGGTAACATGGACTATACATCGATCCCCTCCCCTCCAGCTCAGGAGGGACAAGCTTCCAAGCCCTGAGGTATGAAGAGTCAGACTGTTATTTGCTGTTAGAATTAACTAATAAGAGTAAATCTCTAGCACAGATGCTACTGGTCCTTAATACCATGTGCTTTTAGGAAATTCTGTAAATAGTTTTTATTTAATTCAATTTATTCAGAAATTAAACATGTTTAATATGATTCACTCTATATCAAAGTATCTGCGACTTTAGTGTCCTTATAAAGAACACTAAATACATGTAGGTAAAGCATAGTCTTAAAGAATACTTAGAATTATGCATTATTCAAACCAAAACCTATTTTAACAAAATGTCTATGATTAAAAGCAGCTGATGAAACGAAATCCAAAGTTATGACAAAGGAGACTCATCTCATTTGAGGCTGTGTTACTTAGAGATTTTTTTAAAAAAAAAGAAAATGTGCCCTTAAAGGCATTCAAGGACAGGTAAGGAGACACCATCTCCTCATTCTTTACCATAGGATTCCAATCAAGATGGGCCAAAAATTAGCATTTTTTTAAAAGATTTTATTTATTTATTCGACAGACAGATCACAAGTAGGCAGAGAAGCAGGCAGAGAGAGAGGAAGGGAAGCAGGCTTCCTGCTGAGTGGAGAGCCCAATGTGGGGCTTGATCCCAGGGTCCTGGGATCACGACCTGAGCCGAAGGCAGAGGCCTTAACCCACTGAGCCACCCAGGCGCCCCCAAAAATTAGCATTCTAAATATTTCAGAAAAGTCCACAGAAGTGTTAAGAAGACATTTAACAATGTCTCTCTTTCTGTATCTGTGTACAGTAGTGTTTATATGAATTTCCTAATAATGCAAGTCCAGAAGTCACTCAGATGTGAGAAGAATGGGAGGGGGGATTGTTAGGTCATCCTTAGCCAAAGATTCTATGGGCTTTTTCCATATGTTGATCACCAGTGTGAATCAGGTGGACTTCTGTGAGAGAACAGTGTTTGGTGACTAGGACCAGGCATTTCTTCCTCATAGAATACACAACAGATAAGGGAGTAAGGGAGGTGATACTCTTTCCAGCTCAGAAGTGGTTGATACAGCCCATATATGCACTCAAGAAGTCCATGGGGTCCCCTAGCTTTGGAGAGTGGTTATTGTTGTCACCCAGAATTGACACTGTGGACTGTGTGGTAACATTTTCCTGTATAGCTCCAAAAACTCTGGGTAGGGATTTATGGGATCCAATGGCCCATAGAAAAAATAAATGTGAATAGTTACAGAAGCAGGAGGTCCCACCCAGAGTCTTCTAAATTTCCTCTGGTTGGTGAAAAAACTGTCAGTACCTAAGTTCTATCATTGTTGGGTATCCCTTCCCATGTGTCCACAGCTCACTCTCAAAGAGACTGGTGATGGCCCCAAAACTGGGGTGAGACCTTAGGAGAATGCAAAGAAGTTCATCAATCATGTAAGGATGGACGACAGCATGCCTCCATTTTTGAGAAGCTTTTGGTGAAGGAGAAGACATTGAGTCTCAGGAAATATACATCCA
Source organism: Neogale vison (assembly GCF_020171115.1). Taxonomy (NCBI): domain Eukaryota; kingdom Metazoa; phylum Chordata; class Mammalia; order Carnivora; family Mustelidae; genus Neogale; species Neogale vison. The sequence goes on from NC_058094.1 coordinate 131,861,155, forward strand.
TTTGACAGAGACTCTTTATGGTGAGCCAACCAGATAGATCCTGCTTGAACCTATAGAGCAGCTCCAGATCAATGATACCTCCATAATCACGAGACAAAGTTTGATCCTGTTATCCTGGAGCCCCAGGTGCCCCAGATGTGACTCCACAATGCTGACCTATTCAAATATGGAATAGTGACATGGTCTTGGTTTGTCACTGAAGCCAAAGCTCAAGAAAGTTAGGCCAATCACTTTGGTAACAGCTCAAGGTGTTTCCCAAATCTTGTACCAATCATAGTTGGATATTGGAAAGCCATGTAAAAACACAACTATCTCAGGACTTCCAACCACATCCACAGAGTCTTAGTAGAAGATCTGCAGTTCCTTACAGATGAAAAATTTTCCTAACAACTTCCATGAGTGATGAGCGAAGAGCAAGAGAAAGTGGGGAGGGAGCAGCAGGGGTAAGATATGCAGAGGCCACCACCAGGGGTACAGCTGGTAGCCCCACATGAACCCATCACTCCCTCATCCTGAGTCAGGTAACACCTGGGCTACAAGACTCCATGTCTGGGGGAAGCTCACACTTCATATTTAATTAGAACCCTGCGGCTGGAATGAGACCTGGGAGATGAGTAAGACAGAGAAGTGAGGAGAAAGGAGAGATATATAATCTTGGAAATATATAACATAGGCCAGAAATGGTGTAGGGTCCTAGAGTTAGAGAATCCCAGTAAAAAAGAATCCCCTAGTGTTTATTATTATTATTATTATTATTATTATTATGTTGAACAGATCCCCCTGATATCTGTATCTCATTCATATATTATTTTTTTAAAAGATTTTATTCATGGGGCACCTGGGTGGCTCAGTGGGTCTAAGCCTCTGCCTTCAGCTCAGGTCATGGTCCCAGGATCCTGGGATGGAGCCCCACATCGGGCTCTCTGCTCAGCAAGGAGCCTGCTTCTCCTTTTCCCTCTGTCTGCCTCTCTGTCTACTTATGATCTCTCTCTTAAAAGAAAAAAAAAGATTCTCTCTCCCACTCCCTCTCTCCATACCACTCACATTCCCTCTCTATCTCAAATAAACAGATAAATCTTTAAAAGATTTTATTCATTTATTTGTCAGAGAGAGAGAGAGAGAGCAAAAGCAGGAAGAGTGGCAGGCAGTGGGAGAAGCAGGATCCCCACTGAGCAAAAGCCCAATACAGGACTTGATCCCAGGACCCTGGAACCATGACCCGAGCTGAAGGTAAATGCTCAACTGACTGAACCACCCAGGCGTCCCATCCCCCTATTGCTTATTAGGAATCAAGGAGAGATGGCATCATAATTAAGTCATCTAGATCACAGGGACAAGGAGCATCGTTCTAAAACAATGCCCCAGAATCTTAGACGATTTAAGCAGTATGATGTGATGCCTAGCTAGGGTAGGGAGAACTTGCATTTAGTATACATGCATAAATGTCTTGTGGAAATGGCATAGGATTGGGTATCAGTAATTATGAATTCTGGTTCCAGATGTCTTGTGTGTAAATCAGCCCACCTCAATTTCCCTCTCTGTAAAGGTAACTTTAATCTATCTCTCAGGGACAACATATTAATAAAAATGTCTCATAAAAAAATGGGCAATACACACATGGCTATCAATTTTATTGTGCTCAGAGTGGTGTGGCAAATGAATTTCACCCTGTGTGAGCACCAATATTCTGAATGGGAGTTGTTCTGGGAGCAAAGTACTGTGACAGCAATCCAGGAGCTAAACAAGCTATCATATGATTTGAAACCTATTCCCTGTATTATAGAAGCAACACATAATTATGGAATTGACCAGCAGAGGTCAATGATACCATTTTCATATGCAAAAGCTATACACAATCCTTTCCAAACACTTTCTATATGTTCTGCTTTTTCATTCGTTGTAATAGCCATAGTCTCTTGATGTCTCCATTTCTTTTAATGATGTGATGAAACCTGATTATCTTCTATTCAGACTAAATTTTCACAGTTTCTTTTGAACTCATCTACTTGAGATCTAACAAAGGAAGAACTAGCATTGTTGCTAGGGGCAACATAAGAAATGAATTCTGACCTGTGTGAAACAGGCTCTCCCCTTGGAAGTCTGTCAATAATGATTTCCAGTCCAGACATCTCCAACAGGTAGATAGTGACCTATCCATAGCTTTATCACACTGTGTTCTCAATCTCAGAGCATCTTCTTCTGTGCTCTTCTGACCCACAAAATGGGTAATGATTGGTAAGAATTCCCCATATCTCTGCTGTCCCAACCCCTAATTGATTATTAGGTAATGATTAGCAAAATTTGTTGGCATCAGGCAACTGTCAAGATCTTTGCAAATGTTAACTCACTTAATCCACATGGCAATGAGCATGAAATAGGGACAATTAGCATCTCCATATTACAGAAGAAAAAAGGAAAGTATGCAGTTTGCCTAAATTTGTACAAGCAGCACTGGGATCTGAACCCAGGTAATCTGCATGAAATGTGTTCAGCCACTAGCCAGGTTGACGCCAAATACTTGAGTTGAGGATTTACGTGAATGAGTAATAAATCCATCCAATTATATTTTAAAATTGTTTATAAAATTCTCTGATAAAAATTTGTTTCTATTTTCCATTTTTGCTTAATTTTTAACTCTTTGGTTTGATTATACTTTTTGCTGTGACTACATGGCGTCAAATCAAGTTAGGACTGAGTTTACAGCAGAAGGTCAAGGGGATAGCATGGGGCTTCATAGCTCTTACCTGGTCACAAAGCACCTCTATTTTTAGGGCAGCTTTTCCATTACTAAATTACACACCCTAGGGCTAGATCTGTAAATTGGTGAAGGTCATTGAAGTAAAGTATCTTTTCGTGGCCAGAAGCAAATGTTAAGATTCGTCCTGGTCTTTCAGCATGGAGGAAACCAATACCCACAGTCCTTTACTTGCAACGGAGTCGATGTGCCATGATGTCGCTGAAGGCCTGCATGGGTGTCTTTCCTAAGATCTCCCACTGCCATGTCCTTTGGCTTCCCTGAGACCAGGGCTCCTCTGCCGGTATTAAAGGCAGGGAGTAAGCTTGCCATTTGTTTACTTCAAGCCAACTGTGATCAAAAGCTCCTAACATAAGCTAAAAAGATAGCTTAGTGGAATCAACATCTGGTAGATAATACTTAAATTCCCTACAATCCTGCTTTTACATCCAGTAGGGTAAAATCAATCTTCCCTTTACTGGGAAAAATGCAATAAGCTATAACTTTCTCAGTGTGAATTTGTTGGTTTTAAACTTTTAAAACTAAATCATATTTGTTTTACACAGAGACAACTGATAACTTTTGAAGTGATTTGTCACATCTCCGGACTAACTGAGTATCTGATGAAAATGTGTCGATATCTTTTTATGACTGTTGGATCAAACACATGGTTTAAGTTGAGAAGCAGTATCTTAATAAAGTCTTAAAGTATATTTATTTTTATTATGAAATGATGTAAGTATCCAATAGAGAATTCAAAAGTAAAGCAGGATTTATTCTCTAACTCAGATATATAGAAAGCTGGGTTTAAATTTGAAAATGACAATAATAAAAATAAAATAAAATTACATTTTACATGTATTTTTTTGTAATTAGGTGACTTTGAAAGATTTATCTTTTTTCAACTGTCGACCTTCCCATTTTGAAGTGAATCTGAACAAATGAAAGTTATGGCCATAGTGAGTCACTATTTCTGATGTTATCTTGGCATAGAAAATATTTGAGACTAGTAACTTGAAAATTATCATACACCTTCATTATATGTGATTTTATTATTATTAACTTATTATTAATTATATGCTATTGATTTAACTTTCTCCAGACTGAATAAAGGTGTAAATAACTAGAAAAGTAGTACATTATAAAGAAAACAGACCCTTAAATAAATGCTTTATTTTAATTTTCATTATGAAGTGGCGGGGGGGTGGGAGGTTGGGGTACCAGGTGGTGGGTATAATAGAGGGCACGGCTTGCATGGAGCACTGGGTGTGGTGAAAAAATAATGAATACTGTTTTTCTGAAAATAAATAAATTGGAAAAAAAAAGTCACCTTGCACTCAAAATTTACTAAGTCATATATAATTATAGGAATATTTAATTTGGATTTCAAATTCCAAAGACAGACCAAATCAAATATCCTTAAGATGCAAGTATTGAAACTGATACACCATAACAAGTAACCGGTAGATAAAAATTATTTAAACCAAACTTTATTTTTATTTTTTAAACTTAAGTTATAAGATAAATCTGGTTGAACTCAGACACCAATCTAGTATACTTTTTTTTTTTCTAGTTCAAGAGACTCTCTACAAAGTCCTATTAGAAAGGAAAGAGAAAAATACCTCTTTCTTTTCTCACAAATCTTCTCTTAGACTGCCCATTGAAAGTTATTTCCTGTATACTTGCCATGTACAGAACAGCTTGTTAGGAAAATGGATGGATAGGATGCTCACACCAAACGAACACATCATTTTAGAAAACGTTTTGTGCACTTGGTCATCCTTCTTGGAGCAATGAGACCTCAGTGCAGCTTTTGGATGCTAGCAAAGCAGTGAACCCACATCCTTCTCTATGAAAATTCTAACAGTATTTCAATAGTTTGAGATACTGCACAGAAAACAAATAGGTAATTTGAGAATAACTGCACTTATGCAATCCTTGGAGCTATATGAAATTTACATAATTATATTAAACAGTAACACAGTAGAAACCTATCACGGGACACATCCACCAAATATAACACCATGTAGTACTTATTTGGATTCTGGTATTAATTTCTTTCTTTTTTTTTTTTTAAGAATATTTATTTATTTGACAGACAGAGATCACAAGTAGGCAGAGAGGCAGGCAGAGAGAGAGGAAGGGAAGCAGGCTCCCTGCTGAGCAGAGAGCCTGATTCGGGACTCGATCCCAGGACCCTGAGATCATGACCTGAGCCGAAGGCAGCTGTTTAACCCACTGATTCACCCAGGCACCTTTTTTTAAGTGTAGGTATTTAAGTGTAGGTATTTATAGCTATAAATTTGTTCTTAGTACAACTTTTGCTGCATCCCATGGGATTTGGAATGTTTTGCTTCCACATTTATTTGTCTCAAGATATATATATATATATTTTAATCCATTGGTCATTCAGGAGTCTGTTGTTTAATTTCCACATGTCTGAGTTTTCTTCCTGCTATTGATTTTTTGTTTCACATCTTTATAGTTGTAAAAGATACTTGATATAATTTAAATTTTCTTGACTTTTTAATACTTGTCTTATATCCTAACATACGATCTACCCCAGAGAAGTGATGTGTGCTTGAGAAGAATATGTATTTTGCTGCTGATGCATGTTCTGTTAGAAAGTTAAAAAATGCCCTTTAGGTCCATTTGGTCTACGGTGCTGTGAAAATCTGCTTTTTTCTTATTGATTTTCTGCCCGGATGATTTATCCTATGTTTATAGTAGAGTCTCCTACTCAAGTTTCTTACTATTATTGCCTTGCTGTTCATTTCTCCTTTCAGTTCTGTATTTGCTTTATATATTTATTTTTTTTTAGGATTTTATTTATTTATTTGTGAGAGAGAGAGAGCACGCAAGCACAAGCAAGGGGAAAGGCAGGCAGAGGGAGAAGCAGGCTCGCTGAGGAGCAAGGAGCCCAAGGGGGACTGGATCCCAGGACCCTGGGATGATGACTTGAGACAAAGTCAGACGATTAACCACCTGAGCCACCAGGTGTCCCGGTGTTATATATTTAGATATTCTCCCGTTGGATGCATAAATATTTATAGTTGTTACATTTTCTTAACTAATTTGACTGTTTTACCATTATATAATGATCTTCCATGTCCCTCGTGACCATCTTTAATTAACTTATTAATTTATTATTTATTAACATATAATGTATTATTTGCCCCAGGGGTACAGGTCTGTGAATCATCAGTCTTACTCAATTCACAGCACTCACCATAGCACATATCCTTCCCAATGTCGATCACCCAGCCACCCTCTCCCTCCCCAACAAACCCTAGCAACCCTCAGTTTGTTTTCCTGAGATTAAGAGTCTCTTATGGTTTGTCTCCATCCCCTTTCTCATCTTGTTTTATTTTTTTCCCTCCCTACCCCCCACAATGCCCCACCCTGCCTCTCAAATTCCTCATATCAGGGAGATCATACGATAATCGCCTAATGACTTTTTTTTTTTTTTTTTGCCTAATGACCATTTTTAACTTACATTCTATTTGGTATTCTAAGTATAGCTACTCCTACTCTTTTGGTTACCATGTACTTTGAATACCTTTTCTACGCTTTCATTTTCAGAGTGTCTGTGTCCTTAAAGCTTCTTCTTCCTTTTCCTTTTCTTCTTCTCCTTCCCCCTCCTTCTCCTCCTTCTTTTCCTTTCTCCTCTTCTTCATATTTTAATATATTTAGCCACCCTAGGTTTGTTGATTGGAGAATTTAATTCATTTACATTTAAAGTAATTACTTATATTTACTTACTATTGGAACATTTTCATTGGTTTTTGACTATTTCATAGTTCCTTTCCTCATTTTTCTTCTCTTGCTGCCTTCCTTTGGATTTGAACACTTTTTGGGGAGTATGCTTTAATTCATTTATAGTCACCTTTTTGTGTATCTACTATATAAGCTCATCTTTGTTATGACTTACAATAAATACATTATCATTATATCATCTATTTAGGCTAGGGACAACTTGATACCATAGCAGAACTATATTTTAGAGTTCACATTTTAGGTTATTGATATAATTTACATTTTTATATTATGTATCCAATATTAAATGATTGTAGTTATAGTGATTTTTAATGTGTTTGTCCTTCAACTTCTAAAGTAGAGTTTAAAGTGATATAGGGACCACCATATAATATTAGAAAATCTGATTCTGACTATGTATTTACCATTACTGGTGAGTTTAACCTCATATGTTTTATAATACTAATTAGCATCTTTTCATTTCAGCTTAAAAAACTTCCTCTCTTATTTACTATAAACAAGGTCTAGTGGTGATGAACTTTCTCAGATTATGGTTTTGGTTTTGGGTTTATTTTGGAAAGTCTTTATCATTTCTCCTTTTTTGAAGGATGGAGCTTTGCTCTGAAGTCTACTGTACCTGAAGTTAATATAGCTATCCCAGCTTTTATTTGTATTAGTATGATCTATCATTCTTTACCCTTTGCTTTTAACCTATGTGTCTTTATATTTGAAGTGTTTCATAAAGACACATGCAGTTGAGTCTTATATTGGGGTTCAACCTGACCCTGTCTTTTAGTTGGTATGTTAAGACCATTGATGTTTAAAACAATTATTGGTGTAGAATGGATTAATATCTACTATATTTGTTTTGCTTTATGTCTATGACACTTATTCTTTGTTCCTATTTTTGTCTTCCACTCTGTTTTGGCAGTCTCCCTGCCAAGCAGAGAGCCCATTTGTGGTTTTAATTGAACATTGTATATGATTCCATTTTTTTCTGCTTTCTTAGCATATCAATTATCCTTTTCTTTTTAACTTGTTCTTAGTAGTTGCCTTAGAGTTCGTAATATACATTGGCAACTAATTCAATCCCACTTTCAAATAACATTATATGACTTCTTGAGTAATGCTAAAACCTTACAATAGCAAAATACCATAAATCCATCCTCCCATATACTGAATCACTTATTTCACTTATATGTAGTGTATAATCATCAACAATATTATTGCTATTATTATTTTGACCAGTATTTTCTGATAGATCAATTAAAATTTTGATTTTACCTTCATTTATTCCTTGCTAATATTCTTCCTTTCTTTATGTAGATCTGAATTTATAACAAGTGTCACCCTCCTTCTCTTGAAGATCTTTTAACATTTCTTATAAGGCAGGTCTATTGACCAGAAAATCTTCACAATATTTGTTAGTCTAAGAAAATCTTCATTGCTCCTTCACTTTTGAAAGATAACTTTTCAGGACACAGAATACTAGTTTGTTTTTGTTTGTTTACATGTTTGGTGTTTTTTAAACTTTTTTTCCCACTTTTGTTATTTTTATTTTGTTTTGTTTTATTTTTAAGGATTTTATTTATTTATTTGCTGGAGAAATAGAGAGTGCACAGGTTGGGGATGGGGAGCAGAGAGAAGAAGAAGGAGGTTCCCCTCTGAGCAAGCAGTCCAAGGCAGGCCCTGGGATCCTGCCCTGGGATCCTGTCCTGAGCCAACTGAGTCACACAGGTGTTCCTCATGTACCACTTGATTTATTTATTTATTTTAAAGATTTTATTTATTTATTTAACAGACAGAGATCACAAGTAGGCAGAGAGGCAGGCAGAGATAGACGTTGGGGGGCAGCAGTCTCCCCGCCAAGCAGAGAGCCCGATGAGGGACTCGATCCCAAGACCCTGAGATCATGACCTGAGCTGAAGGCAGAGGCCTAACCCACTGAGCCACCCAGGTGCCCCCCTCATTTACCACTTTAAATGTTTCACTCCACTCTTTTCTTTGCTTGTGAGGTTTCTGAGCAGTTGGATGTAATCCTTCTATTTTCTTCTTTTAAAGGTACAGTGCTTTCCTCTGATTCCTTTCAACATTTTATCTTTGATTTTCTGGGTAGTTTGAATGCTTAGGAGAAGTGGGCTTTCTAGTTTGTTTTTTATTTGATTTATTTTGCATTTACTTTGCTTGGTGTTCTCTGTATTTTGTGGACCTATGGTTTGATGTCTGACATTTATTTGGGGGAGGATTTCAGTTCTCATTGCTTTAAATATTCCTTCTCTACCTTTCTTTCTTCTCCCTGTGGTATTCCCATTATGCATATATTACATACAACTTTTATAATTGACCCATAGTAATT